>NC_140348.1:19136800-20410805 GCF_963514085.1 Chelon labrosus
AAGGATTGTCTTTCAAAAATGTATTTAAATCCTGTAGAAGAACATTTGTCAAATATTTATTTAAATATGTAGCTGTGTACAGTGTGCTTAAATCCATACTCGGACTTACGTGAGCAGCACTGGAGCACGCAGTGTGGTTAGTTTGTCATCCACCTATCGGTATGTTTTTTTTTTTTTACAGTGCTTGCCCAAGCCGTTATTGGAAGTTATTAAAATAATTGAACAACTAAAAACTAAACGGCTCTCGTTATCTGTAATGACCTACCGTCCTGAGGCCTTTCCAAACACAGAACCTGACCCTTAAGCTCCACTGGGTTATTACGTGCATCTCCCACTGAGCCCATTGACTATTTCATTTATTGATCCATCCAGTGTCCTTTCCACTAAGACATACAGGAAAACTTTGCCCAGTCTCGTAAGGAGCTAGTAAACGGAGAAGCAGGGAGGGGGAGTAGGAGAAGCCTATTGATTTCGCGGACAGGGACTCTGATCACTTTGAACAGCTTGGGATCGACAAGCCGTCCGCAGGCAGAGCGAAGCCTTGACGCGATGGAGGGGAAAGCAGCCGATGGGCGTGTCCATCAGCAACAAACATTCCACAACTCAACAAAAACAAGAGAGGGTATTAACTGCGATGCCCATCGATCGGCCAGCGCTGCACGCAGTCAAAGAGACAAGCAGACCCATTCGATTTGTCTGGAGATAGACGCCGTGTGATTGTAAGGAACTGCAAGCAGCAAATAAGGACAGTGCAGGTCAACAGCGCATTTGCAGTTGGAACACATTTTTGTAATGTGTTCCAAGAGATAGACAAAGAATCAGCGGCGAGAAAGGGATAAAAGGAAGACAGGAACACAGACTGAGGGAATGAAGGAGAAAAATACAGCGATCCATTGGGGTTTGATCTGAGCAGTGACATTAACAGTCGAGGCAGAGATTTTCTCCTGGGTTTACTGCCCACTGTGCAATGGAGGTCATTCTTTCCAGCCGGATCTGTGAGCAAGAGGGACATATATTAAGAGCTTAGAGGCAGCTTTATTCTGCCGTGTTTGTCAGGATCTCACAGGTGGGGGGGTCAGCATAAACAACACATAAACTAGAAGTTAGAAGCAGCTAGGCCGTCCTTTTCTTCCTGAAGCTTGACACCTTACTGGCTGGAAGCCCAGTGGACAGATATTAAGCTGTAAATGCATATTCAACTTACTGTAAACAACCGGACACAATACCCTAAATACGCTGGACATATCAATGTGTTGTCATGGAAATGAAGGCATCACAGCATCTTGGTTTCTACTTACTGTAATGTAAAGCTTCTGTTAAAAGGAGAACCTCAGAGATTCCTTTTTTATAGGTCAGATAAAACAAAGTGCTTTTCTGAGCCAGGGGTTCCTAACTGAGCAGATATTTTTTTTCCTCAAACTCTACTGCAGGATATAGCTACAACAGCTGGTGCTGCATGTTTACGTAGAAAGAATAATGACCAAAGTGATAGAAGATAGCACAGTATGGTTAAAGCTGCGAGACTACATTTAGTAATCAAAACACAGCATGTTTCTGTGGACGCGTGGAGCTGTTTTCATTATCAGTGAAGCTACTATAATCATTTTTTACAGCACATTTCTCCATTTAAGATTTTCTATTAAAAATAAAAAGTCAATTTAAGTTTTATTGTTGTAGAAATTAAATTTGTTGTGGTGTGTTCGAACTGCTGGAAATATGTAGGTGTGGTGTCAAAGTATTAGACCACCAATGTGGCAACTGAACGGCTGATGACTTAGCCTCTCTAGAAGAATTAGCTTGGAGGGCCAGACAATGGATACCCAAGCCAAGACATCCTGTCTCATCGACAGGATCACTTCACAAATAGACAGTTTACATTCTCTTAATGGTGTGTGTTATGGACATACCTAACTCTAGGTAGCTAGGAGTACGAATTGACGTACATAGCTGGTCCCCTCACTTTATCCATTCTAGATCATGTTGACAAATATTTGTGTGTTAAGTTATTTTTTGGGCTTTTGCGCCTATATGGCAAGAAGCCATGGGTGAGAGAGAGAGAGAGAGAATGACCTGCACTAAGAACTGTAGCCTCAGCTAGTGGGGCGCCTGCTCAACCAGGTGAGCTGTACGGATGTCCCAAATTTGTGTATTTAATATTTAGATGAGATCAGAATGACAAATGACAATAGCCTTCTGTGTGCCCTTTGAACTTTTGATTACTTTGTCACTTTATCCAACAAAGGTTCAAAAAAGGCAACTGGACTTGTAGAGTTTTTTTGAGAAGACGTTTCACCACTCATCCGAGTAGCTTCTTCAGTTCTAGGGGACTGGTGGGAAGTCTGGGGTTTAAATAGGAACTCCTCCTGAAAAACGTCTTCTCAAAAAAAACTCTACAAGTCCAGTTGCCTTTTTGAACCTTTGTTGGATATACCATGACCTGGATGACTGAGAACCTTCACAGATACTTTGTCACTTTGTTTGCTAAGCTGAACATTAGGGGTGTAACGAATAACTGATTTGACTCGCAAAATCGGTTTTGATTTAAAAGATGCGAGTGCATCGGTACAGGGACTCCTGAATTGGTCTCAATGTAGCTTGAATTGGCCAATGGCCCAATTACAAAAGTATAAATAGATCTAATGTTGCTGATCTTCCTCTATGATTCCCTGTGGCCCCCTTCCATAAAACTCTCGCGAGACTTGCTGCAGTCGTGTCAGATCGCGTTGCGAGTGTGAGGGAAAGTTAAAAATGGTTGACTCTAAGACTGTTGCTGACAAGTTTAAAGTCCAAAGTGTGGAAGAAATTCGGATTTTACATGAAGAATCGAGCACCGGATAAAAGTGTTGTGCAAATAGTGTAAAACTGTGCTAAAGTACACCGATAGAACGACAAATCTCCATACTCACTTGGTAAGACGACATGGGGAAACAGTTACTAGAGGTGGATCGTTCCTGAATTGTATCATACCCCCTAGGGACGTGCACAGGAATTTTGAGGGGCAGTTGCTCTGACCTGAAAAAAGCCCCCCCCCCCCAAAAAAAACAACAAACTCACGGGCTATATGAAGGACTGAGAATAACAGGGTCTTTATTAAAATATATATACACAAAGCCTATTTTGCCACTCTGTCCTGATGTCATCTGGGATTGGCTCTGGCTCTGGCTCTCTGAATGCAGCTGATGCACTGGGGTCATCAGCAAGATCTTTGAAATTACTTCTAAAATAGCCTATGTTTTTTTAGATTACAATTATTTAGCATGCAGCTTTTTAACCCTGTACTTTGTAGCATGGTCCTCTCATCTCATATTTGGTGATCATCACTTAGGCGTACCTGCCCTATGTGCCTCGTCCTCCTGGTGGTCCACATTTTCCTCACATAGTTGTGACTGCTCCTCACATAGTTGTGACTGCTCCTCATCTTAAATGTAATGTAATTATGAAACATTGCCATTAGTAGGCTAAAATACGAGTCTGCTTAATTAATCAATTCGCCTACACAGTGTCATGTCATCTTTATCACAGTGCAAAGTCTCTGTCTCACCTGCTGGTTGGCTTTTTCACAGCCAACCCTGCAGTGATGTGCTGCCCTTTGCTGCCTGCCTTAATTGTCTCTCCCTCTCCTGAATCCGCCTTTTTTCGGTGGGCATCTTGGCTTCAAACAATACCAAAAATAGTGATAGGATTTAGGCATTTAACCATTTTGAATAAAATAATTAATGTGATGCATTACTTCCATCATTCATTCTTCTTGCTAAAACGAAATGTGAGAAACTAACTATATGCAGACATGTAGCTTAGTTTGCCTGATGCCTAAAAAATAGCCTAGGCTATGTGATAACGGGCTGCTTGTCTGCAAGCTATCTGTCTGATTATTTAGGCTAAACGTGGCAAACTCAGAATATAATAATTAATGTGATGCATTACTTCCATCATTCATTCTTCTTGCTAAAACGAAATGTGAGAAACTAACTATCAGCAGACATGTAGCTTAGTTTGCCTAATGCCTAAAAAATAGCCTAGGCTGTGTGATAACGGGCTGCTTGTCTGCAAGCTATCTGTCTGCTAAACGTGGCAAACTCAGCCTGGATTTATGAAGATTTTAATTAATTTAATAAAACTTGATGATGATGATCGTTCCTTTGTTATACATCACAAACTCACCTTCTCCGACAACGTTGAGTCGTCTCACCCGACAACCCTATCTTTTACTGTCTATGCGACAACCTCGACGTGCTCCTACTAGGGCCGCTGCCGGTCGCGTGCAGCGCTGCCACGTAAACAGAGTTTGCCCCTACTGACTTTCACTTTCGGTGCCCGAATGGAAGTGAATGAGGCGTTGCGATTATTTTTTTTTATCTAGGCCTACGTGAAATTCTGCATCCATTGTACAATTTTTTATTTTTTTTCCCTCAGAAGGGCAACGTGAGTCGAGAAGGACATATGGGCAGTTGCCCGAGCAACCTGAGCAACCCCCCTGTGCACGTCCCTGATACCCCCTGTATTGAGATATACAGTATATTGGATCGTATTGTACTGGAGAGATATACACCCCTACTGAACATCCAGTCAGAATGGATTTAATATGCTGAATCGTCTGAAAAGCCAGGGTCCTGTTAATGCCAATGGTGTGAGACGCACCACCAAAAGTAGGGCCACAGAAAACCCAACACCTGCAAATGGCCAACCATTTGGCTTGTCATATCAGGTATTTGCTTGACAAATGCTATGTGTGATTTTCTTATTGAGTGGGTAAGAAGGAGCGTTCTGCCTCTTTTGTTCTCCTGATGGATTTTTGACTTACATCCAATCAAAGCCAGCTCAGATGTGACCGATCAAACCTACAAGGCTCTCCCTACACACAGAAATCAAAATCTTGTCCCTTGCCTACAAATTCTGTATTCCTGTGATATATTATCAACGAAAACATGTAATTTTCCTTCAAAATGAGACAATCCTCACTCAAGACCACATTCATCCATCATTCATTAATACACTGTTAGCAATCATTACTGTACATAAGTTTGCTCTCATTTCAAAATACAGTGTCACTACTCCCCTATGGTTAGTTTCTTTGTCTCCTCAGAAAAAACATGTCCCAAGTTTGCATCTGTGCTCCTGCTCAATTTCAACTTGTACTAAATAATTGAATGCACATGAATGATGTCACCGCTCACATTTTGTAAAATATTTAGGTGAGCCTAATGACAGTTTGACGTGGAGCCAATCTAGAGAGCAGACAAGAAAGGTGATTGAAATTCATTGCTTTTGAATGGCCGTGATTTCTGTCCAGGTCAGAATATGCCAATTGCCACATGGACTGGGCATTTCCCAAACCTGCAATTAAACGGGGAGCACATAAATCAACGAAAGAACATGAACGGCAGTCAGGGACCCTCTAATCGTAGGCATTCAACTGTAGAATTGAGTTTTATTAAAATTAGACAGAGATGAATGGCAGATGACATTCTTCTGCTGTTAAAAGGCATGGTTATTAATAAGACATGGGGTTCTCTTAATTTTTGTATTTTCAAGATATGCCTTGCTGCACATCATAGCTGACAAACCTCATTGTCCTCCCATCATGAAATGGACAGTTATGAATCAACGCCTCATCTGTCCATCTACCCGTCTATCTGTCTGTCACGCAAACAATGACATATCTGAGTACCATTTACTGGACTCTGGCAAGTCATCAAGAAGTGGTATTTGCAGAAACTGCACACGTTAGCTACGCTGTTGATCAGATTTTTAAAAATGTAGAGAAATTATAATCCTGTTTGCTTTGTTTGTCTGCATTTCAAGTCTGTCTCATAGTTGCGTTGAGTATGTGCATACGTGTCATGCCAGGGAATCCCTTTTTCTTTTCTCTCTATGAATATTTCCATGTATTTCTGCCATGAATATAATTAACCCACGGCTAACCATCTAAATTTGCTTTTTTTCCTGTTACAACGCTAAAACGATCTACAACATTATTATAAACTCTTCTTATCATTTTAAACATCTCACTATATATAGCCTGTGGCAAAAGCAACACACACATTCACACGTAGACAGGTGGCTGGCTCCAATTCGTCTTTCACAAAGTCATTATCCCTGAAGTAATTTAAGACAGCCCTTTGTAACATGGTAATTATGGCAGATAGAATGATTTTCACGTTACGATAATACAGAATTGCTGACGGGTCACTGGATTTCTACAGTGAAGGGGAGGAGGGCTGTGAACAGATTAACAGAATGATCTTTTACATTTTATCTCCAAGACACATGCAGAGAACGGAGGTGGTCAGGTTGTTTTAAATCACCAAGTCAATTACCTTGTCCATATGGGGCAGCAGTGATTTGGATACCAAAGATGGGTGCTGCTGAGAGTGAACGGGCCATATCAAAGGGGCCTCCCCGTGCTATCCAGCGTCCCTTAAGGCTACACTTATGAACACCTGACTGACTCTGATTCATGGCCGCGCATGTTGCGATAGCTTTGGCAGCAATAGCAAGTTGAGATGAGATGGAAGATGGAGCACCTGGTCCAAGAATGGCTGCTGACATCTCTAGAGATTCTCCTAATTAGCGTCATATTCACATGATAGCACCTCTGAAAACACAGTTGGGTCTGCCAGCTCAATAACACCTACCTGTAATGTGTGATTTTCATATGCTGCAGTGTCATAGAAACATTATGCTCTTGATTTATGTTGTGCCGGCTTTTTAAGATACAGCATAGTGACACAAAAAAATGTGACAGCAGGGGGAAAAAAAGGTTTGAATATAAGATTTGAAAGGGCTCCGTTTAAGTATTATGACTTAATATATGCATATCAAATTGAGTGTGTATAATTAAACTGTGAATATACTGAGTCGGTTTTAGTCATACTTTAATTCTTTTGATTAGAGTGTCAGTAATCAATAATAAAATAATTAGATAATTAGATAAGACTGTTATATGTAATGTGTGATGTCATGTGGAAGGAGTTACTGATATTGTCAGAGAATGATTATCAAAGCCTGCAGCTCGGTGCAATGATATTGTGTTTTTGTTGACTGTCACAGCTATCTTAGTCATAGCCACAGCATAATCTCATGTTGCCAGACCTATCTCCACAGTGCTATGCAAGCAATGGAGAATGCTCTGGGATAAGTAATCTTGGGCGGCGTACATCAAAGGTGTCCCTTCAATATGTTGTCATTACTGACTTATTTGGGTGCAACATTTGTACATGTAGACGCAAGGCGTGCCATTAAAATAACTCATTCTTTGTAAAAGTAAAGATTAAAAAGTGCGTGATGTGAGTTTTATGCGTACGTAATGTTAGGGCCACAGACGATTTGCTAACTGTATGTTTCTTGCAGAAATATATTAATGGGATATCACAAAAGCTCATGTGAGGTGCAATGGATTGGTACATTGGTCAAGTCGATGGCAGTAGGGCAAACCATTATCGGAATAAAAAGACGTGACAAGAAAATAGAAAATAGATCATGCAAGGACGTCCATGTTAGACAGCAAATGTTATAAACGTATCCTAATTTATCGTATCGTATCGTTCACCAAAAGTACTACACAGGGCTGTCTTATTGCAGAATCCAAATTTTCTTCGAAACCAGACATTTTCAGTATGGAGCTAGCCACTGCTGCGAGATGGTGGAAACCAAAAACAGAGCAAAAAGCACATACGTCAGGAACTACTGACTGGGATTGGAGTGGAATTATACTCTGAAGTGAATTGACGAAGGGATGAAAAGGTTTTCACCCACTTAGCTTCTTGTTGGTTGAAAAGATATGTCATTTTTGATCACACACTTACAACACATAGTCCCAGGACTGTAATAGTAATTACAGCCATTTCCTTTCCCATCACCGTCAAATCATTACATTTCTCTGTGTATTAAGAAGAAATTGTGTGGGTATTTAAATATAATCTATGTGATAAATTTCTGTGTGCCAAATGGTGCCGAGCGACAAGGTTGACATATTCTCTTCTAATGAAAGGGGTCTGGGCAGATTTCAAGTTAATTGAAGCTGAGTGGCTGACATGAAAGTCATTGAGAATGACCTTAAACTTTGTTTTTACATAATAGTCTATTATCTTCTCAGAATCTCTGACAATGCTCGTACAGCTGTTTTTTTTTTATTTAAATGTGATTAGACAGGATCATCTGTCAAGCGCCGCAATTTAAAATGACTCATATGAACAGAGACACACATAAAAACATCTTGAAATGGCCAGCTTTAATCTTAAGAATGGTCCATTTAGTCAGGAATGGTGAAAAGCTTTATAACTGTCATGATACACACAGTATGTTGCTGATGTGCCGGAAATTGTCTGTCTTGGTGATTATGTGATGTCATGTTTATAAGGGCATCTCAGGAGCAAACACATCATACAGAATATACAATATATTGTGGTTTTATTCAAACTTGTGCCCTGTTTATGATGTGTGTAATTTTCTTTTCCAAGCACCTTCTCACAGACTGGCTGGTCAAAATGATCCAGTGAGGTCCCAGACAGCAGTGGATAATCCAAGTGATCAAAGGGTCTTAATGCAATATGAGGTTTTTTTAAAGGTCAGCTGCAGATATGCCATTTCTTATAAGTCCTGCGCTCTCCTCTGGCCTGCCAGCCATTAAAGGTCACATCATACTACTCTCCTGCAGACAAAAAGATGGCAAAGGGCTCTGTGTGGAGGGGACCATTCTTCATCTAACAAGGGCCACGAGAGCGGACACTTCTATTATACTACACGCTGTCATACCAAATTCACAGCAAGCTCTCTCAACACTGAGTTCTGCCGACATAAAGGTTTGTCCTACAGCAACTGAAATGATTAAAGGCTCTTCACTTCCTCTGAGGTATTTCCTTTGTGGTGTTTCACTAAATGATCACAATCCACAGCCATAACTTCAAATCTCACCAGTATTTTTTATTTTTTTACAAGTGCATATTATGTTTACAGATGAATGCCGCACTGTCAGTGGCAATTATTTTGGATTTTACTTAATTTTATTTTATTTTTTTAACATTTTTTTGCTCTTGCTAAAATGCAGCAAAAATGTGAAACCTCTTGGTGGAATTCTCATGTGAAGTGCTTCACGAAAACACTACGATATTGAAAACATCAATCAAAGCTATACAGTGATTCAAAAGAGAAACCTGCTATCCTTTGACCTTACAAAAGGGGAATATTTGTTTCAAAAATGTATTATAAAGTTAAAGGAGCTGTATGTAGTATAAAAGTACAAAACAACTTCTGTATGTATCTCTGCAACTCAATACAGTGCAGGTGTGCCTGATATAACATCAAAACTGCTATTTATTTCTATAGTCTATTAATACTTTTTGTTAATTTTGCAAGGTTTTGAAAAAAAAACAAAACTTTTACATCTTTTCATCTGCAACATTCCCGCACTGGTGCACTGGTAGTGACGCACTTTACGTCAACCAGCCATGACTGCCAGACCAGCATAGGCGAGCCACTGTGGCTCAGCTGTGGCCATTACTGCCATTAAGGAGACGTCACATGCACACACATCCATAATCTGATGTTTAGATATGTTTAAAAACGCTGCATGGCAGTTAATCTGGTAGCGTGCTTAGTATGCCATAGGTTAGGTAGGCATTTACTATCAGAATCGTACAACAATTCATCTTCACTTCATACCACCAACAAATCATCACTGGCATTAATGTGGACCGGACAACGGGGGGGGGGGGGGGGGGGGGGGGGTAACGCCCGAACGTCCGATGACACTGATTACACACAGCTAAACTCGCTGAGAGGTATCAGTCCTGTGAATTACGGACACCCAATAATTAAGTGGAAACACGACACCCGAATAAGAACTGATGGGCATTGCCTGAAAAACTGCATGAGCTGGGAAATTGATTCTAGGGTTTACACTGAGCACGAACTGTTTAATATTTTGCATTAGCGGTGAAGACAGAGTAGCCTACAGCAACGAGGAGTATAGCAGAGCTACGGTGGAGAGAAAAGAGTTACAGATGTAACTTGGGTTCTATGCATTACAGCTGGTGTTGGTCTTCCTCGTTGAAAGAATATAATTAATGACTGGGAATTTACATACATCATACACATTCGCCAGCAATGGATGCATAATTACTCTTGTGACCAGAAGGAGGGAGACAAAAGTAGTGCATAATACCTTTAATTAACCAGTAAGATAACATAGTTTAAATTGTTAATATTAGTATGTACGTATACATGCAGTAAAAGTAAATACACAGCAGAATACACTGTAATCAGTGTTGTGTATGTATTTGTGCCTGTAAAATGGAGTTATCAAACTGCTTTATCATTGTATGTCGTGTGTTTAGAGACAGTATTACATCAGCGTTTATATGTAAAGGGGACAAATTGACATGGTGTTAATGAACAAACATTAACAGTCCACAGCATTTTAGCGTGTTATGCAGAAGAGTGTGAGATTAGTCCGAGCACTTTCATTTTTGACATTCACATTCTACTTTATCAGGCCAGAGAGAAAAATGAAGCCAATTAAGAGGCGAAATGGATTTAATTAAAGTGTTGTGGCTCCTGGCAAAGCATTGTGAAGGCTCAGTCAAGGAAGAACATCCTATGTGTGTGGTGATATATTTCTGTGGTTTAACTTTGAAACGAAATCTGACCTCTGTGATTCTTGTGTAAGTAATGTTTTTCTTTCTTTGTTGTGGAGGCTAATCATACGAGGAGAAGACTATCCCTCATGCTATCCTCATTATTTCTTGAGTTCAGTGAACTCTACTCTCCCGACAAGGAAGCGTGAACCTGGTGCATTCAGCACAACTGTTGTAGGTGAAAGGAAAATGTTTTCATTGTAAGAGCATCTGCGAGAGTCGTGGCCCAATTGTGTCCTGTGGCTGTACTGTTCCTGGTCTACCGAGGCCCTGTCAGTTCAGAAAATGTACTGCAGTGGCTTGGTCATGCAGAGTCATCTAAACCCGAAACCTCCTGCTCACACTGTTGTTAATGTTAAACTATGTGATTCAGATTACAGTAAATGTCTTAAAGTGAAGCTACATCTTCTGCATGCAGTAATTGTAGTTTGTCAACTAATCGGTGGTAACTAACTAGTGTTCATCAAAGACGTGATTCATTAAAAGCATGTAATGCAAGGACTACAATGTGACAACACGTACAGAAGTCAAGTTTTGAAGGTTTACAGTTATAACCTATGTTTTATTCATCGTGTGTGTGTGTGTGGCTCCATACCAAACATACATAACAAAACCATGGAGACCTCAAGCTCACAGCTCGCCTAGCTGATGCTTTAAGCGTGGTGTGATTAGTAAGCGAGCCGACAGCTTCTGCAGAACATTTTTCATGACAAAATGAAAATGATATGTTGAGGAGTGACATTAAAGTATAATGCCGCCTTAATCCAATATGTGTAATGCCTTAAGCGTAATTGCAGAAATGCATTAATAATTTCGATCATGTATAACATAACGTTTTAATATGTATCCTTCATGCTGGTACAGTACAGGTGCTTTAGTATCCTCTGTTTTTGCAGTCCATGTCACAGTCCAACAACGCCTAATGTCCACGTACAGCAGTTTGACCAGACTGGCCTGACCCGACACAGACAAAGATCCCAGCTGACTCTGGAATCACAGCGCTAAGAGTGTTTTCTTGTTAACACAGGTCAACAGTGACACGAGGGATTAATTCTGTCCGTCTATATCTACACGGTCTGGTAATAAACACAATCAGCAGCAGCCTGACTTGCTATTTATTCGCTTCCTTGTTTATACCAGCCTCCTCTAATAACATCTGTCTGTAACTAAGGTCTGGAAGTCACATTGTCTCATTGCTGAGAAGAACTGATGGTGGATACTGGCATTTTTTTTCCACTAAGGTATTCATTTGATTTAAAGCAAAAAAGAATGGAAATCCCAGTGGATGAAAAGCGGAGAAATGGCAGCGACTCAAAGGACATTTTTCTTCTGGCCATTACAGTGAAAAGTGACATGTTGGAGAGACAGAAAAACAAGGAGGGGTTGTCAGATGAGAGGAGGTGAGGAGAATGGCCAAGACAAAAATACGTCCTTCAAGGTCACACCCTCTCTATTTATCATGTATGTTTGTCAGTTGTCCTTGTTGCCCTTTAGTATGCTATGGCCATGGAAGTGCATTGCATTGTGTGTGTTTTTCCTGACAGCCACAGTGAATGTCTGATGATTACCAGCCACACGGACTCACCACCGATCCACAGACAACACTATTCTGGTAAAAACATCGGGAACTGGAGGGGGGGATAATATTTCCTGAAAAACCACTCGTGTGTTGATAACCGACACCTTAAGTCATGCATATTGATTAAGTCCTGGAGGCATTAGTGAAATCAGTTGAATCTGCAGAATGAAGAGGTGGAGTAAATACTACTGCAACGGTGACTGAAAGGCGTTTAAAGACATTTTAATACAAAAGGCTGTGCTGCAGTGATAGGACATGTAAATAAACCAGCAATCAGAAGGCATTAGCTTCAGCCTGAGCAGCTACGATACACCACTGTGATGGACCGCGTTTGTTAAATGAGAGAAAGTGCAATCAGGTGCACGTCATTTTGAAGTCATGCCCTCCCCAGACTGCCTCATTGTCCTCTGTGTAAACACTCTCCAGACTTATTTACGGGGAAAGTTTTTTATCCACTGCAAATTGCTCTTAAAAAATGGCTTGCTCTCCACCTAGATGTCAGCGTCTCTTCAATTATTGTCACAATGATGAGGAGTTGGTGCCGCGGCTATCGGAGCGGTTCAACCTACTGTATGATGCCGTTTTTTATTTAAAGCTGAGGTAGTTTTGAAGGCCGTAATCTGTAATCACAGTGACAATAGCGCAGTCATGCCTTTATTAAAGCTGCAGCACTCCAGGTGTCCTGGAACATGATCAGTGTTTGTGCAGAAGTCACGGGGACGGACAGTGTTTGCAGCAACACATTTTTCCTGGAAAACTGTCTCTGGCTTCCCGGCATCTACCTCAGCAGTGAAGAGAGAGGCACCTCTTCGTATTTCCTGCTGAAATTCAATGTGGCATCTTCAGTTTCCAGAGAGGCGCGTTATGGCTTTTCAGTTGTGATTATGAGGTAACCACCACCACAGACAGGAGGTAGAGACCACGGGAAACTAAACACCGCAGTGAATGTACATGAAAAGGGTTACAGCGCATGGACTTTGTCTTGAGAGGGAAAAAATAAATAAAAAGGCACATGAACACTTGGAACCACAGCGGTGATCACCACATGCTGCTCGCACAAATGTGTATATGTACCAAAAAACCTCACAGACACGTACCAATCACAGCTCTGCTGAGCTCAGGAGCATTTATTATTAATAGAGGAAATCATAGGAGGCTTTTAATTGGAGATGCTCTAGTGGGTGTCTCAGAGGTAAGCGGGGTGCTGTCACTGTCGATCTGCAAACTTCCTCAGCTCGAAGAAAAGCGGCAGGACGTCGCACTTTCATGTGCACCTCCTGTTGACTGTGAAGGATGTAATTTGAAGCCATCCTTCTCCGCTCACCGCAGCCTCTGATTAGCAGCCCTGAATCCCAGGTTGGAGCATACTAATTCAGGAACAGCAGTCTGGGAATCACCGCCATTAGTGGCAGGTATAGAGAGTAAACGGCATAATATGCAAATGAAAGGAAGGTATCGCCTTGGCTGTCAATCATCCAAATGAAATAAAAAAATGCTGTACGGCCGCTAATAATACCTTGCTGGAGGGAGGGAGTGGAGAAATGTAGATGAAGAGAGACGGGGGAAAAAAGGAAAGTATAGAGAGCATAAATGAAAGCAGTGAGGAATCAAAGCCGGCTGGACTGTGCATGCGTGAGGCTGTGATCATGGCGGGCATTCAGACAGCCAGTATGAAATTAGCTCAGATTCTGATGGGAGTTAATGACAGGAAGGGCCAGGACACTCCTCATCATCACTTGCTGTCTCCTGTCACCCCTTCGCCTCCTCAGGACAGTAGTGCGCCTTCCTGCGTGTTTCCATAATGACAAGCTGCACCTGACCGTCATTACACAGCAGGGCTCACACAGGAACTCAGACAAAGTGCTGGATTTTGCTTTAATCAGGTCCCTCAGAGATGTTTTCTTTTTTTAACATTAGCACAAAGGCAGCATTCAGCAAGGAGGTCAATATCACACATTTCATATAAAGCAGGGACAATATCTCATTACAGCCTAGAACAAGTTGATGTTCCAGGGGTATTTGTGTGTCTGAACCCAGCCCCAGCGTGCCACAGACCTGCGGGTCGATCACACAGTTCTGGCTGGCACAAGGATCTGAAAGTCCCTCTTGTTTGTCACATATTGACCCACTTTACTTGACAGCTTGCAAATCAGAGCCATCAGTCTACGCACTCCGTGTGTGCATGTGTCTATGTGTATGTGTATTTACACACCCTCCAGCGCCACCTTCCCACATGGAGCTCCCCAAGAGGATCCCAGGGCCTTACCTCATTTGCAGTCATCACAGCAACTTGGGACTGGACTGACAGGCTCATTTTCCCCACTCTGCATGAAGCAGCACAGCAGCAATGCCTAGGAACAACCAGGCACCTAGAGTGGTTTTATAATTAGCTGCTCGCTCTCTGCCACTAATGTACAGGGAGAAAGAGCCTATTTCTGAGTGTCTATGGTTGGGTGGCACTCGCCATGCGCAAGCCAACTCTGATGATAATATGTAGGTGTATGGTACATGTTGACTGAGGTCACAATAACATGCTGGAGCGAAGTGAGAGAGGGAGGTGAGCGGGGTTGCGAGCATGTGTAGATAGCACTCGCCATCGCACTGCTCAGCGGGTGAGAATTGTGCCTGGGGGCGGTGACTGATTGCTTTGATGTGAAATGATTGCGTTTAAAGTGGCTCCAAGGTGCACGGACCACAGGCATGCACCCGGTCTCATTCTCACATGGTCCATCCAGGCTTAGGCTGGCCTAGGCTGCATCCCACTGGCACCCCAAGAGTCCAACGGGGGCTTGGGGCAGGTGTAGCTGTTAGTTCTTACGTGCGTTATGGGGGAGTGAGAACCCAGCTGCTGGATGCATCTCTAGGTAATATCTCCTGATGATATGGCACGGCCCAGGCTAGAAGGTGAAAATGAAACAGGGAGAAAAGGTCTGTCTGGGAAAGGTTATCAAGGGCACTTACCCAATCTCTGAGGGAACTGCCCCTTCAATGACTGCGTTTACATGGTCTTTAGTATCCCGATTTTAAGGCTTATCCCGGCTTTGAGCATATCCGGGATATGGTGTTTACATGGAACACAGAGAAACCCGGTTATTCATATCCCCGTATACATGATAAATACCAGTAACCCGTTTTCCGATCACTGTATCCTATCTGCGCATGTGTGTTTTACGTCTTTTTCAATGTTTTCCAACGCGACCTAACTTGTTCAACGGAGCGAGGTGGAAAACCAGCGTCACGTAGCTTTTCCGCAGCAGATTTGAATACATCAGCATTTCGGTGTTTTCTGCCATATAAACACGTCGTTATGTTTAGTTCTTTCATTACTTTAAGGGAAGATTCAGTCTCTTCGTCGCTCCAAAAGTGAGAAGTTCTCGTTGCCGCCATGTTGTTTGTATATCTAGTGCGTCGCCTGGCGTCACTCGCGCCTGCGCAGACAGTGGGCAGCCGTCAGAAATCGGGATAAGGTGTATACATGCTCCAGTATCCCGGCTTCTATCGGAGTACTCCAGGTAGCAAAACCGGGTTTCTTGAAATCGGGAAATGGGCATATCCCGATTTCTGAATTCGGGATATGGTGTTTACATGGACAAACACAAAAACGGGATACTTCAAAAACCCGATCAAAATGGGGATACTAAAGACCATGTAAACATGGTCACTGTCAGTCAGTGGTGTAAAAGAAGAGAATTAAGCAGAGGATAAAACTGCAAACTTCATAGGTGAGTCCAATCACTATGATGTGCTGGTTTAATTGAGTAGTCTTGTTTGTTACAAGCTGTTCAATAACCACTATACCATTGTATTCATACAAGCACATTCATGCTCAATGTTATAAAAGCACACAGGATTACAATGTCTTATTGCATGCTCAGCTTTTCTACTACTTATGTGATCTTTTTTTTCTGCCTCCACAGGAAAGACAGCATCTGTTGTTCAGCGACACTTACACAGCGGACAGAACATCCACCGAGTGTAAAGGTGGAAATGGGGCGATCAATTAGATTTTAACAAATGACTTTCCGTGTATTACCCAGCAGCTGTTAAATCGGTCAACCTTAGCGCACTCCCCTCTCTGAGGGGACGGAGGAGAGGGCTTGTCTACAGTGCGTGCTACATCATGGCAAACTGCAGAGAAAGTCAGCCGTGGCCTCGGGCGGGACTGTGCTATGCGTAGTGTGGCTGTGGACGGAGATGGAGGGACGGAGGGTGGAGGATGGAGGTGGGTCAGTCGGACCCCAGGGGCCCCTGGTGGAGATGATGCGGGGACTGAGGGCCAGGAGATGGGCTTGCTACATATGGAGGTCCATGGTTACCTCAGGCAAAGGCCGGCCATGCCATTTGTTAACTTCCTCATCTCTTAAATAAATAAATAACTAAACTTTATCCCTATGTTTGCTCGCTCACACTCAGACATACATATATATACATAAATGCAGAGACAACTAAGCATGCAAAGGCACAAACTCACTTTTCAAAGGACAGACGTACTTTTAGTCCTATTGGGCAGCCTCAGTCTTTAAGGGCACAGGCACAACTCAGCAATTCAGCTCCCTAAATGATGTAGTTTTATGGTGAAGTGCTACTAATGGCTCAGCAGAACATCTTAAAAGGCCACTTAAAAGCTAGCAGGCTCATAAACTGTGTGACACACAGCAGGGATCTGACCACACAATACTCATTTGAGTGACTGAATGCATGGCGGTGTGTGTGTGTGTGTGTGACTGAGAGCGTGCTGGAGATATGGAGGACGAGAGAACGAGACAGACGGGCGGTGTACAAGGTGTGAGTGCATTCGCAGGCATGGCTACACCATTTTACTTGTCTTGTATTGTCACCTCTGGGTTCACTCCGGGTCTATTTTCCAAAGGCTGCCAGATTGGAAATGGGCGTTTTTGGATGTGTGATGATGCTGGAGGACTTTATTCTCACCTTGGATACATAGATAGATCCATAACAGATCAGACTTCTGACACGCATGTCCTCGTCTGTATTTTAAAGAGAAAGAAAAGCCAATGGCACTTGAAAGAACTGTTGCCGCATAGAGCCGACTAGTCAGTAGTTAAATCAGTAGAAAAGAACTACATCACTCCAACTTCACATCACTGCACAGGCACTGTAATCACTGCGCACAATAGAGCAGAAAGCCTCCACTTATGGAAAGTACTGTATAATGGCAGAGAGGTTGGTGAAGTCTGCGATTAAGTTTTGATAAGATGGTTGCCATGCTAACCCTCATGGAGGTAAAAATTAAATAAATAAAATCCACATACTGTACAGTTTTATGGAATAAATGTGTCCCCTTCAGCTTAAATTACTGTATGTTATATATACAACTCAATCAAAACGTATCTGTTAAGTATGTAAAGATTTACACAGTTAGCATCTTCTGAATTTCTATAAATTCAATTTGTATGAGCTGAGACACATCATCTGTGTGTTTTGCATTTTTTTAATTTTCTGAAATACAACTACGTCACATCTATGCAACCCCTAACTAATAGAGCGAAAGCAGAAAGACAGAGAATTTGCTGCAGCTGTTATATGTGGTGTAGCCTGGTCGTTACCATCCTACGTTTCCGCCCGAAATTTGATTTCGGTCTGGCACGTTAGTCTGGCCCAATGTAATAGGAATCTGTCTCCGTAATGGGCGGATGCTTATTTTGAGGTTTAAAATCATTGGAGTTCCCTTAACCAATCAGCAAAGTTTGGTAATGACGTATATTGTGCGCCGGAGTTCAGGCTCTTACGCTTACCACTTCCGCTTCCAGTTAAATAAATAAAACTTTTCCCAAAGCCAGTTGGAAGGAGAGCTACGACGTCCTTGCCATTTATAAAATTGACAAGACAAGCCTCTTGTTCTGGTTTTAATTCCGTGATGCTCTCGAGAGTTGAGACAACTTCGCGGATGGCTTCTAGCGTCTCTTCCTCCGTCGCCATTGTAGCTATGCTGTTGAACTACAAGCTTCGCTGGACTACAAGCAACTCGGCATGCGAGTTCCGCGTCATCACTCAACTGTTCGCTGATTGGCGCGGTTACACGCGAACCGCAGAAGTGCAATTTGGCCAGACTCCGTGCCAGACCGAAATCAAATTTCGGGCGGAAACGTAGAATGGTAACGACCAGGCTATATGTGGTGTGCTATGTGATACAGCTGCACATCATATGTGGTGCTCAAACTGGGAAGCAAAAACTAAGTAACTATGAGTATTAGTATTTGTATTTCATAACACTAAAAAACTATTTCCAAGACACTTCAAGTTCCGTGAGGCTCTGTACAGCTGGCACCATCACGCACAGGTTTAAAGCTCAAGGTGAAAGCAAGGCCCTCTCATCAGGAAACCTTGCTGCACTCACTCACATAAAAAAAAAAAAAAAAAATCTAAGTGAATATGGAAGCAATATGGATAAGCCTGTAGAGTCCTGGGAGCCTGTTTTTATGGAGTGGTTAGACTTAACACTGGAGTTAGTAATTCTCAAGAAATCTGTTGATGATGAAATCTGTACACACACAGCCCCACGAATACACCCTCCCCTTCAGAGCTCCTTCGGAAGCTGAGCCTCTAAATTCATGACGGTGCACTGCTAAGGCTATGATGACTAAAATGAGAGCGAACAACAACATTTAAGCTCCTGCCTGGCTTATTCTATTCTTTCCTGTCTTCCCCTGTGTGATTGCCTGAGTTCGACTGTGTGAGGTTAGATTAGGTCAACTCCTCCCTCTCCAGAGACTGGTGCCCGGCACACCTTCGCTTCATCACTTCTTCCTTCCACTCACCCCCAGATATTACTGTCACCTTTTGGGTAGCGCATGTCAGGCTGGTCTCCAGTTTTCTTGTGTTCGTTTGCCAGTTGGCAATTTTCTTTTCCCTGTGCTACAGATTTCCCTCGTGACAGCCAGCAGATCAAACACCGGAGGATCTGTTCACAATACCCTGGATCTTGTCTGCCCGCTACTCTCCAACTAATCGCTGACTCAAACCTGGGACAGATTTCTACTTTGCAAATTCTGAAACTCTTTTGAATCTTGTTATACTGCAGTTGTGATCCGTGTTGTTCATTTTTGGGTTCTGCCATTTCTTAAACCAAACCAAAGTTGGGTAGTTTGTGGGTTAGCGAACTGTTAGTTTCAGTCACTAATCTGCAAAAAAACAAAGTCTACCATGTGGCAGCAGTATTCACGACTGTCTTAGCGGACATGTCTTAGCAGTGATATAGGACTGTATTTCGATGTACAAGAAGTAGAGATATGTAACCTATCAGGCAAAAGCAAAGCAACCTCTATGTTCAGCTTCATGCCTTTCAGTTCTCCAAGGTCTAGCTACCTTTGGACGGCCTCTTCAATCTTAACACAGCACTTGCTGCTTGGCCATTGTACTTCTCTTTCAGCCTTTGTTTTTTTGACCTTCTTCTTATGTAGCATGTGCCAGAAATACCGTCACTCTTACCTTTAAAAAAATAAAAATAAAAATCCAGGGATGTGTACACACCAGATACTTATTTCAGTAGTCACTGAATTTGACAAAAGGTTTATTGAATCAGAATCAGTCACTCTACTTTAACTGAACAGCTTGAAGCCATGGATTAGTGGTGCAATGCATTTTGGTTTTCAAGTGTCATTTCATGCAGTGTGGTCTCAATGAAAGACCCTCAAGCCCTGACCTTAGCCCTAACCACCTCAAATGTTTTAAAATATATGTGAATGTGTGCAGACACGACCAGCAAAATGTGCTTAAAGAGGCATGCTAGTTATATAGAATTAAATAATATCATGATCACTGCCCCAAACGTGAAATATGAGGTTAGTCTGTCTTGTTGTGGGGGTATTTGTGCCGTTGCTGTATCAGCTTAATTCAAGTACCATTCCTTGAACATCCACTATAGCCTCTGTTTTTGAATCCCTTTCTTAGAAATAAAGAAAACCATAGCAACTAATAGAGAATTTAATTAGTGAGCTGTAAGGAACAGGCTAAAATTCCAAAAGATTGGCATCTGAAACCTCCAGATGTGTTCACTGTAAGTCATAAAGGTCAACAAAATATTGACTTTGAGGTTGAATAAATTTGCATTTGCATCATTTAGTGAGCAATGCATTTGTCTTTTGGTTTATCATTACAGGTATGTTATGTATTTTAAGTATTTTTTTGCTGCTAACCAAGGTCAGAGCTGGCATGTTTTCATTTCATTTTTATATTTCTTACAGGTTAATACACTACAAAAGTGGGGAAGCTTTAAAAAATAATTCTTATTCATAAACCGAGTTCATAGAAAGTGCAATAAACAGAAAATTAAGTAGATGTTTGCTGTGACTAGTCTCCGTTTAAAACAACACGAATTTTCCTAAGTACGCGTTGCACAGTATTGCATAAAGCTTTCTTTATTTGCAGAAGCTGATATCTGGAGATTTTTTTTTTTATAGTGTCTGTAGTTTCCCAATAGAATGCATTTGTGGTAAAGTGGTTTTCTTTAACAATCACAACACAGATATAGTTTGAATTACCCAGTGGATGTTCAAGCATTTATAAAACGTACTGGATGTGATTAATTTCTCTTACTGTGATTTGTTTCCTCCATTCCTCCATTTTGTGTGTTTACCACTCGCAAACATTATATAAATGTAATTTTATTTCCTAAGTTTGTTTCCCCTCTCTGCAATATTCATTAAATGCACATGACTGACATGAATTTTTCATCCAGGCATTTCAAAAACGTTCAAATTAATAGAAAGCTTAAAACAGATTGGATTCCGTCTGGGAGTCGCTGTGCCCACAGAGTAGTATCGGTGGAGAGAGGACGTCCGCACAACAAACACCGCTGCTCTGACTCATCCAGATAAAGCAAAATGTAATTTTGTTTATGATGAGAATTACTCTCTAAATTAATTTCCACAGCAATTAATCTTGATGCCTCACCTATAAGATCCATTCTGCTCTTTGGGAGAGGTGATAAAATGCAAAATAATTGAATTGATTAATTTATATTTTTGTAATGACCAAGCAGTAATGGTTTTCTCTTTTTAATGGAGTTTTTTTTTCCATTACCAATGCCCTATGTTGTCTGTCATGTTCAATAGCCTTTGGGCTCCCTGATATTTAATAAATGCTCCTTTATTGTGCTTTATTCCATAGGCCAGCTCAAGTATTACCTTTCATGTGCCCAAGTGCCTTTCATATCCCTCTCCCCTATTCAGTCACCAACCCCCCATCCCCACAACCCCATTGAAGAGCATTTCTTAATTAAACCTTTATTTATCTACTTGATTGGTATTTAAGGAGGGATGGGGTCAAGTCTGCAATTCTCTATCTCATACTGGGACTTGAGTGGCCCAGCCCCAAGGGAATACGTCTTTTTATAATCTGAGCATAAGGCCCACTGAGTGCTATAGTTTGCATAGGTGTGTAAAATAGAGGCTTAATAATAAGAAGGTTACACAACTAGAACAGCTAGATGTCCTGCAGAGGGGAGGGAAGAAAAGTAATGAGATGAGGTTTGCAAAACAGAGGAAGAAATAAGGATTGAACCGAGGATCTGAAGGCAGAATGAAAATAATAAACAAAAAAAGAGCAACTCACACCTGATAAAGATTCTTTTATTTTTTTTTCCTGTAGGAAGAAATAATCCGACAACGCGCCCGTCTGGGGCTGAATCACAGTACCGCCAGACTAGAACACTAGGGAAGAAAAGTAAGCCTTATTACCTAGGACATTTTATTTCAGTGGCTTGGGGCAGAAAGCAATTACACTAACAGCAGTAAAGAACAAATCTTTTGAAGGTGAACAACGCAGAATTTCAATATTGGAATACATGTTCGGTCCAGGATGTGAGGCATATTTTTATTTTTTTCCCCCCATTTGAGACTTTAAGCACTACTAGGAAATATACATCAAATGTCACCACTTACTGGCTCCATCCTCGGGGTTTGTTTGTGGGTTAGTTCACAAAATTGTGCAGGTTGTCACTGGAGCAGACACTGGTGCACAAGGTTGGTAAAATCTACCCTAATCTGTTCTCCTTGTTTATCATTATGGCAAAAATTTCAATTTCAATCAAATTAAATCTACAGTGCAGTAAAAGGTGCAAGCTTGAAGGGGTCTGAATAATTTCTGAATTCACCGTTTTCTATTGGGCATTTTTTTCCAGACATAAACCTTCGAAACTGGCCATGGACCATGAGTTGGTCTTAAACCCATCAGAGAGCGACCTGTTTTTACATCTGTGGTTTCAGAGTCTCTTTCATCCATGCCCACTTTTTTCGACTGCCGCAGCCAGTCACTCAGCCACCCATTTTGAATTCCTTAATCGACATACCACAGCAAAGTGCCGTCTGTTATCCCCTACCAACCATTTTCATCGTGCCTTGCTTTCACGTTCAAAAAGAGGCCGAATCTTCAACTCCCAACATGCTCTCAGGGTCAAAAATATTCCTTTCAACTGTAGCACAAAATATTTTTTCCAGTTACCCATTTCCACAACTCAATCAGCCAGGCTCTTCAGTCCTCCCACTCTTAAGGATTCACCACCCATTAACAGACCTGCAGAGCCAGATCTGCTCTCACAGATGAAGGTCAGGTGTTATCCAACCAGCTGTCTTCATCTTTTAGCTTTCTAATACTGTATATTCTTCAGTTTTGACGTTTGAAGTTGTAACCCTAACTCAGACACTATACTAATATGACTCTCTTAGCTTCTTCCCTCTTGATCACCTTCATCTCATCTCATTCATTTCCCATCCTTACTTGTTGCATCTCTAATGAGATGGTCTGTGTTAGTGAATTCATCATTAACCTACATTAAATAAGATAATAAGATAATACAAGTGGAATTTAATATGGCTGATGGTGATAACAAACAGACACACTGAGATCTAACACGGTCAATAATGTAATATGTACTCAACCATCAAAATCAAAATAACTAACAATTATGTCACAACTAGACAATATGGACTGCTGGTTTTAAAGATTGATCCGTTGCAGAAAATTTTTACTGCAACCTCCAGTTTGAGCATTACTACTATAACAACAGAGTAACATGGGAGAAAAAGCTGCATCTTGGTTAGACTTGGTGGGTAATTTAAAGGTTAAACTTTAAAGGTTAAACTGATGTTAACTCCCATAAGGAAGATTGCTGTTGCACTGCTCTCTGCAGCTTTTAAACATGCTGCTTTCCTGGCTGCATCCACAGCAGGTGTTTGTCAGTTAAGGCGGATGGAAAACAAAAAAAATAAAAAAAAATAAATCTAAAAACTGCTGTAACGGTGTAAACTGTAGTCAGGCCAAAAGTGCAGTTTTAATTTTTCCAAATTACAGACATCATCACAGCAGCAACTTCTTATCTTATTCTACTGGCTCACTGATGATTATATTTAACTGAAATTACTCACATTTGGTGCTATTGAAGCAGCAACCTAACAACAATTTGCATTCAATAACCTTTAGACCAACGCTGCCACCAATCGCAAACTAGTATTAACAGTTTGTGCACAAAAGTGTTGCTAATAATGGCAAACCTTTTGAGAATAAATTCCCAACTTTGCAGATAAATTCTACTTTGGCTTCTTTAAACTATTTGCTCTGGTGTTCTGTCAAAAGGTTGACTGTGGCTGAGCATCAGCGTACTCACAAGCCAACCGCATTTAATCCCAAACCGGTACTTTACCTGCTCATTGAAAATGAATCGTTATCAATTTCTTTTCAACATGATCTAACTTTATTGATTTACCACTGCCAGCGATGGAATCACAGGCCTGAATCATAAGAGGTCCTTAGTATTGAGGACACCATATTTTTTTTTAAGGCATATTTATTTAAGGCATATTAAAAGACCATGAACGTCTCTATTTTTTAATTACTGTGTTGTGAATAATTGGCAGCTGATGTATTAACTTTATGTGCCCTGCTTACCTAAGCTAGTTTTTTTTCCCAAACAGAATGTAAATATGTGGAAGTGCAACAGACTGAATGTACAGCTGAACAACAAAGAATCAACCCTTAACATCTTACCGGTTTTATGCACTGAAGTTAGTTGATTGTTGAAGTTAGGAATGTGATCTCCAAATGTGCAGATTAAACCAGATGAGCTAAAAGGTAACACAGCGTAACTTTTAATGGTCTGCACACATTTACCATGTTGCAACGGCGGCAACAGTGAACTCACAAGTGGTAATTAAAGGAATCTTGATGCATTAAATTCTGCTGGGTTCTCAATTTTGAGAGGTGACGCATACTGGAACACCTACCAATTGCTCATTCAACAAATACAAAATCCTTATCTTAATGCAAACCAGCAATTTTACGAGCAACAGCAAGCACTGACATTTACGCGCCTGGACGTTTGACACGGAAGTAAGCATATTCCTGTTGCCAATGAACTATACTACGATTTATGGGTTTATTTATCCTCACCGTTCTTAAATCTCTCTGTACAGCAGCTAACTTTGTGTTTGTGTGTTTTGCAAAGTTTCTTTCCAATTTTACACTTAATGGGATAGTTCAGGTCTGCTAGTATAAAAGATACGACTTCTGTCTCTCCCTCAGCTCCGTCCTCTCACTGCTGCTCAGTGTGTCAGATGTTAAGTTTATCTTCTGCCTCCTATAGTAATAATTGCATTTGTAATGTATCCCTTCTACAGCTTCGGAGACGAGTTTTACTCAATTTGA
Source organism: Chelon labrosus (assembly GCF_963514085.1). NCBI lineage: Eukaryota > Metazoa > Chordata > Actinopteri > Mugiliformes > Mugilidae > Chelon > Chelon labrosus. The sequence continues at coordinate 19,161,674 of NC_140348.1, forward strand.
AGTTTCATACCATGGAGAGCAATCCATTAGTTATCTAGTCTGGCCTCACAGGGAAGAAGTGCCATTTGCTATTACACATCAATGTGACATCAATTCACTTGCATAGTTTTGCTTCAAATATCTGACTGACACTTATGAGCTGGTCAGAAACAGTTAGCATTCGTTTCCTATTCCCGGGCAACACTTTTATCTACCCAAGATGTGCAACTGCATCACACCTGAAAATAAATGCCAAGTAACCTCTCATCCAACATTCCTCCATCCTGCCACACCCCTCCCAACTACTTACCCCAACTACCCTCCCCACCCCCCCGCAGAGAACAGCTTAGGTCATTACAGTCTGCTGTCAAAACCTGTGACCGCCCCGCGTTGGAGCCGCCAGGATTAAAGGCTGTGAAAACAAGAACAAGGAGGGAAAGGAGGTGAAAGCTGACAGAGGGAGCAAGGCCTTAAATATTTTCTCTTTCTGCCCCTCTTTTTTTTTCCCCCTGACCGCATGCTGATTCTTGCAGCTACTTTGTGGCGGGCTGCACTAATGTGAAGCGGTATGGAGTCACATGGAAAACGTGGAGAAGGAGCAACAAAATTCACTGCAGGCTCTCTTTAACAAATGTCAGTAAAATCAGCCAGCCTTGGTCTAGTTGCACCCTTCAAAGAAACAAAATCAGACTGGTGTTGAGAGAAATCAGATGTGAAAAGTTAAGTTTTGTTGTGTACCCTTGTGCTCGTAATATTAGAAACTACATTAGAAAGGTTTGAGGATTTATTCATATAATAGGGAAATGGACACAGTCGCCTGACATCTAATTGACAGCTAATTGGCATTTAACCGACATCTGGAACGTCTAATTGACGTCTAATTGATGTATAGGAGCAACATACAGAACTAACCAGATCATATATGGAATTGTAATTCTTTGTTAATGTACATGAGATTAGGAGTGGATATAATTGTGACAAGTGATGGATGGAAATGTATTCTACTGATGGGCTTGTTTGGACACAATAATTGTCAGTAGGGAGAGTAAAAACTGATGGACACAGCCCCATATGTTAATGAAGCACCACACACTATAAAACCAGATGTGTGACACCATGAAATCAGTCTGAAGTCGCATGGTTCATCTCGATCAGACTCGAGTTTGTGTCCTTTTAAGAATAAACTCTGCCTTCTCCAGTGATTCTTTTTGACTCTGAAGATACTCTAGATACCAGTAGACTCCAAGAACCTAGATTACGTGCTGAAGTAAAGAGGTGCACGCAACAACTTGCCCTGCCCGGTACCCCACACTTATCTTCGACACTGGCTGTAATTATATAAGAATATACAGTATTTAGTCTAAGATGCTGAGCTAGTACGTTTGATTTCAAGCTGCCTCGTGCTTTTGTTCTTACTCACGCCACATAAACAAGTGAGCCAAATTAGAGGTATAAATATAGCAGTTGTTAGTACTGATCACCTGAGTGAGTAGGACACATTAGATGTTTATTCCTACAACGGTAACTTTATGACGCCCACTTAGCACTTCTACAATTAATATTTTGAATGCTAGCTCTATCCATTCTTTTTTATTCACTATCAATTTTTCATGTAACATGCATCACCTACATCTTGTACTTGTATAATGTTTACACGCTGTTTGTGTACCTTATTCAGATATATGAGTTAATCTTGTTCCACCTGTGGCTCTCTTCTACTCCTCTCCTCCCTTCTCCTCTCTCTCTTTTTCTGTCTCTCTACCCAGCCAGCCTCAGGCAGATGGGTCCCTCCATATGAGCTGGGTTCTTCTCAAGGTTTCTTTCTGTTAAAAGTGAGTTTTTCCTTGCCACCGTCGGCTTACTGCTCGCTCAAGTGGTTTCAGGTTCTGGGTTCTGTAAAGCCTCGATCTAGATTGTTATTGAAGCTATATAAATAAAACTGAATTGAGCTGAACTGAGACGCTTTGACACTTTTGGAAAATACCCAGCTGCAATTTGTAGAAAGGTGAAGATGAAGCAGTATGTTAAGGATGTGTGTGTGTGTGTGTGTGTGTGAATCTCGTGTTTTTCATTTGCATCCTGGAATTGTCAAGGCTGACAACGACGGCAAATTGCATTCCGAGTCTTGTAGGTTTAGCGGCATTTTCTAACATCAGGTCCGTGTGTCTATTTATTTCTTGCGTATGTATATATGTGATGACATCTGGTGAGAGAGAGAGATCAGGCAATGCAGATGTCAGCAGGCACAGGAAGCACATTTGACTTTATCTCAACCATTTACTTTTGACTTGACACCATCAGGAATTCAATTTCAACCCAACAAAAGCTCATCCGCTGCCTTTCATGTGTAGCTGCGGAAAGTACAATATATAACTGGACGCATTCCTTCCTTGCTTTTGATTTTTTTTTAACCAGTTCCAGCCAATCGGACAGCGTAATGCCGACCCATAACTCCATTAGACTTCAAGATTAATTTGATCCGAGTGTGAAATCATTTGTCTGTTTGGACCTGCCGTCCTGTGGAGTGGGCCTGTATGGTGTTGTATTTACCGTCACCTCAATGCCCAGAACTCTGCTAATCCTCTGTTTGTGTTCAAACACCTTAGCTGGTTACTCTGCGTCAGTCTGTCTCCATACTGGCTGCTGTGAGCAGTCTGTCTCGTTGGCTGCCAGTGGAGCTGATCTGGCAGGCAGCCTGCTGTTGGGGACGAAGCCTTATTTCAGAGATGTGTGACAGTGGATAGTGGATCGGTATTGTCTGTCTGCCCTGCTGCCTGCCTTCCTGTCTGTCTCTAAATGCCTGAATGTCTTACTGTGAACGTCTTCTTCTCCGTCTCATCCTGTCTGCCTGCCTGCCTGATGCTCTCTGTCTGATCAAGGACGGCTTAAACATCTTAATAAAAACCTTTTTTCATTTGTGAAACTTTTCTTTAATGGATTTATTCATGGATTGGCGTGTTCTTAATCAATCTCCCGAAAGATTTTGAAGACTGGAGATTATGGGAAATGTCATCTAAGGAGTTCATATGGGAAGATTACACAAACTGTGAAAGCTTCAACACAACTTTCACTTTTCCATTAAGATATTCGTCTCTCGCTTTCGACCTGTCGCCCCCTGTAGGTGGTACATGAGTTCTGACCCTGTTTCGTGGGCCCTTCGGGGTCACCAGCAGGCCCCGTGTTTTGGCTTGGGTCCTTCCCCTCACCCAGCTCCTGAATGGTACCCCTGATTATCTCATAGTTTTGCTGGATATTCTCCCCTTTAAAAGGACTGCATTACTTCCAGCTCCCCAAACTTGTCAAAACCAATTTGCTTTCCTATTATTCCCTCAACTGATTTCACCATGACCCCTCCGCACAGCCCTCCCTCTACAAATCCTCGACCCTCTGCTTCCCTCAATCGAAAACTCCCAACACGACCTGTGCAACACCTAAACTCCCACCACCCCCATCCCTCGGACTCCTGTGATTTTTTCCCTCACCACTCTTATCTGTCTAAACTCCACGGAAAGTTTTCTTTCATCTCCTTTTGAGCCTTTTGTGGAAAGTGGCGAGTTAGCGTCATACACACACTATCAGTCGTTTGTGTGAATGAAAGCAGACAGTGAGTCACTGACTACTAAATAAAACCTGCCTAATAGAGATCAGCCAACCTGAAAAACTTTTGCTTGCCAGCGTAGGCAGCACCTCCGCCATCATATCCTTCACAGCCCTTCACCCTCCTCCCTGCACCCACCCCACACATCCCTCTCCCGTCAATTAGCGCCTCAATAGCGACAACACAGAGGATCTTCATTAGTGGAGAATGCTCAATTATATCAGTTGATATTCCTTTCCAAAACTAATTATCCCAGTTGCATGGTACGGCTGACTGAGCCTGCCCTCACCCCGGGGCGCAGCGGTTACTGATGTGATTTGGTTTTGGCTCCAAGGTCTGCTTTCCTCTCCTCTCTTTTGTTACCCTTTCCCCCGACACTCATTCAAAACAGTTGCAATCCTTTTCCACAGTCCTCCATAATATAATTCATCCTCTTTGTCATTTTTAAATCGCTCATGACGACTTGTCATGCTTGCATTATCTATTTTCCCACTAAAAGCTCAAAGCCTGTGCATACAGATTCAGATGTTGTTCCTCCTGTAAGACGCATAGAATTAGCCAAAGTGTGCTAATTCTACAGAAAGCTCATCACAGGAACCTTCCCTCTATATAATCGTGCTCCTCTGTTCATCCGGTGGGGATAACAAAAATAGACAGCCTGTACACACAGCTATAGCTGAAACAGAAATTGTGCAAACACTGTCTTCTCATGAGAAGAAACTCGGGAGGTGGTGAAAACTGCAGAGAACATATGGTGGAAAGTCTAGATGCTATATATTGGCTCAAAGCTTTATTACTTGGAATTTATCCACTAATGAGCAGCTATGACATCTGAAATATGTTGTTTATGTTGTGAAACACTGCATATTGCTCATGAAATCTGTTTTCAGAAGAACTTATTTTGTGGTATAATTATTTATTTGTTTATCGCTGTGCTTGACGTAGTAACTGTCAATGTTTCAGGATGTGAACTGAGTGGATTAATGCAAATACGTTAAGGCAAAAAGACGGAAACTGTTTCACTGCGAGACATTAAGGTGGCAGGGATTAGTTTATAGGAAGGCTTACTTTTATTTTATGTCAGGCACATTATTTCCACGCTAATCTCTGTTTTAAATTTCATGGAAAGCTTTATCAGATGAAATATTATCCAAAGTTTAAATGAGCTGTACGCCTTCTGGAGTCTATGCATTGCTTCCTGTCAGCTTCAGGTTCTCTAGGCGGGCTCCTCATAGTCTTCAAGCCAGGAACCGGCCTCACGGAAGGAGTACCACTTAGTCACATTTCAAAGTAGCTCAGGCAGAGGAACACACTCATTACACACAATTCTCCTTCTCCTCTTTCACCCGGGTGCCTCTTTAGTCGCCCCACTGTCCCCCTCTCACTCTCTGTAGCCTTCCTATTTCCCTTTTTTGAAGACCAAAACTGCTTATGCTGCCTCTGTCCGGGGTCCGGAGGTAGATCACTTTAATTCTGCTTCACAGATCTTTTTAAAAAAGACCCGAGACCCGGAGACCTCAGAACCAGTGACCGTTTAGTGAACCCGGGAGGACCAGCCAAGACCCGGGCACTTGTAAACACAGCCATCATCTCACACTCTCGCATCCCCCCCGAAAGCTTTTGTTCCCTCCCCACAATAGCACGAGCATTTGATGTCGAGTAGTGTGTGCTTTTAGCTTCTACGTGTTTGTTTGTTTTTGCAACCACTGGTCTTCATGTCTTCCAAGTCTGTGATGTCGGCTGTCGCTTGACAGAGCAGCTGATCACTGATTTATAGGTAGATTGCTGGCGTGGACACAAACCTCATTAAGTATGGTTAATTTGTGGGACTGCATCCAAACCTCAATGTTGCCAAGGCAGGCTGACCCATCCTGGGACAACTGATATCTGTTATTTGCACAGAGGGGGGACTGTCCTAGATGGTGTGCCTATGTGGGCAAGACCTGGATTCCACCAGTGGTTCACAAGTTCATTTCATTGTTTCATTTTCATTGTTTCATCGAGACTCCAACCAAACCATTGGCCTGTCATCAACCTAATTAATGCAGAAGAATAATCTGACAGTTATTGGAAAACACAACTGCTTTCCTAAGATACATACAGATTTTATATTTGTGTTGACAAATCCAATCAGTTCTGCTGCAGCCTGCTGTCATTACAAACAGGTCATGCAATCAATACGCCAGGTAAATAAATATAATATTAATAATTAAAAAAAAAAGCAATAGAGACCAGAGCAGTGTGTTTGACAGCTGGCGAGTTTCTCAGAAAGACATCAATCTTTCCAGGGCATAGCCTAATCAAAACACACTCAGCAATTGATAAATCTTCTCTGATAACTGCAAAACACACACAACAAACCCACACTCACAAAAAAAAAAAGAAATATTCATGGATATGTCAGTGTGTGGGACATTCACTATCATTCTTGAGGAGTGAAACCTGTCTGGTTTACTTTAGAAACTGTAGACATGACTTTTCTACAGCCTTGTTACTTTCGCACAGCCTCTCTTAAAGGGCAGCCGGCTCATCCCTTTTGATGACTGACAGTGGGATTTGTGGTGATAATGTCTTCAGGTGCCGGAGGATTGGGATTAAACATACTCCAATTTAAACAGCAAAGTTGCCATGGCAATGACCTTCAGTTTTAGCTCCGATGGCATACATGTGGGGAATGGTGACTGGTGTTATTGTCCAGGGACGTTCCAAATACAGCAGGGGCTTTGGCCATGATTGCACTTTCAAATCCTCCATCGAAATTATAAACTCTGTCCGACAAGATGTCTGTTGGTGAAAAGCACAGGTGACATTTCCGTGACAGGCATGCAGCAAAGAAACCGCACAGTGCACCAAAACAGTCTCGCTTGAAAAGGAAATCACAACTGTCACACTGCTGAACACGCTGAAGTGAACTATGAGCGCTACCGGACAAACTTTAAGCGCCCCAACATGCACCCTGACCTGTTGACCCTCCGTCAGACCTTCAAGTTTAGGCAAAGCTTCACCTCCCATCCTAATTAAAGCGCAAGTTAAAGAAACCTTTCAAATAAAGCTGATGGGGCCTGGCGTGGGGCCGTGCTTTTGGCTGTCTCGGGACGTGAGCACCGGGCCAAGCAGGCCTGGAGACTCACGGTTTGGGGTCAGTGTCTATCCCCCTCCAGGGCAATCTGTTCACACTCTCACGCCTGCCTGTCAAAGGAGAGAGCAGCGGGACATCACGAGAGAGAGAGCAGAACTCTGCTTCAAAGCAAGGAGCCGAAGGAGAGTGTTCTCACAATTTATAAATAAAGTGCAAACCCCATAAAACAGTTCAATTATTAAAACTATTGGCTCAAGTCAGTCTCAGCAGTACCCATGAGGCGTGGTTGGTCAATATTCATTGCAACACTCTTGCGAATTTGATGGCATCTGCTCAAGTCTCAAGTGTGGCTAGACTGCCTCACAGTGGACGCTGAGAGAACTGCAAGAGCAGATGATTTGCAGTATTGGATTACATTAGATTCAATTTCATTGTCATTATGCATTGCGGAGTGCAGCTACAGAGCCAATGAAATGCAGTTAGCACCTAACCAGATGAGCAAAGAAGCTATCACTTACAGAAAACAAAGGTATGTGCGGAAGAGAAAGTACCAGAGTTAAATGGCGCTATATCCTACAGTACGTGCACAGTTGCATAATATGCAGTGTGTGTGTTACATACAGCGAATACAGTGTTGACAGGACGTTTACACTGTAAACGTCCTCTGTAAACTTTACAGGATATTTACAGAGTATGAACAGTATGCAAATGGCTATGCAAACTACGTTTTATGTAGTATACAGATTAAGTTTATGCCGAGTTTGTTAGACATTTCGATAGATGCGTTTGAATAGATGTATGAACAGTTATAATGCGTGAATGTATATGAAGCTCCAAACTTAAATTTTATTGTAAACCAGCTCCCACTCCTGACCGAGTCAAAAAGATCGAAGAAACCTGTGGTTAAACGCAATAAAACTAAAGCACTGGACTGACATTAAAAATTCTTGTGTGTGTAGGTTTGGTTACTCTAATCTAATCACAAATTAGCGCACTGGATAAAATAACTAGTATGTCTGCGTTTAGTTAGCTACAGTTAGTAATAATACAATACGCTGATACTCTGAAGCTCCAGCTAACAATATTTTGCTACTTCGCCTCTTAGCCATTAGCCTGTGTAATAGCCACCATTAGCAAATAACCATATATATAACACAGTTAACTTTATGGTTGACAGGAGATGTGTAGGTTACTTACTCAGACATGCTAGTGACAGTTAGCTGTCCGGACGTAGCCGTTGGTTCGGTTCTCAATAATCCAAGCCTGATGGCGTGTTTGTTGTCTGGCCTTGCCGCTAGCTAGGCAGAACTTCAGCTCGCACAACACATAGTCCTCTGTTAAGTCTTGTTCGTGATCATTCAGGACATACTTGTAGTCATTTTAAGTACTTATATGCCCTCAGTTTGTTTTTAGTGAACACGCTCTGTCAAGTACGTGTAAATGTACCGGCCGTTACACAAACAGCCAATCCTCTCAGATCGTCCATCCCTTGTGTTACTGCATACAGGTCGGCCAGCATGGCCCGGATGACATTTTAATTTTTTTGTCAACATTTTGACGTAATAGTCGCTGTTCTGGATAGTGAGTGACTGAAGATATTTTTTTTTTTTTAAACTGTGTTTTCTTCCACCACTGTTAAAAACAACCTGACACAAACTGCTAATCTGAGTTAGCTAACGTCTTCCTGTTGATTGTTTTGCCTCCAACTAAGCCCCGCCCACAGCTAATAACGTCATCACATTTACTAACACAAAAGGGGAAAGTCTATACTGGCAGTTTCATACTTAGCTAGTATGTTTAGATGAGATGTGCTGTAAGCACGGAATCTCATTAACACAACAGATGTCAATATTATCTTTTCTCTCACAATATATTAACACGGATCAACCTGCGAACAGATGTTGTTTCCATCTGTGCTGTTGGTTCTATAGGACTGGTTGAATACACATTCCATTGCAACAGATCATGTCTATGGTATATCAATGCCTCACCTGTTCATATGCACATAATACACGGAGCAAATTTAGATAACTTGGCAGGATATTGGATTTTTTTTATTATTCGAACAGGCCATTCATTTCATGTTCAAATAAAACATGTCACATTGTTTATCAGTCACCTGCCTAACATTAAGAACTGTTTTTGCTCTGTAACGCTGGAAGTCACCCTTCTTTTATTGATACTGTACCTTGAGTTATATCACATAAGTACATATCCTTTTTAAAAAAGTATTATAATCTGTTCACTTCCCTGCTTTGATTAGTTGTTTACATTACATTTTTATTATTACAGTGTTCTATTGGAAAATAAAAAAGGGAGAAATTAAGCAAATAAAAATTTCCACCAATTATAAACACCATCTGAAAACTGCCAATATGACCTTTGCAGATTTTGAAAATCTTAATCATCTTAAGTCAGAATAATTAGTTATAATGGAGTGTGACTAACACGTACTGTGGCATCGAGGATTCGTTTTATCATTGCTGAGAGCAAAGAGCATACATATCAAGTTATTTAAAATTAAACCGACATCCTGCTTTCTTTCTCTGCAAAAGAAATTTGGTTAGTGATGTTTGCCACTTTTAAAGACACTGACTCAGTCAGAAAGGACTTTTATATTGGCTGTTTTTACACAGGTTTATGATGATTTCGTCTGTACATCCAGCATTTGCTCCAGCTGTGTTCAATAGAAGAATATACAGTAGTTGCATTCAGTATAGTATATACAATTCAGAATGTGTCTTTGTTTTTTAAGATTAATTTACATTTTAATTAAAAAAATACGAAAAATGTACATAAAACAAGTAAAAGAATGAGTTTGCAGCGTAGTGTAAAACAGGCTAGGACTTATTCTAACACAGTATAATGCAATTTCTTACATTCAAATTAATGACTAAACTAAAATGCATGCTGTCAAGGTCCTCTGTCATCCAAGTCATAGTATATCCCCAAAAAAAGGCAAAAACAAAGGCAAGGGGACTTGTTGGGTTTTCTTGAAGACGTTTCACAACTCATCCAACTTACTTCTTTGGTTCAGGAGGTGAAATGAGTGGCAAGACGTCTTCAAGGAAACCAACAAGTCCAGTTATCTACATTTTAGTCTCGGTTTTTGGATGAAATGTGTAGTTGCAGTTTAATGTACATCACAACAGGAAATTACTGAAAAGAAATTGCACCATAAACAGAGTTCAGTCACCCAGATATTATTTATGCATACTATGACCCATCTTCTAATGAGGTGTACTCTTTAAATTACTTCAAACACAGTGGATTAACCTCATCACCGTAACTCACCCGTACATGTAAAAGGCTTATATGGATTTAGAATGTAAGAGAAGTTTATTCTCGTTGCCTTTCAAAATATCTCAACAACTCAGTTATGTGATTGACAGGCAGAAGACTAATGATGTAAGAACACACCAGCTCAGACGATTCGGAGTGCCATATTTAGCCAAAGTGACATCTGCTGCAACACCAGTTATCTTGAAACACTTCAACGGATAACAGGCAAGACATATTTTGGAAAATGATAAGTGCAACCACAAAGAAATAGTCTAGTTCCCATAAGATTCACATATTGTGTGGTGAGCATCAAACCCGGACGAGGAAGCTGCTGAATTCCAACTGAATCTGTTCTTCTTTAACACAGGAAGAAAATAAAAAATTATCTCTGTTTGTTATTTCAGCACTTCCCTCAGGATCCTCCACTTATTGGCTTAGTGAAATCCATTGAAAGACGCATCTACTTCAGTACTTCTTAATGGATTCAATCCAACATGGTGCATATAATCTTCACAGCCTCATCTAGACCCTCAAGCTCTACTATGTGCAGCATCTCCCTGATGTCTGGGATTGTGTTTAGACAAACAAAAGTGAAGTGGAATGGTAGTAAATACGAGCATGAGAGTAAGTAATATAGTGTGAAAAGAGGCATTTGGCAAAGTAGTTGGCATTTGTGTCGGATGATGGATCGTTGTCAGCACAATCGAGCTGAGCCGTGCGTCTACTTGAAAAAGCAATGGAACAATAACGGAACCAACAGCAGCAAATAGCTGAGAGGAGGAAGCCTGGAGGCGAAGCTTGTTACGTTGCAGTCATCACTGTAGCAGCAGTGAACTCTGACACCTGGCGCTCTGTAGCCCTGGCTGTTGGCCTGGCTGCAGAAAGACTTGTAGGAGCATGACTTCATCACGCCACCTAACAGACAGGCAGACACAGAAGTCAGTTACTCTGATTTGTCAGCCGCTACATGGACCAACTGATATAAATGTGTTGCAAAAACAAATTGTCCTGGCCAGCCAGGTCTTGCTTTTTCTTCTTTTTTTTTTTTTGTTGCTGCTGAGAATTGGTGGCCCAAAAACAGCTCTTGCTTGGGGGTTTAAGCACAGTAACTGAGTAAATTACTCCCTCTAGGCATCCTGAAAGTGGAGAAAAACACGCCAACTTTATGAATTTAGTCTGAATCATTAGTGAAATCAGTTAAATAGAAATCTCTAAGCTAGAGCTAAACTACAAAATGAACTATTGGCTTTGTAAATCTGTCTCTGTGCCATGAACACATGGTGTCCTAATTAAGGATATTCATTGAGTAGGAGTAGCAAAGCTCTTCATTCCCTTAAAAGCCTCAACCCCCTACTGACTGAGATGTGTCTCGAGACAGCAGCCTGTTCTCTATTAAACACACACGCACAAATATAAATAGCTTATTGTATTGTTGGTAGAACAAAAACAAGTAAACCGGTAAAAAGAAAAGGCTACTACACTGTCAGTGTTGGACTCACTGTCATGGCCCACCACTATGGCGCAGGCATCAGAGTAGTTGGGACAAGATTTGGAGCCTTGCCGGTTGCAGTCGTCATTGTTGGAGCCCATGCAGGTGTAACACTGCAAGCCCTCACCTAAATGAAACACAAAGGCACTTGAGATTAGTGAAATAGAACAGTTGTACTGTATTTTGACTGCATCTCCCCCACTGAGCCACTGACGACCAGAAATGGGTTGTTCCACCCTTAACCGTGAAAAGAAGTAGCAACCCAGGTGAATATGACTGACCTCTTTTTATTGGCGCCAGCTCACTCATATATGTTTCAAATAAAAACCTAAACTCCCCACAATCATTAGGAAGTGAAGAAGCCACTTGGTTGACGGTGAAATGTCCAGCTGCCTTTGTTTTAGCTCTGTTTTAGATATGCACATGAGCTGGCTGACTGAGAAAATTCACAAACACATCCTGGTTGTATGTAGTTTAAAGATATGTAGAATCAAAGATTGAAAAGGATGCTTGCTACAGACTTGCTACTGGAGTATATTACAAGGGAAATACAATACTACTTTTCTCAAATACCAGAGCTATAGACTGTCCCGATGCTATTGTTTGAGTTGATGGGAACTGTTTATAATGGTAATATATGATTTTTCCAACAAATATCTGGATAATGTGCTTTATAAATCCATATTCAGACAATATTCTTACTTAAGCTGCCATGTCAAAGTCTGCAGTGTGGTGTGCTCAAGCTAACCCGGTCTCTTTTTCTCATAATCTCAGTGCCATTATTAGTTAAGCTCATGCAATATCTACAAGGGCCTGGCCCAGAACCTGTACAGCCCGCAGGAAATGAGTACCGGCCGTGGAGCACGAGCAGATGGGTGAGTGAGCGAGTGTCTACAAGGGCCTCAACTCTGGGTATTTTCATCCTTTATTAAAATTGCGCGTGTGGGTTTGATGAGCATGCACATGCAGGATTGTGTGCCGCTGTTCCGTCGGCACAGTGAAGCCAGAGTCGAGAGAGAGAGAGCACTAATTAATCACTTAATTCACACAGACCTCCCCAAATCAACTAAAGAGTTACATCCGGGCCCTAATATTTAAAAACACATCTTCAGAAACTTCCGCTAATGCCTCGGGAGCCCACTGCAGCAGATAAAACACTTAAATGTCTCTCTAAAGCTCTCCCGAGGAAGGAGCAGTTGTTTGAGAACTAACTGACCTTTTTGAAATATTCCTTAAATGCTTCCTTTTGAAACCCTCCATCCCTCTCCTAAATTCTGCACCGGCCCTGCACAAACAGCCTTTAATGCTGCTTCCTAAGAGGATCAGAGCTGGAGTCACCGCGAGCTTCAAACATTCTTCGCGGCAGCGCGTCTCCCGTGTCGGCCTTGGAAAATAATCTCCTCCAGCCCCGGATGTGTCTGTCATCATTCAATTTCGATAAGAAGAGGATATATATATAAAAAAAAGTTCCTCAGACACACTTGTTGCCCTGGAAGTGTAGACCAGCAACTTAATAAGACAGACAAGTAAATGAAGCATATCACATCAATCAGACTACAATCGCAAATCTGACAATACAACTACAACTTGTTGACATGGTGCACAAATGCCCCCTGCTGTTTGTAGTTGACCCCAATCTATCCCCAACGACACACATGCAATAAGCATTAGCCTCCAGGCCTATTAAGAGATTAGCTGCCGGGATTGCCCGCTAGTTACTGTTGGTGGACTGACTACGGGAAGCAAAACTCATGAGAACGAGCAGAAAAAAATTAAACAAACAGCAAACATGGCATAAATGAGGGGTTGTTCTAATGTCTAATTGCCTTAATGGAGTTTTAAAAGACACTGGGCATTTGCTGAGAAATAAAAATAACTGTGCAACATTGTGTCACAACATGGAGCCACTTTGGATAATAGTTATCCATTCAGCGGGTACCTAACCTCTCAGGAGGGGCACAAAAATGGAGGAATAACAAAGGAAAGTCAAAGGCAATGAAGAATTGTAGCTGAGGAGAGACTCCAGAAAAGTTCACATTACATGAGAAGTGATCTAATAAGGGAAAAGGATCAAGAGGTATAGAAAAAAATAAAAAATAAAGTTCTTACTGTTGGTTGACAGCAGGACCAGGGAAAGCAGGAGCAGCAGACAAAACTGAACAGCTCTCATGGCGCTGGTTGTCCTCGTCCGTCCCGATCGCACACTGAAAAGCAGGTTGTTTGCTCCTAAAACCCCCTGAGCTTAATCCGGGCTATCAGAGGAGCTAATGTAGCGTCCCTGCACTGACTGGGAGATTACCAGGCCCTCCACTCAGGCCCAAAGCTCTGTGGTCACCGCCAATAGGTGCTTCTTCTGTAGATAAGTGGTGCGACACTTTCCTCCAGTGTTATGCCGTTGCTTGGAAATTGAATTAAATGGAGCTGCTCTAGTTTCCCAACAGAAGTGCCACTTTCATTTGTATATTCTAATGCAATGTCCGTTGTCTCAGTTGACACCTTCCACACTATATATTTATGTTTGACTTTAAAATACAGTAATTGCATAGTCTAATAATGACTCCAATATTCTTTATTTCATATACTAACTCTAATATACTTACTGTAGCACTAGTCTGAGCAAATTTAGCAGCTGTCATTCTAGTCACAGCGGGCAGTCTGACTAATAAAAACTGAAATTTTGATTCATCCACCCAATTAATGGTCATAAATGTAACTATAATTGGTAGGCCATACCCTGATCAGCCACAACATTATGACCTTTATTGTCTAGGTCTTCCTTGTGCCTCCAAAACAGTTGTGATTCATCAGAGAATGGACATGGGCCTTCTGAGAGTGTCCTGTGGTGTCTGCCAACTGAATGTTATTAGTGGGGGGCCTTTGGGTCCTATGGGTTGAGGGGAGGGGCCTCTGTGGATCATCCCACAGATACTTGATCAGTTTGGGATCTAGTGAATTTGGAGGCCAGGTCAACACCTCGTGCTGTTCTTCATGTTTTTTTTGAGTTGTTCCTAAAGCATTTTTCTGTGTGTACCTGTGTCAGGCTGTATCCTGCTGGTGATGCTATAGGGTGGGGGTGCCGGGTCTAGTCTAGGTAGGTGGTCTAAGTAATATTTTCTCTGTGTTATGAAAATGACTGTTACATCAGCACCAGGTTCATTTGGCTCAGGAACAATGTTGTCCTGTGATGTATCTTTGTCTGTGTGACATAAATACATTAACAGTGTATTTACTATTGTTCCACTGGGGACAGCTTGATATAAACGCTGCTGCTGCTGCTTCAGGTACACATTTCGCAAAGATGAACTAGCAGCTGAATCAGAGATTGTATATTACAGTTCTATAACGCGCAGTAAATCATTTCAAGTAGGCTGCCATCTGTCTCAATGACACACAGTGCTTTTCTAAATATACATTATTATACTACATCTGTAGCTGCTGCCAAGGCCCAATATTGTTGCATTTGTCAAAAACTCTATTAAACACTGCAATCATCTAGAGCTCTAGTTCCTAATGGTTTTTTTTTTCTTTCTCTTTTGTTTATCAAAGATTACTAAAGATTGTTTTTTAATGTAAGATACGGGACTTGTTCTGGAAATAAGTCTCCATACTGCTGCCAACTTTAATGACAGAAGATCATTTCAAGTCTTGGTTGATTTGTTTATTTTCTACCTAATATTCTTAGTTGCTTCTCTCACTGTGAATATATTTGTAGCTCTAAACCTCACACACAAGGAAGCGCACCTGTCCTTGAGAATCTCATTGCCTCAAATACCGCCTGGAAACGGATAATGAGGATATTGAGGACAACAGGATATTGTCAAATTCATGCCAACTCACCTTCACAAAATTTCCAAACAATATGCACCTAAACTACAGTTAAAACCAGATAAGCCCAGGATGCTGTATTGCCATCTTTTATTGCACTTTGTAAGCAGATGCTGTACAGTAGCTGTGCAGAGAAGTTATTCCTCAGTGTGACGTACGACCATCGCAGGACCAGAAACATATCCATCCAAAAATTAAATTACTCCGGGTCACAACTGAATACAGTCACGATTAGTTTGCTTTATATCAAAATAAAATCCCAAAAAATAAAGTTCCACCATTTTATCGAAAAAAAGCTATGACAAGTATGACAAATATCTACAAGGTTACATGAGGGGCGGCGGGCTGTGGATGACGGCGTGACTATCAAAAATGCAGATGAGTCTTTTTCGCACTTTACTGCAGTATATACAAACATTAAACATTACAAGATTTATTTATTTTTCATTCTTTGCCTCTCACATGCAAGTAGCTAGTGTGATTGCGTGTGTTCTCTTAGTAAGTGGTTTATTAACATTTCATGAATAAATCTAAGCAACTCTTCTTCTTCTTTTTTTTTTTCCAAAATCTATCTTTCTCTTGTACTAAGAGGAGACGATTACAGGAGTGGGTAAAACAGTCTTCTCCCTCTGTGGCTGTCATGGCAACATCATAATAGATCATTTAACCCACAAACAATGCTTGCACTTTCTCATTATCATACGCTCTCTCTCGCACACACCCACAAACGCACTCATAAGTGATATGATAGATTTGCTAAAACTTTAAACCAGACCCCTGATACAGTACGATACACTGATACACATCAAAAATGTACAGATTAATTAAGAGGAAGCCATTCCTGTGGATCCTGTATACACAAAGTCAGTAGGAAATAAAAGACCACTTTGGGCTTTAGGCGTCTCATCAGTTCTCGGGAAGCGTCACCCGCTTCCTTCTCGCCCTCGTCGTCGTCGTAGTGCGGCTGCTAACTTTTCCCCATCTTGGCGATCAGTTCGTCGCAGATCTTCGTCAGCTCCTCGATCTCTTTGTTCTGCGAAATAAAAATTGACGTTCACACACTCGGGCTGTGCAGAGATAATGTATTGATTTCCGGATCTTTTCACATCCCACCGCTGACCTTTTGCTCCAGAGTGCGCTCCAGAGAGTCCACCTTCATCTGCTCCTTCCTCAGACTGGCCTGGTGGGCGGCTTGCTCCTGCTTGGCCTTGGCCCGCACCTGAGCTATCTCAGCGTTGGCCCTGATAACACGCGAGGGATTCAATAAGAATCAAGTCACCTCTGCATATCCCCTATAAGCCTACAAACTCGTATGAATGCAAAACCTCGATTCAGCAAAGCGAGGATTAATCTTTAGAAATTTCCTACAGATGGAATATAACTAATCTATAGAAACACTTAATTACATTGGCCTATATCCAAACAAATTTCCGCTGGGCTTTGAGTTATTGTGTACTCAGTGCATTGTGGTGTCCTCCCTTTGGGGTAAGTAACGCAGTCACAGCAGAATAAACGTGACAGAATGAGAATGTGCACGGACTCACCTGTCTAATTTCTCCTCCGCGTGAATCTTCAGAGCTTGATATCTCTGTTCCTCCTTGCGGACCCTGGACAGATACTCCTGAGCGCATTTCTTCAACACCTCTTCATTCTGAGCGGAACGAGAAATATTTTAATTACTTGCCGTGAGGGTGTTCAGCTAAATTTGAGATGACTTACAAGGCCAGTCACGCTGGAAAAAAATAATCAAAATTTAAAAAAGAGAGAAAGAAAAAAAAAAAAACTCATTAGTGTTGAATAATTTGCGTGTTACCTTGCGGAAACCCTCCAGCACATCTTTCATCTTCTCATACCGACGGAAAAGGTCGGCCAGGGACTTTTCCACAGAGTTGAGGTCGGCCAAGGCCTGGTCCTTCTCCAGGATCAGCTGCTGGATGGTGTGGTGGGAGAGAGATTTCTCCTTCTGGTCATCCTCTGGTTGACACACACACACACAAAGACACAAAAGATTGTTAATCCATCCACTGAAGAGTCTGCCTTACTGGAAACGTGTTTAAAGATCGACACACAAAACAGTTTTTGACAATATATCAAGATGGATTTGTGGATTAGTATGATTTACTATACTCTCTACTGTATGAGTGTTGCTTTTAAACCAGTTTAGCATGCAAACAAAAACACCGGACAATGGAAAACATCAAAAAGAGACTTGTATAGAGACAGAACTGGTAGCTGGTTTGCTTTGAGAGATCTTTATAACCTTCATGATGAAATGACAAAGTATCCCCCAGCACGCCGGCCCCCTCCCCCTTCCCCTTTTCCTTTCCTGTCACGAGCTTAGATGAGCAACCCGCTTTCCTCTCTAAAGCTGTATGAATGACTTTTGCAACCATCTTAGGTTGTGGCCAAATTTTCACATGGCCTCCAGCGTATATGAACTGATCGAATTCATATAGTATTAAAATGAGAAACTGTGGGATTAAATAAAGGGTTTGCCAAAAGTCAAAATATACTCCGAATAGTACCCGTTAACAATTAAACTAAAAATAAAAAATGTCCCAGCCAACAGGATGGAATGCAACGAAACGAATGCCACTGGATGAGATGAAGAAAGTGAGCACATGCGCTCCCCTCTCTTGACGTACGGGATGGAGGGGCGTGGGCCGACACAAACAAGTGAAGGACGGTTCCTCGTTACTCACCTGGCATGCCTGTCAGGGTTATCAAACAGTAAGTGGGCAAAGATGGGAAGCAGAACAGAAAAGAAGGGACCGTGTTAAGTCAAGCTGGGAGGGCAAGACACGTGAGAGAGCCGAGTGTTAGACACGAGCAGAGACAGATTGTTCCTTTTCGTGACAGTGCCTTAATGAGGGTAAGAAATGAAATTTAGACCGCAGCAGGAAAAAAAAAAAAAAGAAATCAAATCTTCAGGAATGTCCAGAGGTGGCAAAGACAATGTAGGTGAGAGCAGGAATAATGCAAGAAAGTGAGCTTGCGGTGAGATTTAATGAGGCCAGAGAAGCTGGACACGATCTGGCAAAGGTGAGTAGCTCCCCTTCCATTGACATCAGGATTCAGATCAGATTCAGGTTTATTTGTCATGTGCAGCATTAACACCTCGTGCTTGCTGAGGATAAAAATACTGTCTCATATCAGTGGCAATGGATAAGGGGTCACAAATGCTTTGCAGATTATTCTTTTTTTTTTTTTTTTTTAAAGTTGCAAATAAACATGTGCAAAAGGTAGAGACAGAGATTGAGGAACAAAACTTTTTTGCTTTTAAATAATATTAACGTGAAATCGAAGCTTGGGTCTTGTAAGAAACTGAGAAATTACATTCAACGTTGAACTCACCGATCATCTGGGCAATTGTCTTCTCATACTCGGCAACAATTCTCCTGTGGATGAGAGGAGATTGCAACGTGTTACAAGTAATTTTAGGTGTAGTGTATGTCCCCAAACTGCTTTTAGGTGTACACGTTTCTAAAGTGATTGTATGCCGTTTATTTACTTGTCTCAGCCAGTGGAAAAAGAGGTTAGCATCAGTTTGCCTGTTTGTACTTAGAAGGCTTAATTAAAAACTAAAAATATCAGTGAAAAAGCTGCGGATCTGGAAACGCTGCCAACTGTTTCTAATTTTGGTCACAACTTGGACCGTCGGAGTCCGAGTCGAATGGGTAACCGCTATATTTGGATATATGGGAAGAGTACCGACAAACAAACAAGATTTATCAAGCCTACAACTTTTGAGAATGATTAATTATGAATATGATCTAAGTGCCCAGAACGCTGAGTGTTTTCTTTTTTCTACATCGTCCTCAGTCTTGTGGTCTCTAAAAGCCCCACAGGACGACGATGTGTTAGTACGAGCAGGTTGGCAGATGTAAGAGGATTGATTAGCTATGGCTAACCCTTAGCTTCTTAGCCACTCCTTATCCAGTCCGACCAATCAGTCAAATGGAGTAAGCTCTTGTCTTATCCACGTTAACTGAGCAGCGACCAGCTGGACTCGTACCCACCCCCTGCTGACAAAGAATAAGGACTGAATATCTCTGTCTCCATGGTTAGGAGTCATTTGTGGAACAAAGTTTGATCATCTGTAGACGAGTATAGTTAATGACAGTTCTGCGCTGTTGTCAGAGTTTTATATAATTCAAATGCAATCAAGTTGTAATTATTTAATTTATCTAACTGTAAACTTAAACATATCAAATCAGCCCTCATCTATTCCTCTGTTTTCCAACACTTGCAGTGGGGCTAAGACTCAGATCGACGTCTTTAACTGGCTCTCCGCTCTGCAGTTAACCTTAGCTTTGTTTGACAGTTTAAGTGAGATAAACCCATTGACTGGTTAAATGGTGAGAATGGGTGGAGTCTGAAAGCTCCAGGCATCATGACACGCTGCCATGTAACAGCAACACTGACGGATGCTGGTGGGTATAAGTGATAACAACCCAAGGTGTCTCTTCTTACCTCATCTCCACCACCTCCTGTCGACTGCCTTCGTACTTCCTCTGCCACTCTAGCACTTCTTTCTCCTTTGTCACAATCTGAGGAGGACGAATAAAGCTTTGGTAAACACAGTGTCCGAACTTAATTAACATTTGTGACTAAAAGAATGGAAAAAAAACATGATGGAGGCACCTCCTCTCGTGCAATCCCCAGCGAGTGGTCCAGTTCCCTGGGCAGGTGGGGACTCTCCCCTTCAATGTAGCTGGGGGCGGTGTTCCTGGCGTAGAGCGAGTTCATGGACACAGCACTTTCTGCTGAAGACGACACGTCTCTGTGCTGCTTCCAGGAAGCAAAGGAGAGGAGGGAAATGAATGGAAACATGACCGGATGCAAAAACAGCTCCCAGATGGGACACACCTTCGGGCTCACACACACATTCTCTCTACGGGAATCCTGAACCAAACCGCAAGGCAGCATCAAACTATATCAAAATGTACCACACAGCAAAACCAATATGTAAATGAGGCAAGCTGGTGATGTTCCCGAAGACTTGGTGGTCAGCCGCCACATGATTGGATGAAACAGTCTTCATTGCCGCAGTATTAGCCATGTTATTCGCTGATGCCGGCCCCAGCTGAGCGGCCATGGTCACCTGCTCATTGCAGTAGCTTGAATGTGATTGGGTCCAGGCAAGAAAGACAGGGGAAGGAGGGCAGCAGCTGATCATAAACAGGAGAGGGAGGATAGGGGAGCGGACTGGGCAGCAAGGGAAATAAATGTTAGTGTCGTGTCAAAGAATGTTACAACACAGTGAGGACGTCTTACCCGATGTGGCTAGAATCACACTGTTCACTGTAACGTTTACCCAACCTTTGTTCTGTTACAAAGACCGTGATGTGAGATGCTCTCACGCAAAAACATCATATCAAAATGCAAAAGCAATCCTCGCTCTAGCACCACTTTTGGTCCCCTTAAACTCTGCTCCGAGAGGGATTTAGTCATCCTTGGTAGAGCTGGATTACGAGGGGGGATTTGATGAAATGGTGGGGGCTCACGGGGGACAAAGACACGGAGATCTAATAATACGCGGAAAAGAGGCTGGCTGGAGCTCTAATTCCATTATTCAGCTGGATGTAAAGGCCGGTCAAGTTGAGGTAGCGACGGATCTTTTAAGAAATTTCAAGAAAACAAATCGAAACCTCTTATGACTCCCAGTGCCCTGCAGTCTTTAACCTGTAGATGTGCTATAGAACAGTCTTTCTGCAGCTGTTACTACGTTGTCTTATGCATCAACCCTACTAACCCTAGTCTGAATGCACAATTCAAACTTTTAAGAAGAACAATGAAGTGTTTTTTACGAGGAAAGAAGTGCATTCTTCATATTTATTAAACCTCAAAGAATAGAAGTAATGCTGATTGTAAATATAATTTCTCACAAGAAAACTCTATAAGGAGTACACAGTAGGTTTGTGAGCGAATGGGGGAAAACTGAAGACACAAGCTGAAACTACAAGACAATCGCTATGTGAAACACAGGAAAAACTACAAGAGAGATGCTAGATACACCGCTGCAAGTACAGGGAAACCTTAAAAATTGTATTTGACTCTCTGGATCTTGGACTTCTGGGGTCTACTGGAGCTAACTATTGCAGTCTGTAAGTATTTGGACAATGATTGTGGCACTGTAGTCCAGAATTAGGAAGGTAAAATGCTGAACCTCAGCTTTAATTGAACGACATTTACAGTACATCCAAATGGGGTCAACAGTGTAGATATTTTCAGCCCGTCCAAAGACTACTACGTATTAAAGTGCCGTGTTTAAAGCTAAAAGTCAGCACTTTAAGGTCATTGTCATTTTCAAGGCTGTTAAAACTGAAAAAGTGACCAAATATTTAGACTGCACTAAGGTGGATTAAGACGAGGACAAATCTCAGGGGTTACTCTTACTTTCAATACGGGTGAACCGTTGATATTCCACCGACGGGTGCTGGCTTTCTTGAGTCGAGACTGTAAAACGTGCGGGACAGTAGCATGAGACATGGGAAGGGAAGAGGACCGGGACACGCCTGCCCTGCTACGAGTCTTAGCAGAGTAACCGCGAACTGAATATTCCCAGGTTCAACCTAAACTCCTGCCTCGATGAACACTGACACCTACCTGATGGAAGTGTTTGTTAGTGCTGTTAGTCTGGGGAAAAGGACCAAATCACAAAACAAGAATGTGACTGGGATTTGGGCGGGGGGGGCAATGGTAGCAAAAACATCAACAATTACATTTAGGAGCCTTACGTACTCCTCAGCTGCTGATAATACATCTTGTGTGAGACATTCCCAGTCACATTCATGCTGATGTAAGCCTCTCATGGACAGGCAACATGCATGTTGCCCAACATGCATAACGAAGGCAAGGAGCTAAGAAAGGCACTCTGGTCCAGAGGATTCAACCTGGAGGAGCTCGCTGCTAGTCGGGGTGGGAGCTGGACACAATAAGCCATGTTAGAGATTTCATATGTGGGGACGCAGGAGGTGGCAGGACCATGGATGTACAGCCACCATGTTGATACGGCCATGGGTTCACAGTCACACACAAAACGGTGTGTGTGAGGGGAAGGATCGGCAGGCCGAGGCACACTCATGCACCACACTACAGTCACGCACACCTGCTTCTCCCTAATCACTCATTCAAGATGCATCTTTTCTCAAACTCCCACACACTCACCCCTACACACACACACACACACACACACACTGGCGTACAGCAGGTGCAGGCTGACTCAGCGCAGTACCTGGGGGGTTACAGTGGAGAGGGAAGGGCACTGAGAGATGTTTTTGGCTACCTGCAGAGCCTCTATCCTCAGGGCAGCAAGAACCAGCTCCTCCTTGGCCGCACACATGGGGGCCGAATTTCATGGGTAAGGGAGGAGGGTTGCCGCCCAAGGATGAGAGAGCAAAGGGGAAAACATATAGAGATTTGAGTAGAGCGCACACACCTCCCTGCTGTCTACATTTTACGCACCAATAATCTACTGCACGCAGCAAGCTAAAAACAGCAACTCAGGGAAGAGGAGGAAGAAATGGGATAATGAAAAGGCAGGATGTAATAAGGTGACACAATGGGAATAATGTTTGTACAGAAATACACACAAATGGACTACCAGAACCAAAACCTGCAAGGTTTATCAAGTAGGGTCACGTGTGGTCTGTCAACACACCTGTAGTTTTTGGGCGAATGCGGTGGGGTTGGTCTCAGCCAGGTCAGGCTCCAGGTACTGCAGGGGGTCATCACACTCAGACAGCCTGTCTAACAGGGGCATGGCCATGGCTGGAGCAGGGGCCTCCACAGGGCCCTGGCTAGGGGGCTACAAGGGCACCGGGAGGAGTAGGCAGAGGGCAGGGGGGGGAGGCAGGGGACAGCATGGCAAAGCAAGCGCTGAGTGTTTGAGTGGCAGCACTGGGAGCTGATTCACTGAATTCAAGCTGGGAACCTAATGTGGTGGACCGGCTATTTCTTATCAGTGACAAGGCTATAATGAGATCCGCTCAGACTGATGTTGGAGTCAGAGCCTGTGATAAACCACCTGCAGTGTGGTACTCTGTCTCCCCCTTGTGACTTAACATGGTGTAAATGTACCAAAATAAAAAATGACTGATTTTTCTTACATGACGGTGACTACACACATACTTTTTATTATTTATTTGTTTTACAACATATGTGATAACTACAGACTGAGTTCAAATTTTCATGAAGGCTCACCTGCTCTTCCCTCTCTGTGCTCTGTGTTCGGCTGAGCGCCTCGATCTCTCTCTTCTTGCCCTTGTCCCCGGCAGAGCCCTCGGGACCAGGCCGGGAGCTCAGCACCGGTGTCTTCATGCCGGCTGTTATCTGGGCCTCCATCTCCTCGAAGCTCCTGCACAGAATGGGAGAAAGAAAGCAATGGCACGTAACGTAGCGTATATGATGGATGAGAGCGTTAGTGAAAACATTGCTGAAGCAGCTGCGTTTACTTTTAGCATAAGGCAAAAAAAAAAAGGGGGTTGGACGTTGCATAACTAAATCCATTCATGCAATTATTCATGTAATACAGCACATACAACAAAATATATAGAAAGCATGAGAGTGTAGCAAGTAAAGTGTGTCTTACCCTGTGCAGGGGGAGCTGGGTTCAGATCCATGTGCGGATGTATTTTTGGTTAAGCTGTCAGATACCGAGTCCAACTTTAAGTACAAAGACGGCTTCTTCGCAGACAGTGGCTACAAAACACGCAAGACAAAAATAAAGATAAAAACCTTCTCAATTCGAACGTTATTTGTACAAAATATCATTCACCATAAAATAACAAAGTCAGGCAAGTTCGCTGAAGAGCATCAAATACTCACCGGTGAAGCGGAGCCAATCTTCTCCATGTACTCAATTTCATAGTCTTGCACTGGGAGAGAAAGAGGAAAAACAAACCATTTAAATACAAAACACAATATGGAGAGACATATGAGCGAGTGTTGCGGGATCAGAGGCTGAGGCAGGGCTGTCTGTTCTCTGTTTCATCTCTGACCCAGATGGGTTGAGCCAGACAGCCTCTGGGAAGAGGTTGCTCCTCTGGAGGTCAGAGGGTAGTAGAGAACTGGGCCAACAGGTTTTTTTTTTTTCACTGCCACAAAAAATGAATCAATGACACGGCTGTATGAATAAAGTGTCTGATTGCTCTCTGTGGTATGCTCTAAATGTGTATGAGCAGTTTTTGGGACCCAGGCGGCTGCAAAGGGGTCGAACAGTTATGCCTCACCTGGAGTCTCCTGAGGAAGACTGTTCTCGTTGACAAATGAAGTAAGGTCACACGGCTGAGGGAAGTCTTGCTGGTCAGAGTTCAAATCTGAGTCCATGTCGTGGAGGGCTGCCCACTTATGACTGGTGGAGGAGGCCAGCTTCTCCTCGTCTGTGGCGTGGTCTTCCTGCGAGTGAAACTCATCCGCAGGGTCCTGCAACACAGAGCAGAGAGAGGTGAGACAAAATCCGACGAGAGAGGCGGAATCACATGTGCAGGAGACTGATGGAGCCGAGTGACGGCGCACAAATGTGGAGCGTACGCACCTGGGATATGTCAGACAGCGGAGATTTCTTTGGCGACCTCTTCACTCTGAAAGTATTACTGTGAAAGAAAAGAAAACTCGTCAACATCCAGAGTCACCCAAGCCACTCAGCTCTTCATTAGAGCTAACATTTCCTGTCTAACTACTAGTGTGCATCTGCTTTTTTTGCATGAAATGGTAACACAGTTTGCATAGAGCTATATGTGCAACAGTGCTACTTACTGTACGTGGCGGAAATGAACAGAACAGTGAAATGTTTGTGACGAGGGCTGAATCTATAGTTAGTAACGGCACACTGAAGAGTAATGACGGATTAATATTGAGTTACGAATACTTTACTTTTACTACAGATCTGAGACAGGAACGTATTTGATAATGTAGTTGAGTGGTTGGGATGTTGATGCAGATTAAACTGTTAGTTGACAGGTCCCACTTTTATTTATTTCAATCTTCCCAGACTTCCTTCTGAAGAACACGTAATACAGGTGTTTTTAAACTGATTGTATTGAATTGTAAGAAAAGTGCAGCACCTTCTGATTAAATCATCCCTTTTAAGCCGCTGAATTTAATGCAAAATACTGATCTGAGTTAATGCTTCACTCAGTCTGGAGCATTTCTGCATGCAGATGAAAATAAATGATGACTAAATTAATTGGTAATTAATATAAACTGGCACTGAGCAATACTTAACTTTATAAGAACACAATAATTGTTAGGCCATACACCGATCAGACACAACATTATGACATTATGTAAGTTTCGCTTGTGCCTCCAAAACAGTTATGACTCATCAGAGAATGGACATGGGCCTTCTGAGGGCGTCCTGTGGTGTCTGGCAACAGAATATTGTTAGTCGGGGCCTTTGGCTCCTGTGGGTTGGGGGGCGTCTGTGGATGAGGCTTGTTCCAGTGCATCCCACAGATACTTGATCAGTTTGGGATCTAGTGAATTTGGAGGCCAGGTCAACAAATTATGCTGTTAGGTCAGGGTTTGTGTGTGTGCCTGTGTCAGGCTGCATCCTGCTGGGGATGGCTGCTGCCATCAAGTAGTGTCATTGCTATGGGGTGGGGGTGCCTGGTCTGGTCTAGGTTGGTGGTACATTTTCTAAGTAACATCCACACAAATGAATGCCAGGTCCAAAAGTTTCCCAGCAGAACAATGTATTGTCACAGGATGGTCAATGTTATTTACTTCTCCTGTCAGCGGTTTTAATGTTGTGGCTGATCAGTGTATAATGTAATGGCAATGGCCAACGATGAACACAAGAGGGAGCAGTCACACCTCCTGTTAAACAATGGATGGACAAAGAGGAAGAAAGATAGTTTGTTGTCAGCTTCAGTTAAAAAAAAAAGAGAAGGATGCATTTAATATCTAATCTGATTTGTTACCGTATTTTTTTGTTTTGGTGTGCTAAACTACCTGTCAAACACAAACATTCATTCATAAGTCACCTCATTGTTCAACTGACTTCTATTGGTGAGGTTAAAGAGCTTTTTAAAATGTATTTTATATTCATTTCAGCAGTTACTTATGAATTATACCTACTGCTGGCACAGAGCTGGGCATGTAAACTGGTATTCTCCAGTTAAAAAGAGCAGGATTAAAAAAAAAAAGTTTTAATGGATGTGTGTACAAGGGATTGCGATGTTTCTGTTAATAGGAGGAGGGACGACATGCTGCTATAAAAGGAGAGGCTCGTGGAATCAAGGGTCAGAAAGGGTGAACTCTTGTCCCTGTACTTACAACAGACAACATAGAGAAGACACACCCCTGGACTTCCTGTGACATATGAGAATACACAGACACAGGTGACAGAGAGACAGACAGAGGACACTGGCACAACAGACTCATGAACCACATACAAACACAGACTAAAGCTAAATATTCCTACACATGTTCCGAAAGGGAGTGCGCACGCTTCACTATCCTCTGGTAAAACTACGCAAACTTACGATTTGATAGGAGTTTTCTTCTTCTTGGCCGGTTTGTTCTGGTTTTGGTCCCCCAGTTCCCCGATGTTGTCATTGTCATTTTCATTATCGTAGTCATTGGACGACTGCTCAAAGGACGCCGATGCCTTCGGCGGGGAGTTACTTATATTGTTGGAGGATTTGAAAGGGTCTATGGAGTCGTCAAAGTTATTGGGGTCAAAGTCATAAGATGGCCGGGATAGTTTTGGAGAGTTGGCGATACCTTTCTTCGGGTTAAATGGATTGAAGTTTGGATCGTCCCATTTGTCAGGTTCAAAGTTGTAAGCTGCTTTAGGAACGGGGATGTCATCCTCATTGCCATTGTGTGTTGCTGGAGGGTTGTTGTCTAGCGGCTCCGTCGGTGGCGGAGCTGCCTTCTTCAGCCCCAGCTTTGGTTTCCTCAGAGGCATCTTGCCGCTGGGCTTCTTTCCCAGTTTCTTGAGCGGAGGAGAGGCTTGATGTGACGCCTCAGAGCCCTCCTCGGAGTAGTCAAACTCCAGTCTTACTGGCTGGCGCTTGGTTACAATGGGCTGCTCTTCAGGGTTGGCGACTGGCTCTTCGGGGGGAGCAGTGGGGCGGGGGAGACAGGGTTGCACAGCAGGAACAGGAGGACTCTCTGGAGGGGTGGGAACGGTGCCACACACGGGACCTTTACGACCAAGATCAGGGGAATTGGCAATTTTACTTCCTCCAGTTTTGAAAGGGTCGATGTTCTCAAAGTTCTCTGGATCCCATTGATAGGACGCACTAGCAGGGATTGGGGATTCGTCTTTGCCCGTTAGACTATCAGGGAGAGGGACCTCCTCCTGGCACAAGGGTAAGGCCGGAACGACACAGCGCTCCTCTTGACTGGTCTGACTGGTCTCCTCGGGCAGAGGAGGAGGGGTCTCCACACGGCTTTTCCTGGTTTTTCGGAGAGTTCCTCCAGGGCTCGGCGTCGCAGAGCCTCCTTCTGTCTCCTCCTGAGCTGGGAGAGGGCTGGCAGTTAGAGGCTTTGCCCGTTTCTTGGTTTCCGGCGTGCTGCTGGATGAGGCTGGCCTGGGACTCTCCGGGTTGGAGTTCTGTCTGAGGAGAGGCTTCTTCTTTAAAGATCCAGGGCGGACTTTCTTGGGCCTGCGGAGTGTCCCCGGGGCACTCTCGGTGCCTACGCTGAAGGATTCTGAATGTGGACGGTAACCCCCCGACAGTGATCCATCCAGTAGACTAGAACTATCAAGCTCTCCTCCTTGGAGGCTGAGAGAACGGGTCAGAGTCTGACTTGTTCCCTCTGTAGCGAAAACTTCGATATTATATGCACCGCTGGCAGCAATGGGCTTGTCCTCATCGAAAGCATTGGACGAGGAAAGGCAGGGCGGATCGGCTGTAGTCAACTCAGAGGCAGGAACACCGGCCAAGGTGTCTGCGACTGCAAAAGACGAAGACATGAAAAAGGCGTTTGTTTGACACATCCAGTCCCAGAGATGAATGTGCTATAAATAATTCAAAGATCTCTCAGCTGGAGTCATGAAAGACCGAATGGACTCCTAGAGGTGAAGTACAGCCTTAATCCACTAGGTGGTGTAATAATACTTTCAATAAAAGTACGTAGACCAGTGTAACAGAGCCTGAACCTGTATAATAAGGGTTAACCACACACTGTAGAATAATCCTCCTCCTGTACCTTTGTCTTGAAGTTGATCTCTCTGGGGTTCAGCTGGAGAAACAGCCTTCACTGGAGTCGTAGATTCAGGGGTCTCAAAAGCTCCATCGGAGTCCGAGCTCCTATAACAAAAGACAAAAGGAAAAATTAAAGTAAAGGGAAATCTAAAACATAAACCTCTTATAATACTGATTCTTAGAGCAGCATTTTGCAAAGAACAAGCAGTTCATCACATAGGAGAAGCAGCAATTTTCTATTCCCTGAAATGTGTATTGCTTAAAACAAATTAGCCCCAGGCTGCTACGTGTTTTCATTTATAGTGGACTTCAATGTCTTTAAATGAAAACGCTGAATCTGCAGAGAGGTGACAGATAACGACACGCTTGAGACACAGTATAACCCCATCACCAACACACATACACACACCAGACTACCTAGAGACCTAAAGATATCACAGTCGTAAAGCAGACATGGTGGGGGTGGGGGGGGATGAGAGAAACAACAGTATGACAATAGGCTGCAAATAAAATCAATACACTATCATTCTAAACGTATAGACCTCTCTCATTATCTTACACATTTAACACAAAGCTTTGCAGACATCCTGGAAACCCAGCTCCACGCTCTGTCGATCGATGCATTAATCTGACGGTATGTGTCTCCCAGCCTCCCCGTCCTGTCTCACCTCTGTCTGACCGGTTCCCTGGCAGCCCCGATCATGCTGTCATGACGCGAGCTCCAGGAGAGGCGCCGGAGGAGCCCCAGAGCCGGATCTGAGTCTGGGCTGTCGGCATCTCCCGCCCCACCCAGCAGCGTGTCCCAGCCCCAGCGAGCCCACTGCAGTGGAGACAGAGCCTGCCACGCACTCACTGCCATGGCTGCCGGTGGGCTGCACCTCTCCTCACCACAACGCTGCTGCCTGACTCTCAGGTAGGCGACCACAGCTTCCACCTAATAGGATGAGCTCAGACCTCCGGATCCAACCTTTCCTTTTCTTTCTTCTCTCCCTTTTCTCTATGATCAAATACCCAGATCTCTTTGTTTCTGCAGTCCTTTTGCGTTGCTCCTCTTTGTCATCTGTGGCAGTATCAGTCCGTCTCCACTCCTCCCCAGTAGGAAATGATGTCTCTAAATCTAAATGAGACCGCCTGCCGAAGCCCACCTCCTGCGATACTCTATTTTCTCTCCCTCTCTCCCTCCCTGCATGTACCTTTCTTTCTCCTACAAGTGAATTCACAAAGAAAGGGTCTATACTGGCCAGCAGCCAAAGCACTTCCAATTCTCCTCTCATTATTTTAAACACCACTGCATCTCTCATGTTTACTATTCTATTTATAGTGTCAATCTCTGTCTGAATTATGACAAAATTCAACATTGCTTCTCTCAGGGAAAAGGCACACTTTGGGAAACCTAATCTCCATGGAGATTTGCTTCAAGGCATTGCTAGTCGGCATTTTGTCAGGGTCCTATGTCAAAGACTTGGATTAAATAAAAGCCAGTGCCATTACAGATGAAGGGGGTCTTAAACTTTGCAAGAAACAAAACAACATTCACAGCTGTGTGCATAGAGAAAGCTATAAATGTAATTTGCCATCATTGTCAGCATCTCCAGGGTCGCAAGATTGGCACATTTTACTTGCGCCGCAACGTGCGCCGCTGACAAATCTAAACAATTCCTCATGCTGCACTAGACAGCATGTTAAAGCCCCGACAGTGTGTAAAATGATAAGTGGTACCTGCTCAATACTTATTAATCGAGCTACAGCATTCGCGATGCCAGATGAGACAGCACATGGCCCGAGACGGGAGCCAGAGCCCTAATCTCCGTGCGGGCCCGGTGTGTCCCAGCAGGACAAGACTGGTCTGCCTAGAAATCCATCTGCATCAATCGCTGGGAACCAGGATCATATTGTCATATGGTCAGACAGGCAGCGGCACAGACACCTCAGACGGCAGGGATCCGACAGAGAGTAATACGCAAAGATCAAACGAGCATAAACCAAGTTGGATATGTGGAAATAAAACTGTACTCGGCTATGAAGAGATATTTAGCTGTCTCCTTTGAGAATGAATGGAAACAAGACAAAAAGGGAGAAATAAGGTAATTGGGGATTCATTTCACTGCTCTGTTTATGTCCTTGCAGAGAACATTTTTCATGCCACTGCAAACACTGCGTTTCTATGGCAACTGGAGGTTGTTCCCGCCATATGTTCCAGTAGAGAGGATTGGGGGGGGGGGGGACAACAAGGTGGCTGGATACACACACACACACACACACACACACACACAACACAACTTGACTATCCAGCACGGTTCAGAGAAGTGTTTTATAGGATACAGAAGGAAAATCAAGGCACACTGTAGATACACGAGGCAGGCAGTTGCTGCATCAGCACCATTTTGCTCACGGCCAGTGAATTGGTTTGAACGAAAAGCAAAAGAAAAGACATTTCACAACTGCTATCGCTGCAAGACTGACTATTATAGATCACCTTTACTCGCATTTAAACAAGTGAAATCTAATAAACCCTGAACCAGGCGCTGAAGGAAGAGCTGTAATGAAATGTGGTTATGAATCAAATATTAGGTGAATAAACATCGTCTGGGAATCTCTTCTGCAGTAATGCAATCGCATCTACAGTAGCTTTTAGTGGCAAAAAAGGATGGATGGAGGCGGTAGATAGAAACAAAGAGAGCAGCAGTTACCAGCAGCCTCTCACAGGCTGAGATTACTGCCTGGAGACAGAAACTCTGCAGAGTGAGGCAGGGAGACAGTGCGTTTCAGACAGCCAGACGTGTCTGTGCTTCCAGCCAAACCCACCTCAGTCTGTCTGAACAGCAGACTCTATACAACGGCCATGGGGACATTGGATACACCGGCATGTAGACAAGAAATTAGCTAAATTTGGGCAGACTGAAATTAAAAGGTATCTGTGATTAGTTTAAACGTGATGGAAAAAGAAAGAAGAAGAGAGGGATGCTGGTCTCCAAGCAGCTGTGTGATCAGCAGCCACCCTCCATCCTCTCTCGACTGTCATGGTCTGTCTAAAAATTCTCTGTCTGGACACCGACCACCTTCGTTCCACCTTTTCTACACCTTATATTCTGTCGCTTACCTTCATGCTCCTCCCTATTTTTTCAGTTTCACCCATTTGTTTTTGTCAGATTTACTTCCTGTCTCTCAGACCAGCAGGGAAAAACACCAGCACAGTCAGCATAAAGCGGCACTTCAGCACACTATAAATCGGTTGCATGATTTGCATAAACACACGTCTGTCGCGAACAATGATGAATGAATAAACCGTGCCATCACACATATATTTTAACTGCATGATAAGGTTAAATGTTGTGTTTTATGGACCTAAAGAGGAAAAGTGTATGATAGTAAAAAATACGCTTTGTGTTGCCAATCCCTTGAGGAAGAAACACAGAGACCAACAGAGGGAGCTCCTGTGCTTCAAACCCTCTGATGAATGAGCCGCTGGAAATAAAGTATTACATCATAGTCGCTGCACACCACGTGAAAAACTACAACAACCCATTTTCATATAACTGGAGCCTCTACACAGCAGGCGGCAACATGTAGAGGCTTTACAGTCTGACACGTGCACGCAGAATACGCCATATGTCTTCTGCAAGTGATTTGTCAACATCAGGAAATTAAATCTTATAGATAATCCCTCTGCACCCTCTGCAGGTCACATAAACAGAACCTGTTGCAAACATATTCTTTTCTTTTTTTTTCCCCGCAAAGAGCAGATGTCCTCTGTTAAAGACCTCTCCTCTGGAGTCTGGCTTCCTTTTGCCCGCGGGGTGCACTCCATCTCAAAACAAAGAGGCCGGTTAAGACAAAAGAGTGTCAGACTAAGATAATCTCTAAGAGTAATACCTTTCCTAGCCTAATCTGAGTCACTCATGGAAAGCAGATGGCACATTAAGAGACAACAAGACACGGTGAGAGCGGCAGCGTAGAAATACATGGGCGGGGGGAAGGGGTTAAAATATCTCCCTGTTTTGGCTTTGAGATTTTTAGATGTTAGGTTCTTTCAGACTAATGCTGGCAAGGAAGAAAACAACACATCTTGGACTCTCATTTTAGATTTCTAAAAACTCCCACCATGCGGTTGTTTGGCGTGTTAATTCTTGTACCAGGAAACACTTTCTTGTGTTTTGGTTTAGAGCACCTGCAACAGCTGCTAAACTCAACAGTCTTGCGTAAAAGGCAGACACTCGCAAACATCTTCTAAGTATTCAGTCCTCTTAGATCTAAACTTTTGAAGAGCTTTGAGATGACAAATGACTATATTATGCCATAAATCATTCATTACACGCAGCACGTACACACAAGTTCATTTTCCCGTATCCCCCTCTCTCTCTCTCTCTCCGTTCCTCCCCAGGTCCTCCTTCCCCTGTGCAGTGGCGCGTCTGAGATATAAATAAAACAAAGCAAAGTGGAGCACTCTTTGCTCCGTCTCTTCTCCCTCTCTAACTCTCTCATCATCCATCCATCCCCGCGCAGTGTGCTCTATTTCGGCACGGTCACCAGCTCCTGCTCCACAGAGCGGCAGTCGCGTCCTCCTTCCCACAGGACAAAACATCACCTCACCGGCCTCCCAGCGGCTCCTGCTCTACTGTATCCTGGTTTCCATAGGCTCCCCTGGAAGAACTATCGTGTTTCGCCCATACTGTACATGCTGTAGCCCGAGCACACCGAGGCACATGTGCCTGTGCACGTGCTCTGATTTTCTCATCCATATTTACATCACAAAAGGGACACTGTACGCACGCTTGGTTGGTTGCGTTGCCGTGTTATAGTGTGTGACATACATCTGATGGCACAACAACAAAACAAAAAGAAGAAGAGAACGCTAAAATACCTCGAAAACAATGAGAGAGAAAGGAAACAAAACAAAGGCTCGTGGGGATTTTCTTCAGCCTTCATCTCTCAACATAAACAACACAAATGTGACATAAATGGTTGAAGCACCAATGGAGTCACTCACAGGTGATTAATAAAATCAGCCAGCACCCATACTGAGCAATTATGATGCATGGAAGACCAATGCAAAGCCATGAATAAATAAAAACCATCACACGGCAGTACTCCAGCTTTTGAATTAATTACATCTCTCTTCATTTTGCTCTCACCGAGCACGGATGCAGATTAACTCAAACTCACATGTGTTCCTGAGAGGGACAGCGGGTCTGTCCTTGCTCCATGGACTCGTTGGCTCCCATCCTCAGCTAGATCTGCCACCCCTGCCCCCCCTGGCTGCTCCTGATCCCCAGCCACCCTCCACATCCACCTGCTAGACCCGGAACCCCCTTCTCCTTCTCGGCTGCGATGCTGATCCAGAGCCTGAGAGCCTGTGTCGGAGGAGGCGAGCGTTGGCTGAGCTTCTGTGCTGCAGTGCAGAGGATGAGCGAGTTCTGCTCGCATCAGGAGCAAAGCGGTGGATGATTAAGGGCTCCTCACTTCATGCCCAGCATCCCTGACTCTCTGCGCCTCTGTTGATGTGGAATCTTCCTGCCTCTCATTTGGTGGAAAAATGATGCAACACCGGGGGGGGGATGAAATGTCCAAGAGCAGAACGTAAAGGAGAGAATAATCCAAAACAAAAAGGGCAAAATAATAATCCTGCTTTCTTGCTTTCTTGCATGAGCATCTGAGGTGCCTGCTCTCTGTTTGGCTGCTGATATCGCTGAGCTGTGCTCCTGCTCTCGCTGCCTCCTCCTCCCCCCTCTTTCATCCACTCTCTCCCCTGACAGCAGACTCCTGTGCCTTTAAAAAGACAAGCGGCGTTTTTTTCCCCTTGTCTGCTCCTGCGACTGTGCAGGAGAGCCAAACAATAGAGAGACCCCCAAACCTCTGTGTTTAGCAGGCGCTTTCTCCATCACTATGTCCCCTCCTTCCTCCCACCCACAGTGAAGCGTACCTCACGAATTTGTCTTCCTCCTGCCGGGATCCCCCTTTTTTCTCACCCAGTGCATTGCAAAGCAAAAAGTGTCTTTTTTTTTGTGCCTCCTTTTCACACAATGGAAGCTTCCAACACTCGGCTCAGCCAACCAGAGGGAACCCAGACGTAAACAATGGGCTCTGAGAAACTGCATGTGTGTGTTATTCAACTCTGACCCTATTATACTCTCTGCTCTTCAAGCCTTTCCACCAGTATCTGACGTAGCATTTTTTTTAAATGTAAAATGTGTAGGAAAACAAGATTATTTCCTAAAGAGACAAAGACATGTGCTTCCTGAAATATGATCATCAAAATTTGTTACAACACTGCCTCTGTGGTGAATCCCTGGGCAGCAGACTGGGCTGATGATCTAATTTACTGACACTCTCACCAAACATTAAACTGCATCATGTGTTGTCCATCTCTGTATGACAGTCCCCAAAAATGTGTCCCGTGGGACGGAAATATGAGCACAAACCGAAGTTTCCCACTGACTGTCAAGGCGCAGTGGGAAAGACAGGCAGTGGAAATGCGAGATGAATAAATCTATTGTGCACTCATGGGAAAGGGTGAGGAATTGAGGGCTCACTACAATAGCCTGAGCCTGCAGGACCCGGAGAGAGTGGCCGTATTGAGGTTTCAGGTGTCGTCCTTTTGCCTGCGAGCGTGAGAAACACCGAATGAGAAATCTCCAGTTCTGGGGCGCAACACGTAACACAAAAGCAGGCGTTCGTGTCCAAACGCGCATTTTAAAAGGGGAGCGTTTGCATATAAACATGA
Organism: Chelon labrosus; assembly: GCF_963514085.1. NCBI lineage: Eukaryota > Metazoa > Chordata > Actinopteri > Mugiliformes > Mugilidae > Chelon > Chelon labrosus. The sequence goes on from NC_140348.1 coordinate 19,196,810, forward strand.
AGTCCATTAACTGATGCTCACTGAATTTATTGATGCAATCCTATATGAGCCCGGTGGTCGATGTTTCACGGCCCGAGGGGGACGTGTAAAATCACTGGCCCCACTCACAGCTCCCAACACAGACCCTGGCCCCACTCACAACTCCCAACACAGACCCCTGCTAAAGCAAAAAGTATTGATTGCGACCGCCATTCCAGATACAAGTTACAAAGATGTATCTGGAGCAGAAAGCATGAACAAATGTGTGAAATACAAGCCTATATTCAAGGGAACGACGGACGTAAACATCCTCTTTTTTGTTGCCGCTTTAAGAGTCTGGCCTCGTAGTTCAACTTCAACTGCAGAAAATAAATAATTTAACAAACTCAGGCACTGGGAGATGTGGTTGTGGCAGTTTTTTTCTGAAAGATTTATAAAGGCATCCAGAAAGAATCAGGGTCATTGCGATCCACACACGTCTAGTCTGCTCGAGGGTTTTAAAGGCTGTTGCTAAGCAGACTACGCTGGTGCGGGACAATTTGTGTTTTAGGAGGAATGAGTTAAAATATAGTTTTATTAGTTAAAGACACAGAGACAAACTAAAATAACATCTTTGTACCGCTCAGTTTTAGTTGCATTAAAAATCCAAAACAGATCAGTTGAAATTAAATATAAATCGATGAGAGAGCAGATTCATTTTTCAAACACGAGATGTTTGCAACCTGTCATTAAAAGCAAATAAAACTGTATGCACTGATTGTAAATTCAAATTGGGAGCTGTGACCTGGTGGTAAGAGGTGATTGTGGCTGGTTCGATCACCAGTTTGTCCGAGGCTGCTCCACAGACACCTTGCACGGCTCCCCACTGGTCCAACTGTGTCCACTCAGATGGGTTTGCCATCTATGTACCATAAATGGCAAATAAAGCTGACTTTTTAAAGTTTGCACTTTACTCGTGGCGTCAAAGGCCTTAATTTTGGCCTTTCCTCTGTGAATTACAAGCGCTGACTCAGTGGATGATAACAAATAAAAAATACACTGTGATTCATGAAAGCATTAAGTACAAATATGGAGAGTTTCCAATGTCTGCATCATCTAATAACAGACTGTTTATCTGCAGACATTTAACTGGAAGTGCGTCTCTTTTCATATAAATAGCAAATATACATCACTGATGACACACTTATGACAAAGTGGGACACTAACTCCAAATTTGGAGGACAGATAGATCGTTGCCGGCGTGTAGAAAACGGCTCAAATGCTCAAATTCGTTTTGGCATGCTGTCAAACAAAACAGAGGAGTCTTCTGACAGAGCGATGTGAGCGATGATATCGATCGCTGATGTTATCCTTTTTCTAAAGAACCGCAGGCCAGGCAGGGTTAGAGCCTGGAGTTTTGTGTTTCACTTGCCATGAAAAGCTGAAACGCTGTCACGAACACGTCGCTTGTGGGATGGACTTCCGAGCACAGACAGTTTATCTTCCTACAGCATATGTAGGGATTCGGTGGCATTACCTGTCTGGGTGTCACAAAAGTAAATGACAAAAGCAGGGGATTTATCGGGGAACCTTAGAAAGAAGAAAAAGAAGGTTTAGATATCCATCAAGCCATTACTTTAATGGCAGACATGTGTTGTGGTCGCACAAGATAAGGGTGAGGAACCACAGCTGTTTAAAACCTCCAACCTCTAAAATGCAGTGCTTTATATCTGGCTTTTTCTGCAGTCTCACACAGATGGAGAAAAAGCTATTACTATAATCTCAAAAGCTGTTATTATAATCTCAAATTATTGCCAAATTATTCTAATAGCGTGGGAGGAGCTGACTGGAGCCCTGCGATGGACTGGCGACCTGTCCAGGGTGTACACCGCCTCTCGCCTGATGACAGCTGGGATAGGCTCCAACAGACCCCACGGCCCTTAACAGGAACAAGCGGTTACAGAAGATGAATGAATGAATGGAGCTGATTGATTTAAGGGAAATTTAAAAAAAAGAAAAAAGAAAAAAACAGCCGGACATCCCTCACTTTGTCTTAATAGCAGAAAAAAACGAGAAAGGTGTGAGGATGATTTAAATATTACTCATCCAGCTTAATGAATCATTCAGGAAAACGCCCCATTTTCATTATCTCATCATGAAAGAAGACGGTTTCCAGCCGGAAGAGAAGGGTTTAAAGCTGCATTTGTCCAGCTGGCGTGTCTTCGAGAATGATAATAAATGTCTTGCAGCTCTGATAGGGTTGTTCAGTCGCTGCAGGGACTGTTAGAATAAGTGTAGTTTATACCTAGACACATTGGCACAGATGGTGTGTGTCTGCAGGCAAAAAGGACAATCTGTTGCATCCTGTCAGACTATCCAATCCACGCTCCTGTGTTAGTACTCCACAAAGTCTCCAGCGACATCTCACAGGCCTCTCAGATATCATAAATAATCTAACAACGCACTACGCTAGCCTGGCATCTCAAAATTCTAAGACGGGTTGTGCCTATAAAGCTAAATGATACAGCTCACATCAGCCGCGAGCAAATAAACGTTTAGGCCCACAAACAAAATACATTTCAGCCCCCTCTTCAACTGAGAGCTGGCGTCTCCCTGTGTTCAGTCTTGGATGCACCACCAGGTGACTGCAGCACTCAGACAGCAGAGTGCAGACACTGGCTTTTAGCACAACATGAAGACTGGACTCTGCTAAAGGAAAACACCCTCTGCTGGTTGTAAATGAGGCTGCACTTTGAAAGTGGCTGAGTCATTCCTCCTAATAAAATAAAGTCTGTGAAATAAATGGCAAAGCCAAGAAGAGCAGCCGAGGAATGTTTAGAGCTACCGACGGGGAAACTGTGCTCGTAGTGAGAAAAAAACGATCATCGCTCAAATGCAATCAGCTTGAAAATTAAAGTCTTGAAGCTGCAGCTCTGAGTGATCACTCCGGTGCTGAACGAGGAATCGGCCGTGATGCACTGAGGGGTTCTGGTGTGTTTAAAATATCCATGTATACATTTGGCCCCTGTGCTTTTTCTATATCCACCGGTAACAAGCCACAATTATACAGTAGGCATTCGAGTTTCCATGACCACTAAGTTCACATTAGCAAATCCTGCTTCCTTTGAATTCATGTGGTAGGCGTGCATAGCGATGCCATACTGTAATTTAGTGAGTGGGGTAATAAGATCAGTTGTTGACTTAGCAGACAAAATTTGCTCAGGATTTCCCTTTGAAAATAGCAACGATCAAATGTGTAATCTTTCTAAATGTGGATCTCAGGACTGTCAAGAGTTCTGTGTCACAGTTTCTACTAGGGATTGTTTGACATGGAGGAAATACACTTCTTTGCCTTCTTGCTCAGTGTCAGATGAGTTGATTTCATCAGGAAGAAGCATGAGTCACTGTCTGTTAAGCTTAACATAAGGAAGCAGGAAGAAACAGCTTGGCTCTTGAACAAAGGTATTAAAGTCCACCTACAATCACCGCGATTTAAAGGGGAACTACTGTTTTTTACGACCTGGACCTTATTTCTGGAATAAAATACAATCATTTACTCACCCATATAACTTCTGTGTCACTTGTAGTAGTTCGCGATATATTTAGATCTGAGTATATCCATTTAGTGGGAGTGACTGGGGCACCAAAACGCAGCCTCCAAATAACACATTCCCGTTCATTTCACCAATATTTTGTTATCGTACGCTAGTGCTATTCCCCATTGAGTCTGTATGGTTCATCCACAAACTTAAAAATCGGAAAAATCAGCCATGTTGCAAAAAATAAGCAGTAGCAAATTACAGGTAAACAAGCCGACCGTCGCGGGTGCATGCGACGCTCAGAGATGACATCATCCAGGTCAGAAGACATCATCCTGGGTCTGTAGGTCAATCTACAGACTCCGGATGATGATAACAGGTAACTCTGGACTCAATGGGGAATAGCACTAGCGCATAATAACCAAATATTGGTGAAATGAACAAGTTTCACGGCAGATAATGCGTTATTTAGAGGCTGCGTCTCAGTGCCCCAGTCACTCCCATTATATGGATATACGCAGATCTAAATATCTCCCGGCTGACTACAAATGACACAAAAGTTATATGGGTGAGTAAACGGCCGTATTTTATGCCAGAAATAAGGTCCAGGTTGTAAAAAACAGTAGCTCCCCTTTAAAGCATTATAATTTGATTGTTTAAATCGAATCAAAAACAACATGTAAAAACTGTTTCTTGGCTGAGAACAGGCAAGTTCTCAGCAAGCAAAACACTGCAGGAAATTAGCGTGACCAGCAAAGAAACCATCCAGCAAACGCAGGCGTGGGCTTGTAATCTTTGGAGAGCTACACCTGTTTCGAGTCTACAGGCTGAGGCAGAGACATTTAGGAGAGAAACAAGACGGCGCACTTAAGATTCATTTCCTGTATTTGTGTCGCGTGGGTTTCACCACTGCCCCCCGTCCCTTTAGGAGACTAGTGTAAGGACCTGGGTCTGTTCACTGAAGTGAAAGAAGTTCTCTTGCCTCGTACTCCCCCCACCCTAAAAAATGTGAACCATTTTTCACAAGCCTCTATAAAACATTCTGACACCAAAGCGTTTTTCACACAGAAAAAATCGGGAAGAGAACGAGCTCACTTCAGCTCAGATTTACGCTTTCCCAGGATGTCTCTTCCAAAAAAGCGCGAAAAAAAAAAAAAAAGGGAGCAAAATCAGATCCAAACATTAACTTTGTTATTGTTTCTGCTGTTGCATTGTGTTGACATAAGCAAGCAATAATTTATTACCGCATTTTAGAAAGAGCCCAAGCAGCAGCAATGAGCTATAATAACAAGAACTATTTCTGCAGATGGTAATGTGTCGTCCTCGAGTGCGTTCGTATTTACAGAGTAGATGTGTGAACGGTATCAATCTTCCCACACAACCCATTCCTTTCAGTAAAAATAAGGACACAGAATGGGTAAGAGTATTTTGAGTAGCTGTGAGAATCAGGATCTTAAAGGTAGTTCAGTGTGCCAGGCGTCAGTTTAATGCTGTAATTTGACCTGATTTGTAGGGATAAGGGTATAGCTACTTTTCGTGAAGCAGGCTAAAGAGACTAGTGTCAGCGCTGGTCAAATCTACCGTGATGTCTAAAGGAAGTCACATGTCACATTCGAAAAGAGCTAAATGCGAGTGCTGTATATAGAAGACAGAGAAACGGTGACATGTTCATACCTTAAAGGGACAGGGCAGGGTGCAGAGGCAGGGTGATGGTCCTCACAATCAGAAGGTGCAGGAGGGGAGGCAGGGGCTGGGGGAGGAAGGCAGGGGGATGCAGGCGGGGTTGGTGGAGCTTCAAGGGTGTGACTTTCCTGGGGTGTTGCAGTGAGAGTTGGGAACTCTGGGTGGGCAGACAGAAGGTGGTGCTCGGAGATGGGAGGTGAGGGGGAGACAGGGGCGGGGAGATCCCTCTCGGCCTGCTCAGCGAGGGAGGGCCTGCAGGGGAGGTAGCACAAAACATCACGTAAATAACATCAATGTGACATTTTTGGAGCGCTCGCACTTCATTTTCCGTCACGTTTCGGCACAGACGACGCCCGAACTTACCTCAAAGCGGACAGAGCGCTCTGCTCTGCGCAGTCATCTAAACCTAGAAGTGACTTGAAAAATAAAAAGCTCACTCCAACCATCCTAAGAACGCTTTCTCAACTCCTCTCAACCGTCCCGTGGCACGACAGTCCATGCTTGCTCTACTTGCCGTCTGTAGAGAAGTGGCCTCTTCGAGGAGAGTCTCTGTCATCAGTGGCCACCTGGTGGAGTGGATTTGGACTTGATCCAGGCCCGTCTTATCAGGAGTGGTAGGCTCTCTAATCTGACAGGCAATGCGATGGACGCCCATGCAGCTGTTCCCCACTTGGGGCATGCCTCCTGTTTTAACTCTAAAAATATCCCAGTAGGCTCTTCCACAAAATAGAGCTTCACAATACCTCCATCTACTAAAGGACGTGTACAGCGTTCAAGTAAACCGTCTGCTGAGCTCCTTTCCAGCTCCTTTCAGAGCTTCTGAAACAGAGCCCTGTTATTCTCCATCTCTACCCAGTAAAGTCAGAACTTAATAACGTTTAATGAGGGCGTGTGTGCTGTTCTTAAGGGCGCAGCGAGCTACGGTTTACATCTCAACTCTGGTGTGGTTCCCATCATTCCATTACAAAAAGCGCTGAATTCTTTCTAATTGATGCGGGGCGGGCGCATGCAGCGCCGTACAGGAATTTTTATTTGGTCAGAAACTTACACCAGCAGGCCAACGCTATACATGTGTCAGCATCTGAGGCCAACTTGGCACATGCAGCCTGGAAATAGAAACAACCCAGTCACAATATACTTTCAGCAAACTGTTATAAGACTGGCTCCTGCCTCCATAAAGGGGAAATGACAGTTTCGAAGCAAAAAAGTAATCAAGCTGAGGGAGGCGACGCGATTGTTGGGAAATAAGATTACGCTCCAGGACACCGGTGAAGTGTACGGTATAAACTGATCCGCTACCTTTTATATGGAGGCATTTTCAGCTCGGTGCTGCTTCTGGACACGATGAGAATGTAATTACGGCAACACATCACACAGCCATTCATTTCAGTTTTCCTTTACTGCAGGCATTAACACCTGGATGCTGTCTTACACAGTTTTGTACTATTAGTAATTCAGCTGTGTGCAAGGCATTACTCAAGGACACCTCACAGGCAGGTCAAGGCAAGATTTGGTAGTAGGTCGTAAGTATAGTAACATCAAACCTCCGTTTTTTTTACTGCGCCGTATTCACGCCACACACACGTACAAATTTTATGTAATCTACGGGAAACAGCTGGACTCAAACGTCCAGGCAGCGAGGTTTAATGCCAGTCCAGAGCTGTAAATAAAACCAGCTGAAGGAAAGTGCTGCAATGATGGGAGGACCATTTTTGTCCCGCAGCCAAACCCGCTAGCTCACTGTCTTCACACACACACACAACAGAAACCCTGTAAATACTATAAAAGCATACTTTATAAATTAACCAGTTCTCTTCTGCCATTGCTTTGGCACCGATTAAACTATTATCGAGAAGCGTGCTAGAATAGATGACGTCAGCCTCTTCACTCGTGCCGGAGAAAAAAAGGCAAACGAACCTACTATCGCCATGGCAACAGGTCTATTTACAGTACAGTGTGGGCTATAGCACATCCTACTCCATATTTATTTAAGAAACATGGATGGGGAATATCCTTATAGCGTAAGACGCTAAATAGTCACAGCTGCTCTGAAGTTTGAGAGGTGAAATGAAAAAATGTTTGATTAAAAAAATAGCTGTTAGAATATTATTTAAAGTCATATATAATACAGCAAGACAGCAAGTGGGCCTTTAAGTTTCGTGGAAGCGCCAAAATCATTTATTAACCCGTGTTAATTTTTAAAAGTCTGCCAGTCATACTGGATGTTTTGGAAAATTCACAATCATTAGCTCCAGAGAAGGAAGCACAACATGCTCCAACCTGTATCATTTTTTTTCAATGGAAGGAGGAACACCGTTTATTTCGCAACTTTGTTCAGGAAAAGGCTCCTGTCCTTCCGTCTTTCTACGTCCCTCCACCCATCTGGTGAGGTCAGCAGAGGCAGGGCGTAATTAGCGCGAGTTACCTACGGACCATCTGCTGCGAGCACCTGGAAGGACTTACTGCACACAAACATTTACTGTAGACGCACACATGCTGAGAAAAAACAGGGCTGCTACTTTCTGACAACTCACCCAGACTTCAGCCAGTGGATGAATCCATCACGCGACTTCAGAGGGAACTACAATCAACGTCTGAATCTTCTGAGAGTTTACTGTACTCCGAAACAGTCCCGGTCCTTCTCTCCTCTGACTGCGGCTCCGGCCGACTCTGTCATGCACACTCACACCACAGCACATGCTCAAGTGTTTCCCTGAACCCTGGCTTTTGTTCCACTCTGTCTGGTCTGCGCAAATGACTTCAGAGGGGCTGAGTGCCTGCCCAAATTCCTCCCACTACAAGCTTCAGTTCACAAAGCCGCACAGACTGAGCAGGACTGACAGCTAGGACAGCCTCTAGGGGCGGAGGCAAAAAAAAAAACACATGTACACACAGATATCTTCGGCCGTCCCATTCCTGCCTCTGCCACATGTATGGAAGGGTTACTATATCATTTCACGGAAACCAGGTGGAAACACCACTGTTGTTGTTCCTCTTTCCTACTCTGAACCAAGCTGCATGTCTCCAACAGCAGTGACGGGACAAGTGTTGAGACTGACAGGCAGCAAGTGCTGCTCTGGCATGTGGGATGGCTCCTCGGCATGCGGCAGGAGAGAGTGACAAATATGGGAGATATCAGGGATAAGGAAAGGAATGGAAATAATAGGAGATTAAATGCTTCAGTGTGCATGTTTTCGTCAGTAAAAGAACGAAATATATGAGAAGTTAGTCGAGCAAGAGCTCTTGAAATACTAACATAAATACCCGCCTGGAGGTGGAACCAGACGACACGCAAGTTTATTATGTGTATTTAACTCAGCCAGAAATTTTAACAACATAAAGGGTTCACTGCCATTACATCAACCACTACAAATCCGCGGGACCCCGGCTCATTCGTCCAATCAGACACCGTTAAACCGCTGCAGACAGAAACAACCCGCCAGACGACCTCCAAGTGTCTGAAAGCCAAACAAAGCCACCGAGGGGAACTCTCTCCAAGCGCATGGAAATCCATTTTAAATGTGTGACGGACAGGGCAGGACAGTGTGTGTGTGTGTGTGTGTGAGCTGTAAACCACATGTCCCCCCTGAGATTTTCCAAAATAACGTTTGCTGCAGTGAAAATTGTCTCTGATGCGTCACTGAAAAGGAAATGTTGTGATATATTTTAGAGAAGGGATCAGGTCTAAAGCGTGGATTGCAAATCATTCTGATGTGGTTTCCTGTTGGAAAGTCACTTAACCACAAAAAAAACTTAGATTTCAGTCAGTTAGGGATTACAAGGACACGATTTCCTAAGTGCAGACCTCATATATGAGCTGTAAAAGTTGGTAGCTGCCTTCTAGAGAAACTTTATGGTTTACTCAAACTGGTCATTTACACCATACAACAAGTATCAGGACAATAAATGGAAATGATTATCTTCCCCGTGAAAATAACATTTTAAATGACTTGTTTTTACAAAGATGACTCACCAACTCTCCTGTAGCTCTGCAGTAGGATTCTCAACTGTTTCTGTCGCTGCAGTTTTCTCAGCTGGGACTTGAAATGGCTCCACAGGTGGGATCTCTGCTGGTTTTTCCACTAGCTCCTCTGGCAGCTCACTGACCAGCTCCTTCTCTGGTTGCGGGGGCTCTGCTTCTGGTTCTTCATCCTTTGTTGGTTCTATGGATTCAATCTCATTTGGTTCGGTTGGTTCTGGGATCTCTTCTGTCCTTTTCGTTGGTTCTAAGACCTCAGCCTGCTCCTCTGATGCTTCTGTAGAACTTACTGGCTTCCTAAACTCTTCTGGAGGCTCTTCTTCTTTCTTTTTTGCCCCTGAAAGCTCGTCTTTTATCTCTTCTTCTGGGAGCTTTACTTTTGTGCTTTGTTCTGGTTTGTAAAGCTCTGCTGCTTGTCGTGTTGGTTCTGGGAGATCTGCTGCCTTTTTCAAAGGCACAGGAAGGTCTACTGGCTTCTTCAGAAGATTTAAAGATGGGATTTCTGTTGTCTCCTCAGCTGCTTGAACCTCTGGTGGGATCTCCTCTTGTCTCGGAGGAGCACACTCCTCAGTGGGAGTGAGAAACTCTAGCTGTGGAGACTCCAGAGATGGGAGGGGTCTGGAAAAAAAACAATAAGAAGAGGGGGGTTGGTGGATTTGTTGGTTAGTTTACAGCACATGCTCAAGGAATGACTGACAAATCACAAATGTGTGTGTTTACCGGGGCATGCGTCACTACAAGACGGGAGTATATGCGCGTATGTGTGTGTGTGCAGAAGTACTGTAGGTATGCTTGTGTTGTTGTTGTGTTGTGCTGCAGTGTGTTTTGTGGGAGAAAGCGTCTCATTCTTGCCCTGGAGACCAGGCACGATGTCACAGCTGATGTCACCCCTTTGAATATAAAGGGCTGCATTACATCCACCAGAGTTCAGCAGACGCAGTCATCTGACCCGAGCTCCGGTTGATACAAAGTGCAGCTCTGTGTTTACCTCCTCATTCATATTCATTGTCACACTGCTCCTCGAAATAACACTCCAAATGAACATGGCGTTACCAGAATGCTAAGATATCTGTCTGAGGCCGATTCATAATCCTTTTCTCTCTTCTTCCTTCCTCTCTATCCTTTATCTTTGTCACGAACTTGAGCAGATCATGTGTGACAGCGTGCTAACGTGCTTGCTAACGTGCTACTCTGTGTACGCATTAAGCCGTCGCCATAATGACCTCCTCTGACGTTTTACATCTTTTTTAATCACCCTTAAGATATTTCGCTCGTGTAAAAAATTTCAAACGCACACATGCTCTTGTTGTTTACCTTGAGGTCTCCACTGTGTTCACTTGTTCACTCTGAGAGTGGGACGCGGCTTCTTTTAGCGCCCTTATCCAGCTTGTATCTGGTTCCTGGGCTGTTAGTCCAGGAGCGGGACACTCTGACACATCAGCAGCCTCTATGTTCACGGACACTTGTTCAACAGGAGGACTGCAGGCAGGAGCTTTTTCGGGGGATTTTGCTTCATGCTGAGAAGCAGCAACAATGGGGGTTGTCACAATATCATGCCGGGGCTCTGAAAGTAACACCTGATCATCCGGTATTGGGGCCACAGTGGAGGTTGATGAAAAGTCTTCCTGGCACTTTGACAATAAATCAGACTTTAAATCAGTTTGATAGTTGTCTATTTCTGCTGCCTTGTTACCAACAACGCTCCCCTCAGAGGGACAAACAGACGTCTCCGAGCTGCTCGACGCCTCGCTTTGAATGAGGCCTGCAGCTTTGACTGACCCCGAGCCACTGTCTTCTTTAGCATTCCCGGTTAAATTTACAGCCCCCTGCTTTTCTATTCCTTCACTGTCCCTTACTTTAATCTCACTTTGTTCCCCTCCCCGGCTGCTAACTTTCTCTCCGTCCAACGCTGCTTTATCTTCTTTTGTGTTCACCTCAACGTCAGAGCCTTTTATGGGCGCTTGTACCACTGGGCTTCTTTGTGTGGCTAAAGTTTCATTGGAGCTCTGTTGCTCAAGAGGCACGCACACTGTATCCTGAATTTCACACTCCCCACTTTCACTAATGCTGCTGCTGCTTTTCGCGGCCGTGGCAGCGCTGAAAGCCTTTTCCCCACTTCCTGGTTGCCCAGTAGGATCTGGCAGAGCGCTGAATACCTTTGTATGAATTTCTTCAGCCTGCTCTGCACTTGGCATTACGGGTGTATCAGTGTCCTGGCTATCTGCGCTGGGCTTTGATGAAGCTGAGACTTGGGGAGGAGAGCTCTCATGCTGCTGTGAAGCAGACTGAACAGATACAGCAATGTTCTTTGACGTGCCAGGTTCACCATATTGGTCTTGACAGGCAGATGATATGTGACTTTTTTGCTGACCTTTACCATCCAGATCACTCACAAACTCGTCGTCAGGCGTTAAATCTGCACCCCTACCTCCCCCTAACCCGGGGCTTTCCTTTACGTCTATCTCCTGTGTTGTCTCACCTACATGAGAGCAAGCTGTTACTATCTCTATGTCACCTGAGGCATTTCTCTCAGCCATCATACCCGTCTCATTTAAATCAAGGTGAGATGGCACCCCATCAACCCCTGGTAAAGCTCCCTCACTTTTATCTGCACCCATCACTCCTTCACTACCAATTTTGTCGTCACCCATCGGCTCCTCTTTGCTTCCCGCCTGACTCAAACTCCCAACAGACACATCTCCTTCCTCTGCCGCCCCTTCCACTCCCTGAACCAGTGCTTGGGTCTCACTGTCTGTCTTTTCTCCCCCCTCCAGACAGCCACCTGACAATTCCTCTGTGGGATGTCTGGACCCCAGACGCTGTGGCGGCTGCTGCTGCCGTTGCTCCTGTTGCTGAGCAAAACAGTCGGGTTCGGGTGCGGACTGCGATTGGCCAGGAGCTACGCTCGAATCTGGTGCAGAGTCAGAGCTGCATTCCAGTGTCGCTGCCAGAGTTTGGTGCAAATTCTGGTCATAAACAGTCTGAGGTTCAGTGCTTGAGTCAGCACGCAGCACGTCTTCAGATGCAGGTGTGCTGGTAGATAAGGAAGACGTTTCCCTTAATGGCGACTCAGTCTTTTGTACTTTATGTTTAAGTGGTGGCTGCAGGGCTCCAATTTCCTTCACAGCTTCTTTATCTGTTCCATTACTCTCTTGTGGTGTTGTGCCTGTCTTTCCTGTGTGCAGCGTGCTGCTCTCTGCTGCTTCCTTTTGATTATCCATTGTTTCCTCACCAGCTTGTTCCTTTTTCTCGTCAAGCAGCACCGAGGTCTCGTCGCCCACTTTGTGTTTTTCTTTCACATTTTCTTGTGTAATTTTACTATAAGCCTCATCGGTGGGCAAGTCAGAGCTGAGTGGGCAGCTGGCATTTATGAGGTCATCCCTAATGGATGCTTCACAAATAACAGGTTTAATGCCAATAGAGTCTGGCTCAGCATGAGTTAGAGAAATTGCATTATCAGATTCACCCTTTGCCTGAACATCATCTGCACCAGGGGGCAGATTTTCCACTTGTGAAAAGGGAGTTACAAGATTATTGGTAACAGAATTCCCAGCTAGAGACTCCTTAACATCATTTCTTTCCTCCACGTTTGGACAAATCTCATTTGCTTTAACATCGCTGCGTTCCAGATCCTTTGCTAAACACACTCGTGCCAAATCCCTGCCTTCCACCTCTCCGGAGACGTTGGTGCTGTCACCGTCGGTACTGTTGTTATCTGTCTGCTCAGGAAGGGATACATCACTGTCATTAATGAACTCCAAATGACTCAACATCGGGCCAGGAGGCTGCAGCACAAAAGCAGGATTACTGGCAGAACTTGATTGGTCAGTGGCTGTCACGTCTGAAGTCAATGATTCTTTCTTTGTCAGATCAGTAGAGTCAATTGTTGACTCAAGCTGGTCACTGGGATCTGTGCTGACTAGTCCACTAGGAGGTGTCTCATCTAACTGGGTGGGAGGCGGATGACTGGGAGCAGAGTGGGTTGCACAGGTCAAGGTCACAGATTCAAGTTTTGATTTGACATCAGTTAAAGGCTGACAGGAAACATCGTCAACCGGAAGCACAAAACTAGACGAGAGATCACGCTGGGTCCCTTCTTTTTCTTCCAGATTGACTGAACTATCACTTATTAAAGGTGACTCACGAGGCTGTTCACTCTTAACTTCGTCTTTAGATTCAGTGGTTAACATATTAATATCCTTATCCTTAGGTAAACGCTCATATACAGCACCTGTTTCCGTCTCTTCTTGCTCTGTCACCTTTGCTGTCGCCTCTTCAACTTTTAGATGCTCAGTATCAGAAATGACACTTCCTGGTGTTTGTAAAAGGTCAAAAGACGCTTTATTACCAGTCTGATTGTTCTCAACAGGACATGGAAGTTGTTTTGAGCTGGCCTCAGTCACCGGCTGTACATCTACAGTGTTTGTCTCCAAGTTGTCATGACCTGAGTGATCTACAGCAGAGCTCTCCTTGGTGTCTTTATTCCCCATATCCCCTTTATCCAACTGTACACCGGCCTGTGGCTTTGGAGAGTCAGCCGAGCTCCGTATTGCTGCATCATCCTTAGTGAGGACTTCTGGCTTCTTCAAGCTGAGAAAGTCTGGAAAGGTGTAGCTAGCCTCAACAACGGGATACCGCAGGTTCTCGTGAACAGTCAGCGGCGGCAAAGAGGCGCAGTCTAAAGCCGTCCCTGGCATGTTCCTGACATCCACAGAAGAGCTGCCCTTTCCCTTCACATTGTCTGCAAAGTGAACTCTGTTGTTACCTCTAGCGCTGTCACATAAATACACACCCACTCCAGACATAGCAGGGCTGCCGCTGTTGCTCTGGATATGAGCTTCGACTTGGAACTCAGCTGCACTGTCGGCGCTCCTTACTTCTGTTGTGCTACCGGGTTGAACTTGTTGATTGTTGCTTGCTTGTTGCTTTACTGGGATTTGCTGTGAAGTAGTCAAAGGCTGAGGTGAGATTGAAGGCAGGAACACTTGGCTGTAGTTTGTTTCCGTGACGGATGACTCCTCACGAGTGCGTCCCAGAGACGACGCTTGCTCTGAAATCAAGTTTAGTTTGAGATCAGCCCTTATTCCTCCATTCGCGCTGCTGGAGCTCTGTGCAGTTGGAGTAGGGAGAGGTGCAGCGCTACTCTGCTCCTGGCAGGGGTGAAGGAGACGGTCCTGTTCGGCGCAGATGCTCTCAGTGACGGTTGCCGTCGGCTCACTCTGTGACTTCAGCTGTGACTCGGCAACATCAGTGGGCGGACACGTTTCAGTCTTGTCTGATGACACCCCAGTAGCAGAGCTTTGTGGCTGGCTGAATGAACTGTGCACTCTAGCCAGCCCTCCTTTCTCTCCCACCTCCTCTCCTCCTCCTCCTCCTCCTCCCTCTCCTGCTTTCTCCGATCCAGCAGCTCTGTGATCCTGACAATCAGGACCAGTGAGTAGCCCAAGGGGAGAAGTATTGATATATGCCTCCGACCGGAGTGGCTCCTTCTCTGCTTCTCCCTCCTCGGCTGGCGAGATCTCCGTGTCTGAAATGCGCACCGTCGTCTCCGTCGGTCCCTTAATTTCAGTCTCTGCCGAGTTGTGTGGCATTTTGCTGCTGCAGCTTTTCTCACAGGCAGCCTGTCCCTCTTTGGCTGAGAATGCAAGTGAGCATTTTCCCTGTGAACCGATTAACGGGAGCTGAGGAGAGCTGCCCAGGAGTTTGTCTCCCTCTCCATCGGCAGCGCAGAGGCACTTTTCTATTCCTATGAATTCTTTTTCTCCTACTCCTTTCTCACTCTCTGCAATCGCTCCACTAGCCTCCCTCTCCAGTGAATCACGCCTCACGCTTTCTCCCTCTCTCTTGCTTTCTATCACTTCTGGCAGTGTGGGTGTTGTCAGTGGCAACGCAGCAACCACCATTAAAGCCTGTTCAAGGGCACTTTCCACGCTACTCTCTCCCACACAAGTTGTGCTGTCAGAGAGTGGGCTCTGATCCTCCTGCGTGAGTATTTTTGCTCCTGTGGTAACTACAGCCTCCTCTGTTTGTGCATCTGATATCTGATCACTGGGAGCAGCTGGGTCGATAGCAGCAGTTTGGACGAATGTCGTGGGTGTCTTTTGGTTGTCAGTTTCACCTCCGGTTACTTGTGGCCCCATGCGATCCATGGAACTTGGTGCATCCTGGTTATGTGACTGATGAGGCCTCTGTGAAAGAGTCTCGTTGGACACAGGTGAAGAGGCTGAGGCAGTAAGATGATCCGGCCTGCTGTGAGGGGATGATAGTGGGGGGCTGGAGATGGGTTTTCCCTCTGGACTCAGCTGCTGCTCGTAATCAATGCTATTATCAAGCTGTTCCCCGCAAATCACATCCTGTTCTTCTGACACTGATTCAACATTCGCTAGAGGATCTGTGTGATTTCCTGTATTTAAGAGCGACGCAGCCTGCTCTTCATTTTCAGACTGTGCAACTGTCTTTGCGGCGCTCTTCTCCGTCTTTTTCTTTTTCCTGTGTTTCTTTTTCTTTGCCTCTTTGTTCTGCTCAGTTGGTTTGTCGCTTGCAGAACCCGTCTGTTTTGCAGCTCCTGACTTATTCTCCCCCGTGTGATCGTCCGTTAGGGTCTGTGCCTCTGCCCTCAGCTCTAATAACGTACCTTTACCCGTTAACTGAGCGCTACACTCTGATGAATCTATAACTGAATTATCGGTATTAGTTTCAACTGTACAAATGTTTATCTCATCACTTTGGTTTTCCTTTGTTGTGTTTGCAGTCTCTGTTATTGCCACCAAGGATTTTTTCCTATCCACTGTATTACTCTCCTCAGTAGCTGGATCAAAATGTCCTTCACTTGGATCCTTTTTCTGTTCATTGAACACAGCATGTTCTTTAAATGAATCTGTTCCTATTTCTAATCGTATGCACGGGGGCGTTTCCTTCGGTTCATCTGTCTCGGTTTCTTTCTTTGGCTCAATCTCTCCACATTCATCCAGACTCTGAGTTACTTTTGTCTCCCCGTCTGTCTCTTCTGTCCCTGCGCTATCCTCAGTGCCCAGTATGTAATTCCTGAAACTAAACACAACTGTATCGTGCTGACTGTTTGCTGCCTCACAGTTTCCATGTGTACTCTCGTTTCCATGGCCCCCGTTGCTATGCCCCGGCTGGACCGTGATTGGAGGCAGCGACGATGACTCACTAGACTTATTAACCGTCCCTTCTCCAGTCATCTTCCCTACATCGTTAACTGTCTCAGGCACAGTCGGGCTGCGGCGCTCTGTGGGAGTGAGCATGCCCAGGGATGCCATTTGCTCTTCACATTCCTTGAAGGCTTCTTGGAGCTCCCAGTCTAAGACAACGGACGAGGAAGGGGTCAGGGGTCGGCCGCCCGTGTAAGGTGTGGCAGCAGGCCGAGGTGATGGCTGGACATCTGTGATAACTGGGTCGCAGCCATGAGGCCTGGGGCAAGGGTGGGGTGACAGAGTTAGGACTCGGCAGGCGGACAGCTGCTCATTCCACGATGCCACAGAGCGCTGCCGTTGGCAGAGTGGAAGCCCATGCACAGGCACAGCACTCAAAAATGTACAAAGGCACAACCACACACAGGCTCCCTCAGAAGAATTATCAGCTGTTTGTGCAAATCTGTTCGTGCACACCAAAACACACACACACACTGTTTATGTGGGCATTACACTAAGCAGCATTTGTGCACATTTCCCCATTTTTTGCTAACCTTTTAAGCCTTAAAATATGATAAGGTTTCATTATATTTGGCGTGACTGTCCAACAGTAGTTTAATTCAAAGATTTAAATTTGCTTTGATATATTGAAATTATGAACAATTGCTTTCATATCTCTCAATAATTGCTTATCTTACAAAACAGTTTTTTGTCAAGCATAGTGACTATTATGACCAAATGCTACATACACCAATCAGGCATAACATTATGACCACCTTCCTAATATTGTGTAGGCCTCCAAAACAGTTGTGACTCATCAGAGAATGGACATGAGCCTTCTGAGGGTGTCCTGTGGTGTCTGGCAACAGATTGTTGTCAGTGGGGGCCTTTGGGTCCAGTGGGTTGAGGGGAGGGACCTCTGTGGATCATCCCACAGATACTTGATCAGTTTGGGATCTAGTCAATTTGGAGGCCAGGTCAACACCTTGTGCTGTTTTTCATGTTTTTTAGTTGTTCCTAAGGTGTTTTTGTGTGTGTGCCTTTGTCAGGCTGCATCCTGCTGGGGATGGCTGCTGACATCAAGGAGTGTCATTGCTATGGGGTGGGGGTGGCTGGTCTGGTCTAGGTTGGTGCTACATGTCTAAGAAACATGCACACGGATGCCTGGTCCAAAAGTTTCCCAGCAGAACATTGTATTGTCACAAGATAGTCAGTGTTATTAACTTGTCCTGTCATAATGTTATGGCTGATCAGTGTAGATCATATTATATTTAGTAATCAAAACAAAACAAATGCAGATGCTCCCGTGAAACCAAATGTGACCCCACCCTGAAAAAACACTCCTTAAAGCGCAGAACTAACAGGACTGAGCAGTCTGGCTTGCACTTGGTCATTCAGCTGTATATATGCTGAGTCACTTCTTAGCCATTACCTGGCTTTACAGGAAGATGCTGTGATATCATCTTGAGCTTCAGTCCGTCTGAGTGTATAGATCCACCATCATTATCTAGTTATAAAGATCCATCCGCTCTATTTGTATCCAATAACCTACAGTCATTCTCATAACATCCTCTGGTATCGTGCCCTAAAAAACGTCATATGTCATAATCCATTTTTCCAAAAAATTCGTGCACAAATAAAGTGAAAAGTTAACAAATGTTTTGCAAATTCCTTGTAAACACAGCCTCCGCCCGCATAAACCGAAAAAGAAAAACAGACTAAACCTTTCACAGCTGACAAGTTTTGTTTAGCTTGTTATGCAACAAGCCGTTGCCTGCCTCTAGCTACTGTTACCTGAAGTGGAACTGACTGTTTTGTGTCTAGTCCTGTTACTCTGCAGCTTTAAAAGGCTGGAGCTTTACCTTTTTTTTTTTTTTATTTGTCCAGCACTTTGACTACTGTGAAAGTGAACGTTTGCACAGTACTTATTTTAATTTATAGTTTCACGTCAAACAAAAATAATTACACCGCCGCAGTGAGTATGAAGCCTTCAGAACACAAATTAGTGCAATTAACTCCAGAGCCCAGACAAAGGCAAAGCAGGCTGCCAGGCGACACTTGAGGCACAACAGATAATTCATCCACGGACGAGAAAGCAAATCACCACACGTCAAAACCAGGCCTGCTCCGACGGGCAACACCACAGCAGTCGTATCCATCACACTCCACGCACAAGTTAAGAGCGTTACATCATCCTGTCTTCTTCTTGTTACACTCCATGCTCCCTGATTTTACTCCGCATCGACCACCACTGCCCCCCTCCCCCCCATCATGCTGAGTCTACGTGGTACCTTGTGTCTAGAACCACCAGTGGCCGACTGACTTCCATGTGATGCTGCAGGCCCGCCAGCAGGGGGTTCACCTGCTCACATTTCCCCTCACCTGAGCTAGTCTGAGTTCTGCCAACACAGACCCAGGCACGCACACAAAGAAACGCAAACACACATTCACACGTCGAGCAAATCAATATCAAATTAGCTTTCACCTTGACGGAATGAACTCACGGTCATAAATGAAGAAAATATCCATATCCAGTGCGTCATAATGTGACATTTTACTAAGCCTGAATCTTCCACCTAATATTTCTGTGGTAATATATGATTTTATTAATATATGCATCTAATGCAAAGAGACACACACACTGTACTTTTATCAGCAAAGCAAACAACTGACATTTCTCAGCCTAAAGTGAAGTCCCGTTGTTCACATATTTTCTACATGTTTTCAGAGGAAAACTAGACTTTGGATTCCTTCTATAACAGCTGACCGTCACCATCAGATTAAGAATAATAAATCAGAGTTGTTGACGTAGAGAGATTACATTTAAATTGGCAGATTGTGAAAAAATGAGTCTTAACCAACACAAAAATGTCTGTGGTGAAAGAAAAATACACTCTCTGTGGAGAAATCAGTTGCACAATATCACAAAGTGGGAATTCAACTCCCTTCTAAGGTCACATTAATGTAAATTATTACGTTTTTTGGTTTTCAACTTAGGCAAGTAGTCAGTGTAATGGGATGGAAACGCAACCGCATGTGTGTGTGTGTGTCCCCTCAACTCACCCGAACGAGGACTCCCAGATGTTGAACTCGCTGCCGAAATCTAAACTGGGCAGCAGGTCGTGAGGAAACTCCAGCTCCTCCTTGTCCTCCTGGTCTGTTTCTGCTGCTGCACCTACGCTCTCCTCCACTCCGGTGATGACCGGGACGTCCGGGAGCAGGGGCTGAGACAGGCCGGTGGACACTTCCGTCAGCAGCGTTGTGTCGTCTCTCTGGGTCTCAGAGCGGGCTCCAGTCTGTGGGGCAGTGAGGCACGGTCAGTAGCTGTCTGTTTGCCTGTGTACTCCAGCGTGTATTTAAACAAGAGTGAGCAAGCTGCAGGTAAACACAGCAACACCCACAGATTAATGCTCAAAGCCATCACACAAACAAACAGCTCCACCCATGTGTTAAACTATTAAGCAAATTGTTATTTGTATAAGGTAAAGGCCACAGTGCCCTCGTCCCCATCCCCAGTCCCACCCTCAGAAAGAGATCTTTGCCTCTCAGCTTGATTTTTTTTAAAAATGATCAAAGCATTCAGAACACAAAAAGCAGAACGCATGTGTGTAACCAAAGCTAATCTCCAACACTAGACACTTGAAAAGTTATTATAAGTTAAGTTCAGGAACACCGTCCCCATCCCTCTCTTTTCTTTTCTTCCTCTTCCATCTTTCATTACAGGAACCAGGAGGACAAGAAAGCTTTCTGAGACGCTTCCGAAAGCTTGTTACTTACTCTGCAAGAAGCAAGAAATTTGTTCTCCTTCCCACGGCTGCGAGAACAATAAAAAAAGTTCGTTTTGGCCAGGTAATTTATACTCTAGTGCTGAACTCTGGGAAAGTCCTCACGGGGCCCTCCCACTGCAGCATACGTCATTGTGGGATGACGAGAGGCACTTTTGTTGAAGACCGTGTCCGTCGGATCCCAGTGTTCACTCAGTATACACACCCACACTCAGTCTGTCTATCTATACCAAGGAGAGATTAGCATTCCGGAGCTAGCTAGCTGCTAGCCGCTAGCATTTCAGCATCAACCGTGCTCACTTCCATTTTCTGACCAATCATAGAACAGTAACCACACAAGAAAAAAGCTCTGCCCGGTCGATGTGTCAAGAACAAGCTGAGAGAACTCCCAAATTCCCAAACAAGACCCGCGAGAACAAAGTGACCTCATTTTGTTCTCCCTAGGAGCAAGAACAAATTTCTCGCTTCTTGCAGCGCATGTAACAGCCTTAAGTCTCACTCCGTTGCTTCCTCTACATCTACATACCATGATCCATCTATGCATTCCTCACCTCTCTTCCCTTCAACCCTTTCATCCTTCCATCCATTTCCCTTAACGTCCTGTCGACAAATAAATCTCCTTGCATCTATTAAGGTGTAGCCCGTATACCAACCATTAAAGTAACAGCCAGCAAAAAGCAAAGAAACAAACAATGCAAAACAAGTTTAGCAATGACTAGCGGATGCTATGACTACAGGTGTGACCACATTTTTAGCAGGACTAAGTTGTCCTGAAATGTTTTAAATTTCGAAATCTAGGTTGGGCCTTTAATTGAAAAATGTATTATGTGCAAAGGAAGTCTAATTCTCTTGTCACCTCCTAATGTTTTCTTGCACTGTTCACGACATGGGTGTAGTCTCTCCGACTTTGTATACATGCTAAGTGTAGTGTAAAATCATTAATGTACGGTGTTTTGTGTTTTTTTTCTTCTCAGGGTGTCAAATACAAATAAGTGTAAACAGACAAAATGAAAAACCAGTTTTGCTGGATGACGATTGGCGTCATAACACATGTGGTTCATCCTCAGAAAACAATTAAGGCGTCTCTCGATGTCAGCCAATCGCTTCCCTGAACAACAATCTTCTCATCTGTCTTCCTCCCTCTTTTTTTCAATCCGATCCAACCACAGGCCACGCACCACGACACTTCAGCAGTTTCTCCCGCATGGACTGCTCAGTTGACGGAACGTGTTCGTTTATTCCACCCGCTGACATATAAACCGAGGTGTGCAGGTGCAGTCAAACGTGCACTTGCACGGACGCATGCAAATTATTCATGCAAACGTTTCGCGCGTCCGGAATACAATTCTTGATTTGTTGTGTGAGTATACTGTAGCGAGATTACGTTATACCGCGGTGTCCTCTGAGGATGTGCTGAGATTCAGAATTGAAGAACTTCATTCATTATTTATGGACCAGTAGTAGACAGCGTGCCTGCACACAAGCAGAGGTGACTATGATGACAAGGAGAACATGAGGGGGAACTCAATTCTTAAAAAACACCTTCTGCACATTTAGTTTTACCTGGTATTCACTGCTACATTAATCTAGCATATAATGATAAAATTAAAATGTTTTACCCTTCCAAGACTACAAAAGACCACCTCTTGCCCTAGTTTCCATGATACAGGAGTCTGAGTCACTGGCCTCACCTGTGTCACCACTACAAAGACCCTCCTTTGTGCGTCACATTCAGCCCAGATGGACAATCTCCTTTCTCTCTTATTTGCACAAACATAAAGCGTTAAAGTCTTGAGCGTAACGGGCCTTTTTCAAACGCATTTCACAAGAATGGCGTCGTGCCACATTAGGCTATTTTTAAATGCCCTAATTTAGATTACTCACGCTATGTTGCGAACATAAAACGTTAGAGAACCGCAGAGAAAAATAAACTGAACCCAGAAAAAGAAGTGCAGCATGCATGGGTGTAACTCTGAAAGCCTGTGATCTCAATACTGAACTTTTGTCCACACTTTAACTTATGAAGCCACGGTTATACATACGTGATGTTGACGTGTCTTGGGTTTCCTGTTTCCTGTCTGAAATCTCTAACCTTTGTTACCAAGACCAGCAAATGTCAGAGTGGAAACTGTGAAGGTATGATGACACTCAACCACTCCATTGATATAAACTCCAAGGGAAGAGCACCAGTTGGCAGAGCACGTCCACGTTTACTACAGCCCTCGTTCAGCATCTTATTGGCTCTTTAAATGGCCATTAACAGGGGTCATCGTGCGACCGTGTGGAAGCTCAGTGAGGCGGAAAATCTCACCCGTCGTTTCAGTTGGCCTGACCCCCACGCACAGAGCACTGCCTGTTATTAATTAACCCGCAGCAACACAACAGAAAGCAAGCAGAGGTTGCCTGGAGACTGCTGCTTGTCCGACAGCCAGCAAGTCACACTTACTGTTAATTCAGTGTGTCAGTGCCCATGTGCTGACAGAACTTTAATACCTAACACATGACTGCTGTAAACAGGAGAGAGCTAAAGCTTAACCAGGCCCTCTCCCAGTCACACAGACGAGAAGCAGATCCGCTGTCCCGAGTAGAAAAAAAACACACTACACCTATCTCCTCTGATTACAAGTTTCATCCCATTTAAAGTCTGTGTTGCACTTACCCAGCGGCGTGCTCCACCGTGCTGCCTGAAGGTGACTCTACAGTGCAGTGCAGCTCCTCTGCTACCCTTGTACCATGCCCACTGAGCAGGCTGCCTCTGCAGGGCTCTGTGTTTTGATAGGGGCAGACGACGACACAAACATGCTGCAACACATGCTGCTGACGCTCCCTCCCTTCTCCTGTACTGACTCAGCTAACCTCCTCCTCCTCCTCCTCCTCCACTCCACAGTCCTGATGTCCTCTAATCAGCTGCTGCCGCTCCCCTGTTAAATTTCCATGAGCTTCCTGTGTTTCTTGCAGTGTGCGTGTGCGCTCCAGAAACACTACACTGTCATGCACTGACAAACAGAGTGCCGCTTGGTGCTGAGACTGACTGACTGACTGACTTGACTGGGCTGGCCCACAGAGAAGTGCCGAGCATTCTCCTCCCCCTGTACTGTAAACTCCCTCCACTCAGCTCTCTTTCTATCCACTCCTTTCTTCCCTATCCAGCTCTGTTTTGCCCCCCTCCCACCTTCTTCTCTTGCTGCTGTGTCTTCATGCTGCATGCACTGACTGACAGTGCCTCTGCAGGTGAATGCTGGGAATTAGGCCAAGGGTCGGGCCTGCAGTGACCCCCTGGGAGAGGATCAGGTTGCAGACCAAGAAGCTTCGGTTACACGGGGTTACACATACACACAGAGAGAGGCGGCGATGCTTTATGAAAGCTCCCTCCTCGTTCAGCTGTGACCCCTCAGAGACGCTAAGGTGCAACATCCTCACCACTTCCATCACCGCACATTTTCACATAGCTTCACTCTATGCGCATCAGTAAACTCAATATTTCTGGGGGAACTTTGATTTACAGGAATGAGGAATGTTTTAATCACAAGTTGTCCACATTTAACTATGGTAACAAAAGGAAAGGCAGCTTTAAAAGTCAGGTGCAGCTTTAAAATTTGTAATGAAGAATGTTGCACAGCTAAGTACTTTAAACACTTTATGGGCAGGTCTATAAGCAATAAAAACATCGGTTTCGTAATTACTGTAAAAGGACTCATATAATATCTCACCCAACAGCTCATATAAAGCAGATAATATCTAAGATGTGCACAGGCAACACTGTGCACAAACAAGACTTGTACCTGTAAGGAGTCATTTTCTTTTTCCTGAGGTGGAAACAGAACAATATTTTCTGGAGCGCCCTCTTCTGGCTGTAATGGGGAATGAAATAATTCAACAAGAGATTTTCAATGAAAACACTTAACTGCACAGTATGAAGAAGCCGTGCACATGACCAGTACACACACACATATATATATATATATATATATATATAAATGTCATCACTGCAATGCAGAAATGGAGTTTAGTGTGCTTGGTTTAAGCCTATAGCTCATGAGACACATGTTTATGTTAATCCTATTAGGATAATCCTGAATTCCACTGTTGAGGTTCCCCAGTCACATGTGGAAATGACTGTTTTTCTACATAACTAGACAGTCACAACATTGCAAAATACGTCTACATGTAAACTGCAACCATAGGAGTGATGGATTTCATAAGCAGCGGGACAACAAGCCTGGAGGAGTCATGATATGTTGCAGCAAATATAAATCGCAGCATTACACGTCTATCGTGTTGCACATTTATCTGATTTACAGCTGGGAAAAACAGAACAAGTCGTGTTATCTTATCTGAAAGCTCATTAGACAAGCCTCGCTTAAGCAAAGTCTCCTCCTCCGCAGACATCCCATGTGTATTACTGCAGCCACCAGTTAGTAATCATGCATCCAAGTGTTAGTTTTGTTAGTCCTTGAAAGAGGCATAAAAGCGCAGGGGGAGGGTGGCAAGTAGCGTTCCCAGCCATTCAGTGTCAGCGAGCTTTGCCCTTACCAACGCCTCAGTGGTGCTGTTCTCGTTTCCCATGGCTCGGCCAGCTGCAGGGCCACAACCGCCCAGACCAGCAGCCTGTCACATCAGCTGGCTGAAAGACACCGGCAGCAGAAAGGCCGTAAGCGCAGGACTACTGCAGTGGTGCTTGACAGAAGAGAGACAGAGTGAACGGAGGGGTCTGCTCTGTCCCTCTATAGTCTCGGACTCATGCTCCACGGGATTAGAGGTCTTTGGTATGAGGTTGTACTTGCACGGGGTGAGAGAGAATTGTAAGTGTGTGTGTTGTTTTAGAGATTAGCGACCTCTGATGCATGCCTACCTCCACAACCAAAGTGCAAAGCTTTGCCTCTGCTTATGCAGACCTAAAATCCTGACTGTCGTGTAATTATTAAATATTATTCCATATGTCAAATTCATCTCCTGATGCAGAGTAGGGAACTAAAATCAGATCCTAATTATTACAATTGAACAGCACTGACTCCAAGAGGAAGAATATGGAGTCTGTCACTTGTGCGTTTGATGTGACTGAAGCATACTGACACAGTGACTGAAACTGGACAAGCCTGTAAGATAATCCTCACGTGGTAAATAACAGATCGTGGCGTCTCTCGACCCCCAGCAGCTATTCAAAGTTTTCAGGAGCGTGTCTGATCCAGTATACGATATTTTAAGTTAGGACTATACGGACGTAGAAAAATGCAAACGAAAGATACATGAATATATTAAATATATATTCTCTGCGCGACCTTCTCTAACAAGAACATTTCTTTGTTGGATGTGCTGCAGCTGAGTCATAAACACGTGCCACCGAAAGGTTGTTTGTGCATGCCTCGTATGACTGCAGGGACTGTATGGTAGCTCAGTGTTTAGTCAGAAAGCACTGACCTGAATAGGCAAGACTTTATAAATAGATATCAGCCCCCTCGTTCACTGCTGTTAGACTTTATTCCGGTCTTATTCACAAGATGTCAGTCACAGTTAATTTCCAAAGCCAGTGTAGAGGCTTTATATTCTAGTGTTGTTGTTTTTTTTGCTATTTTTCAATTTTTGACAATAAATACTTATTTTATCCTGCATATTTCCTATAATTATCCCACGGGAAAATGTATATCTTCCCGCACGTTAATTGTCACTTACGTGCAGCTCATCTGCCACGCTTGCTTGCTATTTGCGTGAACGGGGTGTAATTTCAGCCCCCACACCGACTCGTGTGCACTTCAACGGGCGTCAGTGTTTCAGGTTTTTTTTGGCAGCACGGAAGGCACAGAGGGGAAATCATATGATTAGGCGGCTGCCAGGTTTCTTCTCACTTCGTCACGGCCTGTCCATCACTCTTTGAAGCGCTCGGGTTCTGGATGAGCACCATATGTCCTCGCTCGGACGCCTACAGGATGAGTTTACGGTTTCCTGACCTGTATCTGACCCCTGCAGCGACACGGAAACGCAAGCGGGAAAACAAATCGAGCCGATTGTTGGATTTCTAATATGATTTAATAAAAGTTAACGCAGTCTTTCTTGGGTAATATACAGATAATTCTACAAGCTTTGAGGCTGTGATTAAAATCGTGTTCACAAAGCTGGCCAATCGAGGTGAAGGAAAAGCAAAAGAAGAATTTAAGAGCCACCATTTTCACATATTCTGAAACCATCTGAAGGATTTCTGTAAACAAATATAAATCTGTACCACAGCTGCAACCCACCCACAACAAACTACTCACCGGCGCAAATAAAAGAGTTTTCCCAGCACACAGTGTCTGGCCTCAGCTTCCGATCTGTGTTTACTGTCGGACTGAGGGCCAGTGTTTTTTGTCCCGTCTTCTGAGGAGCCCCCGGTTTCTCTGTTGCTATTTTTTGCCCTGGACGCAGGACTGGGACAGAGGTGGGGACGGGATCAAGGGGAGTGAGCGAGGGAGGGGAGGAGACCGAAATGGAGCCGGGGGAGGCCATGCCTGCTTATTGGGCAGGCGGGTGGACTGTAAACAAACGAGCACGCGGGACGGACGGGAGGACGGGAGGTGTGCGACCTCACAGCTCCCCTTCTGACAGGTCACGTTACAGCGTTCACCTAACCACCTGTAGCGTTGCTGCAACCTTTACATTTATTCATCGTCGCATATTCAGCATAGTGCTGCTTCTGTCCCTCTCCCCATCTTCTACTCTAGAGGACAACACACAACAAATTGTGTCTTCAGCAGCCAGAGTTACAGATTCTGACATCTGAGTGTTGTGTTTTGGATCCTTTATTGTCTGCCATCTTTGAAGACCATTTCCAGTTGAGCGCTCAGCCCGAGGAGACAGCTGACTTATAATCACACCTATAAATAACAGTGATCTGATCAGCCCTGACACCACAGCACACTCATAACACGCAGATCAAATCTGATACCGCCTCGCAGGCTTCTCCTGTCTCGCTTGCCTTTCGTCTTTTCGACTAAACGAATCTACTGCACACACACACACGCACACACAATCTATTCTCTTTGGGATTTGTCCAGTTTTCCTCCAATTCAATTCAGCATCTCTCACTTTTATACTCCTCCCTTCCTCACCGCCTGCTCTCCGTCTCCACTGCTCCTCTTCACTGCTGAATTCGCCCCTCCTCCAACGTGAGAAACACCTTCTCTCTCCCTGCCTTTCCCTGAATAAAAGACTGAGCAGCCGCTGAGCAGTAAAAACCTACTCCTTCTCCTCCTCTTGGAGCACTCTCCCCTGCTCGGTGAATCAGGCGTTGACGCTGCGCCTCAGACATCCTCTCTGTTCAGCATGCCATCTCCCCTCTGTTTACCTGGCTGTGTGAGATTCCGATGCAGCTCCCCATCTTGTATTCCATGTCCTCCTCTGGTGAAGTGACCCTGGCACTACACGGCTGGCAGAGCACCTTTCTGCAGAACTGCATCGTTATCAGTCAGACTCAGCATTGCCAGAGCAGGCAAATCTCTGCATGAAGCTACAGAGTGGGAGTGTGTGTATGTGTGCACGCCTCTGTGTCCGTATGAGTGTGTGCCTGAGTGACTAATAACTGCTCTGCACTGCTTTCCCCATGGTGCGTCCTCTGACATGTATTTTCAAGTGATACAAAAACCTACATTACATAAGGAATCCAAGCCAATCACACGAGTGAGGGGGGGAAAAAAGGGGAGCAACTGCTTCCAGCCTCTGTGCTGCTTAGCTTTACATCACTGCAGAGTGAGGCTCTGCTTTGGAGGGAAGAAATGCTCAGAGAGGAAGAGGGGGAAGAGATGGGAGGCAGCGTAAAGCGTGCCTGTCCCTTTAAAGGACCCGGGAGACGGTGAGGATGATGGTGGTACAGCACTATGATGAAGACGCACAGGCGATACCAGTGTGTTCAGCCGCATAATCTGATCATAGTTATTCATATATCATTCATCTCAAACAGAGCAAAAGGAAAAACTACAGCAAGGAGAGCGATGGCAATTACATATTTGTACCCAATGTACAGTACCATCAATTAAAAGCACAAATGATTAAACTGATGACTAATTTCCCGCACTTCAGAGAAACCTAGAAAGAATAAGTGACGCACTGTATGCAGGAGCTGGATTAAAGCTCCAGAGCTTCTGAATACACACATAACACCACACAGACACAGGGAGAACATGCAAACTCCACACAGAAAGGCCCAGTTGGCCCATGTATTCGAACCAGGGATCTTCTTGCTGTGAGGCATCAGTGCTAACCACCTCACCACTGTGCTGCCCACAAGCTAATTCACAACGGCCCTCAACATTGTGGTTTAAATTGCAGCCTTTGTAGTTTGTCAACGCCAAAAAATGAAGCATTCTCTAACTGTGACCGATCACTAACTGTGTATTACTGTGGCTTAAGAGGTCTGGGTCAAACAACGAGCGATGATTTAGGCCCTACTAACTCTGCCCTGAGCAAATTTTACTAAAATTGTGTTTGAGTCACCGTGTATACGACAGTGCAGAGGACATTTCAAGGGAAGTAACTTAAAATGAATACATTTCTCAGAAACCTGCATGAAGCCTGGTTAATACTGGCAACACATTCTTTGGTCTGATGAAATTGCATAAAAAGCCTGTTTGCCGTGGATCTGGTCAGGATGACCATATACAATACTGTAAATAGGCAGCGACACCCATTCTGTCTAACATAGCATTAATAGACGCCATCATCAATGTGAATTTGTTTTCAGGTTTTGGATAAAAACATGATTCCTAGACTCAAAAAGATCAACAGACATTTTCCAACCAGACAAGTATCCCAAATAACTGCAGCCATTACATAAGGGTTTACTGAAGGAGAAGAAAGCGATGACTACGCCGTGCTGCAGAATACCTTCCGAGAAATTTAAAGTTCAGCTTAGAGCAACAAAAGCCTTTGAGAAAACAGCTGATGAAAGTAACTGTGCGAAGTGTCTCTCTTCAGATTAGCACAAGATTGGCATCATCCATGCCCAAGAAGAAGATCTGATCTGTCATCAGGCATAAAGAAGTTAAAGTAACCCGTTTGTTTTTAGTTAGAGAGAATATGAAAATAATTAAAAGTAGTTATTGTAATTTGACACCATTTGGAACATTTCATGTGATATTTCAGAGCTACCTACTGTAGTGCTTATTTTCATAGACATAAAATGCACACGCATGCAGTTCAGATAACTTTTAAATATTTAATATATCAAAGGTCCGTATCAGAAATATGGCATATTGAGACTTTTTACAGAATAAAATTCAATATTTGCAATGAGAACAATCAATAAATCAAAACTGGCAAACTTTATAGAAAACGCTAAAAAAAATTTCACTGAACAGTTTTACAGACATCAAGACAGCGTCGGTCCATCATTCAGTGTGTAGAGAGGGGATCATTCTTTCTTTGATCTCAAAGACATCTATGAGCTCCTGGGAAAGAAATAAAATATAAAATCATGATCACAGAAACAAAGGTTGTTTATAGCAGCTCTGGTATTTTTGATAGATTCATTCCTCTACTTTCAGACCAAAATGTCCAAACCTTCCACGTCTTTGGGCTGATGGAGACGATGCACTGTTTACGACTGCATGTGCCTCCAGCTTCCACCTCCCCTTCTTCTACAGGCGCTGAGGCACAGAAACACACGACGCCAGTAAAATAATCATTCTTTGTCAAGCTCCAGAGAGAATAAAAGAAAAGAGTAAACCGCTGCATCTTCTTACCTATACAAGGCAATCTGTCATCATCCAGATACATCCGCGCCAAACCGTCCTGTAACACAAACAACGTTGTCACGCCTGCTTACAGTCACCAGAGGGCACACAAGCTCAACTTGAAAATAATAAAATAAAACGAACAACAGCAATGGCCCCTCACCCTGATCAGAAAAGACGTGTGGAAAATGTTCTCCACCGTCCGCGAAAACGAGTCGGGGTCAATGACAAACTCATAATACGAGATCGGCGATGTTGCTGTGGCGGAGACAGACGCACATGAGCAGCTGATAATTTAGACAACGATGATGAAATGTGTGCATGGTCGACTTTAAACTTACGATCATCTTGGTAATAACTTTTCAGACACCCAAGGATCCTTTCCACCTCTTTCTCTGTTGCCTCTTGATGAGACTCTTCCATTTTCTTCAGCTGATGAATAACATTGACATGATCCAGTGAGTATGTGGGACATCAAAATCCACTGAACACAAAACATATTTAAACTGTCTCTCTGACTGTGGAAATAAACCAGTATTCTCTGTATTTTAAATAACTAAAAGTTTGTTTCATAAAATACACACTCAGATACAAGTACTAAAAGTAAAGTAAAACAACAGGGGTGTTTTAGATGCTTGCCCTACTTGTAATTGCCTGCAAAGTCACAAACACATGCAATTAGATAACTGGAGTATAACCTGAGTAGGCATTATCCTTTTGGCTTCCTTGCTCGGTGCCTTCCTTTGCCGTTCTATCCTTTGCTTTGGAGGAGGTGGCTCTGCATGAAAAGACCCCATCCTAAAGCAAAAAAAATCCAAAGAACGGAAAACTCATGAGACATAAGATACTTTGGGGGATTGTAAGTAATCCAATTACAATAATAAACACAACAGTACAAATGAACACCTGTAAGTAAAAGATGTGGGCAAATAAACACATGATCTCCTTTGGAAAGTTGTCGTACTTCAACAACTCTGGAGAGAAATGTAGTCACTCATTCAACAAAGATATATCAATAAATATAAAACGGCGGCTTCAGAATCTATTGTCTTCCCGTCCTTGACATTAGCTTGTTGAAATTTTTGACCACTCTTCCATGCAAGATATTTAAATGTCTGTGCTGCTTGTTTCAAATCTCCCCACAACATTTCAGTGGTATTTAAATCTGAGCTTTGACTGGGTAACTCCATAACCCTCTGTTTCTTCTATGTGCGTCATTCCTTGGTGGATTTATTAGTGTGCATAGGATGATCATCTTGTTTACAGAGAGAGAGAGAGCATCATGTCATCTTTCAGCGCCATATTTGATTTTGTTTTGTTCCAAATTACCTGGTCTCTGCCTTTATATTCACTGGTAAACTGTAGTTTTGCTCTTTTCTTAAACAGCAGGAGTTTTTTTTATCACATGCAAGTCAAATTTGTACAAGCTCTTTCTGGCTGTAGATGCATGCAAGGTTTCAGGAGTTGCCTGCAGATTTAGTGTTTTTGGAGACTTCTTTTTCTAACAAATGCTCTGCTCTTGGACTGAATTACATGGATGACTTTCCAAACTGTGGAGCTATTTATTCAGATCTTTCTTCCAAGACTCAGACATCCATAACCTATTTTTCTGAAGGTCTTTTTTGGTATGATGACATCAAACACATCTGCTGTAGATGTTAAATAAGACTGTGAGTCCACCAGTCAGGGTATACTTAAATATTCCACGTGACAGATCTATTTTTATTTAAATCATGTAAATCACTGCCAAATGTCAATTAAACGTGTCATTTGTTTGAGTAGATCACCTTAATCTGTAGGCACTGTTTCAGGAGTTCAAATATGTTTCCCCTCATGTGAACGGGGAAGAAAAAGCGACGGCATTTAAGTCACCGCTGGCACACAGAAGACTTCACTCACATGTAGTGGAAAGAAGGTGCCGTTTTGAAGCAGAACTCTGCTCTCCTGGCGAGTCTGTGCCAGGCATCGTGGGGCAGGTAACCGTCAACGGTGCCTCCATTGTGCTGCTCATCCTCCCCGTCTTCTAGCCGGTTAAGGCCCATGAAGGACAACTGTAAGAGAAGGGGAAACCCAACATGACCACTGCATTGAAAGCAAAGGTTTTAAAAATTGTCTGTATACAAGGATTAAGTGAGTCATCATCTCCATACAAACATTAAATGGGTGATTAGAGGTAGCATCTACACACGATTCAAACCAGTGTCTCAGGATAGAGTGAGTTGAGCAACAAAATAACATCGCTAAGCACACAAGTAATTTCTGCTTTGAAATGACCCATGTAATGACATAAATCCAACAGAAACATTGTGGAAGGACCTGAAACAAGCAAGCCATGTGAGGAAAACCATCAACATCCCATAGTAGAAAGTACCAAAGTCAAGGACTGATCAACAGCTACTAGACTTATTTAGTATCTGTACAACAATCTGTCTGTAGGTGTTTAACTGGGTTCTATCTTTCTACTTTTTGGACTTGCGCCAAAATCTGATGGTGTTTTAGGTAACATTTAAAATGAAATAAAGAAATATTCGCCACTGCATACACACGGACATAATACACTATTAAAAATACTCACAAGATGCTCTGTAAAAACAGTGTGATCGAAGGCGGTCCCTTCAGAAAACATCTGGCTGGCTTTCTCTTTTCCCAGGTCTGTCGCCACAACAAGGAGCTGGGCGTCCAGCGCTGCTTCTCTCGCCTGCCGAACTGATAAAGAAGAATACAACAATAGTGAGTAATTAACTGTGCAATTTAG
Organism: Chelon labrosus; assembly: GCF_963514085.1. Taxonomy (NCBI): domain Eukaryota; kingdom Metazoa; phylum Chordata; class Actinopteri; order Mugiliformes; family Mugilidae; genus Chelon; species Chelon labrosus. Next base: position 19,229,364 of record NC_140348.1, read on the forward strand.
ATGTCTTTTGACAGTTAGATGAAACTAGAGAAATGAGGTTAAACAAGGCGGGCATAGGATGATTGAATATTGAAAATGTTTGAAAAATCTAAAACGAAGGCAGGACTTGGTGATTTTTCTTGAAGACACTCTCTACTCGTTCCAATAGCATTATTTCGGAACTGTTTATAGATTACCCGTGATCTGAGGGACTGAAAATGTCCTCAGAGACCATATTACATATTTACATATTTTCACTTTTACCGCCAGCGTAAATTCAGGAAATCCTGCGGTTGTGCCAGACTTACCATCTTTAAAAAGTTTGTTTGCTTCCTCTAAAACTTCTGTCAGTTTGTTGTTGTTGAGACTCAGCATGTCTTCCCTATTCTCTGAAAAACAAACACACAAGGAGCATGCACGTCAAAGATCTGCATGGAAATAAACAACAGCAAGTGCTGCTGCTTCTTCAGCTGCCACATCCTCCTGTCTGTCTGTCTGTCTGTCTGCAACAACTCACGTTGTACTGAGCTGATGAGGTCTCTGTACTTGCTCCGGATTTCTCTCCTGAGCCCCGGGTCGTTGTCGTCGTCTTGTAGGTCCGCTGGGCCCACATCACCCCCGGCTTCGTCCCCATCGTTTTGATGCCTGTCTCTCCTTCGGCCAGCGTTGCCATTCTGCCGGGGAGCTTCCTCGTCACCGACACCTCTGCCTCTCTTCATCTTGATTCACCAAGTGTATGAGCTGTGAAGAAGGAAATGAGTTGATGCAAAACTGGCCGACGCTGGATTTGTATTTGTGTCTGTTTTAGTGAATATAAACAGCTATTATATGTTTTACTGTATGTAAATAAACTCGGGATAGCTAACGTTGCTATTGGAAACGGTTGCTACTTGATGCTCGCCTTCTACGTTCACTTAAACTGGATCTCAACAAAACAACGGACACGTAAACACAAATATTAACCATTCAAACTAAAAAAAAACAAAAAAACAAACTCCGACCGAGCAGGCTAAACTAAAACGTTGAATTTCTGAGCAGTTTAATTCATCTGTTGTGGTCTGGGCTAGCATTAGCCGGCGTTAGCTTGTAAGGGCGGCTATGTTAGCAACTTAGCATAGCTGAACTGTAAACAACATTTGACTCTTCTGCCAAAGCGAGCATCAAATTAAAAGGGAAACACATTACTATATCAAGATATATATATATATTCTTTTATATATATATATTAATTCCACAAACCTGCGAGGTAAAGACACAAAACGCAGCGTTACGAAGTTTGAAAAAAGTTCTTCTTTTGATTTAAGCGTCCGTTGTAGAAGCCATTAGCGCCTCCTAGTGCTGTGGAGTGCAACTCCAGTAAACTGTCAGGAATAAATAATTATCTCTGTAAGTATTTACCCAGTACAGCGTGGGCCAGTACTTCAAGATAAGAAATTCTTGTTTGAGTTGGCCATATATCACCTCTTTCATAACAGGCTAAGGGCCTGGAACAAATCTCTTCACTCACCTTTTTTCCCTTTTGCCCCCATTACGGCGTTTTAGCCTGCGGGGCTATTCTATTTGTATTTATATACTATTTATATTCATATGCTATTATGAAAACTCATTATGTATTACAAAATACGCATTATTATACACATTTGAGTGACTCGCCGGTAGAGGACGCCCAAATAAAAGTGTCCCACCTGTGAAGGCTGCACTGTGTTTTTAAACTGGCTGTGGTGTTGTCATGGTGACAGGAGGCGTCTGACCAGAACAGCTGTTTACCTTATTTTCAATTAGCTCTTCACAACTGCGCATGTCTGGAAAAAATAGGTTTGTTTTCTTTTTCTTCTTCTTATTACGATTTATTTATTTCAACCAAAACGTTTTTTTTATGAGCTAAATTGAGGACTGACATTGGTCTTTCCCCGAGGAAAGTTTAAAATGAGGCTGTCAGTGTATTTTGTCTTTAGCAGTGCAATAGCAATGCCACATTTCACTATTATTATTATTTTATTTATTAATTTATTTTTTTCTTCTGTCTATCGGGTCTTACAGGCAGCTGAAGTAGAAATGCAATTAATCGTCGATTGCCTGGAAGGACGCAGCTAATCCCCTCCTGACCTGCCCAAGCTGGAGAGCCGGAAGAATGTGCAAGACGCTCTTCTGTGCACCTGCACATAGCATCCAGGTAATTTAATTTTTTTTATTTTTTTATCATCATGGGGGAGCGAAAGTCAAGTTCCCCGGTGCTCTGTTTGGACCTGGACAACTATGAGTCGCCTGGAGCAGAGAGGAGTCGGCATGTTTTAACCAGCCCCCGCTCACTGGAGTCCTGCGCTCGTCTCGGAATAAAACCGGTCCAACTTTTAATCAAATCGCTAAACGAGTTGATCGCTGAACAGGATGTTGTGCCTTTCGAGGCGATGAGGGTCATGCACGACTCGTATGAAAAGGAAAGAATGAAGCTTTTGCAAATGTGCCGAGAGGAGCGAGAGAGGATTATCCAGGCGGCAGGGGACAGGCGGTCAGGTAGTACTAATAAAGCCTCAGGCTTGGAAGTGTTGCCAGACGCCAGAATGAAGGATCACAGCCTGACAACAGGGCCCGTCCCCTATGCAGATCTATGTTTTAAAAGGAAATCTGTTAGCAAGTCCTCCAACTCTCTTGCTGGTGGTAAAAGAGACCCAGACAGGAGCACAGTGTGCAGCTTCAATCTGGGTGACCTCAGACACTCCCCAGCTACTGAGATGGAACTGCAGAGGCTAACCAAGAACATTAACAAGGAGTTGTGTGTCACTGTGTCAGAGAGAGACTGCAAGATAGCTGCCCTCATGCTTGTGAAGCATCAGGAGGAGCAGGATCGCCTCAACCTCTGCCAGCAGGAGGAACAAAAAAGACAGGAGAACCTCAGGCGACAGGAGGCCCGGCAAGCTGAAGCAGAAAAGCAGAGACGGAGGAAGCTAAAGCAGAGTTTGAAACGCTGGCACAAGGAGCTGGAGGCCCGCAGGAGGCTGAGGGAGTGTCAGGAGAAAGAGAAAGCAGAGCAGCTCGAGCAGGAGGTGTTGCTGCAAGAAGACCGCTGGAGGAGGTTGAAAGAGGAGGTTGAGGTACAACGCCGAGAAAAGATAGAGCGTGCACAGAAAGAGGCAGAGGAGCGCAAACACTACCAAGAGAAGCTGCTGAGAGAGAAAGAGGAGGCGGATAAATGGGGGCGAGAGAAGGAGAGACGGGTAGCAGTGGAGAGGGAGGAGAAGGCCTGGAGGAGCAAAGTGTTGCAGGAGAAGAGGGAGCGGAAGAGGCTGCAGGAGGAAAACCGCAGGGAGCTGCTACGACACGTCCTTCTGAAACATCAGGTGGAACAACAGGTGGAGGAAGAGGAGAAACAGATGAGGAGCACACTTGAAAAGAAGTTGCATCACTCCTGTGAGAAACGGGCCCAGGGCGTTGAGGCACGGCTGAGGGAGCTGCAGGAGCGGGCGGCCCTGGAGGAGGAGCAGATTCAAAGAGCGCAGCAGAGGGCCAAACAGCAAAGCACCCAGTGGCTCACACACAAACAGATCCTGGTCCAGCTGAGCCAGCGTCGCATGGAAAGGGCCGCCCTGCACGCCTCAGCCCAGCACAGGAGCAGGGCTCAGCAGACACAGCAGCACAACCAACACAGGCAGATCTGTCACCAGAGGCTCAGGGAGAAGATACAGAAAGAAGAGGAGGCCATGAGGAGGGTCAGGGAGAGCTCCACCTCCATGAAGGAGTGGAAGAGAGAGAGGCTGCGGAGGCAGCGAGAGCAGATACAAGAGGAGGCACAGAGGCTGGCAAGGGCCTCCTTTCACATGAGGGAGCGAGTGAGGCAGCAGACACACAACCGAACCTTTGATCAGATGGCTCTGGAGGCTCAGCTGACTGCCTCCATAGGCCGCATGAAACTATGAGAGAAATGATTAACCCCAGTTCTGCCTTCTGAAAGACTCTCAACATTCTCACCTCCTCCCACTGTGTTAAATACAATTCAGGCTTTACTGACACACTCAAGAGCTGCTAAGGCTCTTAAAGCAGTATAGAAAAACACTCCTACTATCTGCACTGTCCATAAAAGTATGTGAATGTTTGCAGCTAAAAGGAGAAGCCCACGTTTAATGTTGGGATCATATAAGTCAGAACTATTCAATTAGTCAAGATGTGAGGTGACAAAGAGTTTAATGACTTATACGGTCAGTCTCATTTGTTATAATGGCATAGATTCAATGTGAATGTGCCCTATGTTTTGCGTAGTACCATAGTAAAACAAAGCTTTTTTTGGATTGTGACCCTACAAAATATGCTTCCCTTTTCTGTCCTCCGTCAGGATGCATGTTGTAAACAGCGTTCAAGAACTCACATCCTGGTAATACATCTTTATTTCTGAACTCTTGAGGAGTGCTGACCTCTGAGCCAGCAACCGCTGCTGTGTGGTATAACCAAAATTTACAGTTTGTTTGTTTGTTTGAGCACAGGCATCGCATTAGTCCACTTGAACTGCTTGATCCAAGACTACACAATGCAGAACTGCACGCTTTGAGTTAGATGTTAGACCCTGAAAGTGGAGTTTTAAGCCTGCAGAAAGCTGTGCGGTGCAGGTGAAGGCAGCAGACCAGAGAGCGTGGGGTTAAAAACCATCAGATGCTTGAACGCTGACATCACAGCCGCTAGCAGGAAGTTCCAGTGAGAGGCCAAACTGCAAGACTCTGAATGAGCTGTATCGGCATAACAGGCCACAATACTGGTTAATGTTTAGCTGACCAACGTGCTGTTTTTTTTTTTCTTGTCACCTGACTAGTCATTATCTTTTAACATATGACCAGGCCAAAGTAAATGAGATGTGAAACTAAAACAGAGCCATATTTCAAGACCCTTGTAATGTGTTGAATTTACTTGTAACAGTTCGTTATGTGATTCAGATCGTGTTTAGTGTATTTTCTTGCCTTCCCACAAACGAATTAATAAATCTTACTTTAAGAGTGAAATGAGTCTTTGCTTTCCATATCTGTAATTAACACACTGGAAGTGGTCTCCTTGGCACCACGATGTCCAGATCTTATGAGTAGCTGATAAAAGGCAGGAGATACGCAACACTCGGACCACTAAAAATGAATCAGCATCAGACGGTTTAATGCTGTGGTCATGTGGAGAAAAAAAGTAAAAGATTAAGACATGTTTTTATTTAATGTATTTTATATTTTCAAAAAGAAGGGACTGAAGGAGAAACGGCGGGAAGTCATTCAACATCACATAACCTTAGTTCATTAAGTGTCACAGGTATAAAACCAGTGATCTATCGTTGACCAGAATAATGAGGACCACATGATGATGTACAGTACCTACTGTCTGGCACTTGAAACATGAGCTGGATTTGTTCTTACTGTACACGTACTGGCCAGTTTATTAGGTACACCTGTGAAGACTGATACATTCTAATATAACAGTCCTGCACTAACTCTCCCTCAGTGACTGTTATAATGTTCAGTTCATGTTACATCTGTGCTGTTGGTGCTGTTAAGCTGTATTGTATTAAACACTGAAGGGTTCCTGTTTTTAGCCTAGCCCACTGACTAAAACAGGGTTGTCAAAATAATAGAAACATGTGTCGGTACAAAACAATACAAAGAACAGTACTACAAACAATAGCCTCCAAAATGAAAGCAGAGTTGAATAGACAGCTCGTTCTCTCTCTCTCTCTATATATATATATATTTTAAACAAGTGCTGAATATCTTAACCTTCATGAAGCAAATATTTAGTGCTGGACTGTTATATTTGTTTTAACTAGCGTGCCTAATGAACTGGCAAAGTTCAATAATTCTTTGTCGGCTACACTGATAAAACGTCTCACCTTCAAAAAATATATAACACGTGTTTCACTTCCCGTCTCTTGGTAATTTCCAGTATGGCACAAGAGCAAACAGAAATCTGAGCCTGCTTTTGGACTTCTGACTAAACAAACACAACTATGTAAAGTGTACAATCTAGATCTCTCATTATCTAGGAAAGAGAGTTTTTTTTATTTTTTATTTTTTGGTTGTTCCTGTAACTCTATCCAGTTTTCACCTTGAACACAAAGGGCCTTGAAAGCTAATGACACCCTTTTCAGTTTCTTGGACTGAAAGCTCCTGAGGACGATACATTAGCTACGTGATTCTTTATACCTACTGGAAAGCTCTTCTCATACACAAACAATAGTTGTACTAAACAGACGAGTTTCACTGAAATCAGATCACTCTAAGAAAAAACAAAATGCTCTTCCAAGGCACATTTTTTTCTTCTAAGCTTCTAAGTGTCATACAACCCAGTGTAGCGTAGCATCAGACAAGTGCTCAGGATTTTTCCGGCTCCATAATCTTTGCACTAAATTTAACTAACTGCCCAGACGTTTCCTTTTTAGTCGTCGTGCAGCCCGAGAGCCAAAAGCATTGGAAACCCCACGCCGAGGATGAGAGTGAGGCTCTCCAGGAGCCCCAGGTGTCCGTGCTGGTGCCCCTCGGGTCCAGTGTACTGCTCCAGGTCGGCGGGGTTATGACCTGACCTGTTGCTGCTGATCTCAGGGAGAACGTGAACCGTGGCCACATAGAGGAACGTCCCACCTGAGAAGAGCATTCCGACTCCCGTGGCACTGAGCTGGTTCTGAGATGAACCGCCAGACTGTGGACAAGACGCACATCAAGTCAAATAATACAGGACTCTATATAATTAGGAGGATATATAGTGTAACTCCTTTTAGACGGATACAAGGTAGCTTTCTTACTGCGTGTAATATGAAGTAAGTGGTGATAGCAACTATAGGTGCTGCAGCTGAGAAGGCCAGCAAATGTCCCTGAATGTGCTTCTTTTCGAGGCCCGAGTGCATCAGAAAGGAGACCAAACCAAAAGCTGCAGGCGCCTACAGGAGAAAAGAGAGAGGTTACTATCCGCTCCATTACGAGTTGTTTGAGATTTCACTGAAAGGTTTTCTTACCTTGTGCAAAATCACAGCGAGAAACACGACGACTTGTACCGTCACTTGACCCGTGGCCACGGCAGCACCCAGGGCAAATCCATCAGCTGTGTGCAGTCAAAAGTCTCATTAACCATCACAACAACGTGCTTCTTCTGTGTGCAAATGTTTAGGCGATTAGTCTTAAACATATTAATTCAGTGGGCAAAAAGCTGTGATACACCCACGCAAATAAAGCCTTTTGAAACATGAAGGGCTCAAGCAAGGGGAAAAATATCACATGCTGAGTCACATGAGGGCAGGAACACCTCCGACTCTTTTCTATGTGTAACTCAAGCAAACACAAGCCTACAGTAATGTGCAGATGTGTCAGCGTGGCGTGGCGTGTACCTGCCGCGTGAATAACCAGGCCCAACGTGGCGGTGATGTGGACGCTGTTGTACGAGCGACTCGTTCGGTCTGAAATGAGACGTTGCACATGGCGAGGTGATTAATGGAAAGACATCTAAATAAAAACTAGAGCTGGAGCTGGTGTGAGAGTTCTGGAAACTTGCCCCTCGTGGAAAAGTAACTCCCGATCTGGTCGACGATAAACATGAAGGTGAAGCCGAACGTCAATGCCACGCCAATGAAGAACCTGGGTGGGTTGCCCGTCTCTGTGGAGTTTTTTTTGCTGGCATTCACCCCAGGTGGCACATCAGAGGAGGAGGAGGACGCTGGAGAGGGGGAGATGAAGCACAGGGAGAGCTTTTGATCAAGTCCACACAAAAGGCCAGGCAGCATATATTTACATCATTCAGCCTGCTTTTCATCAGCATGAGCCTCATTAATCATGTGGAGAGGGGCACAAACACAAACACTCAGGTGCTACTTAGGTGGACTGCATCTGATGTGTTGTCAAGGCGACCAGTGAAAGAGGTCTGGAAGGTCACGACTCTCTGGTCATTCTCCTCCTCGTTGCGAGGGTCTGAACTGTGCTCACCTCTCCACGACTCTTCCAGTAAGCCCACCCCCTCAGGGATGGTGATGGCAAGTGCTGTCCCACACAGCAGACCGGCCCCCAGGATGGAGACAAACTGCAGGCTTTTCTGCGGACGAACATGTGATATCAGCTGATGAGTGGGATTCTCCCCCGCGCAAGGCAGCGTATATCCAGACCAAATTCCAAGACAGTAACGCTGCTAAGGCGCACATTATCTCCGTGTGCACATAAAGATAAACACTACTGACTGAAAGGATCTGTAAAGTCTTTGGGAAAATTAAGTTTAAAAAGACTTACCTGTGAGAGTCTGAACAACAGTGGGAAGAATCCAAGTAAAAAGGAACCTACAAACATCGCCACAGATATAAAAGTAATAGTCAACCCCCCCTCCATGGCGACTGCGACTTCTTCCTCCTAACACAAGTGGATTTCCAGTTTGCCGATGTGCTGCATCTCCGCGTTAGTTCCTTCTGAAAGCGGATAGGCTGTGCTCATTGTGCGGCTGTGTGTCATTTGTTTATTATAAAAGAGACACGAGTGGCACTCTGCCTTTCCACGTCGCACCTCGGTCTCCCTCCTCCTTTGCACCGCAGCAGAACTTCCCTCCCGAGCAGCACCTAGTGGCAGACACCGGGAACTGCACCCTCCGCCCCTGACAACGTCCAAAATGAGTAAACTACACACCAGCTTAAATACATGTGTATATAAAAAAAATGCAATTTCTAATTAAAATATTTCACGTGGCCATACAACTAAAATTTAAATTTTTCCTGCACAAGTTGTTTAAAAAACTAGCAAACTGCTATACCTCTTCAGGCCTTGAAAAAAATATATATACACAGTAATGAGGGATGACAATTTTTTGACTATGAAGCGCGTTCACAGTTAAAAATAAATAAATGTAGGTAAAAAAAAAGTATATTCCAGCCAGACTAAATATGGTCAGTGGGCTTAGACACATTCCTTCACAGTGCTGTGCACAAAATCATCAAAGAGCAGCTGCTCACAGCTTAGTAATGTTCATTTAGAGTAGCAGATTAAAACATATCCGACATTATTTATTTATTGATATGTTAAAAACACTGTTTGTTTGGAGTATCGCTAACATAGAAGGCTAGCCCAGGAAACGGTCTCCTTCAGGAAAGTTCCAGGGAATGTTCCCTGAACATTGCAGCAGACTTTAGGGAACATTTGCGCAACATTCCAACAACATACCCTCATTTGTTGAAGTATAGGGAGGGTCTAAAGTGTCACACCAATCCATACACATTACTCCAACTAAGTAGCAGAGTGTCATGCATCTTAGCGTTTCAATACCTGCAGCACCAGTTTGCTAACCTGGCTAACGGTTAACCTGGAACATTACTTGCTCTCTGTTGTTAGTGTTGTCACTCTGTCAATGCTCACTGTGACCACAATTACACTATAAATGCAAATACTACAACACTGTGTCAATATGGCACAAGTATTAGTTATGTCAACATACAGACTCAGAAATGCCTGTTATACATCTACTGTGGTAGCACTGCTAGCACTAGCCATCCTATGCTACTGAGCATAGTAAATGATGCTGTTGCAGCAAAATAATGAATTATAGTCTTTTTCTATTTTTGCATACCATCTATATAGTAAACTATCCCTGCAAACAGTTTTGGAACGTTCCTGAATTACCTTTGGGAACACTGCAGCGCACTTCAGGGAACAATTCCAGCACGTCCCTTGTCTGCAGGGATGGGCTGCTTTATACTGTAGCCTATATATTTGTATATATTTTATATAGTGTTAGGAATTATTTATGAGTGTGGGTTTAGAATAAGTATTAAATCAGCATTCCGACTCTATAATGTCCACAGCGACATCTAATAAATATTAACATTGCCCAGCCAAAGCTACTGGTCATACTAGATTGAAGGCTATATTGGACAGTGGTACAAAAAATGCGTTGATTCCTATTTACTACATACACAGATCAGGCGTAACATTATGACCACCTTCCTAATATTGTGTAGGTCTCCCTTGTGCCTCCAAAACAGTTGTGACTCATCAGAGAATGGACATGGACCTTCTGAGGTTGTTTAGCAAAAGAATATTGTCAGTGGGGGCCTTTGGGTCCTATAGGTTGAGGAGAAGGGCCTCTGTGGATCAGGCTTGTTCCAGTGCATCCCCACAGATACTTGATCAGTTTGGGATCTCGGGTATTTGGAGGCCAAGTCAACACCTTGTGCTGTTCTTATTTTTTGAGTTGTTCCTAAACCGTTTTTGTCTCTGTGTCAGGCTGCATCCTGCTGGGGATGTCTGCTGCCATCAAGGAGTGTCATTGCTATGGGGTGGGAGTGAAGGTCTGGTCAAGGTGGGTGGTACATGTCACATCCACATGAATGCCAGGTCCAAAGGTTTCCTTTCAGTGGTTTTAATATTGTGGCTGATCGGTGTATATTGCATTACTGTTAAACAGAAACTCTTACAGTCAACCAGCTTGATTAAATACGTATTTATTGTTGAAAGAGCTTGAGGGAAGTACAGATATACACACTATATACCTGCTGTACACACAGCCCTTCGCAAAAAAAAAAAAAAAAAGGTCTGCTAAAGTTACTCTCCTTATCTAGAAAAAAGCTAAACCTAAAAAAAAAAATAAGAAAAAAAATAGGCAAAGCACACAAAAACACATTCTAGTTGTGCACAGTTTTGAGGCGCAGAGACAGTTTACTACCCATTCGGAATACATGGTAGGAACAAGCTGAGAACTTCTATTAGAGCTTGGCTGTTTACAAAAACAATCCATTTATTTCCAGTGAGTCTGGCTGTTTATACAGATCTTATAAAGATAATCTAGAATAAAACAAATCATCACGGACACATGGAATTAGCAAAAAGACGACTAGAAATCATTGCAGCCATCAGACTGACAAATCTATACTCAAATGAAATGCCGTGACATTAGACGGGACATCAGTAAGTTGTTGTTTTTTTTTACAGTATAAAACCATTCAATGTCTGGTTAGCAACTGAACCGTGCTTGTTTAGATACAGCAGTCACTCTACAACTTAGGCCATTTTCGCTTTACCTAAAGGTCAGGAATTAATCTACATTCAGAGCTTAAAAAAAATGGAGTTAGACAAGCAGAGACTTTAAGCATCTCCCTCACGGTTGGACAGTGTATGTTATTTGGACAGGACACATTCAGAGATTTCAAGACGTCTCAGAGGTATAAAAATGAAGAGGTATAAAAAAATAAAATCACCTTATCATGACTAGAAGAGCCCCAGACTCAATGGTGTCAAACAATTCTCTTGTTAGTACCATGATAATATACCCATAAGTGTTGCTAATATACCAACGGAGACAGTTTAGGTTCACCATTGTCGTCATCACACCCATGGGGAGCGTGCCCTTCCCTGTCAGTCATATAAGTGAAAGGAGGATTAGTGCACATTTCCCACAATGGTTCTCTAAGCAGCCAGATAATACGTTTCATCATGTTATGGTTGAATAATGACAGTAGTGGTACTTTGCAAGATAAATCCTGAGTAAGATCACTGCATTTCACTTTTACTTTAGTGTTATTTTAAGTACATATATTTGTCGTATGGCTGAGGCGGGTCAGGGATATGCTAGGAACATTTAAATCTGCGTGTTTTTAGTATGCGAGTGTTGTTACGGTGGAGGCCTTGCAAAGCTGGATCTACACCTGGAATGTACAACTGTGGGCTTGAACTTGACTACTTCATAGCAACACTAGAAGCGGCGTAATGGATGCATTTTCTTTTACTGCTGAAGATGAGTATGAAAAAAAAAAATAGAGCCAGACCTCATCCACTGTAACTGGTAAACCCTCTTGTGCAGCCGTACCCGAGATATGCGAAACTGTAACAATGCTCAATATACCTGCATGATGTCTACCATACTCTAAAGAGGGCCTGACAGAGAGACGGCATCCGTGAAACTTTACCGCAGCGACCTAAACTCAACGCTAATTTCAAAATCTCTACATAAAGACGTAAACATATTAACAAAAAGATACAAATGAAAACAACAGATAAAGAACCAGTCACAGTGGGTGTTATTTGACCCAGGGACACCTAAAAAAAAACAAAAAAATAAAAATAAAGGCCTATCTTTCCTTCCTCTGAACCACGCACACAATTTCCACAGGCCTCCTGCAAGCAGCTGTGCAAAGATTTTCCCCTTCTGGGGGCAGCATCAGTAGCAGCAGTCCAACAGCAGTCCCAACACAGGCTCAGAGACTGAACTTTAATGAAATCATTTTAAATGTAGTGTGCCAAGATATTAATTATCTTCTTCCACAGTTTAGGGGTATTTCAAGCTGGATAGCATTTCAAATTAAATGCCTACAAATAAATACCATGTCCAAAAAAAAAAAAAAAAAAAAAATGCTATTTTACAAATCCAGAGGATTGTAGGTGTGTAGTGTCAAAGCTTCCAGGAGTGTTAGTAGCAAAAATTTTCCTTTTTTTATTTTTTATTTTTAAAGGCTTCTATGGATTTGGAAGAACAATTAGAGATCGTCACATCTGCACACCTGCACAGACTAGGCTATCCGTTGGCATAGAAACTACCCTCTTGCTCATCTCTCTCATAAGCTGCTTATTCAGGGGGGGGAAGCATCTAGTGCAGACAATTAGAGACACTGGCAAAGGATTATGGGAAAATCCCTCCACCCTTTGAATTTGCATGCCACACTGCAGTACCTTAGTGAAACTTGAGCTTACGGGTCCTCTTGTTCAAGTGCAATAATGTTAAGGAAATACAGACAGAAAAGCAATCCCTTCACGAGACAAGGCTTACAATTCTTCATATGCGCATTAGTGTCCTCTTTCATTGGTCCATGTGCAATAATTTGGGATGTGCCTCAGCTATGTCGGGATGAGGGATGTTGCTGCCCTCGCATCGTCAGTGTAGACTCCCTCTGCATTTATACAGAAGATGTAGTTTGGTGAGACCCAATGAAGTTAATGCAAGAGTCCGTTTTGCGACAATCCATTTAATCCTTAGTAGACAGTGTGCTTTAAGTTAGTGTTAAGTCCCTCGATGGAGGTTGAGATGCTTTGGAGAACTGTTGGTTCAGTTCCTTGTGTAATTCACATATTCAGTGCACTCCTCAAGTTAAGCTTCAGGCAGCATCAGTGCCGCACTTCATTGTCAATGAGGCTGTCCTCACCAGACTGGAAGTCTTCATTCAGGCCATTTTCGACATTGATTATATCCTCGTCCTGCGAGGACCCCTGGCCATCGTCCTCGCCACTGCCTGAACCTGCCTCCTCTGAATTCGGATCTTGAAGTATCTGAGCGATGTACATTTGCTGTAGGGAAGAATAAGAAACAAAGCAGAATGTTAAAGTTCAGAATAAGTTCTCGTCTTGGAGGCCACAGCCCCAAAGCGTGCTTTAAAGAGTTCCAGGACTATTTACTATTATCACTGTTGGCCTACACACAGAACACACATTTAATGCCACTGAAAATTTGCAAAAATGTCCTACAGTTGAGATAAATACATTTAACCCACTTTGCTCAAATATCTGCATAAATTGATGCCTGTTAAAAATATGAATAAATCCTCCTTAGATTATATTTTCTCATAGTAAAACTAGAGCAATCTTCATCTCTTTCTGTAGCTTCCTACGCCTTTATTTACATTTTCTCAACTTAATAGAAACAGTTTTATTTTCTTGTGTGCATATGTAAATATGGTAAGTCTTCCTGACCAGGGTTCACCACAGTTCCTTCTATGTTTAACGGTCATAATAAGGATGTATTCTCAAAGTTTGTAAATGTTGACCGTGTCCATTTTGACGCTGAGGCCCAGAGTGATACAAAATAAAAATCGCTGAATACGTACAGTTGCCTTGGCAGCAGCAGGAGGGCCCGGTGGAGGTCCATCCACCGATCCATCCTGCAATACATCAACCTTCGGGGGGTCAATCTTGAACAAAAAGCACATATTTAATGAACACATATGTAAATAAAATGGTGGTGTGAAATACTGGTGGCATGGAAAATAGAAACCAGCAGAGCAGAAAAAGGCTGGTGATCTTTGTACCTTGTAGTTGTGCGCACTGAGATATTTAAAATGTCCAAAGCAGACGTGAGAGAGGCAAATGATGATTGTGATGATCAAAACCACAAATGTAAACATGGATGTTGCAGCTGTAAATCCTGTGGGAAAGAAAGGGAGGGAGATATTTGCTTAATGTATAAAGAGACACTATAAATTCACACGGCTGCGTGTTAGGACATTTGTGGCCTGTAGATGGAGTCCTCTTCTTACCCGAGCGAACAGTGGAGAAGAAAAGAAGCCAGAAAAGGCAGAGGATGGGAGCGGCCACCACTTGGTTCACAGCCCCAGAGTGGATCTTCTTGTCCAGTTTGGATGGCAGGTAGGCATAGTACATGTTGTATCTGTCTGCTAAGTGTTTCAGCAACATGTACATCAGCCCTGCACAGAGAAGAGAGGCAAAACAATCAGTGAAGCTAATCCAATTAGGTCTGCTGATAAGCTTCTGTATGAAGAACAGAGCCACTGCATGCTGCCTGCCCTGTGCATGTTCCTCCTGCGGCCATTTAATCAGCACTCTATCTTTGTGACCTAGCAGGGTTATTAACAGCAGAACTCACCAAAAGGGACAATGATTGGGCAGGTGATGCTGTAGGTCATAACCACAGTGAAGACACACATCATCCAGGCATAGGCAGCCCCGAACTGGAACTCATAGGCTTGGTGCTATAGAGAAGCGACACAACATTTTTCATTACTGATAAGCAACATATTATTTCTTGTAATTGGCAGTTTACTTAACAAATGTAATAAATACTGCTACCGGGGCCCAAAGTGACGTTTAAAGGTATGGACACAGTTAACTGATATCAAAGAACTACCGGCACCAAGAGCCGACTGTGACTCCGCCTCCCACTGCCCTTGTGTGGACCATAAAGTTGCACTTGAACACACTGCAAAGACTACAGCCAAAGGCCAGCTGGCACATACAGTATATTCTGCACCTATCCAAAAGCAAATTACTTCTTATCAGCAAGTGGCAGTAGTCCGAAACCAGAGAAGCTACTATAAAGTGTCATACAAAGCCGGCCTGTCCTGAATCATAGGAGTTAGAGCAGTTGGTCTACGTTGATGAAGATGTAAAACAAGAGAAATTTGCTGTTTTGTTTTGTCATTTCAGTGTCTCTTCAATTGTGCAATGGTTCGATAAGCTGGTGTCTCTCAAAGAGCGTCACACTGAATCGGCTGAAAAACTGCAGGCAGCGGTTTGACGCACGTCAACGGTGCAAGACACACTGCAAAAATTAGGGTCACAGACACAGACAGATGGCCCGACACTGGCAAACCGCCGACTATAAACTACTTCCATACTTGGCACTGACTGAAGCAGAGGTCCCACTAACCCTTTTGACGTTCCTGCGCTCAGCTGCAGAGCGAGCCAGGCAGAGACGGATCATGTACATGAGTAAACCGGGGATCCTCAGCAGGTCGTTGGCATTACCAATGAATGCAGATGCAATGACGTAGTTGACAAAGAAGGCTCCATTGTCAGGTAGGAAAACACACCTGAAGAGCAAAGAAAAGAAAGTCAGTATAACAGAAGACAGAAGACAAAAGTCGGATTAGCTGCAAATAAGATGTATGAAGCCAAGTAAAGACAAGTAAAGACAAGTAAAATGAAGTCACGTGCCAAATAAACTGCTGTACATTTACAATCTAAACATCCACCCAATTCCCAGTGCTACTGAGTTGTATTAAAACATCCATAAAAGTAAACACTACTTACTCAAATCTCACTGCAGCGTCTGCCAAGAATCTTTTGTCAAAAAGCCACCGGAAGAAAACATCCAAACTGCAAAAAAACAAAAGACAATTAAGGGGTGAAAAAAAGGACTGACTGCTGTTTAGCTTTACATTTCATTGTATTTCCAGGTACAAATAAAAACTGTGTTATACCTGGTGAGTCCCAGGGAGGGCAGCAACAGGACCATAAAGATCAAGAAAGTGTAGCATTTATGCATTGTGGTCCTGTTCTCTCCTGACCTGTATGATCAAATTAAATATTTACACGTATTATTATAAACTAATGCAGGACACTAAAACCACATAAACATCCAATGGGAATGAAGAAAATATCTCAATTGACTGAAGAAGATGTAAACCATACCGGGTCCAGTGGGCTTCGAAGAAGGCAGAGTAGTAGACAATGGTAGGAAGTAAGGCGGAGAATGACCACAGAAGGAGGGTGGGGAAGAACTGGGTGATAATGGGATTCTGGATAAAAGATCAGAGACAAGCTTGCGTCAAGAAACCGGTTAATTCCCATGCTTCGAGTGATGTGATGGCCTGGACTTATTCTAGGAAGCTTAATCTTTCTCCTTTTGTTTCTCTTGCAAAGATCCCACAGAACAAGTAATAACACAAAAAAAGGGATCACAAATAAATGCTACAAGAAGAATCGCATCTTTAAAAGTGTGATCACTCACGTTTAGGTACTCCACTGGCTTGGTAACGTTGAACTTGTCCATGGTGGAGATGATGATGGCCGGGGTGGTGAGGAAGAAGAGGAGGAGGAAGAGGATAATGTTGATAACCAAGCAGCGGAGCCACCAGGAGATTCCACCCACTGACAGATGCTCCCTGTGGGATAAAGGTTATGTAGCGGTTAGACATACAATCTGCGATGACCTGCAGTTATGGACACAGCTGGCCAGTAAACTGACACTGCAGCTCAAATACCAATATACCGTCTGGAGAGAGTAAACCTCTTCGACGTTGACTGAAGTCTACTTATTTCTACATGTTACATTTAGAGCACCACAAATAACAAACCAGTTTGCTTGCAGTATTCTTATTCTGGCAAAACGTAACCAAAGTTTTCAGTAAGTGTCGAATGCGTTCTTACCAGTAGACATTTTGTGGATCAGGAGCGTAGCTGACCGTCCAGTTGTGTGTGTGCAGCTTGCTGCTGAACTGAGACACTTTGGGCTCACGGCGGCAGTGACAGCCCTGACACTTGCAAGCATTGAAGTCCTTTAAAATTCTGAGGACAGACATCCATCCAAACAAATCAAATAACATATTTTACAGTGGCTGAAGAGAAACACAATTCACAAATTGGTTATGTTCATCGATTTTACCCTGTGCAAAGGTACTATACGTACATGGCAGTCATGGACTCATTCTGGAAGGTAACAAAGGCCATTCCTAAAGGTTTCCCATTGACCTTGTCTCGCTCCTTCCTGTACTCTTCTTTTAATTGTGACTCCAGTTTGGTGTAGTAGCTCACTGCCTCTTCCTGTGTAGGACAAAGCATTAGTCAGTCTGAGACATTTTTGAGGGACTGCATACCATAAAAATTTAATCTAATCAAATTAAGAACAATAACTATAAGCTCTAAAAACACAACCAAACTGGATTCATCAAAACAAAATGCAAAAATGTCTCCATTTATGTACCATAAACCATAGCCACGCTAATCTGTTTTCCTCATTCAACCATTTACCATGTCACATGGGCTTACTATTAAATATAAACTAAATGGTTGCCATTGTTAATGTTCAGTAAAAGAAAAATAAATGCAGTTTTAGCGTCACAGCCATATGACACAGTCAATACGAGGAACAATGTGACTAGCATTTATGTTTATATGTAGTTTAATCATAATCAATGTGTTGTACAGGCATTACATTGCTTATGCTTTCCCTGCTTCAGCTTCAGCTTGAAATCCAGCGCAATCATTCCTTATCTTCCCCTTGAAAAGCTACATGTATCTGCTTGAAAACAAGTACGAGAAGAGTGTTGCTGTGAGATAACGTTAAAGGTCTGTCACTCTGACCTGCTCGCAGCCTTTAATGACGCAGCAGCAGAGGTGTCCACAGGGCTTCGGGTTGATCATGGTGGCAACATGCTCCTTGTTCTGCAGGTCGAGAAAGAATTTCTTGTTGCGCTCTGCCTTCTTCCTGTATACAAAACATCCACTGTGTTAGATGGAAAAAAATCTGACACTCTCCAAGTGCACTTCAAATTACAACAAAAACAGAGAAGACACTTGGCACGTTTAAAACACCGTTACCTTTCTGAGCCGAGATTCATGAGTCTGGCCACGTTGTAACAGATGCGAGCTTCCAGTACAACACAGTTGTCATATGCAGTCCTATCGAAGAAGAGAAGGAGAGGAGAAAGGAAAACATTATAAAAAAAAGTACATATATAATTTCATAAACAATAGCTAAGTGTATTTAGAGTACATATTTTTTATTTTTAGACTGCAGATGCCTTCCTGCAGCACAGGACGAAATGTAGGATTTGGGCCAAATATGCCCTTCTTCAGTCTTCGAGCAGCTCGACACATGACTTGCTTAATTCTGCTCATCTGGTTTCTATTAAGGACAATTACACATATAGGCCTGCCATTGTCTGATCCCAATCGTAAGGACCAGGACGGGCCAGCTGTTTTAACAAGAAAAGGCATGGCTCTCATACACCTTAATACAGTTAATGCGCGGCTTACGGCCACGTCGACGGGCCAGTGTACCATTTTAATAAGCAGACAAATTTAGGAACTGTGCGACGTTGACGGCGGAGCCAAGAGATGAGAGGCTTACTCAAAGTGTTGCTTTATCTCAGACTCCTCTGCGTATTTGGAGATTCCATTCACAAATAGTGTGCGTTTCACCTGCATGGAAATGAAATGACAAGCCCACATAAACATACAGCGCTACCAGCTTAGCAATAGGCATTTGAAAAGACATATTTTTAGAAAACACGCCACCCACCAATTCATCCTCCTTGTAGCGCATCTTGGACGTGTGCCGTCTCATGCTGTACACCGTCAGTAACAAGTAGAGAAATGCGAAGGTGGTGTGCAGCCATAGTAGTGTATTACTTGGGAAATAAAATTTAAAAGGATCTAGTTATAGCATAGAAAAAAATAAAAAGCCAACATACTGTAATTCTTCAAAATGAAAGAATAAATTAAGGAGTTGTATAATGAATACTCACTCTGCATTAAGATTTGCTATAGTGGTGCGCCCAAAACTATAGGCATTGTTTTCTGTAGAAACAATAAATAAATAATTAAAAGAAGCAGAACAATCACTAGTATGAAAGGCTGTCCCTGTACTGGACTGAACACAATGCAGCTTGGAATCTGGAACATGGTTGTGACAGTAATAGGATCATCTGGTAAAGTAATTTCCCATTAACTACACACAATGGAAGTATCCCTTACATAAATTAATAACAATACTTTGACATGTTCGGTAAACCTGCAGCAAAATATAAAACTGGATTAAACATTACAGGTAAATTCTGTCATGATTTTCTCAGAGCTCTTGCGTTACTGGCCGTTCTGGTTCACGGAAATGTGACGAACCCATTCCCAACCAAAAACAACTAATAAAAACAAAAAAAAAGGTAAAAAAAGGTAAAGAAAAGCTCACCTAGAAGGTCTCCAGAGAAGTTAACAGGCAAGATGATGCCCACGGAGAGCACTCCCACCACCACCAGCAGGCCAATGATGTGACGTTGAAAGGACAAGTAATGCACCGCATCCTCGCCACACTTCTCCCTTATCTCTTCATCCCTTCAGAAGGAACACAGCGGTAAAGTCAGCTACTCGAAGTGGCGATTTCAAACGTGTATTTAAATAAAGGTAACTACTGCGAAGTGAGTTAAGACAATGGAGAATGAGCCTATAGCTAATGCAAAATGACAACTTCAGACGTTATCCAGTGTGTTTGTTGCTGCTGATGCAACCTGAACATTTCCTACTGCTGCAGTTTCACATTAATACCATTTCACTGGCATTGATTTTTAATATGAAGTATTTATAAGAAATGCAAAGCGTGTTGTCAGGTGAGCTTAGCACTTAATGATGAGTTTGAAACATTGCAGTGAGTAATGTAACATGATTTTATGAGCTTAGAACTTAGAAAAAGTCCTTATTTGCAACCGGGTGCTAGTAGGTTGACTCACTTGATGCGGAAGATAGCAGTTAGCCAGGAGCAGAAACCCTACAAAACAAGAGAGCATAGAAGTGAATCTGTACAGACTTTCACATGTACATACAGTATGTATTGTCTGAAGACAATCATATTTCATCCGACTACAACAAACTGCATACTTACATTGTCTCTCTGTTCAAAGTCGACAGAGCTGGACACCGAGGTGAGGCGCTCATAGCGTTCACGTGACTCTGCCACACTGTGTGAGAAGAGAACACAGAGCATTTGCATGCCATTACACAACTACCCAACATCACCACATACCATAGGAGGATGTTAGTTCTCTGTGTCTCAGGACAGCGGGTTTACCTTCAGCATGGGAAAGGTAAAGACACACACAGACACTAAACACTCGCCCTGAAATGAGCTGGAGAGATTCACCCCTGCAGGCCACACACAAACAAGTCAACCACGGGAAAAATCTCTACAGCCACATTTCAGGCAGCGTTAGGGAGTTAGGAGCCTATTATAAACAGGTACACCACCACCGCTGTCAGGAAAGGTTGCAATAAAACATTAGGAGGTAAATCTCTACCGAAAAGAGCATTCACAGGGAAAATGGAAACACAGAGATGATCGAAATGCAGATTTATGGAGTTTGTCCAGCAGAGCTGCAGGTCCTCTTGAATATAACCCGGCATTAGGAGCTTATTATTTACTGTGTACATATTCGACTGCACTCCCCTGGGAGGTTATAAGAGTTAACCTTATACATATCTGTAAAATATGATGAGGACCCTGGCTCTGCTGGAATTCCAAGACTGATTCGATGTTTATTACTACATAAAAGGATGACGTCACCCAGGGCTTTAAGAGATCCCTAATGGAATAAGGAGAAAGCCTGAGGCTGTCTCCCACATTCCTTAGAGAAGTAGGAATGGCTCATCTCAACTTTAGTAGACAGGATATACTGTAGGTGTGCCATGTTAGGGCCTGTCTATGAACAACCAGACATCATAGAAGTATTACCTCTCCCCGTGAGCATCCCCTCTGTGTGGCTCATGCGTTTCGCTCACACAGAAGAAGTCCACGCTTCATAAAGAGGTCAACACACAGATTAGAACACAGATCTGATTAGGACGGTGAGAGAGGACAGAGACAGCCAACAGCAGCAGTACAAGATAGACAAGGAGAGGGAGAATAATTAGGAGCCTGGCACTTGGATGCCTGAAGGAGGAAAAAAACAAAACCATCGAGAATGGAAGAGCCTCAAAAACCCACGGCAGCCTGGTCAGAACGGACAGTGTTATGAGTCAGGTTAACTACAGAGAGGTAAACGGAAAGAAGGAAAAAGTAGTGAGCCGGTGATATGGAGAGATAACATACTATTCCCGATCATCCAGGCGAGTGTACCGCTGATCCATCCTGCTGCAAAACAATGCAAAACAAAAAAGCAAAACAATGCTATTCAGCCTAGTTGAAATAAAATGGACTGGTTGGTTATTAAGGGTATTGGTTCAAAGAAATTCTGGAGAAGCATAATTCACATCAAGTGTACCAATGAAAGAAAGGTTCTATTCATCCTGGTATACATTACCCACTTATATGAATGCATTTCTATTTAATTTATGTTAAATAAGTGTCATGGCTGCTTGAGCTGTTACAAAACAAAAAAAAAAAAAACGTATGTCTGTTTTGATTGTCGTAGCAGGGCTCCATCCACTTCACAGAAGTTATAGACATTTAAAAGACAACGATCTCTAGTCAGCACGGTGTCATGAGACAGCAAACTACATTTCCTGTCTGTTACAACACTGTCCCATGCTGCCACCCCCTCCCACCCTCCCACCAAGCTTCAACCCCATTCTCTGCTCACATGCAGCTGAAAAAATAATGTAGCTGTAACATCACACAAACACAGTAGGAGGATGTAGGTACTGGACAACTGCGTCTTGTGCTTTTGAGGCTTCACAGTCAAGGAAGTCTGCAGCGGTGTCAGATCTCTGCCGCTCACCGACTCGATCAGCCCTTGCTGACGAGCGTCTCTGTGGCTGCTTCCACAACTTCTCTCATTATTAAGTCAGCGTGCCGACATCCGTATCATTCTATTCCAATATATCAGACAATATAATGACGGGGAACTATGGGCCACCGGGTTTAAATTCAGACAGCGGCTTTAAAGTGGTGTACGAAAAGGATCCAAGAGGAATTTTAATTTATAATGGCTCCAAATCATTTTTCTACTTCCATTTCAGGCCTATTCCATCATCAACAAACCACATATCAAGTGACAAAGTTGCCAGAGTGCATTGTTGCCATTACAAGGAAAACTGCTGACTTCCTGTCTGGAGTACCATCCTTGTGATGTCTGCTTCTGACACAAAAAACAAAAAAAAAAAAACACTAAACCAGCCAGTTTATCTTAAGCTAACATACAGTATGAATTGTCAGCAGTTGTCAAATACAAATAACATTTGTTCTTGGAAGATAGAACAATAAATGTACCAGTAGGGCTGGGAGATAAAAGACAAATAGTTTTCCAAAACGAAAAAAAAATGGACATACAGGCAAGTTTGTAAAGTAACAAGGAGTAATCACGAGCACAGTCTGATGTCCCCACAAAATGAAGAAACTGTGACAGAGGTCAAACGGCATCAGTGATTTGGAAATTGGCCAGATTTCTAAAGTCGGATAAATTGCAGAGTGAATCAGTTGCAAAACAGACCCAGCTATCTATCTGTGCCCACGAGTACGACATACCTTTCCCACCATTTCGAAAGGTAGCAACCCCGTTATCATCTCACCGTGTATTCAGAAAGACAAAGTCTCAAAACCAAGCTACAAAACAAGCCTCTTGAAATAACGCTAGTTCCAACACCCCAGCAGCTGCGCTTTCAAGCTCATTACTGAGTCTTGTATTTTACATATCAGATTATCGTTAAATCAATAATTTAAAACCATAACAGCTTCAGTTTTAAATAGAATATATTCCTTGGATTTTAAATTAGTCAGTGCTATTCACAAACCAAACTGTGTGTACCTTTGAGCTCTATACCTATGCTATATACCATCCAGCCACAGTGGATAATATATTCTGAAAGAGAAACAGCCACTTAAGCAGGCTGTGATATCAGCCTGTAGTTCCTGTTGACTATCGAATATTTTAAGACATTCAGTGCCCAACGCCTTTGCATCCATCAGGTTTCTGACTTGCTGCCTGCTAAACCTGCTCTATAAAAACTACTGCCAAAACCCTCTCATCGCTCCTGCAACAGTATGCAACTACCCAAACAACATATGTACGATCAAGATTTAAAAACACTGTGTTACGAGTCTCTTGCAACACTAATTCTTTTGCACTATACAATTTGCCAACTAATACATGAGGGAACATTTCTAGGAAAACTGTATCATTAATTATTTCAGATGGTAAAAATATATTTGGATGTTAATTTGGGAACCCTTTGGAGTTCGTGTCAAACTCTAAACAATTGTGATTCGCAAACATTAACCATTTGAGCGATTCAGAACTTGTTACAGAAACAAAAATGATGTCAGCAAAACACATTTTAAAAAATAAATAGTTGGCACATCACATAACGCTATTGCTTTCCATGATTCCTAACAAGTTTGTCAGAAAGCCTCGGCAGCGGACTGCCCAGTCTGTAAGACCTGCGTGCTCTAGTTACCTTTCAGCATCAGTCACCAGAGCGAGGCGCCCATAGTCCCATGCTACTTTTCTCAAGATGGAGAACACAAACAGCAGCGCCTGGAAGAACAAAATAAACAGAGCCTGTCAAAACCCCTACGCCCTTTGTTTACAATACACAGATGTACTCAATGAAAGTTGTGAAACTGATTCAAGGTATTCCTGAAAGTACTCTCCCCCAGTCATGAAGAAAATGTAAGGGCTTCATGATAACAAAGTGCTGTTGAAATGAGCAAAAAAAAACTACCCATAAGCTGTAGACGTACTCACCAAGAAGCACATAAAGTCCAGGGCAAGGACAGTAGGCACCCCGCCAAAAGGCAAACCCTGGAGTACTGTACTGCGAATTCTAGCCGAGTAACAGTAATCCTTGGAGGTTGTGTTGGGCGGAGGTGTTGTGCAGCTCTCCGAGTCGGGGCATCCTTGCGCCCCCAGGATGGCCATCATAAATATCAACACTCGGTGCATCACTCACTGCAGCATGTTGACAACCTGTAAAGAAAGAGATACATATTTTACAGCACTGTGCTAGATTATTATTATTACAGACAAACATCCACTGGGTTTATGTGCATTATACACACCTTCTAGACCAGAGACACCCAGAATTTTACCCAGTGTATTTGCAGACATGAAGAGAATTTGGCATGTGACATTTCTGTCTTGTCACATGTTTTGTTGCAGTTTTTTGACCACATACAGTACGCAGCAACTGAAACATGCTTTTTTTAAAACCATAATAAGCTTTCTATTCCTTTTTTATGGTTGCAATACGTATGTTAATCTCATTTAGTCAACTTTATACTGAATTCAAGGAAAAGCTGTCAGGGAAAATACATACTCTGAGCGACTAGGTGTGTGTAATGAACACAAAACAAAGTTAAAATACCTAAAATACAGGAACTTAACATTTCAAGAGGGGAATTTAAGGGAATCAGTCCTGTTAAACAGGTATGCAGTGAACATAGTATATAAATATCATCCCTTGATGCTTTCATTTGTGTTGTGAACTTTCAAGTCCTTCTTCAGTGCATTTGAATTTCCACGTGAGCATTCGAGCAAGCGCATCAGATTCCTGAGAATGCTGATAGTATCGTACTGAACTGCCTTGTGCCAAACGTGTACAAACACCAGTTCCCATGGGTGGCCGGCGCATGCCATCCTGCTGAGTGCATGACTCACAGCGGTGAGTCAAAGCCTTACAATTTGTCATGCACCTCTGAGAAACATGGCAACCTGTGTCACAGGTATAATAAGGTCACCACAGTCCAACGCAGATGAAAGAAAGCGGCGG
Organism: Chelon labrosus; assembly: GCF_963514085.1. NCBI lineage: Eukaryota > Metazoa > Chordata > Actinopteri > Mugiliformes > Mugilidae > Chelon > Chelon labrosus. The sequence continues at coordinate 19,254,242 of NC_140348.1, forward strand.
CGGCGGCAAAAAGCTTGTAAATAGAGTACCAGCTTTAACCTTTACAATGTACGGGACGTGTGGCTTAACGGTGGGGGGGAGTTACCAAGCAAAATACCCAGATATTTACTGTATGAGTTGTCAACTTCCCTCAAGAGAGACCACAGGGATAGTTTGTGATTTGTTAACGGGAATACCTTATGTAACTTAGACCACAAAACCAACTTGGACGTCACCTCATTGACTCTTAATCCTAGTTTAGGAGCACTGTAATGGTTTTTTAAGAGATACCATCTTCTCTTTTGTTCTCTATATCTCTAAAGCTTCTTCCAAACTTCCTAACACTTAAGATTGTACGTCCCCCGGTTTATGCCAGTAGGGCCGTGAACAAAGATCAACATTCACTGACCCAGAGAGGGATGCTCTTAGTCAGGAATAGCAAATATGAGGGACAGGGGCAAAAGCGTAGCCTACATAAAACACTAGCCATCCAGTCAACATCAGTAGTCATCATATGACACCTCTTATACAGTAGCCATGAAGTTGGAAAAAAAACAAAACATAAAAGGGCCCCTATTGACTTAACTGCAAATAGAAAGGATGCAAAAAGCATGAGGGAGGTTAAAACATCTCCATCCTATAAAAAAATGGCTGATCACATTTAAAAAGGGTTGATTATTACACACACACTGAGCAAATGGCTTGAATACACGTAGGTGTTCTGGCGAGCGCTTTTTCACACTTGCACTGCAATGCTTGTGCCCTTCTACCCACTATTATCAGCGCTGTCCACAATGCTGCTCATCTGCCCTAACACTAACTCATTTATCCGCTCCCTGGAATGCTGTGACATCAGTGGAGAGGGACGCAGCCAGTGCTGAACAATAAGCCGATAGAGACCACTGGGTTCAAATGGACCGGTCTCAACCCAAGGAGGACACAACATACCCCCCTGTGCCTTCAACAACACTGCTGCACATCGTAGGCCCGTTGCAACAGTCGAGGCTGCTTAACATTCAGCACCAACATCTTGAAAGGGACTTCAAAAACAGCTTCATCTAACACCTAAAAACACAAAATGTTCCAGAAGTCACGGGGATGCAAAACAGGTCAAATACCGTGACATATCTCTTCAGAGACGCAGCCATCCTTTAAATTGTATGCAGCATGTTTCTACAGTCATGAATGAAGAATGATAATGCGTAACACTCACGCAAACATTTGGCTAGCCATAGTGAGCTTTATTGATATTGTGTGTTAATTCTTGTGTCTTAATATTTGCCTTAAATCTACGTTCTTGGCCGTTTGTCTGAGTGTGCGCCCTGTTGTTACTTTAAATATACGATTATACGTCTGGTTTCCTTTATTTAAGTCACGTCCACAGATACTGGAACCACGTTCAAATCACGGGACAGTAAAAGCTCCAACCTGTGTTAGCAGCATTTTAAGGGTCATTGACCTGCTCAAGACGCCAGACGTTTCAGTTTCAGTTCCTTGGTGCGCTGCTGCGTTACATAGAATTTGCTGATGTTTGGTGGAATCCAATCTTCCTGTAACCTCCATAACACCAAAGCAGAATATTTCCAGCCTAACGCCTAAAAGTAAAGAGTTATTTGCGTCAAAAGCTGTCTGCAACACTTATTTCTAAAACCATCCTGTCGCAAATAAAACTTCCCGTCATAGGAGAGTTTTGCGTTTGCTGTTTGTCTTCCAAATCTCATCTCAACATCCGCTGTTCCCCTAATCTAATCTAAACTCAACTGTGATGGGATCTATAAAAAGCATCTGCACACCAGTACCATAACTCTGAATTACTACATGTAAATATGAACTTTAAGCAACATAAAATATGAACCAAATGTTTGGTATTCTTTTTAAACAGCGCAAATCCTTTCTTTACCAATTTAAATTATATCATTAAAAACGATTTTTTTCTGTTAAACTAGGTAAGCAGACAAGACACTGCAGGCAAAGACTAATGTTGATCTTATTCTTTGTCATATAAACGCCTCAAAAAGACTTTAAACGGCAGTGGCACGGCGTGATGTAGCATGAGTCAGCAGCACCGAAATACTGAGCAACCTTTCCACCTGATGCTGGTTGCTATGGCACCGTCAGTCTGGCACACATTCTCAAAATACAAATAAACATCAAGGGGATGAAGGCGGTGGGAAAGAAAATCCCCAAGCTTGTCCATTTGAAACTCGGCCCAGAGTGAGTTTGCTTCGAGCACAACAATGGGATTTGTCTTAATTGCCTGGGACCAACATATATATATATATATATATGTATATATATATATATCTGTTTAGCTAGACAAACAACATCCGCGTCTGCCAGGACAAATGAAATAAATAAAAAAAAAAAGTCAATACAATAGAGCACCTCATTCGATTCCATGCACCTGCGTGCTCATTAGTTGCTGATAATACAGACGCAGACCTTTTTATTAAGTGTACCTCCCATCTTGATGCAAGCTAATGCCTACCTTCTAGATTTGCTCACGTATTCATGCTATTAAAGAGCATTTAAATGTGTTTTAATCACCATGTAAGACATTAATCCTTCTATGTTAAACCGAACATAGTAAAACGTCCCTTTTCTATCATATATATATATATCCTTACAATATTAATGTTACAATTGTTCACATTGTACGCCAAAGAGGCAGGTATATTAAGCATAATATTTATCAAACTGAGATGTCCTGCCGTATTTGTGTTGCTGCAAATGAACTTGTCAGTCCACTTTTTATATTCCACATCGGATTCAGGCACGAACATGTACAGATGCATTTTAGGAGTTTCCAATTCTGTCCGAGTCTTCCACACACCAACACTGTTATGGACGTTAAATGGTGACTACTGGTCAAAAAGCAAAGGTTTCCACAAAGCCTACCAGTCAAAAGAAAGTGGTCTTTTATGAAGGAGGGTCCTTAAGCGAGTCATGAGCTAAAACCTGTGCCTGCTTCACACAGCGGAGGAACTAACTGCGTAAAGAGTCAGTACAAAAAAAAAATAAGGATGACTTTTTTTAAAACTGTTAATCATGCAAAGTTTCTCTAGCAGAGTCCCTGAATTTACATACAGAACTACAAATGAGCACAATAGGTCCCATTTACATGTCTGAAAAGGCTTTGCTCAATGCTTAAAACAGTGGGCTATGAATAAGAATACTGTGAAGCAACACCGACTTACTTTCTCAACTATATAAAACCGAATGTAACAAAGGAGGGGCACCCAGTAGCTGCCAAAAGTGAAGCTGAACTGGTTTAGTTAAACTCTTTTATACTTTTATTATGCGGCTGGATAAGTCAAGTAGCTTTTACGTTTGGTCTTTTTTCCTTTTAGGTTCCTCTTCCTCTAACAGTGCTGAGGTGTTCAGGTATTTCTCCGGAAACAAAAACAAATCAAATAGTGTTGCGTCAAAGCTCATTCACAATTTAAAAAGAAATAAATAAAATAATTCACTACACACACATGACAAGGACATCTACTGTACAGGACATAATGTGTCTGCCATACATGTCATCCTGATCAAGTTTCCATCGTTGCCTTTTAAGGGCTTGGTGATAAACTTATCAGCAATGTCAAAACAAGAAACAAAGACTTCGTGCACGCCCCATAAGGAAACTGCCAAAGACACAAGGCCTGAAGTATGTAGCGAACACACACATCCACATGTTATTGTTCAACAGAAACCACGCTCGCATGACAGTATTAATACCGTTTTACCTTTTTAAAAATAAAAACCCGCTTTGTATATTAAAGCACAGGCAATCTGATTCAAAATTATGTCAATCCCCAACAGTGGTTCTGGCTGATAATGCAGATTTGTACACATTAGCTTTGTTGGTATTAGCATGTAAATCATTAACAACGGCTCGGTGCCTGAGCTTTGATTATCACAGATTCTGATGATGTCAGACAGCGCGTGGTTTCATAATGGAGTCAAAGCATTACGTAATATTAAAACTACACACTAGAAAAGTTAAATGTTTGATTTCAAATCAAATATCTTCCCCTTCTGAATGAATGTTGTCTGTACATGTGTCAATAGAGATAAGATTGTAGCATAAAATATTCATTGGACAAACAAATGCAGTTGAGTCTATGGGATAAAAGGCTATAGCAACATTTCTTTAAAAGTAAGGTTTACCGTCACATCTTTTACTGCAAAGTGAGCCCGTGCTGAATTATAAAATCTATAACACAACAAGCAGTTGTATCTATTCAGCTGTGTTAGGGATTTCTAAAGTGTGTGGTTGTGCAGTGACAGTCTCATGAACGTAAGGTGAAGGTTATCGGTTTCAGTGTCATTATTAATTCAAGACTGGGGAGCTAGTTGGGAGTTTTTAAATTTGAAGGCATCCATTTGCATTCTGCTCTGGCCGTGCTGTTTTATCGCAGGTTTTTTGAAGATGCAATGACTAATTGACAAAAATATAACACGCTAAAACAGTGAACGCTGGTGTCCGCCGTGGTCCAGTGCAAAAAAGCATTCTTAATTTCATCAGATAAAGTATTTATTAAGTAATTCAATAAGGAGTCGAGCTTTGCTTTTCGGCTTGCATGAAACCGGAATCAGAGGAAGTAGTTTGTTTGTTTTTTTCTAGAAGGTTTTCAGTCATTATTTATTCATTTCACTGTTCCATGGTACAGCTCAGGAACAAAATGGACTGCTAACATCCAAATTGTGTTTATCCCTTCATAGGCTATGCAGAGGAAATCACTTAGAGCATTAAGTGTCACAGGCAACCTGTGGTTAGTCATCAGTCCACGTTGAAGCTCATGCCTGCAAGTCAAGCCCATTTTAACCTGTTACTGCCATGAAGAAGTTACATTCGGTAGTTATCATGGCACGAATTGCTTATCTTCAGCTGGTTATCTACAGGCATGTCAAAATACCGCCCTCAGCTACACAGGCAGACTTTAATCTATAGCTGCATTGTCTAAGATCTTTCCTTGTATCCATGCACTAGCTAACCCCGATGAGCCTTGCTACAAGGAGATACAAAACCACCACCATTTGTATCTCCAAAAAAAACAAAAAACAAATAAATATTCTGCCATTGGCCATAAATATGAGATCATCCTTAATAACAGCAAAGCAAATACCCAAGAGCCAAGCAGCAGTCGAACTGTGGTATGAGGAGAATCATCAGTGTCGCACTTATTTTTTAAACAAAACTACAATCCTCACTATAAACACACGAGTTTGATCCCACTAACTTCCGTCAATGAAGTAAGCAACTTGTTTACATTGGAGTTTAGCTCGACGTGGCTGCATCAGCTAGCCTAACGCTAACGTTAACGGGACGTGTTTACTCCTTTATTGTTCTGACAGCATCCACAAAGTTTACCAGCAGCGACGCAGCTAACGGTAAGCTGGCACCGCCGCGGAGAACAGCGTGAACCGTTTGGGCGTGAAATACACATAAATACACAATTAACGGACTTAAAAAAAAAAAAAAAAAAAGCAACAACTTACCTTGCTATGGTGCGCAGCAGGGCAGAAACTGTAACAAGTTGCTAATGTGAGCTAGCAGTCAACTGTAACGTTAGCTAACTTAGCCCCTCGATGTAGCAAATAACAGGTGGAGGCTATCGAATGACTGTCGGCTAAACTAAACCAAACGACTGTCTGTTAACAACAGTGAACTTAGTGGGGTGGATCGAGTTAGTCAAACTGCCCAGCTAGCTGTTAGTACAGATACGCAACTCTGAGCGGCTGTGTTAACTGTCAGCCGGTTGGACAACTCTCGCTAACCTAACCAGTCCAACGGGAGGCGAAGTCACTCAGGTTTAGAGCGTGACGTCGGCAGAAGTACGTCATATAGAGACGACACATCCTTACGCGCCATGACTGCCGAGTCTCCATAGAGTCTTCGGGTGTGTAGCTTCTATGTTCTTGTAGATCTACGTTTACCTCCAGCGCGTCTTTATGACGTGAAGCAAAGTAACAAACACACTCAGGGCGGTACAGTGTACTGCTGTTTATTTTGAGTAGTTTAGTTTGTACAAGCATACGTGATTGACATCCAGCATTAAATATCACATAAAACACATCCTCTTAATACGGTGAGGAATATTTGCTTATTATACAATAATTCCTGTTATGTTTATCAGCTAGCTCGGCTAAGGGTAGTTAGTCGCGTGAAGATGACGACATACTTTTGACATTGGCATGGAGCATGACAGAAGGGTAACTTCAGACAGATAAATATGTATATATATTAAACTTTGCAGCTTTCTAATATGACTTATCTTTAATTTGAGGTACTATTTGAGGAAAATACTAGAAAAACAAGAATAACTCTACTCTGTTGTTAGGTTAGCGCTTGTCTGCCCAGCATGTGAATATTATCTAATGCTAGCGATATCGTTAGCAAACCACTTAGCTTGCTAGCTGCTAACCATGTACTATTTCTCTCTCCAGCTGACATAATATTTGCTGCAGTTATGGCTCTTCCTCAGCTTTCAAGAACCCTCACTGGGCTCCTCGTTGAGACGTCGTCCGTAATCTGCAGGAGGACTTTTAGGTAAGAGATTTGTATAGATTGACGACTTGACATATAAGAAGTTTCAGTAATTAGGCAAGCGGTTGAGAATGAATTAAATCGAGTTATGTCAGCTCTGGTCTTGGGGCAAGGATGTAAAAATATTTCATGTTGGATATTAAATTGTATCGAAGACAAATTATTTCATTTACATTATGCATTTAATTCGATTATCATCAACAGTGGACTTTCTCTCCACTAACGTTATATAATTGAATTTCCTGATTGAGTCATATTACCATATTATTCAGTTTGCATTGCCTTAAATTACACCACTGACTATGGAACAGCTTGAGTATTTTGCTCCAGATCCGATCTAAACACTACAGTCTCTATTATTCAGCTTAATTAGCAAATTGGTAGTTATAATGTCAATTTAAAATTTTGCCCAAACATCGAAGTTAATTACAGTTCTAATCTGGAATATTTCTAATGAGTTTGCCAATAGGATTCCTCTTTAAGTTGAAGATAACTTATTTCTTTTTTTGTCCTGTCACAGTGTCTCTGCTGCTGCGGCGGCCATTCAAAAAATGACGAGGGTGCGTGTAGTAGACAACAGCACTCTTGGAAACACACCATATCACCGTCCACCGAGAGTGATCCACGTCTACACCAAGAATGGCGTTGGAAAAGTTGGCGACAAAGTGCTGCTTGCCATCAAAGGCCAGAAGAAAAAAGCTCTCATCGTTGGACACAAAATGCCCGGAGAACGCATGACTCCACGCTTTGACTCGAACAATGTTGTTCTGATAGAGGACAACGGGAACCCCACAGGAACCAGGATTAAGGTCCCTATACCCACACATCTTCGTAAGATGGAGGGAGATTACTCTAAAGTTTTGGCAGTTGCCAGTTCATTTGTCTAGTGACTTCGTTCATCTGTGTTATGCTTGTTAATATTGTTTTCAATAAACTTTAAAGGACCCCGTTGCAGTTATTGCCTCTTTATTTATTTTGTTGTTTCTTAACATACACTACCAGTCAAAAGTTTGGACACACCTTCTCATTTAGTTATTTTCATGACTATTTACATCGTAGATTCTCACTGAAGGCATCAAAACTATGAATTAACACATATGGAATTATGTAGTAAACAGAAAAGTGTGAAATAACTCTAAATATGATTCATATTTTAGATTCTTCAAAGTTGCCACCCTGTGCTTTGATCACTGCTTTGCACGCTCTTGGCATTCTCTCAATGAGCTTCATGAGGTAGTCACCTCAAATGGTTTTCCATAGGTCTTGAAGGAGTTCCCAGAGATGCTCTGCACTTGCTGGCCCAATTTTCAATTTCAGCAGCTATTTGACCATAAGGGCCTGATTGGCGCAGTCTCCTCTAAACAGTTGATGTAGAGATGGGTCTGCTACTAGAACTCTGTGTGGCATTGATCTGGCCTCTAATCTGAGGTGCTGTTAACTTGTGATTTCTCAGGCTGGTGACTCAGATGAACTTCCTCAGCAGCAGTGGTGACTCTTGGTCTTCTTTTCTTGGGGCGGTCCTCACGTGAGCCAGTTTCGTCGTAGCGCTTGATGGTTTTCTCAATTTTCCAGACTGGCTGACCTTCAGTTCTTAAAGTAATGATGGGCTGTCGTTTCTCTTTACTTAGCTGATTGGTTCTTGACATAAGCTGAATTCTAACAGTTGTCAAATAGGGCCGTCAGCTGTGTATCAACCTGACATCTGCACAACACAAATGATGATCCTAACCCCAATAAAAAGGCAAGAAATTCCATAAATAAAACTTGACAAGGCACACCTGTGAAGTGAAAACTATTTCAGGTGACTACATCATGAAGCTCACTGAGTGAAGTCCAAGGGTTTGCAGCGTGGTCAACAAAGCAAAGAGTGGCTATTTTGAGGAAATATGAATCATATGTAGAGTTATTTCACACTTTTTTGTTTACTAATTCCATATGTGTTCATTCATAGTTTTGATGCCTTCAATGTAAATTAAAAAAAAATAAAGAAAAAACATTAAATGAGAGGGTGTGACCAAACTTCTGACTGGTAGTGTATGTATATAGGGATGGAATCAAGTTTTTGTCAACATGCTTGGCATTTCACTGAGGCCTCTTTATGCTTACAATAAATATAACCTTTACATTGAATGCATAAGAGTTCCTGGCACAGTTTGAAGAGACAAATGTAGGTCAAGTTTACATTTCTACATGAAAATTACTCAAAAATCTGCCTGGAGTCGGGAAAGTAGACAAAGAGACACCAGTCAAACAAATTAAATTGAAATATTATACTTGTGCATTTCCAAAACATTAATTTTGTTCCTGAACTATTCTATTGTTGAATGATATGTGTGCTTGGGATCGCTGTCTTGCTACATGACCCAGTTTCTCTAAAGATTCAGCTCACGTACAGATGTCCTGATGTTTTCTTTTATTAAATTAAATTTGCTGGTATAATTCAGAATTCATCAGTGATGGAAAGCTATCCCTGGCCCAGTTTTGGTTTTGAAATTAGCTTGTGGTGCACTTACTTTTGTAACTCACAGATATGTAATATTGGCTCATTTTTCCTGAAAACATAAAAACAAATATAATATTTTTGTTTCATTTGATTAGGTTCTCATGGTCTACTGTCAGGACCTATGTGAAAATCCGCTAATGTCGTTAGGCAGAAATCTAGTGTTAAGTCAAGTGTTACTTTAAATTGTTGTGAACACAATGAACAAAGAAAAAGCCTGATCCCTAAGGGGAATATTTATTGAAGGCACAATATACATTCACAACACAAAACACATGACTGGCACATTTTTTTTAAAAAGCTGTCGATAACATCATGGTATTGTGTATAAGGCATTCAGCTCTGTGATTCCTGTAAGTGTCATGTGAGCGAACTGAAATACAGTATTTGTTATTCATGTGAGGCAACTTCACTAGCAGCTTTCTTAAACTAAAATCCCAGTGCAAAATAATAATTATAATAAAAAATTAAACTGAATACAGCTCGCCTGTTTCACGTAAACTCAATAAAAATGTTAATACATTATGGAACAGGTTAAAGTTCAGTACAAAATGGCCAAGTAGTTTGACATCTACATCAAAATGGGTTTGTACTGCCACCTAGAGGTGCACGAATTAAACTACAAACTCAACACTGTTCACTGTTTAAAAATCAGATTTAAAAAAAGGAGAAAACTAAAAGACTTAAAACACCGCAGTAACATTTCTAACACCCTCAGACAGCTTCAGTGAGATTTTAAAATAACAGTAAAATTGTCACTATTACATATTATAATGAATCGGTTGACGTTCATACAGACAGCAAACTAATGTGAAATCATTATGCAACGCACATTATAACGAGTGATTCTCAACATGCACAGGCTCATGCTATTCTTACAGTGATGACGTGTTTATGTTGCACAGTGACTGCTTCATGCTGTAGGTTTGCATAGTGTCTAAAATATGACCAGGACACACTTGGCTTTGTTGGACTTTGGTTTCCTGTAATACAGCTCCTTCGATACTACTGTATTATTTAAGTTGAGGTGTGATGTGTTAAAATGTTCAGCGGGTGGCTAAGGCTGAGGGGTCCTCTGAGCACTGGGTTCACAGCTGTCTGCAGGCACTACACCTTTACTCTCTACCCTCCTCCAAGAAAGATGGTCCTCTTCAACCGCACATTGTCATATAGAGCCACTAGTAACGTGAGAAAGGAAGTCAGAGGAATAGAAGAAAGGGCGACAAAAACGCAAAAAAGAGGTATGTTTTACAACAGAACTCACCTCCGTGAGGTTCATCTCAGCCACTCCTGAACCCTCACTGTCGAACTGCTGGAAAGACCCTGTTAAAAGCAAAGTTTTTACAATTCGTTAACTGTGATGAGTGAACGTACATTATAAATTTATAAACACACAGAGCAATGTGTACTCACTAAACATGGCTTCAAGTTTGACCAGGCAGCAGATGAAGTTGTCAAAGTCAATCATCTCATTCTCTGCATACCGGGCTACCAGAATCTGGTTCAGTCGGTTGTTCAGTTTAAAACCTACAAAGGGATAAAAGTAATTTTGTTTAAGGCTGTAGTTCTCATTTGTGAGTGTGAGTACAATTTATATATATATATACTGATCCACCACAACATTAAGACCACTGACAGGAGAAGTAAATAACATTGACCATCTTGTAACAATACTATGTTCTGCTGGGAAACTTTTGAACCTGGCATTCATGTGTATGTTACTAGACCAGACCAGGCACCCCCACCCCATAGCAATGACACTCTTTGATGGCAGCTGCCCCAATTGATCAAGTATCTGTGGGATGCACTGGAACAAGCCTGATCCACAGAGCCACCCACTAACAATATTCTGTTGCCAGACATCACAGGACACCCTCAGAAGGCCCATGCTCATTCTCTGCTGAGTCACAACTGTTTTGGATGCCTACACAATATCAGGAAGGTGGTCATAATGTTATGCCTGATCAGCGTATATATCAACTTTAAGAAAATCATACCTGCTGCCTCTACGGCAAGTCGCATCTCATACGAGCTCATGGCCCCTGACTTATCGAGGTCAAACTGCCGGAAAATGACCTGAGAGACAAAGACAGAGACGTAAATGCAGAACGTCTCAGGTGTGTAACGTCACTTTGGCACTGTCATGATTTTACTCACCAGCCACTTTCGGATCTTGTTCCACAGGATCTGAAACTCCACCAGACCTAAACGGGCACTGCCGTCTTTCTGGTAAACACTGTGTCAAGGTATCAAACTACGTACAGTCACTCTTAAATGCATGTTTTTTGTTTTCTAAACAATGGGCTTAACAAGGTTCTTGAGCACAGGAGGATACATCCATTAGGTTGACCATGGTCCTGCATGACTCTGTACTGAAGCCGTCAGTCTTCAGATCTTGGTCTGAAACAGTAAAAGCACTCATGTGAAACACTGGCTAACCACGATACAGTTACAGTTAAAGACATGAGCATTGCTTGGTGCTGTGAAGTAATTAACAGATGCTGAATCAACCCAGTGTGTTCTGACTTAACAGAATAGAACAGACAGGGAACACTCTGCAGTGGAATCTAATACAGTAATGAGAGATGTACAAGTCATATGCAAACTTTCCAGCAGCTTTCAATTGTACTAAAAATACACAGAAAACTCACGGCGGGAGATGACTCTATTGAGAATGGTCTTCAGCTCGCGAATGGAAATCTCCATGTCCTGAAAAAGGACAGAGATTAAAAGTTTCTACTGGAAATAAGAACTTTTTTTCACTTGCCTTCGTCCTATAACAAGGTCGCTGTCATTCCATCTGTTGTTTAAACCATTACACTGCAAATGGCACTACCAACACTATTATGTAAAATATTATATTAGCATTTTAGTGAGTGAAAACAAACATACAAATGAGTAAGACAAACATACCTCTCCTGCTAGCTGGGCAAACATGGCCTTAAAGGAGTCATCAATGTTATCTTCAGTTATTTCCTCCTGCATGAAAACAAGAATAGTGTGAATATCAGAACAGATATTTAATTCAACGCGTACTGTAGATTAAAAACAGCGTCACAGATACGTACATTGTCTCCGAAATCAGCAGAGACCTCATCATCCAGTTCTCTGCAGCAGACAAAGACATCCTAAGGTGAGATTTGCTTTTTTGCGACTTACAATTGGTGAAGACACAACATATAAAGTAAGATTAAAATCAAAATAACGTGTCACGTACTCTGTTTCTGACTGCTTTTCAGTGAAGACCCTGAGGACGAAGTCGGCCTCTTTGCTGGGCTCGAAGGTGGAGGGGACGATGAGGTACTCTCCGGGGGGGAGACGCAGACGCGTGCTCACCTCCCGCAAGTTAATGAAAGTCTCGGAGCGAGCGCACGATGAATGCTTCAAGAAGAAATCTTTCTTCAAATGTACATTCTGGCAGCCTTTGAACTAAAGGAGGCAGAGTAAATGGGTTTAGATGCATTCGCGCACTTTTGTACCTCACATCGCTGCCAACCAATTTACAAAACATTAAAATGGGATGGGAATAAACTTGCAGAGTCACAATATCCTTTTTGGATAATGAAGGTAAGTGAATGGATTAGTTTTACAAGAACATCAGTAGTGCTAAGTTTGCCAACTTTCATACAATAAATGTTAAAATCTAAATGTGCAGAAACGAGGGCTAGCTGGAAACAAGTTAAAAGGCTTTTAAAAAGTCTAACATAATTGGTAGAATTGTAAAATATATATGATTTATAAATTATATATTATTATTCTATGGGTGACCTATGGGCCATACATACAATAAAAGTATTTTGGGTTAAATACACAGTGATAGAAAGTGGTGCTCCACTTACTTCTTCTGGAATCTGCAAAGGAAAATATATAAATAAATAAATTAGCTCAGGTTAATTTTTTTTTTAAAAAAAAAACATACTTGCATTGAATAAACAAATCAAATTCAGGTTTTCTCACCTCGTAGAGAGCAAAACCAATGGTATGCATGTCCTGACCCTGGCGGCGATACTTGCGGCGGTCCTTCTGCATGAGGGCCACTAAAAAACTGCACGCCACCTCGTCGTCCTCCGGGTCGTCGTCCTCCTCCAGCAACGTGATCTTGTACTGAGGGTTGATCCAAAACGTGTCTGCACACACATGGTGCACTTGCGTTAGCCCGTTTCATAGCCTCGCTGTGATTTGCTCTAACGGGAAAACTGTACGCTTTGGTTTTATTGTGAGCTATCAAGCTGGGACTCACTGGGATGGTTCCTGCAGCCCCCAGCGGTGCTGCCTCTCCTCCACGTGCCGTAGAACTTCATGGTGTTCCAGTGGCTCATGCTGTCGTCGCTCAGAGCGTCTGGAGTCAAGTTACAGATCTCCAGTCGGGAAAACTGCCTTGAGAACTCACTGAAGGACATCCTGGAAGAGGTGAACACAACTTTGTTGAAAGTGATGTTTCAGTGACCTCTACAGTTGTACTATAATATAACTCCTCTGGTAATTATTACATGGAGTCAAGAGGAGATAGATTACAACATGTTGTATCTTGTTGCTTAACCTGTAAGTGTAAGAACAACATGTTGGGTTAAACATTGATAAATAAGGAGTAATTATATGCCATGTTGAACTCATTTGAGGTCTCATCAACCAGCCCAGTCTTCATGGCTGGCAGTCATTAACTCCTACCTAAATGAACAATTCTCCAACATGTCTATGATACCTCTTATATTCATACATCATACCAGATAACTCACATGTAATAGAACTATTGTCTCTAACAGTTTTATGCCTCTGTGCTCTTGTTTATATTAATTTTCAATCTCTTATGTAACATGCATCAGCTACATCTACTTGTACTTGCATCGTGATTAGATTAGCCACAGCAATACTATTAATAACCCAGTAAGACTACACCGATCAGGCATAACATTATGACCACCTTCCTAATAATGTGTACGTCTCTCTTGCACCTCCAAAACAGGTGTGACTCATCAGGGAATGGACATTTGCCTTCTGAGGGTGTCCTGTGGTGTCTGGCAACAGGATGTTGTTAGTGGGGGTCTTTCGATCCTATGGGTTGAGGAGAGGAGCCTCTGTGGATCATCCCACAGATACTTGATCAGTTTGGGATGTAGGTTGGAGGCCAGGTCATTTTGAGTGAAGAGTTTAACTAACATCCACATGAATCCCAGGTCCAAAAGTTTTCCAGCAGAACATTGTATTGTCACAAGATGGTCAATGTTATTTATACATAATGTTGTGACTGATCGGTGTACATGTATGCTTTAGTCAGATGTATGTATGTATGACAGATGTATGTTTATCTCGTTCCTCCTAAAGCTCTCTTCTCCTCCTCTCCTCTCTCTTTTTCTGTCTCGACCCGACTGGCCTCCAGCTCACGAGTCCCCCCATATGAGCTGGGACATCTCACCAAAACTCCCCGTCTTCCATCTGCAGATGTAAGTCTTCTCGTTCAGACGGGTCAATCTCGTCCCATTCAGAGGAACTAAAAACGCCAAGACAAAAAATATACGGTAATGAAACAGTAGACAGTAGACAAAAAGGAAGCGTTAGGTACATTTATGCCTGTGCACACTCACTTGTCACTCCAGGCACCAGTCCACTCCACCTGGCCCCAAGGGTTACGTACTCGGATTAGGCGCACCATGCTGCCGCGATAATCCACCTACGTACCGGCGTATTGACAGGAAATGTAAAACCACATCTGTCGTATTACAGCATAATCATAACTGAAGACAGACGACTGAGTCACACAGAAACTGACCTCCTTCAGACCAGTCACGGAGTAGGCGTGGCCCTTCACCAGCTTCTTGAACGTAACCGCCTCCATGTCGAAGGCACCGGTGATCTGTATTCGTGTAAAACCATGATTACTTCATCGGAGTATAAATCGAATTGAAATAAATAGAAGTGCTTTTAATATAACTAGCCCTCTGAAGATCTTGCAGTATTGATCTGAGTGCCGGTGTGTTCAGCGCTCACATCGATCGAGCAGCCCAGCAGGGAGCCTCTATCCAGGGCCTTTCCGATGATCCTGTACAGATCTCTAGGGGCGCTGCGGAG
Organism: Chelon labrosus; assembly: GCF_963514085.1. Classification (NCBI taxonomy): domain Eukaryota; kingdom Metazoa; phylum Chordata; class Actinopteri; order Mugiliformes; family Mugilidae; genus Chelon; species Chelon labrosus. The sequence continues at coordinate 19,269,325 of NC_140348.1, forward strand.
CTCATACATCTCAGACACTCCCCCCGTGAAGTCCTCGAACCCTTCGGTGGTGCTTCCTCCGGACAGAGCCTCGTAGGAGCCATTCAGCCTGATGGTGCATTAACCACACACACTTCAGATTGATGGCCATGAACAGCAGCACTTACAGCAGCAAGTGTGAGTGACTATGAACACTGAATAATGTAGAATCTGAACAGGCACATACTTAGCGTAAGCTTTCTCCAAGAGTGCACTCCAGAATTCATTGCCCTCCGCTGAATGGACAAACATGACCTCCCCGTCTTTGACAGGCAACCGGTCGTCAATCACAACGTCCACCCACTCGCCAAACTGCCAGAACTGCAACACAGAGGCAATAATCAAGAACCTCAGTCTATTTAGACTGCGCAGAAGGGGAAAAGAGCAGGTCACGATCTTGCAGAACCTGAAAGTGGAAGATTCCAGCGTAGTCGTCTTGGAAGGACTGGCCGTGCGGCACGACCCGATGAAGAAGCCTCTCGTTCAGGGTGAGAGAGCCGATGGCTGCTAAGAGCCAGCAGTCGCCTGCAAGAGAGAGGAAGCAGTTAAGAACCTGAGTCCATGTTTGTTTGCCTACTGTTTTTCCTTTTAGGATTAAAATTAAGGACTCACCCAGCGCTCCCTGACAGATGTCTGTCCTGGTTGCACCACCCACAATGAACTGAGGGTCATCTGTCAGCTCCTGTGGAGAAGCGTGATCTTTTCAGAATTCAGACAATTTGAGATATTTCACAATCCGCTTTGAGGTGTCACGTCTGTCAAACAGTTGCTCCTCTTGCGTGCGTACGTTGACTTCATGCGTTTTGATGAGTAAACAAATGTCACAGCGAGGGGAGTGGTCAGAAAATGCCATGAGACGCCAACAGCTGCAGTGGTCTGAGGAGTTTCCTGCCTCTACTTGTCCAGTTCTGCCCGAGCTGTCTTGAGTTTGCAGACGTGAACTGTGTCACTGATATTTTTGTTTATATGATGAGTTCCAGACATCATCAGGAACAGTCAAAACAACATACCAGCTGTAAAATATTTCTTAAGAAGCATTCAAAACAGTCATGAATCTATTTCTATCTTTAGCTCTGGCTGTGTGCAGTAACTACTAACATCAAGCACATCATTATCTTTTCTGCGTCTCTCACCGTCGGCCTCTTCCACTCCACATCCCGAGTTTTAGAGGAGTAGGGGGCGAGTTCCTTGAAGCCCAGAGATGGAGGCTCCGCGGGGAAGCAGGGGTCCTCGAACAGGCACCCGGACTCCACACACTGTTGCTTCAGGGCCTCGTAGTCCTGGCTGGCGAAGGGCACAGCGTGGTCGTTGGAGCCCATGCCTTCTGCCCGGAGCCTGTTGGCGTATATACTCGCAGATATCCCTTCAGCTGGATACATACTGGTGCAAGATAAAAATATGGAGCCGGTGGGTGGGTATGCACGGTGCCATCTATAAATAACGGCACGCTAATCAGTGGCACAGCGTTGTCTAAGAGTCTAACAGCTCAGCAATCAGGGGTGGGAGTGCGTTTAGAAAAAAAAAACAACGATTAACTGGTAACCCCGTGTTTGACAAGACAGGGAGTCTGTATTACGCAGTTAGACTGAAAGTAGTGCAAAGCCAAAACACTGAATAACTGAGGTCAAGTCCTTTCTATTCTATTCTGATTGCTCATTTCTTTTTAAAAGTTTGCATTAAATCACTGCATTTCATATTTACATACTTAATATATTTAAATTTGCATTCAGGCCAACAAAATAATTACTAAATAAAGGGTTCAGCATTTTTCCTCCAATCTCAAACAGATAACAGTGTTAAATAAAGAATAAATTATTAAACAATTCACAGATTTTTTGATTTTTTTTTAGTAGTGAAGGGATCCTGACCTCAGTATTTTCACAGTCCGGGGTACAGCAAAAAGACAATCCTGCAAATATTAATATTTTAGGCCACAACAATACTATAAATACTATTAGTTTTACTTTGATTTTTTTTTTTTTGTAGTGTATTACTTTAACAGAAGTAAAAACAAGCCCAGCAGAAAAAAAAAAAACAGACAGAACGAATGTAAAGAAAAGTGATTATGGAGTAATGCGAGACGAGAATCATCACCACGATGAACACAACAAACCTGGGAACAACAAAAGAAGGGTTAGAAATAGGATACCTTGTCTGTATGGGCTGGCTGAGAGGGAGAATGAGAGAAAAATAAAGAGAGAGAAAAGGGTCACTTATTGATGCGTTTGCATCGTTTGGCAAAGATAAAGTGGTTTCGAACCACTTAGAGTCTCACGCGGTCATGTTAGCTGCAATCCACTCGTTTATATGCACTTTCTTCCAGTTAAAAACAACCTACTATATCCAGAACAAGACTCTTAAGTTGTCCCTTTCTGAATCCCTGCTAGAAAAACTGTGACGCCTCTTTTGTCCACTGGAAAGGAATCCTCATGAAGCCAGATTGGTAAACAGAGCAGGCCCTAAAAGCAGGAGGGGGAAAACTTGGATGAGGGATTGTGTTGGTGTTTAGGGTCGGTCCCCCCCCGACTCTGAGGCCCCTCATAGTCTGCAGGAATGTCCCTCTGCTCTGTCAAATAGAGGAGACAAAAGAGATACCTCTATTTTGCCCCAATAGACGGCGAAAAGCTGATCCATGCAGTACTGGGATGATGAGGTCATAACACAGGACTTCAACCTCAACAATCCTCCTAAAAATCTTCTTTGTCAAATGTCTTCTCTGCTCTGGAAAGTAACGCAGCACACACACACACAGCAGTGCAAACTCCTCTGTGAATTCACAGGCCTGTTACATTCAGAGTCCGTCTGGCATGGCTCAGACTGTTTACAGCACCTGCTCTAAAAGTACAAGTAGGCCTGTTCTCAAGCGCACCGGCCTGCAGTCTGCTTCAAAGATTTCAGATCACACTCATCCTGCTCTGAATGTAACAGCTGATTCGAGCCAATGAGCGTGAGTCTGACAGCCGTAACCTGTATTATTAAAGCCACTGCTTGCAGTATAATAAATCCAAACACTGTGGCCCGCAGCACTGCAATCAAAACCGTTAACCTCAAAGCTGCCTACGTGAAAGGATTCATTCAAAGAAAACGAGCAGAGCGACTGCACTCACCACCGCTTGAAAGGGAACTCTTTCAAAATAAATCGCGTGTTGATAATTGCGTGAATCTGTTAAATCTGTGGCGGGGGGGTGTTTGGTAAAGGGTGCAGGTCCAGCCCCAATGATCCAGCCCTCTCTCTGCTGCTCTGCTGCACACACACTCACACACACGGCGGGCACACAGTGCAGAAAGACCAGCCTGCACTAGGAGGAGGAGTGGCCACGGCTCACAGGCAATACCTCACTCTGCCGCTAGAGGCGCAAAAGACGGCTGTGGTCATAAATGATATGAAAATTATAGAGAAATATAAAGTTATTGCATAGTAGAGTCATTCATTTGAATTGTCACAATGAGACAATGAATTTACAAACCTGGCACAATCAGTATGAGCTTTGAAAAACTAACAAGCAGTCCTCCTCCCTCAGAACTGAGTGAATCCCAAACGCAAGATAATATTGTAGATATCATGTCTGTTTTATGGTATGTAAAAACTAAAAGTGTGCAGCATGTTTAGCTTAAGTGCAGGCTACATGAAACTTAAATCAAACCTGCTATCATAAGTAAATTAACGCCACATGAGTTATTTCTCTTTAGCTCACATATTTATCTGATAAAACTGAAAGAGGAAATGTTAGCGCACAAATAAAAAACTGTCCTCGCCATGAAGGTTAATGATAAGCTCACATAAAATTGTAAGCTGGGTGGAATTCAATTCAAATATCAATGCTCTGGATAAACCCAACATGACATTGCACAACGGCTGCGTATCACCTGAGAGATAAAGTGCGTAAATGGCTGCAAAGGTTAAAGATCCCACATGATAGACAAACATGATTAGGTTACAATCCCTTGTTTGGTTATGATGCAGCTAAAGGTTTAGAGTGTCATGTGATGTTTGTTGAATGGTTTAAGAGTTTTTGGAAACTAAATTATATGTTTGTTTTTGTTTTTAATCAGCAGGAAAGGAGGAAAGGAGCAGAACGTGTGTGCCTTTATATATGTCTTAAATATTACATTTTCTTGGAGTTGTTGTTCTGGTGAATCTGCCTCAAGGAACATGAATTATACAGAATAAGCCACTAAATAAGAACTGAAGTGAAGGCGTGAACATCGCTGCAAGAGGCCAACTAGGCGTCAATGCATCAAGTGTGATGTTCGTACATGAACACACACCCTTTTCCAGCCAAATTTAGATCACTTTTGGTTATTCCACATTAAAATCATGCCTCTCCGTGCTCATTTGAGGTGGGTGGAGAACAGGCTGTAAATATGTTATGGTATCAGTGCGCACCACAGACACGATTTTGCAACTCATGGTGGGTTGTTTTGTCGCTGTCAGTCATCAGACCACACCTAATGTGGAAAAGAACTCTAGACATTCAGTGTTCAGGGGCTTTTAAGCTACTCAGATCAATATTTTTATATCTATAACCGTGGATTAAATGAATATGTAGAACGCAATCAGAGGCGAGTTGGTGCATTTAAGGGTCCTGTACCTGTGTCACGTGAGTTTCACCACTGACCCGTCTTTAGAGGACTGGTATTCATGCCAATAGGTGACGTGAACACAGATCCTGACGTATTCTTTGACCTGGAAATAAATTTTGGACCCATTTTCAGCAAGACACATGTCTTCCAAACACCGTGACACTAATTGAATCAGGGGGAAATGTACTTTTGCTATTAGCTGTTTTGTCTAGATAACAGTACATGCATAATTGATCAGTAGTAATGCCGCAAAAGTCAATAATTTTTTCTACCAATGCTGAGATTACTTTATATCCATAATGAAGAAGCTATATGAGCAGATAGACTGTTGAATGCACTTAATTCATTTGTGTTATTTAATTAAAATGATGTTATTAGTCTATATCATCACGTTATGTGTGTGTCTGTAAAGATTCTCAGTCATCCAGTCACAGTATATCCATAAACAAAGCCAAGGGATTTCCCCTTTCACAACTCATCCAAGTGGCTTCTCCTGTTCGACTGGTGTGGAGTTTAGGTTTATATCTGGAACATCAGTGGGCGGCGCCCACGTCTGTTAACGACCGTATACCAGTTGCAGGAAGATGTTCAGATCATTCTGGGTGGTGGCCCACTTTTTAACAATTAGTGGTTATCTAACCACCCTCTAATTGCATGAGAGTATCTGGATGTTAACAGACCCTTGGAGGACACCGCCTGCGGGTATTCCTAATAAAAGCCTGAACTAATTTAGAACTGAAGAAGCCACTTGAATAAGTGGTGAAAAGTCTAAAATTTAAACAAGTCAAGTTTCCTTTGTTTTAGCTTTGTTTTATGACATTACACGTGTAGTTATTTGTCATATTTGACTCTCATTTTGTAAAATGTTTAGTTCTCATAAGTTAGAACCAGTTGAATTACTGCAGTGAGTCCAGGGTAGAGGCATCCTATGGAAATATGTTTTCTACTTGTCTATAGCGTGAGGCTGCGGTTTTTGATGGATTGTTATGTTCACAAAAAAAAGACTGTATACACACAACATTACCTTGCTTAAGACACACCCTTCTTCCAGCATCCATCAGTAGGTAAGACAGTAAGGTGTTGCTGCTGCTGTGTGGTCAAACTTAATGCTCTTATCTAAGAAGGCACCTATATCCAGTGACTGTGGACAAATAAATCGATCATCCATAACATTAATATTGTGTAAATATCCCTTGTGTTTCCAAAACAGTTGTGACTCATCAGAGAATAGACATGGGCCTTCTGAGGGTGTCCTGTGATGTCTGGTGACAGGATGTTGTTAGTGGGAAACTTTGGGTTGAGGGGAGGGGCCTCTGTGGATCAGACTTGGTCTAGTGCATCTCACAGATACTTGATCAGTTTGGGATCTGGGGAATTTGGAGGCCAGGTCAACACCTTGTGCTGATCTTCATGTTTTTTTTTTAGTTGTTCCTATAAGCTGTTTTTGTGCCTGTGTCAGGCTGCATCCTGCTGCCATCAAGGAGTGTCATTGCTATGGGGTGGGGGTGCCTGGTCTGGTCTAGGTGGGTGGTATATGTCTAAGTAACATCCACATGAATGCCAGGTCTAAAAGATTACCAGTAGAACATTAAGCTGTCACAAGATGGTCATCAAACACGGAATTCAGCTCGGACATTACTGTCTTTGTGCTTCCAACATATTCCATATCTGTAGATCTCTTATCACCGATATGAAAATTATGCAAATGTTCTATATAGGTGAGAGTTTTTTTTTAAATGTTTTAGTGTCTCTTTTCATGTTGGGTGTAATTGGATGGTGTGTGTAATCCTTAAATAACACAGTGCTTATATATACTTATGCTGAATCATGTGATCACAAAATAAACATGATATCAAAGACTTTTCCTTTCGTGTAACTGTTGAATTAAGTGTCTTCAAGACCTGTTTGATTAAGACTCAGCTTTACAGTACTCAGGATAGAGGATGTGAGCACAGAATCAGGATATAAAGTCAAACCTGCTGGCTGCATCCTAGGTCAGATTGTCACTGATATCCCATTCTTAATCCTAATCTGTTCAACAGCTGCTTCATTACATATATCACATATATCACACATATAATCTCTTCTTGTACACCTCTGTTGTAGGAAAATACCTCTATTTTTTATTTATCATTTGCCACTTCTATTGTTTATTATTACAAAATATAAGCCAAGCAAATAGCAGAAGACAATAAATGTGAAGCATTTCCCACAACACAGACACTTAACCTTGAAATGAGGCAATGGTAGTGGGGCTTCAAATTACCTTTAGGTGTGTCTCTGTTTGTGTTTCAGTTGTGGTCACGGCCATTTCAATATGGATTTGCCTAGGGTTGCAGCTGCCTGCTCAGGTTCATTTTACCTGTTCACTGGATGCCCCTCCCTCTCTGTGGTTCAACATCACATCACCTGTGGCAGATATAAAGGAGACAAAGGAAGGACTGGATCCTGTGTATCCTGGTGGAAGACCAGCTCACAATTCAGCACAGCTCAGCTCAAAAAGAGGGACATCCAATCCCCACCGTCCAAGTAGTCGAAAATACTGCACCAACTGAGAGGTAAGGATGACTTCCACGGCAGGTCGACTGGCCCGTCAGCAGGAGAGGGAAAAAGGAATTGGGACCAACGTGAATCCAGTGAAGTTCTCCCAGCAGGATTATAAGACTTTGCGGCAGCAGTGTCTGGAGAGTGGACGCCTGTTTGAGGACAACTGCTTTCCGGCTGAGTGCAAATCCCTGGGCTACAACGAGTTAGGGCCTTACTCATCAAAGACCAGGGATGTCGTTTGGAAGAGGCCAACGGTAGGAAGACAAATACAGTTTGTACAACAATTAGAGTATTTCATGTAGGGAAATTTATCAAAATTTACTCAAAAGTGTCCAACTTTTGCGATAATCTGTAGGAGCTGTGTTCCAACCCAAAGTTCATTGATGATGGAGCCACAAGGACGGATATTTGTCAAGGTGCTCTGGGTAAGTGTAAGGAAAAAGGATGAATAATTCAAAGAGGAGCGTTGGCTTTGTAATGCATACAGTCAAAAACATCCCAGTAGAGAAACCCTCAATCCTTTCTACTTTTAATCTTAAACAAGGAAGAGGTTTGTTGGCAAATGCTCTTTACAGGTAAACACCCCCAGGGGTGTAGCACCAAATTCTGGGCCCTGTACGCTCTTAATGTCAGTGGGCCCCTATGCATACCAGTGCACGAAGCGCGCGAGGAAAAAAGAAATTGGGGGCATTTATTTATAACTAAACAAGCATAAATAGGGTTTTAAGCTAAAATCAGATCAGATTATATTGATGACTGGTTCTTTCATTCATGACCTGAACTGATGCATTTGGCCTACTTGTGCTCAAACACCTATAAACATTAGGCTACATCTGGTTTGTGTACTAACGTTTTTATCCATGACACATTTTTCAAATAAACTATCTAATTTTTCAATAAAATTGTTCTTCAGCTTGTAGAAAAAGACATAAAGCCTTGCTAAAGCCTTACACGAGATGTAAGGATGTAATTTACATCCCAGTGAATGCCCACTGACTCTGGACCACGACAACGTTAACGTTAATTGGATGCAGTTACACAACAAGTAAACTCGGTTCACCTTTCGGAAAGAAAGCAGTTAACAGTTGCTTCCCCTCATTCTGCCTTATTTATTTTTCTTCCTTTTGTGTTTTTTGGGCGGCATGATGACAGCTAGCCTCCAGGTCATCCAGTCTGGGTTTACTGACATACTTGTCGCTGGCCGCTGTCTATGGGCGGACTAAACCATTTTGTGTCTGCAAGAGGGGGCCCCCAGAATGTCCAATATGTTGAGAGGGCTGTGACACGAAGTTCATTCTCTCAGTTGATGTTATCAATATATTTGAAATACATTATGACACCAATTAATTGGAGGGCCCAATTCATTCCCGAAAAATAAATAAATAAAAAAATCTGGATTTTCATGGGCCCTCTCCCTACTCGGGCCCTGGGTAATCAAGTCCCCTTTTCCCCCCACTACCACGCCCATGAACACCCCAATGGTACCTAATCTCAGAAGATGTGGTCATGTACTGTATCTGCCCTTGCTGTGCAGGTGACTGCTGGCTCCTGGCTGCCATAGCCTCTCTGACTCTGGACCAGCGGATCCTGGCCCGCGTGGTGCCTCCTGGTCAGAGTTTCACCCGAGATTATGCTGGAATATTTCACTTTCAGGTCAGATTAAAGGCCTTTCTGGTTGGATCACTGATACCTGAAAATGACCTGTTTAAAGGAGAACTAGTGTTTTTTTTTAACAACCTGGACCTTATTTCTGGCATAAAATACTTGTTTACTCACCCATATAACTTTGGTGTCATTTGGAGTCGTTCGGACGATATTTAGATCCGCTTATATCCATACAGTGGGAGTGACTAGGGCACCGAAACGCAGCCTCTATATAAAGCATTATCTGCCACGAAATTCGTTCATTTCACCAATATGTTGTTATGATACACTAGTGCTATTCCCAAATATCGTCCAAATTACTCCAAATCACACCAAAGTTATATGGGTGAGTAAACAGTAGTATTTTATGCCAGAAATAAGGTCCAGGTTGTAAAAAATGGTAATTCCCCTTTAATACAAAAGCTAAGTGAATGAAAACCTGCACACGGGTAAGACACTCCAAGGTATTGAATTGGGAAACCGCTAACATCGCTTATCTGATACCATCATCAGTCAAAATGACAACTTTTGCTCTCGATCAATAATTTCAGTATATCAAGCCTTGTTCTGTTGATAGATGCTTGTTAATTACACTCGATTCACTCAACAATAAACGTTGAATGCCATTTTACTGATTAATAATTCAGCAAAGCTCTTGTGCTTGCAAACAAACTTTCACCAGTCCATGTGGATGGTAAGAAAAGATAAGGTCATGTTGATTTAAAGACAAACTGTGAAAGCCGCAGCTAAAACATACAACCCAAGGTATCACACGTTTGAGTCACAACGCAGGACAGCTGAATGACTGCAGAGGATTTGATGTTGACTTTACTGACAGAAGTGTCTTCTGTTCAGTTCTGGCAGTTCGGCGAGTGGGTGGACGTGGTGGTTGATGACCGCCTGCCCACCAGAGATGGAAAGTTGCTGTTTGTTCAATCAGCAGAAGGCTCCGAGTTTTGGAGTGCTCTGCTGGAAAAGGCCTACGCTAAGTAAGGATTATTCCTCTTATATATCTTGCACCATCCAAACCTCAATGCGCATTAAATGCACAGTGCTGACACAGCCAGTCTATTCACATCCCTCTGTGTCCTGCAGAGTCAACGGCTGCTATGAGGCCCTGTCAGGAGGGAACACTATCGAGGGCTTTGAGGATTTCACCGGAGGAATTGCAGAAATTTACGACCTAAAGAAGGCACCACCTAATCTCTTTCAAATCATTAAGAGGGCTCTGAGGCTGGGTTCACTGCTGGGTTGCTCTATTGACGTAAGTCTTATTTTCGTAGGGATTTACATGACAATCGTTGCAAACAAACTCCCAACAAGACATCCACTGATTGGAAAATTTAACTTGGGGTGCTTTCAGATCACCAGCGCCTATGAGACAGAGGCAGTTACAGCTCTGAAACTTGTAAAAGGACACGCATACTCACTGACTGGTGCAGAAGAGGTATGTGAAATATCTTGTGTTTTTCACGATCCTGCGTACAAATTACTTTCAATCGCAAAGCCTTACTTTCTCCTTCTAGGTTCATTTCCAAGGCAAACTGGTTGAGCTGGTCCGTGTCAGGAACCCATGGGGTCAGGTGGAGTGGACAGGGGCTTGGAGTGATGGGTACGTTTTCATATTACGTATCCACGAACCATCAATCACCACCGATTAATGTCAAGATTATCCAACAAAACATGTCTTATCAAAAATAGATCCAGCGAGTGGAACTACGTGAGTCGAGACGATAAGTCAAAACTGAACCATGTGGGTGAAGATGGAGAGTTTTGGTAACAGTCTTTCACCTTTTATTTAGCATATAAGCTCTTTAATAACCAAAGCTGTTGAGTTGTAGTGAGAAATGCTTTCCTCTCCCTAGGATGTCGTATTCAGACTTCATCAGACAGTTCTCCAAGCTGGAGATCTGCAACTTGACCCCAGACACGCTCATGAGCGACGACGTGGGCCACTGGAACCATTACCAGTTTGAAGGGATGTGGAGGGTCGGCTCCACCGCTGGCGGCTGCCTTAATAACCCAGGTTGATGAAAAAAAAAAAAAAAATCCTGCGCATCAGAACAAGAGGCCCCATTAAGCCGCTTCATAATAAAGAAGACATATTTTTGTGTGTCTGTTCCAGCCACGTTCTCATCCAATCCTCAGTTTATGGTGTGTCTGGAGGATGTGGATGATGATCCCCTAGATGGAGAGGACGGATGCACCTTTCTGGTGGGGCTGATGCAAAAGGATGGACGTCAGCAGAGGAGGCTTGACCGCACCCTTGAGGCCATTGGCTTTGCCATTTATAAAGTATCTTTGAATAATTTCATATTTTATTTCATTTTATTTTTTTGAAAACAACCGACTGATTTGCTAAAATATTTTCCGTTTTTTTCAGGTCCCGGATGAGGTTCGTATCTTTTCCTTTACTTAAATGTGAAATGCAAACCACATGTCACAGCATGCGTTGCTTGACTGCACTGTAAATCTCTGCAGCTGTTTGATTTTCCAGCAATAAAACCCTTCCCTCGTCAATCTGCAGTACAAGGGCCGCAGCAATGTCCACCTGGGTCCTGACGTCCTGCTGCGACAGAGACCTGTGGCCATGAGCAGCACCTTCATCAACACGCGTGAAGTGTGTGACCGCTTCAAGCTCCCCCCGGGCGAATATGCCATCATTCCTTCGACCTTCCAATCTCACAAGAATGGACGTTTCATTCTCAGGGTGTTCTCAGAGAAGACGGCTGAAACCAGGTACCTGTGGCTGAGACATTTTAGTTAATGCAGCCATCTAGTGGATAAAGCTAAAAATCCAGCTAGTTTTTTTCTAGAGGAAAAGACTTAATTTATACTTGACAAGATTTAGTGTACATGCTATTTTTATACACCGCAACAAGTTATGCATTTCTGTTTATTTTAGTCCATTGGAGGAGGACATTAATGCTGAACTAGAGGAGGTAAGAAAGTGCTTTAAAACAACTTTTTAAAGATATTCTTTTTCTTTCCACTTTTGTGTTGTGGCTAAACAAACCGCGTCATACCATAAACTGAATTCGACCATATTTCAAAGAATATTTTTTCCATTCATCTGCGTCTTTCTTTCACAGGAGGAGATATCTGAAAGTGACGTGGATGCTCATTTCAAACATCTCTTCAAGCAGATTTCCGGCGATGTAGGTTGAGTAACGTGAGAAATGACAGCAAATCAAACATTTAAACGGTCCTGAGGCGGATTTATAATTAAAATTCAAATAATAACAAGCACGTTTCAAACAGGACATGGAGGTGTCCGTCTTTGAACTGGTGAAAATCTTGAACAACGTCGTCTCTCGCCGTAAGTGGAACGAAAATGGATTGATTTCTACACAGCCTCTTTGTATTGACATACATATTGCACTACGCCGTGTTGTTATTTTCTTATAGGGACTGACATCAAGACAAATGGATTCAGCCTTGAGACAGGTCGCCTTATTGTCAGTCTGCTGGACGTATCCTCTGCAAACATAAAAAAGTCTAAGGCACAGATTCTGTGCTGCTCCAAATATGCCAGAATTTACAGCGCACTACATCCTTGGAGTTAAGATGCATCTGTTTTGCACGGTGAGCTATTTTATGAGCCTTAATGTTCTCCAGAAAGACGAAAGCGCCAAGCTGGGACTGATGGAATTCCACAAGCTTTGGAACAAAATCCAGAAATACCTGGTAAGATGTGATTTGATGTGGTTTCAAAAGAACGTTGGCTTGTGCTTTAGCTCCCAGATGTATCTGCTAACACGCGTCTGTGCAGGAGATCTTCAAGACTCACGACACAGACGGCTCTGGCACCATGAGCTCCCATGAGATGAGAGGTGCCGCCACTAAAGCAGGTAACATGTCACAACCATGTTTAGAGGTCTCAAAAATAGACCAAAGCTCTACATTAAAGTAGTGCGGATGGTAATATAGATGATTTAAAACTAACCACAGTTTAGCTGTAAAGCTATAATTACGTATTTGCTGTATTTTACTTCACTAAATTTAACAGGATTTCTCAATTGCGATTTAAAAGAATCTAAACTACACATTTGGATTAGTGAACCCTAAACTGAGCATGTTACGACCAGTTTTGAGTCACATATTAGGAAAAAAAAAAAGGCATGCACTTTGAACACGGCATTGCATTAGGTTTAAATTGCATCTAAACAATGGGCGCTACAGGAAGGAGGCCCACCCTGACATCATTGTGTGTCTGTGCCTGTGTGCATGGGTTACTGACAGACTAGATAAGCCAGTTGGAGGACTCCCGCCCTGCACATACACTTCATACGTTTATATGTTACCACATGAACAAAACATACATGGGCGAGGCAGTGCAACATAAGTCTTCCACTAATCACCCCGCTAACATCTGAAACCACCTGCACGGATGAAACTGAACCACGCACTCTGACAGGAAATGATGGCTGTTTTCATCCCCCAGGCTTCCACGTCAACAGCGCGGTGCTGCAGGCCGTTGTCAGCCGTTACGCCGATGCACAGTACGCCATAGACTTTGACAGTTTCGTAGGCTGCCTCATTAAAATGGAATTGCTCTTCAGTAAGTGTCAGCTCAGATGCAACACTATTATCACTCAGTATGTCTAAACTGAAGCAGAGTTTACATTGCCAGGAGCCTTATTTTTTTTTGTCCTTCTCCCTGCCAGAAATGTTTAAGGCCCTGGAAAGAAGCGACTCAGGGAAGATTGAGCTGGATTTGCAACAGGTGTGTGGGGAAAAGAGCTAAAGCCACAGATCTGTCGGCAGCCCTGATTTGGAAAGCTAATTGTGTAATTTTGTTTCCTCTTACAGTGGCTGTGCCTGGCGATCTACTAGCTCTGAAGACAACACGAGAAAGAACCCCTTTCCAAGACAATTCACATAACACTTTACATAATAATCTCCAAGCTCTTAAAATGTCTTAACAAAACAATGTCTGGGCATATTTTAAGTCACTTGTGTGTACTTATCATTTCTGGTTATTTGTAGCAGGGGAAAATGTACTCAAGAAGTGTGTGTTTTTTTGCTCTTTGGCTTTTGCAACTTCTGTCAAATGAAAAAATAAAATAAAGAACGAAAGAAAGAAACTAAGAAACTATGGCTCTTGAACTCATCTGTTTCTAAAATGATGTTTAAATAACTGAAATAGATAGCTTTCGCTCTCTGTTTTAGCTATTTTAGTTTGGATTCCCATTTATAATAATTAGTAAGGAATCATAATATCTGTAGTGCTAAAGTGAGTCAAATAAAGTATATATATATATATATATATATACTTTTGAGACTTTAATCCGGTGATTTTCCACCTGTGTGTCTGTATGTGGGCCACATTAAACAAATGAGACAGAGAGGGCTGGCCTAAACAGGTGAGCCAGTACAGGCAGTCTGCTTTAACAATAAAGGGTGTGCACACAGTCGAACTGCATGTATGACAGAGCCTGTCAAACCGCACACACAGACTGAGAGGCAAGCCTTGGACAGGCACAACATCTCAAACTCTTCCAAAAATGTCGGGAATTGCAGCTAAGCTCCAGCACATGAGAGAGAAATCGCACGGCATTGGAACCAATGACCATGCGGTGAATTACCTGAACCAGGACTTCGAGGAGCTGAGGAGAAGCTGCCTGGAGAGAGGTCGGCTGTTTGAGGATGAGTGCTTCGAAGCTCTGCCCTCATCCCTGGGCTACAACGAACTTGGACCAAACTCCTACAAAGTTCGGGGCATCACCTGGAAGAGGCCCAGGGTGAGTGAAGCAGAAACACTAGTAGAAAGTACAGAGAACAGTTGCAGTTATTATTCATCCTAAAAAAAGTGCTTCCCGCAATTGTTGAGATATTTTATAATCTGGAAAGCAAAGACGAGAAAGCTTTCTATATGCATTCATGTCTTATTTTAAGTTAAGGTTTGCATAAGTATTAATTGCATTAATTTTGTTGTACAGCTTTATGTGAGAAGTCACAGGCTACACACTTTATGATTAATAGTTGCAGCCGTTTGGTGATGTAAACTTGTTCCTGCTTATCCACATACCAAATTCTTGAGACTTCATCCAGGTCTTGTCAACCGAGTGTGTTACTTATTTAAAAAACAGATGAAAACTACATAAAATTATAAATCTAACGTAGCATATTGGATATATTGGATATTTTTATTTTATAAATTTTATTTATTCTTTGTTAATGTAATCTTTTTTTCCCTCAGGAATTGTGCTCCAATCCAAAATTCATAGTTGAAAATGCAACCAGGACTGATATCTGTCAGGGAGCACTTGGTGAGACACACACACAAACATGCAAACACACACACACACACACACACACACACACACCAGTATTCAAAATCATCCATCCATGCAGCAATGTCTGCAATAAATTAATTTTTTAAATTTTCAAAAAGTTTCTCACTTTGCAATCAGTCACATTCAAAATGCACTTTGCTGGCACAATAACCCACTTAGGAATGATATATATTTTACATATTTAACAGTTTGGGTGACTTTGCATGCCTATCTTAAACTTCCACATCTCTGACGATAACACAGTAGCACTCTGATAACAGCTCTTCTCATGTGGACTTCTTTGTCGATGTTTGTCGATGTCTTTTGCTTAAATTTTTTCTATCTATTCACCACTGATATGTCACCTAAACCTGTAACCCGACTAATAAATTCCTGTGCACCGACACCAGCTGTCACAGTGCACAAGACACAATACCTCCTTCAGTCCCCTCTGTCTACACCCAGGCAAAATGCATGTGGGTGTGGATGAGTTGGTTTTGTAGCCACTGCACAATGAGAGATGGGACAAAACGGCCGTGCCTTTGCACAACTGAGGTTTTTGTGCAAAGAACCCTCCAAGCTGCTGTGTTTTGGAGAATGAAACTAAGTCTCAGTGTCACATGAGCTCTTTTTATTCTTCATTAACTTGCGTTCAGGTGACTGTTGGCTCCTGGCAGCCATCGCCTCCCTGACTCTCAACAAACAGGTTTTGTCTCGTGTTGTGCCACACAATCAGAGCTTTGAGGAAAACTACGCCGGCATCTTTCACTTTGAGGTACGACGCACCGCCTCATTTAGAATCTCTTCATATTTTATTTGCTGCCTCAGCGGCACAAGCCGGTCTGATGTGACCTGCTGTGTGTTCCCAGTTCTGGCAGTTTGGTGAGTGGGTGGATGTGGTGGTCGATGATCGTTTGCCCACGAGGGATGGAGAGCTGCTGTTTGTTCACTCAGAGGAGGGCTCAGAGTTTTGGAGTGCCTTGCTGGAGAAGGCCTATGCTAAGTACGGAAGAACAAATATCTTTCAGTCTGTTTCCGTGTCTTTTTTTTGGAGCTTTGTGCTTCATTACGTCTTACCCCTTTAGGCTAAATGGATGCTACGAGGCGCTTTCTGGGGGCTCCACCACAGAGGGATTTGAGGACTTCACTGGAGGCATTGCTGAGAGGCATGACCTGAGCAGTCCAGATCGAAATCTCTTCAAAATCATCAGGAAGGCCTTGAGCAGAGGTTCTCTCCTGGGATGCTCCATTGATGTTAGTTTGTTTCACCACAGCATGGCAGTTATCTTTGTGGTATATGGTTGCTTCAACTCAGTGGATTCTCTTTTCCATCTTAGATCACCAGCGCAGCCGACTCAGAGGCCATCACGCATCGCAAGCTGGTCAAAGGCCATGCGTACTCTGTGACAGGAGCAGATCAGGTGAGGATGTGTTTTCTGTACCATCAAGTGAAGCTGCAGCGGTTACGACGGCAAATATATTCTGCACATTGCCGTTAGATGATGCAAATGTTAATTATTGAAAGTATCTGATATCTTTCTACATCTGTGTCAGGTGGAGTGTAGAGGAGAAACGGTGCAGCTGATCAGGATTAGAAACCCTTGGGGTCAGGTGGAGTGGACTGGAGCCTGGAGTGACAAGTGAGTTGTAAGGGAAGCCAGTATGCTCAGGTCATTTTGGGATTTTGGGATCTTCTCAATTTTGCTCTGCCATCAGTTGCAGATCACCTCATGTGGCTTTGAGTGAAATGCCTGGAGGTCAATTCTGTGTATTGCCATAAAATGTAAACGTTTATGTCCAACCTCAAGATCTAGTAGCTTTAGGTTGTTACCCTCAAATGGCAAATAACAAATAGTTCAGTTTATGCAAGGTAAAGTTTGCTCAGAAGTTAGCACTGAGTTTATGAGCATGCTAGCATAGTGACGTTAGCATTTAGCTAAAAGGAGCTGTCAGCACAGACTCACAGAGCCTCACACGCTATAGAGAGCAAGTTCCTTTTTATTAACCCTTCAGTGACATATGACTGTTAACTGATAGAGCAAAGGCATTTTTATTTTGGCTTTTCTCATTTCCTTGTCGTTATCCCTGTTGTGTTGTTGTGGCGACCCAGACTAATTGGAACTTGTTTTTTTCCAACATGCATGTAAAATACACACCCTGTGGACAGGCTGGTAAATCCTGTTGTTTAAAAGGCTGTTTCACTGACACGGGATGCCTTTTTTTGTGGTTGTGGTGTAGGTGGAGCATGTATAACAGCTGTGGCAGTTGGACTAATAACCACTCCTGACTGCGAGCCTGTATATCTGTGCAGAACATTATACAAATGAATATTCCTAATGTGCCGTGTTTCTGTTTTCTAGTTCACACGAATGGAGATATGTGAGCGATGATGACCGGGACAGGCTGACGAATCGCTCTGAGGACGGGGAGTTCTGGTAAATTTCACGGAATTTGCTTTATCCACTGATAGAACTCCTACAAGTGTTATATGTATTTATTGAGCCCAGTTATTAATGCTTTATGCTAAACTGCATTATTTTTTGAAGAACCCTGGTGCATTAACGGGAAACAACCAATCTGTAGCCTTCTTTAAAGCAATACAGAGCAAATTCAGCAACAACATTACGTCAAGGAGTGTGAAGCTCAAAGGTTGTCCAGCAAACAAAAATGTTACGTGCATTCTTAGTTCTGACTCCTGCAACAGAAATTTCCATGGCTGCTTTTTCCGCAGGATGTCGTTCTCTGACTTCCTGCGCCAGTATTCCCGCCTCGAGATCTGCAACCTCACCCCAGATGCTCTATCAGGAGACGAGTATAAGAAATGGGCAGAGTCGGAGTTTGAAGACACGTGGAGACACGGCGTGTCTGCTGGAGGCTGCAGAAACTATCCAGGTACGACTCGACTTGAACGCAGCATTTGTGTTGTAAGAATCAACCCTACGTACTGTAACACTACTGTATTGAATGGCTGCTTGATAACTCCTGCTTCTCCTCTTAGACACCTTCTGGATGAACCCTCAGTCTGTTATAAAGCTGAATGAGGTGGATGACGACCCTGATGATGGTGAGGAGGGCTGCACCGTCATTGTCGGCTTGATGCAGAAGAACAAGCGCCGCAGGAGGAAAATGGGGGAGGACATGGAGACCATCGGGTTTGCCATCTATGAGGTAAGGAGCTGCCTTCAAGATGCATTTGTAAAGAAGAGCAGAGGTTGAATATGTAATGTTTTCATCTTGTTCTTATGTTTAATCTGTTTTTGTCTTTTTCCAGCTGCCTGAAGAGGTATGTAAGACAGAGACCCTGCACCATCCTCAGAAATGAGTATTCTGTTCTGGAAATGCACCTTATAGATATTTGCACATTATAACGAAGATGGTAGGTGCAGGGCGTCCCTGTGTGACCGTTCTGCATGGGTTTTTTGTTTTGCAGTACTCTGGCCAAAGGCAAGTGCACCTGAAGAAAAACTTCTTCCTGTACAACTGTTCTGCAGCACGATCCGAGACCTTCATCAACCTACGAGAAGTGTGCAACCGCTTCTGTCTCCCTCCCGGAGAGTACCTCATCATCCCGTCCACCTTTGAGCCCAACAAGAATGGAGACTTCTATGTGCGGGTGTTCTCGGAGAAAGAGGCAGATTTCCAGTATGTTCCTGCTCCGAACTATGCACAATTTCATAATGACAGTGTCACGGCCGTGCCTCCTGTTCATCCCTTGTGTTTGCGGTGCTTTCCTTTGCGTTGTGTCTCCTGCGCTGCATTGTCTCTCTCTTTTTGTTTTGCGTCTTTGGGTGTGGCACTCCTGGCAGCCACTCTGCCCCCACCTTCCTCTGCCTTCTACAATCACTCACGTCTTCATTTCTATTCGCCTCCGCTGCCTAAAAGCCTGCCTTTGTGTCGCCTTGAGCATTGCAATTGTTAGCATCTTTAATTTTGCATTATAATATCCAAAATGACCATGACTTCTCACTGCTTGCAGAGAGATTGATGATCCTGTAGACTGCCATGTTGAGCAGGTAAAAATCACATCTGTTGATATATAAAGAAAAGATATAAGATGCTTTTAACATTTAAGCAAATAGTTTTTTTTTCTTTTTTGCCTTCTTCAGATTAATATTGATGAAGACGACATCAGTGACAGATTCAAGAGGCTGTTCGGACAGCTTGCCGGACATGTAAGTAAGCTAAAGGTCCGATGCATTATCTTCTCTCTTCTTATTGTCCTTGTGACCAACACAGTGTCTGTGCTTTGCGCCTCTTAGGATGTCGAGATCTCTGCGTTCGAGCTGCAGAGAATCCTCAACAGAGTGGTGACTAAGAGTAAGAAGTTATTTCTGTCTTCTCTTGCAAGCATGTGCAGTGCATGCATTGATGCGCGCTCGTCACAGCGAATTAACCCGTTTTATACATTTTCAGGAAACGACATCAAGACCAATGGGTTTAGTCTGACAACTTGCCGCAACATGGTCAATCTCCTGGACGTATCCTTCCTGTTTAAAGCCAGGTTGTGTCTGGAGACTTCACAAAGCAATTAACCTCTGAACACCTGGATATCTGCTTTTAGACAATACAAGGAAAAGTGTTACATTTTGGGAAATACGAAATAAATATTTGCATTCTTGTTTAAAGCTGGATGAGGTCAGGCCACTCTCACGTCTGTATTTTATTGTAGAATATGTGGGTACAGCCGAGCAAGAAAGCATTAAGTCTCATTTAGGGTACTGGGGGACATTTATGCTTGTATGTTCATCATGGGCGGTTTAGACTTCTACATTGACTCAGAGGCTACCATGACAACGCAGACCCCTACCCAGACCCTAGCACCGTAGCTGACGTGCACCTACAGAGGAATCCAGCAAGAGCTTGGTAGTAGCCTGTTTGTGCTTTAGTATGTCTGGCTGCTTCTCCGGTTTGTTTTGGATCAATACAGATGAAACACATCGAGGAAAGGTTAACTGAGGAGGTTTGGCGGTACAAAGGTTTGCATGACTCGTCTTACAGTCACAGTCGCCATTGTTGAAAGTGAAGCAGGAAATGGCACCACTGTTTGAGCCAGACTGACGAGCGCACAAGTATAAATGGCTCTCATATCTGTTTTAAACCCTCACTTTAAAGTTCTTTCAGCTGAGTAAATGTATATCCAGTGTTGTTCTACAGTCTACAAAAGTGCTGTTCTCTTTCCGTACACACTTTCTTTGCTATAAAAACATGTTTAATCTTTGCTTTAATATTGCATATTCCAGTCTTAGTTGATGCTACACATTACTCGTCAGGTTACAAATCTCCTTGACGTTCTTTTTAAAGAAAGATGGAAGCGGAAAGCTCGGCCTGGTGGAATTTAAGATCTTGTGGACAAAGATTGAGAAATTCCTGGTGGGTTCTTCGTCTGTACTGCAACATATTTTCTTTTATTTTAGAAGACTTGTGATTGCATGTGACCACTCTTTGTTTTTTTTACATTAGGATCTGTACAAAGAGAGAGACACTGACCAAAGCGGCTGTATGAGTGCCTCTGAGATGCGCATGGCTGTTGACGCTGCCGGTAAGAAGTGGATTTCATTAAGAGGGTTTTAGACGATGAAGCAATCAGGACTTTGGTTTTCTTTGCCTCTGTGTTTTCCTCCATTGTGCGCGCTTCTTTCGGCAGGTTTCTCGCTCAACAACGCCCTGCATCAGATAATCGTGGCCCGTTACAGTGAGCCAAGCCTCACCGTTGACTTTGACAACTTTGTGTGCTGCCTGGTTCGCTTAGAGTCGCAATTCAGTGAGTTTTTGGCCTTGTGAACACATTTCCGTCCTACTGTCACACAGACATTACACAGACAGTCAAAATTCTGATGTTTACTTTAATCCACTACAGACACCTTCAAGACCCTGGACAAGGACGGCTCTGGTGAAATAGAGCTGAACTTCATGGAGGTAAGAGACCGTCCGTTATAATGAAACAAAAAAATAAATAAATGCATGGGTGCATCATGCAGTAAACTCTCTCGGTTTTCATCCACAGTGGTTGAATCTGGCGATGCTGTAGACAAGCTATGACTGCCGAAGAATCCAGACGTGTGCTGGGGAGTCATTTCTGAACATTAGTGTTGTTTTCTTTGTTATTTCTCACAATGTGTGTGTGTGTGGTGGTACACAACTTAATCAGAACTTACTGTAAAATTATAATCTCCCACAAATAAGTACGTGTTTATTCAATATTAAATAAAAAAAGCCATTTCTCTGCCTCTGTTCTTATTAACCTAAAATGTTGGGAAATATGCCCAAATTTAAAATGAGCTGCAAGAATATGAATATTTCTCGTCTGTCCTGCCTTTTGTATGTGTAAAAGAAATTGTCTGATTCCAGATTTGATGCCAAACGAAGCTAACACACTTCATGTGGTTGCTTCATAATTAGTGTAAAGACACAAGAATAGAGAATACAGCAGGTTAAACCTATGACAAATCTAAGACAAAATTCTCTAAGTAGCGTTTCCTCAGTTTACTTTGTTTGTCACCACTATTAAATTATATCATCAACAGATGAAGCAATGTTTATTATGATGGAATTCTGACGAACAGCAGGATTAACCAGATGCAGCCATCCGAGCGAAGCTCTGACCCCACCCAGTAAACAGAAGTGCAGCACATCTGACTGGAAACCTGAACCCAGGTCACAGCCACAATGCTTTTTGTCCGCACGGGTGTAAAGTTGCTATTTACACGCCAAACAGAATCTGCGCGAGGCGTTAACGTATGCGGGGTGAAAACACGGTTCCCAACTCTGCTAAACACCTTCTTTAGGTAATGAGGATCACACTTTGACTTGGAGTAATAACATTTAAAAGTAAAAAAGTGGGATTCAAAAATGAAGCTGAATGCAACTTCAGCAAAATGTAAGTGTGATTTATATTGCAATGGCTCATACATGTTGTAAAATGACAAAATGACAATCCTTCATTTAATCCAAATGAATCTGGAGGCCAGGTCAACACCTTGTGCACCAGGGGGTGCCTGGTCTGGTCTAGGTGGGTGGTACATGTCTAAGCAACAGCCACTCGAATTCAAATCCCATCCTTAAAAAGTTTTATTTGAAAATGTCTTTCTTTCTTTGGGTAGACATAACTCGCTGGCCCTGGTCTTTGGTGTCAGACAGTGATGACACTCACTGCCAGCAGATGTCACAGTTCTCATAAATTTGGGTTTTCGGCTGCTCTGACGTCGCTGACTGGGTTGTGGCCAAACTCCCAAAATGCTTGCAGCAGCATGAAGTTTTAATTTCACAGAAAGCTATGCAGCAGCCATTTCCTGCCCTGTGTGGTTCACAGTTGTATTTCCCCTTTTTACAACCGAAAGCTGCTGCGGCTGCCGGCAGCCATTAGCTCTGGTAGTCATGTCTTAAGTGACAGTTAGGAGTCACAGTAAAGATGACGAGCCTAGAAAGCAACTCTCAGAAAGGTTTCCAACTGACCTTTCGTCATATTTCTGCTGATCAAACTGACAACTATGTGACATAGAGATGTCACAGATTCAAATGATTCTAATGTAGTAGTTCTGGTGCAGGTAAACTACAGAGTGTTCTTGCTTTTCTGGAACAGAAGCTAGTCCGGATGTGGGGCGGGTACTCTGAGTGTCTGCAAACCACGAATCCACCTTAAGGAAGCAACCACTCTGACGCTGAAGAAGAATGTCTGTATTTAAAAATAGTTTCTGAGGTGGAAGAGTTTGAAAAGATACGTTGGGGGAAAAAAAGAGCCCTAAAATAAAAAGAAAAATGATAAAGAATGTGTTTCTTCTGTTAGATATCTATTAATACTTCAGGGTGCTATAAACCAGGAAGTGTAAGAATCACTGTATTACTATATATGGGGTGAACACTCACATGTTTCTTCTCACACTTGTCTTCGACGTCATTCTAAAGGAGTGACACAGAAAAAACACATGGAAACCAGAAAGCAAATGTGCTTATTTGTGTGAAAATACACTGATCAGGCATAACATTACAAATACCTTTTTGCTGTTGGTTGCCTTTTTGCTGCCAAAACAAAGAGTGGACATGGGTCTTCTGAGGGTGTCCTGTGGTCTCTGGCAACAGAATGTTGTTGGTGGGGGGCCTTTGGGTCCTGTGGGTTGAGAGGAGGGACCTCTGTGGCTCATCCCACAGATACTTGATCAGTTTTGGATCTAGTGAATTTGAGAGGCCATGTCAACACCTTGAGCTGTTTTTTGTGTTTTTTGAGTTGTTCATAAACCATTTTTGTGTGTGTGCCTGTGTCAGGCTGCATCCTGCTGGGGATGGCTGATGAGATAAGCTGTGGGGAAATTAGGGTGTTACAGTGGCAGGGAACAACAGTACAAGATACAAAAATTAGAATAAGGCAGACAAGAGAAACTATATAAAAAGTAAATACGTTATGGTACAAAAAATATTTACATATTGCATCAGGTTTTCAGTGACTAACCAGAAGCTGAAATAACCAACTTGTATAAACTGAGGGTTGAGGTGGTAAGAAGGTTAAATATACATATTGGCATTCCTGAATATCATGAATAAAATATGAATGAAAACATGAATAAAAAGAAAATGCTATCAAGGAGTGTCATAGCTATGGGTAACATGAAAGTGACAGCCACATGAATCCAAAAGTTCAAAAGTTTCTCAGCAGAACACTGAATTGTCACAAGATGGTCAATGTCATTTACTGCTCCTGTCAGTGGTTTTAATGTTGTGGCTGATCGGTGTATGTCCTATACTGGCCGATTTGGATCAGGACTGTGGAGTGTCCGAGGGGCTTTTCCAAAGGGAATAACTCCACCGAGCAAGAAAGGAAGGATTAAGAAATTAAATGATCAATGTGTTGATGTTACAGTCGGAAAAAGTGGCTGTTGGGTTGAGTCTTATGTAATGATCCTGTTCATCCTAATTTATGTGTTGATTATATTTTGCATTTCTAATCTGAACACGCAAAGTAACTAGTAATATTTAGGCAGCAGAAGTATTTGTACTTTGTTACTTTCCCCCCTTTGGAAGAGGATGAGAGTGGGAATGGTATGGGGCCAAACTTCCCTTCCTGTCAACAGGGCCCCTAATACCCAGCTACACTCCTGGACTTCACAGAGAAGTCCTAGTTTTACTATTCCTGGGGCCCTTTTTAAACACATTCTCCTTTTGTTGCTTGGTTTCTTCTCTTTTTTCGTTGAACCAGTGCAGTTTTCCAGCAGCCATAAACCTGATTTTCACATACATATAATTATTTTGTCTTGCAGGCTTTACGCTGACTCTGCACTTTAATTTTGAAGGGCCGTAGAAATGGTGCCGACTCATCAATCAGTCATTCAGAAGTGGAAGAAAACAGGTGACAAAACGAGAACTAAAAACACGTCATCCAAATTGGTCCCCCTTATCAAAATGCGTTACCGCGTCTAAACGTAGTCGAGCTGAACACACCACCCTTACCTTTTATTCCAACATATCTGTGCACTCGTTTTACCCTTTACCTTATAAGGCAAGTAAACTTGCACCTCAGCAGCAGATGAGTAAAAAATGTGGACAGGTTTTGTTCTCCATATAAGGGTATTGTGCCGCTCCCACCGATGACACCTGGAATTTCACCTGGAAAGGAAGAGCACAACCATTTTAGGGCAGACTAGCAAAACTAAAGCAGATGAAAACAGGAAAACAAGAAATGTTTATCCTGCGTGTGACAATAAAGCACATATATCCATTGTGATTTCATGTGTAATACGATTAAATGCAAATGCTGAGGTTGCAGATGAATGTGTCACACCTGGGAAGAGGAGATGGGGGCGGGTCTGATTTTGGAGGTGTACTTATTTGCCACTGCTCCTCCTCCATGAGTCAACCTGCTCTTCTTCCTTATGACCCTTCAGCATTGCGACTGCAGCTGCCATTTTTTCCCTGCTTGTCTCCCTCACACATCAGAAGCAAAATGGTGAGTAGCTTTCACAAAGAATTTCTGCTGGATTTGCTTGTGCTCTCTCACTTAACAACTCCTGTGTGATTTGTTTGCTGCACAGGACCCGTCTAAAAAAAAAAATAAAATCTCTATATTTTCAGAAGTGCAACTTCCTTATTTTAACAATAATCATAAAAGATGATGCGTAAACTTTGTGAATTTTGTTTGCCTTGTGTGCATGTAAGACTTTCACTTGATGTTTCTTTGATAAAAGGCTTTGCTGTATTGAAAGTAAAGTTAGATGAATGGCTTTGTACAAGGTGTGGTTTTGCCTCCAAAATGGAGGCAGCTCTGTTCGTGCTTCAAACTTGCAGAGAAAGAATCCCTCAGGGCGGTCTTTCTTGTGCTAACTTGTTCCACAATGACTGGAATGTGACAGAACTGAGGCCTTGAGAATTTATCGGGAAGCAACACCCATGGTGTGTTACTTCTAAAAAGCAGGTTGAATATTTAAACATTTGACTGCCTGAACGGTCCTTCTCTTCAGAGTTTAGTTTTGAACAGCTTCCTGTTTCTTCATTTAGTTCTGCTTTTCATCCAGAACCAAAGTACAAGTGCAGAATGGCTGCTGAAATACGAGCCAAGGCCCAAATCTTTTAAAAGTGCTCATATTGCGATCTAATATTTTCTCATTTTGAGGGAAATGGATTATACTTTGTGCTGAACTTAAAAATCGAATTATGATGAAATACTAGTATCAGATTTTGTCATAGACAACTGGTTTGTTGTTTTTTTTATTTTTTGTACTAAACATGGATTTGTGACATGTCTCTACAGGCATCTGGAGTAAAAGTGAGCGACCGGGTGAAGGACATCATCAACGAAATGAAAGTCGTGAAGAGCGATGCTGACCAAAAGGAGCGGATAAGAGTGGTGATATTTAAAATCGGCGAAGGCTACATCAACGTGGAGGAGATTCACCGGGAAAAGGACCTGGAAGGCGTGCCAGATGTCTACAAGTTCTTTGTGAGCAAGCTGACTCCTAAAACGTGCTGCTACTTGCTGTACGACTGCCACTTTGAAACCAAGGAAGCAAGCAGAAAGGAAGAACTGGTCTTTGTGATGTGGTAGGTCCTTGTCCATCACTTGTGCATCTTCAACTTTTAGACAGATTATCAGTACACTGTCAGTAAAATTGTTTAAGAGCCAAAGATCTTCTGTGTGCATATGTGTGGAAAAAGGTGTGTTATATTAAGCAATTTTGATGACGGTAATTTCTCTTTCTTCAAGGGCTCATGAATGTGCAACCATCAAAGAAAAAATGCAGTACGCTAGCTCGAAAGACTCTCTTAAGAAGGTCATGTCAGGTAGGTTCCTTTTTCTGAATCA
The DNA here is from genome assembly GCF_963514085.1 of Chelon labrosus. NCBI lineage: Eukaryota > Metazoa > Chordata > Actinopteri > Mugiliformes > Mugilidae > Chelon > Chelon labrosus. The sequence goes on from NC_140348.1 coordinate 19,295,683, forward strand.
CAAAATGGCAGATTCTTGACATTTTTTATATTTAACCCTTTCATAAACGTGTTAATTGTTTGCCACTCTTTAAAACACATTGATAGAATCCCATCTTTATGTCCCTGCTTTCATTTGGGGTAGGCTTTTCTAGACAGTTTAGAATTTGTGCTCAAAGGTTTCCCCTCGTGTCTTCAACAGGCATCAAACACGAGCTGCAGATGAACGACCTATCAGATTACGGCAACAGAGATAATTTTGCAGCAAGAATGGGAAAAGGCGTAATCAAAATCGAGGGCATTGACGTGACACCTACAAGTTGAATTGAGCAACAAACAAACCGGCTTTTCCCTGTTTAGTTAAGCTAAATTTCAACGGATTCGAAACGGATGATGACAAAGTTTCCAAATAGACTATGTTTTTTTGTTTTTTTGGATTGGTTCAGCAAAGCTTAAGGGGAAGGGTTGGGCTCTGGATGGAATTAGATTTATATAACACAAACCTCTAATGTCTGTGCCCTGCTAAACTCTGTAGTCATACCTGTTTGGCCGTGAAATCAGCCTGGTTCAGATGTAATTTCTCAGTTTTTGGATATAAATATTAATCATACTACCATCTTTCATTTGACATTTAAATTTCTCAAATCAGTAATATCTGTTTATGTACATAACTGGCATGCTGTAAAATAACCAAATCAATGCCCTACTTGGGTTTATTAGCTGGTAAACTAAAATCAAAATAGCTGGTTCTTGTGAGTATGTGAGCATGTTTTTCCTGGACACCTTTATCAATGCCTAAAAGTATATTAGGTTCTTTTTTTTACCAAAGAAGAAAAATAAACCACAAAAGTTACACTTAAACTGCGGCAGTTAATGCACTGTATTGTCAAATAAATCCAATGCAACCAGTTTTGTGCCGTTTTTGTCTTTTTCTTGTGATTTTTTTCCCGTGTAGTGAGACGGTGTTGGTTTACTTTGTTAGTTTGGCAGTGCAATTGGAAACATTCTGGTTGTGTTTTAGCTGACATTAAGGAATCCTTGGACAGTTTTGAGGCTGACATTTTGATTTGGTAGTTGATCACAGCATACAGAGAAGTCCCTCCCATCATCCAGATTTACCAGGAGATTAGTTTTGACTTAAAAACTTTACTTTTTGAATTGCAGGTGTTGCTGTTTACCACAAACATGTAGAAATATAGTTAATTACACTAGGATTATGAGGGGGTTTTAACAAGTTAGCCTGCATTCATAGGCTACTGGTGACTATGGCAACACGTTGTTTATGGACTCACAGTGACATAAGCAAAACATCCGCCTTTTAATGGCTAAACCCATTACAGGCTGACCCACAACACCTAACAACAACAACTCTTAAAGCTAATAAGTCGTTTTAAACAGGCGTCTGCGCGGTGAATATGACGTTAAAGTCGGCAGTTAGCTTAGCATACAGGCTAGGAAACGACACGTCGTCCTACTTTGCCGTTGGATTCTCGCGAGATCCCACTACAAATCCCGTTAATTGTCGAAAGGGAGCGATCATTGGTTGCCAGGCAACCAATGGAGACTGAATAACTTGGGGGTTTCAAACTAAGATATAAAACGAAAAAGTTATTAGGGAGTCTAAAGGTGTAGGTTGGAGGAGTTTGTTACCTTTAGATGGAGGGGAAAAAAGAAATTTACCCGCTTCTAGTCTTCATGCTAAGTACCATAGCTAGCTGTAGTTGATATTAACCTAACTTTCACCAACAAGGTTTTGATTTTGAACTATTTACTGTTTTGTGCTGCTTATAACTCCCTCCTTCCAAAGGAGGCATGTCTATCTCTTATCTTATTAATTAAACTTTTGTGCACTTATTCTTCAGTTATTTGTAACCTTTACTTTGCCAACTTGTTTTTTTCCATTGCTTAAACAGGGACTTCATATTACAACACATAGTCTACTGCTGGTTTAAAATGACTCTAAAAGCAGGAAGCCATTTAGAAAGTTGTGTGTATGTGTCACATGACCAGCCTATAGTTTCCAAAATCAGCCCAAGTGAGCAGCGTCAGAGCTGGTAATTTATGCTCTTAAGAATCTGACCAAATAAGGAACCACACTGATATTTTGAAGCGACTCCTCCTCCCACTCTGATTTGAGGAAGGTCGCGCCATTTGTGTGCACCGCTTCCGCCTCTCAGAAATGTTTGTGTCAAACCTAACGCCATAAAACAATAAAGCCATCAAAATCTAAGTGTGTCCACAACAGCAAGATTGTTTCATTTTGCAAGTTACAGTACTTCAGTTTAAAGAATGTTTATATCATAGACACTGGCCTATGTTTTCTTTGTATGGCTGATAGAAATCAGTCCAGAGACAAAACCATGCATTGCTTTTGAGACGTCTCATAATCTAACTCCGTCTTGCGATACATTTCCTGGTGTCTTTCTGCTCTACTGTAACTACTGATACAAGTGAAGCTCGTAAGAAAATGCAGTGTGAATTAATTTCCCTCCATTTTGTTGTACGAGAGCCCCACACTATGAGGATGTCACGGTGTTGCAATACTTCCTGTTCGAAGGCAAGGCTGTTCTCCACACAGCAGAAATGTGCCTGTTTTTTGTTTTTTTTCAAACAGCTTTTCACCCTTGCAGGATGGTTCATGTGTCCAACAGTCGACTGTGTAATAGTCCTGAGCTAACTGTGTTAAGTCATGACGCAGAGGGGTGTGATTTGCACCAGATACGAAACCGTGTCACAATCCGACAGCCAAATTTACTTTGCTTCCTGGATGCAGCTCTTCGCAGCGACAAAGAAAGTGAACAGGACCACGTAGTGCTACACACTGTAGTTTATTCATTCATACAAATTCATATTCGTTGTGTGTTGTTGGCAGCTGGCTACAGAGGAAAGCAGGCCCTAAAGCAACCGCTTTCATTAACCATAAAAATGTTCCCATCATTCAACCACATAGAAAAGACAACAATACAAAGTAATTGCACAGGCTGATGTACGTTTGACGTACAATCGGTTTCCCTTTTAACACTGAACTATGAGGAAATGTTTGGAATATAAGGCAGGGGGGATAAATAACTTCTGACACAGCCAGAATTTGTTGATGGAATGTGGGTTTCAGTAAGGTTCGCAGCAGAACTCCCTCCTCTAATCATAGTTTGAAATGTTCATAATACTCAAGTCCTACAGTTGCAACAAATGCAATCAACTACAAGAAAAAAAATAATTTGGGAATGCATAAGTATAGTAATCGTAAGGCATATTTGGCAGTTTTTTGTGTAGTGTCCGTAGTGAACTCCTTCTCAGACGGACGTCCCTTCCTTCAGTTCCACATACTCTCCCTTTAATAAAATTTAAAAAATAAAAATAAAAAAGATTAGAGTCAAAACAAAGAAGCTCATTAAAACCATCTGAGCTTAGGTATGCGTCAGCTGTCTCACCTTGCCCTCCAGGTGCTCCTGTAGTGTTCTCACTGTGTCTCTCTCTTTGGTCAGCTGCTCCTGAGTGGCTTTAAGAAGCTGCTGGAGCTTGGTGGCCGCCTGGCCCAGGTCTTTGGACAGCTTCTTCTCCTTCTCCAGACGCTCCTGTTCCAACAACAATAGGAAATATTACCTTAAAGTACCAAAGCAAGGCTGGGTGGAAACTGAATCTTCAGAGAGAAATTTAACACAAACTATATACTGACAGTTGTGAAATAATTGAGTAACTCCTTGTCGTTATTGAACAGATAAATACTTTATTTAGCCCGAGGGAAATGTGTGTGTATGCATATATATATATATATATATATAAGAATAACTGTCCATCTTTGCCTTAAGTGAGAAAATTTGATTTTCACATTTTCATTTAAGGCAGATGGACAGTTATTCTCGTGCTGGTGGCATGTAATGAAGTCTGAATGGGGAAGATGGAGCCTGAAGCTTGTGCATATGCCTGTACTTGTCAGGTGGGAGGATCTTAGGACAGATGGGGAAGAGGCAGGAAGACAGCTGTTTTTTTCACATTTTTTCATCTTTAAAGTGTTTTCCCCCCATGGTGTCAGATTTCCCCAAGGACAGGAGGAAAAGGACACTTTGAAATAAATTATATTGAATCAACCTGAGCTAACTCTAACCTACTTTTAGTTAAATTACACAGTTTGTGGAAAAAATAAGCTTTCAAGATGATTAGTACTTTCCTGACTAAATCGCACTGGGTTACCTACAATAACAATAAACAATGTTATTGAAACACACCTTGAGCTGAGCTACATCTTCATTATCAGATTGTGGAGTCTCTGCAGAATCCTTTAAAAGATCCAACTGAGCCTGAAGTTCTGCAATAGTGTTCTGGGCCTGGAAGGTGACAAACCAAACACACACGCTCATGTTATCCACTTAATAACCCCATGATGTGAAAAGAATACAAAGAGTGCATAGATAATGGCTGCTACCTGCTCGATCTCTTCCGAGAGCTGCTGCCTTTGAGCCACCTCCCCGTGCAGATTCTCTGTTGTTTGAATAAACTCTTTCTGGACCTGACAACAGAGGAAAAAAAACACACAAACTCTATAAATACACTCACACACTCACACAGACTAATGGCTATCACGTACGAGTGTATGCAAACGGGGTTCTGTCAAAGCAGTGGTGCTGAGCACACACCCACACACACACACACGGAAGCTGCTCGACCTGTGCAGTTAGTTTCCTCTCGCTTGATTTCAGGTGAAAGGGTAAAGTCAAGCACAAAATATCCTTGCTGTTAGGAATCAGACAAACAAATCTCTGAAAACAAAGGAGAGGTGAGCATGCTGACTAAGTTGAGAAAGAGCAGCGGTTAGAGTTAGGTCCACGCAGTTAATGCAAACAGTGATTAGCATAAACAGCCGCTCTGTCGGAGGAGGACTGGACAGACTGGAAATACGACACTCATTTATCAGAGTCATCTCAGTATCCGTGTTCTGTGGCTACATCCTTTCATTTTAGGACGTGGATGTAACCAGATGTGCCATTATGCTCAGATCACAATAAAACTAAATGTGTCTTCTGCATTTTCAATTGAGAACCAATTAAAAAAAAACAAATAATAAAAGGAGGTATGTGTCCCAGTAACCGACTGTCCAGTGCTCTCCGACAGGAAGTGAAGGGTGCCCTGTGACCTCTGCACCCTGACCTGACTGGGTTGAGCCTCAGCTGGGCCATTCTGTTCTCGCTGAGCCCGCACCGTGATCTCGCCCAGCTGCTCTCTGACCTGAAACAGGAAGCCGTCACCAGTCACTGATTATGGAACCAGCATCCATGAATCCCTTTCGTGTTTTACACGTCACTGCCACCTTACCTAGCTGGTTCAGCACGTGTTACTGAAGGGATTTTCACAAATTCCTTGTCATACGTCATGTCATACAATAAAATCCCTCCCGCACACCTCAGTTGTTTGGAAGATGGGTAAAGCAGGTTGTGTCAGTAAAGTCACCTGTTCTAGCTCCTCCTTGAGCGCCCTGGCCTCCTTCTGGGCCACATCCAGCTGGCTCTGACGCTCAGACAGCTGCAGTTTCACCTGAACACACAGCACAGCATAAGAAGGACCAGATGTTAGACAAGAAAGTGTAACAAAAGCAGTAGACACCTTAAAATACATATAATATCCTTTGAGGATTTTATGAAAAACACATAAAGCCAGTGTTATATTCATTGTGGGATGCAAAGTTTGCTAACTCAGTCAATACAAAAAGCTAGAAATGTGCCCTAGGATGTTTTTTCAATCTCCTTTCCCAAAGGCCAAGAGTATTACCAAAAAGCACAACAAACACCACTGATTGTAATTTAGCAAAATCATTCATGGTGTACAAAAATAGTAAAGTGAGTTAAAAGTATCACTTGATGTCAAAACGTAACACAACAAACTAAATTGTATTAAGGCTGCTGTAGATTTAAGCTGCTTGTGTACCTGCTCCAGCTCCTCTGAGGCCAAATGGTTGTCTGACTGCTTCTCCAGCTGGGCTTCCAGAAGCATCATCTGCTCCTTCATCTGCAGGGAACAAAAAGAAGAAGAAGGGAGGAAACAAAAACATTTTAAGCTGTGAGCTTTCTTCAAGAGGTGATTGTATCTGAGAGAGAGAGAAATATCCGCACCTGTCCTACACTTTGGTTTTCTGCCTCCAGCTCGCTGACTTTCTGTAAAGCCTGGGAACATGACATGAGATCGAGTTTTATAAATACTATAAGTGAACCTGGTCACAACAATTTAAGGTGGTTCCTTAGATTTTAAGTATAACTTACCTCCTTCAACTGTTCCTCTGAGTTAGCCATCTTGGCTTTCCATACCAGCTCTTCCTCCTCCACGCTCTTTTGCAGATGTTTCAGCATTCCTTCCTAAAAGGAAATGGAAGCAGATATAAATGTGTAAACTAACCCCATAATCTACAACCCTAATATGATTTCCATCACTTACCGTTTCAGCTAGAACAGTCCTGTACTGTTCACATTCAGCCTGCAGGGTGCCATGGGTCTCCTCTGCTTCCTTCAGCTTCTCAAGCAGCTCCTGAAACAAATCAAACCCACTCAGGACTTCTTCTGACAAGATAATTCAAACCAGTGTGGTGTAATAGTATAAAACTGTGTCTTACTGGCAACACTGTGCTCGACTCAGACTGCTGGCTCTGCTGGCTCTGCTGGCTGAGAGCCCCCTCAGCATTCTGCGTAAATATTTGTAACCAGTCGGACTAAATGAGAGAAAAGCAGACAGGAATGATTCACGTGCACATTATTATTATTTCTTTTTTTTTTTTAATTGCAGTCAGAATAAGTAATTATTGAGCAACTCCTTTTGTGAAATCCCCTTTTTTTTTTTTCTTACCTGCTCTGTCTCTACAGGTATCTGTGGGAAGAGTGACTGGAGAGTTTCTTTGGTTTCAGTTTGGAAAGCTGCCAAAGACTTCTGTTAAAGCAACAGGTGACATAATCATTAATTAACAGGAAAGTGGTCTCAACTGATAAGCAACTAGTGAATAAAAAGACTCTTACTGCATCAGTGGCTGTCTTTTCTTTTGCTTCTCTGAGCTCCTCTTGTAGTGATGTGACAAGAGCATCCTTCTCAGTCAGACTAGCAACAACCACAACAGACAAAACAGAGATCTGAATGACAAACCTGATCAGCCAGCAAACTATACGTTAGCTTCATGGACACATGTTCAGTCTATTACCTGGTCTGTAGTTGTGCGAGTTCTGTGGAGCCATCTAGCTGCTGAAACAGAGAGTGTACGCAAATAAGTCACCAAGACAATGTTTTTTGTTCTGCAGGGCTGCTCTGCGAGTACAGTCATGCACATTGACACATAAAGATGGATGCTTACTGGTGTGCTCTTAAGTTGCACCATCTCTTCTTTGAGGTTTTTGAGTTCGTCTTGAAGTGAAGCAATAACGCCGACATCCTCACTTAAGGATTAATTAGAAACAAATGGGTATAAATAATCAGAATGCATGAAGCAAAACTGTGAGAGTAGATGGATAGTAAAAGGCATCATACCTTTTATTTCTTTGTTCAAGCTCAGCAATAGTGTTCTCCTGTTGGAAGAGCAAATGAGTTGTCATCATTGTAAGGCAAATCTTTTCTTATGACTTCCTGGATAACTGAAAAGTGATACTATTTTGGTGACAGATTTATTAACATATGCTTGCGAAGACTTACAGCAGCTTCCTGCTTTGTCTGCAGCTGCTTCAGTTCCTCCTGAAGTGTGTTCAGCTGGCTGTCTTTCTCCTGAAGGCTGTAAAAGGGTGGCGCAGTATTTACAATAGTAAATGAAATGGATCTGGGTCTACAAACAGTTCCTGGAGAAAGGATGATCAAACTCTTACCTGAGCTTTAGATGTTCCAGTTCAGCAGCATTCGCCTGGTGAATCACAAAGAGCAAACATCCTCAGGGGTGAATATACGTGGCTATATACGTGGCCAGCTTTCAATTTCAGAAAAACAGAAGACAAACTTTTTACCTGTTGGCCGTCATCTTCCTTTTTGTTCTGACTAGCCTCCAACAGTGAGTTGATGGATGCCACCTGTTGTACAAGCTGGCTTTTCTCTGTCTGTGTCTCCTCCAACTGCTTAGTGAGTGCATCCACCTGAGCAGAGCGCTCCTTGATCTCAGCCTCCAGTTTCCCAATATGCACTTGGAAGTCTGCAAGAAATATGCCATAACTGTCTCAGATGCAATTTCCATTTAAATGTTTTAGTATCAAAACGCTAAATAAAGAACAGTTCTTAAACATCTGTTAACCATTAAGACCTTGTTCACCCATTCTGACCTGAGACTGTGCTGCTGTCCTGTTGGGCCTGATCCAAAGTGGCCTGCAGGCTCCCGTTTCTGCTCTGTGTTGTTCTTAGCTCCTCACACACCTCCTCCAGTCTCCTCTGTAGCGCCTGCTCGCTCTCTGCATGGCTGGCCTGAGAAAGAAATGAATCAAAATATGTGAGAACAGCAGGGGGCAGCAAAGACTTGTTAAGTTATCAAACTTGGAAGGCAAAGGTTGCGCGTTTGGGCTGTGTTGCGCTTCTTTTCCTCAGATTTCTGCACAATTACACAGAAAAATGACAGAATATTCAAAGATAATCCACCTATGGGACAAGCAGGATATCCTTTCGGCTTGAGGTGGTGTGACGAGTAAATAAAATGGAGATTTTATCATCACGTTGAGCAAATCTTTTTAAGGTCTTGTAGGAAGTGCTTTGAACTTGAGGCGATTTTGAGTTGATTTGCTCGTCTATGCCTCAATGATATATTTAATAAAATAAGCAAAATGTTGATGACGATGAGAGAAAACTCTCTCTCAGCTGGTCAACAGTAGTCTGATTTATGGCCCGAGCCATTGCATAACATCTTACTGCCGGGAAGCATGTAAATAAATGATTAAACCGACTGAGCACTTGACCTGATGACTCACTTGCTCCACATAGCCCAAATTAGTTCACACCGACAGCATTCCATTAGTGGGAATCTGTGTGGTGTGATAGCACATGGGAGCAGCAACATAACACTGCAAAGCGAAGAGAGAACTGCTTCCTGTCTGTATGTCACGTGTCGTAAATAGCGTCAGACAGTTCCTGTATTTTTACTGCCAATTACTTCGGGCTGCAGAGGAGAGATGCTTGGACACGCACACATTCCAGCTGGTGCTGAGAAGCTTTTTCCCTGCAGCCCTATTATTGTGTGGCTGCATTCCAGCGTGGCCCTGGGCTCTGTGATTACAAGGCAATTAAAACTACCCATACCATTAGAGGGGTCTGGGTAAAGGTGGGAAAGGTCTAGGCTTGCATTCGGTGCAACTAACCAGCTGCTGGAACGAGAAACTGTTTTTTGTCTGGCTAGAATGAGTTTAGCTCCACTTGGAAACTTGATCATGTCAAATGTCGTTTACAAAATAAATAAATAAATAAATAAAACATAATGGAGATGTCCCAAAATGGCAGGCTGACCTGTAGTAGTGAGAGCTGCTTCTCAGTAGCGGAGACCTTGGCCTCCAGGCCCTTCCTGATGTGCTCATCAGCATGCAGACTTTCTGTCTTCTCTCCCAGCTCCTTGGTTAACTTTGCACATTCCTGACGCAGCTTGGCCAGCTCTGCATTTTGTCTGAGGGCAGAACGAAAGAGAGAAAGTAAGACGGAGGGACAAAGAGTCACTATATAGGCCTTACAAACATATGCTGATGCTCCACATCACACTGATTGTAAACTTCAATTAATATAGATGTACTCACTTGCTCTCGGCTTGACTAGTAGCTTGGTTGAGAGCATCGCGCAGAATAGAGTTCTCCTGCTGTAGACGAGCAAGTTGGGCATTGGGGCCTTTTTCCAGCTGGTCCTGCAGGCTCAGTATCTGGAATAATTTTAAAGTTTTCTTATGAATAAACTTTGCAATTGCACCTCTGACTGATCGTTACATGATGCTCAAGAACACTGCATTTATAGAGCCTTCAGAGATAATCTTCACTTCTAAGTGAATGTTAGGGACAAGGCTAATTTTAATTTTAGATTACTTGTAGAAGCTACCTTTGCATTGAGCCTCTGGGTCTGGGCCACGTGGTCCTGGTAGCTGGCCTGCATGCGAGCTTGCAGAGCAATCATTTCTTGTTCCCTCTTACTCAGCTGGGAACTCAGTCTTGTCTCCACGCCGGCCACCTTGGACTTCTCAGCAGACAGCTCCTAACAAAAAACAAACAAACAGTCAGAGATTAAATTCAGATTGTAATGTTTCTGCCAAACAGCCACTTCGGAGTGAAGTATCGCCGTCCTTTATCTGAAGATGTTTTAGACTTTAAATCTAATGCCCCCGGGGTGTCACAGCTTTCATTCCTAAACTTGGTTCAGCACAAGAACATATGAAAAGTAATAAATTTGATGACAGGTTGCACTTTAGAGCACCAACATGTTAGTTTTCAAGATATCTAAAGCTATACTGCACAACCTAAGAGTTATTTTATAAAGCAAAAGTATGCTACAATTTTTTGACTTTCACGTTTCTTGTGTTTCGGTTTGCTTGCAACTAGCGCCACCTTCAGGACAAACGATGGAAACTGCAACTCGAATGTTAAATGTACACATTTAACAGAGAATTAACGCATTTCATTTCGCTAACAACAAAGCTTCCTTTCTCTGTTCACACATTCTGCCTCACGAATAGTAAGGAAAACAAATCGGCAAAGATTCTCATCCATGTAAAGCATGTTAGAGCCTCTCAGTGCTGCAACCACGGCTATAGAGGAGAATGTGTTGTGGCAGATATTTGGCACAGTTTTTGAGGCATATCTAACCTTGGTGAGTTCCCTCAGACGGTTCTTCACAATTGAAGCGTCCTCTTGTTCTGCCGCCAGCTGTTTCTCTCTCTCCTCCAGCTGTTTCTTCAGCATTGCAACTGGGTCTCCTTTCTGAGTGGCCTATAAACACAAAGACCGAAAAAAAAAAAAAAAGAATGAATCTTTCCTCAAGTCTTAGAATACAGAGAACTACATGTTCCCATGTCCTTTTTCCCCATCACTGACTGCAGTGTCTCATACCATATGCCAGGTGTCCTGGATGATGCCAACTTTCTCAGACAGAATCTCGATGAGCCTGTGAGCCTCTCCCTCGCTGAACACCATGCTTCTGATGGTGGACACCAGAGACTTATATGGCAGGTACAGCGGAGCATCAGCGGAATCCACAACTGCCACTGAAGAGGCAAAACATAAAATAACACAGCAGAGTGAGAAAAACAGTTTCGAATTTATTTCATGTTTAAAACAAAACCGGGCGGTTGTGAAAGTTTTAGGGCATCACAGAGATGACTGAATCCTCACACAGCCTCAGGAAAAGGACAAGGTTGTGACTCGCCCTTAGGGTCTGGGGCCCCGGGCAGTTTCAGATGGCAAAATTAAGGGGCATTGCGGCACCAGGCGGAGACAAGCCTCAGGCCACGGAGAAAGCCCCCCCCCCCCCCCCTCTCCCTTTCTACTCATTGTCAGTGGCACTGAGAGGCTTTGTCAGCTAACAAAACAGGGCAACAGTGTTTGGACAAGCTGGCGTGCTCTATGCCCTCCGGAGCAGAGTGCCAGACATTACCCACCGCTGCCATTGGCACTACTTTCCACGGGTACACAGCTAGAAGTTCATCAGTACTGACAAGTTATTCCTGCCTTAGATTGTGATTGTGTGTGTGTGTGTGTGTATATGTACCGCAACTGTGCAGACATGCTTTCATTCCCACCTTCAAAGTCTGAGTTCAGACATCAGTGTTATGGCTAATGCAGTTCCTGCCTAGACAACCATTTAATTTTAAACAATGGCTTCTGATCTTTGATATGAGGAGTTTTAGATGAGGGTGGTTTATCAGACCAACTGCATGTCATGCTTATTGGCAGTCCAAGGAAATGTGTCTGTCAATGGGATTAATAAAAATAAAGAATTGGCCCCTTCATCTTTTTTTTTTTTTAGTTTAGAAAAACCAACAGTAAAAATACTGACATGCAGATAGATAAGCAACTACAGTGTAGAGCTGTGTTCTGGTTTTGGCATAGTGGTCACACTTGAAACTGCAGGGTATGTGATACCCTTCAGAGGCGTGGCCAAGAACAGGGGATGGGATTCTTAAAACCGAACAGCGTTACTCTCTTCCCATGCCCAGATTATTTGCAGGTTTCAAAATTTTGGAGAACATTGCCTTTACTAACCATTTCCAAACTATAAAAATGTAAAAATAAAATTAAAACGTACATAATAATTGTAAGTATATGTTTCATTCCTGCTTACCAGACTCAGCCTTTTTCTTGGAGGCCTTCTTCTTGGGCTCCTGTCCTTTAGTAGGGGCCTGCTGAGATCCCACTGGAGGCACAGCCATGACTGGGACATCTTTAGTGACAGCCTCCAAGACTGGAGTAGTCTTGGATTGGGCTGGTGCAGACTTGGCTGGTGCGGCAGCAGACTTGGCTGGTGCGGGGGCAGACTTGGACGCGCCAGGGGCAGACTTTGCTGATGCAGGAGCAGCAGCAGGGGCAGATTTGGTGGCAGCGGGAGCGGACTTAGCCGACACTGGGGCAGGAGCAGACTTCGTGGACGCAGGGGCAGACTTCGTGGACGCAGGCGCAGACTTAGCGGATACAGGGGCAGACTTAGCGGATGCAGGGGCAGACTTAGCGGACGCAGGGGCAGACTTGACTGGGGCAGGTGTAGGGGATGGGGCGGTTGCTTTGGTTGGGGCAGGCACAGGAGCCTGGGTTACTGGAGGAGCAGCAGAGGACTTGACGGGTGCAGGAGCAGACACAAGTGGAGCCGGCCGGGAAGAGGCTGGCTCGACCTTTGCCACCTTCTTCTTCTTCTTGTCTTTAGGTGAGGGTGCAGGTGAGGGCTCGGCAACGGGGCTCGGTTCAGCAGCGGTCTTGGGCTGAGCTGCTGCCACTGGAGCTACAGGAGCAGGCTCGGGAACTGGAGCAGGAGCAGCGGCTACAACTGGGGCAGCGGCAGGCTCAATAACTGTGTCAGCTTCAGCGTCAGTAGCCTCTTCAGTTTTCTCCTGCTCTGGGATCTTTCCGTTGGGCTTCTCTTCTTTCTTCTTTCCACGGCTCTTCTTCTCAGACACTTTGTCCTTCTTCTTTTTGTCAGAGCGGCCAGATTGTATCTTACCCAACTCCCTGCGTTGTTTAGCTAGGGCCTCCTCATAAGAGGTCTCCTTCATGGAGAAGGTGGAGACAAGGGCAATCCCGACAGCAGAGATTACCATGAATCCACCAAACACCATAATTCCAAGGGTCTGTGGGTCGTAGATATCCATTGTTGAATCTCAGTAAACCTACAGATAGAAAGGGAGTGCTTGTCAACACAGATAACGACTCAAATATTTATTTTTCTAAACCCCTAACCACGCTGAAGTACATGATGTTATTCAGAATAGACCAAAACTGTAATGCTAACAGTTTTTCTCTGTGCTGGGCAAAACAAAACTGACCACAGCTGGATTACAACAGCAGCTGATGTGACTGAGTAGTGACTCAGACGTGCTCATACTGTAGGTAGAACAATCTCAGCTTTTACCTTCAGTTGCCTCAAGGTGTCACTGTTCTCCTTAAAATCCTGAGGTTGGCCACATGATGCAGACCAACAATCTGAGAAGCAAACAGCTGCTGCTCCAGACCCAGTTGTGATACAGTTTATACATAAGTCTCGCCCTTGGGTAGAAAAATGTGGTTGCATAACTCAAAATAAACCCTCACGATTAAATCTCTCAAAGTACCTGATTTTGAAGTTCAGCTTTCTGACAAGCACCGAGACTAACTGAGCAAAAGAAGTGTTAGTTTCTGTTCACATTAAATTCCTGGTTTTGGATTAATGCACTGCTTCTAAAGCGTGACACAAGATACACTAGATTACAGAGCTGCTTTACAAAGATCTATATTTAGCTATCGACAAAACTTACAGTTACAAATGAAAAGCAAATGCACAAAAATATTTTAGAAACAAAAAAATATATATATATCTCTTACTCTGGTAAGTTCTTTAGCATTTAAGACAGTGAAAGCAACACAAACCATAGAGGCAAAAGCGGTTAGGGGCAAAAATGGATAAAGTACACAGAAGCTGGCTGGTGGTTAGTGTTAATTTCCTGCCCTGAAAAAAACAACCCTTAAAGGGTATTTCAGCTATCTCTTTAAAGCTATTCCAGCTATGTCACAAACCAGTATGTTGAGCCTGCAGGCTAGGAAAGTTGGATGAAAGTAGACGGCAGCTTAGGGGACACTCAAGCACCGTCTTTGATTTATTCTTGCAGCTCTGGGTTATATTTTTCTTTATACTTCAGACAGGAGGCATATTGGAAAATACATAAATGAAAAACAAATGTAGTTCAAAGACAACACTGTGACATGGCAGGAGGAAACTGCTGAGCTATTTCAGCGTAATCAAAACAAGAGTCCAGAGTCCTCGTTCATTGCAGGGTCTAAAAAGCTAGAGAGGCACAGGGGAAGAGATTGCCCTGCCTCCTAATCTGAGATGTCACACGTCAGTGCATCTCCACTCAGACTGAAGAGGAGGAGGACCTCAAGAAAAAAAGAAAAAAAAAAACCTAACTCAGGGAGACTTTCAGAGGATGAAAGCGCATCTCAAGCTCCAGAAGAGATCCGACTTTATAGGAGGAAACTTACTGGAGTGTGACCATTATAAACGACATAACCTCGAAGTTTATAATCTATGCTTTCCGTTAGTGGACATCGGAATTCCTACACTGGGGCGGACATTAAAGTAGTCTTCAGCTAAAACAAAGATCTGAACTTTATAAGGCCATGACGGTTTAAAAAAAAAAAAAAAAAGTAAAGCTTTTACCTTTAGAGAAAATAAATATATTTTTATTAGTTGAAACTAAACCCCTTTTACACAAGGCTCTTTCATAAACGCATTGTTTCTCATAACTTTCAATACAGTTTATTTCATAGGAAGATAACGGTAAAACCACACCGCGACCACAAGTGAAAAGAAGCTTTAAGGTTCATGAGAAATTAAAGATACCGTCCGACGTTATTCATCAAAAAATATGATAATGTGGTTCGATACTATTAATATTCCAAATTATATGTTTTTTTTTATCATAACTTCCCAGTTAGCATTGCTGCTAATACTATGAATCAATGAACTTGGCTAACGTCCTGCTCACTCAGTGACGGTCTGCGCTATAAAACTGCCCTACAAAGCCTGAAATGAAACTACAAATCACAGGACTCACGAGGAAATATGTCAAAATAAATTTTTGCTAACTTTAACTTGTGTCTTTCTGTGCGAGTAGTTGCCTCAGGGGTTAGCGGTGGATAGCTTCCCAAGCTAGCTACCGTTGGCTTAATGAATAAAAAAAAAAAAAAAAAAACAGAAATCCAAGAATCCCACACTTACCCCGCTGCTGATAAAGCTACGTCTGCTCGCTTGGAGGAAGAAAAAAAAAAAGGATGGATTGAGAGCAAAAAAAAGCTTTGAGTTACAGATGAAGTGACTCTTCTGCGAAGCTTCCTATATATCCAGCTATCTGGCTAAGTTGCTTTTTTTCCAGTGCTCTCCCCCTCACTCCGCTGGAGAATCCGTGGTCTGCTGTGAAGTCGTGGCACTTCGAGCTGGCTAGACGTGCTGGCCCCGTGCCCCAGATAGCTGCCATAAATCCAGGAGCCTCCTGATTGGCTGGAAAGGCGCACGAGCCGGAAGTGGAGTCGCCGGGAGTTGTAGTCTTCTTCGTGCACGGAAAGGTTCGTACAGCTGGACGGTTTTCAGTCAAACAAAAGGGATTTGTTTGAAGCGGAGACTTGCTAAGTACTTTTATTAAAGTAAAATATTGATCTAAATCGGTTTAAATGTGCTCACGAGGGACGTTACACGTTTCAAAGAGAATACTTTTTATTTCGTTGTTGCTCATACAGGGAGTACTTTTGTTAGCACAAAACTTACCATCCTCATTAGTTTTCTCTTCATCCGCCTCAAAATCAGATTATTCCACGCGGTCTACCTGTATTATATAATTAGATTATATCAGATTGTTTTGCACTGCCTCTTCTTTGGTGCTTTTATCCACATTTCCCCTTATTTTTAATCCTACTTCTCATTTTGCAAACCATTATGTGCAACAGAGGAAACACATACATTCTAATAACACAGTCCTGCACCAAATCCCCCTTCATGACTGTGGTAATATTCATGTTGAAACCGCATTATTTTATCTTCTGGTTATTTATTTATTGTCAAAATAATAGAAACATGCGACTGCACAACACAATGCAATCCTCGGTACAATCCTCGGTACACCAAACACATCAACGACTTTATCAGTTATTTTAAACAAACGTTGAGTCTCATAGCCTTCATGAAGCTAAGATTTAGTGAAGGATTGTTATATTGGAGTGCATTAGTTTTCAGTAGTGCACCTAATGGACTAGTAAGTGACTGTATGCGGCCACTTTGGAAATGGCATTATCTCTCTCTAATGTTGTATGTTTTGGGGTTGGACGATACTTGGTTGCACGAGCCAAGCTCTAAAAAGCATCTTTTATCTGCATCACTACAAAAAAAAGGTCTGTTTTTTTTTTTATTATTATTTCAAGCAATGCCACGGGCATCTCCCTGAAGTTATCGTCTGCCGCCACACCTGTTAGGCGCCGGATAAGATTGTTAGCACACAGTGACGTTCAGATTCTGACAGTCACCTTTGGAAATCTCATTCACCACACCTTCTTTTGTTTCAACGCCCAAAATGATATTGTATTAATATGATGCATTAACACAATATCATGTGCCACGAAAGGTTAGTTAGTAATTAATTACTGTGGGATCATGGTTGCCAGTACAATGTTGCTCCACTGCACCAGTAAAGGAACATTTTGTCTGCCCACGCCCCGGGGTTAGTCATTTGAAGACAAAGCTGTTTTTATAAGCATCCTTTCCACAAGCTCTCCTCAAGCTGCTTAATAAAACAGTTTAAGTGGAGGCACTTCTTTCTCAAGTCATCCGAAGTCATCCCTGAGATTGTTCTTGTCAGCTTTCTGCAAACAATATTGTAAAGAACTCTTTTGTACATTAACATCTTCCAAATATACTTAAGTGACTTTTCTGCAAATATGAAAGGGGACAAATCTCCTTTACAGTAAACACAAGCAAGGGCACTTTTTCTTTTCTGTCCAACGACAGAAGAAATATTTTAATTAAGTGTGCTAATTTAATTCATGACTTATTAATAAAAGTATAAAAATATGGTTGCCCCATGGGATGCAAACACCTACAGTTGCAAACCAAGTATTTATCTGGTCACAAGAGTATCACAACCTACAGCCAGTGTTGTTTGATTTGCATTTCTGCTCTAACTGACGTGTGGCATTTTCACTCCCTTTTCTCACACAGCTACCGAAAGATAAGCCTCGGCCAGATGTCCTCACTAAAGCTCTCATAAGCGTAACAGACAATAACTGAACTTCTGCTCACGCAACGTAGCACGAGCTGCTTGTGAAGTGTAATTCATATTTCTTTGTAGTGCGTTCAGATTATTTATAAATTGAGATGACGTGTTAGTGTTGTTTGCACAAACGACTCGGGGCAGAGAGCAGGGTGCTCTAACCTAGTGAAGGGTTGGCCAAAACATGCCACTTGGTCCTTTGTGGTTTCTGGTGTTGCATTAATGACGTGGCCTTCCTGTAGGAGGCCTTACTGTAGGTGGAAAAGACATCATCCTTTACATGTTCACACTTAAAGAAGAAAAATGTGGGTTGTGGGTCTTGAGGTAGGAAAGATGCCAATATTTAGAGACTTGCCAGTGTAGGCGTTTACATTTATTGCACGCAAGCTTTAAAGGTCTGTGTGCAAATATTACTTTATGGACACCAGGAAGAAGCCTCCTGTTGTCTTTCGCAACAATCCAGTTACGTCAGCAAGCTCTGAAGGTGCACTTTTTATGTTTTTTATTTTTTTTTTTAAATAGCGAGTTCCCTTCAGAGGACACGGTTTCTATTTAAGGAGGCTGTCATGCGTCATGCCTCCACGTCCTGCTCCAAGGCTTTATGTCTGCATTCATCATAACTTTTCAGGTATACAGTGCAGAGCTGTGCTACATGAGTCAGGTGCTTGCAGGGGCTCAGTCGGCGTACGGTGATGTTTCAGCTCACCAAAGCATGAACGGGCTCAGGAACACTTCAAACTTCAACTTGACACGGCAGAAAACCAAAACATGTGAAGTGATGTCTCTCTCTCTCTCTATTTTTTTCCTTTTAGCTTTTCATTGTGGATTTTTAAAAACAACAACTGAGGACTGATAATAAAAAAAAATAGTTGGGTCATAAAGATGGTGTTGAATTAATTATTAACAGCAAATCGCTGTTAATCTTTCTAAAAGTGTGAAAATGTGTGAAATCTTATTCCTTATCTCAACATAAAGAGTCGGTAAACTATCTAAGTGTGCCTACGGGGAGATAAAGAAATCATAAGTCTTTGAAGCATGCACACTTGTTCCTTCACATCAGTCTACAAAGGCAAATTTCACTCAGTTACCTCAGAAGTTTTGTTTCCGAGATTAGAGCAAGAACTGGGGACACGCTTTATCATCGCAACGCCACAACCACACAAAGAGAACATGAAAAGACTAAATCTAGGTCTGACACCTCGCTGTTTCCTACTGGTACACTCAGATTAGTTGCTGCGGTGAACTGAAATAAGCTTTGTATGAGTTGGTGGCAACTTAAAAGAGGCAGGACAGGTTTATGTCTCAGTCCTACTTAATCCTGGTCCAAACAGAGGCCTTGCTCTTTGGTAATTCTTCTAATGCTGCGCTTTCCAACACTGTTTGCTCTGACCACAGCTGGCAAACTCATTTGTTTGTCCTGATTACCTGTTGCAATCTCATTGGCTGCAGCCTGGGGTTTATCCAATCGGTGAGCGGACCAAACCCTACGGGTCACTGTGACTGCTTGACTGGGGTGGTCAATATTGACAAAACCATCACGGACAGGTACAGTATCGTCTACAACTTTGCTTCTCCACATCTCACTCAGGCGTAACCTTTGAGTGTTGTGTGTGCTGGTTTACCGTAACTTTCTAAAGAGCAATTTGTAGAATTTTCTACAAAAGCAGAAGGTTCTTCCACCTGGTTCGCAAAAAATATTGGGTTATTCTCTCATATTGTTCACTGCTACTCACAGAGTGTGACATGCAGTGTATATTTTGGGGTTGGCAATTCCCATGAGCCCCCTGGCATTTCCTCCAAGCTTACCTAATGCACCACACGGTCTCATTCCGGGATTCACAGTGGTCAATGGATTTAACACAAACATGCGTACAGCTGTGTTTAAATTCAAGACCCGCATACCTAAACTCTTAAGTACAGAGGGTAGCTGGATACTGCCACCTAGTGGTATGGTGGCTGGGTCTTTAAAATCCTTTTTTTTCCCCCTTTTACAACTGAAATCTATTAATTAATTAATTAATTAATTAAATAACTTTTCACTGAAGTAACGAGCTGCGACACAAATACAGAATGGCACAGATCAAACTTGGGAAAGTAGAATTTATTTAATGCCATTATTACAAATTTATAAAATGCTATTGATCCGTAAGAAAAGCATCGTGTGTAAGGGAAATCGCGGGATCCATTAGAAATACATTCACTTCTTTCTTAAAAAACTACAACACTGCGCTGAGCCAGGTCATGAGTGTAAAGTATTTTTCATCTTCTTAGTGCATCTTTCCAAATGTCTGTTTGAATTAAACAAACTGCCTAGAAGATCTGGGTAATATATCATAAGACTCCATTGATAATAAATGGGAGGGGGGGCAATAAAAAGAATAATAAGACACAGAGAATGAGAGAGCGAACGGACAGAGTTGGCTGAGGTGAAAAAGCTGCTGTGGAAATAATAGATGTAGCCGTCAGTGTCTTCAAATAAAACCAAAATAACACTTTCAGTCATTACTAATGTTAATTGTCGTTTTGTAAAATGACTACATGCTCCAACAGTCACTCCACCATTTGACCCATTCCTCTCGCCAAATCATCTCAAATCATCGAGGACACATCCATGTTTACAAAACTAATGTGCATCTTTGATAACTGTGGGATTCGAGGCCACTTCTTGCAAACAAGAATGCAGCGACCAATCCAAGTGTCCAATTCCTGAGGTGAAGCGCAGCTATTTTTGAACACTCGAAGATGATCCGTCTCGTCTTCTAAGTCGGTCATGAGTCTCCTTAATACAGGGTTGGTTCATCTGTACACTAATCTCAGAACCCAGGAATGCAGAGCATGAGGGTGTTTTTTCCAGGCACTCGTTTTGCTTCTGTAAAACTGATTCATTAGCAAACAAAAAACCCCAACAAAACTAGCAAAAAAAAACAAACAAAAAAAAAAAACACTGCTTGGGGTTAATTTAAGCCTTTGAATAAGCTATTTAAAAGTGTACATGAGGAAGAAGGTTAAAGACAGAATAGAGGCATAAGTAGGATCCAAAAAAAGAAGAAGTATACTACCGTATCTGTGTAATGTAAAGAAAAATAAATCAAGAAAAATTGCATCTATTGGTGTAGTAAAAATACGGAAGACCATAAAGCTGGCATTCTCTGGATCCATTCACATTGAGATAATGGAAAAAGGGTGGACCACAGACCAGAGGACAGGGACTCTGTAAACATGAAGACATTGTGCTTACAATTTCTCTCGCAGGAGGGTTTCAAAGTGGCATCAGACCCAGGTGGAAGCAGAGATAGGGCTTGGAGTCATGTCCTTGCAAGGCCCCCAGCGACGCCAGGTTTCCATTTGCTATGACTGGTCACTTGGTGATGGGAGGACAGGAGCACTTGAAAACACATCAGTTGCTCTTAAGCAGGTCAACGCATCCCTGCAATAGAGCCACGTTGTTCTGTGGAGACAAAAGTAACTTGTATGGTTACTCCTGAATAACACAGTCTATTTTGTGTGAAGCCATGAGAACTTGAATTGTGACTCAGAGACTATCACATGCCTGCAGTGGGTTCACCTCTATACTGCTAATAAGTCTTATTACACCATCAACTTCCAATTCAATTTCCTCATGAACATGGGTAATACATAATTATACACCGATCAGCCACAACATTATGACCGGAAAAGTAAACAACGTTGATCATCTTATGACAACACAATGATCAGCTGGGAAACTTTTGGACCTGGCATTCATGTGGATGTTACTTAGAGATGTACCACCCACCTAGACCAGACCAGGCACCCCCACCCCATAGCACTAACACTCTTGCAGCTTGACACAGGAACACACACACACACACACACACAAACGGTTTAGGAACAAAACCTAAACTGATCAAGTATCTGTGGGATGCACTGGAACAACATTTTGTTTCCAGACACCACAGAAGGCCCACATCCATTCTCTGATGAGTCACAACTGTCTTGGAGGCCTACACAATATAAGGGAGGTAGTCATTATGTTATGCCTGATCGGTGTACTCTTTGCAATTGTACACATTTGAACACAAGATGGTCAACGTTATTCACTTCACCTGTCAGTGGTTTTAAAGTTGTGACTGCTCTGTGTATATCGCTATAAGAACGTGGTAACATTTTTCATTAGCATAGCTATTACCACACCAGATAATAAAACTGCTACACAAACTCGGCTTTGTTGCGCTGCTCACCTTGGCATGTTTTATCTCAAGCTCAGCCATCTCTATGAGGTTCTTCCTGAAGGCCACGACACGTCTGCCCTTGAAACTGGTGAGTTCTGAGAGGATTACATTGTGCAGTTATGAAAAAAATAAAAATAAAAGAGACGGCTCGGTAAATATCACAAGGAAACAAGGGCAGAATGAGTCCATATCGCTGACGCATGAATGCACAAACCTTTCTTCCCAGATTCTGAGAGCTTGTCAAATTTCTGCAGGCAGTGCTGCTGATGTTCCTCTGCCTGGGCAACGTCCTTGCTCTTCAGTCGAGCCTTGTCCAAGGCCTTGTTAGAGTTCTCGTAGTCGGCTAACGCCCGGGCTCGCCTGTACAGAAGGTCCTAACCGACACATTTAATAGTTTTACCAGAGTGATAAATGAACGTATAACAGAGAAGTGAGCATTTGTGCTGCATTTCTGTTATGAATGCTGTTAGTACATGCAAATACGAGCCATAGTGCCGGAAAAACTATGTGATGCCATCATTTCTAAATCACCCCAAGTATTTTTTTTCGTGAAAGGCCACTACTAGATTATAATATCAGTTGACCGATATATATTTGCCAATCTTGACTCATAAAGGATAATGAAGATTAAAGCTTGATTTATATTACTGCGTGCTGAGATCGTTGTGTAATTACACCGCTTAAGTGCTAGTCGGCGGCCAATCAACTGTGTATGTATTTCAAACAACGGAAATTGTCTCAGTAGATAGTATGCAGACGACAGAAGGGAGAATTTTCCATGTTTGGAGAGACGAGGATGGTCAAATCACAGCTGTTGTGGGTTGTGACAGAAGATATGGTGCTAACCAGTGTTAAAGTACAAATCTAGTTCAGCACTGAGTACTTTCAGCAGTATTTTTCTGGTCACATAATGATTTTAAGATGCAGTGTGTGAACGTCATAGATGGGAATCTTTGTAACATATTTGTAAATTTGTGCCTCTTATGCGACAGCAGAAGATAAAAATGTCTCACCTTAGCAGCCTGGATGTCTCTCATGTAGTATCTTAGCAGCTCTGTCAGTTTCAGCTCCTGGTCAGATGCAACTCTTCCCTCCACTTTCTGCAGACACACACACAGAAAAAGATGTAAAAGCTTCCACAATGTTATGTGTTTCAGTTTGTCGGGTAGAAGAGGTTCTGCTTACTCTGAGCTTCTCAAACAGGTCTGACAACTTCTCCAGGTTCCTGAGAATTAAAAAAAAATGTGAAAAACACTACCGTTATATATCGAAGATTTTTATTCAGTTATCACCACAACAGACTGCTTACAATTTTCAACAGCAAGTATGCATAAAAACCCCTAAATTAAGCATTACACTCACTTTTTATTTGCTGTGTTATCATCAGCACTGAGAGTGTTCAGAGTGGCAGAGATGTGAATGTAATCATCTGCAATATCTGTAGGAGAAGAAATTAACAATCAAAACCCAAACGTTTATCCAACCACTTTGTACCACTCAAAGACCAATTTAATATCGTGACGTCAAATCACTCCATTACTTTTGTGCGAACGGGTCATTTTCTCTGCCTTGGCGGTGGAGTCTTTTATCTTGCTGTAGTAGTCGAGGAGGAACGTCTTCTCCTGCTCGAAAAAGTCATCAACTTCCTGTGTGGGAAACAAAAAAACACGCAGAGGTAAAGTGAAGAGGTGGCAACGACACTGCGGCTGTAACGGTGTCGTGAATTTTATAACCCATAAGCAGCCAGAAGCCTCACCTTTATTCCTGAGATAAGGACCTCGTCAGCAGTCTTAACCATGTTCTTAAAGAATCCTCCAAACATTTCTTTTGCATTCTTCCTCCTCACAGTGAGCTTAAATAACAGAATAAAGAATGGATATGTATTAAATATATAACATGCAAAACTTATTATATGATGTGGAGAGAACTAAGCATGGACTGAGCAATGTATGATTATGTGTGACAGTAGCATATGCTTTACTTCTACCTAAAGTTTAAAAAATGCTAAACTCTCAACCAACTTCTGTTAGCAAACACTACTGCCACTGACTGACAAAGACTACACAGATAGGCATAAATGCTGATCACAGCAGGATGCAAGCCATGTGTCACACGTATCCAGTAAACTCTACTTCCTCTCTCTCCAACTGACAACTCAGGAAAGGGAGTCAGCATTAAGAGGAACTCACATCCTGGTCATACTCTAAGAAAATGTGGAAGTTTCTGTCTTTGCTTAACATCGGGTGAGAGGACAATCTCTGCAGGAAGACCTCGTGCACTTGGACAGTTTTCTTAAACACAGCCAGGTACTCTCTGGAAAGCAAGAAATAAAAAAAACAGAAGTTTTATTACACAATATTTTGCTATGACATGATGATGATACCAGTGCAGTATAATATGGTGTTTTGTTTGAAACCAACACTCACGCTTCCAGCTCTTGCTTCATCTTAGTGTACTCCTCCTTGGTCATAGTGGCTTCACCTTCACCCAGTTTGTGCATTTTCTCTCTTGGGCTCTCAAAGTCCGGCTTTGGGGGTGCTGGTGGAATCTATGAAAGATAAAAAAAAAAAAGGAAACAAATTAAAGATTCATGCTATGTCAAAAAGGAGGACTGATGTATTTTGGGGGGAATGTATGCCTGACAAACAAAATCAGTATGTCTTCAGTTTCACTGAGTATACAGGCTCCAAAGATAAACTGTGTTATGTCAGCCTCTGTTTATGTACAAACACGTAGTCCAACTCACTATTAAGCCGGCATAGTCCTCAGTCTCAACCAGAGCATCGTGTAACCAGATGAAATCCTCATGCTGCCTGGGAACAGAGAAGTCTGGCTTCTGGAAAGAGCTAAGTGTGGTCTAGAAAGACATAATTTGAAAGTACTTTTTAAATAACACAATCACACAATCATCAAATCAGCACAGACCATTAGAGAACATTTTCCACAGTTAGGGTTCGGTTTATGCGTCAAAATCTATCAGTGTTGACGTTGCCACATTTACCTTTGTATGGACCGTAAACTTGACTTTGTCCCTTTCGCAGAGTGCATCAGGAATGTCAATGAGTAGAGCGGCATCACTGTTTAAGTCCACAGATACAGATCGCAACTATGGAGGAGAAAAAAAAGTCAAGGCTATCAAAACAAAAGCTTACACAGACTTATGCACACACAAAAATAAGTCACTTATAATGCAGAAATGCATTTTTACATGACATCTGTTGCTTGTGAGAACTATTCAACAGGTTTCTGGTCTTCGCCATAATTTTTACTTTACCATAAATTACATTTGATATATTTAATTTAAGTTTGATTTTGAAGTTCTGTTTCCTCTCTGACATTACTAAGGGGTACTGTGGATTTAAACTGTAAAAAAGTGGAACTGCATGTAGTTAGACCCCAGTTGTAAATGCTGTATTTTGAATGCAGCATCCAGTAGCACTAATAATAGTGGATCAGAATTCATATATGGAAAAAATATTGGTGTTACGCAAAAAAAAACTTTATGTGTAACTTTATTTTAGCTCTATTGGTCTCCATCAGCATGTAATCATTATACTGCTTGGAGCTGAGTCATTAATTGTGTGTACACTACGACTTAAGTCTCTTAATATCAATATCAAAATATCAAAAAAAATCTTAGTCAGTAAAGCAGGCCTCTATGAATCTTCTGCATAAACTGTCTTGACAATGCACCAACAGTCTGCTGCAGTGTTGATAGCCCAAAGCCATCAGCCTCGATCCGATCCAACACCAAGGAATTTATTTAAAAACACAGAAAACATGTCAGACAGGAACCAGCGGCTTTTACTCTAACTTGCACCACGGCCCTGTAATTCGGAGGTAACCAAACACAAACATTTCATCCTTGAATTAAGCAGCAGGACTTGGTTGTAAAAAAGCCTGGAGGTTGTTAGCTTTGGACCTAACTAACGGCACATGCTCCAGTCCAGCTAGGGCTTAAAGATGTGGTCCACGCCCATGTTGATGCAGCTCTATTAAAGAATAGTCATAGTTTGTTGCCATGTTGGAGAAACAACGCGCTACACCTACACGTTTCATAAGTTCCTACATTTATTCATATTTGTGCTCAGATGGAAACAACTTACAGACTCAACGAGAAAGAGACCACAAACTTTATCCACCAAAATGACAACAAAGTTTAACCAACATCTGTTTTAAATGCTGAAGTATCACAGCTGACAACGATGCCGCAAAGCAGTATGCTGCACAACAGATCCTTAATGCTGCAAAAACCTACAGGACACAAACCGGCTACGAGACTTTCTTGAGACTTTTACGTGTAACGGTGAACACTGAGCTTTAACCGCTGCGTGGCTTAACATGTTCAGTGAATGAGATAACATTACCAAACAAAACTTTTTTTGTAAGCTGCTTAACACAGCGCTTCTTGGTAGCTTTATCCCGTTAAAAAAAAAAAAAAAGCTGGCTAGCTTTAGCCAGAGGCTAGCGCTATGCAGACCGAAAACAACTGAGTAACTTAGCCAGAAAGCAACCTTTAACGTTAGCTATTCCAGGGCTGACTTTTGGTGCAATTCACTAACCGTTTAACTTACCTTTTCTTTGTTGCTCTCGTCTATGGATGTCATGTTTTGTCCGAAATCGACGGAATGGCGAAGAAAAGGAGGCCAACCCAAATAACAAAACTATATGCAGGAAGCTGTCTCTCTGGTGGCTGGTTAGCTGCCTGACGAGCTGTCAAATCGCTTTTTCGCCCCCATCCCGATGATGAAAGATTAAATCCCGCCTTAAGAGCACATGACTGGACAGCGTTGAGTTTACAAAAGCTGCGATTGGTTTCTGACCAAATCAATCACGTAACCTTCGCGTGCCTGAGCTTTGAAATGCCCCCAGACTTGACGATAACTTATTTTTAAACACCAGCGTTACACTTTCTTAAGTTGCGGACAAATGATGAATAACGAATTGAAAGACTATAAAAGAAATAAACAACAAAGTCCCGCCCACTTACAACGGTGCCGCCGAGTTAACCACACGGATGTATTTCAGTGATACTCTGCACATTGTGGGTAATGTAGTTTTCTCTGTCTCAAATGCGTTCGCGAGACTTTACGTTGGAACTTCAATTCCCAGCTACGTAAATGCGTGCAACCAAAAAGGCGCGCCGTTCTGAAACAACAGTGTTTTTTGCACGAGTTTAACAGAGGGGAAACATGCTGGGGCAAGTACTGGCGCCGAAACGAAGAAAAACTTCTTAAATGCACGTTAAAACTTCAAAAAAGTCAGAACTTATGTTTAGTTAAGTGGCTACAAAGTTATAGTTTCAGTCTGTTGTGTTTAAATCGCCACAATGTTTATTCTTAAACGTGTTTTATCCGTTGGAGGCACCATGGTCCCTGAAAGCGCCTCCCTATCTGTGAATCACTTCTCTGCTTGTCAGTGCCTAAGGTCCTCTAAAAGAAAGAGCCCGTACAGCTCAGTGGACAGTGAGCGCTACTCGTCTCTTGTGAAGTCTGTCATGTCGTCCAGGGTCAGTGCCCAATCCCCTGAAACCATCCAGGCGGAAGACGATTACATTTACGGACCTGTTGTCAAAGCTCAGACGCCCGCAAGACCAGAGAAGAGGGAACCTAAAACTGTGCACCCTTTCTTAGACTGTAAAGAGACTCTAGAAACAGAAGAGCCAGAGTCAGGACCTCCAGCCCGGATTTTATTAAACAGAGGACAATCGAGGCCTTTCATTCCGAGTGTGACCCGCATTCTTCAGCAGACACTTTCCCCGGAGCAAGTTTTCTACCTGGAGAGATGGAAGAGGAAGATGATCGCGGAGCTTGGAGAGGATGGCTTCAAAGAATACAGCCAAAGTAAGATTTGTGACATCCTACAAACATATCCATGTTATCTTCCGATTATAATATGATACTCTCATTTATATATAGGGAGATAAACTGAAAAAATGACTCACGGTTGTTGTATTCAAACAGATTTGTTCAGACAAGGGAAGCTCTTCCATTCGTCTCTGGAGGACATCCTGATGTCAGGTGTAACGCAGAAGAGTTGTTCAGAGACCCCGGAGTATCCACCTGAGGCTCAGGGATACATAGAGAGCGTTTCTCACATACTGGAGGATATCAGTGCTGTGAGAGCTATTGAAAGCACAGTACAGCATGAAACCCTGAAGTACCTGGGCATTGTAGATTGTGTGGCTCGCTACAGGTAAATAAATAAATAAAAATCCTGATTTGGAGACTTTTTTTTTTCCCACTGCCAGACTTGACAGGCTGATTTTGTCTGCAGGGGTGTGCTGTGCGTTATTGACTGGAAGACTTCAGAAAAACCCAAGCCATTCCTGAGCAACACTTACGACAACCCTATTCAAGTGGCAGCCTATGCTGGGGCTTTGAATGGCGACAAACACTACAAATATCAGGTGATCTATTCAAATGAATGATGTGATAAGTTTGTTAGTTTCTGATTTTATTCCATGACTGATATTGGACTAAAATGTCCAGTCTTTATGATAAGCCGGCCACAGTGTGACAGCCACGGATCTTTTCTGATTGCAGGTTGAAAATGGCCTCATCGTTGTAGCCTACAAGGACGGCTCACCTGCCCATGCTCACCAACTCAACTCAGAGTTGATGCTGGAGTACTGGAAAACCTGGTTGCTACGCCTGGAAGAATACACAGAACATAGGTAAAGCTGTCAGAACAACTTTTTATTCCTTGCAAAGTATGATCATTTTGGAGGATGTATTTTTTTATTCTTCTGCTAAATTGTATTAAATTAAACCCTAAAGTGTTTCTGTTATTTACCCAAAAGCACTGAATAAAATGGGATTGTCAAAATAATAGAAACATGCGTCAGTACAACACAACACAAGCAACTGCTGAATAGCCTTCATGAAACTGTAGTGCTTTAGATTTAGTGCAGGAATGTTTGGCAAGTGGGTGTGTTAAGCACATTGTTCACATAATGTGTTTATTTATTTTTTCATTTCAGATCCAGTCATGCCTCAAGTGCTACTTCAGAAAAAAGGTGACATGTGTGTGGAGGGATCTGCAAGGATAATAAAAATAATATAACATATTCCAATGCAGAAGGTGGCCAAAAAGCACTGGCTTCATGCAGCCATTCATGACTTACATTTTCAGTTGAATAAGCTCATTTTAATTATTAGCAGGTAAACGTTTAAAATTGATGTATTTCAAACCACGTTTCCCTGTATGAGGGATCTTCAGTGAAGCCCATGTTTTCGAAGAGCCTGTAGGAGACCACATTCTCCTCTTCTATGAAGCAGTACACTGGATAGCCCTGAGCATGGTGTCTCTTCGCCATGCAGCTGATCAGGACTTTAGAGTAGCCTTTCCCTCTGTGCTCTGGTAGAGTGTACAACATCCCCATGGCACAAGACGCATAGGTCAGGATCCAGGACACTGGCCGTCCGTCAGCACCCAGCACGCAGCAGGAGGGGAAGTTTGTAACCATGTTCTGGATCATCCTTACCGCCTCCTCGTTCTTTCCAAACTTCCACGTCTGATTCACCAAGGCAACGTGCGATTCATCCAGGGAGCTCAGTGAGATTCCTGAGCTGAGGCAGAACAGATGAAATATTCGTTAATGACATATGCAATAATTATTTGTCAAATGCTGTGATTAACATATCACTATACCTGTCTACAGAAGGAAGCTGAGATATGTCTTCCAGTGTCATCATGTGACAAACTGCTCGTTTTTTAGTTGATGCATTTTTTTCTGATGCCAGTGCTTTGAGTATCTCCATGTGGGGAAGGCTGATTCCTTGAACAAAAGCAATCAAAAGTTCTAACCTCATTTTGTGCAAATGATGTATGTGTAAGATTGATTAACATTAAAAGTTGGTAATTCTGTTTCTCTTCAGTTCTACATTACGGTGTTGTGGTTCTGATCTTTGTCCACAAAACTAGGACCTCAAATTGTTATTGCACATCATTTAGTGAAGGAAGAGTCTTCGTTCAGTATCACTAAATGATATGCAATAACAATTTGAGGACTTTGAACCAAATGAACGACAATAAAATTCAAGACACATTCACACTTTAAAGTCATAAGTGGAAATGGTAATAAACTGATTCAGCAGAATAGCAGGCGTTGTGTAACATCCTCACAATGTCTTTTCTTTGATGTATAGAAGATTAGTAAATGAATTAAACAGAAGTATAGTGTCCTAGTGAAGGAAGTGAAGTTGCTGACTTCCACATTCATTATTCAACCGCAATGAAAAGGATGAAAGTGCTTGTTGCTATTACCAATACAAATCAACTTGGTCCAGTCAATAACAGAAGACTTTCTCACGAATTCTTCAAGAACAGCTTCATCTTTTGCAAAAATCAGCATGTCTTTGAAGTCATCCCCCCTCTGTAAGAATAATGAGATGTGAAGATACTGTATGCACAGTAGTATAGGAAATATTGGATCATGTGGTTTTGTCTACATGAAAGTTATATAACAAAACTAATACACTGCCCCTGTGTACTGCGGTAAAGCCAGCCTCCACTTCGGCGAACACGGTCAAGCCAGCCCCCACGTTGTTTTGCGCTTTGTCCTTATTAGAAGCGGTACGGTAAACGCGTGCAAAAACAGCCCGTCAAAATAAAAGGATCATTCATCATTGCAAGCTGTCAATCAGTAAATGGTGAACTAATTTAAATCTAATTAAAAATATAAAGAAATAACAACTTATGACGAATTATTATTTGCAACAATGTTATAATGAATTACAATAAAAAGGTAACTAACAATGTAAATATGGGTATGTGTCAAATTAATTTATAATATTTAAATGAAATATAACATTTAAAGAAAACTACCTGTTTCCACAGACTAATTCCTCTTCAACCTGATAGCAGACACTCTCAGGATGTCACCCAGGAAATATCACGCCATTCTGGTTTGGAATTTCAAAATAAAAGCCCCTTAAATACTACATGATTTTGAAATAGAAATTAAAAGAAAACCCTCTGTTTACACAGACTAATTCCACTTCCTCCTGATAGTAGACACCCTCAGAATGTCACCCAGGAAGTATCAGGCCATTCTGATTTGGAATTTCAGAATAAAGGCCCCTTAAATTGTTTTATATTTTACATATTTGCCAGACCATTTCAGATTGCAATAAAAACAAAACTCTCTGTTTCCACAGACTAATTCCACTTCCCCCTGATAGCAGACACCCTCAGGATGTCACCCAGGAAATATCAGGCCATTCTGATTTGGAATTTCAAAATAAAGGCCCATTAAACTTCTTTATATGTTAGATATTTGCCAAATCATTTCTGTTTGCAATAAAAACAAAACTGCCTGTTTCCACAGAATAAATCCACCTTCCCCTGATAGCAGACACCCTCGGGATGTCACCCAGGAAATATCAGGCCATTCTGATTTGGAATTTCAAAATAAAGGCCCATTAAACTTCTTTATATGTTAGATATTTGCCAGACCATTTCAGATTGAAATAAAAACAAAACTGCCTGTTTCCACAGACTCATTCCACTTCCCCCTGATAGTAGACACCCTCAGAATGTCACCCAGGAAATATCAGGCCATTCTGATTTGGAATTTCAAAATAATGGCCTCTTAAATTGTTTTATAATTTACACATTTGCCATACCATTTCAGATTGCAATAAAAACAAAACTATCTGTTTCCACAGACTAATTCCACTTCCTCCTGATAGCAGGCACCCTCAGGATGTCACCCAGGAAATATCAGGCCATTCTGATTTGGAATATCAAAATAAAGGCCCTTTAAATTCTCTAATATTTTTCAACTTTTTACATAATTTTAAATATAAATAAAAAACAAAACTGCCTGTTTCCACAGACTAATTCCACCTCCCCCTGATAGCAGACACCCTCAGGATATCACCCAGGAAATATCAGGCCATCCTGATGTGGATTATCAAAATAAAGGCCTCTTAAATTGTGTTATATTTTACATATTTGCTGGATGATTTCAGATTGCAATAAAAACAAAACTGCCTGTTTCCACAGACTAATTCCACATCCCCCTGATAGCAGAGACCCTCAGAATGTCACCCAGGAAATATCAGGCCATTCTGATTTGGAATTTCAAAATAAAGGCCTCTTAAATTGTGTTATATTTTACATATTTGCTGGATGATTTCAGATTGCAATAAAAACAAAACTGCCTGTTTCCATAGACTAATTCCACTTCCCCCTGATAGTAGACACCCTCAGGATGTCACCCAGGAAATATCAGGCCATTCTGATTTGGAATATCAAAATAAAGGCCTCTTAAATTGTGTTATATTTTACATATTTGCTGGATGATTTCAGATTGCAATAAAAACAAAATTATCTGTTTCCATAGACTAATTCCACTTCCCCCTGATAGTAGAGACCCTCAGAATGTCACCCAGGAAATATCAGGCCATTCTGATTTGGAATTTCAAAATAAAGGCCTCTTAAATTGTGTTATATTTTACATATTTGCTGGATGATTTCAGATTGCAATAAAAACAAAACTATCTGTTTCCATAGACTAATTCCACTTCCCCCTGATAGTAGACACCCCCAGGATGTCACCCAGGAAATATCAGGCCATTCTGATTTGGAATTTCAAAATAAAGGCCTCTTAAATTGTTTTATATTTTACATATTTGCCAGACCGTTTCAGATTGCAATAAAAACAAAACTGTCTGTTTCCACAGACTAATTCCACATCCCCCTGATAGTAGACACCCCCAGGATGTCACCCAGGAAATATCAGGCCATTCTGATTTGGAATTTCAAAATAAAGGCCCTTAAATTCTTTAGTGTTTTGCTACTTTTTACATGATGTTAAATAGAAATTATAAGAAAACTCTCTGTTTCCACAGACTAATTCCACTCCCCTCTGATAGTAGACACCCCCAGGATGTCACCCAGGAAATATCAAGCCATTCTGATTTGGAATTTCAAAATAAAGGCCCCTTAAATTCTCTAATATTTTAGATATTTGCCAAACCATTTCAGATTGAAATAAAAACAAAACTGTCTGTTTCCACAGACTCATTCCACTTCCCCCTGATATTGGACACCCTCAGGATGTCATCCAGGAAATATCAGGTCATTTTGATTTGGAATTTCTCAATAAAGGCCCTTTAAACTTCTTTACATTTTAAATATTTGCCAAACCATTTCAGATTGCAGTAAAAATAAAACTGCCTGTTTCCACAGACTAATTACCTTCAAACACACTTCAAACTGATAGTATCCCACCTCAGGATGTCAAATAGGAAATGTCAGGTCACCCTGGTGTAGGGTCAGGGTTAACCCCTAACCCTTGACACCATTCCAAGTTCCCCGTCAGTCCTCTATACTCTGCATCGTCGTCATCTCTGATGAGGCCAACAATCGCAGAGTCATCGGAGAACTTCTGCAGTACACAGCTGTCTGTGTTGTGTCTGAAGTCTGCTGTGTAGAGGGTGAAAAGAAAGGGGGCCAGAACAGTTCCCTGGGGGGCACCCGTGCTGCTGGTGAGCAGGTCAGACACACAGTTCCTGTTTCTCACAAACTGTGGTTGGTCTATGAGGTAGTCCAGGATCCATGTAGACAGCTGGTGGTCCACACCCATCCTCTCCAGTTTGTCCCTCAGAATCACCGGCTGGATGGTGTTGAACGCACTGGAGAAATCAAAAAAGTTTATTCTCACAGTGCTGCCGGGCTCTTCCAGGTGAGAGAGAGCTCAGTGTAGCAGGAAGATAACGGCGTCCTCCACTCCAACATTAGGACGGTAGGCAAACTGTAGTGGGTCCTTGGAGGGGCCCACCTCAGAGCGGAGATGTCCCAGCATCAGTCTCTCCAGTGTCTTCATCAGGTTGGATGTTAGAGCGACTGGTCTGTAGCTGCTGAGGTCTTTAGGGTGCGATGTTTTGGGCACCGGTACCACGCACGAGGTCTTGATACTTCAGTTACTTTTATTCATGTTTCTTTGAGCAGCTTTCCTGAGTTATTAAGTTAAAACTATTTCCTTTGTCTAAGTTACTTACCTCCTTACCTGTGCAGGAACCCATTGTGTGTGAAAGGGGGCCGCCCCACAATTCCCAGTCTTTTATACACTGGATGTACACTGATGGCATGGGTGCTACCATGTTGAAGGGGGTAGATGTAATGAAGTATATTATATGTAGGTCTCTGAACAATAGAGATATGGGAGATATGGCATGGGGCGGGATATTAAAGCTTAGTGAGAAATATGAGGTACAGGTGGTAATGATTATGTGTGTCTGTTATGTTGAAGAGTTGAATTGTTGACCCCTGTAGTGGAGGATGGTAAGGTCCTAAGGTACCCTACTGAGAGACAGGCAGGGATATAGTGAGTGGTATTTGGGAGGCCAGAAGGAGAAGGGAGTGAGCACAGCAGCTACCAGGGCTTGTGCAGTTATTTGGGAGTTCCGATGAGCTGATTGAGCCTCAGTTACTTATGTTCATACTTAGTTTCGTTTCTTTCTTTATTTTTTGTGGTTTTTGCACATTTCCTGGAAGCACTGTAAATAAAATGTCCACCAACCGGACCTTCAACCAAGCCTTCTGATTCTGCCTCCTACTTCCTTAAAGACCCCTAGGCGACACTATGTTGTAACGTGTACTTACCAACCAAAATCTATAAACGTAATTCTATAAATCCATAAATTCTGTTGATATCCTGCTATGTTTATGCCCTTGCAGATCCTCCATGGCTCAGCATGCTTAAATGTCCTGCTATGCCTGATTGTGACATTTTTTAACTATTCCTTCATCCATCCAACCTTCAACATTCACCTGTAGAGCTAACACACTTACAAGATTTTACAGTATGCATTGATTGCTGTATGTGTTTAATTGCATACTAATTGATCATTATTGCTGTGAATTTGTGATCCTGGCCTTCTGTTTGGATGGTATTTCTTTTGTCTTAAGACTGTTTTAGGAATAATTTAGCTTTTGTTCTTTTTAAAATAATAATAATAAAAAGTTTTCCTGCAAACCTGAAGCTTTCATGTCCAAAATTATTAAAAGGAGTACACAAGGATGTTCCTACACCAGGGTGACCTGACATTTCCTATTTGACATCCTGAGGTGGGATACTATCAGTTTGAAGTGTGTTTGAAGGTAATTAGTCTGTGGAAACAGGCAGTTTTATTTTTACTGCAATCTGAAATGGTTTGGCAAATATTTAAAATGTAAAGAAGTTTAAAGGGCCTTTATTGAGAAATTCCAAATCAAAATGACCTGATATTTCCTGGATGACATCCTGAGGGTGTCCAATATCAGGGGGAAGTGGAATGAGTCTGTGGAAACAGACAGTTTTGTTTTTATTTCAATCTGAAATGGTTTGGCAAATATCTAAAATATTAGAGAATTTAAGGGGCCTTTATTTTGAAATTCCAAATCAGAATGGCTTGATATTTCCTGGGTGACATCCTGGGGGTGTCTACTATCAGAGGGGAGTGGAATTAGTCTGTGGAAACAGAGAGTTTTCTTATAATTTCTATTTAACATCATGTAAAAAGTAGCAAAACACTAAAGAATTTAAGGGCCTTTATTTTGAAATTCCAAATCAGAATGGCTTGATATTTCCTGGGTGACATCCTGGGGGTGTCTACTATCAGGGGGATGTGGAATTAGTCTGTGGAAACAGACAGTTTTGTTTTTATTGCAATCTGAAACGGTCTGGCAAATATGTAAAATATAAAACAATTTAAGAGGCCTTTATTTTGAAATTCCAAATCAGAATGGCCTGATATTTCCTGGGTGACATCCTGAGGGTGTCTGCTATCAGGGGGAGGTGGAATTAGTCTGTGGAAACAGGCAGTTTTGTTTTTATTTCTATTTAAAATTATGTAAAAAGTTGAAAAATATTAGAGAATTTAAAGGGCCTTTATTTTGATATTCCAAATCAGAATGGCCTGATATTTCCTGGGTGACATCCTGAGGGTGTCTACTATCAGGAGGAAGTGGAATTAGTCTGTGGAAACAGATAGTTTTGTTTTTATTGCAATCTGAAATGGTCTGGCAAATATGTAAAATATAAAACAATTTAAGAGGCCTTTATTTTGAAATTCCAAATCAGAATGGCCTGATATTTCCTGGGTGATATCCTGAGGGTGTCTACTATCAGGGGGAAATGGAATTAGTCTGTGGAAACAGACAGTTTTGTTTTTATTTCAATCTGAAATCGTCCAGCAAACATGTAAAATATAAAACAATATAAGAGCCCTTTATTTTGAAATTCCAAATCAGAATGGCCTGATATATCCTGGGTGACATTCTGAGGGTCTCTACTATCAGGGGGAAGTGGAATTAGTCTATGGAAACAGATAATTTTGTTTTTATTGCAATCTGAAATCATCCAGCAAATATGTAAAATATAACACAATTTAAGAGGCCTTTATTTTGATATTCCAAATCAGAATGGCCTGATATTTCCTGGGTGACATCCTGAGGGTGTCTACTATCAGGGGGATGTGGAATTAGTCTGTGGAAACAGACAGTTTTGTTTTTATTGCAATCTGAAATGGTCTGGCAAATATGTAAAATATAAAACAATTTAAGAGGCCTTTATTTTGAAATTCCAAATCAGAATGGCCTGATATTTCCTGGGTGACATCCTGGGGGTGTCTACTATCAGGGGGAAGTGGAATTAGTCTATGGAAACAGATAGTTTTGTTTTTATTGCAATCTGAAATGGTCTGGCAAATATGTAAAATGTAAAACAATTTAAGAGGCCTTTATTTTGAAATTCCAAATCAGAATGGCCTGATATTTCCTGGGTGACATCCTGGGGGTGTCTACTATCGGGGGGAAGTGGAATTAGTCTGTGGAAACAGATAGTTTTGTTTTTATTGCAATCTGAAATGGTCTGGCAAATATGTAAAATATAAAACAATTTAAGAGGCCTTTATTTTGAAATTCCAAATCAGAATGGCCTGATATTTCCTGGGTGACATCCTGGGGGTGTCTACTATCAGGAGGAAGTAGAATGAGTCTGCGGAAACAGATAGTTTTGTTTTTATTGCAATCTGAAATGGTCTGGCAAATATGTAAAATGTAAAACAATTTAAGAGGCCATTATTTTGATATTCCAAATCAGAATGGCCTGATATTTCCTGGGTGACATTCTGAGGGTGTCTGCTATCAGGAGGAAGTGGAATTAGTCTGTGGAAACAGATAGTTTTGTTTTTATTGCAATCTGAAATGGTATGGCAAATGTGTAAATTATAAAACAATTTAAGAGGCCTTTATTTTGAAATTCCAAATCAGAATGGCCTGATATTTCCTGGGTGACATCCTGAGGGTGTCTACTATCAGGGGGAAGTGGAATTAGTCTGTGGAAACAGATAGTTTTGTTTTTATTGCAATCTGAAATGGTCTGGCAAATATGTAAAATATAAAACAATTTAAGAGGCCTTTATTTTGAAATTCCAAATCAGAATGGCCTGATATATCCTGGGTGACATCCTGAGGGTGTCTGCTATCAGGAGGAAGTGGAATGAGTCTGTGGAAACAGAGAGTTTTCTTTTAATTTCTATTTAACATCATGTAAAAAGTTGAAAAATATTAGAGAATTTAAGGGGCCTTTATTCTGAAATTCCAAATCAGAATGGCCTGATATATCCTGGGTGACATCCTGAGAGTGTCTGCTATCAGGGGGAAGTGGAATTAGTCTGTGGAAACAGAGAGTTTTCTTTTAATTTCTATTTCCAAATCATGTAGTATTTAAGGAGCTTTTATTTTGAAATTCCTAATCAGAATGGCGTGATATTTCCTGGGTGACATCCTGAGGGTGTCTACTATCAGGGGGAAGAGTTATTAGTCTGTGGAAACAAGCAGTTTTCTTTAAATGTTATATTTTATTTAAATATTATGAATTAATTTGACACAATTAGTTCACCATTTAGTGATTGACTGCTTGTATGAATGATCCTTTTATTTTGAAGGGCTGTTTTTGTACGCGTTTACCGTAACGCTTCTAATAAGGACAAAGCGCAAAACAACGTGGGGGCTGGCTTGACCGTGTTCGCCGAACTGGAGGCTGGCTTTACCGCAGTCCCTGTGTGGCACTTAACACAGAACGCATGTGTGCAGTGAGTTGTACCTGTTTGCACTGTGGCTTGCAGACAATGACACTGAACTGTGGCCATGTGTCCACTATAATCTTTGCAGGGTCTGATCTGACGCTGTTTTTAAGCATCAAATAACCGTAAACCTGAAAATAAAAGGGAAAAAAACGCATAAAACCTTACAATAAAATCATAATATCCAGTAGCACTCATTAAAAACGACTGTACACACCTGCTGTGACCGGGGTAAATATCTTTTCAGTTCAGTCTCAGCTATTTTCTGCTGATCTCCCGTCAGCTCCATGGTAATTTTCTGTCAGGGATATAACAATGAAACTGTATCGAAGCAGAGCCGAGAGTTAGGGAGTGCATTATGTCTAGAGGATCTAATGTCGACTGCTGGGCGGTCTTTTCTTTTTAAAAGAAAACAGACATATCTTCCAGAGCCGTTCTGGAAAATGAACCCAGTAAAAGTTGAAGGAATGACTTCAACTTACTCGTTAGACGAAGGAAATGGGCGTTGGTAACTCATTTCCTGTGCAGAAATCTGTGGAGAAAGTAACTTTTATTTTTATTTGACCTCAATAAACATTGTCCCGTTGTGTTATGCTCTGTGTTTATGGTCGTAAACGCTAGTTTTAGTCAGTTTTACTTATATCTAGCCACTGGTGCTAATATTGATATGTCAGTACAGCTCTGCGTGCATTTTGTTTATTATGGTCTTATTTACAGTAAAATAGAGGAAACGTGAGAGTGCGCTTCGGGAGCGTGGCTAGTCTCTGATTGACAGGTCGTCACTGTGTGGGCGTTCCCCTCGTGCCTCTCCAGCTCCATTCCCCGCATTCCTTTCTTGTTCCATGAATCCAACATGGCGGCGGCCACAGTGCAAAACGCAACGGTTGGAAATTTCGCAAATAAGTTTCTTCAGGTAGTAATTACGTTATATCCGCGTTTCGAGCATAAGCGGAAGAGTTAGAGATTTATGATCAGTAAAAAAAAAACATTTGCATTGCTTACATACGGGAAATGGGTCTGCTTTTATAAATTATTGACAGTGTTATCTGCAGGTCTCATAACCGAATCTAGAAATAACAGACGACTTCCTGTCTGAATTTTAAAAATAAAAGCCTTTTACCTTCGCTAAATTGACAGATTATTTAAACACGTTCAATAAAGTATAGTTTAACCTATTACTAAGCATTGAAGTTTAATTATTACAATGAAACATGAACGTGTCCAAAGTGTTATACAACATAATAGGAAGTTGTTTTACCCACCAATTTCCAGACAGTTTTCAATTATATTGTGTGTTATTAAAACACAGAAGTGATAGTGTTGGGCAATAAGTGAACAAAAAAAAGTCTATTCTAAATAATCTATGGGGATTAAGGTTTATGAAGATTTTTTTCTTTTGGAAGTATAATTCCAATTAGCCAATGTACTCTAATAGTTATGAAATCAAACGTGCAATTAGAATTTTATTAAAACTGTGTTTTTAAAAGGCTAATAAGCAAACTTGAGAAAACTTGTTATTTGCTTGTTTTAGTGATTAGGCATTAAAAAGTTGCTGTTCTAAAAGTCAGCATACCTCTATATTACTGCATTATATCAGGAAGTTTGAAACAAGTTTATTCAAGTTAGAATACAATGAAGTGGTTGCAGACAGAAAGTAGAGCTATTAATAGTTTTGTGACCTCTTTACGGGAGGGAAAAAAATATATGCATTCTAATTGAAGTTTAGGTTATACTGCAAGCAATGTCAGTTCAGAAGACATACCACAGACATTGCTCGCTATATGTTATAGTTGCCTTTGTTTTTTTTATGCAAATGATGACCACAGCTGTTGTATGTACATAATATGTGTATAAATATACAATGGACATGTTATATACACAGATTATTATTATTTACTTTTTTACTGTTTTATCTATGTTCTCACATAATGACAATAAAGGATTCTTGATCTTATTAAGTGCTTACAGAAAACAAAGTGTCAATCAATTCAGCTAAATTTAATTTGGATTAATTTTTCTTCCTCTACACAGGGTGAACATATCACGTACAGTAATCATGAAATTCCTCTTTCACTTATACCTCAATTTCTACAGTCCAGTTTAAATGCAGTGATTTGGGGAACTTGTAAAATGTGCAATATACTCTTTATAATTCCTACAATGACTACATTATGTATAGTAGAAAACATAAAAATACACCAGTTTAAAATATCTTTAAAATTAATCAGTAAATGTAAAAAAAATCATCTTTGATTTTGGCTTTTTAATCATATATAAGAGTCTCTTTCTTTTTCTTTTGATAAAACGTTATCTTAAAAAGTCTTGAAACCCAATCAAAAGTTGAACTCGTACCATGCTGCTCTGTAAGTCGTGTCCTCCAAGAAGCCCATGCTTTGAAAGAGTTTATGGGATACCATGTTGTCCTCCTCTATGTAGCAGTATAGAGGGTAACCCTCAGCATGGAGCTTCTTGACCATGGTGCTGATCAGCACTCTGGCGTAGCCTTTTTGTCTGTGCTCTGGGAGAGTGTACAATATGCCCATGGCACAGTAATCATACAGCAGGATCCAGGACAACGGCTCACCCTGGTCATTCATGATGCAGCAAGATGGGAAGTTGCTGATTAGGTTTTCAATGTTCTTGTGACCTTGCTCATTCCCTCCAAACTTCCAGGTTTTATTCACCAAGTCGACGTGTGAGAGGTTCAGAGATGAAATCCTTGATTCAAGCTCACTGTAAAAAGAAATGACAACCTTCACATGAGCACAGAAACAATCTATTTTTTCTTTTTTACATTTTTTTAATTTTCTGACTGTACCTGTCAATCGATGGCATGATCAGATGGCTGGGATCTGGCAAATACAGAAGATGCACGTAAGTGTAGCCTCTGTTGTTAACTTTTCGGTAAGCAGACACTCCTTGTAGCACGGATAAATGGGCAGTGTCTAATCCTGGAGGTCGAAAAAAGATAAGCAAGGTCTGTTATTTGAGTTTGACGGAGGTTACAAATATCCTCACTTTGTGCACAACGTCCTCGTTCTCCTGCCACAACTCAATTAATCTCTCCTTCCAGTGTCCCACCCTTTCTTTTCCATTGGCCGTTGGCAGCACGTGTTTTGCAGTTGGTCGGTAATCAGTGATTGTGAGCAGATTTGGCTCAAAAAATTCAAACATGTTTGAATGACTGCAACTGAGGCTGGGTCGGGTACTCGCACACTTGCAGATTTTTGTGCCAACTACTCATGGCGACTGTCCCCAACTAGCGCAGGCTGATGCAGACTTTGCCCGGGTGGGAATCGTGGGTAGAATCTGGCAAAATGTTTTCAGCCTCAGTGGTTTTGGATGTTTTTGTTTTTTGTTTATTAGCTGGTTGCAGTGTACTATATTAGTTTAATAATCCATCTTCATATTATGCATACTCAACATACTGGATGTACTTTGAAGCACTTGTTTCCTGCAGTGCTCTGAACTCACCTCCTATATAGAATTTAGTGCTCCAGTCAATTGCATCCTCTTCTTTCAGCACTTTCTCTAAAGCCCGCACATCCATGCTGTAATATGACACTTTTTTCATGAACATTGAGGCACTCTTATTCTGTGGAGTACACGCAAAGTTTAGCAAACACGAAGTACACACGAGTCTGGCAAATCTCGAGGGTCCAATTCTCCAGCCGGACATGAACTCACCTTGGGGTCCGGTCGGCTAATGATGACTTTAAAATCAGGCCACGTGTCCACGACCACCTCCAGGGTACTTGGTTTGTTCTTGTTTAGTCCATGTATGAAGCCGTACATCTAAGAAAAAAGAAAAATCGGAGCTGCTATGGTTTTAAAATGATAATATTAACACACTTTAAACATGTAGCAGTCGCCTACCTTTAAACTCCTCGGGAGGTGTTGCTGCAGAACTCTTTCGGCGATCTTAAACTCGTCTTTGTTTAGGACCTTCATGTTTGACAAATGCAGTTTAAATGCTGTCTGTTGAGTTAACGTCTGTCCCAGTGAAATGGTTCAGCTTTTATAAATGATTGACTGTGAACAAATCTAGACATAACAGACGACTTCCTGTCTGAATTTTAAAAAATAAAAGCCTTTTACCTTCGCTAAATTGTCAGGTCATCTATTATAAGAACACATGACTGTGTCCGAAGTGTTACACAACTTAATAGGAAGTTTTTTCCACCCCCAACTTACACTACATTAC
The DNA here is from genome assembly GCF_963514085.1 of Chelon labrosus. Classification (NCBI taxonomy): domain Eukaryota; kingdom Metazoa; phylum Chordata; class Actinopteri; order Mugiliformes; family Mugilidae; genus Chelon; species Chelon labrosus. The sequence goes on from NC_140348.1 coordinate 19,337,562, forward strand.
ATTGTGTGTTATTAAAATGCAGAAGTAATAGTGTTGGGCAATACTAAGTGAACCAAAAAAAAAATAATTAAGGTTTATGAAATTTTTTTTTTGGAAGTATAATTCCAATTAGCCAACGTATTATAATAGTAAGGAAATCAAATAAATAAATAAATCAATAAATCCCACACACATTCATTAACATGCAACTTGAATTTTATTAAAAGGCTAATCAGCAATTTCATGCAAGATATCTTATTTGCTTGTTTTAGTTATTAGGCATTAAAAAGTTGCTGTTCCAAAAGTCAGCACACCTCTATATTATTGCATTGCATATCAGGAAGTTTGAAACAAGTTTATTCCAGTGAAAACGCAATGAAGTGGTTGTTGTAGCCAATTTGAATGTTTTTTTTTATTTTTTTTTTATTGAAATGTATTAAGTACTGTAATTTGTGAGGTTTTTATGACTACCAAGGTGTAGGCGGGGTTCAGTCAGGAAATCACAGGTTACTTCAGGGTGACTGGGGGCACAGGTGTCGAGTGTTGGCAATCACCAGGGAAGCCACACAGTTTTTCAACCGTGAGGTGGTTTTTGTTTGAGCACAGTTATTTGCGTTATTTATTGTTTATTTTCAGCCACTTTAGTATTTTGAGTAACAGCTAATTACCTGGCCTTTGTTAGGCACCCTGCAAAGTAAAATAAACATTTTAAAACGTACTCAAGGACCTGTTTGCTTTTAACTCTACTACACCACGCGTATGGAAAGAGCTTCACTGCCACATCCTTCACTGGCAAGTTTTTTGGAGGTTCGATTGCCTTTACACCAAGTTGAAAAACTACGCTTCCAAGGATCGATGTGGACACAGGACAACGCATCGTTCAAGACCTGGTCCTGGACTCCTGACTGCCTCGTCACGTCACGGCCCAGCCCGCAGTGGGACGCAGACCAAGCAACATCAAAGTCACGGTCACGGTAGGACTATATTGTGAACGAATGAAAGTTGCAGAAGAGAGTAGCCTTCACGCAACGGGATACAGGGAAATCCCACACATCAATATAGCCTCCTTGAAACGCTAAATGAATGGACATGAGTGAAGAGGAAAATTAGGAAGTGGATGAAAAAATGAATGATGCTGTCACGGACAATGAAATGGACAATGAGCCTGGTAAACGGCCGTCTAAACTCACGTTTAAAGCAATGGAAGCCAAAATACTGTTAATGCAAAAGGAGAGGAATTCTGGAGTAAGGCAACTACTGAAAATGGCAAAGGAAATTGAACAAATGATGATTTCAAATGAAAGTGTTTCTGATGTGCAAATCAAACATGAAGTGATGTGGAAAATGTATGGGGAAACTGTAAAGTTGCAAGAGTCAATAAAATTATTGGTGCCTGAGGATGAAATGTTAAATCAAAATGAATGGTTTAAAAATCAAATGTACAAAGTGAATGGAGTGATAAGCAAAATGGAAAAATGGATGCTTGCAAGCAAGGAGCAAGACAAAACAAAAGAGCATGATGATGAAACCGGTGTTGATGTTTCAAATGATGCAAATGAGGTTCTGAAAAATAATGGTTCAAATGACATGACAAATGGAAATGAGGATGTGGATAACATTGGCCCAAATGACAGTGTTTCTAATACTGGTGGCAGAACAAATGTGTCACGTGGGAGCTCAAGGGCTTCAAGGTCCACTACAGCTTCTGCCCGGATTCAGGCTGAGGCCGAAAGAGCTGCACTTCTAGCCATGGAGGCTGCTCTCAAGGAAAAACATGAGCTAGAGGCTGAAGAGGAACAAGCAAAGGCTCAACAAGAACGAATAAGGAAAAGAAAGGAACTGCTTGAACTACAGAGTCGGATTGCTGCTCAGACAGCTAAGGTTTCAGTGCTCAGAAACAGAGGGTCTGACATAGGAAGCACAGTCTCAAATGCAATGAACTCATATGTGTCAAGACAAAGGTCTGCTCTCAAACCCTCTGCTGTGCCATTTGTTCCACAAACATCAAGTTGTCATGTCACTCATCCACCAGCAGGAGGCATCAACCCACCAACAGGACCTGTCAGATTTGCAATGCCGTCACAGCCTCAGCAGTTAAAGGAACAAGACAACCAATTCAGACCTACAGCAACTATGTCGGACAGAACAGGAACAAGGGCTAAGGAAATCAATTCACAAGGAACCAGACCAAAACTTTGTGCTTCAAATCCTAACCCAAGCATGCCCCAAAGAACTGTGCAGTCATATCCCATTGCATATAGGCCACAGCAATGGCAGCAAGTGAATGAGGAGGGCCAAGGCAGCATGTCACAACAGTCTCATCACTCATACCCCACTGCACAACCAGCACAACAATCCAATCAATATGGCCCAGGTAATATTTTCACCATCATGCAAAAGCAAAACGACACCACAGCATTATTGGTGCAACAGCAGTCGTCACTTTCACTACCCCCAAGAAACATACCAACTTTTGATGGAAACCCTCTCGAATATGTCACCTTTATCAGAGCTTTTGAACACGGAGTTGAAGCTAAGGCTGACAGTGCTGTTGATTGCTTATACTACCTGGAGCAGTACACCAAAGGGCAACCTCAAGAACTGGTCAAGAGCTGTCAACACATGCCACCTGACAGGGGGTACCAAAGAGCAAGGATGCTTTTGCAGGAACGCTTTGGCAATGAGCAAAAAATGGCCACTGCGTACATGGAGAAAGCCCTTGGATGGGCAACACTGAAATCTGAGGATATCAAAGCTTTACAAGCATTCTCATTATTCCTGCGCATATGCTGTAATGCTATGGAGAATATAAGTTACATGTCAGAGATGAATATGCCCTCAAATATCCGTGCAATAATCATGAAGTTGCCATACAAACTGAGGGAGAAATGGAGAAATGTTGCTTTTGAGCATCAGGAGAGACGTCATCATCAACCAGTTTTCGGTGATGTGGTCAATTTCATTGAGAGACAAGTGTCTATTGCCTCTGATCCACTGTATGGAGACATTCAAGATACAGCTGTCTCATTTTCCAAGTTAAAGGTTGGAAATAAACTGTCACAGGGACGCACAAAGGAAAAGGGAAGCAGCTTCGCTACATCTGTTGCACCTGTTAATTCTGAAAATGAAAAAGATAAATACTCACCTGGCAAACTTACCAGGGCATCTTGTCTGCTGTGTGAAGAGGGCCACAAACTGGAAGTGTGCCCTAAGATGGAGAAGAAGCACCACAGAGACGAAATTGACTTTCTAAAAAAGAAAGGTGCTTGTTTTGGATGTTTATCTGTAGGACATATGAGTAAAGAGTGTCACAGTCGGCTGTCCTGCAAGGTGTGTAACCTGAAACATCCTAGTATCCTCCACAATAATGACAAAGAATGGAAAGAAATTAAATCAAAAGGCTCACAGCAAGAAACAACAGGGGTGAGTGAAGCCACCACTTCCAAGACTTGTGGCCATATAGGGGCCGGAGCGCAGGACTGCGTTTTGTCAATTGTGCCTGTAAAGGTCAAAGCAAAGAAAGGCAGCACTATTCTGACAACCTATGCTTTTCTAGACCCCGGCAGCTCATCCACTTTCTGCTCTGAGCAACTAATGAGGAAGCTGAAAGTGACAGGAAGGAACACTAAATTCCTAATGAAAACAATGAATAAAGAAAGCTTTGTAAACAGTCACGTCATCTCAGGACTTGAGGTAGCCGCATTCAATGACAACAACTATGTTGAGCTGCCTGATGTGTACACCCAATTCAAGATGCCTGTGACACGTGATAACATCCCACGACAGGAAGACCTGCATGCTTGGCCATACTTAAACTCTGTTGAAATCCCTGTTATTGATGCAGACGTGGAGCTGTTAATAGGAACTAACGCCCCAGAAGTAATGGAGCCATGGGAAGTGATACACAGCAGAGGAAAAGGACCTTATGCTGTTAAAACACTATTGGGCTGGGTTGTCAATGGACCATTGAGAGGAGGCAATGACAGTGGGGGCAGCTGCCCCACAATGACAGCCAACCGCATCTCCATTGCTCACATAGAGGAACTGCTGGTGAAGCAGTACAACCATGACTTCACTGAGAAATCAACAGAGGACAAGCCAGAGATGTCTATAGAGGATCTGAAATTCATGAACATTGTCAACACATCAGCTGAAATACAAGATGGACACTACTGCTTGAAGTTACCTTTCAGAGAGGACAATGTTGTCATGCCCAATAACCGACATCTTGCTGAGCAAAGGGTCCTCTGCCTGAAAAGGAAATTGGAGAGAAATCCTACGTTCAAGGAGGAATATTCAAACTTCCTCAGTGATGTCATAAACAATGGCTATGCAGAGTGTGTGCCAAAGCATCAATTGGAAGGAAAAGAAGGAAAAAGGTGGTACATCCCACATCATGGGGTGCACCATCCTAAAAAGAGAACCCTGAGAGTCGTTTTTGACTGTGCAGCAAGCTACAAAGGCGTGTCACTCAACACCAAGTTACTCCAGGGACCTGACTTGACAAATTCCTTGCTCGGAGTTCTCATAAGGTTTCGTATGAATTCTGTTGCAGTTATGGCTGACATAAAAGCTATGTACCATCAGGTCAGAGTGGCAAAGCAGGATGTGGACTTTCTGCGCTTCTTATGGTGGCCAGGAGGAGACCTGACACAGCCACTCACTGAGTACAGGATGACTGTTCATCTGTTTGGTGCAATATCATCGCCCAGCTGTGCCAGTTTTGCCCTTAGGAAGACAGCTGAAGACCACAGAGCAGACTTCCCAGTCCATGTCACTGATACCATCATGCACAACTTTTATGTGGATGACTGCTTGAAGTCTGTGTCTTCAGAGGAGGAAGCCATGTCTTTGGTAACAGACCTGACTGCTCTGTGTCAATTAGGAGGATTCCAGTTGCTTAAATGGATGAGCAACAGCAGGTCGGTGTTGGAAGCCATTGATGTGGAGAAAAGAGCCAAAGAAGTGAAAGAGCTGGACTTCGAAAGAGACAGCCTTCCTGTCGAAAGAACCCTGGGCCTGCAGTGGTGTGCAGAAACTGACACTTTCAGGTTCAGGATGTCAGTCCAAGAAAGACCATTCACAAGACGAGGCATTTTGTCTGTAGTGAGCTCGGTCTATGACCCGATTGGATTTTTAGCACCCTTTACCTTACCTGTTAAAACACTGCTGCAAAACCTTTGCAAGATGAGCTACAGTTGGGATGAGGACATTCCCCCAAACTACCAGCTGCAGTGGGTGGGGTGGCTAGAAGACTTAAAAAGACTCTGCACTTTCAGTGTGCCAAGATGCTTTAAACCCAAAGGCTTTGGACAGCTCGTAAGTGCACAACTCCACCACTTCTCTGATGCCAGCGAAAAGCTATGGCACAGTTTCTTATTTGAGGCTGCAGAGTGAGGATGAGAAAATCCATCTAGCTTTTGTGCTAGGAAAAGCACGAGTTGCTCCTTTAAAGAATGTCACAATCCCAAGAATGGAACTAACAGCTGCTGTGCTGGCGGTGAGAGTTGACAGACTCCTGAAAGCAGAGTTAAAACTAGAGCTGGAAAACTCACTCTTCTGGACAGACAGCACAACAGTGTTAAGGTACATCAAGAACGAAACAAAGCGTTTCCACACCTTTGTTGCCAACAGGGTCTCTGCTATAAGAGAAGCCACAAGTGTCTCACAGTGGAGGTATGTTGACACAAAACGGAACCCAGCTGACGAGGCCTCTCGTGGGGTGAAAGTTGACTACCTTCTCACTAGCAGCAGATGGATCCATGGCCCAGACTTTCTGTCCAAGAGTGAAGAGGAGTGGCCTCCTAATATGCTGGATTCAACCTCCATCAGCAGTGATGACCCAGAGGTCAAAGGAGAGGTGTCAGTGAATGCTGTCATCATCACAGACCAACCAAATGCAGTAAACAAACTGATAACCTACTTCTCCTCCTGGAAAAGGCTGAAGACCTCTGTGGCATGGTTTCTTCAGCTAAGAAAGATGTTGAAGTTGCTGAGTCTAAAGAGAAAAGAAATTCAAGCTTCTCTGCCCAGCAGCGGCCTAGACCCAACTCAACAAAAGAAAAAGGTGGAAGAGGACATGAATAGATTCAGAGCCACGTTGAGTGGTCACATACTATGTCCTGAAGATCTCAACATGGCTGAAAGAGTCATCATTCAGTACAGTCAAATGGACAAGTTCAGTGATGAAATTGCTGCTTTGAAAAAAGGAACAGCTGGAGTGACGAAAAGCAGTCACATTTACAAGCTTGATCCAGTGCTGAAGGAAGGACTCTTGAGAGTGGGTGGTAGGCTCAGCAAAGGAGCGATGCCTGATGACACAAAACACCCTGTCATTCTTGCAAAGGACCAACATATCTCCACTCTCATCTTACGCCACATACACGAACAGAACGGACACTGTGGAAGAAATCACCTACTTTCCATACTTCGTCGACAATATTGGATCACCAAAGCAAATGCTGCTGCCAGAAACATCCTGTCATCCTGTGTTGCCTGCCGACGATACAGAGGAAAGCTGGGTGAACAAAAAATGGCAGATTTGCCTAAAGAAAGACTGCAAGCAGATCTCCCACCATTCACAAATGTGGGCATTGACTATTTTGGACCATTCGAGGTGAAAAGAGGCCGCAGCCTCATTAAACGCTATGGAGTTATTTTCACCTGCATGGCCAGTCGAGCAGTTCACCTGGAAATGGCCTATTCATTGGACACCAGTTCATGCATAAATGCAATACGGAGGTTTATTTCAAGACGAGGCCAAGTATCCCACATCAAATCTGACAATGGAACGAACTTTATTGGAGCAGAACGTGAGCTAAGAGAAGCTCTCTCTGAACTGAACCATGAGAAAATCCAAAATGCTCTACTTCATTCTGGAGTGACATGGACCTTTAACACTCCAGCCGCATCACATCACGGAGGAGTATGGGAGAGAGTCATTCGCATGATCAGGAAAGTATTGACTTCTGTTCTTCATCAGCAACATCTGGATGATGAAGGGTTACAAACACTCCTGTGCGAAGTGGAGGCCATATTGAATGACCGACCCATTACAAAAGCTTCAGAGGATCCAAATGATCTCGAACCACTGACTCCAAATCACATTCTCCTGTTGAAAAGCAAACCTTCACTACCACCTGGCCTTTTCAACAAAACTGACTCTTATTCCAAACGACGATGGAAACAAGTTCAATTCCTCGCCAATCTCTTCTGGCATAGATGGCTGAGGGAGTACGTACCACTGCTGCAGGAAAGACAGCGGTGGCCACAGGACAAGAGGAACTTTGTCGCAGGAGACGTCGTCATTGTAGCGGACTTTAATGCCCCTCGAGGATCGTGGCTGTTGGGCAGGGTACTGCAGACCTTTCCTGACAGGCAGGGCCTTGTGCGCTCTGTTAAAGTCCGGACCAAGTACAACGTCCTGGAGCGACCGATCACCAAGATTTGTCTTCTATTGGAAGCTGACTAAAGACTGAACCCAACTTCTATTATTGGGGTTACCCAACCCTATTGGATACCTACATGACCTATGAACATTGCGGTATGAGAAACTGCTATGGACAATGCACTTATTTGGCTACAGTATTGAATGTTGTTTGAATTGTTATGTTTTTATACAGTAACAATTAGGGGCCGGAGTGTTGTAGCCAATTTGAATGTTTTTTTTTATTTTTTTTTATTGAAATGTATTAAGTACTGTAATTTGTGAGGTTGCTATGACTACCAAGGTGTAGGCGGGGTTCAGTCAGGAAATCACAGGTTACTTCAGGGTGACTGGGGGCACAGGTGTCGAGTGTTGGCAATCACCAGGGAAGCCACACAGTTTTTCAACCGTGAGGTGGTTTTTGTTTGAGCACAGTTATTTGCGTTATTTATTGTTTATTTTCAGCCACTTTAGTATTTTGAGTAACAGCTAATTACCTGGCCTTTGTTAGGCACCCTGCAAAGTAAAATAAACATTTTAAAACGTACTCAAGGACCTGTTTGCTTTTAACTCTACTACACCACGCGTATGGAAAGAGCTTCACTGCCACATCCTTCACTGGCAAGTTTTTTGGAGGTTCGATTGCCTTTACAGTGGTTGAGGACAGAAAGTAGAGCCGTTAATACTTTTGTCGTTCCTTTGGGGGGGGGGGATTTCTACTTGAAGTTTAGATTATACTGCAAGCAACGCCAATTCAGAAGAATCCCCTGCGTTGTTCTCTTTCTAGCAACTCTCCTCCACCAGTCTGATGTCATTCAACCAGGGGCGGCTCCACACGGAGAATGTGCACTGGTAAGTCTGAAAGACAAAGTCCAGAATAATATTAAACACTTCAACGTTGCATTCACATTTATGAAAATGAAAAGCGAAGCAGGTTTTAAGATATTATGATGAATTTAAGGTCTTAGGTCAAGGTATGCCACAGGTTTCATATCTCTTTGAGGGAGAAGTCATTACCTGAGCCTTCTCTGGGTCTGTGTGGACTGCACACTCTTCATGTTGGGCGCCCTTTCTGCAGGGGGTCTTTCCCATCTTGACAGTTATGATGTACTGTATCCCTTTTTAACTTAACACATACTCTAAATACTGACACTTGCTTCCAGTAAAAAAACTAAAAAACAAAAACAAACCAGCTCAGTAATGGTAGGCATGTTATCCCCATTTGAAGTTAAAGACGGTAAAATGACTTGGCTACAAATTACCCAATGAGAAGTCATTTTAATGTTTTTTTTTTTTTTTTTTTGACAGTTGTGTTAAGAGCACAGCTCATTTATTTGCATGACAGACGAACAGGTTCTTCAACACACGCATATGACAAATTGCACAACCTCGACAGGACAGGATGAGACAGGATTATGATGTTTGCTTACAAAAGTCCAAATGTGTCAATGTCCACTGCCATCTTCTTAGAGACGATCGATAAACACCGCGAGGTAATAAATAGATAGACAGATAGATAAATGCAGAATTAAAACCATAGAATAGCGACTACTATTATCATACTCAGGAGAGAAAACTTTCATTGGGTGTTGGCTTACCAGGCCTACCAGTAATGTCTGATAACTCACAAAGGAACACTTTTTACTAGGTCTCAGCTATTTTCTGCTGATCTCCCGTCAGCTCCATGGTAATTTTCTGTCAGGCATATAACAATGATATGCATTCTAATTGAAGTTTAGGTTATACTGCAAGCAATGTCAGTTCAGAAGACATACCACAGACATTGCTCACTATATGTTATAGTTGCATTTTATGCAAATCATGACCACAGATGTTGTATGTACATAATATGTGTACAAATATACAATGGACATGCTATATACACGGATTATTATTATTTACTTTTTTACTGTTTTAACTATCTACCGCTCAAAATGTCGTTATGTTCTCACATAATGACAATAAAGGATTCTTGATTCTTGATCTTATTAAGTGCTTACAGAAAACAAAGTGTCAATCAATGCAGCTAAATTTAATTTGGATTAATTTTCCTTCCTCTACACAGGGTGAACATATCACGTACAGTAATCATGAAATTCCTCTTTCACTCATACCTCAATTTCTACAGTCCAGTTTAAATGCAGTGATTTGGGGAACTTGTAAAATGTGCACTATACTCTTTATAATTCCTGCAATGACTACAGTATGTATAGTAGAAAACATAAAAATACACCAGTTTAAAATATCTTTAAAATTAAACAGTGAATGTAAAAAAAATCATCTTTGATTTTGGCTTTTTAATCATATATAAGAGTCTCTTTCTTTTTCTTTTGATAAAACGTTATCTTAAAAAGTCTTGAAACCCAATCAAAAGTTGAACTCGTACCATGCTGCTCTGTAAGTCGTGTCCTCCAAGAAGCCCATGCTTTGAAAGAGTTTATGGGATACCATGTTGTCCTCCTCTATGTAGCAGTATAGAGGGTAACCCTCAGCATGGAGCTTCTTGACCATGGTGCTGATCAGCACTCTGGCGTAGCCTTTTTGTCTGTGCTCTGGGAGAGTGTACAATATGCCCATGGCACAGTAATCATACAGCAGGATCCAGGACAACGGCTCACCCTGGTCATTCATGATGCAGCAAGATGGGAAGTTGCTGATTAGGTTTTCAATTTTCTTGTGACCTTGCTCATTCCCTCCAAACTTCCAGGTTTTATTCACCAAGTCGACGTGTGAGAGGTTCAGAGATGAAATCCTTGATTCAAGCTCACTGTAAAAAGAAATGACAACCTTCACATAAGCACAGAAAAAATCTATTTTTTCTTTTTTACATTTTTTTAATTTTCTGACTGTACCTGTCAATCGATGGCATGATCAGATGGCTGGGATCAGGCAAATACAGAAGATGCACGTAAGTGTAGCCTCTGTTGTTGACTTTTCGGTAAGCAGACACTCCTTGTAGCACGAATAAATGGGCAGTATCTAATCCTGGAGGTCAAAAAAAGATAAGCAAGGTCTGTTATTTGAGTTTGACGGAGGTTACAAATATCCTCACTTTGTGAACAACGTCCTCGTTCTCCTGCCACAACTCAATTAATCTCTCCTTCCAGTGTCCCACCCTTTCTTTTCCATTGGCCGTTGGCAGCACGTGTTTTGCAGTTGGTCGGTAATCAGTTCACACTACACGATTGTGCCCAGATTTGGCTCAAAAAATTCAAACATGTTTGAATGACTGCGACTGAGGCTGGGTCGGGTACTCGCACACTTGCAGATTTGCATCCTCACCCCCTCACACACTAACAGATTTTTGTGCCAACTACTCATGGCGACTGTCCCCAACTAGTGCAGGCTGGTGCAGACTTTGCCCAGGTGGGAATCGTGGGTAGAATCTGGCAAAATGTTTTCAGCCTCAGTGGTTTTGGATGTTTTTGTTTTTTGTTTATTAGCTGGTTGCAGTGTACTATATTAGTTTAATAATCCATCTTCATATTATGCATACTCAACATACTGGATTTGAAGCACTTGTTTCCTGCAGTGCTGTGAACTCACCTCCTATATAGAATTTAGTGCTCCAGTCAATTGCATCCTCTTCTTTCAGCACTTTCTCTAAAGCCCGCACATCCATGCTGTAATATGACACTTTTTTCATGAACATTGAGGCACTCTTATTCTGTGGAGTACACGCAAAGTTTAGCAATCACGAAGTACACACGAGTCTGGCAAATCTCGAGGGTCCAATTCTCCAGCCGGACGTGAACTCACCTTGGGGTCCGGTCGGCGAATGATGACTTTAAAATCAGGCCACGTGTCCACGACGACCTCCAGGGTACTTGGTTTGTTCTTGTTTAGTCCATGTATGAAGCCGTACATCTAAGAAAAAAGAAAAAATCGGAGCTGCTATGGTTTCAAAATGATAATATTAACACACTTTAAACATGTAGCAGTCGCCTACCTTTAAACTCCTCGGGAGGTGTTGCTGCAGAACTCTTTCGGCGATCTTAAGCTCGTCTTTGTTTAGGACCTTCATGTTTGACAAATGCAGTTTAAATGCTGTCTGTTGAGTTAACGTCTGTCCCAGTGAAATGGTTCAGCTTTTATAAGTGATTGACTGTGAACAAATCGAGACATAACAGACGACTTCCTGTCTGAATTTTAAAAAAATAAAAGCCTTTTACCTTCGCTAAATTGTCAGGTCATCTATTATAAGAACACATGACTGTGTCCGAAGTGTTACACAACTTAATAGGAGGTTTTTTTTTCACCCCCAACTTACACTACATTACATTGTGTGTTATTAAAATGCAGAAGTAATAGTGTTGGGCAATACTAAGTGAACCAAAAAAAAAAAAAGGTTAAGGTTTATGAAATTTTTTTTTGGAAGTATAATTCCAATTAGCCAACGTATTATAATAGTAAAGAAATCAAAAAGTCGTACTCATGCAAAAATAAATAAATAAATCCCACACACATTCATTAACATGCAACTTGAATTTTATTAAAAGGCTAATCAGCAATTTCATGCAAGATATCTTATTTGCTTGTTTTAGTTATTAGGCATTAAAAAGTTGCTGTTCTAAAAGTCAACACACCTCTATATTATTGCATTGCATATCAGGAAGTTTGAAACAAGTTTATTCCAGTGAAAACGCAATGAAGTGGTTGAGGACAGAAAGTAGAGCCGTTAATACTTTTGTCGTTCCTTTGGGGGGGAAATTTCTACTTGAAGTTTAGATTATACTGCAAGCAACGCCAATTCAGAAGAATCCCCTGCGTTGTTCTCTTTCTAGCATTTCTCCTCCGCCAGTCTGATGTCATTCAACCAGGGGCGGCTCCACACGGAGAATGTGCACTGGTAAGTCTGAAAGACAAAGTCCAGAATAATATTAAACACTTCCATGTTGCATTCACATTTATGAAAATGAAAAGCGAAGCAGGTTTTAAGATATTATGATGAATTTAAGGTCTTAGGTCAATGTATGCCACAGGTTTCATATCTCTTTGAGGGGGGAGTCATTACCTGAGCCTTCTCTGGGTCCGTGTGGACTGCACACTGTTCATTTGCGGCGCCCTTTCTGCAGGGGGTCTTTCCCATCTTGACGGTTATGATGTACTGTATCCCTTCAACCACCTGAAAGTAGAAGAAGGTGACAGTCGGAGATACAGATTATGGTAAGCTTTAAAAATAAAGCAACCGGCCACTTTCAGATTAATTTAACACATACTCTAAATACTGACACTTGCTTCCAGTAAAAAAACTAAAAAACAAAAACAAACCAGCTCAGTAATGGTAGGCATGTTATCCCCATTTGAAGTTAAAGACAGTAAAATGACTTGGCTACAAATTACCCAATGAGAAGTCATTTTAATGTTTTTTTTTTTTTTTTTGACAGTTGTGTTAAGAGCACAGCTCATTTATTTGCATGACAGACCAACAGGTTCTTCAACACACGCATATAACAAATTGCACAACCTCGACAGGACAGGATGAGACAGGATTATGTGTTTACAAAAGTTCAAATGTGTCAATGTCCACTGCCATCTTCTCAGAGACGATCGATAAACACCGTGAGGTAATAAATAAATAGAAAGATAGATAAATGCAGAATTAAAACCATAGAATAGCGAATACTATTATCATACTCAGGAGAGAAAACTTTCATTGGGTGTTGGCTTACCAGGCCTACCAGTAATGTGTGATAACTCACAAAGGAACACTTTTTACTAGGTGGGCTTTCTATCCACAATAGTGCAGCATCTAGAGTAGTGCCGCGTTTCTCACCTGAGCCTGAACCTTCACCACCTCTGCCACCCGCCTCAGGTACAGGTCGTTGGTGCGTCTGTTGTGTTCGTTGACGGCGAAGTCCAGAGCATTTCGCACACCGGGGTCGTTGATATCAGCGTCGAAGAGGCCCCCGGGCATCCCACTGTACCCAACGCCGAAAACGGCGGCGAGGACAGCCAACACAATCTTCCACATCGTGTCTCCCTCTTGGTGAGTGCAGCTACAAGAGTCAAAACAACAAAAACACACTTGGCGTCGCCTTCCTTTTATATAAGCCGAAAAAGGTGAGGGCTGGTCTTGCGCACTTGGAGTGGCATACCTTGCCAGCCAATCAACAATCAATCATTGCAACACCCCCCCATCTCATTTGGACTTACTCTCCCTTTCTCTTCTCTTTGCAGTGTTGAGGCTTTAATCGGATCTTCTTGTTTTCTATTCTTTTGTGAAAATAACATTACACTCCCAACAAATACGGGGCACTGAAGCGCACAGTGGCTCAATTTTGACGCACGCAACTTTCTGGGCCTTTTAAGGAAAAACAAATATACTCAACCTCTGACCTCCAAAGAGCCACCATTTTAACGAGTTGGACCTTCTTGATTTTACTAGGTAGGCTTTCAATCCACAATACTGTAGCATCTAGAGTAGTGTCATTTTGAAGTCTAAATGTTTCTCACCTGAGACTGAACCTTCACCACTTCTGCCACTTGGCTCCAGTGGCGGACCGTGCATTTTCCACCAAGGCCTTCAACGCCCTCCAGCCTTTTTCAAAACACGCCTTAACACGACTATTATGACGCCACTGCTATAGAAGCCATCAATATCATACGGATGTGCAGGGCCGTCGCGAGAAGGCAAGCAAACCAAGCAATTGCTTGGGGCACCGAGCTGGCCTGGGGCCCCAAGACAACGACTGGTTAAGAATAAAATGCAACGACAAACTGTGTGAGCGCCCCTTTGATAGTTAATGCAGTAAAGTGCAATGACACTGTTATCGGGATCCCCCTCAAGGGGGCCCCTCTCAGTCGTCGCTGACAGCAGCCAGCCAGCCAGGTTCGTGATCTCTGCTGCCGGCAAAATATAAAACCTCGGGAGTCACAATGAAGCGGAATTATCCGTCAGGAAGCCAAAAGAGGAAGAAGAAAAAGGAAGAGGAGGATAAGAAATTACACTGGATAAAATAGCTCTACTTGTCTTGTACAAATGGTGTAATTTCGCAGCAGGTACTGTAGGCTAGCAAAAAAATGGTTATGTTAGCTACCTGCCTGACGGCCAATGCTGCTTATAACAAACTAGAACAGTCAGTGTAACTTTTTTTTTCGAACGGACGGAATATGGTTACATACTGTAATATGTTTATTAACGGGATAAGGAAGACGCAGATCTGTTCCATAATCACTGTTTATACAGTGAGAAGCTACTGGATTTGTACAGTAATTTAAGCATTGCTTTGCGTCTACTCTTGACTCTCCCTGTGTCAGTGGCCTCTGGTGAGAGGAGCTTTTCAGCTTTGAAGCTGATAAAAAATTACATGAGGTCCACCATGGGCCAAGAAAGGCTCACAGGACTGGCACTTACATCAATTGAGCGTGATGTTCGCCGGTCTTTTGGACATGGAGGACATTGTGGTTGCCTTTGCTGAAGCCAAGGCTCGTAAACAGCAGTTTTAGATAGTTTGCACATGATGGCCTGAAAGGTTAATCTTATGTGTGTGTGTGTGTGTGTATACTATTTATGTTACAACCTGCACTCTTTATAGGTTGTTTGTGAACAAGATGGCAGTGTTTTATTCTCTCACTTTGTGAGAACTGACGAATGTTAATGTGAGTGTATGTATGTATGTATATATATATATATATGTGTGTGTGTGTGTGTGTGTGTTTAAGTATGTTGGATTTAGTTATTGTGCACTTTTTTGTGGTGTTTTTTTGCAAATGTTCAAATGTTTTGCACAGAATATGCAACAGCAGTATTTTCACTATTTTATTTATATAAAGTGTGGGTGAACTTAAACTGTATGGCTATGCTGTGGTTCCTGTAGGCTTTGCGTGGGGGGGGGGCCTCCATGACCATTTTGCTTGGGGCCCCTAAATTCATTGAAACGGCCCTGCGGATGTGCAATAAAACAGGACGTCCTATCGAAGACGGGTATCTCATACAGTGAGATGAATGCCATTACTAAAGCAAGAAACTCACTTGGAACAATTCTAAAAGCTGCTCACTAGCACCACATATGTCAAATCCAGCAGAAGCATCAATGTTGACCCAATAAAATGACAAAAATATACTTAAAAGATGTAAATACAATTAATTTTACTCACCAGAACTTGAGAAACAATTCAGAGTTCTCCTGTGAACCTGTTCGGCAAGGTTAGCTCTCATAGTTGCTGCCGTGGATGTACTTTGAAGCACTTGTTTTCTGCAGTGCTCTGAATTCACGTCCTATATAGAAGTTTTTCTTTCAGCATTTTCTCTAAAGCCCTGTTACACCCACTACAGGTAAGAATAGCATAAAGAATGACAATCAACAAAAAATAAAATGTATTAATTTTATTCCCAAATATTCTTCAACAAATCATAGGTCCTCTATTAACTTCCTCACAGCCAGCTTCCCATTTGTCACAGTGCAAGGGTTTAGTACACAAAGGCCACACTGGTGCACACTACAGTCAATAATAAGTCTTACTCACTCTGAATGAACACTTGATTTGCACACGTGAACACATTTCACTGCAAACAATAAACCACGTGACCCTTTAAGCATGCACTGAATGAGTGACTGGGACCTGACCCGAGTGAAATTACTCATGCGGGGAAGTGAGCAAATAAAACAAACAAATTAAAGGAATATAAATCTAGTCTGCCCAAAGGACAATATCCCATATCCACTACCGGCTCACTTGCCAGGGTGATTAACAAATATTAATCTGGCATATCGGGCGATTAAGTCCTACCGACTACCAGCTGCTTTTCAGGCCAGCAGGGACACAGGTCGATATTCCTGTGCTTGTTTTCCCTGTCTGCCAGCGTGAAATGAGGTGTGCACCTGCCTCACTTCACCCGTCACGTCTCACCCCCTCAAAATGCATTGCGACGATGTACAACTGGAAAAAGAACTCAAACCAAAAACAAAACATCTTTCAATGAGTAGCTCTTCAACATACATACTTCATTAAACTAATGCATCTCAGTGTTGGTTTTACAGTCTGTGGCAGGCGAAAAGGATTAGTGTGTTTGCCCGCAGTACTTCTATACTACCACTGGGGACTCTTCTGATTCTATGTCCCCTTCTTACTCTTCCTCCTCCACCCCCACAGCCTCTGGGCAAAACTCAAATCCCATCATTGGCTCCTCACTATAGGAGTCAAGGGCCAGCGCTTCTGGGGGGTTAAAATCTGTTTCCCCATTATCTTCTGTATCCACCTGCTTGCCTACTGAATCCTGGCCTTCAGCCATCCTCAAGCCACCCTCAGGCAGACCTCTCAACTCAGTCCGATGCAGTTGCTGTACCGGTAGGCCCCAAACATCCTGGATCTTATTCCGGCCTTTCACCCCATGGTTCCAGACATACACAAGGTCCCCCTCACTTAAGGATGGATCACCAGCTTTTGGTCTCTATGCTGTCTCCTGGCAGCTAACCGCTGCTCTTGGCCCTCCTCAGTCTCCTGTACTGCTGGGAATAGCCTGGGTGCATTTAGAAAACACATCTGTTAAGATCAGTACATTGTCTTTTCCACTTGAGGCAGGCTCTAAAACAGTGAAGTCTATCGCCAGGATTTCAGCCCAATCATCCATGGTGTAATATGACACCTTATTCATGAACACTGAGGCACTCTTAGGGGGCATCCACACGGAGACGCTTTTTGGTTTAAACGCAGATGTTTTGCATCGTTTTGGCCGATCGTCCAAACGAATCCTGTAAACGCATTGCCTTAAAACGAACTTTTCTGAAACCTGGTCCCAGGGTGAAAAAATTCGCAAACGCAGCCCTTGAGTGTTCGTGTGGATGGCGAAAACGCATACTTGCATTTCGACGATGTCATCGCCACACCCCTCGAGCTCTTCTACTGCCGATTTGTAAACAGCGCTCAAGCTTTATGCACATGCTCCGCCTCTTCCTCTCCGTTTTTGGTGAATTTCTGAAACTGAAACAGCGCCAGTCTTTTGACGTATGTCTCTACCAGCCTTGCACATCTAGAGACTGCAAATTTTGCCCATTCTTCTTTGCAAAACGCCTCAGTCAGCTCAGTCAGATTAGATGGAGAGCGTTTGTGAACGGCTGTTTTCAGATTTTGCTACAGATTCGCGATTGGACTTAGGTCTGGACTTTGACTGGGCCATTCCAACACATGAATATGTTTTGTTTTAAACCATTCCATTGTTGCCCTGGCTTTATGTTTAGGGTCGTTGTCCTCCTGAAAGGTGAACCTCCGCCCCACTCTCAAGTCTTTTGCAGACTCCAACAGGTTTTCTTCCAAGATTGCTCTGTATTTGGCTCCATCCATCTTCCCATCAACTCTGACTATCTTCCCTGTCCCTGCCGAAGAGAAGCATCCCCAGAACATGATGCTGCCACCACCATGTTTGACAGGGGGGATGGTGTGTTCAGAGTGATGTGCAGTGTTAGTTTTCCGGCTCACAACGTTTTGCATTTAGGCCAAAAAGTTTAATTTTGGGCTCATCTGACCAGAGCACCTTCTTCCAGATGTTTGCTGTGTCCCCCGCATAGCTTCTGGCAAACATCAAACGGCACTTCTTGTGGTTTTCTTTTAACAATGGCTTTCTTCTTGCCACTCTTCCGTAAGGGCCAGATTTGTGCAGTGCACGACCAATAGTTGTCCTGTGGACAGATTCCCCCACCTGAGCTGTGGACCTCTGCAGTTCGTCCAGAGTCACCATGGGCCTCTTGGCTGCATCTCTGATCAATGCTCTCCTTGTTCAGCCTGTAAGTTTAGGTGGACAGCTGTGTCTTGGTAGGTTTGCAGTTGTGCCATACTCTTTCCATTTCCAGATGATGGATTGAACAGTGCTCCATGAGATGTTCAAAGCTTGGGAAACCTTTTTTATAGCCAAACCCTGCTTTAAAGTTCTCCACAACTTTATCCCTGACCTGTCTGGTGTGTTCCTTGGACTTCATGATGCTGTTTGCTCCCCAATATTCTCTTAGGCCGGGCATACACTGTAAGATATTTTAAATCCTTTGATTCAGCTCCATCTCAAACTGCACGACTAGATCGCTGAGTTCAAAAGTTCACAGCCTACGAATCATGTTCTCACACTATACGGCCTGATGCTCTGATGCGACTTGACTGCTCACACTGTACGTCCATATACCACACGTCGGACTTTTGTATCCGGAACTGCAACGGCAAAAAGAAGTAGAAGAAGAAGAGGAACCCGGAAGTGGGAGACGCACATCAAAGTTGTTTTGACGAAACTTCAGCGATTGCACATGCTCTGTGCGAGAATTTGAGGCAAATCGGCTCGTGGCACTGCTTCTACTGTGCGATACCTTCACGAGGAGCGACCAGTATTTCAAACAAGTTTGATTTTCTTGCGAGCACACGATTTGTGATCGGGAGGTCGTTGTGAGGTGTTAATCTCTCCTCGTTACCCCACGTACACTGCACGAAGCACGACACGCGATTGAGCCGAAATTCGGGCCGATTCAAAAAATAGTCGCACGAGTGGCAAATCGTCTCAAAATGAACCGACAATCGCACAGTGTGTGCCCGCCTTTAACAAATCTCTGAGGCCGTCACAGAACAGCTGTGTTTGTACTGAGATTAGATTACACACAGGTGGACTCTATTTAGTCATTAGGTCAACATTCAATCATTCAGCAATCATAAGGTGACTTCTGAAGGCAATTGGTTGCACTCAGAGAAAAGGGGGCTGAATACTTTTGCACACCGCACTTCTCAGTTTTTTATTTGTAAAAAAAAAAAAATACATGTATAATGTTCTTTGTACTTCACAATTGTGTGCCACTCTGTGTCAGTCTTTCTCATAAAATATGTTCATGTTTGTGGTCGTAATGTGACAAAATATGGAAAAGTTTAAGGGGTATGAATACTTTTGCAAGCCACTGTACCAGTTGCCCACCTTATAACTCCTCGGGAAGTGTTTCTGCAGCACTCCTTCAGCGATCTTAAGCTCGTCTTTGTTTAGGATCTTCATTTTTGGCAAATGCAGTTTAAATGCCGTCTGTTGATTTAATGTCTGTCCCAGTGAAATGGCTCAGCTTTTATAAATTATTGACAGTCGGTCCGTATCTGTACGTCTCATAAACGAATCTAGAAATAACAGGACGACTTCCTGTCTGAATTTTAAAAATAAAAGCCTTTTTACCTTCGCAAAATTATCAGATTTTAAAACATTTAATAAAGTATAGTTTAACCGACGTAGAAGCATTGAAGATTAATTATTACACTGAAACATGAACGTGTCCAAAGTGTTACACAACTTGATAGGAAGTTTTTTTTTCTCCCCAACTTCCAGACAGTTCTCAATTACATTGTGTTTTTAAAATGCAGAAGTAATAGTGTTCAAAATAATAGTGTCATACAAACGCAAAAAAACCGCACACACTTTCATTAAATGTCAACATGCAACTTGAATTTTATTAAAATTGTGTTTTTAAAAGGCTAATCAGCAATTTCATGCAAGAAAACTTGTCATTTGCTTGTTTTAGTGATTAGGCATTAAAAAGTTGCTGTTCTAAAACACACCTCTATATTATTGCAGTGCATATCAGGAAGTTTGAAACAAGTTTGTTTGAGCTAGAATACAATGAAGTGACTCAGGACAGAAAATAGAGCTGTTAATACTTTTGTCGTTCCTTTAAGGGGGGGGAAATTTCTACTTGAAGTTTAGATTATACTGCAAACAATGCCAATTCAGAAGAATCCCCCGCGTTGTTCTCTTTCTAGCAACTCTCCTCCACCAGCCTGATGTCATTCATCCAGGGGCGGCTCCACACTGAGAAGGTGCACTGGTAAGTCTGAAAGATAAAGTCCAGAATAATATTAAACACTTCCATGTTGCATTCACATTTATGAAAATGAAAAGCGAAGCAGGTTTTAAGATATTATGATGAATTTAAGGTTTTAGGTCAAGGTATGCCACAGGTTTCATATCTCTTTGAGGGGGGAGTCATTACCTGAGCCTTCTCTGGGTCCGTGTGGACTGCACACTCTTCATGTTGGGCGCCCTTTCTGCAGGGGGTCTTTCCCATCTTGACAGTTATGATGTACTTGATCCCTGCAACCACCTGGAAGTAGAAGAAGGTGACAGTCGGAGATACAGATTATGGTAAGCTTTAAAAATAAAGCAACCGGCCACTTTCAGATTAACTTAACACATACTCTAAATACTGACACTTGCTTCCAGTAAAAAAAAAACAAAAAAACAAAAACAAACCAGCTCAGTAATGGTAGGCATGTTATTCCCACTTGAAGTTAAAGACAGTAAAATGATTTGGCTACAAATTACCCAATGAGAAGTCAGTTTAAACTTTTTTCTTTTTTTTTTTTTTATAGTTGTGTTAAGAGCACAGCTATTTATTTGCATGACAGACCAACAGGTTCTTCAACACACGCACATAACAAATCGCATAACCTCGACAGGACAGGATGAGACAGGATTAATTACGTTTGTTTACAAAAGTCCAAATGTCTATCAGTGTCAATGTCCACTGCCATCTGCTCAGAGACGATCGATAAACACCGTGAGGTAATAAATAAATAGAAAGATAGACAGATAAATAAATGCAGAATAAAAACCATATAATAGCGACTACTATTATCATACTCAGGAGAGAAAACTTTCATTGGGTGTTGGCTTACCAGGCCTACCAGTAATGTCTGATAACTCACAAAGGGCCACCATTTTAACGAGTTGGAGCATTCATGAGTTTACTAGGTGGGCTTTCTATCCACAATACAGTAGTGTAGTCATTTCTAAACGTTTCTCACCTGAGACTGAACCTTCACCACCTCTGCCACTTGCCTCAGGTACATGTCGTTGCTGCGTCTGTTGTGTTCGTTGACGGCGAAGTCCAGAGCATTTCGCACACCTGGGTCGTTGATATCAGCGTCGCTGAGGCCGCCGGGCATCCCGCTGTACCCAACGGCGAAAACGGCGGCGAGGACAGCCAACACAATCTTCCACATCGTGTCTCTCTTTCTTTTGGCTGTAGCAGCTGCAAGAGTCGGAGTCAAAACAACAAACACACAATTGGCGTCGCCTTCCTGTTATATAAGCTGCAACGTCACGGCTGCCCTGCGCACTCGGAGTGGCATACCTCGGCAGCCAATCAACAATCAGTGCAACACAACCTCATCTCGTTGGGACATAAGTCTGCCTTTCTCTTATCTTCGCAACGGTGAGGCTTTAAGTACATGTTCTTGTTTTTTTTTTTCTTTTGTGAAAATTAACGGGACACTCCAAACAAACACGGGGTGTTAATGCGCGCGGTGGCTCACTTTTGACGCACGCAGCTTTTACGCGTTTTGAGGAAAAATAAATATATTCAACCTCTGACCTAGTGCGCGTCAACCTTTGGAGCAGGCACGATGCAAAGACTGGAGGCTTTGAAGTAAGAATGAAAACTTCTATTGAAGAACTGCATTCATACATTAATGAGATGTCATTTTAATTGAGGTGATATTTTTTATTTTTTTTGTCCACGCTTTGCAGGGAAACTTTCTTTGGCTTGGATGTCGTCCAACAGCAGTTTCTTATCGGTACTGCGGTGGCAGTGGGCGGAATACTGGCATACTTGGTGCACAACAGGAGAAAAGTGAAAAGCATTCCTCTCGGTGAAGGCTGGTGGGGAGCAGGGAGAAAGCCACTGTCAGAGGATGATAAAATCTATCCCTTTAAAGTGCAAACGTCAGATAAAGAGATTCAGGTAGGCTCAAACATTGGATGACTTTTAACAGGATTAAAATATTTGTGTGAAGTAATCAGCCGTGCTCCTATTGAACAGGACCTCCATGAGCGCATTGACAGAACCCGCTACACTGATCCCTTAGAAGATAGCTGCTTCCACTATGGCTTCAATTCCACTTATCTCAAGAAAGTGGTTTCCTACTGGAGACATGAGTTTGACTGGAAGAAGCAGGTGGCAATGCTTAATGAGTATCCACACTTTAAAACCAAAATAGAAGGTATACACAGCATCACAATTTTCAATCTCTAGTGTTTTGTGATCATTCGAATGTTTGGCCTTGTGTTTTCTCACACCACTGCCTGTGCTGTAATACAGGACTGGATGTACACTTCATCCACGTGCGCCCACCTCGCCGCGAGAACCAGAAGGTCCTGCCTCTCATGCTCGTCCACGGCTGGCCGGGCTCCTTCTATGAGTTCTACAAGATTCTGCCGCTTCTCACGCAGAACCACGACGGTGTCGCGTTTGAGGTCATATGCCCATCCATCCCCGGCTACGGTTTCTCCGAAGCCCCTCATAAGCAAGGTAGATCATTCAAAACAAAGCCAAAGTGCGTTCCAGCCTGAGCAGCGGGTGTTTACAAAATGTGCTCCACTTTCAGGGTTCAACAGCCTCGCGGCTGCCAGGATTTTCCTGACACTGATGGAGCGTTTGGGGTTCTCAAAGTTCTATCTGCAGGGAGGAGACTGGGGCTCGCTCATCACCACCAACATGGCACAGATGAAGCCTCAGTAAGCATTAAACAAAGCACT
Organism: Chelon labrosus; assembly: GCF_963514085.1. NCBI lineage: Eukaryota > Metazoa > Chordata > Actinopteri > Mugiliformes > Mugilidae > Chelon > Chelon labrosus. The sequence continues at coordinate 19,360,454 of NC_140348.1, forward strand.
TACAGAAAATACAAGTTATCAAGTTATGGTGAGGAATTTCCACCTCCCTCTTGTTAAACATTGTGACATTCTGACCGCAGAACAGTGCTTGCGGTGTGTGTGTGCACAGATTAACCAAAACCCATGACAATGCAAATTCCTGATAAACTGAGCTGATATAGAACAGAATAGACTTCATTGCCATTTGCACAGGTACATGAAAGTACAGGTACGTTGGAATACTTGTGTGAAGTTCCCTGAGTAAAAATATAAAAATAAACAGTAGTTTATTGCATATAAGGTTATGGCCAGTGGTGTTTCACGTCCTGTGTCCTTCCACCTGAGCAGAGAGTGAGCTGGATGGTGTTGGTTGCTGAGGATGCTCTGCTTTTCTCTTGCAGCAATGTGTGTTAAGTGTATCCATGGAGGGGAGGTCAGAGCCGATGATCCTCTCTTGCGGTCTTGACGACTCGTTGAAGGGCTTTTCTCTCAGCCTTGGTTGTGTTTCCAAACCACACTGTGATGCCGCCAGTGAGAATGTTCTCAATGTGCCCTCTGTAGGCCTGGGCGAGAGGCTGACGTCTCAGTTCTGGCCTTCTTTGGCAGTCCGATGAAGTAAAGCCACCTGCTAGCCCTGGTTTTCGTGGCCCAGCTCAGGTCTGCTGACATGCCCGTGTTTGATGAGACCCAGGATGCCTGTGTCATCTGCATATTTAATGGTGACATTGTTATTGTGAGTGGAGACACAGTCATAGGTGTACAGGGCGTAGAGTTTAGGGCTGAGGCAGCAGCCCTGGAGAGGTTGAAACTTTTGTTTCCCCATCTGCACCACCTGTTGTCTGTCTATTAGTGAATCCAAAATCCAATTACAGGTGGGTGTTGGTACTGCAAGATCTGTCAGCTTCACAATCAGCTTGATTGGACGCCGGATGGTGTTAAAGGCTGAGCTGTATTTCAGGAAGAGCATACGGACAGCGTGGAGTAAAGCGCCAGGGACACTGCGTCATCCACTGATCTGTTGGTGCGGCAGGCAAACTGTAGGGGGGTCCACTGTGTCTGGACCCACTGAGTTTATTGACTGATTAATCAGTTTTTTGAGGCACTTCATCAAGACTGATGTGAGTGCCACCGGCCCGAAATCATTCAGTGCGGATGGATGCATTTGCATGTTTTGGCACTGATACTATGACAGAAGATTTGAAGGATCATGGAACTGTCTCCTGTATAAGAAAGGAGGTGGAAATGTGTATGACCCGGCCCTGCCAGCTGTTCAGTACAGGCCTTCAGGACTCTAGGTGACACTCCATCAGGTCCTTCAGCCTTTGGGGGGGCTATAAATCCACATTTAACAGAGAATAACACGTTTTACAACCTGTAATCTTGATAATATTGACACTTTTTTTCCTGTTTCACAACTTATCTTTTCTAGCTGTGTGAAAGGTCTCCACCTAAACATGATCCTATCAAAGAGAGGTTTCAAAATGCTGTTGTCCCTCATGATTGGTCCATATCTGCCCTTCCTGGTGGGCTTCGGTCGGGAAGATGTTCGCCGCTTGTTCCCCTTCTTTGAGAAGAATGTATGGGCGATACTGAGGGAAACAGGCTACCTTCACATTCAGGGCACTAAACCGGACACTGCAGGTGGGAACACACACAGCAAGTAAACAATCTCACTAACGCTGATCAAACAGTGGCTATAGATTACAATCACTGGGGCAATGTTTCTTCAACCTGATTGAAATCATTGATCAGGAACTCTAAGTGTTTAAACAGAAGAATCCATGTGTCTACATGCCACAAAAGAAACAGAATCTAACTTTTTATAACACATCCAAAGAGGTTTTGCAAATTAAATGAGCCCCTCCCCCAACTTTATTACCAACTTGTTTTTCTACCACACTTCTGTCCCTCCTGGAAACTCATCGTGCTTAACCTAAATGGGGATAACTTATGAAGCTGATTTGCAGATGCTGATATGTAAGGTTTACACCACCTTGAACATTCCTTCCCATCGGGCGAGTCTGAGGTCGTTAAATGAGGCGTTTATTTATACCAATTGGGCGTTTATTCTGATTATTAAGGGTAAAACCAGTGTCCATGTAATTGTAGAGTATTGACAAGTCAAAGTCAAATTGACTGTTCATCACAACTAAAGCAAATCAACCTCGAACAAGCCAACTTCCAACTTCCCGACTCTTAATTTGTGTTTGCAGGTTGTGGAGTGAATGACTCTCCTGTGGGCTTGGCAGCCTACATTCTGGAAAAGTTCTCCACCTGGACTGATACAAACAACCGAGAACTGGAGGATGGCGGGCTGGAAGTGTACAAGCATTATACTTGTCACATCAATTACATGAAAGGTTTTTCTGATTGTAATTAATAAAAATATGGCTTTTTGTACAGAAAATTCAGCCTGGATGACCTCTTGACAAATGTCATGATCTACTGGACCACAGGCTCCATAGTGTCCTCCATGCGCTTCTACAAAGAGAACTTGAAGAGTGATCCTGACAGTAGAGTGGATGGAAAGTATGTGCCAACTGTTTATACTATCTAATTATTTTGCAAATCTGAAATCTTTAATTTGATCCTCTCATGTGAGGATAGTTAATAAAAATACATCTTTTGTTTCAGGACTAATGTTTTTGTGCCTACTGGACTGGCTGCCTTCCCTGGAGAGCTGATGCATTGCCCTAAATCATGGGCGCAAACTAAGTATCAAGACATCTACACCTACACGTTCATGCCCCGAGGTGGCCACTTTGCTGCCTTTGAAGAGCCCGAGCTGTTAGCCGACGACATTTTCCATTTTGTCAAAAAAGTGGAGAAGAAGTTCTGAGCTGTTTGATGCACTTTCAGACCAATGCACTTATGGCACATTTATTTTTTTTTTTTTATTGATTATTCCAAATGGGATAAATGCCAATCCTTGTAGCTCGATCTTCTCCACATCACAACACGTCATGTTGCTTGATTATTGCAGAGTTTTAGTAAACATAAGTAAAAAGTAAACATGCACAGTTGATACTGGCTCCTTTATGCATTCACAGAATAGATTGAAGAAAGCAATATAATTCATTAAACATTTCAAGTTGTGCTCAGCAAAAATATTGCACTGATATGACATTGCTGTGTTGTAATAAGTGATTTTTTTTTTTAAATAAATAATCAATAGCGCAGTGTCTATAGATTTCATCACTTGCCGACCGCTCTCTGTATTCTGTCAGTGATTCAGAAGACAATAAAAAAGACAAACTGCTTGGGTCAATAAATTCATATTGATGAAAAAAAAAAAAAAAAAAGTGTAACTCATAATTAAAACATGTACAGCTCAGTTAAAAATTTAAGCTCAAAATTCTCTTTTTAAAAAGGGAGCTCCAATCTTGGAGTATTCCCAAATTTCATCGGTTCAGTTGCTGAAGCCCTTAATAGTCATGGGGGCTTGAAACCACACATAATCCTGGCCGTCTGAGCCCTCGGCCCTTGGTTCCACAAAGATGCTGGGATCAGTAGACAGAGCGATGACTCGGTTCTTTACACGAGTTGGGACTTTAAATTGTAGCTTAGGGCGGAACCAGCCGACGCCGCAATCCCTGTGAGCCAGCGCCAAGACCGTGGTGGGCATCAGTCGAACAGGCCTGGTGTCAGACAAAAGGTCAGCTATGAAAAGAGTGCAGAAGAGTTGCCTTAAGCACGACGACACCCGTAGACATTGATCTCCGCCGGCCAATACCAGAGCCTCCATACTGATCTCATACAGCTCTTTGGGGAGAATGAGGGAGCCACCCATTAACAGTAGCACGCGGGGCACCCTGCTCACGGAAAACAGCACCTCCAGCTGCTGCAGCACCTCCTCCAGCTCCTGAAGGGTCTGCTGACACTTGCGCGAGTCCACGTCTGCGGACTGCGCCGGCCTCCGACTCGCTGCGTCTTTATCCTGACAAGCAAAACCAGTAATGAAACACTCCACAAAACTCCTTCATTTGTGAACACCTGAAGTGCTCTACAATAACATTTCCTCCTCACCTGCATTGATGCTTGCTGTTTCTTCTGGGAGTACACCAGCTGGTCGTACGTCATGGGCAGCTGCTGCCTCTGATAAAGAATGCACTTGAGGATCTCACTGACGAAGCGGCAGCAGCCTTCCTGAGTCACAGTGCCGGGGAACACTACATTCACACGGCCTTCCTGTTGTGCTTTTCTCACAACCTCAGCATCTCTGTCCTCTGTGTCAGTATGTTGTTTACCGGCACTGGAGTCTTGAAACCTTCCCAGACTAGAAGTGTTGTCCTCTTGTGTGTTATCTGCATAGAAACAGAAAAAAAGTCATATGAGAAATGGACCAGTATTACTCAATTCTAGCTGGTTTAATGTTCAGTAGGCCTGTTTTCTAATAAAGAGATTGTGCTCACTTTGAAAAAACTCAACATATAGCTAATATCTGGCTGTTGTGGGAGAATTAAGTCCAGTCCAATTATTCTAGTTTAAAAGGAGGTACGTCAAGTATTGTTCTTACTTTTCTGACTTTTATTTTTCATATCTTTTCACATAGTATACAACTTTTGGATGAGTGTGAAATGCCTTCAAGAAACCAAACAAGTCCAGTCGCCTTTTATTCAGCTTTTGTTTTAAAAAAATACAATGATCAGCCACAACATGTCTGATAACTCACAAAGGGCCACCATTTTAACGAACTGGAGCGTTCATGAGTTTACTAGGTGGGCTTTCTATTCACAATACAGCAGTGTAGTCATTTCCAAGTCTAAACGTTTCTCACCTGAGACTGAACCTTCACCACCTCTGCCACTTGCCTCAGGTACACGTCGTTGCTGCGTCTGTTGTGTTCGTTGACGGCGAAGTCCAGAGCATTTCGCACACCTGGGTCGTTGATATCAGCGTCGCTGAGGCCGCCGGGCATCCCACTGTACCCAACGGCGAAAACGGCGGCGAGGACAGGCAACACAATCTTCCACATCGTGTCTCTCTTTCTCTCGGCGGTCGCAGCGACAGGAGTCGGAGTCAAAACAACAAACACACATTTGGCGTCGCCTTCCTGTAATATAAGCTGCAACGTCACGGCTGCCCTGCGCACTCGGAGTGGCATACCTCGGCAGCCAATCAACAATCAGTGCAACACACCCTCATCTCGTTGGGACATAAGTCTGCTTTTCTCTTATCTTCGCAACGGTGAGGCTTTAAGTACATGTTCTTGTTTTTTTTTTCTTTTGTGAAAATTAACGGGACACTCCAAACAAACACGGGGTGTTAATGCGCGCGGTGGCTCAATTTTGACGCACGCAGCTTTTACGCGTTTTGAGGAAAAATAAATATATTCAACCTCTGACCTAGTGCACGTCAACCTTTGGAGCAGGCACGATGCAAAGACTGGAGGCTTTGAAGTAAGAATGAAAACTTCTATTGAAGAACTGCATTCATACATTAATGAGATGTCATTTTAATTGAGGTGATATTTTTTATTTTTTTTTGTCCACGCTTTGCAGGGAAACTTTCTTTGGCTTGGATGTCGTCCAACAGCAGTTTCTTATCGGTACTGCAGTGACAGTTGGCGGAATACTGGCATACTTGGTGCACAACAGGAGAAAAGTGAAAAGCATTCCTCTCGGTGAAGGCTGGTGGGGAGCAGGGAGAAAGCCACTGTCAGAGGATGATAAAATCTATCCCTTTAAAGTGCAAACGTCAGATCAAGAGATTCAGGTGGGCTCAAACATTGGATGACTTTTAACAGGATTAAAATATTTGTGTGAAGTAATCAGCCGTGCTCCTATTGAACAGGACCTCCATGAGCGCATTGACAGAACCCGCTACACCGATCCCTTAGAAGATAGCTGCTTCCACTATGGCTTCAATTCCACTTATCTCAAGAAAGTGGTTTCCTACTGGAGACATGAGTTTGACTGGAAGAAGCAGGTGGCAATGCTTAATGAGTATCCACACTTTAAAACCAAAATAGAAGGTATACACAGCATCACAATTTTCAATCTCCAGTGTTTTGTGATCATTCGAATGTTTGGCCTTGTGTTTTCTCACACCACTGCCTGTGCTGTAATACAGGACTGGATGTACACTTCATCCACGTGCGCCCACCTCGCCGCGAGAACCAGAAGGTCCTGCCTCTCATGCTCGTCCACGGCTGGCCGGGCTCCTTCTATGAGTTCTACAAGATTCTGCCGCTTCTCACGCAGAACCACGACGGTGTCGCGTTTGAGGTCATATGCCCATCCATCCCCGGCTACGGTTTCTCCGAAGCCCCTCATAAGCAAGGTAGATCATTCAAAACAAAGCCAAAGTGCGTTCCAGCCTGAGCAGCGGGTGTTTACAAAATGTGCTCCACTTTCAGGGTTCAACAGCCTCGCGGCTGCCAGGATTTTCCTGACACTGATGGAGCGTTTGGGGTTCTCAAAGTTCTATCTGCAGGGAGGAGACTGGGGCTCGCTCATCACCACCAACATGGCACAGATGAAGCCTCAGTAAGCACTAAACAAAGCACTTACAGAAAATACAAGTTATCAAGTTATGGTGAGGAATTTCCACCTCCCTCTTGTTAAACATTGTGACATTCTGACCGCAGAACAGTGCTTGCGGTGTGTGTGTGCACAGATTAACCAAAACCCATGACAATGCAAATTCCTGATAAACTGAGCTGATATAGAACAGAATAGACTTCATTGCCATTTGCACAGGTACATGAAAGTACAGGTACGTTGGAATACTTGTGTGAAGTTCCCTGAGTAAAAATATAAAAATAAACAGTAGTTTATTGCATATAAGGTTATGGCCAGTGGTGTTTCACGTCCTGTGTCCTTCCACCTGAGCAGAGAGTGAGCTGGATGGTGTTGGTTGCTGAGGATGCTCTGCTTTTCTCTTGCAGCAATGTGTGTTAAGTGTATCCATGGAGGGGAGGCCGATGATCCTCTCTTGCGGTCTTGACGACTCGTTGAAGGGCTTTTCTCTCAGCCTTGGTTGTGTTTCCAAACCACACTGTGATGCCGCCAGTGAGAATGTTCTCAATGTGCCCTCTGTAGGCCTGGGCGAGAGGCTGACGTCTCAGTTCTGGCCTTCTTTGGCAGTCCGATGAAGTAAAGCCACCTGCTAGCCCTGGTTTTCGTGGCCCAGCTCAGGTCTGCTGACATGCCCGTGTTTGATGAGACCCAGGATGCCTGTGTCATCTGCATATTTAATGGTGACATTGTTATTGTGAGTGGAGACACAGTCATAGGTGTACAGGGCGTAGAGTTTAGGGCTGAGGCAGCAGCCCTGGAGAGGTTGAAACTTTTGTTTCCCCATCTGCACCACCTGTTGTCTGTCTATTAGTGAATCCAAAATCCAATTACAGGTGGGTGTTGGTACTGCAAGATCTGTCAGCTTCACAATCAGCTTGATTGGACGCCGGATGGTGTTAAAGGCTGAGCTGTATTTCAGGAAGAGCATACGGACAGCGTGGAGTAAAGCGCCAGGGACACTGCGTCATCCACTGATCTGTTGGTGCGGCAGGCAAACTGTAGGGGGGTCCACTGTGTCTGGACCCACTGAGTTTATTGACTGATTAATCAGTTTTTTGAGGCACTTCATCAAGACTGATGTGAGTGCCACCGGCCCGAAATCATTCAGTGCGGATGGATGCATTTGCATGTTTTGGCACTGATACTATGACAGAAGATTTGAAGGATCATGGAACTGTCTCCTGTATAAGAAAGGAGGTGGAAATGTGTATGACCCGGCCCTGCCAGCTGTTCAGTACAGGCCTTCAGGACTCTAGGTGACACTCCATCAGGTCCTTCAGCCTTTGGGGGGGCTATAAATCCACATTTAACAGAGAATAACACGTTTTACAACCTGTAATCTTGATAATATTGACACTTTTTTTCCTGTTTCACAACTTATCTTTTCTAGCTGTGTGAAAGGTCTCCACCTAAACATGATCCTATCAAAGAGAGGTTTCAAAATGCTGTTGTCCCTCATGATTGGTCCATATCTGCCCTTCCTGGTGGGCTTCGGTCGGGAAGATGTTCGCCGCTTGTTCCCCTTCTTTGAGAAGAATGTATGGGCGATACTGAGGGAAACAGGCTACCTTCACATTCAGGGCACTAAACCGGACACTGCAGGTGGGAACACACACAGCAAGTAAACAATCTCACTAACGCTGATCAAACAGTGGCTATAGATTACAATCACTGGGGCAATGTTTCTTCAACCTGATTGAAATCATTGATCAGGAACTCTAAGTGTTTAAACAGAAGAATCCATGTGTCTACATGCCACAAAAGAAACAGAATCTAACTTTTTATAACACATCCAAAGAGGTTTTGCAAATTAAATGAGCCCCTCCCCCAACTTTATTACCAACTTGTTTTTCTACCACACTTCTGTCCCTCCTGGAAACTCATCGTGCTTAACCTAAATGGGGATAACTTATGAAGCTGATTTGCAGATGCTGATATGTAAGGTTTACACCACCTTGAACATTCCTTCCCATCGGGCGAGTCTGAGGTCGTTAAATGAGGCGTTTATTTATACCAATTGGGCGTTTATTCTGATTATTAAGGGTAAAACCAGTGTCCATGTAATTGTAGAGTATTGACAAGTCAAAGTCAAATTGACTGTTCATCACAACTAAAGCAAATCAACCTCGAACAAGCCAACTTCCAACTTCCCGACTCTTAATTTGTGTTTGCAGGTTGTGGAGTGAATGACTCTCCTGTGGGCTTGGCAGCCTACATTCTGGAAAAGTTCTCCACCTGGACTGATACAAACAACCGAGAACTGGAGGATGGCGGGCTGGAAGTGTACAAGCATTATACTTGTCACATCAATTACATGAAAGGTTTTTCTGATTGTAATTAATAAAAATATGGCTTTTTGTACAGAAAATTCAGCCTGGATGACCTCTTGACAAATGTCATGATCTACTGGACCACAGGCTCCATAGTGTCCTCCATGCGCTTCTACAAAGAGAACTTGAAGAGTGATCCTGACAGTAGAGTGGATGGAAAGTATGTGCCAACTGTTTATACTATCTAATTATTTTGCAAATCTGAAATCTTTAATTTGATCCTCTCATGTGAGGATAGTTAATAAAAATACATCTTTTGTTTCAGGACTAATGTTTTTGTGCCTACTGGACTGGCTGCCTTCCCTGGAGAGCTGATGCATTGCCCTAAATCATGGGCGCAAACTAAGTATCAAGACATCTACACCTACACGTTCATGCCCCGAGGTGGCCACTTTGCTGCCTTTGAAGAGCCCGAGCTGTTAGCCGACGACATTTTCCATTTTGTCAAAAAAGTGGAGAAGAAGTTCTGAGCTGTTTGATGCACTTTCAGACCAATGCACTTATGGCACATTTATTTTTTTTTTTTTATTGATTATTCCAAATGGGATAAATGCCAATCCTTGTAGCTCGATCTTCTCCACATCACAACACGTCATGTTGCTTGATTATTGCAGAGTTTTAGTAAACATAAGTAAAAAGTAAACATGCACAGTTGATACTGGCTCCTTTATGCATTCACAGAATAGATTGAAGAAAGCAATATAATTCATTAAACATTTCAAGTTGTGCTCAGCAAAAATATTGCACTGATATGACATTGCTGTGTTGTAATAAGTGATTTTTTTTTTAAATAAATAATCAATAGCGCAGTGTCTATAGATTTCATCACTTGCCGACCGCTCTCTGTATTCTGTCAGTGATTCAGAAGACAATAAAAAAGACAAACTGCTTGGGTCAATAAATTCATATTGATGAAAAAAAAAAAAAAAAAAGTGTAACTCATAATTAAAACATGTACAGCTCAGTTAAAAATTTAAGCTCAAAATTCTCTTTTTAAAAAGGGAGCTCCAATCTTAGAGTATTCCCAAATTTCATCGGTTCAGTTGCTGAAGCCCTTAATAGTCATGGGGGCTTGAAACCACACATAATCCTGGCCGTCTGAGCCCTCGGCCCTTGGTTCCACAAAGATGCTGGGATCAGTAGACAGAGCGATGACTCGGTTCTTTACACGAGTTGGGACTTTAAATTGTAGCTTAGGGCGGAACCAGCCGACGCCGCAATCCCTGTGAGCCAGCGCCAAGACCGTGGTGGGCATCAGTCGAACAGGCCTGGTGTCAGACAAAAGGTCAGCTATGAAAAGAGTGCAGAAGAGTTGCCTTAAGCACGACGACACCCGTAGACATTGATCTCCGCCGGCCAATACCAGAGCCTCCATACTGATCTCATACAGCTCTTTGGGGAGAATGAGGGAGCCACCCATTAACAGTAGCACGCGGGGCACCCTGCTCACGGAAAACAGCACCTCCAGCTGCTGCAGCACCTCCTCCAGCTCCTGAAGGGTCTGCTGACACTTGCGCGAGTCCACGTCTGCGGACTGCGCCGGCCTCCGACTCACTGCGTCCTTATCCTGACAAGCAAAACCAGTAATGAAACACTCCACAAAACTCCTTCATTTGTGAACACCTGAAGTGCTCTACAATAACATTTCCTCCTCACCTGCATTGATGCTTGCCGTTTCTTCTGGGAGTACACCAGCTGGTCGTACGTCATGGGCAGCTGCTGCCTCTGATAAAGAATGCACTTGAGGATCTCACTGACGAAGCGGCAGCAGCCTTCCTGAGTCACAGTGCCGGGGAACACTACATTCACACGGCCTTCCTGTTGTGCTTTTCTCACAACCTCAGCATCTCTGTCCTCTGTGTCAGTATGTTGTTTACTGGCACTGGAGTCTTGAAACCTTCCCAGACTAGAAGTGTTGTCCTCTTGTGTGTTATCTGCATAGAAACAGAAAAAAAGTCATATGAGAAATGGACCAGTATTACTCAATTCTAGCTGGTTTAATGTTCAGTAGGCCTGTTTTCTAATAAAGAGATTGTGCTCACTTTGAAAAAACTCAACATATAGCTAATATCTGGCTGTTGTGGGAGAATTAAGTCCAGTCCAATTATTCTAGTTTAAAAGGAGGTAGCCCCTACGTCAAGTATTGTTCTTACTTTTCTGACTTTTATTTTTCATATCTTTTCACATATTGTACAACTTTTGGATGAGTGTGAAATGCCTTCAAGAAACCAAACAAGTCCAGTCGCCTTTTATTCAGCTTTTGTTTTTGTTTTTAAAAAATACAATGATCAGCCACAACATGTCTGATAACTCAAAAAGGGCCACCATTTTAACGAACTGGAGCGTTCATGAGTTTACTAGGTGGGCTTTCTATTCACAATACAGTAGTGTAGTCATTTCCAAGTCTAAACGTTTCTCACCTGAGACTGAACCTTCACCACCTCTGCCACTTGCCTCAGGTACACGTCGTTGCTGCGTCTGTTGTGTTCGTTGACGGCGAAGTCCAGAGCATTTCGCACACCTGGGTCGTTGATATCAGCGTCGCTGAGGCCGCCGGGCATCCCGCTGTACCCAACGGCGAAAACGGCGGCGAGGACAGCCAACACAATCTTCCACATCGTGTCTCTCTTTCTCTCGGCGGTCGCAGCTGCAAGAGTCGGAGTCAAAACAACAAACACACATTTGGCGTCGCCTTCCTGTAATATAAACTGCAACGTCACGGCTGCCCTGCGCACTCGGAGTGGCATACCTCGGCAGCCAATCAACAATCAGTGCAACACAACCTCATCTCGTTGGGACATAAGTCTGCCTTTCTCTTATCTTCGCAACGGTGAGGCTTTAAGTACATGTTCTTGTTTTTTTTTTTCTTTTGTGAAAATTAACGGGACACTCCAAACAAACACGGGGTGTTAATGCGCGCGGTGGCTCACTTTTGACGCACGCAACTTTCTACGCGTTTTGAGGAAAAATAAATATATTCAACCTCTGACCTAGTGCGCGTCAACCTTTGGAGCAGGCACGATGCAAAGACTGGAGGCTTTGAAGTAAGAATGAAAACTTCTGCCACATGTTTTGTTATTGAAGAACTGCATTCATACATTATTGTGGGAGATGTCATTTTAATTGAGGTGATATTTTTTTCCTCATGCTTTGGCTTGGATGTCGTCCAACAGCAGTTTCTTATCGGTACTGCAGTGACAGTGGGCGGAATACTGGCATACTTGGTGCACAACAGGAGAAAAGTGAAAAGCATTCCTCTCGGTGAAGGCTGGTGGGGAGCAGGGAGAAAGCCACTGTCAGAGGATGATAAAATCTATCCCTTTAAAGTGCAAACGTCAGATCAAGAGATTCAGGTGGGCTCAAACATTGGATGACTTTTAACAGGATTAAAATATTTGTGTGAAGTAATCAGCCGTGCTCCTATTGAACAGGACCTCCATGAGCGCATTGACAGAACCCGCTACACCGATCCCTTAGAAGATAGCTGCTTCCACTATGGCTTCAATTCCACTTATCTCAAGAAAGTGGTTTCCTACTGGAGACATGAGTTTGACTGGAAGAAGCAGGTGGCAGTGCTTAATGAGTATCCACACTTTAAAACCAAAATAGAAGGTACACACAGCGCCACAATTTCAGTCTACAGTGTTTTGTGATCATTCGAATGTTTGGCCTTGTGTTTTCTCACACCACTGCCTGTGCTGTAATACAGGACTGGATGTACACTTCATCCACGTGCGCCCACCTCGCCGCGAGAACCAGAAGGTCCTGCCTCTCATGCTCCTCCACGGCTGGCCGGGCTCCTTCTATGAGTTCTACAAGATTCTGCCGCTTCTCACGCAGAACCACGACGGTGTCGCGTTTGAGGTCATATGCCCATCCATCCCCGGCTACGGTTTCTCCGAAGCCCCTCATAAACAAGGTAGATCATTCAAAACAAAGCCAAAGTGCGTTCCAGCCTGAGCAGCGGGTGTTCACAAAATGTGCTTCACTTTCAGGGTTCAACACCCTCGCGGCTGCCAGGATTTTCCTGACACTGATGGAGCGTTTGGGGTTCTCAAAGTTCTATCTGCAGGGAGGAGACTGGGGCTCGCTCATCACCACCAACATGGCACAGATGAAGCCTCAGTAAGCACTAAACAAAGCCCTTACAGAAAATACAAGTTACCACTGGTGAGAAATTTCCACCTCCCTCTTGTTAAACATTGTGACATTCTGACTGCGGAACAGTGCCCGCGGTGTGTGTGCACAGATTAACCAAAACCCACGACAATGCAAATTCCTGATAAATGGAGCTGATATAGAACAGAATAGACTTCATTGCCATTTGCACAGGTACACGAAAGTACAGGTACATTGGAATACTTGTGCGAAGTTCCCTGAGTAAAAATATAAAAATAAACAGTAGGTTAAGGTTATGGCCAGTGGTGTCTCATGTCCTGTGTCCTTCCACCTGAGCAGGGAGTGAGCTGGATGGTGTTGGTTGCTGAGGATGCTCTGGGCTTTTCTCCTGCGGCGATGCGTGTTAAGTGTATCCATGGAGGGGAGGCCGATGATCCTCTCTTGCGGTCTTGACGACTCGTTGAAGGGCTTTTCTCTCAGCCTTGGTTGTGTTTCCAAACCACACCAGTGAGAATGTTCTCAATGTGTCCTCTGTAGGCCTGGGCTAGAGGCTGACGTTTCAGTCCAGCCTTCTTTGGCAGTCTGATGAAGTAAAGCCACCTGCTAGCCCTGGTTTTCGTGGCCCAGCTCAGGTCTGCTGACATGCCCGTGATTGATGAGACCCAGGATGCTTGTGTCATCTGCATATTTAATGGTGACATTGTTATTGTGAGTGGAGACACAGTCATAGGTGTACAGGGCGTAGAGTTTAGGGCTGAGGCAGCAGCCCTGGAGAGGTTGAAACTTTTGTTTCCCCATCTTCACCACCTGTTGTCCAATTACAGGTGGGTGTTGGTACTGCAAGATCTGTCAGCTTCACAATCACCTTGATTGGACGCCGGATGGTGTTAAAGGCTGAGCTGTATTTCAGGAAGAGCATACGGACAGTGTGGAGTGAAGCGCCAGGGACACTGCGTCATCCACTGATCTGCGGTAGTCAAACTGTCGGGGGGGTCCACTGTGTCTGGACCCACTGAGTTTATTGACTGATTAATCAGTTTTTTGAGGAACTTCATCAAGACTGATGTGAATGCCACTGGCCCGAAATCATTCAGTGCGGATGGATGCATTTGCATGTTTTGTCACTGATACTATGACAGAAGATTTGAAGGATCATGGAACTGTCTCCTGTATAAGAAAGGAGGTGGAAATGTCTATGACCCGGCCCTGCCAGCTGTTCAGCACAGGCCTTCAGGACTCTAGGTGACACTCCGTCAGGTCCTTCAGCCTTTGGGGGGGCTATAAATCCACATTTAACAGAGAATAACACGTTTTACAACCTGTAATCTTGGTATTATTGACACTTTTTTTCCTCTGTTTCACAACTTATCTTTTCTAGCTGTGTGAAAGGTCTCCACCTAAACATGTTCTCATCAAGGAGAGGTTTCAAAATGCTGTTGTCCCTCATGATTGGTCCATATCTGCCCTTCCTGGTGGGCTTCGGTCGGGAAGATGTTCGCCGCTTGTTCCCCTACTTTGAGAAGAATGTATGGATGTTACTGAGGGAATCAGGCTACTTTCACATTCAGGCCACTAAACCGGACACTGCAGGTGGGAACACACACAGCAAGTAAACAATCTCACTAACGCTGATCAAACAGTGGCTATAGATTACAATCACTGGGGCAATGTTTCTTCAAGCTGATTGAAATCATTGATCAGGAACTCTAAGTGTTTAAACAGAAGAATCCATGTGTCTACATGCCACAAAAGAAACAGAATCTAACTTTTTATAACACATCCAAAGAGGTTTTGCAAATTAAATGAGCCCCTCCCCCAACTTTATTACCAACTTGTTTTTCTATCACACTTCTGTCCCTCCTGGAAACTCATCATGCTTCACCTCAATGGGGGGAATGGATGAAGCTGATTTGCAGATGCTGATATATAAGGTTTTCACCACCTTGAACATTCCTTCCCATCGGGCGAGTCTGAGGTCGTTAAATGAGGCGTTTATTTATACCAATTGGGCGTTTATTCTGATTATTAAGGGTAAAACCAGTGTCCATGTAATTGTAGAGTATTGACAAGTCAAAGTCAAATTGACTGTTTATCACAACTAAAGCAAATCAACCTCAAACAAGCCAACTTCCAACTTCTCGACTCTTAATTTGTGTTTGCAGGTTGTGGAGTGAATGACTCTCCTGTGGGCTTGGCAGCCTACATCCTGGAAAAGTTCTCCACCGGGACTGATATAAACAACCGAGCACTGGAGGATGGCGGGCTGGAAGTGTACAAGCATTATACTTGTCACATCAATTACATGCAAGGTTTTTGTGATTGTTTCTGGTTGTAATTAATAAAATTATGGCTTTTTGTACAGAAAATTCAGCCTGGATGACCTCTTGACAAATGTCATGATCTACTGGACCACAGGCTCCATAGTGTCTTCCATGCGCTTCTACAAAGAGAACTTTAAGAGTAATCCTCAAAGTAGAGTGGATGGAAAGTATGTGCCAACTGTTCATACAATCTAATTATTTTGCAAATCTGAAATCTTTAATTTGATCCTCTGGTGTGAGGATAGTTAATAAAAATACATCTTTTGTTTCAGGACTAATGTTTTTGTGCCTACTGGACTGGCTGCCTTCCCTGGAGAGCTGATGCATTGCCCTAAATCATGGGCGCAAACTAAGTATCAAGACATCTACACCTACACGTTCATGCCCCGAGGTGGCCACTTTGCTGCCTTTGAAGAGCCCGAGCTGTTAGCCGACGACATTTTCCATTTTGTCAAAAAAGTGGAGAAGAAGTTCTGAGCCGTTTGATGCACTTTCAGACCAATGCACTTATGGCACATTTGCTTTTTTTTTTTTTATTGATTATTCCAAATGGGATACATGCTGATCCTTGTAGCTTGATCTTCTCCACATCACAACACGTCATGTTGCTTGATTATTGCAGAGTTTTAGTAAACATAAGTAAAAAGTAAACATGCACAGTTGATACTGGCTCCTTTATGCATTCACAGAATAGATTGAAGAAAGCAATATAATTCATTAAACATTTCAAGTTGTGCTCAGCAAAAATGTATTGCACTGATATGACGTTGCTGTGTTGTAATAAGTGATTTTTTTTTAAATAAATAATCAATAGCGCAGTGTCTATAGATTTCATCACTTGCCGACCGCTCTCTGTATTCTGTCAGTAATCCAGAAGACAATAAAAAAGACAAACTGCTTGGGTCAATAAATTCATGTTGATGAAAAAAAAGTGTAACTCATAATTAAAATATGTACAGCTCAGTTAAAAATTTAAGCTCAAAATGCTCTTTTTAAAAAGGGAGCTCCAATCTTAGAGTATTCCCAAATTTCATCAGTTCAGTTGCTGAAGCCCTTAATAGTCATGGGGGCTTGAAACCACACATAATCCTGGCCGTCTGAGCCCTCGGCCCTTGGTTCCACAAAGATGCTGGGATCAGTAGACAGAGCGATGACTCGGTTCTTTACACGAGTTGGGACTTTAAATTGTAGCTTAGGGCGGAACCAGCCGACGCCGCAATCCCTGTGAGCCAGCGCCAAGACCGTGGTGGGCATCAGTCGAACAGGCCTGGTGTCAGACAAAAGGTCAGCTATGAAAAGAGTGCGAAAGAGTTGCCTTAAGCACGACGACACCCGTAGACATTGATCTCCGCCGGCCAATACCAGAGCCTCCATATTGATCTCATACAGCTCTTTGGGGAGAATGAGGGAGCCACCCATTAACAGTAGCACGCGGGGCACCCTGCTCACGGAAAACAGCACCTCCAGCTGCTGCAGCACCTCCTCCAGCTCCTGAAGCGTCTGCTGACACTTGCGCGAGTCCACGTCTGCGGACTGCGCCGGCCTCCGACTCACTGTGTCCTTATCCTGACAAGCAAAAGCAGTAATGAAACACAACACTCCTTCATTTGTGAACACCTGAAGTGCTCTACAATAACATTTCCTCCTCACCTGCATTGACGCTTGCTGTTTCTTCTGGGAGTACACCAGCTGGTCGTACGTCATGGGTAGCTGCTGCCTCTGATAAAGAATGCACTTGAGGATCTCACTGACGAAGCGGCAGCAGCCTTCCTGAGTCACAGTGCCGGGGAACACCACATTCACACGGCCTTCCTGTTGTGCTTTTCTCAAAACCTCAGCATCTCTGTCCTCTGTGTCAGTATGTTGTTTACTGGCACTGGAGTCTTGAAACCTTCCCAGACTAGAAGTGTTGTCCTCTTGTGTGTTATCTGTATAGAAACAGAAAAAAAGTCATATGAGTACTTACTCAATTCTTGTTGGTTAAATGTTAAGTAAGGCCTGTTTTCTGATAAAGAGATTGTGCTCACTGTCCCAAAAACTCCACTTATAGCTAATGTCTGGCTGTTGTGGGAGAATTAAATCGGATTATTCCAGTTTAAAAGGATGTATGCCAAGTATTAATAATGATGGCAATTGAGAACAAACTTTTCATAGCTTTTCACATGTTGTAGAACTTAAGAAGCTTTTGGATGAGTGTGAAATGTCTTCAAGAACCCCAACAAGTCCAGTCGCCTTTGATTCAGCTTTTGTTTTTGTTTTTAAAAAATACAATGATCAGCCACAACATTAAAACTAACAATAAGTGCATATTTAGCAGGGATTTCTGTACACGCATTTATTTTCGTCATGCAGACATCAATTTCTGTCTGACTTTTGAGTTGTGATTTACACCCATCAGGCTTATGACCAACTTCCTAATCTTGTGCCTCCAAAATAGCTGTGACTCATCAGAGAATGGACATTCACCTATCTGAGGGTGTCCTGTGGTGTCTGGAAACATAATGTTAGTGGGGAGCCTTTGGGTCCTGTGGGTTGTGGGGAGGGGTCTCTGTGGATCAGCCATGTTCCAGTGCATCCCACAGATACTTGATCAGTTTGGGATCTAGTGAATATGGAGGCCAGGTCAACACCTTGTGCTGTTCTTCATGTTTATTTTTTTTAGTTGTTCCTAAAGCGTTTTTGTGTGTGTGCCTGTGCATCCTGCTGGGGATGGATGCTGCCATCAAGGAGTGTCATTGCTATGGGGTGGGGGCGCCTGGTCTGGTCTAGGTGGGTGGTACATGTCTAAGTAACATCCACAGTAACATTCATTCATTCATTCATTCATCTTCTGTTCCCGCTTGTTCCTGTTAAGGGTCGTGGGGGTCTGCTGGAGCCTATCCCAGCTGTCATCGGGCGAGAGGTGGGGGTACACCCTGGACAGGTCGCCAGTCTATCGCAGGGCCAGGGACAACCATTCACACTCACATGCACACCTACAGCCAATTTAGAATCACCAATTAACCTAACCAGCATGTCTTTGGATGGTGGGAGGAAGCCGGAGTACCCGGAGAGAACCCAGGCAGACACGAGGGGGAACATGCAAACTCCACACAGAAAGGCCCAGCCGGCCCATGGATTCGAACCCGGGACCTTCTCGCTGTGAGGCATCAGTGCTCCACAGTAACATGCCAGGTCCAAAAGTTTCCCAGTAGAACACTGTATTGTCACAAGATGATCAATATCATTAACTTCTCCTGGCAGTGGTTTTAATGTTGTGGCTGATCGGTGAATACTCCAGGGAAAAACAGTAGATAGAGACATTTCCCCAAACTTTGTTCAGCCAAAATAAATAAATAAATAAAATAAGATTTGCCGTTTCCAATAAATAAGTTGTACACTATCACAGTTAAGTTGAAGGTTGAAGAGAAAGTGGACACGACAGTAGTTAAGTTACCTTGAGTCATGGTTGAGGGGGGCACGGCAGCGTTTTCCTTATCTTCAGCATTATTCACAGCGTTTTCTTTAGAGGCAGCATCTTTTAATTTATTCGCATTTTTCGCCTTCAGACATGTGTTCACACCCAGTGCTGCTGGTGGTGGGAGCTGATCGGAGATTTCCGAGGATAGTCGACACGGACTCGAGTCGTCGGGAACACTCTGTAACGTCGGGACTTCACACGACTTTTTCGGTTCCTCCAGTGCGCTAATGTCTTTTTCAGACGAAAACGAGAGACACCGTCTCACCCCGGTGTCTACGCCGATACCCGTGGACGTATTTTCAGTGTCCTCCGGATTTGATTTAACTATAATCGCGTCTTCCGCCATAGTTTTGAATGTCCGCGCCGGGTCTTTGCCGCAATGCATCATGGGAAGGCAGAGCGACCGATTCTTCTTCTTCTCCTTCTTCTTTTTGGGTTAGACAGACCGGACGCGACACTTCCGCCCCCTGCTGTTTGTCATTAAATTCTTTTTTTTTATCACTTGCCACTTCATTAGGTACACCAGCCTTTGCATATCTGTAAATATATTTCTAACTTTACCGCTTCGTAACTTTTATTTTGTTCAGTTTATGATGAAACAGCGTAACACAGGTGGTAACTATAAGCTCATGGAATATTTACAAAACTGGATAAATAGTCTACAGAGTTTCTCCAGAGGCTTGAAACTAGTTATTTAGATTAAAATTTATTGTCATTACATATAGCACAGGTAGGCTACAACGAAATTCAGTATGTAATGCACTGAATTTGTATACGCATACATATCCGCATTAATAGATTCACACATACATATATACATGTAAACATAAATATATAGTCTTTCCCTTTGTAGGCAAGATAGTTTCCTTTTTTTCAGGGCTTTCTTTTGTAAAGACTGGCCCTAAGTATTCTGACACATTTCTCTTACCGACTTTTTCAATTATTAATGAAGGTTAGAGGAAATTTCTGTTCATTTCTCGAGAACTGTATTCTTTTCTAATTAATGTGCCTCCTTGTTTCCCACCTTCCATGTGAGGTGTCTCCAAATTAAAACCGACCTCGCAACCTTCTTTATGAAATCTACACAATGTTGATAAATCTTCGTCAGCACATCAGGTCTAACCTTGGATTAGGTGATTTTCCTATTGAAGCGAATGCTACCGAATTGTCTGGTTCCTTTTTTGTCTACACAAGTGCCTGTAATATTTACAGCGTCTCTGCTGTGAATACTGACGACAATTGCGAATGTCTTTTTCCACTTTCCGAGTTCTTTGCTCCATCTGTATAAATCCATCGGTGTAAGTGTTGCAGCTTCCTTCACTATATGCCCTCTCTTCTTTCTCTTGTTATATTCTGACTGCTTAAATTGACATGAGGTTCTGGGTTCAGTTATAATGGTACAACTGATCAACATCCACAGGCATTAATATTAATTGTTCTAATTTTCTCCTGCTTCACATTTTAGATCACGTTTTCTTTGGCCATTTTCACTCTTACAGGGATTCTGAGTGTTGATCTAGCAGGCATATTGTTGCACCATGAAATCCTTCAGCATGCCCTTAAGTTTTCATTGAGTATTTCAGTCCAAGTTTGTTTCATCTGCTCTGCAAAAGCAACTCTAACATTTCTATCAATGAGGCAGGTATTGAAGTTGTGCCTCACTACACATATTCTCAGGGCTTGTACAATATGCAGTTTTTGTAATCATTTTAGGAGCAATTGAACCGTTAGCCATCCATCCATAGTCAATAATAGATCTGATTATTGCTCTATATATCATCATTGACTCTCTGTCAGCCCCCGAGTCAGAGCCTGCCACAGACCTAAGTACATTTATTATTCTTCCACACTCTGGAAACCTTCTCAAGGTGTACTTTCTTGACTTTCTGAGAGTTTCTCCATATATTTGCAGATTCTGCATGTATTTTGCTTTGTGTATTAATATTTTTTAAGCCTCAGTCATTGGCGCACTCCATCACATTATCCACGAGCTCTTTGAATTCGCTTTAAACCATATGAGAGGCTCCTCCCTCGCTTCTGTAAATAAAGAAGAGCTATCTGCTTTTCCTATTCTGAATGTTCCATTCACGAGTTAAATAAAAAAATAAAAAGGACAGGGCTGATAGGATTCCTCTGGGAGGTTGGTCTCACCAACTCAAGTTCCCCACATTTTCAACCTGCCCCTGAGCTCATTTGTTGCATAAAAAGTTTTTAATCCAGTTAAGAATTCTTCCTCTCCTCTTGTGTCATAGAGCAAAAAATACCCTTTCCTTTTCAGTCTTAAGAAATACTGCACCTACTTATATGCTATAGTTTTCTTGATGTCAGTGTCCAGATTCAGCACCCTTGCCTAAAACCACGCCGACATCTCAGTCTGTCTGTTATCATCCGTTCCATAATTCTACATAACACAGCGATCCGAGCAACGGGCCTTTAAGAACGTACTCGACTCCTTCACAAATGTAAAGATTGCGATTATTACATAATGTTTGCCCTCCTCGGCAAGACAGTCAATCTCCATATTTTAGACTGGAGTGAGCATTTCATCCAACACCAACCCTAGAGCTACAGCATGTTTAAATAATTGGTTTTCCAGTTCGTCTCTATGTGAAAAATACTTTGTTTGTTCGAGAAAGATCCCAGTTGACTTTAATGTATTCTATGGTTTATATAATATTTTCTCTCCTCCTGCTTTCCTCACTCATCTTTCTTCAACTATAACTTGTTTGGAGTTCAAGATATTTGCTTTACTTTAATCATCTTCAGCCTCAATACCATTGTCGTAAGGGATACAATAGCAGACTGATGTCCTCCAGCCACTCTATTAACTAAACTCGAGGCCTTTATTTATTGGTGTATCAAGTCTTAATTTACTAGAGAAGACTTCCAACTGTTTTTCTTTCTTCTTTTATTACACGTCGAGCTTTGGCTCCGCGGTAAGTCTCTCATATTCAGTAGCTCTCCAGTGGATATCCTTTTATATGCTCTGTTCCTCGCTCAAGCTGCAAAGTTACATCCCTCGTTCCACAATGAACCATTGTTCCTCTTTGGGGAATCTTTTTCATAGAGACACTCTTAGATGCAGCTAACCGTATCATCTGTTCAATTTTCATTCCTAAAATGAAGTCTCAAGGAAAAGTTCGCTGTATCCTCACTTAACCTTCAGCCAGAGGTGCATGACTACTTCCTATTGAATCCTGATCCATTATTTCCACCCACTGATTAATGACAATCCTGCTGATGTACATGTGAGATCTATAGTGAAATTACCCATGTAGTTTTTAATGCTGTTGGTCAGCCATCATTTAACATAATTAGACTGTTCTTATCAAATCTTTCAAATCTTATGCATTATTTCTTGAATTTCCTTCTAGATTGCTGCAGGGGATATAAAAATGAACGATCGTGACTGTATTGATTTCTGTTCTCTTGTGCTGAATTACATTTCTAATAAATATTGCATGCCTCCTACTGTTCTCCCTTGTATTATGTGGCAGTGGAATAAATATTCAGATCATTTTGTAAGTAAAAGTACCAAAACACTTGCAAGTAAATATACTGCGTCAAAAATGATACACATGGAAAAGTACAGAAGTTTTAGCTATTAAAGTAAAATGACAGGTTTGGTTCAGCGGACTGATTTATTGCCTTTCCCTCTAATATTCGTCTTTGGTGAGATATTGGATCGATTTGAATTTTCATTGAAATTAAATCATGTGAGTAAATCACTTTTTGGGGGACACTGAGATGTGACCCCAACTACACACATGTGAAATCTTCACATTAAAGTAACCAAAGAGGCCAAAGAAATTGATCGGAGTGGAATATTTCTCTGGGTAAGCATAAAGTAGTACATAACATAACTACAGTTGCATTTAAGTACTGTACTTGAGTAATTTTTGTGTCAGCTCAAGACTTGAAAACTTTTATGACAAATGTGGAGATTATTTGATGACGTAAAACAGCTTTGAGACCAATAAATGAGCAATACATTTTTAGAAGATTAGAACAAAATCCTCCGTTATTATGAGGAAAACCAAGACTTTAGTTTGAGGGAGCATCCTGCTGGTTGGTTTGCGCATATCATGGGGAAAGTGAGGGCAGACAGGCCGCAGGTGTGATAATTAGCAGTCAAATACTCTGCACTCGTGCTCTTCTTTCACGAGAGAAGGAGAAAACAGGGTGGGAGAATCTACAGCTACGTTGCTCAGTCTGATTTTGATGAACAATGTCTTCGGTGCGGGCAGCGGTGCGAGTTCGTCCACTGAACACAAGGTAGGCAGAATGACTGCTTGAGTTTTTTCCCAAACTTATCCAAATGTTAATCCTCTCACACTCAATTTTTTTTTTCCCCACAGAGAAAAGCAGTTGTCATCTAAGGTGATCATTCACATGAAGGGGAACACTACATCTATTCACAAGGTACATTATCACAAAATACAAATCCACTGCAGTCAGTGAAGCTTTTAGTAAGTGTGGGTGTTTGAAATCCCAGCCTTCGCCTGTTCGACTTGACAAGCTGAAGGACAGAGGGAAAACCTTTTCTTACGACTTCTCATACGACTCAAGTGACAGAGAAAGCTCAACATTTGCATCCCAGGAGAAGGTATATTCACTCTTCAGTTTAAACTCTTTGCGTTGCTTGGTTTTTATGGTATGGTATGCATTTTTTTTTTATATTTTTTTTTTAACATGATATTTGAACTAACCTCTTCTCTGGTGCTGCTTAAGATTTTTCAAGACTTGGGGACTGATGTCCTGAAAGCTGCATTCGAGGGTTTCAATGCCTGCGTGTTTGCCTATGGCCAGACAGGCTCTGGGAAATCTTACACCATGATGGGTCGGAAAGTAAGGTCTTGTCTTGGCTCTCTTAGCAGATTTATTTTAATTACTAACTTAAAGTATCTTTGCACAATTCACTTCATCATGAAGATACGATTTCACAATGTATAAGGATTTGTGTTCTATTGTTGTTAAAAATACTTGGTTGCAAATTCAAAAAGTACACCTACAACCTATCACGCGCTCAAAAAGTCACAGTTTATCAGTAAACAATTAGATTTCATCACTGAAAGACCATCTCAGTGGTTGCACAATGCATCTTTGCACAAGTTGCCTCGTTATTGTAGGTAAATCCCTTCAGCTTTTTACTGTCCACATTAATTTTTTTGCACAGACAAACATTCGAGAGGGACTATCTCAGCAATCGACACTACGCTACGACACTGATTAGTCGTTTCCAACATGCACACTAAATGCACCCTATAAACTGGCCCCACGATTACAAGAGATTCACAGGTGCAATATTTGCAGCGCTGCAGAGCTTACATTGCAGAATACCCCAGCGGTGCTAACTCAGTGGTGCACTAACTTCTGACCGCATTAGACACAGAATGACGGCAGCCTCATCAGACATGTTTGTTTCTCATCGCTAATCAGAAATTTTGATGAGGGAAGCGCCCTATAGATTTTCTCTCCTCACCTTGCGCAGCAATGGAAATTTCACATAACCAGTGGGGGTTCTGCTTGGTCTGCCAGGAGACTTGTGCAAGGTCATCAGCAGAGCTGCTGTCAACATCCCAGATAATTATATATGGCTCTTAATGCTTACTATCTGTTACTTTGTAATTAAAACAAGAGGGCATGCGGCTCAGACTGGAATTGCTTTTATGCTTCGGTGACTCCGTATCAGATGAGCTGCTGTTTGTGTTGTTCAGCAGTCTTCACATGTGCTGAGTTGTGGTTAAGACGTAGCATAGACACCCAAATTAAGAGAACATAATTGGAGTAAAATGTAATTGTCATTTTAAAGTGCACCATATCATTTTGTAGCAAGGCTTTCAAATGTAGCATTTTCTTCTTTTTTTAATGTGTCAGGATGATAAAGGTTTAATCCCGCGGATCTGTGAAGGCTTGTTCCAGGAGATCTCTCGCAGAGCAGAGAGTGACGACGTGTCATTTCACACAGAGGTCAGGTAAGGGCCTTCATACTTGATGATGGAACTTTGAAACACATTGTGATGCTGTCATGGGAAAATTACTGTCCTGAATGTTATTGGAAAGGGACATTTCAGACATACTTATAGTCAATTTTCAGAGATTTCTGGAGTCAATCTTAAAAAAGGGGCTGTTAAATAGTTCATGGTCTGTGGTTCGCTTAATGAAAGGGAAACCTATTAAGGAGGTTGTTCCACATTATTGAGCAAGTCAGTTTCCATGAAATATGTGCAAAGAGAAAGATCTCAAGATAAAAATCTGAAGCAGTGTTTTGCAAGAAGAACGATATTTTGCAGTATTTTGCCGAAGTATAATCATTTCGGTATGACAACATGTCTGAGTGATTCAGACCACGGAGGATTTGGTCTGATAAAGGTTTACAAAGAAAAGTTTCTGTATTCAAAAAGGCAAGAAGTTGCTGTGCCATGTAAGCTCAAGAACCCCAAAATACACGAGGCAGGGAGTTGTGCATGAAGATGCAAAGAGAAAAGACTAGTTTTCAAACTGTTCTACTCAACCTGATGGTTGATGTGTGGCCACCCCGATCCAACAAGACGTCGAGGCCAGCGAGGAGGAGGTGGTGGAGTGGTGGTGATCTCAGCTGGAATACTGGAGAGATAAAATGATAATACCCTTAGGATCCCACAGGTTGTCAAAAAAGACATGTGGAGTTCCAAACTGACCATTTCATGCCACATCCTGCCCGCACTAAACACCACCAACTCCTAAGTTGCTACTGGAATAAAAGGGGAAAAGTTCATTATGTGGAAACTATTATCTCCTGAACTCTACTTCATAGAAAACCTGCAGAATGTCCTCAAATATGCGGTACACTTGGCAGCTGGCATCCACAAATGAAGTTCAGGCTGAAACTATATTGAGAGTTTTATAAAGATTTCATATGCAGCCATTTCTAAATTGCATTTTGGGAAAATCTTTTATCATTTCAGCAAGAAATACAATACATTTTATATTCCATTTCGCCAACATCCATATTGTAGCATAATTATTGGGGGTAAGAATAATTAAAAAAAATACTGCTTACATTTGGATGAAAAGGGGAAAATAAGTTAGAGCACAGTTTTGGAGACTGAAATTTGGTTCTTAGGAAAGTGTTCAACTAAAGTGTCCACAACCTCTATAGATGATTTGTTTTTGCGGAAGAATGAGTATGACCTCTCTGTAATGTAGCCTTTAAAATGCAGGAAAAAAAACATTACTGCTATAATCAAATAATATTAAAAATACCCAATGATATCACATCACACCTCTTCATATCTGTTTCACGTGTTAGCTCTTCTCCTAAATGATTATGTTGGGAGATAAAAGGGAAAATTTTAAGCCCATCAAGTGACTGTGGAAACCATTAGTTTGCCATCTGGTTTAATGTGTGCAGCAGGGCTTAATACAGCTCTAGAATGAGGTTTTATTTGACGGGCTGTACCCAGCCTTGAATGGTTGAATGGCCTGAAATTGACTGAGGGAGGATTTTTTTTAATAACATTTCCCTCCAAATACAATTTCCAAAAATTTGTTATCAGTGAAATGAAAGCATTGAGTGTCAGTGTTGCAGGAAACTCTTTACTCAAATGTTGCATGTGCAGGGTTTTTATGATCCCGATAGAACTGAAGTTTGGGCTTCTACTTATCCTGATTGATCACCTGTGTTCATCCATGCATGAGGATATCTGTTTCTATGTTTTGAATCTTGACTGCCTTTTGTCTTTGTGTTTCAGTAAGTAGGTCAGTGTTTCCTCCCAACGTCGTCATAAATTCAATAGAGTCACAAGAAACTGCCTTCAACAATCTTTCCTGTTTTGGTATTACAATAATTGTAGCAATGCTTCCAGATATTCAGAAAGCCTTGGGCATTTTAACCTTTTTGAGTTCTTCCTACTGTGCCCGATAACAACATGCATGGCTACATCCACGGGATATGGTCCCTGCCATTATATTACTGTCACGCTCTCGTAAGGCCTAATTGCGCCATGCCTCACATTGTTTTTGAATCACACACACTCAGACTAGTTTCTCTGCATCTACCACACACCCAGCTCATATTTGATTGAGGTGCTCTGCCAAACCTGCTTTGCATATGTTTGTTTATTCATTGCATATATAAGCAGAACAGTGCAGGAACAATAATTTGGCTTTAAACCTAATATGCAACGCTGTTCGTAGCTGGCTGAAAAGTAACTTGTTTTGTTTGCATTATGGCGCCGTTCCATTTGCATATTAACAGTGAAACCCTTCATTAAATTGTGCTTTTGGGGCCTTGTGTAAAATATTGGATCAAACTTCTGTTTTTCCTCTCTTGGCTCCAGCTACTTGGAGATCTATAATGAACGCGTGCAGGACCTCCTCAGGAAGAGAATGCCATCCACAGATGGGGGAGGCCTAAGAGTGAGGGAGCACCCCAGTGACGGACCCTATGTAGAGAGTAAAACGGATTTATTCTTCACTTAATGTTCACCTGAACCAAGTTTGTATGAAATGCAGAAAGTCTAACACAGAAAACTGCAACTTGTGTGTAGATCTATCCAAGCACTCAGTAGACAGCCACGTTGACATGGAGGACCTGATCATTCTCGGCAATGCCAACCGCACTACAGCCTGCACGGGCATGAATGACTTCAGTAGCCGCTCCCACGCCATCTTCACCATCACCTTCACTCAGGTGCAATGTTTAAACATACACTGATCAGGCATAACATTATGACTGCCTTGCTAATATTGTGGAGGTCTCCCTTGTGCCTCCAAAACAGTTGTGACTCATCAGAGAATGGACATGGGCCTCCTCAGGGTGTCCTGTGGTGTCTGGCAACAGAATGTTGTTAGTGGGGGGCCTTTGAGGGGAGGGGCCTCTGTGGATCATCCCACAGATACTTGATCAGTTTGGGATCTAGTGAATTTGGAGGCTAGGTCAACACCTTGTGCTGTTTTTCATGTTTTTTTTTTTGTTTGTTTGTTTAGTTGTTCCTAAACAGTTTTTGTGCATGTGACGGCATCCTGATGGGGAGTGTCATTGCTATGGTGTGGGGGTGTCTGGTCTGGGTGGGTGGTACATGTCTAAGTGACATCCACATGAATGCCAGGTCCAAAAGTTTCCCAGCAGAACATTGTATTGCCACAAGACGGTCAATGTTCTTGACTTCTCCTGTCAGTGGTTTTAATGTTGTGGCTGATCAGTGCATATTTGCTGCTTTGTCTTATGTTCTGTTTGAAATGGGGCACAAGAAAATCCAGAAATACCTCTGTGCTGGCAAAGGCCATGCCTGAAGAGCTCTAATTAGCCCAGTTTATCCATATTGTGTAATGATGATTTTTTTTTTCAGTGTATTTTTCTCATCTTCAAAGGCTTTTTCCTTTTTTCAACCTTAAGTAGCACTTTAGCGGTGATACTATCTATATTCCCAAGTACTCCCCTGTGATGTTGCCTCTTTTGGATGAAACGAGGATTGCTCAGCAATGTTTTTTTTTTTTTTCTTTTCTTTTCACACCGCAGGCATGGTTTGATGAAGAGCTGCCACGTGAGACGCTGAGTAAGATCCACCTGGTAGACCTGGCAGGCAGCGAGAGAGCCAACGCCACCCGCACCACGGGCACCAGACTGAAGGAAGGGGCCAACATTAACAAATCCCTGGTCACCTTGGGCAGCGTGATCTCAGCTCTAGGTAAAGATGACCAACACAGTGACGAAACATTTATCCAGTGTTAAAGGTGTCAGATGAATATGTAAGGGAGCAGTTTAGTTTGATGTGGCTTTACTGTTAAAAACGATAACGAGTTTACATCTCTGCTTGCCTTACAGATTTTGCAATGTTTGGTTTCAAATTGTTTTTTTGAAAGGAAAAAAATAACTTCTTATAAAAGTATGGCTGGATTTAAAGTCACCACTGTGGGCATATACAAGATTTATAAGGATTAATATTGGGCAATGACTCACTTGTTCTCAAAATGGATCCATGGAGCTTAAGGATGAGACATTTCATATCTCTGTGGCACTCTGTCTGAGTCTGTGTTTTTCTTTCTCTGCGGCCTCTCAGCTGACCTTGGCCTGGGAGGACAGTTGAATAAAAAGAAGCAGATATTCATCCCATACAGAGACTCTGTGCTGACATGGCTACTAAAAGACAGCCTGGGTGGAAATGCAGTGACTACTATGATAGCAAGTATGTACTAAAGAGACATTTCGGGCTGTTTTCAGAAGGTGTTTGCCGCCCTTTTTTTATTTCTACCACTTCCTGAAATTAGAAAATGTTAACTAAATAATTTATCTGTTTTTCACAATTCTGTCTACGTTCCTTCGTGGCAACATCTCACTGCAGCCATTTCCCCTGCTGATGTGAACTACATGGAGACCCTGAACACCTTGCGCTACGCCTGCCGAGCTAAAAACATCATGAACACTCCCACGGTGAATGAGGAAGGTAGCGTGAAGGTGATCAGAGAGCTGCAGGCGGAGGTTACCAGGCTCAGAGAGCTGCTGGAAGAAGCCACTCAGGTCCTGCACGTGTTCCAGCTTAAACAAAAAGGCCAACGCGGATGCTGCTGTAGGCTCCGCATGTCGCCAGTCTGATATTCAAAGGTTGTATTGTAAGTTGGGTTGTATTTTCACTGCTACTTCAGGTGTCCCGTGGGGAGGTGTCTTCCTCTGTGAAAGTAGAGGAGAAGCTGCGTCAGAACGAGGCAAAGGTAAATCCTTCTCTGCCTAATGGAGAAAAAAGGGGTTTGATTTTCTCCCCTGTAAATAATACACATGCTATATCTGCTTATTTACCCCTCAGGTTGTGGCACTGACAAAGGAGTGGACCGGCAAATGGGGGGAGACTGGGAGTATTCTGCAGGTACAAGCAATGATATGTTCATGCATTTAAATTTTAGCTTCTGCCAAAATATCTTGGGGCCAGTTTAAGAAAAAAAATACTTACTTTGTGAGTTAGTTTAACTCACAGACGTTGGTATGGTATGTTTGATTCTTGGACATGAGCAAAAGGAGGCTGGAGAAAAACTGCAGAGAGAGTTTGTTGTTGCTGTTCTTTCTTTTAAAAATTGAGCCATTTCAGGCTTGGTGCAAGAAAAACACAAGGACACAGAGCATGTAGTGTGTAGGTTTACCTCATTGATTTTTATCTCCATCCATCAACAAAGCCCAAAACTCCCAGAAACGTTTTTTTGATACATGTTGCCGCTTGCAGTAAAGACATCCTGCCAGCTGGTGTCACTGCAAGTCTTGCAAACGGCCTCTTCATGGAGTGGAGAGGGCATCGAGAGCCGAGTCAACCTGGCATTTAAATTTAATTTCCCCTCTATTTGGATTTAAATGGCATCCAAAAGCAGAGTGCTCGTAATGGTCGTGAAGTTAGTGTGCGACCGAGTTTGGGAGTCTGACAAAGTGAGACAAAACAGGCGTGCTTTCTCCTTCAAACCCAGCGTGGCTTCTCTAAGGCAGGGACAGGGTGGCAGCATCCTGGAAAGACCCCTAGGTGCGATAAAAATGCCACTGCTGCCAGCCCAGAATTTACACTCAACATTTTTGTCTGTTGAATCTGTGCCCAACCTCCCAAATAACACCAAATGTCATTTGTTTGGGACTCGACGTATTCGGCCAAGTAGCCTGTTGCATTATGCATTGAAATGTGAGGCGTGCCAGTCATGGAAAGTATGCAGTGACTTCTTGTCTCCATCATCATACACGCTACTAACACAGTTTTTGCACGAGGTTAAACTATTGTGTTGTTTTAGACCTAAGACGTCTGAATATGTTTGTGTTTCTAACAGCTATCAGTGATCCTTCCCTAGAGTAAGGTTGTTTTTGTGAAGCCAGAAGACGCTATAAGGATTTTAAATAGCATATACATGAGTGTCGGCTGTGTATGTTGGAATAATTAACATTCTATTCTGTACGATGGTTAGCAGGTGACATTTAGTGGCTTGACAGCGCTTTATTCATGAGCTCATGTTGGAACTCATTAGCCGCTGTCACTGCTCCTAATTAAGAGGTCTTGATTATTGACATATGGCTCTTTCGTTTCTGACTGTCCAGCATATTAATTAAACTTACAGTGCTGTAAATTTGTTTGCACGATCACGCAGAGGAGCAGCGTCGCCCATTCCCGCTGGCTGCCCTGAAAAAAATATGCCTTTTTTAGAGCTGTGCCCGTCCGCGTAGGCGAGCACGTCACCATGCATGACACAATGTGACACCCGGGCGAAAAGGCCACTGTACTGGTGACCGGTAGGCACGCTGGTGTTTCCGAAGCTCCGCGTGTTTGATGAATGACTTTATGGATTTGACATTTGTCTTCCTGTGCATTTGCATTCTGCCTGGGTGAAAAATGATAAGTGGTACTCCTGCACGGAGTTCTGCACAGACATTAGAGGTGAAGACAGTTCAGTACAGAGAAACGCATCCAGCCCCAGATTGATGATGGACATTTCATAATTCAGCACACATGCTTGATTAAAAAAAAAAAAAAAAAAGACTAATCACAGAGATGGCATTTATTAGTTTTCCTTTTTTAAAAAAACCCCATCACATTTCATTTGGTTCTGATCCACCCGCCACATATCGAATGTATGGGGTTATACTTAGCGCATGTTCTCTTTCGCCAGCACATGGTTTTTAAATTAGGAACAGTCTTCTCCAATTCTCATATATAAATATATATAGTGTTTAATTTAGTTGATGCTGAAAGGTAGATGGAAATTTCTGCTCGGGCCTTAAGGAGCCAAGTTGACCAAGAGCGGTGTAAACAGAATTTTGAATTCTGTATTCAAAGCAGATTTAGAATGCAAAGTTATTCATCGTCAGCTTCCCAGATTGGTTACAGGGCATGTGGGAAAGAGAAAGTAATTAATATGAGATGGATTCCAGAGCAGCCTCTTACCAGACAGAGGCGGCAACAGATTGAGAGAACAAAAAAGGCAGGAAGAGGGTAAAGTAAAAATCATGTTCTTCTGCAGGGGTATATTTAAATAATTATAAAACACACACATTCGAGCACGGAGAAGAGTGTGTGCGCGCTTCATGAGTGGAGTTGAGTTCTGCTCCTCCAGCCACCCTTTCAGGTCCCGTTGTAGCGCGGTGCGGTGGGAGGAACCTCTATTTCGGTTAGATAAAATGAACCACGGCTTGTCTTTGATCCTGGTCGTTCCTGCATTTCCCCAAACATGCTACAATCAGCATAACTTTAACTCTGAATGCTCTCAGCCCTGCTTCTGCTTAATGTCAATCTAACTCGTAGTGTCAGCAGTTATACATCATAGTCACTGCAGCATTTCATGACCTTTTCATATCGTCATCAGCCTTTCTTTGCACCAGGTAAAGGTTGGCACGAACTTTCTCTTAATTTAATCAATAAAAATTATTTATTTTTTGGAGGGTCACATTTGAAACTCGGGTTGCAACTCATGTTATAGATTCATAGACATTTATTCAAACGAGGACTGTACACTCTACTTGTAGATTAACCATCCTCTCAATTTTTAGACATTCCTCAAACAAATTATAAAGAAACGTCTTTGCTGAGTTTGTTGGAAGTCTTCAATTTAGCCAGATGTGATTTATTAAAAACTACTTATTTGAACTCTTTGCACAGACTTGCATAACATGGAATGAAATGCACGGACCTCGTGTTCAGATTCAGTTTGTTCGGTGTCCTTGTTGCTCGCGTTTTTGTAGCTTGCCCAGTTTTCTATGATATTTGGAATTTAGTAATATGTCAGAAAAATGTATGCGAAGAATGACTCGGAAGGAATTTGCACCATTTCAAGCTTGCTACTTGGTTCTAGGAATACAGAAGGGCACTGAACCCCATAGAGTGTAGGATTACCCATCCACAAAGCCATCTTTCATGCAAACAAAGGGATCTCTCTTTGACGGGCCCCTAAAATAAAATAAGTCCACTTGATTTTGTCACTCCTTTTTATATGAATTAATTATCCAATCTATAACACTTAATGGCTTTTCAGTAAATGACGAGCATTAACCGAGCATTTAACAGTTTAGCTTCACTGATTAGGAGCCCAGAAAGAAGTGCTTCTATCGGGGGTTGGATCCCTCTCCAGTTTTTAACCACACGTTCCACGCATGGCTGCATATCAAGTTAATTACACAACAGTTTGTATTACAACCAGAACAACATGGCTCTGATTGAGATTCCACTTTCACATGTAGCACGCACACATAAACACAAAGAGAAAGAAATGACAGCTGGACCAATGGAATATAATCAATCACCGCAAACAAAAGCCTACATTTCATTTTGTTTACCGGTCCTGTAATTGCCTCTCCCTTTACGTGTTTACTTTTTAATAAAGACCAGTAAGCTCAGTTATATAAATACATCTCCTGCAAGAAAATTAACCT
The DNA here is from genome assembly GCF_963514085.1 of Chelon labrosus. Classification (NCBI taxonomy): domain Eukaryota; kingdom Metazoa; phylum Chordata; class Actinopteri; order Mugiliformes; family Mugilidae; genus Chelon; species Chelon labrosus. Next base: position 19,393,552 of record NC_140348.1, read on the forward strand.
TTCAATTCAGACGCAGAAGTTTTTCCTCTCGTCCTGGATTCGGTACTTAATCTGTTCTCTTGGCAAGTTGCTTCACTTGATAATGGTGACGGGCAGCCAGTACAGATGACTGGCTGGCAGCGATTTGAAATTCAGATGGCAAAAGTCAGGAACTTTAACTGTCTAAGCGACTGGGAAAAAAAACTAAAAAATCCATTAAAATTCTGCCCAACCACAAATGATGGCTTTTAATGGAAGCCTAAATGCTGCCCAAGCCTGGCTGCTGGTCCGGGCCATAGTTAATTACAGTATGTTCACCAGCTGCCTCAGTCTGAAAGCTTTTTTTTTTTTTTTTGTCCTCGCTGCACTTACTACTGACTGGCTGGGTGTGGTGAGGAGCAACTTTCTCTCTAATGTATGTGAATGTGAGGAGAAAATAAGAGGATCTCATCTGTTCCTAGCGTCTGAGGAAAGTGACACAGGGAATTAATCTGCCGGGCTGCTCCTCACCTCTAATGAAGTCTGTGAAAAATCCCTTTTAATTAAGTACGGGGGCTGTGGTCGATGCCTCTCCTTCTTCATTAGAAAAAAAGGATTTCTCCCATCTCACAGCTGCCAATGAGCGAGGAGGAGGTGGTGCTGGCGGTGGACACGGCTCTCACTTCACGGTCCAATCTATACGGTAGAGCAGGAGGAGGTTGAAACCGGGAGGGGGGGCGGGCTAGTTGATGCAGAGTGTTTCCTCTGAATCCTCGATGTGGGAGATTTTCTGCTCGGCCTCTCGGGAAGGTACTTTTGATAATCCGTGGCAATGTGAGGCATTAGTCCACCAGATTAATGGAAGAATACTTCTGATTGGGCCACTTGCACACGGGCATATTCTGGGTTATTGAACAGCCTCAGCCTGGGGCCCAAAGAAAAGGTTACCAGCCTTTAACACTTGCGGCTTGAGTCTCTCTTTATGGCTTCATTCAGAAGTCCATTTGAACCCACAGGTCATTCCAGGACAAGTGTTTCCATTTCTGGTTGATGACTGCCAAATTAACTGCTCCGTGAATTTATTCTATCTGCAGCATGTCTGGTCTTTTTTTTTTTGGTAGAGAATGGTTCTTATTTAAAAGGACATTTTATCCACAGTTAAATGAATAATCGCCTTTTGACAGACACACACGCTATATGGTGTGGTTTCCTCAGCAACTCTGCAATTGTTGGAGGCAGCGAAGCGATAGATGAGGCCGACCAGATGTTCAAAGTGTAGATTTCCTGTGCTTTTAGAAATGGCTTTCGAGGACCGAATCGGTTTCTCTATTTCTTATCACATTTCGGTAGAGTGGTGCTTTAACACCGGTAAGTGCATATTCAGTAGGGATTTCTGTACAAGCGTGCATTTATTTTCGTCATGCAGACATCAATTTCTGTCTGACTTTTGAGTTGTAATTTACACCCACCAGGCATAACATTATGACCACCTTCCAAATATTGTGTAGGTCTCCCTTGTGCCTCCAAAAGTGTTGTGACTCATCAGATAATGGACATGGGCCTTCTGAGGGTGTCCTGTAGGTCCTATGGGTTGAGGGGAGGGGCCTCTGTGGATCAGGCTTGTTCCAGTGCATCCCACAGATACTCGATCAGTTTGGGATCTGGTGAATTTGGAGGCCAGGTCAACACCTTGAGCTGTTTTTCACGTTTTTTTTTTTTTTGGTTGTTCCTAAACCGTTTTTGTGTCTGTCAGGCCGCATCCTGCTGAGGATGGCTGCTGCCATCAAGAGTGTCATTGCTATGGGGTGGGGGTGCCTGGTCTGGTCTAGGTGGATGGTACATGTTTAAGTAACATCCACACGAATGCCAGGTTGAAAAGTTTCCCAGCAGAACACTGAATTGTCACAAGATGATCAACTTTATGCACTTGTCCTGTCAGTGGTTTTAAAGTTGTGGCTGATCGATTTATATGCCTCAATTTGCAATATTAATGCATGTGTGAAATATGGATTTTCTAATGTTTTTCATTTGCTTCCAAGCAGTATTTTACTTTCCACTTGTTGTCTTAATGTACACTTTCTGTTTGACCTTCCATATAATGCTGCTTTAGAAAAACTGTAAATGACAGCAGCTGATGTGTGTTGATGCCATATAAAGTTGTCACTTCACAAGCCCTATAGTATTTTAATAGCATCACGCGCTGTCAATAGCTATGTAAAGATAAAGCCAATAGCGCGTGGTATACAACCCACGTGTGTGTGTAGGGGGGCGGTGGTGCTGCTCCGTCTGTTTCGCTCGCTGAACACAATGTACAGTTTGACTCTCGCCGCGTTAATCTGAATGATTTATGGCATCTCCTTTGCCGTTAGCCACTCTGCTGCTTCATGGCGACACATGGTTGGAACCCCGCTATTCTGCTTGGCCTTGGGGCAAGGAAGAGCAGTCATAAAGAATTCAGTTTTCTGCTGGTTGCCATTAAATATCTGTCAGCATTTTTATTTTATATTGTGTTCCATTCCTGCTACGGGCTATTGAATGACTCTCTCTTTCCTGTGGTATGCTCTCCTGTGCCCCACAGGAGGAGGCCGTGGCTCTGAGGAAGGAGGGAAGTGGAGTGGTCCTGGATTGCCAGCTCCCTCATCTGATAGGCATCGATGAAAACCTGCTTAGCACTGGAATCATCCTCTATTATTTGAAAGTGAATAGATCGTTTCGGCTTTGTATAATTCACACATTGCTTTGCTTGTCAAACTGTCGTCTCATGACCTTTTAATCTTCACCGCAGGAGGGCAGGACTTTGATTGGGAGCGATGAAGCATCGTGCAGTCAGGATATTGGTGAGTCAGGGCTGCTACACTATGGTTACTACATTATATCCACAGCGGCTGTGTTATTCAGACTTTCATAATTGTATTGTAGTGCTTCATGGGCCTGAGCTCCTCGGTGAACATTGTGTGCTGGAGAACTGTGCTGGGGCCGTGACTCTGTTCCCTCAGGATGGTGCACTGTGTTCAGTCAATGGCTCTGTGGTCACAGATCCCTGCCAGCTGACTCGGGGTAAGTATTCCTGTGAAATCTAATTTGCTCCTGATATTCTCTAATGAACACAATGGGAGGAGGAGGGGGGTGGACGCAAGACAAGGCCCTAATAATGAAGATTTCTCTCCCAGATTCACAATTATTTGGCTAGTGGGAGCCGAGTGACACTTTCATCCATTCTGAATGCAGTTATATGACATCACTGCATCACATCTGCAAATGAAATCCACTTTGTGTCCCTGCCTCCCCCACGGCGCCGCACTCGGGCCATGAGTGGATTGTGAACACAGCTCTCCACAGGGCAGATGCCATTTCTCTTACTAAACATTTTGAAGGGCGAGAGGCCCTGGACAAAGCTCCAGACAAAGCCCTAGGCCCTCCATTTAATTGGTAGATGGAGTTGATAGGGCCGACCGGTTTGAAGTGGGCCAGAGCATTAACCTTTTAAAGGACAGAGGCAAGCCGAGCTGAAGCTTTGGCCCCTCGGAGCAGGCCTTGCTTGCCGGGGCTGGGAGATTTCATTGCTTACTGCCTCCTCATCCACATTGCTTTGCTTTTGAGAGATAAAAACTGCACACAGAACCTGGCAGCACAGGGTCTGGCTACGGTACTCTCTTTTATAACCATTTCAATTTATCCAATATCCCCCTTCAGAAACGGCTGCATCTGAACCTATTTTCTTGAACAAATGATAGTAATTTTCAGTCCAACAGCAGCTGGAATCCATCACTGGCTGCTCTCTCAGGTGCTTTGTCACTCGTCAGAAGTCATTAGTAGTAGCAAGATTAGTATTTGCTGTGCAGCGAGAGGAGGAGGAGAGACCTCAAGGAAAATCTGTGGATATGGCCATATGAACACGAGTCTGATATAAACCTTAATATCACTTCGATTCCATAGCTTTACAAGACTTCTCAAGTTTCATAGGCCCATTTTCTCCGGTAAATCATCCCCCTCCCGGTCTTGGCCACTGCCAGTCACAGACCTCATGGCAATTCATTCACTTTGCCTCGGCAGAGGAAAATCTTCGGAGAACTTTTGTGCTATTTTGTCAAGTTTCCACCAAGTTCAGTGCACAGACAGGTCACTGCAATTCCACAATGACGAGCAAGAAGGAGTCCCATGGCCAAAGTTTTTATGCATTATAGATACCGTGCCACACCTCCGAAGGTTTCCTGGCAGACAGCGCCATTACTGTCACTTGCATCTGTCTTGAAACGCATCACATTTTGCTTCTCTTTCTCCCGGTATAATGCATAATTCAGTGGTCGGTGCCGCTTTTATATCGAATAGTGAAGCTGAAGATGGTGAACGTGTTTGTAATTTGCCTCTTTTTTTTTTTCATGCTTTATATTTTTTGGGTTGCCTCCAGGTGCAATCATACAGCTAGGAAGAGGAACCATATTCCGGTTCAACCACCCGACTCAAGTTTCCCAGCTGAGAGAGAAAAACCAGGTACCGTCAATATACTCAAAATAAATAAATAAATGAAAATGAATGAATAAATAACACTGACAAGTCCCAGTGCTTTTGTAAAGCTGAGAGAGAATCTTTCTTTTCTGCCTCAGCTGAAATTCCCCTTGGTAATTTTGCAAACTCAAATCAACATCATGCACTTGGTTGCCGTAACTACCAGTTGTGACGCCTGCAACCTTCAGCATTGTACTGAAATCACATTCAAACTCCCCACGAAAAGCTCCTCGACACCGCCAGCGCGATCCATACAGCTTTAATCTGATCAAAATAAGACCTCCTGGGAGCTTTTCCGCACCTTGCTTTTGTTTGTTTTAGTCTGAAAGTCTCGTTCTTTGTTCTGATTAATTGGCTCACAAAAAATGCAGCGGACCTTAATAGCACAAGCGTTCTCAACACAACTGTGGGACTCTGTTCCACGTAAGGAAAAACTCTCCGGTGTTTCTGAAAGAAGGACCAGGTGCAGCGTCTTTCAAAGCTGGCTGCTTTTCGTCCATCTTGCACCAGCTGGTCCTTTGGCTTTCATGTGTTTTTTTTAAAGAAGCACTGTGTGAATGCACCCTCCCTCTCTAGGATGCTGCCTTCAGTGTTTTTTTTTTTTTTTTTTCTTCCCAGCTGTAATTTGTCAATGTAAACTTCTTCGAAGGACATGGCAATCTATCACATTATCAGGAAATATATTTCCTTTGTCTTTCCTATCTATTAGAGCCATGATAGGGGCACACATGTAATATTATTTGACATTTTATCATTTTACATCAAATCCCAGACGTATTTTGTTTTTCCATGGATCACCAGTAGGAAAGATCTGTCAGTGAAGATAAACCGCTACACTTGCATTGCACTTCTGAAGACGAATGGCTGCACGAATAATTCAAGTGTAAGTTAAATACCCCGGCACTACTGTATTATTGTATATGCCACAACGGCTGGTGACTGGTCCGTTTCTGCTTTGAAGATGTTTCGTTGTAGTGAAAATAAAAATGGGGAAGAGGTTGAGCTGTAAATTAGCATAAAGGAAGCCATTCTCAGTCCGTGAGTGTCTGTATGAGAGGAGCACTCATGAAGCAGGTTACCACGAGGCACTCTGAAAGTTCACACTGTGCATAAATAATACTGTTGCCTGTGTGCTTTCCTTCTCGTAGCATTATGGCAGTGTGAAAGTTAGGGCCAGGTTACAATATCTGATAGGAAAAGATGGATGTCACTGCAGGGACATTGTGTGAACATTGTAATGTTGCACAGAAATGGTCAGGTGTAGACTCCCTTAATCCAACAAATCATCCAAAGTCCAGTCCGAGTGCCTTTGTTTTAGCATTGCTTTTGGTTATACTCTGACCTGGCTGACAATCCTAACAGATTGAGCCTGGTTGATTACCAAGCTAAGTGTCTTAAAGCCTTTGTTGAAGTAAATAGTATAATTATTAATTTTTCTAGCATGAAAATCGCTAATCATCTCTCACACTGCATCTTTAGTTGCGTTTTTTCAGTGAAATCAAGTTGATCAGTGACTCGACCGTGAATCCGTGTTGCGTGTTATGACATTTTATGCTGTATAATGGATCCACACACGCGTTTTATAGACACAGCTGTCTGGTTTTGGACTGCTTTCTGCTTTCTGCATTATTGAAAACTGCACACCATTACAACCAAGCAAAGCACGGGCACCCAGGGCCCACTGCGGTTCCAAGGAGAGTCTTTAGCATTTATTTTTTAACATTAATTCTAAATGAGACGGTCTCGAGAGTTCCATGTTCGCTCAGTCTGAACATGCTCTAGCACTCCCTGAATGCTGCCAATAACTGTTGTGTAATGGTGATTTTTAAGGTTGTCTGTCTCGGTATAAGCAAACTGTAAGAAATTCGTTCTTGGATTTTGATCAAAGGTGGAAATACAACTGATGCTGAAGAAGTTAACTCTAAATACAATATAAAAAATGATTGCCTTTCAAAACGGACTTTCAGAAATAAGTCATGGTCATCAGACTGTGCACTCATTTCTAGAGTAGCTTTGCTTTACCATATTACCAGACTTTTATCCAAATGTCAAACTTCATCAAGCTTCCTTGCTATAAAAAAGAAAACTACCAAGGATACCGAAGACATGCATTGTCATAATTTAACTATTGCATAAATCCACCATAGGCTGCTGTCACTCGTGTCTCACTGAGGCAGAACTTCATTCACAGTGCTGTCTCATTGTGTTGTCTGCAGTGCGGGCAGCTGTCTGCCTTCAGCGTGTCTTTGGCTGACTTGTCAACATCCTCCTCGAATCCATCCAAGGTGATGCTGCAGAATCCGAGGTAAGACACATGCAGACATGTACAACAGCTGTCTGCACTTTGTGACTGCAGCATTGCTTCACCTCAATCTCCACAGTCTTCATCAAGCACGTAGTCCGAATCAAAGCCATAAATCATTGCAGCATTTCAGTGAGGAGAGGTGGAAACATGCAAAAAAAGCCATTCTGTAGCACTTCATGCTGCGCCAGTTGAAATTACAGCAAAAAAGTCTCCTACAACCAAGGGTAAGTCCCCAAACTGCCCCTAGTTCAGTGGGTAGTGAACTGCCCAGTGTCCTATTTCCAAAACCACTGCAGCGCCCTGCAAGGTCAGCTCCCCAGAACATTCACATGGGCACTATTAAAAATGTAAAATAAATATATATACGGTGTGTGTATATATAATTAAAAAGCAGTCATGGCACAAGGGTTGCCCTAATTTGAGTTTCCAGCAGCACACGTGCTTGAAAGGGTTCTTTCTCCCCTCGTATTTATTAAGGGTTGATTTGTGTGAACTTGGTTGAGCAGTGGCCTGGCACGTATTTTCTTCAAACGGCATATCGAACCTGCTAGGTGGGCAAAAATGTCTCATCTCAGAAAAGACACTTTGCAATGCTAATGAGACACGACTTCCACTATTTGCAGTTGCAAACATGGAATGCAATGTCAGTTTGGCTGAAGATAAAGTTAAGGCTCACGTCTACTCGTCCTCTGTGGACCTTTTGGGTCCTCATGTCTAAAATCTTTGCCACACAAAATTAAACAGTGCCTATAGACACGCTTGCCAGTTCTTTAGGTACACTAGAAAAAAACAAATGCATTCTAATATAACGGCCCTGCACTAAATCTAAGCTTCATGAAGGTTATGGCATTGGCACAGCTGTTGATTCAACTTGCACTGACATATGTTTCTAATATTTTTAGTCGGTGGACTAAGCCTCATACTAATTTAGTGTTTAACTCAATCCAGTTTAACAGCCTCCACAAATCACATCCTCCATAATGATCCTACAATTGAGTTACCACCTTACTTACACTGTTTCAACATAAACTGAACATTATAGCCGAACCGGCGATAGTAAAGTGTCACGACAAAGTCTTAATCGATGAGGCCTGCTGTCAGCTGCAGATAATAAATTAGTCTGATTTAGGCAAATTAATTTGGGCCGGTTAAAACCATTATATGGACGCCTATAATCAATAATCTGGGAAGAGTTTTCAATAGAAATGTGAACTTAAAAGATCCCTTCATTGCATAATATCCTTGATATTTTCATTGGCAGCTCTATGGTCTCTACTAATCAAACTTCACTATTGTTTTTATCATCAGCAGTTGCTTTCCCCCTTTTTTTTCCCTACTCTATATAACATATCAAACCCTTAGAGACATTATGTCAATGTGACATCTTTATGTCCCGCTGCTGCCTTGGAACTGTGCGTGACAGTTCATTGATCTGTCAGTGTCTCAGTGTTCATTGAATTAGTGTCCAAAATCCAATTAACTCTCCAGTGATTCACCACCTACTGAAGTAGTGAGCAACTTGAGACACACCCCTGCTCTCTGGTGATCTGCTAACCCCGATGTTTTACAACAAGTGGAGCTGTTTGACATGTAATTTCCCCCTCACACTGCAGTAGTCACCCCCCCAAAAAAACGTTTGAGCTCAGGTGATTGAATACCGCTTCCACTCTGACCCTTTAGCAACAATCGCCCGGATCCACTTGCATGATTGTTTAATTTAGATATAATAGAGTGACTACACATGCACAATATCCGGCCTCAGAAATATTTTGTTTTGTCGCCGGGGGAAGAAAGAGGAATGAATGGATGGGGAATGTAGGTGTTTAAAGCAGATAAGCAGAGGAATACAAATAATGCAATACAAAGAGGCAAATATGGAAGTGAGCCGCATTGCAAAACACATTCTCATTATTTGACACATCTGAGGGTGTCATTTTTTCCCCGAACATGCGGCATAAACTATTAAACGACGTATTCATTTTATTTTGCCTGCCCTCATCTGTCACTCACGCCGAGGCATCATCTGTTCAAGATGGGCGGCGAGGGGAAGGTCTTTCTCATCTCTTCCTCCGACATGTATTCTGTCCTTGTTGTTCTACATGTTGCTCGCATCGCATATAACCTCCACCCCCCCCCCCCCCCCCCCCCCTCGCAGCAAGGACGGAATCGATCTTCCTTTTCTCAATCAGTCCTGAAATAACCCTCTGCAGTAAATAATTTGAATTCTGGCTGTGGACGTCCGTTGAGCTTGGGGAGTGACACGAGATATGAATGAGCTGACCCTCGGGCTGCTTGGAGAGGCGCTCCGTCGCAACAAAAGCAACATGCACATTATCTGCTGCATCAGCTGGATCACAGACTTTCTTGAGCACCGACAATCGGCGGAAAGGAAAAGGGTAACTAGTCTGACCTGCTCTACGGGCTTTGGAGCCCTTCATGTTTCTGTGTTTGCCCAGATTTGTATATCTCTACTATTTCAGTGCACTGAATAAGGATTTTTCTCACCTGGCCTCACCTCTAAGCATGAGATTAAAAAACATCCTATTGCTCATGCAAGTGTTGTGACATAGATACACATAACACTGTCATATTTCAAATTCAACCTGTTATGTGAGCAAATCATTTATTCATGTCATATTTCTGCATTTTTAGATCTGTTTGAAGGAGCCGTGAATTGAGACGTATCGGGGATAAACACAGACTCTGGAGAGAGTTTTGAGAAGCATAAAATTTTGCATCGTGTTACAGTGACATTTAAAAAGTCTTTAATCATTGCCGTCTGGATTTATTGAGCGGTTGATAATAGATGTTTGGCAGGGGGGCAACATAAAATAATAAATGCCAATCCTTGAGTTTTTAGTACTCAAACATAATGTACAATGGACAGAAAGTGGAGAGAAAGAGCCATTAATGTAACATAATACCCACTTCATTATGTACACATAATGTGACATAATACCCACTTCTTACCTTCTTGCAAAGAGTGGCCCACTGTGCTTGATTCACTCTTTATTAAATGGACTGTGTTACAGAGAGACTACATTGAAGCCAAGTTGAAATGCAGCCATTTAAAACCCAGAAAGTCTGGACTCCGAGATCTCCCAGTGATGGAGCCAGCAATCTGGCATTTGACCCGCGCAACTTTTAATGGCAACCTATGCTCTGAAAGTCCCTTATCTGACAACTCTGTCTGTAACCTCCCTCTCTGGCCACCGGGCAAAGTGGCATCTTTACTCTTCGTCTGCTCTGACCAATGACGAGCTGCCATTAAGAGCTTGGAAATACTTTATGCACACTGGTGGATACGCTCGGTGTTGTTACACTGGGGCTCCTGTGCAGGTACAGATTCTATCTATTCACACCTGCCTCCAGTTTTTTTCACTACTTTATCTCTTTTAGTAAACATTAAAGGGCCCGTTTGAAATATCTGGGTTTCGGTTTTATAAAACAGCCAAGGGATGATCTATATAAGTTTGAAAATGTGGCGTGAGATGTATAAAAAGGTGCATATAAAAATGATTCAGGACTGTGTGCTGATGTATGTTACCTTTTTATGATTTATTGATTAGGAGTGCGGGAGAGAAACTCGGATGGCAGCAGGCCCTGGAAAGTGTCAACAGATGCAACTGGGACTTCAAGAGACATCCAAAGGGAAACAGTCGGCTTCTCTACAAACACACAGAAGAAGAGAAGACCAAAGTGGCAGAGAGGTGAGTTAAAAGGGGATTAACGATGTTTTTTTTTTGTTTGTTTTTTCACTTTTGCAGTCATACCTTGCAGGAACACTGTGTACCGCCGCCTGTGAGCAATGCATGCAACAGAAACAAAGCTATAGTGAAACTGTGGTTTGCTTCACAGACTAGGAAAACCAGATTGGTGTTCCTGCACTCCTCATATTTGCAGACAAACATCTCTGAGTGCAGGACATCCTCTGCACTGATCCTCAGGATCTGCAAAAATCCTTTAATCGTCAACAGGACCTGCAGTGCGTCTCTTGTTGACATTGTCAATGCTTAACTGCTCCCGCTTTCTCCCTTCGTCAACCTGCAGCTTTACACAAAACCCAGCCAAAGCCGCTGTTTACTGTCAGAAATCATTCTGAGCTGTATATGTGGTTTCTGGTCCGCCCCTCTGGAGAGCTGAGTATTGTATGTAAATCCTCAAATCAACATGCACAGAATCTATTTAATTTCACAGCTAGTAGAGTGGCTCTAATCTCATCCAGCCATTTGGGCTGTTTGCCTTTTAAATCTAATGGATAGTTTTAGTGAGGGCGGGGTGGGGCTTATTTCACACTTGTCTTTTGCCTGCAAACAGTTTGATGTCTCCAGTGTCGCAACACGGCAAATAATTAAATTTGTTCTCGAAAACAAAGAGCCAGGCGGCATGTTTTAAACATTGAACCACAGCTGTATTGTACTCACACCTCCTCTTGTCAAGACGCAACTTTTGTATTCTGATAGAACGTGAAACGTATTATTTCATTTGTCTGCTTCACTGCAGACTTTTCAGACAGATGGATGTGCTGGCTGCAGAGACAGACGAGTCCAAAGGCTCAAGCTTTTGTCTTACCTCTACCCCTACAGAGAAGTTCAGCTCTACAGTATGTATGTTTTTTTTGTTTTAAACTACTACAACAAATTGCACTCTTCATTAAGATAATAGAAACAAAGATTCAGTCAATAAGCCGTTAGTAATTTCAGTCTGGAATTATTCAAGAAACCGAATAGAGCTAAGCCACAGTGTGCAAATAGCGAGACTCAACTCTGCGATTTTTGTTTATAGTGACATTGCGTTGCCACTGTGCAACTGGAGTTCTAGTCCTTTTTTGTCTTTGCAAAACAGAGCGAATGTCAATACCTCTCCCCGCTAACAGCACAGGCCCGACAAAGATTTTTATGAGCCATGAAATACTTTTTCCCTCGGCTTGTTATGTGTGTTTATTATGCACATATTTAAACCCCGTTACATTTTCCTGTAGGGGTTTTTCTTTTTAAAGCACAGTGAAATAGTTTTCTTTATATCTGTACCATGCTATCGTTAACTTAATTTTCCTATACGCAACTTTATATATTCAAATACAATAAAGATAGGTTTATAAACCTAACTGAATTAAAGTTATTTTAGTTCCTTTTCAGCAAAAGCAATAATTTGTTGTAAATTCTTCAAAGTTTTTTGTCTCATTATTTCTCCTCTCTCATCCACCTACACGATGTAAACTAGGCCATACCTGGAAGATATCCCGTCCCTCACTCTAGTTTTGAGTTGAACGGGGACGCACCACAGGGTGGAGTAAGCATCGGGGATGGCCAGGAGCAAGAGAGGGACTTGTGTCATAAATCAGGGCCAGGGCTCATGTCTGAGAGGCCACAGAGGAAAGCTCAGAGTGGGGAAGGAGTTGCAAGTTATAAGGGAGAGGAGGTTTGGTCAGGGAATGCCAGCCTCCAGAAGACAAGTGTCCTGGGCCCGGGTGATGGATGTGGCATGAAGCCAGAGGGGAATGCTAATGAGATCCAAGGTGTCGTGACTGACTGCTACAAGGGGAGACCTGGCTCTGGTGGGAGCTCATTAGGCTGCATGTCCCACCTGCAGAGCAACGGAGGAGCCATGTCGGTCCTTCTCTCACAGAACAGTGCTCATTCTCAGCTCGACCGAAATCCTCTCAGCAGACAGGCGGCGTCCTCTCCACCCAAAGAAACCACCTCAGAATGCAAGTTCAGCTCTGGAGAGATGGATGAATCTGGAGTTTCGGGGGAGATCCCGAGAGCATGTGTGACAGAGACTATTGCAGCCACAGCTCAAAGTTCAGGGCTGGGCTCTTTGCTCGGCAAAGTGTCCTGGCTTGTGCAGGATGCCGGGCGTCTCCTTTGGAGCTCTCCATCTGTACTGCATAAACAAGTCACAGAAGTAAGATTAAACCCTATTGGGGCACGGTGGTCCAGCCAAGTTGTCTCTCTGGTCAGGGACAGTAATGTCTTGTCTGTAGTGAAGGACAGCCAGGTATTCTCTATGGTTAGAGGGAGCTTTGTCTTCTCTCTGATCAGAGATAGTCACATTTTTACCATGGTGAAAGATCTACCTCTCGTACAGCACATCCAGATGAATATAACTCGACACCTTCAGCCCGAGGAGGCAGCTCAGATAATTCAAGGCTACATTAATCCAAACAACAAACAACTTCCAGTGTTGACACCAATCTTGAGCAAGGCAGAAGAATTGCCACATGATGTGCAACCAATCCCAGAGGATAAATGGAAAAGCAACAGGAGTATCAATGATCTTCAGTCACCACAAAAGCAAGACATGGCTGATGCTCATGAAAAACCAGGAGATAAAGTAATTGCAGAGGTGTTGCCATTGAAAGGCAGCAGTGAGACAGAGGTTGCAACTGAAGACGGAGATCAGGAATCTGAAAACTCAATGACTGTCCCAATTTTCATTCAAACGTTGATAGAATTTCCCAATTCCCTTTTGAACCTACAAACTCTGTCGTTGTTAGACATGGTGGATGCTTTGCAATCCATCATTTCCACTTCAGTGCTCACCTCTCAGAAGATTGTAGCTCTCCACTTCCTGAATGTGTCCAAATGCAGCCAACCTGAGGCCAAGCCTGCCCTCCTGATCCTGATGGAATCTGGCCTCTACTCCGTGACCACTGACTCTGGGCTGCTGGTTTTGTTCCATCACCTCCCTTTGTTGCAGCTCAAGGAAATACGGATAGGCTTAGCAGGCCACAGTCTGCGTTTGATGGGCACTACAGAGGAGAGCATCCTGGGTGTCTATACCCACAACCAGAAGCACACTAAAGAGTTGATCTCAGCCATACTTGATATCATCTGCCCTGGGGACAGCAGGGTATCTCAGTATCCGCTGCTCCATGGAGACTTGATGAAAATGTCTCTAGACTGGCAGGTCTGCATACCTGACCTGCTGCTTGATGCAGGTTTAAAGGTTTGCTGTCGGTTTCAGAAGAGCCTTGCTGATCTGGTTTATCTTCTTCACTGTAACATGGTTCAAGAATCAGTCGACCTGGGAGAGGTGCAGCTGTTGCTGTACACAAGTGTAGCAGTGAAGATCAGCTCCAGCACCCACAGTGAGCGTCTGGCCCAGTTTTTTCTTACGGATACCTACCTTGGTCTGCTACAGGAGGATGCTGTCTTTCACCCAACTCCACACTGTGTCACCACAGCGCCTTGGCGTACCCAGTTCCATGACCTAACTCTTCGTCAGCGCTCAGATGTACGTCTCATGCTGGTGCATGGCGACGACAAGAGTGGATTGGTCAGACTGGATGTAGTCCTTACAAATGTGAAGGGCAGAGGTCACCCTGAAAGCGAGACTGAGGCAGCTGCCCCGTCTGCACATGCTTTGAATTCATCTCCGCACGCAGAAGTGTGGAAATTAACTTTCAGTTGCTCCACTGAGGCCGCCTGTCTGATTAATCACTTGTCAAACGTCTGATCAAGGACTGAACAGCCAGTAATGAACGGCCCAGCTTGAAAACTCTCAGTCACGGAGTGCAATGGCAAAAGTGCCTCTCAACTAGACAGCGAAAAGGACGACTTTGAATTTGAAACGACAGTGACCCGTTTAGAAGTTTCTGTACTGATTTGTTGTTATCATTTTAGTATTGCACTGCCTTAGCACTTGAATTCTTTGTTCTTTCATTGTTCTTCTTTTACTATTTTTGTCACCAAGATGTGGGTTGTTTTAAATAATTAGCAATTCAAGGTCTGAGCATTGAAGATTAAACATCTGTAGCTGTCTCATTTAACACTCATTGTAATGTTTTTTGAAGATTTTAAGAATTTGACCAAATCGTCTTAATATCCTTGTTACTTGTGTTGTACATACGTATATCAGTTTGTTGCATTTGAAGTGTTTTATAGATAAATAAGTCCATTGAAATAAATATGTTTGTAAAAATAAAAGCCAAGTCCACCGTTCCTCTGGAGTTTTGTTTACCACTTAAAATGCTGATAAGCTCTGGTAGTTGGGCTTTTAACTTCAAAAAGCAAAGAAGTATTTCACAGGTTTCTCTCTTATTCAGTCTTATCTTACAAATCTGTATCCTACTCTTAAACATAAAACACATAATGGTGAATATCTTAGTGTCTGAGGTCAGTTATCAACTGTATGATTGCTCAGTGGACTTACCCCACCTGGTCAAAAACTGCACTTCAGGACAAGACTGGTTCGATGCAGGAGCACCTCTTAAAGTTTTGGATAGGATAGGTTGATCATGCTGCTGCATCTCTGAGAAAGAACTCAAGTTTAATTCGCATTTCAAGAGTTGGAGCCAATGACTGACTACTTCCTTTCTTGACTGAGTGACCCCATCCGACATGGAAAATTACAGGGGCAATACAGTGCAATCAATCCCCTTGTCTGCTCCAGCGTGAAGGATGGAGATTTGGCATCGAAGGAAGAAAAGCATCACACATCGCAGCGGTGAGGTGTGAGCCGGGATGAAAGCTCAGGGATGTGAAAAGGTTGTTTTTCTCCTTTTTCTTTTTTTTTTCATTCGAGACCCTTAATTAGCATTCAAAACATCCACTGTGTATCAAACCTTCCTGTGAATGAAACACAAAAGGCAGACGAATCATCACCTGATATTTTGAAATGAGGCTGGTTGCCGTACGTGCCAAACAAAGGTATGAATTGGGGATTTTTAATTTTCCACGGGTTAATTTCCACATTTTTCAGATTAGTTCAAGGCGAACGTATTCAAAAATATTCTCGCAGAATATGAATAGTTTAATATAAACTGAACCGAAGATACTGTACTCGTGCAGATAAGTCCATAAATTGAGGCAGTATTTGGTAATGCGACAGACTGCGTCATCCAATATCCCTAAACACTGACTGTTTATAGTATTTAATTGAAGTGATTGTTTTTAGCTATAGCCATGTGGAATGTGGGCTGGTGAGGTGTTTGTTCTTGAGGCGCTTGGCCCGTATCTCAATAGCTTTCCTGTCTCTTCTCTACCATATGTGATGCTTTTAGTGTGTTATTCTCTTATTAAATGATATTTTGGAAATGCAAATCATAAATTGGTGAGTAATATGATAGTTGAGATAAATTACACCGATCAGGCATAATATTATGACCGCCTGCCTAATATTGTGTAGGTGCCTCCAAAACCGTTGTGATTCATCAGAGAATGGACATGGGCCTTCTGAGGGTGTCCTGTGGTGTCTGGCAACATAATGTTGTTAGTGGGGGCCTTTGAGTCCTATGGGTTGAGGGGAGGGACCTCTTCTGAAATCTGTGGATCATCCCACAGATACTTAATCAGTTTGTGATCTAGTGAATTTGGAGGCCAGGTCAACACCTTGTGCTGTTCTTCATGTTTTTTTAAAAGTTGTTCCTATACCATTTTTGTGTGAGCATCCTGATGGGGATGGCTGCTGCCTTCAAGGAGAGTCATTGCTATGGGGTGGGAGGTGCCTGGTCTGGCCTAGTTGAGTGCTACATGTCTAAGTAACATCCACATGAATGCCAGATCCAAATTTTTCCCAGCAGAACATTGTATTGTCAGAAGATGATCAATGTTATTCACTTCTCCTGTCAGTGGTTTTAATGTTGTGGCTGATAGCTAAAGATAAAGCCAATAGCGCGTGGCATAGAACCCCATGTACAGTTTTAATGTTGTGGCTGGTCGGTGTATGTATGAATAATGTAAAAATTTTAAAGTTTTTTTTCAGTTGAAACTTGAAACACAGCTGATCTTTTATCTCATGTTGAGTTCAGTGTCTGAAATAAGCAGCAGTGCTTGCTGGGCACAGCCTGGTAAAGGGAACTGCTCACGCTCTGACAGCGGACACACATACCTACTGGCAGGCTCTGAATGTCTAATCATTACTGTGTGATTTCCCACTGGGTTCTCCGGCCCTAATACGCACCATCATTGACGGCACATAACAGGATAATTTGTTTACCTCCTCTTCTGGAAGCATGTGAGCGTGATCTAGTCAGTCGTGTTGCCGCTTAGCTGTTGATGGGCTGAATCTATTTTTTAAGTCGATTTTGATCACTCTGCCTGCCCATAGTCTCAAATATTCAGTTTTCAATTATGTTTTCTTCAGAGGTTTTGAACGCTTGTTTGCGGCCCACTCCGTGGCTGCAAATTGCTCCTGAGGATGTTTATGTAATGTTTTAGTTAGATTAGTTTCTGATTGACAAACTTGAAACTTTTTTTTCCTTTAATGCTTTTACTTGGAGAGTTGGTTTCCTGCTAACCAATTAGGCTGCTCCAGGATGGAAAAAAAACATCTTGTTGAGCCATTATTTCAGAAAAGCTGGCTTCCTAATTTAACCTGGTAATAATACAAGGCCTTTGGAAAACAGGTCAGCAGATCAGCACAGAACATTTATAATGTTGGGGGCGAGTTTGCCCTATTTGCAAAGACAATTCATATGTGGGATGAATCAGCAAATCTGGACTGTAATTTTAAACGCACTTTTTAAAATGTTCTTGCGGAAATCAAGACCTAACACCATGACACAATGTTTTTAACACCGACTTAGTTTTTTTAATACAGTTCTTACTGGTAGACTCAGCAGTTAATGCAAAACGGTGCAGCTAGCATAGAGTTTTGCTGTTTTTCAACCAGTAAACCAAAATATGTGTTCACTCATGACCGGTCCAGCTAACTTGTACAGTGATACCCTATCAGCTACAACATGCACAACAATTAGATGAAGTGGCTGCAGCAATCTACTTTGCAAACTCTACAGAAGCTGCTAAAACCTTGAGCTACTTTTAGTATCTGTGCTGCCGACAGTCTGGCCCTGTGGGGTAGAGACACAAGCTATGTGTGCCAGTCCAGCAGCAACTTCAGGTGTGTCCCTGCTATTGCTCAAATTATCTGCAGGCCTCAAATGCCTTAAAACATGCTAAATAGACAGTCATAGTAGTACCTTGACAATAACTACCCGAGGACACGTGACTGACGTTTTTAATGGTGCGTGAGCTCGGCTGTACTTTTTGTCCTCCAGGATACTTGGGACCGCAGCTTCACTCCATAAAACTAAGTGCTTGCTGCTTGGCTAACATGTTTATTCTTGGCTCTGTGGTGCTGCTGCCGGTGTCCTCATGACAAGTGATTGTTATCAGCAGGCACGAGGTGCTTGTAGCCTGACATTTTAGTATTAATGTTCTCGGTGTTGAATTATTGAGCTTCTTGTTTTGGTAGTGTAATGCCTCCTGGTATGACTGATGAACATTTTCTCAACAACCTTTTTCTTTTCTTAGGTAAATTACATTAAAAACTCATTTTGCAATTTTCTCTTTTTAAACAGTAAAATTATTTGTTACGCTGTCAGTGAAATCAGACATGATACAGACTAGTTCCCTGTGCATGGGAAGCATGGACTATGCTTTCAGATGTTTCTGATCAGTTGCATTTCACAACTTTGACTGCAGCATCAAAAACACAACTTGATGTGAGAGTCTATGAGAGTAATCTGAGCAATTTGCAGCCACATTTAAATCGTTAAAAAGGTGCAGGCTAGTACTCCATGCAACACGGGTTTAAGATAACTGAGCAATACTCAGAGGAACGCAGTCGCCCCTCCGTCGTCCCAGTGGAGAAGTTCTCAACATCGCCCCATGCTGAGTTCTCATATTGACCAAGCTCATTTTCTTTCGGCCGTTGTTAAGCACATACTCATGTTGTGTGGATATGAGCCCACTGGTTGTGTGACATGCTTCCTCTGAAGGTTTTTGCAAGTTAAATAATCCTATGATATCTCCCTCTCACTCATAGCATGTAAATAACCACATCTAGAGATATATATCTAGAGTTGCACATCTGGGACATTTGGCTTGGGGGGAAACAACACTTTCCATATACATTAATTTAAATTCCCAGTACAATAGCAAACCAACAGAAAGCTAAGCTAATGCTGGTGCAACCATCTACAGCAACTCTTTGACAAATATTTTTTAATTTAAACTGGTTGGTTTACTGTGTTTACATCTTATTGCAGTACAGAGCAGCCATGATGAGAGCCCACTGCGAATGACATATTACTGGTGTGATGTATGCTCGATTATTTGTTGTCATCAGGCTCTACCTACCTTAAATACAGGCTTTTGGAGTATGGAGAATTGTCACTTTTCAGTATCTGCTGTCCTGAGTGTGCCTCTTACGAGGACTGCCAGGGTCGGAGCTCGAGTTCCTGGCATCAGATATAAACAAATTCACAGTCATTCATTTGGCAGTGGAAATATGTCACATTTACAGTGTGCACCTTTGTTTTTCATTTATATTTTAACTACTTCCAGGATTTAATCTACTGTTCTGCACTCATCTGAAACTTTGAACAAGCGACTGTAACATTAGTTGTAATTAATTAAAAGTTCAGTGCGTCTGTGAGTAATGTGAAGCAGCAGGGTTTCTCGATGTGTCCATTAGGAGATAAAAACCAAAGTCACATCAGCGCTGTCTTTTTGAAAGCTTGTCAAGGGCACTTTTTTAAGTTCAGCTCCATCTGAGTGGGGGTCTTTTAGAATGTCCAGTATGTGCATTTTACTCAATATTAGGACGACGTAATTAACTCCATCACTATCCTCTAATGAAGGCCAGCGTTTGCCAGCGTTTGTTCCAGGCCTCTAATGGAACGTGTTGGGGGGGCAAGTCTCAAAGGAGACGGACACAACGGCGACCTGAATGTCACTGGCATCATTCAGCGGCGCTCATTTGTGAGTGTCTGTCCGCAGGCCAGGGAACACACTCTTGCCCTCTAGAAGAATGAGTTTGTCGCGCGGTGTCGTTTTTAAATTGGGGCTCCATCTCTCCCTGCCCGCCCCTGCTCGGTTTTGGACCTCACATGAGCTTCATTAGCATTTGCAGGAACTGCGAGACATTTGCCACCATGGATTGTGACAGATTTCACAAGCTCAATTTTACTGTTGCCCTGTGGGGGAAGAGGCAGTGCTCACCATCTGTTGATTGTGACTGTACCGGCACTTCCATGAGAGGCTGCCTTTCTGCCACAGCTAACAGTCCAGTGAAACACACTGGTGCATAGACACTTTTGATTTGCCTGCAGCTTGACACGAAGAAATTACACATTTCTTTAAGACGCATACATTAGGCACCAGATGAGCTGTATGAACAACAAAACATCTTAATAGCCTTTGCTGTTTTTACCTTAACTTAAGGTTGTAAAGGCCTCAATTTCAAGCACCTCCTCTAAATCAGTACTTTCTCTGACAAATATTTTATGTCTGGAGAGCTGGCAGGGGAGTTAATAATGCTGGCGTTCTGCTATAGCCTGATTATAGGACAAAACACCCTAATTGTTTGGCCGTGTAAAAATAAACATGCTTGGCCATCGCTGTATTGGTTGTGGATGCAGCTGGAGCAAATGGAGAGCCACTAGTTTGGCTTGTGCAGAGAGGTCTGATCTGCTTTGATATAAAGACGTTCACGTTGTTTCTTGATGACAACGAAGATGGAAAACACCACAGCAATGTGTACAGGCTCAAGAAGTGAACAAAGAAGACGTATAGAAGAGTATTCTTTACAACGAGCTTTGTTTAGTTGAGATATTCAAGGTTGCTTTATATGTGGGGTTCCATTACCTCATTTTGTTTTTAAAAATGCTAATAAAATATTGTTTTCATTCGTGACACTCGAGGGCTAATTAGCTTTTTAATTGGCCTTCGTGGCTGTTTTTTGTGTAATTCTTTCACTCGTAAATTGAAAGCGCAGAGCAAGCCCTGTTCTTATTTGAGGTGCCGGCGCTGCAATCTGTTGAGACCTGAAATATTTCTGATTACGTTCTAAGAAAAGGAGATTATGGAGGTGCTGTGCGGCAGGTCGCACAGACGAGGAGCTCTGCTTGAGCGGCTGTACTTTGACGCGATTTTCTTTAGAAGTGGAGAGAGATGGAAGTTCAAATCTTCATGATTAGTCAACGGAAAAAGCTTTCCACAAAATAAAACTGTAAAGCAGTCTAAGACCTGTAAATAAGAAACATTCAGTGTTTTGATCCACTAAATGATTTGGGTTTACGATGATCATATAATGCATTTGAATCATCACTACGTGTGGTTTTTTTTTCTTCCTTTAATCGTTTTTGGTTTAGTTTGCCAAAATATAGCTGTATGCACTTGAGCAAAGCTTGATATATGCTCATCATGTTGATGCTGATTCAACGTGGGCTCAAGTCAGTGGAGCACTAATCAGTTGGATTAGTAAACTGCCCATAAGAAGAGTTTGAGTTGTCCTCTTTTTAATTACATATAGATATTTAATTCTAATTGTTAGCTGTGTTACTTTACATTAAATCAGAATTAAATCAACATTTACACTTGACTGCTTATGTGACCAGGTGAATCTTAAAGGATAAGTGTGTAGGATTTTAGGAGTTCTGTCCTTTTGATAATATGTTCAATAAAATAAATTGTGTAACCACGTCTCTCTGGTTTTTCTCTGCACGTTTCCTCCACGTGGTGTTACCTGACAAGTTTCTGGAAGGCACAGGAAAACAAGTGTTTGAAAAGGAGCCGTAGTCAGTGTAGGCAGCATAACTGAAAACTTCGGTTTGCCTCGGTCATCCTCCTTCTATTGAATGAATTCTGTGCTGTCAACAAAGTTGACAGGCTACCTGCTACTTTATATGTTGCAGGCAGATTTGATGCTCCACTTTGTGCATGCCAATCAGCCACAACATTAAAACCACTGACAGGAGAAGTAAATACCATTCGGCATCTTGTGACAATACAATGTTCTGCTGGGAAACTTTTGGACCTGGCATTCATGTGGATGTTACTAGACATGTAGCACCCACCTAGACCAGACCAGGCACCCCCACCCCATAGCAATGACACTCCTTGATGGCAGCAGCCATCCCCAGCAGGATGCAGCCTGACACACGCACAGATACAAAAACAGTTTAGGAACAACAAAAAAAAAAAAAAAAAATGAAGAACAGCACAAGGTGTTGACCTTGCCTCCAAATTCACTAGATCCCAAACTGATCAAGTATCTGTGAGATGATCCACAGAGGCCCCTAACCTCAACCCTGAGTGCACCAGAAGACTCATGTCCATTCTCTGACGAGTCACAAGAGTCACAAGGAAGACCTACACAATATTAAGAAGGCGGTTGTAATGTTACGCCTGATCGGTGTATGTTAAAGTGGTGGCCACTGTAGCCTCTCCTACATGCTGGTAGAATAATCAAATCACTGATTTGATTCACACAACTGTACTGATAGATAGTATGAAAATATCTACTGTCAATAGCAGTGCTGTTGTAGTCAGGATCAGTTAAATGAATTATATCAGGCCTGTGTTAAGGCATGCACTTGAGCTCCATGCTACAACAATATACAAGAAAAAAAAAGTATTGTTTCTGAAATTAAGAGCCATGAAAGAATCGCCCAACAAACACTAATGGATTTATGACTCACAGAGGCCTGTAATTGAAACAAATAATACAGTCGTATATTTACAATAGACATCAGCAAGCCACTCAATTAGAGCTCCAGTGGAAATAGAAGTAATATATCACAAAGGCAATGCAGTGTAATAATAGTGCTTTGTAATTTAGCTTGACAAAATGCCTTGAAACTGATTACTTGCTTGTGTTGTTGCAACATCCTTCATCGCTGAGCAGGTGAATTATTTGAAACTTTGTACCAAAACAGAATTACAGAGTGACTTATGAAGGCCCGAGATCCCTCAAACTAAAGTAATCATTCATAATTGCTATTGATCGGCAACCCTATCAAAGGCGCCGCTCGTGTAGCGTTGTCATTTGTGCAGCACGACTTGAAAAAAAAATCAAACTCATTGAAGCTGTAAGTAAATGATTATCACCTTGCGGTGCAACAAATTAGCACTATCTGAAACAATCGTTCGCACTAAGTGAGGCTGGCACCAGCAGATGAAGTGCCATGGTGGTGATGAGTGCTATCAACAAAGCTTTCTCCTCTGGGGCTCGACAAACACGATATTTACGATGAGCCCCCTGACAAACAGGACAAGGCTGTTTTCCAAACCTGCTGCATTTTACTTTTATGGGAGGCGGGTGAGAGCGGTGACAGAAGCGGTGGGTCCAGACTGCTGATGCTGCCGATGTGAGCTCCTTCTCCACACCTACTATTTCTAGGCTTCCAGCTTCCTGCACGGTGCCATTAATCAAGCTACAGAAGTTAAGTGTTACTGGAGGCATTGCTGTGTTATAAATTGCATGGGAAATGCATAATTAGTAAGCAACAAATCTATTCTACAGTCACACTGTATTCAGTAGAGGATGCGTTGTTTTTCTGCAGGGATAATGATCACTTTTCGCACATATTGCCGGCTCACCTGACGCAAGTGAGACTTTATCTTTGGCCTCCCAGATGTCCTTCGTGTGTTCAAGCGGCTGTGTGATGTAGAACAGGGATGATGTTTACACTCTGCGGATCTCTCTTGGCAGGATGCTTTAGGGATGTATGTCCCCGCTCTCCACAGTGTCATAAAGCCAGACTCGGCCGACTCTCAGCCAACAAAAGCAATTTTCTCCGGGTCACACACACACACACAAGCGGAGTTCCCCGATAACCTTCTGATTCCCTTCGCAACTTGACGAGCCGTGGCCACCTTTGCAAACTTTTCCATGTAGGTTCACTCGGAGCTCGGTGTTCCATATTTCATCTGGGCTCTTGAGAAGTCTGTTGGGCTCTAAGCAAAAAAAGAAAAGAAGAAGGCAACGAACAGTTTTCGCTCATTATTCCCCAAGTCTCGAGCCCATCCCTGGGACCTTAACCCAGACAGTCACTATTTCCATGTAATTGCTGCTCATGTTGCTCCTGTTGGCATTTAGTATTTTTGATATGGCACCAATTTCTGAACGGTAGGAACAGGGTGCAAAGTGTCCCTCACTACAGGCGGCAAATTACTCCTCAGAACTCCACTAACACCCCTGTGCGGCGCAGAGCTGCCGTAAAGGCAAAACAATTTGTCCAACATGAATAGGCTCCCCAGAGACTGTCTTAAGTGTTAAATGACCTGGGTGAACCCAATACTAATCCACGGCTGGGAGTTATTCAGGCTCGGATGGCTAACACTTATACCCTCTGAGCAGCCGTTTGAAGACTGTTTATGCAAATTCAAGGTGATCTGATTTTTCTCATGGCTTAGTTTACTGTCTCTCTCTCGGGGCCCCCTGGAGACTCCTGCAGTCACTCCTATTTCTCCAGCTCCCCGCCCGCCTAACCAGACATGTCAGCGGGACTGGGTGTGAATATAGTGTAAGCAAAGATGTTTCGCATATAATTAAGTCAGTTAAAACATTTCGGGGATTTACAGACATTTTAAAAAAGCCCAGTGAAAATGTCAAACAGCTGCCGGTTGTAGAGAGAACAGACAGCAGATAAAGAAGTCTGAGGACTTCTTCCCTTATTATGCATATTCTCAGATAGCGTTTTTTTATACACGTAGAAAATGTGCTGACAAGGTGGAGCACAAAGAAATCAAACCTAAGACTTTAGGCTATGAGCAAATATAAAGAGTGAAGTTGTTTGGCTGACGTCCTCAAAGCCTCTTTGAGGATATGATATGTGCTATTGTCTATACAGTAGGGGGCAGCAGTGAGCCATGCTACTCTCCAGGTTTGACTTCCTACCTTTCTCTTCTCCCTCTCCCTTTTCTCATAAACAGGATTGTGGTCTGCCCTCCAGACATCTGCTTGGTTGTAAAGGGAACAAATAAATAAAAACAAAGGCCTATGAATGACGCTCCCAGGATTTATGATCCGTACAAACATATATTCTGATTCAGTATTATAATACTTATTGGTACATTTATTGTTTGTGTCAGCGTTTAGTTTAAGTGTATCCGCGTTGTTGTTATGTCTTTGTAAAATGAAAAGAGGCCGTACAAGGAAAGCGGAGGACTCAGGGGAGTTTGAGGATGGAGTGAAGTTGGGGAAGAAAGTATAGCGTGACAGCCAGTCACTGTACTATACAGAGAACAGATCATTAATTAATGCTGCCGAGAGTGTGAAGTGAATCGATTCGCCCCCTGAGCACGACACGCACTAGCACCCCCATCTAACAGGCATGGTGGGGGGTAGCTGGGGCGATGGTGAGGGAATCCACTCTCCCCTTGTCAGTTCACCTCCGTTTTAATCACTTCTAATTGTTTCCAATGGCACGCAGTAAATATCCGGCAGGCAGATTGCAATACATTCATACCCCCTGGTTCTTCTCATCAGGTCCCTTTCTGCCTTTGATTTCATTTTGTTTTGGCCCATTCATTTGATCCCTCAGCGAGCGCTGGATCGCTTAATTAAAGTAGTAGTTCATAATGTTTTGTTGTTGTTGTTGTGCTTCTGTTTCTGTGTGTTCACTGAGTCTGTGTTATCAGCACACATGGAGGACTGTGTGTGCTCATGTCAGGGGCGACAGCTGGCTCATTCTGCCCCCCCTGTCACAAAGAGGCTGTGACGACTGGAGTGTGACCAGCCTCTCGCCCGCGTTACACCCCCCCCCCCCCCCCCCCTGCCCGGGGCAGCCTGGCCTGCCCTGCTACTTTGCTTGTGGCCCACTCCCTCTTTAGATCCGCACTGCATACGGGTCTGGTCAGCCATGGAAACCTGCTCAGCCCAATTAGAAGCAGCCGCCAGCTGGGCTTCCCTTCCATTCTTCCATCCCTCTTCTCTGGCCCTGCCACGTCCCTCTCTGTTCCTCTCCAGCGGCCTCACGCTCCAGCATCACCACAATCAGAGCCTCTCTCATGCCCATAATCATGCTAAGCTGATGGGCACACTGTCCCTGGCGCGTGGATGGAAGCGGCGATTTGAGGCACATCACGCCGTGGACGGCATGCACATCTGAGCCATTCCATCTACACGTACCAAGACAGACAGATGCACACATGCACACTGTGGCAAGGGGTCCGCAGTCTCCCCAGCCAGATGCTGTGTTTTGTTTCTGGCCCCACCAGCTGGTTTAGACCAAATGACTGGAGAAAATAAAGCACTAAGTTACTGAGTTCACATCTCAGTGAAGAACAACTCTGCGAAGCACATTCCTGCTTTACAGACAAGGTGGTAGGAAGAACAACGTATCACTCAGGATGTCTGGAGCAATAAGCACTCACTAGAAACTGTAAATAATTCATAATGAGTCTCCAGTAGTTTTTAAATAGTTCTGCATTCTGGCCTCATACTCACTCATTTAGCATTTATTGCTGCTCATGGGATTATAATACATTAAAATGTATTTTAGTAAATAGTTACAACCCAAAGGCATGTTGAGTTTGAGAAGTTAATTCCTTCCTTTCGCGGCTTTTAGTTAATTTCAGCGGCCTCGCCTGCCCTTCAGGAACGCGCAGAGACACAAGGTTTTATGTTGTGCAAAATAGAAAACCACTTGTGGAAATTTCGCATGAAAGAGAAGAAAAGAACTTGCCGACAAATAAAATGTCAAGACCAGCCACTTGACTATATGCAGTGTGTAATTACTGCTGAAATGAAACCGAATTATTGTGGCTATCAAACAGAGGAACAGGCCGCGGTGACAGATAATCATTCTGATGGTAAATGCGTCGTATATTAAATTATCAAACAACTGGTCGTGACAGAAAGACAGTCCAAACACATTACACACACATACGACCATTCATTTCCATCCTGGCAGCATATAACTTTCATACCTCTAGAGTAGCAGCGTATATTCTAACTTACTTGTTTCATTTTCAAGATGATTCACCACTGTTAGAGGATTTAAATTGTGTGGACTTTGTAAAGGCTATTTCTCAAAATGGTTTCACTTTCTGTCTTGGCTATTTCTCTGCTGTCTTCCCTCATATTTCACTTTGTGGTCATCAATCACTGATAAAGGCCTGATTGCACATGAAGTGGCTGGATCCCATTTTGAGGTGTGACAGGGGCCTATTTTGCACTGTTGGCAGTGATGGCTCCGTGTCAGAGCTCGTGACAGGATGCTCTCCGCCCCCGTCTCCTGAGGTTTGGGAGTCTGAGGGGCCACTGGCCTCCTTTGTCCTCCTTTTGTAGATGGCCTCCGACACGGCTTGTTTTAGGCAGAGGCAAAGGCAGTAATTGATTTCTCTCTCGTCTGTGATTCCGCCGGTGGCTCTCAGGCGCCGGCTGCATCTCTCCTCCGAGAAACAGATGAATAAAAAGACAGAGCGTGGGGTTTATAGCCAGCAGTCACAGCGCTGACAGATGGTCAAACCTCACGTTATCAGGGCCTGATAGAAGTCCGGAATGTGGTGGTTAGCTTCTGAATTGGCTTCTGAAAGGATTGGTCATATATATTAGAGCAGGGAGTATTGAGCCGTGAAGAGCTGGAGAGATGGGAGATATTGAGGTGCGCAGACGCTGAAGGTGAGAGGGACCTAAGCTTATATCTGACAGGCTACATTAATAGATTGGTGAACTGATACATGCACAATGGAAAGGTGCAATGCATAAACTGATTCAGCCCCAGACACTGAATTCTCATTCCTTTTTTTGCCTACAGCCGGTAAGAAAAAGTTGTTGCAGTGTTGAGACGTGCTTCCATTCAAGTGAATCTCAAAGAAATGTTCAGTTAAATCTGGTACGTGAAGCAACTGCGTTGACCGACCGAGCTGATGATTATAAGCTCAACAAAAGTTAATTCAAGTCTTTCCTGAGTCTCCATAAAATGAAAAGAATCAGCTGAGCATTCATCATAATTGTGACCTTGTGTCTTCTTGTCAACAAGACTGACTTAATCAATTGCTAAAGTTGTCAGCTGTGACAGGAGGCGTTTAGGCCCGGTGACAAGAAGAAGACGGGTAGCATGGACTGTCTGCAGACACTCCGGCCTCCCTCCATTAACGTCAGTGTCTGCTCCAATCCAGACAGCGCGGCGAGGACAGACATGCTCCGAAACTTTGTTAGCCAAGTTTGTTTAATCTCTGCTCTTTTATTTTCCCCTGCACGCCGGAATAAATGAGCCAATTAACAGTGAATGAGAAAACCTCCCTGCAAGTTGCAGCTTGAGGTGTTTTGTGCGTTGCACGTCGCAAGGAAATTGTGACAGAAAAGCCTAAAAAGTGACATTTTTTTGGTGCCTTTTTAATCCTCTATATCAGCTCGTTTGAATTGTTAGCGCCTCTCCAGCGGTCTCAGGCAATTTGACAATGATGCTAAATGAATCATATTTATTAGCGGAGTTCCGTCATGCTATGCATCATCAAAATAAATCCGCACCCTGAATTGTTTTCCCTTTATTGTCATGGTAAACTGGAATGAAACTTCTCACTTTTAATGATTTGTGAAGAATATATTGTGAGTTATTCTGGTTAATGAGAAGGAGAAGTGTAAAGAGGACAAAGCAGAGGACTGATGACAGCTTCAAGAAAGGAAGGGGACACTGACAAACCTCCCTCTGTGTTGTCCTTTACACTCCACCCGCCCTGCGGCAGGGAAGATGGCTAGCGTGTCTATCTGCAGCCATCCACACTTCATTGCTGAATGATTGGTTGCGAAATGGCACATTTAAATTGCATGCTGTGCTGAAGTGATTTTTCTGCCTACCTTGATGCCTATTTTGTTATGGAAATTTCATGATACATTAACATAACCAGCAGGAGCTCAGAACAGAAAATAATGAATCCTGGTGGGAAGCAATGGCGGCCTCCACCCTTATCTGTGAATTCATAAATACGCATACAGTTTGCACACACGTAAGGGTCGCACCATGTACATATGCTTGCCACGAGAGAAGGCTGTTTCTCATTGTTAACTTGTAATGTAATGGCAGCCGTGTAATAGAGGAAGGGGGTCTGCAGGCAGTGGATTCTGAAAGGAACATGTCACCTTAACCACCTAATGGTCTGATATCCCTGTTCTGCCTTCCACAGCCACAGCGTGCAGGTTAAAGGAAGAAAAAGATCACAAACCTGCAGCCGTAACCAGGAGTAGTTGAGGCACCTGTGAAATGTTTACACCGAACAATCACGTTGGTACAATAATTAATTATTTCATCAAACTCAAATAACTTTTTCCACGGTCGCACCCAAAACAAACTGGACGCAGTGATTGGAGAAGCCCATTCACTTTTCTCTGTTCAACTCCATTCACCTGATTCTGAATGCATGCAGGGCCTTACTTACTATAGCCTGTTGCTACGGCAACAGTTCAGCGGGAGCGCCGGAGAACCCCAAAGGCTCCGTCAGCGCTGACAGGTGGGATGCTGAAATGCAAAAGCAATCAAGCTTATCTGTTTTCTCGAGGAGATGCAATCTCAAATTTGTTGGAAATATAATTAGGGAAAAGTAATTCTTCACAGCGTCATCAACAATCATCAACAACAACCGTAATAATAATGATAATAAAAAAAGACACTATACCAGTGGATTCTGTTTGACAAGACACGCAGGAATCTGTGCTGAATTTGTTTTTGCACCTCTTCCGTGAGGTTGTGGCAACTTTTGTTTTTTGGCAGCAGTGGTTAGTGACAGTGGCCAAGAAGTTGCCTGGAGCCGTTAGGTTAATCACACAGCCAGACGCTGCTGCCAAAATGTATTTAAATAGCTCCTAAGACAGACAGTGACTCAGTTTGCTGATGAGTGAGTTTGTCTGTCTGTGGCAAAACGTGTTGTATCGTCACAGTAGACACACATACAGACAAACAGGTAGTGAAGGTGGTGAATTATATTTACTGCTGAGAACTGAACATATCAGGCTTTTCATGAACATATTTAGAACAAACGAATGTTGTTAATTTGCCTGTGTGGGTTTTCTCTGGACTTGCAAAGTCTGGCAAAGTCCAAACACCGGACTAGCGACCAGTCCATGGTGCACCCTACCTCATACCCTACTGGGATAGGCTCCAGCCTCCTGCAAATCTACAGCTACACATACCGATCAGGCATATCATTATGACCACCTTCCTGATATTGTGTAGATCTCCTTTGTGCCTCCAAAACAGTTGTGACTGACTCATCAGAAAGTGGACATGGGCCTTCTGAGGATGTCCTGTGGTGTCTGGCAACAGAATGTAGGTAATGGGGGTCTTTGGGTCCTATGGGTTGAAGGGAGGGGCCTCTGTGGGTCATCCCACAGATACTTGATCAGTTTGGGATCTAGTCAATTTGGAGGCCAGGTCAACACCTTGTGCTGTTTTTCATGTTTTTTTTTAGTTGTTCCTAAGCCGTTTTTATGTGTGTACCTGTGTCAGGCTGCATCCTGCTGGGGATGGCTGCTACCATCAAGGAGTGTCATTGCTATGGGGTTTGGGGTGCCTGGTTTGGTCTAGGTGGGTGGTACATGTCTGAGTAACATCCACATTAGTGAATGCCAGGTCCAAACGTTTCCCAGCAGAACACTGAATTGTCACAAGATGGTCAATGCTATTTACTTATCCTGTCAGTGGTCATAATGTTTTGGCTGATTGGCATGCTCAAAGTGGAGCATCAAATCTGCCTGAAACATATACAGTAGCAGGGATGACCGATGACCGATGCAAACCCATGTTTTCTGTGGTCATAATGTTATGCCTGATCAGTGAATGGATGGATGGATGTAGCATACATGATTCGTCTGCAAACTCTAATTTGATTAAAAAACAATCAAGACTGATTTATGGAGTATCCGTTTTGTTGGTTACAAGCTGGCCAGCATGATGGAGCTCTTTTGAGCAGCAGGTCTGGAAATAAAGTCCGACACCTCTTCAGGTTTAGGTTGATAGAAGGTGAAAGCAAACAGTTTACTGGCCAGAGACATCAGACACCTTTTCTCAAATTTGCCATGAGATTTTTTTTTCCCCCACATCAGGGAATGACAGTATAAACTCTGATAAGGTGCGTCAACAGCAGTTAGACTATTTTGTGCCACATCATAGTTATCGGGATTCAGCCTCAAAGTTTACAAAGATTCTCTAGAGAGCGATGTCTGTAATACTAAATAAAATGATACGCCGATCAGGCATAACATTATGACCACCTTCCTAATATTGTGTAGGTCTCCCTTGTGCCTCCAAAACAGCTGTGACTCATCAGAGAATGGACATGGGCCTTCTGAGGGTGTCCTGTGGTGTCTGGCAACACGATGTTGTTAATGGGGGGGCTTTGGGTCCTATGGGTTGAGGGGAGGGGCCTCTGTGGATCAGGCTTGTTCCAGTGCATCCCACAGATACTTTATTTATAAAGCACCACATCATAGTTCAAATCATCTCTGGGCACTTGGTCAAGACCTTTTTATATTACATTATTAGAGGGAGAACCCCAATAAGCACTTGATAACTTTGAAGAAGGGAAAGTTCCGCTTCAACAGGAAGAAACCTCAAACAGAACCAGACTCCCGACGGAGCAGAAATCTTATTTTACAGACAGACGTGAGCGCACACACATATCGGTATTCGAGAGGCAGAGATGAGTCGCTTAGAGATCTCCGAACAAGTTTCGAACAAGGCTCGTACCTATTTGCTTAGTTAGATCCAGGTGGCAGTGCATTATTATTCAGCATGTTTTATTGTTTTGTATCGCATTATCAAGGTTTTTTAATCTTTTAAATCATTAAAAAACTTTTCTCACAACTCATCCAGAGGGGATTCTTGACTGTATTGGGGCCACAGGCAAAAACTTCGACCAGACTTGGTCACGGACATGAGAGCTGGACACGCTGCTCTGCTTGCCAAGTTAACTAATATGCATACAAGACAGAACAAACTAAATAATGTGAAGTTGTGTTATTTGATTTGTCTCTCCCCCTGAGTTAAGGCAACATTAGCTGCAATTAGCATTATTATTAACCACCACTATCTGCTTCACTCTTGCTCCCAGTGAGATAACGTCTCCTTGTTCTGAACGGGGGACTCCGTTGTCACACTTAACTACTTTAAATAGTCATGCACACGACACGTAACAGGATTTAGTGTGCAGAGCTGTGTCGGGTCGGGAGGGGGGGGGCCCCCTGAGGGAGCTCTTCTACTGTCATTGAGAATTTAGCACGTTGTCACAGCTGCAGTTTAAAGTTTGTCAGACCCTGCGGGGCCACCTACTGGCCTGGGGTCCTAAGCGGTTGCCTGCCCTGTCTGCTGACAAGCTTCTCCTCTGAACTCACCTAACATCTTCACTGTGAAGCAGAGAGCCGGAGAGATTCCCTTCATACATCATCATCATCAATGGGAAAGTGTTCTTTTCTGATTAGGAAGTTGTAAGACGTAATTACGATTCACTTGACAAATAATAAGGGCCTCATTAAAAGAGATATGTCGTACTAAAGGTTCAGTATTTGAACCGTTTCCACCTGGCACGTTGCATCGTTGATTAAAGACGATTACATTAATACACTTTCTATTATATATTTGCATATATAAAAGACATTATACAAACTGGGAACCATTTTTCCATTTGACCCAAGTATCCCCACTGCTCTGCTCTTTTCTTTTTTTTTTTTTATTCTTTCCCATGCTGTTCAGTAGTTGTACTTAAGAGCATTCATATTAGATGGCTGGAGTAAAAAGCAGCAGGGACTCCAGCAGAAGCCCCCGCTCTCCTCTCAGCTTGACTCGCAAGTTCTCGATCCTTAAATGCATCGCTGATTTTATTCCCCTGGAAACTCAAGATCCAGGTGACATTTTGCTTTAATGAGTCAGAGAACATCAGCATAACCAAACTCCTCACAAAGTTACGGCTAAATAAGGCTAATGCATTTATTAATGTCCGATTTAATTACTGAGCGTTTTAGAGCCGTTGCTTTTCATTTTCTTTCATTAGGCTTTCTGGGTGTTTTCTACCGACGAAAAAAGACAACACGGAAAGATTTTAATGACTTCTGAGGTAAATTTGTTAATAAGGGGAGCAACATTCTTCACCGCTTTCCCAACTGCACTCACTTTATTAGCGCTCTGTAACAAAATGTGAGCGTTTAAGTCTCTTGCTCCCAAAAAGGGCATATTGCACACAAACAAACTGCACCCATTTATTTAGATGTAATCCAAATGGACGGTTGTTTCCCTCCCAACATAAAATCTCTGACCTATTAGATAATGAGGACAATTCACAGCTAATGATGCCAATTTAACTAAGGGTTATCAGCAGACTTTGCTGATGGGTCTCCAGTCAAGACTTTACACGGGTCCCAGGTGCTTTTTAACAGACTTGCTGGTAAACAGTTCAAGCCCTAAAGTTTACTGCTTCACGGCACGCACACACATTCGTTTCATAACCCACTGCAAATTCTTATTTTACACTAAACTAAGCAATGTTTTGTTTTCGGAAATGGAATGAATTCAGGTGTGGATGCGGCTCTTGTGAATTATCCCTAAGTTGTTATTCTGAGCGAGTTGATGGGAAAATCATCGGAGAAATGCTCCTCTGCTCATTCCTAATTTAATGCTCAGTGAAAAGCAGAAACATTACTTTTGGAATAACTTTCTCTTTGTGGTTGACGCAGAGCGGCTGTAGTCGTATATAGTGCTACAGCGCTGAGCTACAGCTACAATAACGTTGAGAATTTGCCATATCACCTGAATAAGCTATATTATCAATACTGATAATTAGAGCAACAATAGAGTGAAAGAGATAGAGCTTCTTAATCCTCTTTTTCTTTTGTTCTCTTGTCATGAGGGGCCATCAGCATTAGACAAACATGTCTTTTTTTTTTGTGAGGCAGTAAATGCGATCTACATAACCGTAGTCGTGTGCTGGTGGAGTTTAATCGACATATCCTCGCTCGTTCAAAGCCATCTAGCGACGCTGCAAGTCAATTTCCTTTCAACATTTCAGTGGCTCTTGCTGCCTTTGAAGACGGGCATCCATAATGAATGCCGTCAATTTTCATCCCAATTAGAGTGTTTATCTCGGCTTAGTTCACCTATAGTGTTGCCTTTGCCTCTTGCGGGAGCTATGAATTTTCATGAAGGACAAACACCGTACTTGAGATAAAAACAGCTTATCTAGTACTGGGATTTAAAGCTTTAGAGCGGGAATTATTTTTCCCCAATTTGTTTGTGCTGCGCTAACAGCCAGTGCGGCGCCAGGGTTGCTGTAGTGTGGCGGGAGTGTGGATGAAAGTGGGAGGAGTCATCAATATGAGAGTAGTGGGGAAAGCTGACAGACGGCGAGAAAACAAGGTGCAATGCATGTTTGTATAAGATGGGGTCCACCGAGCTTTCATTTGGAAAATGGAATAAATGGTGCACATCACATCCCATCAGCCCACAGCTGCTTGACGAGTCAGATACCGACAAAAACATCTCTCCTACACATGTCAGTCAGCGCTGTCACTTACATGAGCGTGATGATAAAGATGCAAGCCTGTGAGATGTTTTGCAGTGCTGTTAGGGACGCGAGCCTCACAACTCTGATGTAAGCCAGAAAAGTCCAACGTCGCTGTGTGTAAACCGGCGCGGCAGGCTGTTTTTGTGGAACAAGGCGGATTGTTATTTTAGAAGTGTTTTGTATTCCAAGGAGCCGGAGCGTAGCAGCAAGCCTGCGCGATGAAGCCGTTTCCCCTGACACTACCTACTGCTCAAGTTCAGGGAACCCTCCGCTCTGACATGCAACATTTAAATGAAGTCATTAAAATTTAAACAGTCTCCGTTCCAGGGACAATCACTGCTGACATCCGCTTGGCATGCGACAAGTTAATGGAACGCAAACATGGTGGCTGCTGGGGCGAGGTGAAGCTTGTTTTTCAGAGGCTTTTCACATCCACAGATGAGAAACCTGTTGTTGATGCTAGCAATTATGTGACTCAAAAATGATAACAGTGACTAAAAGAGAATATTTTAAACGTAATATTTTCCATATTTGACTGATGATAAAGCACATTTGTTTCTGATCTTCCAGTGCACAGATGAACACTATACTGATCAGGAATAACATTATGACCACCTTCCTAATATTGTGTAGGTCTCCCTTGTGCCTCCAAAACAGTTGTGACTCATCAGAGAATGGACATGGGCCTTCTGAGGGTGTCCCGTTGTGTCTGGCAACAGGATATTGTTAGAGGGGGTCTTGGGGTCCTATGGGTTGAGGGGAGGGGCCTCTGTGGATCAGACTGGTTCTGATCCACAGACTGATACTTGATCAGTTTGGAATCTAGTGAATCTAGAGTTGTTCCTAAACCGTTTTTGCATGTGTGTCTGTGTCAGGCTGCATCCTGCCGTGGATGGCCGCTGCCATCAAGGAGTGTCATTGCTATGGGGTGGGGGTGCCTGGTCTGGTCTAGGTGGGTGCTACATGTCTAAGTAACATCCACACGAATGAATGCCAGGACCAAAGGTTTCCCAGCAGAACATTGTATTGTCACAAGACGGTCTAATGTCAGTGGTCATAAAGTTATGCCTGATCGGTGTATATTCTGTGTCTGTGTTGGAAAGGAATGACTTTCTGATTGATTGTACCAGACTTCTGGAGCTTGACCCACGTCTCTGCTGAAGAATCTAGTTGTAAGCAGACACTAGTCATGATGTTCCTATTTAAATCCCAACTCCCCACCGGTCTTTGAAAACTAAAGAAGCTATTGGGATGAGTGGAAAACGTTTTTGAGAAACTCTAAACGTCTGAGTGCCCTAGTTCTCGGCTCTTTTAGATATATTAAAAATCCGAATTAACTTAAATTGAAGACCAGTGCCCTGTTAAAAACAGCCGTGTCCCAACAGCCTAATTCTCCAGTATAACATAGCACCAACATTGAAACCCGACCCCAACCTTCAGGTCTACTGTAGGGTCCCTTAATTTATGAAACTTCTTCATCTAAACGAGAACTAAAACGTGTAGAATCTGCAGGTAGACCAGGTTGTACATGAACCAGAGAGTAAGCGGGCCGATCCCCAGTACACGGAGCACATGCCAAAGTGTCCTTGAGTTCACTGTAATGTGTAAATGTGTGTTTGCTTGAGTGAATGAATGGGTAGATGCGTCACTGGGACAGGAAGATGCCAAATGGATACAAAACCATTTACATAATGCATTCTGCTAATTAAAATAACAAACATGCAGACACTTACCTCAAATAAAACAAAAATATATATTGTCTGTCTGTTACATTTGAATGAACAATAAGAAAAATCTAAAGAATAAACTCACACTGTAGGCTAATAAATAAAGCACTGACTGTGGGCCATCTTTAAGATTAAAATGCTTATCTACTGCAACATACTGTAGCGTAATATCACACACATTTATTTGCTGGGTACGATACACCCACCTTTGGATATACTTACGTGTTGAGGGTATTTCCAGCTAAGTGGGATCATGCACAGTGGTGCCGATGCGACAGTGTTACACAACAGCATGTTTTCCGTTTGTATTTCTTCTATACGGGCACCCACAATCCTGAACAATCCTTCAGTTGCCTTGTGGGAGCTGTAGGTGCCAGGTTTTGACCGAGAAGAAGAAGAAGAAAGAATATCGCCTCTGATATGAAATCAGGACTGATGGCATTACATGCTCACACAGGAATAATATTTATGTACACACACGACTGGCCAAAGACTTTGAGCTGAAGGCAATCTAATTGTCTTTGAGTATAGAGAGAGTTGCTGTTATATTAAAATGTAGTACAGGTGTTAGTTAGCCTCACTCTGATGAGGTTTTCTCACCTTTAGCTCACTATGCTACAGTTGCCCTCGTCTCTGCAGCCATTATCTCCTGCCCATTGTTTTTATTAGCTTTTGCCACGTGGGTCATAGTGGAAAAATTAGCAAAGCAAACTCAAGATTTTCTTTTTTCTTCTGTGCCGTTGCTGGCTGCCAATTCAAATAATCTGACAAAATACACAACTCATTTTGCAAGTTATGCTAATGTTATATTAGCTATTAATAATTACTTTCAGACCTGTGTATTAATAAGCGATAAGCAGGTTAAACTACAGGAATGTTTTACTGACCTGACTACTTATCACTTTAGTCCGTTTTTTATTGCCAATAAGCGAAATGCTTTTTAAGAATCAGGTTGTTAAAATAATAATAAAAAGGAAAACAACTTGTGTTGCTGCTCATTTCCACTCACCAGTAGTAAACCTCAGCAACTTCAAAAGTCATTGCTTCATAGGGACCTTGGAACAATCCTATACTCATTTCTTGCAGCTCATTTCTGTTTTCATTTGTGCTTTTGAGTATTTGCAGCACACTTTTTGGAAAATGGATGAAGACTGTTTATTAATTACTTGTGTTTTGTCCATTTGCACATTTTCTTAAGTTGCAGTACTTTGAGCTCTCTCCGTCACCATAAATCCCATAGTCCCAGATTTGTTTTCATGGCCTATTCTGTTTTT
The DNA here is from genome assembly GCF_963514085.1 of Chelon labrosus. Lineage (NCBI taxonomy): Eukaryota > Metazoa > Chordata > Actinopteri > Mugiliformes > Mugilidae > Chelon > Chelon labrosus. The sequence goes on from NC_140348.1 coordinate 19,430,549, forward strand.
ATTTGTTGATTAATGAGACAAAATTGGTACTTGGGTAAGTATTGTCCAAGGCCTATAAGGACTAATAGGCGGTTTAGGCTTCTGCATCAATTTCTGATGTGCACCTCCCCAGAATTACGCGCCGAGCTGTGATTGGTCCACTTGGTAGTAGCATCTTTCCTCTTTAGTATTTCCGGCTGTTTCTCCATCTCCGCAATTTTCGAATTGATAGTTTTGGATCAATACAAATGGAACACATCGAGAAAAGATTAAGTGAGGAGGTTCAGAGATACAAACATTTGTATGGCTCGTCTTCGGCAAAATTTTGGTGAAAGTTTCATTGTTGAAAGTGAAGCAGGAAGTGGAAACAAAAATGAACCCGATGGGCAAAAAAGCCACAGCGCCGACAAGTGTTTGGGGGGCGTTTTTACCATAGACTGTATAAATATGGACAACGTGTCGCCACCTTGGCTTCACTTTGAGGAGCAGTTCCACCGTCCATATTTATACTGTCTATAGTTTTTACGGAGTGAGCGAGACTGACGAGCGCACAAGTATAAATGGCTCGTTGAATACGTGCGTAGGTTACAGCATCTATGTCCTGCAGTGCTTTAAATGAGCCTGAATTGTTAAAATATGTGCAGATGTTCAACCCCTGGAATTATGAACGTAAGGTAAAATTTTGAAATGATTTGATAGAGAAGTTCTGCTGCTGAATCTTTGATAAACTCTTTGTGATCTGAGGGGGAGAGGGAGTGGCACTGGGGTTAGGGGCCTGCCAGATATCTTGTCTCTTTTGATAGAAGAGAGAGCCCGAGGGGTCAGTGAACGAGCAGGTTGGAGATCACAGGACACAATAATTGTTTCTGTTCGCCCAGAGACACGCGACTGATCGCTCTGTTACAGCTGTTCACGCACAACTGTGGCAAAAAATGACTTTACCTGCGGTTATTAGAATGAATAAAAACGTTAGCCGCAGTCGTGACAGTAGCAAAAACACACAACACGGTACATTAAAAGCTGACACGTGGCTTCCACCTTAAACTTTATTAGTTGTTTCTGTTATAGTTTAGCAAAGCAAACACAAGTATGAAGGCATCGTTTCATAGAACTGTAATTCGTCTGATCTTTAGTATGATACCACCAAAAATAATAATTCATGAATCAATATTTAAAAGAAACCAAAATCCCCTTATTTAAATCAACCAAGGAAAAAAGAACAACAGATATTAGCCGTTACATGGTGTACTTAAAAATACAAATCATCATCTGCAAGCAATGCACAACCAAGAACTCATACTTGGACCACCTCCTTAGGTCTGTGATTGTGATTCAGAACTTTGATATGAAATAAGGCAAATTTCCTTCGATACAGTTGTAGACAATCTGGTAAGGAGATGAGCGAAAGCAAAGAGGAATGCAATCAAGTTCAAAGCAACTCTCTGGCATGCACTGGGAATGTCAAAGAAAAGGTGGGAGGGGCGGGGAGAAGAGAAAAAGAACTAATCGATTTGTTAAAAGACACTCACATCCTCGTTTGTGTGCATGGCGTGTTGATGAACGGTTTCCCGGTGAAATGAGCAGCGGCGGCGGCGGCGGCAGCGGAGGGAGATGGGGCGCAATCAGTGATGTTGGCAGATGAAAAGCCGGGGAGTGGCCCCTCACCTTCCAGACCACAGTCTGAATCAAGGAACGGGGCTGATTTGACTAAACAATGGAGCTCAAGCTGCAGCGGTGTGTGAGGAGACATGGCAGGTGTCAGTGTGTTGCGCTCTGAAGAGGCTTATGAATGCGGGGGGCTGTCAGGTATTCTGCTATTTAATGTCATCACGGCTGCGGTGGTGGGGTGGTGATTGGTGGTGGTGGTAAGGAGGGGGTTAGAGTTGTAAATACTGAAGGATGGTTGATGTTAAGCATCAGCCAGCCTGGAGCTTCAACAGGAAGGAGCTGTGGCTGTTGTCCCCCACCCCCCCGACAGCTTCACCATGCTCTCACAGTGGGTTTATCAAATGAAGAGAACCTGGTTTATCTCATTGCACTGAGCTGGCAAAACAATGTATGACTCTAACACACAGTGAGGTATGGCTCATCTTTTCTGATTGATATGTTCAAGTCCTATAGTAAGGTTTTGTACATACATACATATACACTACATACAGTACATACATACATCAGGGATGAATAGTTCCTAATCAAAGAGAGGAGGGAGGCTAATTAAAGTTGGGAATGTGAGCATCTTGTGAGTAACCGGTTGTCCTGGGCCAGTGTCAGAGCCCATACTGACATGGGCCAGTCTGACACCAGTGTGGTTGGCCTTCGCACAGTTTGCTGGCTGTCAGATGAGGCTGATTGTCTTCCCCTCAGCCGGTCATTCTTTCTTCTCGTTGCCTAGGAAAGAAAACAAGCAGAACAAATCGCTCACATTTAGAACGCGGTAATGTGTCTTAAAATGACTCTCGCTCCGTGGTTCCCTGGCTCAGCGGCGGAGACAGCTGCGAGACTGAAGCTGTTTTCGCACTCGATGCCCTGAACTTTTCTAGGCATTACCCAGAGGAGCCGCATGTGAGAACACAAACGTCTGAATCAGTCGGACCGGACGTTAAACTGACTTCACGCTGCCAGCTCCCCTCGTATAAAATCCATCTAATGTCAGAGAGGGAATGGAAAAGGGAATAGATAATAGAGCGTTCACAGCGAGTGAGTGGGCATGTTGATGTTTGTATTCTAGCAGTTTTTCCACCAGTCACATAACAAAAACTGGAAGAATACAAACATCCGAGGTTAGAGGAGATTCATTTACACAGAGATGTCAACAGAAGCATCAACTGGAGAGATGATGAAATTTGGAAAATTCAGACGGCAAGATCTGACGCCGAATTCGTCACACAAAGTCAAGAAATGGCAAGTGGCTGGGGGCAGTTATTCCAAAATTATTTTTGGTAGCAGTACTAAAATAAAATTGTGACTCATCAGAGAATGGACATGGGGCCTTCTGAGGGTGTCCTGTGGTGTCTGGCAACAGGATGTTGTTAGTGGGGGGCCTTTGGGTCCTATGGGTTCAGGGGAGGGGCCTCTGTGGATCATCCCACAGATACTTGATCAGTTTGGGATCTAGTGAATTTGGAGGCCAGGTCAGCAGTTGTTACTAAACCGTTTTTGTGTGTGTGTCTGTGTCAGGCTGCATCCTGCTGGGGATGGCTGCTGCCATCAAGGAGTGTCACTGCTATGGGGTGGGGGTGCCTGGTCTGGTCTAGGTGGGTGGTACATGTCTAAGTAACATCCACACGAATGCCAGGCCCAAAGGTTTCCCAGTAGAACACTTAATTGTCACAATGTTATTCAGTTCTCCTGTCAGTGGTTTTAATGTTGTGGCTGATCTCGAGAGATTTTCCTGTAGTAACAGTAAAATAAGCTCTATTTTAGAAAAAAGATATTTTATCTAAAATATAGAAATATCCTCTATGAGCAAGGGTGGCACCATCTGTATACAAATTGATTTTATTTATTTATTTATTTTTAATAAATCCACAATGATCATCTTTACCAAATTAGCCATTTTATTAGGAACACTCGTGGCAATCTTGGATAACTACCTTACCATAAAGTCTACTTTAATGATGCTAAACAAATGGAAGGTTTTAGTTTGTCATGCTGTTGTACTGAACTGATTATACGTGGAGGGCTGATATTCTGCTCCCCTCATGTATATATTAATTCCGCTTTAAAATTTTTTTAAACATGATTTCGTGGACTACGACACCACTTCAACATTAAACGTGAATATCCGCAGTTGGTTGTTCCACAGTCCAAAAGTCAGTGAATATTAGGAGCTTTGTGAAGAAAGAGGATTGCACTACATTGTGTAGGTGTATATGGTTTTTAAGCTGTCTTCATAAAGTTGTTGTTTTTTTTTTTTGGAAACTTACAGTATATCTGTAAATGCCAGCAAACAGCAGCGATATATAATGTATATAACCCAAGGTTTTATGACAGTTTTGACCTGTGGTGTTCAAGACATTCTGTGTGACAGACAGATCCATTTTCTCTGTGAAAGACGACGTGAATCTGTACAAACATAAAGTAAGCCATCGACTTTGTTCAGAAACCAGGGCAGGCTGTTGTGGTTCTCTAATGTCATATGTTTTGACACTGGACTCCAGTTAATTTTAGCCGCGCACTACGTGTGCTAAAAGCTTCCTCATGCACAATCCCTCCCTGATCCACACGGATGTTCTACAACAATCCTTTTCTTCTCTGGTGCTTTGTCTGGCATTGTTCAAGCTCTCTCCTTTCTACAACAACCCGTTTGTCTCTGCCAAGTTATTTCATATGCTGCTAGCCTGTCCTATTTATTCAACCCTGACAATCTGTTCATAGCAGTTGCTTAATGAATTTTTTTCCACCTGAAAAAATAAAAACTCCACAATACCCAAATCTGAATCCTATTTTTTGGCTCAGCAGCTCCATAGGCCCACACACAGAACAAATGCAGCCATGGAAATTCATGGCACTCTCCATAGATGTCTACATTCAAATTACAGGCTGCCTTATTGCCCTAAATCTCAAAGGAGACCTGAGAATAACAACAGTGTGCTATCCTTATCAAATATGATTTATTGGCATGATTATTGCCCCTACCGTCTGTGTTGGCTGCATGTTAAAATAATATGCATTGCACACTTGATTTATTAAATGCCTGATAGTTGAGTTTGCAGGTAATTTATCACACTCAATCTCCAAAGACGTGCTGACTCTTATGTACCAAAATATCAGGGTTACACTTACAGACCCGAAATGGGTAGAGAGATTTACAAATGCATTTGGCCCTGGAGGAGCACGTACAAACTGCCTGCCTGCCGCCTGCCCCTACAGAGACGAGGAGATGGAGACAGACGGGGGAAAAAAACGGAGACAAGGAGAGTGAAACTGGGTAACACTTGGCTGCACAGAGCTGAGGATTCTCTGAAAGGAGCGCATTTTAATTCAGCAGCTGTGGCCACTAATAAGAATCCTTATAAATAGGGATGTGTGTGAGATAAGTGTGCAGCAGTGACTGAGGGTGAGTGCTTCGTCCTTACCATTACCTTTGGACTGATTGCTGTTAGTTGGACTTGAATCAGGTTCTTCTGAGCTCTCGACGGGCTCCTTCTTATCCTCTAGACAACAGCAGAAGAGAAGGGAAATAAGGTTATAAAGTGCAATGAAAATCGAGCAATTTCTTTCCCTTCACTCTGTGAAGGAAAAGCATCAAGTCACCTACACAATCTCTGCCCTGCCAAACTTTAGAACGAGGCCGAGTGGGTTTACGGGTAGTATCAGGACAAGACCTGATCTGAACAATACTAATCATGATGCTTTTGTAAACTTCAAGAGGAATATACAGTACCAGCCAAAAGATTGGACACACCTTCTCATTCAATGGTTTTCTTTATTTGTATTATTTGCTACATTGTGGATTGATACTGTAGATATCAATACTACAAAGGAATACATATGGAATTATGAAGTAAGCAAAGAAGTTCAGAGTAAGCAGAGATTGGGTCGGTACCATAGACTGTATAAAGATGGACAATGGGAAAGTTCATTAAAGGTGAAGACAAAGCAGGTAGAGCTCCCCCTGGTGACTGGGTGCAGTATAGGTCATAAGCTCCACCCCCTCCATATTAGTGGACAGGACTTGGGCCAAACTAAAACACTAAAATACATGTCAAATAAATTGCTTTCAAAGTTGGTTTCTGTCATTTTAGGTCGTTAATATAATGCTGATGCATGTTCAGGTGTCCATTTTTCTGATAGCTTTCGTTTTTAGTCAGTTATTTGACGCTACAGAAACAGGATGTGACATCACGACGACTAAAAGTTGCCATGCCAACCACTCTGTGAAGTGGCTCTAGTCTTGGGCTGTACCACGTAGACTCTGGCTCCAAACTCACAAGAGAGCGGAATAATAGTGTCAGTCTGGTCAATGTAAGGAAGTGGTGACGCATTGTCCATATTTATATACTGTCTATGGTCAGTACACAGTTCTCTTCAGTAAATAGATCTATTCAACTGATGTTTTAATCCATTTATGACAAGAACCACTCAACTAAGTAAAGATAAACTACTGTTCATCATTACTTTAAGACACGAAGGTCAGTCAATCTGAAAAATGTAAAGAACTTTGAATGTATTGCCTTTGCAAAAAGCATCAAACGCTTCGATGAAACCGGTTCTCATGAGGAAGGGAAGACCAAGACATACTTTTAGTGCAGAAGATAAGTACATTAGAGTATTCTGCAGTGACATGCCATCCCATATGAATTGTGTTTAGCGGGGCCATCATTCAATGACCTCAAACACACCTCCAGGATATGTAAGGGCTATTGGACAAAGAAGGAGAGTGATGGAGCGCCAGATGACCCTGACCCTGAATCACTAATCTAAACCTCATTGAGATGGTTTCTGATGAGTTGGACGGCAAATTAGCCAACAAGTGTCCAATACCTCTGGGTACTCCTTTAGGACTGTTGGGAAACGATTCCAGGTATTATATGCCTATAATATATAAAACTTATTCAGTTTTTTTGCTTTCTAAATAATTCCACACGTGTTCCTTCATACTTTTGATCAGTATGAATTAACAATGTAGAAAATAATAAAAACTACTGGATGTGACAGTGTGTCAGAACCTTTCACTTGTACATACATTTATATACCTGCTCTGACTTCTGGTGCTGGCTAGAGCTGCACACATCTAAAATTTAAGGGCATCACTATATAATCAGAATGCTAATTTGTACTGTGACATGTTATGAATGTGGGCAAGTGAACAAAAGCAGAGGAAGGGACTTGGAAGGAGGGATGTGGATAGTGGCCCCTCCACAGCAGGGAGGTGTCTGTTAGGTAGCAGGATTTCAGTGATGCGTCACAGCTACTAGAGTGGAGGAAAAACATGATCCCCGCTCACCTCTATTGCTGTTGCCGGTGTCGCCGGTCTCACAGACACCTGCAATGTGGAGCACAGTGACACAGAGATGTTACTCATCTTGAAAGTCAATTTACGCATTGCAGATGAAGTTGATAAAAAGGCTCAGGGAGTGGTAAAAGTAATCATTGTGCAAGATTATTCTGCTTGACTCTTTTTACTTTTTATCAAATTGCTTCATGCAGAAAAAAAAAAGTAGATCATCCTGAAACCAGTTTAGAAATTTGAGAGCAACTTTTCATGCACGGCACTCAAGTTCTTATTTGTACCGATGCTTAATCTTCTGGAGTTTCAGCGCCTTCCTAAAGAGTTACACTTCAAAAAAAGAACGTAACAAATGCGAGAAAGGAGAGAGATGCATGCAAAATTAATTACAGACTGCCATCCCCGTAAGGCAGCCCAAGACCCCCACCCCCCGCCTTCCCCCCCTCCACACATCCTTATCCCTCTATATCCTCCCTGTTACCACTGTAGTCACACAATTCCTTCGTTGTCACTCACTGAAAAAAAACACTCTGCACCCCCCCCCCCCCCCCCCTTTGCAACAACAATCATTCAAACAAAGCACACTATAAAAATAACCACACTCCCCAGGCAGTCTAGTGATAATGTAAACAAATACAACTGCTTAGGCGTGATAGAAGAACGTGCACAATCCAAAGTGTTTTCAGTGTTCTCTATGTTTACAAGAACAAGTCTTGGTCAAGGTTATTTGATCTGGTTTGTATTTGCAAGTTTGAATATAAATTGACAGCGTTCTTAAAGCACAGCATTGCATCTATGGCGTTGTGACTAGGAGGCTGCCAGCTATGGAGAACACGCATTCCACTATTTCTTCAGTGTAAAACTAATCGGCTGCAACATATTAGAATGAATTACTCCTCTTGTAGTCACCCAAAGGGACCCAAGGACTGCTGAAAAGCAGGAAGGATGAAGCAACAACAAACCCCTTCTTCCTTTTTTTTTTTTACCTTTTGATCTCAGGCATGGAACTATCCAGGGGGGAAAATGTTCTTTTACATAAAACTATTCGAAGGAACAGTGTGGAGGACTTAGACAGATCTATTAGCAGAAATGGAAAACAGTCATCATAATTATGTTTTTTTTGAGCGTGTAATCACCTGTAACTATGAATCACAGTGTTTTTGTCACAATAGAATGAATCTTCATATTTACATAGGGAGCATCCTGCCTTGTTTCTACAGACAAACCAAACACTGGCTCTAGTGAGGGTCTTTTGCATTTTTATATGATAAAGTGGTGACCACTATAGGTTTCTTCAGCAGCGTGGAGTCTTGAACTGATTATTGCATTCTGCATCTGATATTTATACAAAATTAGAGGTGCGGAAAGAATGACAATAACAAAATAGCATTTGAGCAACATGCAGTACACACATTCAAGTTCAAGGATAGGGAAACTACCTTTAACCCCACATTCATCCGGAGTCTGAATCGGTGTTAATTTCCAGCTACACTGCACATTCAAGTTCATTAACAATTTACTAAATAATAGAAATTTTATTTCAAAATAGAAAACATTTTATAGTGTACTCACATCACGTATGAATTTGGATTGGTGTGCAGTTTGTTCTGAATGTGGACAAAGCTTCAGACTTTAAGGAGGGGAGGGAAAGGTATTCAGTTGGTTGCAATTCGCAACCTCACCACTAGAGGGCACTACATCCTCTACACTGGTCCTTTAAAGCGTCTTCAAGTAACATTTGTATCTTATTTTCATAGTTTTGACTCTGTGGCTCTGATTTCTGTCACTAATTGCAGCATTATACTTACCAAGCTGATTGATCTGGGATCATAGAAGCATGTCCGCCCATGTGTGACCTACCACGCTTGGTTCACTTGTGCACAGCACACTAACACTTTTCCTGTGCGGTGAGGGTTTATTACAAGCTTTACTATCAGTCAACTTATTTAAGGCATATCACACGTCTGTCTTTCTTGCCTCACTGTTGCAGCAAAGTCATTGTGCGCCCAGATGTCAGCAATTACTTTGTTTTCAAACTGACAAAGACACAAGTTGACAAGACCAGAAGAGAAAAAAAAAAGAAACAGAGAAGTTATCATGTAATGCCATCTGCTATATTTATCAAAAAAGAAGATCTGCCACCAAACTTACTGTAATAGAGTTAATTGACAGGGAGCATGTAGACAGACATTGTGCCACATGTTTATGAGAAGCGGCCATATGGCATTAATAGTGATTACATTAATTATACAATCACAAGAAATGATATGCCAGTCATTAACAGTTCTCCATATATTCACTACTGAGTGGAACAGAACTTCCATCATATGAGCTAACAGCATGCCTATGTGCAGCAGCAGGAGCCCACTGAAGCACTGGCCTCATTCCAGATGCTCCTTTCTTCGTCTCTCCCAGGTAATAACAACACAGTCTTGGTGCTAGGGCAGCATCCTCCTCTTCTTATACGGAGCCCCGATCAAAACAAAAGTTCAGAATTTCAGTTGACTGTGGCCCCAGCCTGCCTCTTCTTGCCTGAAGCTAGGAGGCAACAGCGAGGCTGGTCTTTCTCTCTTTCTCTGTCTCTAATTTGACTCCAGTGTGCAGACAGTGGAGGGGCTATCATTTAGGGGAGGATCTGAGTGTGCCGTGGTAAACACATAAACAAGATGGGGGAGAGAGAAAAACTGGCCTCTGTCAAGGTTCTGCTGAAGGAGAGGCACAGTCCGCAGAGGGCAGATAAGAAAGAAAAAGAGGAGAAAAACAGCCTGAATTGACTCCCTCAGCAGGAAACTGGACGGCTTACGCCAATGTTTTTTAAGGCTAAGACCAAGGACCTGAGGAGCCCTTGTCAGTGTCTCCCAGCCTTCGTTTTGGCATGTAAAATATCAGTTTGCATGGTAACTGAATTTTAATCTAGGTTACTCTAAACATTAACATTTTGGTTAATGTAATATCTCTGAAGCAAGTCAGACGTTGCGTTATGGCAATAGGCAAACTCAGGAAAGGTGACTGGTAATGATACTTTCAAATGGGTATTTGATCTGATTCCTCATATTTGAGCTGTATTCACATTATCTTTCATTATCATGATGTTTCAGTGAAGACAAGAGAGACTGAGATCAAGACAGATTAATTTACGAGTTAGCCGAGGTCACGGAGCAGATCAAAAAAGACGTAAGACATTTGTCTACAAACTGAAAACGTCTTCCTTTCAGAAGTTAAGCAAAAACATCCCACAGAGAAAAAGTCCTTCAGACAAAAATGTGCATGTGCTCACATTTCCACACGTAGAAGACAAGGGAGAGGAAGGAAGAGAGTTAGGCATAAGTCACCCCGGTATGCAGACAAGCAGAAAATTACATCCCCCCCACCTTCCATTCATTATTAGACAAGAGGTAGTTAGCGTTTTGTTGGTCAGCATTAGTGTGCTGCAGCACAATATTCAACCATGATTGAAACCGGACAGCAATTGAGAGTAAGACTGAGACACAGATTTGTATGAATATCTGACAGATACTTGATAGCTTCGGTATAAGCGCTCTTATTATTTCTCATAACCTTCGAAGAGCTTTTGTCACGATCACCAGTGGTTCTGCTCTTGCGCCACTTTTAATGGTCTTGTCATTCCATCTCAGTCAGCCCACAAGGGAGGCAGTCTCTGTGGGTCACCCACATAGCAGCATGGGAACCGTCTCTGCTTAATGTTCCAGACAGGAGCCTTGGGCAGAACAGGAGGTTCCCTTTGTCCCTCAGCCACGGGACATCTCACTGTCTTTTATTCAACTTCTCCTCCTGAGCAGTGGAAGAATAAAAACAATCGATGGAGGTGCGGAGGTTTAGAAGTGTTCATGCCCTACAGTGTCAGTTCCCCAGGAGAGTTTCTTCTGTTCATTTGATCCCCAAAGCGTGGCGTGGCGGGCTGGTGTGCTGTGTCTGAACAGGTCTTAGCTTTGATCCCAGACAGATCACACAGGTGTCCAGCTGCTCTAACTCCAACAATGAACATGGCCGATCACAATCTCAGTCTGGGGGAAAACTGAAAACCATCAACCGCCTACTTTAACCAACAGTTGCTCAGTAATGTCTGTGAGAGGCCCACTAGAGTACGTCCAAATTAAATACACCACAAAGACATTTTCTGATTGAATCTCTTTCAGTGAGTGCATATGGCATTTCTATTTTGCCTGTGTTTACTCTTTGTTTTCTGCAGCCTTTATGAAGCAGTTAGAGGGCTGCTGCTTACTCAATAGCTCTTCATCTTGAGAGAATGAGGTAGGAAAATGTCAAGGTCTGTACCAGTATCTATCGACGCGCAATGCCTTTCAGGAGATGAGAGCAAAATTAATTTCACTGTGTAAACTGGGTGGTCTGTGAGGGGACCAGTGCCTGGTCTGTACTGGGCCATGTATATTAAACAAGTATCAAAGAGCCCCTCATTGAACTTTGCATGGACTAATAGCTCTGGGCTTGACAGGCCTACTGCAAAGATAATTAAAGACATCCATGTTCAAGCAAAACAAGACCGGGTGGACCTCAACAAGTGTCCAACCCAAAGGAACTAATGAGCTGGTAAATGTGGAAAGGAGGCTATTTTCATATGTTAATGTTACATTTGTAGTGCGGGCTTGTGGAAATTGCTAAGCTGCATAAGCTTCTACTCTCAAAAACAGTAAAAAAAAAAGAAAAGAAAATTGTGGTGAAGAGGGGGTTCAGCATTGATAGCTGGAGTTTTCTTTTCTATGAGAGGGAACACTGTCTGACAATCTGAGCCAATTAAAGAGCACTGAGCTGTGACCTGCGGGCTAGGGAGATGAAAACAAGCCTGTTCAGTAAACACTGTGACCGCCCCTCTCTACTGCTATCCTCCTGAAAAGCCAAGAGTCTTCATTAATATTCCGGCTTTCTTCTCCCTAAGAAAAGGCCATGGGGTTGTGGACACTAAGTAGCATTGTGCTCCCCTGCGGGTTTGGGTAACCTTGCAGTGGTGGTTGTGGTGGGGCGGCCCCGAGTTGGGTCAGGGTCCTCTAAACAGACTGAAAAGGCCCAAGCTCATTACACAGGAATGGGCCATGCTTGACAAGATGAGGAAACACAAAGTACTCTGAATGAGTGAAAAGAGAACGGGACACCATCTGCCTTGGGGTTAAGCTACTACTCAGAGCAAAGTGAAGGCGGTTCAAAGGCGGTGAGTTATGGCAAGAGGAAAAGGGGATACAGCCGACAACATACGTTGCAAAGCATGAAGGGAAAAATGACCACTGGCAAACTTTTGATAAGACACAAGGTTGAAAGAAGCAGGAAAGCCAGTCTCCAAATGTCTCCACTGGCAATATCCCCCTTTTTTCTGTTCGCTATTTTGTTCAAGATAGTGGGGAACAGTCACTGTGGTCTGTCAGAAGACAAAGGATGAGATTAAAAAAAAGAAAGAGGCAGAACACTGAGATACACAGAGATGAAAGGAGTACGTGAATAACTGATTAAGTGAAGACGTGAGAGAGGGAGACAACACAAAAATAGACACGGAAGGGAAAAATGCAAAAGAGGCCTCCCCCTGTGTGACCTACATACCTGCTAAACCTGCTGTCAGTGGTGGCCTGTTCCTCTCTCATCACTCACTGAATTACTTTACATAATCTTTAGACTCTCCACGCGCTGCTAGAGGGCTTGCCGCAAGAAAGCCGCCCGCTGGTGTTTTTAATACCTATTGTGGTTTACTATATCAAGGCACACTGTCCCCTTGCAGGGGAGCGGCAGTGGGTGATGTGTCTAACCCCGGCGATAAGATAAAACGGGACGCTACGTGGCTGAGCGAGGTGTAGAAGTATGCAGAGGGAGGCCTGGGTGTTCGTGTGCTGCCGAGGACATTGCTCAGGCCACGCTCTGAAGTTACGCATTGATTCGCAGTTATAAAGTGATGCCTCTTTTGGGCAGCTCAGGGTTTTCCACAGTAGATCATGGATCGCACTGGTCAATATAATCAAAGTGCTTGTCTAGACGGTGTTCTACTGTTCCTGCACAGTAGCCGTCTATCACCGAAAGGTCAGCAAGAGAACAGCTTGATTAGTTGACCAGAGGAGTAGCTCCATTTATATGTATCAGCTGCTTAGTTTGGGGACAGCTAGAGATATAGTTATGGAGAATGAAGACTCTGTGATTTCACTTCTCTGCTGGCGACTGTCTTCTGTGATGAACTGTAATCTATTAATTCTTCATAGGGGTTGTACCGACTAGTCGACTAATCGACTTCACTGCTGTGCCGTGACGCTTTAAGCAGGAAGTCGACTTGTGGTGACAATAACAACACGGACGCCTCCTAGAAGACAGGTGAGGAGTCCAGTGGGTTATCGCCGCAAACTAGCAGCGGTTCATCAAGTGTGTGGAAAATACTTCACTAAACATGAAGCCCATACTACCGTGACATGCAAAATATATAAGTCAGTCCTGAAATACAACAAAAGTACTAAGTACTGCATTACACACTTTTCTGAAAAGGCACCCGCTAACGCTAGGAAGGAACGGTCGAAATCCTCTCAGCAACAGTCAATTAACAACTTCGCCAAACATCCCGCGGTAACAGAGAGAAGGAGGCTGCAAATGAACAATTTGTTAGTGGATTTCATTGTCAAAGTTATTAGACCTTTAACTGCTATACAAGGAAAAGGCCTCGGAGATATGCGGCATTTTAATTTTTTCTTCCTTTGTGTTTGACTCTACAATATCTATTCAGGTCAAGAACATAGATTTTATTGTTGCATTGTTGGGTTTTTATGTGTGACGTCATCAACTAGCTGACGTTGACTCGAATTTCACCGCATATTAATCGACTTTAAAAAAATCGGAAGTCATTCAACACCTACTTCTTCATCATCTTTCACATAGCATGCTATAATATACAGAACTGTATCAGATTTTCCGATCTGTGACTAATGTTTATTTTAATTATCAAATCATTTACACTAATTAATTAATTAAATTTCTTAATTAACTGGGTGATTGTTTGGCCTGTGAATAACAGAAAACGATTGAGTTTCCCAGAACCCTAGGTGACTTCATTAAAATTGTTTGCACAAAACACGAAAATATATATTTATATAATATAATTATTAATGAACAGAAATGATTAAAAATTGATTAATAATCAAGTATGCAGAATTATCAGTCCATCTCTACATCCTATGTAATGTAACATTGTAACTAATGATGTTTTTATGGTAAACAAATTATTCATTCACTAATTTTCTGTAAACGTTTGTTCTGTGAAGGGCCATGGGGGGGTTGGAGCCTATCCCAGGTGTCATTGGGGGAGAGGCGGGGTACACCCTGGACAGGTTGCCAGTCTATCGCAGGGCTAACACAGAGAGACAGACAACCATTCACAGTCACACACCTACAGCCAATTTAGAATCACCAATGTCTTTGGATGGTGGGAGGAAGCCGGAGTACCCGGAGAGAATCCATGCAGACACAGAGAGAACATGCAAACTCCACACAGAAAGGCCCCAGTCGGCCTGGATTTGAACCCGGAACCTTCTTGCTGTGAGGCATCAGTTTTTCCAGTTCATTGTTCAGTCCACAAAAGCAAAAGAGACCAAAGAAATCTTCTTTTGACTGTCAAATTCTCTCTGCTGCCATGTTAAAAATATATTCATTCAATGAATTTGTTGACTAAATGCGGCATCTTTATATCATGCTGTGAAAAAAAAGGTGTATATCTAAAAAAAAAAAAAATAATAATACTAAAATATTAAATCCGAAGGGTTAAAGACTTAAAATCCCAACTGTCATGTCTGAGTCTCAAAGAACATTGTTGTCAGTATCTGATCTGTGTTTTCTTCTGACTGAAGCAGCGCCACCATCAAATCTTCCCCACTCCCTCCAGGAGACAGACAACCCGTACGGAGATCACTCATCACTCAAGCGGCGTCTTTTCCGTCTGTGTGTGTTTTTATAGGAGGTGTGTGAGTGACTGTGACTAAAATATGTCGCAGGCTTCTCGAAAACACATTTGTTGCATCTGTGCCACCTGACAAATTCTCTCTCTCTCTCTCTCTCTCTCTCTCTCTCTCTCTGCTCGGAGTTGATTCATTTGCCATTTTTTTTGTGAGGCAAACAGTGGGTGGAGACAGGATAGGAGAGATGATCAAAAGAGGAGCTTCAAAGGAGAACAGAAAAAGTGTGTCCCCCCGTAGCCTGTTAGATGAGGCCCCCTCTCTTTGAAGCAGGCTTCTGGGCCAGAGGTGACCAACATAATGGACACTGCGCGTCTACTCTCCGTCTCCGGCTAAATAAGAGTCTCGTGTCTCCCATCAATAGGAAGATATTACAAAATGACGGAGGGTGCAATCTGCAGAAATAGATGTTCTGTTTAAACAAACAAAAACAACAAAAAAAAAGAAAAATCGCAGCCTAGATTTTAACTCAATGCCGCTGTCACACACAGTCAGTAACTTCATGAGTCACCATAGCAACCACAAGCCCCTCCCAAACGTTCATCACTTTTTAAGTGCTTCCTGAAAACATTTCTCTGGCTACTTGCATGCGCTTTGTATTTCTTCATTATTTTCCAATGTATTCTCAGTGCACTCAGAGTTGACAAACAGAGAAAGGCAGCATTACTAATTCTAATGCTCGATTAATTTAATTTGAATGCCTTTAGCGGCTCCATTAAGAATAATGGCCAAAAAGCCACAATTGAATGTTTACATTTTTCAAAAAAAATATATTTTTTTATTTAATTACTTCGTGCATTACATTTGTTTTCTCTGCTGCCTTGAAAATGTGGAAGGATCACAGTAATATAGTCCTTATTTTATTCACCAAGAAACAGGTTGGGCGAAATCTACCGAGTCCAGTGTAGTTTAAGAAAAGAGAATAAGAGTCGAATGGACTTCAGCGATAAAAGCTGAAGAAATACAGATAATGATAAGACCATGGGCATCCACTCATGGCTCTCGGACACAATGCCTCAGCATGGCTGTGATTGGGTGTAGCTGCTGTTTCTGAGCTCTCACAGTCAGTGGAAAAAACTATAAATTACAAGCATAGCCTAATGCCTTCAGCCAGGGGCAGCTTGCTCCCTCAGGAGCCGCACTGTTACAGTATACAATGTTATGCCAAAAGCTAATTGTGTGCTGACAACTCTTAGCCACAGGAAGGACCACACTGCTCTCCAGAATTAGATTTACATCACCAGTATCCCATTGTTCACAAAAGACCAAGACAAAGGGCACAAAACAACCAATTAAGTAAAGTTTGAAATCCGCCCCCCTCCCCTTTTTGTAGACGAGGAAACAGAAATGCAAAGTGCACTTCAGCAGCAACAAATTCTGAGCGGAATATACCAGTGAGTTCTGGGATAAATTATTCAAGCTGGTGAAAAGAACAAGAAAAATCCTTTTTGATTTGCAATGGATTACTAAGACATTCGACTCTTTGTACTCGATGCTTTAACATAAAAGAGCAACCACACAGGGTCACTGTGCTGTGATAGTTTCGTGTGTACCTTCACATTGCCAATGGCAAACCTGCTGGATTTCAGAAGTGCCATTTGTGTCGGCTTACTGTTCTGTTACACTCAAGCTGTTCCACTAAGGGAGAAAAATACGTAGAAATCAATAACATCCCCCAAACAACACTTGCAAACAAGAGAATAAAACCAATTCTCGAGACAGTTGTTAGAGGTTTTTTTTTTTGGTTTTTTTTGCACCTCTATTTGAAGCATTTCTTATTGTACGTGAGGAGAGAGGTGGATGAATAATGTACATGGAGTTTGGCACCATGTGGCACTTGTGGCTGCAGCTGTGCTTTCTGCTCAGAACCTCACACACAGTGAGCTGTGGGCGGTTGTGGCAAAGTCGCAGTCAAAGCCATCAGCAGTGTATGCGCAACACATCCTGACCACTGGCTTAGGGCAGGGGAAAATAAACATTTTGTGCGAAAATATTCATTGAATGAACGGACTCAAATAACAATAAATGACGGAAGATGGGTGAACCTACGTTTACTTGAGTTGCTGTGATGTTCTGAACAACACAAAAGGTCTGAAAAGCAAAAACAAAAGAGAGAAAATTGAAGTGTGAGAGGAGCGGGGGGGGGGGGGGGGGGGGTGTCAGCTCTGTGCTGATGCCTCGTCTCTGCCGTGTTGAGACTTAGATTTTTGCGATAGCCTGCTGCGTCCAACTCTCCATCTCCCCTGCAGGGTCCCTCCTGTCTGGCTTCAGCATGCCATTACAGTCTGTCCTTACTTGTGCCTCTGGTGTGCACCCAAACACCCCTCTAAAGAATTCCCACTAGCCAGCCCATTTCTTCCCCGGTGAGTCTTAACCGGCTTTATCAAAAACAGGAATATATAAGGAACACTTGAGGATATGTATTGTAGATTCAGCTCAATCTATCAGTCACATTTTCTTTAAAAAAAATGGCAGTGGTGATACATAATAAATTGACAGGCAATGTAACAGGAAATACTGACCACGGCTTGTGTCCGTGCACCGTATGACATAAAAGGTGAAACTTGTAGCATGAGCTGCTGTGGCATTGAACCCATGCAGCCATTAAATCTCACCTTAGGAGCAAAGACAATAGCCACAATAGCAATACTCCTGCAGGAAAACCACACAGCATGAAGGAAAAACAATTCCTGTCCACAACTCTGATTTATTTATTCCTAGCTTAAGGCAAAGACAGTGTTATTTTAATTTATGGGTGTACCATGAGCTTACTGAAGCGCGTGCCCACTCTCACAAGTCACCGGAACAAAGCTTGCCGAGCAGACATTCCAAAAGCAATAACACTGCAGCCCCTCTATTTCGATTTTAAAGCATGTTATGAATATTCATAAATACTGGCTGCTTCCGATTCAATTTTTGGGAGCCTTTATAGCATCCAAACTATCAGCCTGAGAATCTCATTGCCTGTGCAGGAAGATATCTAATACACATGATTTATATAGTGGAGCATGCAGCCTGATTTAAAATACTATATCTCCCTGCTGCCTTCCCTCTTATATATCTCTACTTCACAGACATATTCAAGAGGACAAAAACCCACAGAATATAATATTTGCTCTACACTGTTTGGATTATTGCTTTGGTTTATTATAGGGTTGCATTAAAGTAATTTATAGAGTTAAGAACAACATGGCTAAAACCGTGAACATAACTGCTGCATATTCCCATGAACAGACTTGCAAGGTAAACAACAGATGGTACAGTTTGGCAATATGAAGTGATAAGACATCAGCAAATGACCTGCGCGCTATCCTAGATCTTTATCCACTTTAGGGAAGTGTGTGTAGACTGAATAAATTATTACACTCACGGGTTCTAATGATGATGGCGGTGAAAATGCCTAAAACACAAAGCTGTTTTATTTAGCTTTGTATTATTTAGTGTGACTGAGCCAGGGCTGAGATGCTTAGCTGTGATACACACTTCCATATGTGCAATATTGAGCTATGTGAGAACAGCGGGGTGCCAACAGACATCGCTGACAACTGGGAGCACGTGGGAAATAAATGTGCCGGATGTTAGTTAAAAAACACTGCAGAGACATGTCTGTCTATAGCACATCCTGTGATGTGGAAGCACTAATACGAACGGCGTGACCTGTTCGTTATGAGGTTCATCAGCGAGGCTTCCTGCTAAGATTATATTCAAAGGATTAGAAGGTAGCAAATAATTCTGAAATAAAATGCATCCACGTCTTCAGGTGGCTGGCTTGTGTCGGGTACAGTTTACTGTAAATCCCTCTCGGGGGATTACAATTCAATGTACACGACTCGACAATTAAGCAAACAACAAATTAGAAAGCAATACTCAACAAGAGCCAAGAACTCTCACTTTCTGAATTGCCTTTTCTTGATCTTGTGTTTAAGAGCTTTGCAGAAATGTACACATTTGCTGCAAAGCTCAATACATCTCTATCTTGCCTGCAGCGATTCTCCATTTTTGTTAAGACAACATTGGAAAACAGAGTAAATACAAAACATTTTATGTCACGCTTTCTCATATTCACATGTGTCAGTAAAATACTACTCGATTGGGAATATAATAACAAAGCAATGAATAGAAAATAGGGTGGAAGTTGAGAATTGGAGGTTCAGAAGACCCCCATACGCACACATGCTCTGACTCACAATTTCACGCACACGTGTGCAGCCACCTCATATTCAGCTGTCCTCAAATTGTTTGATTCATTACTCATTCCTCCCATCATTATGAACCATTTTATTACTCCTTTCAATGAAGCAGATTTAACCTCTATGGCCATGAGCAGGCAGCCTGATTACAGTTATTATTTTTAATAAAAGGTATTGGCTCTGGAATCATTTGGTCTTGTCCTGTGAATGGCTGGTTATGCACGGCTAAGCCAGGCTTGTGTTGGCCCGCACGAGATTCAATATCCGAGACAGTTTGGGTGTGCACTCCGTCCAAGGCCCTGCTCTTCCACACAAAATGCAATCTGCCTGCAATCAGGAGTGACACCACTGTTTACTGCCTGACATTGCCGCCGCAGCCAATGGTAACCTAGACAGTGACGGACAGTGGCGGGCTCAGGAAAGACACACTCAACGGGCTGGAGTGAAGCCTTCCAGTGAAGGGAAGCCTGTGGCGTGTGTAAGATATATTCTGCGGGCTTCTCAGAGAGGATGGAGAAGGCTATCTGAGATGGATCTATCAGGAATTTTCACTCTCACCCCAAATTAATTGAATGTCAGTCAAAGGGAAAGTGAAATGGAGGTGAGAGGGTGACTCAGACCTTTGTGTTAACGCGGTGGCGGGAGAAGGATGGCTGGGTTTCACAGGTCTTGCCTTAAATTCTCAAGACAGTACACTTAATAAGTGAGAAGCCACAGAAAAACAAGAGGTAAATAAAGACGGATATCCCATGTGGCCAGAAACATAAACTGTGGCTACACTGAGAGAGATGTCCAAACAAAGTGACTGGCTTCATGGCACTCATAAATAAAGTCTTAATATGCCACAACCTTGCTAAAAAATGATATCTAAATCATAAATGCATTTACGAGACTGTTCTATAAATAATGTCTTTTATTTAAGACTTAATTATTCAGCACTACTGTCAGGAATGAAACATATCTAAATCCCTCTCTCTGTATTTTCCATTTTCTCTACACAGCTTGTGGCACTGAGCCAGCTATGTTGCCTTCCTCACTCACTCAATTGTTACTCAAACAGAAGTAAATAGTGCATTTAAGGGGGACTATTTTGAGCTGTGGATTCAGGGCAACTCATTTTAGTTCAAGGGCCACACACAGCCCAATTTCAACTCCAAAGAAGTGCAAGTACAGTATGAAAATGTTGACATTTAATGAAATATCCTTTTACAAAACATCTTATGAACAACTTGAAATTCTGGCACTTGTTGTCTACTGTTTAGTTCGGGGTGTTGCGTTCTGTCCGCTGCTGTTAAAAGGAGACTAGTTGCTCTCTATGTGTCTGCATTGTCTGTCTCCTTGTCTCATTTAGAGCTGCTGCCGGGCTGCTATCTCACCTGCATCTCATCATCCATTCAAGCCGAACACAACTTAAAGACCTTCTACTCTCCCACTCTTCACCACTTCCTCAGTTTACCTCCGTGGTAGTCATCCGCAAACCAGCTATTGACGTTTTGTCAATTTTTGAAGTGCTATTCCTAATGTACCTGCCTTCTCCTTTTGGCTACAGGTGCTGCCCACGCTCCAGCTTTCTCGCCAGCCTGCTCCTGTGGACTCCTTTGTTTCTTTTTGGAACTCCGCTCAAGCTTTTGTTAACTTTAATTATTAAACTCCTGATTTTGTGCCTGAACACATTTGATTCCTGCGCCTGGGTCCTTTCCTTGGGTTTTGAGTTGTCCACAAGATAACAGCTATTCTTGCTAAAACACTGGACACATTAGGAATAACAATTTATTGAGAAATTGCAGTTAATGTCTTCTATGTCATTTTCCCTCTTTGCAACTTCACGCCGGGGCCAGATTAGAGCCTCTGTCGGGTCGGTTTTGGCCGGCGGGCTGTATGTTTGACACCCCTGCTCAGTTGCAGTTCTTCAAATGGTCACTTGTAGCTGACTCCAGAGGTGGATTGATCCCCAAAGTGTTAAAATGTCTGACTTTAACACCCTAAATTGTTTACAGCCTGGTATACACATGGTTTGTATAGTTAATTTGCCCAGTGACAGGTGGGTGCAATCACATTGCACCTTTGTTAATTAGCCAGGAGTTAGTTGAAGTTTGGCACTGTCAAAGCATCATGAGCTTCTAAACCGCTCCTCCTGAAACCGACGGGTGACATCACAGAGGCATCATCCATCTTTCTTTATGCAGTCCACAATTAATAAATAGGCGACGCTCTTGTCAAATCGTTTTGAAAATAACAATTGTGCAGAGCAATAAGGTATGTTTGGCTTTGCATACACACCCAACACTTTACAGGGGATTTGCTGACTTAAATTCAGATGCATTAAAGAGAAAAAGACATGGCTTGTATTTACATTACAACTCTCCAGAATAGCAGCACAGTTGTCATAGTTGTTACCGCATGTGTGATCACACTCAGCTATGATGTAGCATAGATATATACATACACGTACGTACACTCACTTGCCGGTTCATTATGTATGCAAGTTAATGCATATATAATGTTATGCATCTGAACGAATGTACTGTAATATAACAGTCCTGCATTAAATCTTGAAGGTTATGGTATTGAGTATTGTTTGAAAATCACTGAGAGAGCTGTTGATTTGACTCTGTTTTCATTTTGGAGGCTGTGGTTTGTAGTACTATTGAATTGTACCATGTTGTACCGACACATGTTTCTATTATTTTGACCTCCTCATTTTAGTCAGAGGGCTAAAACACAAAAAAAACACTTAAGTCTTTAATTTAACACAGATTAACGGCGCCACAAAGTACATCCTCCCAAATGATCATACAGTTGAGTTATCATCTTTCTAATGCTGTTTCAACATAAACATTAGATCAGTCATGAAGGGGGATTCAGTTCTGGGAAGTTATATTAGAAAACATTCATTTTCAGTAGTGTACCTAATGAACTGGCAATTGAGTGCATGTAAATCCACTGCCTTACAGGGTATGGCAAAACAAGGACAAGTAAGATTTAAGACATAATTAGGTAGTTCGTCACATTTTCAACAACAAGCTAAACACCTAAATACAACTTATTTTCATGACTGCTTTCATATAGGTGTAACAGTCAGTCTTAATTTTACACTCTACTGCGACTAGCTGCTCTAAACATCTCCATCATGGCTTCCTCAGATGCGCCACACCACCTGAGGCTCAACTGCAATGCTTGTGATATTAGATGGGTGATGAAACAGATCTTAGATTGGGAGAGGCTGATTCCAAACCAGCAGACAACAACAACAACAACACTGACCCCTCTGATTCAATATGCAACTATACAAATACATTGAACTGGACAAGGAAAGTCACACAGAGAGAAAGTCAGTCCTTCAGACTCTCAGTCAAGTCACATCAGATCTTACCTTCCATCTTCTCAACTGTCTCGACTTCTGCCATCTCAGCAGCAGGCTGCTCCTCCTCTGCTGGAAGAAAGTGAGCAAAGTTGTGATCTTCGACTGCGCAACCAGTCGTGCAAATGTAGTGCAACTGTCTTTAAGCAAAGCTAACTGATCGTCTTTGTTAATGTGCCTTAGTGCATGCACATGCTGTGGGCTGTGAGGTGCCAGAGACAGAATATTATGTCCATGCCTGATCTGCAACACCAACACAAGGATCTGTGCTCTTCTTCACTCTGTTTAATCCTTGATGAGAGATGAAAAATACTTAAATAAATAAATAAAAAACTCTAGCAGGGGACATCCTTATTGTGCATTTATAGCATCTCTCATCCATGGACTGTAATTTTAAACTGCCGGCAAATCAAAAAATGTAAACATCTGTGTTTCTGTTTTGTTATGCAGTCATTATGCCGGCCATCAGGGTTTCTCGGATTGATATTAATCATATCCGTCTGCCTCAGTGGCCTGTGGTTGTTTTGATAGTTGCAGTGACAAAATAAAATGAAAGGCAAGGTAATCAGACAATCACCTGGACATTTTTCAGGTCTGTAATCTTTTTTTTTTTTGGTGACTGACAGCCTGTGTAAGGTTTGGACATAAAAGGATAACGAAACCTCCCCACCCCCAAACTGCCCTTGCATTCATACCTTTTTCTTCACTTTTATCGTTTTTGATGCCTTTTTCTTCGCCCTCATCTTTGCCGTCGTCAGTGACTGTATCTTCAGCTGGCTCCTGGTTTTCATTTTCACCTCCACACTGTTCCTGATTTGGCTCTTCATTGACCGTATTTTCATCTAAAGGCACACAAAATAAAAGGACGTACGTTTAGGAGGAATAAATTCAGGCATGGGGAGTCAAAGCCTTCACATTAATTCCTATAACACGCTGCAGAAAACAAGCCCATGCTTCATTTCCACTGACAGAAATCTGTCAGAAACATTTTCACACCAACAGGTTGCTCTTTTTCAATCTGAATGGAGGCTGACAGGACAGAAGGAAAAACTGTCAGACACATGAAAATGCAAAGGAAAATACTTTATGCTGTATATGGTAGTTTAAATGTAAATATGATTTATAATCATGTTTTTTTTTTTATGGCTGGTTGCTACACAGCACCTAGCATGTCTTAGGGTTAAGGTGGTCACTACCGTTTGAAGGGAATGTCAGTTCTAGTGCTTAAATCTCTCTAGTGTTGGTAGTTAAAGGAAAAACATCTGAGAAATGCATGCAACACAAGTAAAATTTGGAGTAAAAGACACTCGCTGTAGGTAAATGGGGTAAAACAGGTCTGTGCAAGATTACAAGTAACCAAGGCCACAAAATTGAACGACGTATCGATCAGAGGTGTCTGGTTTTCAGCTGGAATACACAAACACACTTAAGAAAGCTATAACTGCTGCATTTTTGGCTGAATTATCTTGCAGGTGTGTTTTTTTTTTTTTTTTTTTAAAACTGTATATCTTTGCTTTTCCTTGCTTTCCGTTTATGTCTCATGAGGACGTAATTACATATCTCAAGTTTTGGATAGCATCCCAAGGCTGCGTTCGCTAGAAATCGCTTATAGGATATCGACAAATTTCACGTTCAGAGAGCCTCTATCTGTCAAATCGCTGTCAATGGGACGGGATTTGAATAAAACAAAAACAGAAGAGCGGCAAGGCACCGCTCGCTGGCAGTATGCAAATGCTGAATCTTAATTATATAGCAGCAGCAGCGGCAGAGAGAATATTTGGAAAAGAGAAATGGTTCTGGCTCAAAGTTAATAGTCGTCCCTTTGTGTCACACACACATGCATGCACTCACACACACAGCACAAGAGAACACATCAGAGTCTTAGGATCTAGTATACAGATGCATTTAAATCTTTGTATACTAGTTATTTCTGTGTATCTTTCATCTAACTCTGAGCTGAAGTGAAAGGCAGAGCAAAGACATTGGTCAGCTTGAACAAGTCCCAGCTCCTTTAGAGATAAGAGTCACATCAGAGACAACAATGACACACTGACGACACT
The DNA here is from genome assembly GCF_963514085.1 of Chelon labrosus. Classification (NCBI taxonomy): domain Eukaryota; kingdom Metazoa; phylum Chordata; class Actinopteri; order Mugiliformes; family Mugilidae; genus Chelon; species Chelon labrosus. Next base: position 19,455,040 of record NC_140348.1, read on the forward strand.
GCGTAATCACAGCCCCACCCATGCTGGAGCCTTGATTCGTAACTGTACCATACCTTGATTCTGACTCTGCATCTCCACATCGTCAGTTACCACATCTGGAAACAGAAGACAAATTAAAAAGAGTAGAAAACATTTGAGTTCAGTGCTGGTGCCTGGAGTTGAATAGACTTGGCTTTCGATATCACCTCAAACAGCCCTTTCATTCCATCTCTTTGTCTAGCTTTGTCTTTGTACTGCAGTATGAGAGCAATGGAACCACAAAGACGTGCATAAATTAAGTGACAAAAAAGAAGGGAAAAAGAATGTCACTTCTAAAGCCATACATAATTGAGGGATTTCTTTGTTCCAAGCTTCTGTGATAAGGGAACTTTTTTTTTTGGGTAGAGTGGCAGCACACAGGATGGAAACGCTGAACTGAAGTGAATAGAAAATTCAATTTTTGATGACAAACGACGTCAAGAAGCACTGGTAGAGCTGAGAGGCTCAGAACATGCGTTAATGGTCCGTAGAGCTACATTACCATTGCCGGCCCCTTCTTCACCTTCCTCAACCGCCTCCTCTTTTTCTGCAAAGGGACGGAAAAGAAACATCAGACAAACGCGAGGGTGCATGGGAATAATATCAGTCATTCATTCTGAAAAACAAAACAACCAGTCATACCAATAAACATCTGAAAAATTTACGAGACGTGTGTAAAGGAAAGATGACCAACAGCAATCAAATCAAACAGCACCAGCTCCTGTTGCCCTTTATTCAGCTCAACTGTGTTTTCTTTGTCCTCCCAGTTTTTAAAGTGGACAGAGTTTTAATTGTTACAGTCTGTTGTTGTTACAATGACGAGGGTCTCAATTTGCAGCAGTGGATATTCATAGAACCGGATTAAGAGCATGCAGCTGTGCAAGAGTCTCTGTCACGCTGTAATTAAGCACAGCAGGTTTAAGCTAAATGCTAAATATTAGCAGGGTTCTATGCATGTATATTGACATGCAGTAGGAGTTATAATGTTATTGTTATATGCTTTGCAATGTTTTGAGGATGAAACTCATACTTCAGTCATGAGAGCATTTGTCCACTTATCAAACCTTGTCCAATGTATACACACAAGGCAGCATTTCATATATTTTTTGAAGTAAAACTTTAAACCCTCCATCATGTCTGTTACTCCCACCCTCCTCCCTCCTTTTCTTGCTCTCACACATTCTTACAGACGCGCACACACACACACACACACACACACACACACACGTAAACCAATGACATTTGGGACAAATTGAGTAAATGAAAGCCATGACACCAATAAGAGAACATGCTTCACAATGGCTATTGTGCAGCTTCTATAATTGCTTTTTTAACAAGCTGCAGAGAGAAACCATTTTTTCATATCTATGCAATTTTGCCCTGCACTCAGAACAATAAAAATGCCAGCCTCTATTAAATGGGAAAAAGGCCAGTTCTACCAGTGCCGCATGTTTGTCTCAAGTACCTCTGTCCATCACGCAGAATGCTGGTGACACACAGTAGATGGCAACCCTTTCTATTAATCATGACTGGCATTTTGAGATAGAGCCACAGACAGGGGGCTGAAAGGAATACTTCATTGGGAAAAACAGCCAAAGATGAATGATTCACTAGCCTTGAGGTCACCCTAAACCTTCTTCGAAATTATGTATGACTGCTGTATCTGTCTGGTGTGATCACAAAAAAACTACATATCAGATCCAACAATAGGCTGAATGTAATTTCCTGCATGTTATTTGATTATTTGTGTTTGGCTTATGAAATGGAACAGAATTCGATTGGTGATAATGGATGTTAAGGGACCGATTGTGGATGAATACACACATACACACACACATATATATATACACACACACACACCAAAACTAACAATTCTGTGTTGAGCAGGTGTGATTTATAATGGCTCAGTTAAAATCAATTAGAACTGTCTTCAACAATGTATAAACCCGACTCTGCATGCTGCCCACTCATGTGCTCCAAACAGCAGGTGGCAGCATTGTCACAGCTTTTCTTTCTTTAACCGCCAACACTCGCCTCTGCAAAACTGTCATCCCCGTGAATCATGGTCTGACATACTTCACACAGAAGGGTCCAGCCAACACCTCAAGACTTTTAGTGTCAATACTCCAATGAATTCCACTTTGAAGAATATAGTGACAAAAACCCAATTTTAGACACTCGCCTGCACTCGCGTTGACTGCACAACAGCATTGAAGTGTTTTTTTTTTCTGGATAAAATGCTAGTCTCACACACTCATACATGATTTATTTATTTCAACCCCAGATTCGGGGGTTCAGTATTACAAGGATATAAACAATTTAGATGATATTCTACCTTCCTGGTGTGTCCTACTTGCATGACATGGTGAGTAAACATCAACTGCACATGATATTTTCCGGGAAGTAAAAGTAGTATCTCATATTCAGTAACAAACAGAAACGCAAACATGTTAACTTGCACGCATATGTGCACAAGCCGGGCTCTATCTCTCCCCCCAGTCCTGTCTGCTATTCCTTTTATTGAAGCCAACTGGAGCAAAGGACAAGAAAAGATAAAAAAAAAAGGGGGGGAGAGCCTGAAAAATTCATGAGACATGTGTAAAGGAAAAGGGGCCCTGAGATGACCAACAGCAATCATTCAAAGACCTTTTGCATGCGAAATGTGTGTGCAAGCAAAGTGCAAGTGGGTTTGCTAGCGATGCTTGACGGGGTGCCACGGTGTAAAAGAAGGCATCCCGGGGAGAGGCTCACTGTCTGTCCGCACGGAGCGTTATTAGTCTGCGTGTCCATCCTCGCTCTGTGTCATCTCTCACCATCTTCCCCCCTCTCTTCCGCAGGTCTTTCCCAGACAGCTCACGCATGCCAGGGAAACAGACGAAGCCAGGCATTGATCTCTGGCTTAATGTTCACATTTTACCGTGCCCTGTGACATCCACTAATCTCCCTAATACCAATCTGGTATCAAATAATGGACACAGTGGTGCTGCTTGCCAACTCAGGTGAGCTCTAAAGAGGTGATATTCCATCTTGGACCTCTGTGCCAGCATTCACCCCGGTGTCTCACCCATCAGTTCTCCCTCTCTCTCTCTCTCTCTCTCTCTCTCCTTTTCTTTCTATAGCTTGCAGCATCTGCATGCTGTTTCACATGGATTACGTCACATCACAGCACAGCTCACAAACACACACACACAAACACACACACATGGCTAAAAACTTTTCTTTTGACCAGCTAAATTGGTCTTAATGAATGTGGAATTAATTCATATAACATCATGTAATAAATTGAGTTAGAAAATGCAAATTAGTCGTGTTTCCTGTGCAGTGTTGTACGAAAGTGGGGTCCATAAAACGCCTGGCTGCAATAAACAGAGTACAACTAAAGGACCAAACCAAACTACATCTTCTTCTTCTTCTTCTTCTTCTTTGAAGCTGAAACATCCGATTTTTTTTTTCTTCAAAAAAGCAAGCATATAAACTTTTTTTTGTGCAACTTAAAAAATTCCTTACATGTATTTTTTTCATCAAGATACATAGATGGAAACACGGCTAACTAGTGCATAGTAAATTACTGAAAGAGAAGGCAATACATGGTAGAATGACCTTTTATTAAAACAAATATAACACAAGAAACCGCTGCGTTGTTTCAGAAGGTTAGTTGTACCACAGGTTATGTGCTCCTTTGTACCACAAGTTGTTTGTGTTAATTGTGGGCTTTTTACTGTTTTCTTCCTTTCATCCACAGAGGCTAAAGATGCCTTTTTTTTTTGTGCATGTGGAGTGACAAAACAACTGTAAATGTAGCAGTTGTTGTGTGTGGGACAGAAAAGCCCTATAATTACCTCCAGTCCACTAAGCAGTGTATTTATCATGGAGAAAAAAAAATAAAAAAAAACTGTAGAAAACACCTTAATGTTTTCTCTTCTACATGGCTGTGGCTAAAAGCCCCTCATGCCTGACCCATGGACTGGGGAGAGTGAATCCCCCGAGGAGTATGATGGATGTGATGGATCACACTGAGCCATATTGACAGACACACTTCACCAACTCCGCTGCAGAGTACAATTTATTCTAAAAAGTGCTCCACATATTGACTGTACCAAACAGGAGACCTGCTTTTCTGGCTCTACAGGCAAGATGTGAAATACCGTATGTTTTTGTTGAAAGAAGATCCTACCCTGGTGTACAGAGGTGGTATGAGAGTCTCAAGCATCTTATAATGTCTGTCTTACACAGCTGACAGTCTGTTTTTGCAGATCGCTTTTCCTGTGCTCTGTGCTATCTTGACATCTGAGTGTTTTCTATGATTAATCCTTCCTATGTGCTGCATCGAACCAGACCTAACCTTTACAGTGCAGGCAGCACAAAATCATTTCATTCCCTTCCTGTGAGAGAGGTTGTCTCAAGGACTGAGTGTTCCCATGCTAGAAAGCTGTGCCAAGGCCTTTTGTGAATGGATTAGTTACTATTAAGCTGCGGGGCCTGATAAATTAGGATTTATAAAGATTATTACAAAATACTTATGCCCTTCTAATACTGGTGATTGAATTTGTGAATCATACTGAATTACTGCTGTGGATTATGGAAAGGTATGCTGAATAGGCAGCGAGAAATGACTTATTGTGCTTTGTTTAACAACACAGACTGTATTGACGCCCTTGAAGTGACTGCGCTATCTAGCCCAGTCCCGGTAAGAGGAAGCGTTTCCCCAAAGAAAACAACCATGACTGCTATCTTCAAAAAATCCCCGCAACCTTAAGGCTTGAAGACAAATGGATGGTGTACGATTTTAATTGCCTACTAACACCCTCCAGTGTAAGAATCTAATTATCTCTGGTCCATCGTATCGGAGAAGCCTATAATTGTTTCAATATTACACAACCAAAGGGGCTGAAACAGCAGAATGGCCAGATAATGGCTTCTTAAACAGGTTTGCCTCTAAGAAAACATTCTTTTAAAAAAGACCAACCTTCATCTTGTATTCATTTCCCCAAAGAGGAACTTGGCATCAGAGAGCAAGAGATTACTGACCAGGAGCACGCTCTTTTACTTCATACGCAAAGAACAATATTTTCTGCAAACACCATATCAGTGTAAAATGTGTCCCCTACCAGCAATGCTTCTTGGTGAGTTTTGAAAATTTCGCATTCAAAGTCCAAAGCAGGCATACCTCTGTTGTCGTCTTCGCTTTCTTCCTTGGCTGTAGATTTTGTAGATGGCGGTGTGTTATCTACAAACAAACAAAAACACGTGGTGAATCAGTGACGTAGGGCCGACGCACCGTTATCCCCCAACACCCTCGGGATGCAAAGGGCACGCCACGTTGCCAATAGAAGCCGGTAAGTGAGTCGGTGTGAGTAAAGATGACTTTTGATGAACTCATTGTAGCAGTGATTATTCTAATTCTAACATCCTGTCTCAGCTGACTGCGCAACAAAAGCCTGTGGGAGCGCTCGGTGGCTCTCACTCTGTTTTGTTTCATACCTGGCTGACACACACAAAAAATAAATAAATAAAAAAAAACGATTCTGCTGGGAGAGAAGAGAAGAATGTGAGGCTTTGAGACTGACTCCAGACCACAGCGTGGAACAAAAGCGCCATTCCATGTGAGAATGGCAGTCATTCGAACCTTTGAAAGGATTCCAGGCTGACTGATTCAAACTCTGGCTGATGGAGCAGAATAAAAGGCCAGTCTTTGGCACCGGCGCAGAAGCCCATCAAAACAAGGCCAAACTGGACCAGAGTAGGGGCTGGCAAGATGATACAACAGTGCTAGGGGTTGTCTCGGCTGGTGTGATATGGTCTGATGCTATGTTATTATACAGTATGCAGTGTAAAATAGCTGGTGAGGAACGCAATAGAAAATAATATAGCTGGTCAGGACAAACTCCCAGATGCACTTCCTCCCCGGCCAAGACTTTATGATTTAGCCATTACACATTGCACATTGTTTCACTCTGGAATATCACATTTTACAGTGCACTTATAAAACAGCCCTTTTATGTTCACCCAAAATGGAATCTCATTGAAAACACAGATGCGTGTAATTGGCAAATCACGGGGGTGACTGTGGGAGGAAAAACATTTTGATAGCACCCTGGGTTCTACATCTAAGGTAATATGAACACTTCCTTGGACAGATAGTAAAACTAACATTGGTCTCTGCTTAGCTGGTTGCACATGCACCATGACGTCTTCAAGGAACCCAGTAGTTAGATGCGAACATCTTGCTCAAGTCCCCCTTGTATTCAGAAAAAAACTGCATCGAGTTCTTTTTAAGGTCTACTGTACCTTGGAGAAAACTGCTACGGGCAAATTATTATTTTTTTGTCTACCAGTGAGAGCAAAAATCCCGTCGGACTTAATATTTCTGCAATTCAAACAATACACACAACACATTTGTGGGATTGCTTATTTGGGACACCGGTGCACTGACAAATGTCAATAGTTTATCCTGATAAGCAGTATCTGGGAGTTTCAGGCCGTGTGCCAAGATGGTGTGGAGATAAGTGAATTATGCGCTGACGGTTGTGTTCCTGCTATCGCCTGGCGCCATGCTGCGGAGGGATGTTGCCTCGCTGTTTCTTTGTCACTCGTTTTTAGGTGGTTTGAAGGCATTGTGCCCGTAAGCCGGATGAAGAGACCGGTGTTTGGGAATTAGCCGTGGATATAAGCTCTTGTAATGTAATGTACCTGACATGAAGTATTTTTAACTGCGATGAGTCAGGCCCGGGATTCAACTTGTCACCAAAATGAATAAACATTCAATTTCATCTGCTGTGTAAGACTTAGCAAATCACTGTCACGAGCTGAGGCTACGCCACTCACTCACCCTCTGTGTGCTTTAATGGAGGTGTTAAGGTGAATAGGCAACCATGAAATATCCTGTCACTCACCTTCCTTCGACTGATCCTCTGTAACCTCCATGTCATTGTCTGGCAGAGGGGGGAAAAAAATGACAGTGTGTCAAACCATGCTGTTTTATAATGTACAATACCACTGGTTATCATCATCATTATGACATTAGAGCACAATGTTTTGATGGGACTTTCTCTCTCTATGTTTAAACCAAACATGGGACTTCTCCTCCGAATGTGACTGAAATTTGACCACATTCATACGTCCAAACCCTTGCTGAAACTCTTCCGCCTCCCCCTTCTGCAACACACCAGCCACCAAGCTCTGAATTTTTACCAACAACCCCGACCGACATCCCACTTTCCCCCTCACCAGACGGCCTTGGATCTAGTGAGTTATTACACAAAATGACTGAGTACGTCGGCATGTGTTTGGGAGGGTCACATTCATGAGACATTCTTTTTCAATTAAATCTATACTGGTAGGCTCAGCATAAATGACACAAAGCCTCCTATTTCCTCAAATTACAAGGACTGCAAATTGCCAGGGACGACTGCGCCTTAAAAAAAAAAAAAAAAAAAACCCTTTGATTTCCTCTTCTTTTCTCTGTAAGTCTATTGTGTGAGACAGGCTGAGTGAAGTAGAGGTGTTTCTGGGTGGGAGATGAGAAGCAGGCTTTGGATGCTGCTTCAGGAGGAACTGCAGAGTGAGAGATGGGGGAGAGAGAGGAGCCGTGGACGCCTGCTCATTGCTCTCAAACACACTCAGATCAGCATGCCTCAAGATGTTTTGTGTCATGACGCTGTACATACAGTCAATGTGTGCTTCGTTTTTTATGTGCACGGTGCGCGTTTTATGTGCATGCGCGTGCAGTGAAAGAAGGGAATACACAAAAACTGGTGTGCATGGCTGTGCAGGAGTCTGTGAAATTATTGCATTGTGGTTAGCGAGGAAAAGCATGCGTTAGCTTTGATGAAAGGCTGTTGTCATCTGTTCAGTAGAAGTGTAACCATCAGAGCTCCCTGTGGATACGGCGACAAGCTTTTCTTTTGTATAACAGTGAATAAAAGGGTACAGTGCATTAATCTAACCCTGCTTGGGGAAACAAAGGAAGGGCCCCTCTGATACAGTATAACAACAGAGCAAGAAGAGAAACATGAGGTGCCTCAGCTACTGCCACATACTATAACATGAGCTCAACACGGCTGTCGACACAGGAAATGTGTGTGAGCCAGTGTGGAAAAACAATATATGACACCTTTATTTCTTTCTAAGTCTAAAAGTCAACCAGCTGCAAATTTAGACATTCAAAGATCCATTCAAGATGGTTTAATAACTGTTCAACATTCTGGGAAACACGCTCATTCATGTAGCCAGGAATTATATTACAGGATGTGTCTAAAAAATATGCCGTCAGCGCTGGTGTAAGGCTCACTGATTAGTTTCAACTTTGGTTTTTGGATCTTGTATCACACAAAGGCAAGATAAAACATTTTTAACATGCAAATTCTGCAGTTTCTCGCTGCATTATGCTAAGCTAAGCTAAGCTAAGCTAGCTGTCTCCCGGCTCCAGTGTCAACAAAAAAAAGAAAAGAAGAAAAGTGCTATCGATCCACTCATCTCACTCTTGGAAAGAAGTATCGACCTTTTCATTAAATTCTTGACAAGGAAGTGAAAGAACTATTCCTCTAGGTTGCATTTTCACTCACATATTGGAACAGCTTTTCAGGAACGGTTTAGCTTTTTGAACTGAACTGCGCCAAAGCCAATCAAATCCTTAACCTCTTATTTATCCAAAAAAAAAAAGCAACCATGTCTAGCCGTTACTAAACGTGCTGGTATTTCCTGACATTTTCAACATGTTTGATTTATGCACAGACATGTGAACATGAACACGATGAGCTTGAATCCTCACATCTGCCAAAGCTGACTGAGAGACTGTGTGTATTTCTGACGGTCACATCACTAACACACCGTGGTCTCCTCATTTCCCTGCCCCTAGGGACAGCCTTGTGAAACCGACTTCATTTTCACCCCTCACAGGATTCCTGTAGCCCTTCATATCCTCCGTCAACAAATTACATGTGTGTGTGATAAAAGCCTGTGCCATACCACAGCTTTACTTCTTCCAAAGCAGTTGAGGGGGGGGGAAAGGAGTTGAGGAGAATGCTTTTATAAAGGACATTCGGGTTAGGTGTATGTGTGTGGGTTGAGGGGGCTGCGAGTATAGAGCGTACGAGGAGCCATGTAAATAAATGTCAATTGGAAAGTCGGTGAAACAGTTGGAGAGAATGCAGCCGGCCCTGCAGATCTGTGGGCTGTGTTAATATTGTCAGCACCGTGGCTGATTGAGGAGAAGAAGAGATGGAGCCCAGCTTGTGGGCAGCCACCCGGATCATATTAGTGGAGGAGTGTACCCAGAATCAATTTCAACACGCTTTTACTCTCTACAACCACAGCTGCCTGACTGCTTCCATGCTCACAAATAATACGTGCCAAGGCAAGCATGTGGTCAATCATGTCAACCAGAATATATAATAGAACAATGTGATATGATTAATTGCATTGATTGGGCTCAGTATGTTAATGCTTTATGCTTTCTGTTTTATTTTGCTAAAAATAGAACCAAGGTGAACGCTTTAAATTTTTAAATTTCTGTATAAAGGTGAGATATGTACTGTGAATGGCTTTTCGAGTTATGAATAGGTCATTATATCACTGGTTATGAGCCGAGCTGCTGAGATGGGTAATGGATGTTGAACAGTGCTACAGAGACGAAAGCTAGGAGCGGTGTGTGTGAGTTGGTTTGTGCGTTTGAGAGGCCTCTCTGGCAAAACTTAAACGCACGAAGTGCTCCTTGAGCTGGTTACGACATAAAAGACCTTTGTCTCTGTGTATGCGAGGACTCCCAGTGTTACTCATCAAACAGCCGCTCCACGGGTGAGCCTGCTTTAAAACTGGGCACATACCAGCGCAGAATTTTCAGATATTTGTTCAAATATTTTACTGCGATGTTCAAAAACACCCCACTCGACACGGTGCAACTTTCAGTTTTATATGTGCGCGTGTCGTAGCTGATGCGCCTGTGTATTTTTGTCAGCGCAGGCTATTTTTCAGTTTCCTCCCTCTGCAGACGAGTAACCATATTTTGGCTCTATCACTGTGACAGCTTGTGGAAAGGCACATTGTAATAAAGTAATTTCCTGTATGCAAATGTCCTGTTTACACATTCCTGCTCCAGTCATTGTCACTTGACAGATTGCTTGAATATGAGAAAAGCAGCTATACGATGAAAAATGAGAGTAGTAAGGCTTCAATAAAAACTCTATTCTACACAGTCTCAGCTCTTTGAAACTGATGTCACAGGGAAGATGCTCAGTTTCACATGACCACGCGCACGCATGCATACTTCAGACATATCAAGGCCACTATTCACAACAGCTCCATCACGGCTTGCCGATAGAAGGGGCGAAGGAGAAGCTCCTCCTCGTTGTAATGAGGAAGAATGACAGAAAGAGGAGGAATGAGGTAATGGGCATGTGGGATGAAAACAAGGAGACTCGTAAGTGAGAATAAGTGAGGAGAGGGGGGAAAAAAAGAGGGAGGGTAGATGTAACATAGGGTTATTGAAAGCGAGAGGATGTTGCAGGAGACAGAATGGTCGCATGCCTCTGCGTGATGCATTCAGTGTCACCACAAGATCTACCTGGCTGTCTATCTCTAGCAGCGAGGATGATGAGATGTTCGGAAAGTGCTCGGCACACCTGCAGAGCTAATTCACAGCCTCGGATTCACTACTGCCATTCCCGCTCGGGCTAAACACAAGTCTTTTCACACTACGGGGTTATGCATTACCTACATGGCGCAATCATACCAATCAGAATTTCTTTCTTTAAAGCGCACCTTTTGGCTACTTTTGAAAATCATCAACGTAGTGCAAGCCTGTTTGGATTACACGTACGAATTCACTCCCTTCTGTGAGTGTCTAGTCTGCATAAGTAATCAAGTTATCTTTCAGTTATTCCTTATGGAACCTAACAGAGCTTTCGTTTTCATAGAGAATGTGTTAAATGCTTTGAACCTGCACATAAGGTGAGAGAGAAGAAGAGATGTAGGTGACGGCGGTGTAAAGGCGCCTGCTTCACTTCAGGCAATGACCCTGAATGGGAATTTCATACGTATTTGACCACTTTGTCTGCAAGGGAACGAATATCCTTTCCAGCCCACACATACACGCAAAGCAGTGATAAAGGTGGCCCTGACCCAGGGGCCAAAGGACATGTGACAAGTGAGACACTGACGATTAAAGCACTTGCATGGCAGTGAATGCTGCGGAGCGCCCTGAAACGACCCCACATTTAATCAAAGACTGACCTCTGCCTCATTGCATTTTAGTAAACACTAGTTTTAAAATATATATATATCTTCTATTAATGTGACTAGCAAAACTTTTCTTAGTGCCCTCTGTGAGACACACACACACAAGCATGCTCTCCGACTTTTATTCTGTTTCTTCCCTGTTCCCAGCCATGGAGAGATGCAGGGCATTTATCCACTGACAGCACTTTTAAATGGCAAGAGTGATAACTGGAGAACAACAGCTCCAGATTCTCATCTCAAAGCACTAATATGATGAGACGGCTGCTGGGTGCACGGGGGCAGGCGGTATAATTAAGGTCTCTCCTCGGAATGTAATCTTTCAGGGAAGAGTCTGGGCGGGGAGCGGGAGAGATGACGGGAGTGCAGGGAGAACAAAACACTCTCCATCTGGGAGCAGCGAGATGAAGGCCTGAGAGCTGGTATTCCGTTGGGGAGGTGAGGAGGGAAAAGTGAGGTAAATGGGAGGTAATGCTAGGCCGGTGAAGCCAGCCAGCCTCTTTCAGCTCCCCAGCTATTCAACTCAATCCTCTGTGGAGCCCCCATCAGAGCTGGTGACTGCTCCTGGTCCCCGAAAAAAATAAATAAATAAAAAACAGATGATGGCATGAAAGGGACGAGGGAATTTAGAAAGGGACAGAAAGGAGAGTGGGAGTAGAAGATAATGGATGTTTGTTTATTTCGCACACAGAATTGAGGAACAGTAACCAAGGGCTATCAGTGGTTGCTATGCACTGCAGAATCTTTTTAGCTTTTGTGGGAGAAATTCAGTGCCATGGATTATTATTGTAGTCAATCAACTCTGACATTAAAGTCTCATCAGAATATCACTGATTATATGAAATATCAGCTTGATGATCGAATAACAAGAGGACTCCAGTTCTATTAATGCAATATGCTAAGGACCTGACACTTGTTTTTTACAACTGTCAGCATAAATTCTCACTGTTAATCTTTTCAGTGGCTGCAGACAACATTTGAAGGTTTCACCAAAGCCTGACATGTCCTTATACTATTGCTTCCAGTAACAAGATACACTATATTACCAAAAGTATTCGCTCACCTGCCTTTACTCATTCTATGAACTGAAGTGCCATCCCATTCCTAACTCATAGAATTCAATATGATGTCGGTCCACCTTTTGCAGCTATTACAGCTTCAACTCTTCTGGGAAGACTGTCCACAAGGTTGAGGAGAGTGTTTATAGGAATTTTTGACCATTCTTCCAAAAGCGCATTGGTGAGGTCACACACTGATGTTGGTCGAGAAGGCCTGGCTCTCAGTCTCCGCTCTAATTCATCCCAAAGGTGTTCTATCGGGTTCAGGTCAGGACTCTGTGCAGGCCAGTCAAGTTCATCCACACCAGACTCTGTCATCCACGTCTTTATGGACCTTGCTTTGTGCACTGGTGCACAGTCATGTTGGAAGAGGAAGGGGCCCGCTCCAAACTGTTCCCACAAGGTTGGGAGCATGGAATTGTCCAAAATGTTTTGGTATCCTGAAGCATTCAATGTTCCTTTCACTGGAACTAAGGGGCCAAGCCCAGCTCCTGAAAAACAACCCCATACCATAATTCCTCCTCCACCAAATTTCACAGTTGGCACAATGCAATCTGAAATGTACCGTTCTCCTGGCAACCTCCAAACCCAGACTCGTCCATCAGATTGCCAGATGGAAAAGCGTGATTCATCACTCCAGAGAACGCGTCTCCACTGCTCTAGAGGCCAGTGGCGGCGTGCTTTACACCATTGCATCCGACGCCTTGCATTGCACTTGGTGATGTGTGGCTTGGCTGCAGCTGCTCGGCCATGGAAACCCATTCCATGAAGCTCTCTGCGTACTGTACTTGGGCTAATCTGAAGGTCACATGAAGTTTGTAGCTCTGTAGCAATTGACTGTGCAGAAAGTCGGCGACCTCTTTGCACTATGCGCTTCAGCATCCGCTGACCCCTCTCCGTCACTTTACGTGGCCTACCACTTCGTGGCTGAGTTGCTGTTTTTCCCAAACGCTTCCATTTTGTTATAATAGAGCTGACAGTTGACTGTGGAATATTTAGGAGCGAGGAAATTTCACGACTGGATTTGTTGCACAAGTGGCATCCTATGACAGTTCCACGCTGGAATTCACTGAGCTCCTGAGAGCGGCGCATTCTTTCACAAATGTCTTGTTTCACAGTCTGCATGCCTGAGTGCTTGAATTTATACACCTGGGGCCAGGCCAAGTGATTAGAACACCTGATTCTGATCATTTGAATGGGTGAGCGAATACTTTTGGTAATATAGTGTATCTTTGGCTGCAGATGATTGCTAGATACAAGCTCGTTTTAGAAAAGAAAGCATCAACAAATGGTCAATTAGGTAGGTGGTGACATGACATATTATCCTAATCTTGGGATGGAAGCCTTGGAGAAACAGAGAAGTCCACTCTAATAATAGAATATTAATGAAATGCGCTGCAGTCGATTGGAAAAAAAAAAACAAAAAGCCACATACCTTGAAAAATTAAAGACATCTTCTTCTTGTAGATGGCAAAATCAGTCTCGAGGAAGACACAGAAAATGACCCGTGAGATCTGGACAGGAAGGAGACAGAAGAGTAATTAGGGGGGGATTGTCATCGCAAAAAGTTCTCAGTGTACACGGCACAGAAAGTAACTGGACAAATTTAGATCTAATGATAGCGGGCTGCCACAGCGGTACGCGACCGTAGCCATTCAGAAATCGAATTAGTTACCCTCCTAATCAAGACCGTCCAAGCAATACCAGCTGAGACAACTTTTAGAAAATATTTCAGAACAATACATCAGAATGAGCATTATTGAATGGGTGACTCAGTTAGAGCGTACCTCTCTGTATTACACAGAGCAATAGGACATGAAATTGCAATATTAAAGATAAGCAATGGAGAATTTGAACATTGCAAAAAAACAAGCCGATTATTTTTACTCGACCACTAAGAGTTATGTGTATTATAATTAAATGCTGACAAGAAAAACAACATGGAGTGAGTTGATTTGATATTGTAAACTCAATCTAACGCCATAAAAGACAAGTTGTGAAATTGAAAAGCTTGGAAACAGAATAAGAAATTGACTCAGTGACAGACAACAGAATTAAAATGTAGTACTAAGGGAATCATTGCTAAACGAATGCAAAGAATAGTTCAAATTTCCAATGAACCCTTTTCAAAGTGCAGTAAATAGGATAATAAAAACCAAATCAAGATTTTGTTCGACCACCAAGTTATTTTTCAGGCAGATGTTCCAGAGCAAGAACCGTGTATTTAGACCGTCTCAGCTGATTCTGTCTCTTCATGTAATCCCAAACCAACTCCATGATGCTCACATCAGGGCTTTGTTGGGGCCATGCCATCTGTTATGGAAATCCTTGGTCTTCTTGTCTCTAAAGATAGATCTTTGCGTTTTGGGACGTTGTCTTGTCTCCATGATAATATCTCATGATGGACAAACATTTAAATCATGTAAAACCTTTTCCTGGGAACTTAAGACAGCAAATTCACATGGCTGCGGCTACCATTTGCATTTCTTTCTTTTTTCTTTTTAGCTTGGATTTCTAGTTTTATAACAGTGCAGTTGTTTGCAGTAAAGTAAACTTGACAATATCAAGTGAAGGGGGCTAAACAACAACAACAACACCGGCAGAGGTTGACAGTGTTAAGAAAGAAGTAAAACTCTGCGTGAGGATGTTTGTGTAATAAAGGTCTATGAATTTCAAGAAAGGTGAAATCAGTGATATTTTATAAGCTTTTTGCACAACAACACATAAATAAATAACTCAGAGAGTGCTGATGATCAATGCCAGTCACACCTCTGGTTAGAAAGTTTGAAATCTAAGCAGAGAGCGAGAAAAACACTCTGGATCTCGCCGACCACTGAAACTGCACTCTTAATTTCTCCTTAACTCCAGAAACCAGTGGTGCATTATTTGAAAGGTGCTGCTTCACACGTAGTGTTGCAGTTCTGGGACAGACAAGAAACCTTTTAATGTGTTAACCACAGAAATACTCTCATTATACGCCTGATGCGGCACAGCACCTACCAGCATTGTGGGGGAACTATAAAGCAGAGAGGTACCTTTCTGTTTAATAAACAGAACTAACACAGGTTAAGATAAATATCCTTAGATGTGCTGACTAAATTGAATATTTTAATTATTTTGACGTTAACATACAAGCTGGAGAGAACAGTCAAACATGTTTAGGATGCGTCAAAATCTAGCAAATAATACTAATTCATAAAATCACGGTTTTCTCAGTCTACATTGTTTTTCAGACAGTAAACAAGACGGCTACTTTTGGTTTAATTAAATATAAAGGTATCCACTGGCCCAGTACAGTACATTCTGTGATAATGTGTCTGAAACGAGTCGTACACAGAGCTCTTACAAGATTGGAGAGGAAGAGGTCACCTCTTTCGCTTTCACCCTTCTCTAGTCACAGCCACAGAGATGCATTACACACCACAGCAGCAGATAATCACTTGACTGAATAATGGCAGTTTTACACAACAGCCATAATGGTAGCTATCCACCCGCCGTCCTCTATTCATGCAGGATGAGGACGTTCTGGAGGAATAAAGGGAGCTCAGCAGCTTTAGCCCCATTCCTGACCCTGTCCAACACAAGGATCCAATTCAAAGAGGCACCCTTCTGGTGTTCATACAGACATACTGTATATCTATTAATAGTTTATGATCAGTGCTTTGGAGTAAATGTTAGCTGCTGCATGCGGGATGGTAACATTTTATTTTGCTGGATGTCTTAGGGGGCTTTGTTCATAAAATCTAGACTCGCCTCTCTCAAGCCCTGGCAGAAAATAAAAGAATGCTTTAAGTCGCCTTTGAAGTCGTGCGCTCGCTGACAAACAGAAAAAAATAAAAAACGACAATATGCCGAGATAGTGCATGCCACCGGGGGGCTGGAAGGCCACAGGACAGCAGCTCCCCAGGGATTTCCATCACTCTTTTGTGGCGCTCCGTTCTCAAAATGACTGCCCACTGTGAAACAGGATGAATCATGAATTCAAGCTTCACATCACACAGAAAGGCCAGTGTGTGCACATTTGCTCACACATAGATACCATTAAGGCTTGATTGCATTTGTACTATGCTGCCATCGGTGTGATAAAGCAAGTGGAAATATTACTTGATTTAGTTGTGCCCCAAAAAAATTAAACTGGAAATCTTAGTATCCCTGGCGTATGCTCTCTCTGGGTTTCTCTCCCTTTCTGTCAATCTCTTTGTCGAGTTTCCGTTACAACATGTCCACATTCTGCACAAATCTCAGGCGAGCTCTTTTATTCCACGGATCAAAAACACACTGGATGGTCTTTGACAGATATCAGCCAGACCAGGATGAAACCAGAAAGGCAGGTACAGGTCATTGGCTTTCCATTTGTATCTAAACAAACACCGTTGGCCAAGAATTTGTACCAGTGTAAAATGAATCAGATCCAACAGAGAAGGTGATCTGTGACTTTTTCTTTAGGAATTCAACAGTTTGCACTTGAAAGAGGCCATTCTCTGAAAGTCAAATGTCTTTTCTGCGTACACACATACTGTATTATACAGCTATGGGAGGTCAATCAATGAAAAGTTGCGGGGGACATTTTACCCAGCAGCCTCAAATATTACTTGTCTGTCCAATTAGGTTAAAAGTAGACATCCCTTAAATGGCCACAGCGGACCAGAACACATTACTAAATACTTCACTTTAGATTTTCGATCGTGGAGTAAAGGCCCGATACTTTCGTCCGAGGCTGAGAGGTGTGTGTGTGTTTCTGTGTGTTGAGTGTGCACCCCACAGTCGCCAAGGTTAAAAAAGTTAATGGAAGACTAATTAGAAAGCTGGGATCACTGCATGCTAACCTGCCCAGTCATTACTCATCCCTGATTGGACGGCCTTAGTCAAAGGGTGTGCGCAGAATGACTTGGTCCCCCGGTTGCATATGGGAGGTCTGACGGTATTGACAGAAATGTGTGCTGCACAATAAGGCACCAGACTGTGCGTTTGGCTTGACCTCTCGCTCTTTGAGCTGTTCTCAGTGGAATTCAATGGACTTTTGAAAAAAAAAGCGCAATAATTAACTATTTAATTCCTGAGATATTAGAGAAAAGATGTAAAAAGTTGAGAAGAATTTGAACAACTTAGCTGCGTTCCAACAGTGCCATGAGGGCTAATTTAGTTTTCTATTACACTGTACGAGACATTAATAGATCATTAGATGCAGAGAGTATTTGTCAACACTAATGTTGTACTCTGAAATACGCAATGATGCAGGTTAAAGATCTAATTTCAATTATTTCATTTAAATCCCCTGCAGAACACTTTGTTCTTCTAACATAATCAGTTTTAAACCTATGGGTCTTTGTTGTAATTGAGCGCTGAATACATGATAAGCAGAGACTAATTAAAATGATAATGCCAGCCATTCAACCTATGCATTTGTAACTCGTCTGCAGAGAAACAAGAACTGGGAGTGGTTAGCTCTGTCAGCCGGTGGCAGATACATTCATGAGAAGCGTGAAACGACACGAAATTGTCCTTTATTCACAGCTCTTGTTTCATGACAATCCGTAGGTGATTTTTAATTTGTGTGTATCTGTGGCTCATCGTACTGGCGCAGGGCTCACCAGGTGCCCCAGACTCCTACTGGCTGGCTAACAGATGAGCTGTCATAGCTGGCCACCCATGCCCATAATTACATTGGGGGCACTGCCAGCAGAATCTGACGTGCAGAGTCCACACACGCACTTTTGCTACTTGCATTTCCGTCTTGATTCTGTCACAAACAATAATAGGGACAGGTTGCCCTAGCATGTTTGCTCCAGCTGGAGCCCAAACCCAAGGGAGATGAGTGTCTGTGTGTCCTGCGCCGCCTCGTTACGGAGGCAGCAGCTGATGCAGAATTCTGAATAGTTGCCTCCAGATGGACGACAATGACGGGAGACTGACAGTATCATTATCGGCTGAAACAATTAATTCATTCACGCTATTTGCTCATGTTCTGGGTTGTAGTGACTAAACACTAGCATGCACTGGGTGAAAGGTAACCTGGGAACAAATCCATCGCAGGAGCCGGGCACACTGAACAGCATACAAACTACATACAGAAACTAAATGCATATTGTGTTTGTTTTGATGTCTAATTCATCTCTGACATGACATGTGTGACATATGACTGTTGTCTGTGATCATACACTGATAGTACATGTCATTGTTTGAGACAGATTGAATAATTCCCACGAATTATATTCCTGAGCCAGAAATATCTCCCCATAAAACACAGCCTCCGAGCTGCATCATCAAAGCCATAATCAGTGAGCACTCGTCTCCTTTGTTGTTGGAAGCGCGGGATTGGATGGAGGGTTCACTCTGTGGCAGGTGGACCATATCCAGGCTTTATTACTGACGTAATCACACACAGCTGCGTCCCCCTCAACACTAGGACACGGAGACTGCAGCTTGGAAAATCAAAGGAAAACTCTGACATCTATAGTCTGAGCTGTGTAAACACTGAAGCACACATAAACATTCTTATATCCTTATAGAGCATGACAGCACTACTACGACTACAGCTCACATTCTGCTGCTTAAAATCTGCTTGTCACTGTGACATCCCTTGTGTCCTCTCCTTTTACCAAAACTAGAGATTAGGTTGCTGGCAGCGGCAGCCAGGCACTGGCACGGCTACTCAGGTGAATCTGTGGACGGCCCGTCCATTTGACTTTGATTGACCTCTCTGCTGAGAGAGCTCCAGCTCCACCTGCGGCAAGCTAGTGAATTAGCATTTCAAAGAAGTGCCCAGAAAAGGTTATCCCTTTGAACAAAACGCCTCCATCCATACATCAAAGGACGGGGCTGACATTGGGCTTTGAGAAGGCTGGTTAGGACCAAAGCCTGGAAGAAAGTGCTGAGCTCAAATTCCTACTTCCCCAAGCCAGTTGACATTAGATGTCCACTACATCATGATGAGGGCCATGGGATGGTCAATGGACTGGCTTAATATTTCAAAACAGACTACAGATTTTGATAAATGCTTATGTACACAATTGTGCACGAGTGCTCGGCACAGTGTGACTAAATAGAAGAGATAATATTCTGGAAAGCTGCCTGGTTATTTCATCAATGTAAAACATCACCAAGCTGCTTATAAGGCCGTATGCAGTGCAGAATATAAAACATTTGGACAAGAAAATGCTGTCTTGCCAGATTTGGAAAATTCCATAAGATAATATATCAGCAATTTGTATGTTAATTCAACAAATGCTGCATGTGCCTCACATATTTTACACATTAGAGCTGAACAAATAGTTCCTACTGTATTATTCAAGCTTCTTGCTGCATGCAACTGTAGACGAAAATTGGAGTACAGCGTGCTTGAGGCATCTAGCATTTTAGCTCGCATTTTCAAAAATTGTTCTCTCAAACTGAAAGAGACAGCATTTGACTTTCACAGGCTTTGAGCTGCTCCTGCCAGCTCCCGCTGCCAGCGGCAGAAACACTATGCTATCTGATTAAAAAAAAAAAAAGACATGATTTCAACAGGAAAAGCTGTGTATTCTATTTCGTATTTTTTAAATATATAACATTTTTAAAAGAGAGGGACGGATTTTAAGGATCTCAAATTCCCCAGAATGTTTGCCAGTGAGAACAGACACGATAGCTGCAAGTTTCTGAGGTGGCTGTTTTACCTCAGTAAATCTTTGTATCACCAAACTGAAGAAAAATGTCAATAACTCCCGAGGGAACAGAGACTGACATCGCCTGACAGCAGCTAAATGTTTAGTACATAACAAGCGACAGTAATGAAAATCCTTCCCCACCAACAAAACGACCCCGAGGTAATTACCCCTTGGTGGGGATCTAAGGGACAAGTCAGTCCTAGCAGAGCTTTCAGGTCCACAATAATAAAACAGAGCGACGGCACATGACAAATGGCGTAATAGACTCCACTGACAAATTTGTCAATTAATATGGATGGTCAAATAATTATAATGATGGAAGACGAGTGCTGAGTCTGTAGGGAACAGCGAGAGTGAAGGAGAAGGATTGGGCCATTTTCTAATCATAAAGATGAGAGGTAGCGCAGCTGCGGACGAGGTCAGAGGGGAATGATGAAGGAAGGACTAATATGAGGGCTGTATCTATGATCCATGGCTGCATTGGTAATGATCTGACCTCTGGACAGACGCTGGCCTATAACCACCTCTGCTGATGAGGCAAGTGTGTCTATGTGAATGTGGGAAGAAGGGTCTGCTGTGATAACTTCCTCGAATGTACAACAAATGTGAAACTTAGTCTTGGGTTTAAAAAAGAAATATTAGTCGTCTCAATAAAAGGAATTTTCTATGAGTTTAATGAGTATTTTAAAAGTAAGTTAAATGCTAGACCTCCGTTTATAGATAAATGTAACGTTATGTGACCTTTATTTATTTACCCAGTACTTATTTCAAGCTGTTGTCTACTTCTATAAACCTTCAAATTGCTTGAGATGAATTCATTTCCTACTCACAAAATCTTGGTTTGAACGATTGCTTTTGTCTATTTTACTGGTTTATTCAATCAAGCAGTATGAA
Source organism: Chelon labrosus (assembly GCF_963514085.1). Taxonomy (NCBI): domain Eukaryota; kingdom Metazoa; phylum Chordata; class Actinopteri; order Mugiliformes; family Mugilidae; genus Chelon; species Chelon labrosus. The sequence goes on from NC_140348.1 coordinate 19,475,885, forward strand.
GACCTCTTCATCAACACATTTCTACACAGAGTAGTACAGTACAAAGTGCAATACATCTTAAAACATGCATTAATTCTGTGTCACAAATCAAATTACAGTCAAGGCAGAAGGCATTAACAGCCTTACATGATTTTCTTCGCTTGCTAGGGTCTTAGCCTGTCTCTTCATGAGTTCATCCCTCCTGATGAGCTCCTTCGAAGCAATGAGTTGCCTTTGACACCATTGCTCTGCCCCCCACAGCTCATATTGACCACCAATAGGCAGCATCACATGTTAAAGTTAAAGGACTGGAGCTTTCACGTGGATGTGTCAGGCTCTGTGAATATGCGGGGGTTTTCCTGTTTGGTTGCCAAATCCTCTAATATTTTCATTTTTCCTGTTTCTGTTTAGTCGGTACATGCTCCGTCTCTGGCAGGAGACAACTCAGCCCCCTCTAAAGTGTGTGCAGCCAGGTATAGACATCTTGTAAGCTGAACCTGCTCTTGTTGATGAAGTCTTAACTCCCTGCATGTTTGTAGAAACAGTTCTGCACTTTGGGGTCCAACTGCAGCAGCTGAAGAGAAAAACGCTTTGTTTAACAAATGAAATCCACTGATGTGCACTAAGGAAAATAAAACAACACAAACGTCTCCTTTCTCTTTCCCAGATAAATCATTTTGGATGTTATCCCTTCAGTGTATGCAGGACGTGCAGGAGTCAGTGCGTCGGAGTGATTGTTGGGCTTTTTTCCTTTCAGCTGCGTGTTTGCCCTGTCTGGGCACGACCGGTTCTGAGACGGTTTCCTTGGTGGAAATATGTGGTGCGATCCAGCCAGGTCTTCTCCACTTTGAGTATTACACAAAAGCTGCCAGACGAATGGGAATCCAATCACGGCTCCCGGAGGCAAAATTCCCCGAACTGCATAGAAGCCTGGATCTGGCTACCATGAAGTGTACATAAAGACGATGGAGAGGCACAGAGGAGGCACTGGTGAAATGTGCAATTTATCTAACAAACATATTCACATTTCTTCAGGAGAACGGATGTGTCTTTACTCTCCTCAGCCTTGTAACCCAGTCAGTACTTGAACATGGCAATGGCAGATGCGTGAGAGGGTGTGTGGGCTGAGTTATCCCTCGCTACATGGAAATGCAAATAATTCTGTCAGTTCTCTAAGCTTTAGCCACATGAGATGTTTTTTTTTATCTATGGATTTTAATTCCATAAGGTGAGGAGGACAGTCATTAGAAAGCACTCAGCTTCACATACATTTTCTTCTAACTAAAGCTATTACCCCTGTGTTGCTTTTATAACAGAGCCCTTACAAGATGCCAACACAGTGTTAAGACAGAAATATTAATTCCTTTTGTTCCAACTCATCCGCCATCTGCATCGGATGAACTCTCTAAAAGAACCCTTAATACTCTCAAATCCATACAGCGACACAGTGAGTAATCTCAAGTTTAGAAACTGACTTTTTTTCTTTCCATTTGTCACCCGTGTAGAAGCAAACCCCTAGTTACTGTAGATTTTAGTTATCTGTAGGCATCTTACAGGGTAAAACCAAAAAAAAGAAAAAGAAATGTGATTCATTTCACTTTAAAATGCCACGATAGGCACCGCGAGGATATGGCAGATTTACGCACTGCTGAACACTGCACGAGATGGGCGTAATGGCAGGAAATAAAAAAACTGATCCTGAGAGCAATACCATATGGCTGCGGGGGAGACTTCAAACACAAAAGCCAGCCTGAGAGCAGAGGTGCCTTTTGACATAACTTACAAAGTGGAATGAAGATCTGATCTGGACTTTCTCAGATGCACGGAGCAAATTTACAACCTCTCGTTCGCGATGAATTGCGGAGAGCGTATTCATTTGCAGTGACAGCCGAGCAGAAGGTAAAACGCTTACTGACGGGCCAGCAGATTAGGATTACCATGAAAGTAGAGAAAACTGTAAAACATTACAAGACACATAAATCTGTAATGAATGACACCGCAGGATATTCGCTGGAAATGACAACATGTTAAAAGGTCTTTAACACGACTTAGCTGAGAAGCATGCAGCGGAATAATGTCAACAACCAAATTAGACACATATGTTGATGTTGTAAATGAGTTGTAAATAAAATGCGGCTCTCACAGAGACAGAGAGCCCAGAACAGTCAGAGATTAAGAGGAAACATTCTGGTTCTGGTTTGTGTCGCTGTAACAGGCAGCAGGCACCGATAGGAGGTGCCCGAAGGTGTTTGCTCTAGAGATGGGAGGCTGATTACATGCTGTACATGTAAGTGGCTCAGAAGGCTTTAGTGCAGGTTAATCAACTAAAGCAGAGTTAAATCGTGTGTGAATGAGTGTCACCCACTTTGGAAGTCTTTCTATTTTGATTAGAAATGGCTGTGTAATAGTGGATCTAGTCACTCAAAGGCCCTGTTATGTGCTGTTATGTTATGACACAATGGTTACCCACTTACAGCTGGCCTTAACACGCACATCTCACATGTGGATATCTGGACTCCATTAATAGTAAATCTAAGATAAAAACAAAAGGGAAGTCTTTCCCAGCAAACACAATGTAATCTGATATACATTTCATTTCACATAAATTGCCAAAGGCGGATTACATCTTAGCTCTACTGCACACACTGATCCTTACCTTCAGTTATTGTTTAAGAAGTGTCCTGCTTTTATGACTGATGGATTTTGACTGTTGCAAGAAAAACTGCCTCTTTTGCCCCTTGGGTGGTAGCACTGGGCCACAGCCAGTTCAGAGCTGGTTCCAGTCAAGAAGTAGCCCCCGCCAGGCATCGCTAAACCACTATATGCACCGATCAGGCATAACATTATGACCACTGACAGGAGAAGCGAATACATTGACCATCTTGTGACAATTCAGTGTTCTGCTGGGAAGCCTTTGGACCTGGCATTTGTGTGGATGTTACTTAGACATGTACCACCCACCTAGACCAGACCAGACCAGACCAGGCACCCCCACCCCATAGCAATGACACACAAAAACGGTTTAGGAACAACTAAAAAAAAACATGAAGAACAGCACAAGGTGTTGACCTGTGGGATGTACTGGAACAAGCCTGATCCACGGAGGCCCCTCCCCTCAACCCATAGGACACAAAGGCCCCCTCTAACACCACAGGAGACCCTCAGAACCAGTTCTTGTTGGGAAAGGGTTCTGTAAATCCAAATAACCCCAACAAATACGTGTTCTCTGATAATATTTTGTTTCTGTGAGTGCCTCTACGACCTGTTTGATTTAAAGCATAATCATATTTATATGCCACTGGAAGCTTTTTGTCATTTATAGTCCAGTATTAATATGGCAGCCTCTAAATAATTCTTCATGTCACTCTAATTATCCTTTTTGGTGTTGATTCAAGATGAAATGAAGCTTTAAAAAAAAAAACAAATCACATTGGGACCATCTAGACCATCCGGATTATTTTTTTGTAGTGGGAAGAACAAGACTTCCAATTTTTCATGTGAGTAGTTTTAATAAAGAAGACCATTTGTAATAAGAAGACCAAAGTACTGTCAAGCTGAATTCCTAACTACTCATAAAAGAAGATAGAAAATCTCAAAGCTACTGAGAAAACAATGAGAACAAAACACATCCCGCTGAACTACACGACCTTAAATTTAGAAGAGATTGTTGCAAAATGCAGCGTAAGGGAAGTCTCTTAAAACTAATCTTTGAATAAATCTGGTACGGTTCTGTCATCACCTACATTCTAGCACAGTCAAAGCAGTACAGGAGGAGGGGGAGGAGGAGGAGGAGGAGGAGAGGTAATTCTCCGTGGTCTCCCTGATTTGCATGATTTCTCTCAGAGAGTAATATATCTATATTAGTGTCAAGGTATTTATGCGTGCTGTGCTGTACCGTACCTCAGGGTAGAGCGACATACTACTAACCCATAAGGCCACTTAACAAGACATTTTGCATCCATAGATTAAAATGTGTGTTCCTGGTGCAACATTTATACATGTGCTTTTTAGGTTTACGGACAACGTACCTATATTTAGTGTGTATACGCCTAGATACATTATATACATACATATTCAGGTTTCAAAGACAACACAAATCTATTTAATCTGTCAACTTAGTCTGACTGATAAGTGTTCCTGAAATAGGTAGCACTACAAACACAGCATCCATAAAACCCCCTGAGTAACAATAAAATTACTAAAGTGGGTCTAATCAACATGTTTAGTGGAATAAGGCTACGTGCCCAACTCTTGAATATGAATCAAACCCTTTCACTTGTTGGCAGATCAACTACAAATACACAAATTGGAAACGTATCCAGTGACTTGTTGAATTCAGTGAGATAACCGTGTCCTAATAGGAAAAGAATAAGCAAGGAGGTGCGAGCTGCGGCACTTATGCACTAAGAGATTTGTCAGCGTTAGACTCAGCATATTTTTTGACATGTTGGGAGTTTCAGGTCACGCGAAAAACAATATGGCCCTGACAGCTGTTGAATCAAGGTGTTTTTCTTCAAAGGAGAAGAACTGTAAAGCAGAAGAGGCATTATTTCTACGCAGCAACCAAATTAGTTTAAGACGCTGAGTTAGTGTGTGTGAGACGCATGACGGACGGTCATACAGCGCAGCTAAACCGCTAATGTCTCCCAGCGTCCTAACTCTCATCCAGCTTTCTACAACTACCCCAAGGAAGTCTTTGATCAATAGAATGTCTGTTTTGGTGGAGCTGTTGCTTAGAAAATCAATGACCTTCCCATTTCAAGCTAACTGTTTTCCACACCGTCTCTTGTAATCTTCCTTGAACTTGACTGGAACCAAAGCAAGTTGTCTGCCAGCCTTATACCTTGGTGACTGCCCACAAGAGGTGGGTGACACTTTGTTAAAGCGACAACTGCGTAACGCGGGGCACAGAGTGCTGCTATAATTAATTATGCAAATCCAACATCACTTTACATGTGCACTTAGAAAAAGACAAACAAGGATAAGTAGGAGAAGAAACACACTGCAGAAAGGGTATGATGAATGAGCGGACTCACTAAGTGACTAATACCAGGGGATATGAGAGAGTATTCCTATTGTTAATACTTTAATAAACAAGGACATCCACTGCCTTCAATATAATATATCCAGTCTACGCACTAATTAATGTTCCTGATAAATACAGACCGTTAAAGAAGTGTCGAGGGACTAATTAGATCAATGGAAGAAGAGTCGCTAAGCATGCGGTGATATCACATGGGACTGTAGAGTAAGGAGGGAGAGCACCCACTCTGTCATGTGGCAGAGACCCAGCTGGTTCAGTCTTAAGGAAATCCTCCATGCTCCATCAAGAGGAAACCATAGACTACTATAATACCTCCAGATCCAGAAGTAACAACCAGCGGATAAAACGGGGGCACAATAATGAAATGTGATTCATCTTTATGTGGCAAACGGCCACTTAAAAAAAAAATAAAAAATAGCAGCAGAGTTGTAAAGACGGACCGCGACAAGGCCTTAGAGGGAGTGAGAAAAAACCATCAGGGTGGTGTGTTGGGACAGAACAGCTCCCAGTAAGCCTGTCTGAACCACACCTCTAACCGGGGCCCAGGTGGACACTCTCACTTTCTCATCGCTGCCTCAGAAGTGGGTCAACCTAACACTGGCGAGGGAATAAACTCTTGAGATAGGGTGTTTAATGTAATGCAGACAACAAAATCACTGTTATGTTTCATGATGTAAAAAAAAAAAAAAAAAGGCTATGACAAACTCAGTGGAAGTGTTTCTTTTCCAGTCTTAACATACGTCTCAACACAGCCATCACTTGGAGGAGAGGAACATGGAGGAAAAGGAATAAAGCCCACGTTGACCCCGTGACCTCTGGAAGCGTGCTCCTATATTACCATTCTGCATGCCTGTGCTTTGACCTTTTCAAATCCCTCTTTAAAGGTTGCGTGTTCCTGTGTCTGTGGGCTGCGCAGGCTCTGCAGGGGGAAGCCGGCTGAGTGAGCGCACCTCGCCTCTCCACAGAGTGACCTACAAAGCTATTGTATTAAAAGAACCATATTTATCACCACTCTCCACACCACTCTGTTCTACCTGCTGCACGGAGAACATAACCCTTCTTCAAACTCAAGTGCTCCTCCACTCGGCACTTTGAAAGGCTTTTTAGGCACGATTGGTTATAGGGATGTCTGAAAAAGAAGCCTATCACTTGGCTGCACTGAGAGGTGAAAATGGTATTCAGGAGCCACTGAAAGTTTAATCAGTATGTGATATGTCTGGCTTGAACGTATAAAAAAAACCAAAACAAGGCTGGGTAGGTTTAGGCCAAGAGTGGTCACTGATTATAATAAGGTTATGTCAGTTATTTTTAAAAACTCTGGATTAATTATATTATTACCTGATTTACTGAACGAAGTGACTCAAAGCTCAGTTCCCTTTCCATAAAATCTAGCTTCTTTTGATCAGTTTGCTGGTGGTCGTCTGGAAACTAATTCTTTAATTATGTAGATAAGAGAGTGAGGCATGCTTGGTCGCGCGCCTGGCTTGATGATGAGACTGCGAGTTGCTCAGACAGACAGACAGATGGCCAGGTTATAAAGGGTTATTAACCTGGCTGTCTAAGCTTGTTACATACTCCGTGAGAAGAGAGAAATTTGTTCTCGCTCCCAGGGCTGAGAGAACAAGAAAAAAGTTTGTTTTGGCCAAATAATTTATACTTCAGGAGAAACTCTAGCGCCAAACTCCAGCGAAGTCCTCATTGGGCCCTCCCACTGCAGCATACGTCACACGCGCTAAGCATTGTGGGAGATGAGGGAGATGGATTATTTTTCGGACGTTGGCCAGATGTTTTGACGACCTTGTCCGTCAGATCACGGTGTTCATTTAGCATGCACCCACACACAGTCTGCCTATCTCTACCCAGGAGAGATTAGCGGTCACACTGTGAATATTAGCATCTGAGAGCTCACAGAGTGGCCGCTACCGTTTCTGCTTTTCTACAGTAACCACACCCACTCCAGTTTCTGACCAATCACAGAACAGTTGCCGGACACGACATGAGATGTCTGCCCGGCTGATGTGTCGAGAACAAGCTGCGAGAACTCCCAAACGAAGGCTGCGAGAACAAAATGATGTCATTTTGCTGAGATGATGGCAGATGACATCCAGGAAAGGACAGAAATCAGAAACAACAAACACAGCCTTTCACATTCCTTCAATTTCCTCCAAAAACAGAAACAGCGCATTGATATAAATACATCAAACAGAAAAGGAAATGATTTCAGCTTTCAAGCCACGGCTGACCACAACGGAGGCCATATCTTATCAGGCAGTTCTGATTTAATAACAAAACAAAACAAAACAATTAGCTGGAAACTGTAACCAAAAGTAACAAAGCCCAAGGCAAGCAGAGCCACCAGTTCCCCATAATTCCTCCAGTAATCTAATTAAGACACTTACTGGAACCATGGCAAGCTAATGAGAGGGCTACGACACATTTGTACTCCAAGCACTCTCTCGCTTTATCTCTGTGTGCTGGGAAAATGGAATTTCACAAATGCATCTCCAGTCTGATATCCTTTGTCTCGTGGAATGGTTTTGTTTTTCTTGCCCTATCTAATCTGCTCATCTCAACTTCAATCTTACTGTTAATTCTTGCAAGACAGGGACACGGTGTAATTCCGTTTTAATGATTAAAAATAGAGGTTTCGAGAAAATGTAAGCAGGATTAATAAACAGCGGTGCTCCGACAGGCAGAAAATGATTTATCAGATTTACATATAGCTCAGAATAACAGTGGTGTGCTCTGATATGCCTCTCTCCACAGGGAGAAGGCTGTGGGTCTGTTCTGACATAGACTGCATCAGTGTAGTACAGTCTTTGTGACCTACACATACAGAGGTTGACAACAGTATACTCGGTGCTAACATGATGTCCTGTGTGAATACTGTCCTGTGTGCTGAAGCTAAATCTTTAATTCATGTATGGCCCCTGCGCTCGGTCTTTGCTTTGTTTTGGCCGATGGCCAAACGTGTTGATGTGGAGGTGTACGATGGTTGAGCGGGACAAGGCACATTTAAAAATCAAGGCAGATGGCAGGATGTAAGAATTTCAAATACAGACTTTGCTTCCTGGTTTGAAGTGCCCATGGGTCAGAAGGGTCAACAGACAGCTTTGCTGTTGCAGCCCATGCTGCGCACACAGGAAGAGAGTAGGTCACTCTTTTATCACCAAGACATATTGTAAAAGCAGCTGAGGAAAGATCACAGCAGCACAGGGGGTATGCAGACCCAAGAGGTATATCTCTCCTGCTTTCACTTACCAAGATAAGGCACCGAGTCTGACAGCACTTTCATTTCTGCCACTTACTTATTTCATTTGACTGAGCTGTAATGGGTTTCTGTGGAAAACATCCCCTTTGTTTGTCACTGTAATTTTTTTTTCTAATTAAGATTCAGTATGACTAATTCCAGTTTTGTTTTTGTTGGAACGAATCTATTGAAAAATGAAACTGAGATTTTGTGAACAAGACAGAAGCCATGGGGAGGTAATTTATTTTCTCATGGATCTTTAAAACTACATTCACTTTGCCCCATTCTTCCTCCGTGCTGCCCAGCTGGAGATACAAAAATCTGTGTTTTACTTAGAATATTCACTTTGAAAAGTAAAACAGCTAAAAGCACACACACAAGCACTGGCTGAGGTAGTACTGGAAAAATGAAAAACGAAAAAGGATACTGGTTACCTCGGTCATGTTTTATACATAGACACTGTGGGGGGGCTTCATATGTAGTCTGAACATTGAGGGGAAAAAGGAAACCTGACTGTGTTATTAACATGATAACGCAATGGTACTGAGGCACCGGAGATTGTCACTACACAGAATGATAACACAAATTTACATTTTCTGCACCAATTGAAATTCATCTTTCCTCAATGGTACAGTATAATTGGCATAGTTTAGTAATTGTGGCAACTGTATGAATATGAATGAACACAACTACCATAGGATATAGTATATTTCAAATGAGCAGCCACATCTACCTTTCACTGCACCCCAATTAAATTTGACATTCTGTACGAGGCAGCTTTAAGCAGTCACTCTGTGTGTATTTATGAATATGTATTCCTTTTACAGTGTCAATTAAGCCTCGGATAAATGTCCATGATGTGCTTTCCACAAGCTTAAATGTAGTCAAACTATTTCTAATTAGCTGGTATAAACGAGAGGCTCAGATTAAGTTTAAAGAGCTGTGGATGTCCCATCGGCACCGGCAAGGCTAGAGCCCATATGTGTGTGACTGTGTATGTTTTGCAGGAATAATAAATCGTCTCACATGTTTTACACTTCAGAGTTGCTCGGCTTTAGCGCTTAGTGGGTTGGCTTGGCAACATTTCCGAGGAAAAAAAAAAAATTCACACATCTGTAACACATTCATGAAAGTTGATGTGGTTGGACAGTGTCATTCAAACATCCCAGGTTACAGCCTGTTAGACGAATGCCCAGCTATCCAGGTGTCAGGATACATTTACTGCACTCCCCGAGGCTTTGTGAGGGAAAAGAGGATTTGGAAGTTTCACAAAAAAAAAAAAAAAGGAAGACAAAAAACATGCTCCTCTACCTGAAACTGCAGAAAAGCTTCCAGAATAAGGATTAAGGTTCAACTTCCATCTGTGTGACGGACAGACGCGTACTTAGCACACAATTATAATCCTTTAAAAGCTAATAAAAGCACCATCGTGCTGTTTCAGCATGAGGTGAGCCAGGCAGGGGCTGATGCAGGCTCGTTCCCTCTCATTGGCTGTTGGATGATGAGAAGTAGACAGCATATCTGCAGCACCGGTGACTACAACAGGCTTAAAGGGTCAGAGGTCGGACCTGGGATCACATCAATCACACATCCACCGTGAATCCTACATGGGCTAATTTGGTAACTAATTTATCTGGAATAGGTTCCGGCCTCATATCGGTTTATATGCCTCATGGATGTTACACAGGTCTTTATTGCTTTGTTGAGGAGAGAGCAAATCCCACGTGTGTGCTTCAGTAACTCACTGCGGTAGAAATTCTTTTAGAAGTTTCTCTACAATGTGGGAGAGAGAAAAAAAATAATAAGCCAACACAGCACTGATGGATAAAAACTGTCAGTGGCGCTCTGAATTTGGGTTTGTTCTACTGCAGAACAAGCTGAGGTGTCACCACTTTCATCTGCTTGGACACAAGTACATCAGGGAACTCATTAGGAATCCAGTCCCCCAAACCAACATCCCTGTTATCAAGACAGAGAAACATCTGTACGACACCTCTCCTTTAAAAACACCACCCATCAACCCAGGTTACAAGGTTAATTAATATAAATTATATTCTCATCTCGCATTTGGGATTTGACGACATTTTGTCTCTTTTGTAATGTCCTGCTTTTTTAATTTAATTCATCTTTTATTTGCGAAAGAGAACAGAAAAAAATACATTATTCACAAGAAAATGCTGCATGTGGCTCTAAGGCCTCAGACATATTGAGGTTGCATTGGGAACAAAACTACAAAACACCACCAAGACCATGAATAATGTTGAAAGGTAAACGGAAATGAGACATCTTATCGCTATTCTCCAGCGAGGGAGGCAGGGAAAGAGGGCTACAATGAGTCAAAGGTTCAAGATGCATTTAGAACGTGCCAAATAGAAATTTGTTTTATTATCTATTTGGAGCAGTATAAACCTATCACGAATGTTGGGCCTTTATCGCAACTGTTTGGATGTACATGTGAGCCCAGAGGATGAAAATGTTTACTCTCTTGCTAGCAATGGATAATAGGTTGTACCTTTGGACCAATGGGCTTTCAGGAGGGGTACAAACGCTCACAATCAGTATTGATGATAACATGAGCTGGAAGCAGTGAATCAGCCCAGGTCCAGGCCTTGTGACCTGTCAGACTCAGACATAAACCAGCGACTCCAAAGATTAAGGGGAGATTCCGACTCTGCCTCTGTTCTCGGGACTATAACTGAAAAGTTGTCCTTCAGCTCCCTCCCGTATGACAAGAATCACAAACCAGTTACTTGAGAAATGGCCGCAAGCGCAGTCCTTAGAAGTGGATGCTGGAGAAACCCGACGTAAACATGTGCAGCTGGCAGCTCATGTGGTTTTGTTAAATTCGGCTCTTGCGAGACCTGTGCTGAGAGGTACAGTATGGATTTCTATGAAAATAACCTGGGCTTACACTTTTTTTTAAAATTCAAAGTTTTGAAATCTTGAGAAGTGTGTTCCCCATCTGAAAAGCATTTGAACAAATGCTCTCTGTGTGAACTCTCGTAGGTGCTCTTCCACAAATTTAAAGTGCAGAATGTCAGCACGCAACATTTGAATAATAACAACCCATGTTTTTTATTTGAATGTAACAGATCATTGTCTGTGATGGGTCATTCTAGATCACACCGAATCTGACAACATTACAACTGTAGTAGAAATACAGAAGGCTGCCACAGAGAAGGCCTTTCTGCGTGGAAGCTGAACCCATGGTCTCTTTAAGTTACAGCACCAGTGTCATTTTAAAAAATAACAAATACAGACGCAAGGCCTGCAGGGACACAATGCTTTTACTGTAAACTGCACCCGCCACCGCAGAGATCTCACACTACTGATAGATACTTTCAAATATAATACGAGACGTAGTCTCTCAAGTGTGTTACCTCCTAACCTTTCAATTATATATCTTCATAACATTTTGACTTTTATTGTCAGATTTGATGCTGGTAAGTGTCACAAACTGCAAAGAACAAAACGGCTGCAAGCTGCACAGGCTCTGCTAAAACAACAAGCCTGGATTAGAGGATGTCAGAGTACACGTTAACTGAAATACTGCTCTGCGCGTTTTACAATCCATATTTTTTTAATTAACAACTCACTGTTTCTCTGTATATAACTATGCATAATGTAAAACGCTGTCTGGTTCACACTAGTTTGGCTTAAATGCCCGCTTTCCTTCAGATTCCAGTCTGGGATGGTGGGTGTGGAGGTGAACTCTAATGAGTAAGAAAGACACACTTACATCCAGACTATTCCATCCACTTTATGCTTTTGAAATTACATTAACCTTTTTAGACACGATTTTCAGAGGATTTTGAAGGCGGCTAAGTATTGCATCACTAATTGACTGCTTAGTAGAGGAAATGTGGTGGAAAATGACAAGATTATTAGATACAGAGTGAGAATGTAATGGAGTGCCAAAGAAAGGGCTCGCTGATAACACTTTCAAAAATGCCAACAAATAACAGGAAAGCTGCACTGGAGTGCCTTCTCTATGAGGGAGGGGGAAAAAAATACTCTTCCAGCATGTGTTCGTCACAAAAGCACACCCACGCAAGATGCATTTTGTATGAAAATGTGAACACAGATGACTATCTCAGGGAATCCACAGTCACACAGGCCCGTTTATGTTGCTTCTACCTTAAACATGTTTAATTCAATGAAAGCTTGATACTATTTTAATAAGAGGAAAGGCCTGCGGCTTAAATAACTTTGTTTTTCTTCCACAGAGCACTCCGTATCACGTTTCTCAATTCGAGGCTTTCCCCTCCATCCCCTGCAGGAACACTTGTATGTTTCAGTCAGTGTTCAGGAGGCTGCTGCACGGGCTTACTCCACTAACTCTTACCACATGTGAACTGGAGTGGAGCTGCACTGCATGCCAGATAAACCCTCTCAACAAAAAAAAAAAAAAAAAAAAGAAAAGAAAAACTGGCGTGCTTATCTCCCCCATTAAATTTTCCCAATTATTACTAAATAAAAGATCAATCCAGAGTGTATTACTGACATGCTGTATGACAGGCTTGACATGGAGCGCTCGCCCAACTTTAAAGCAAAATCCAAATCAATTTAGATGAAGTATTGATAAGGATTGGTTCAGGGGGTGAAAAGAGGTGACGGCTATACAGAGGGCATAAGAAAGTACCGCAGTACATGATGTAGGAGAGACGTTTTTCATCTTCTCACACAAAAGAATTCATGAAAGGCTTCTGCGCAGCATGACTCCAGTCAGACAGACGCAAGATCTAAACGCTGTGTAGGAATTATTTATGTAAAAATTAATTATTTTTGTCTATCTAGTTGTTCTAGATTCTATTCCGTACTATTATTATTCACAACAAATCAAACCTAATTTGAGAAAACCTTTATAGTCGTGTTCTGACTCGAAGACGTGTCTGCTAATTTCATTTTCATTCCATTCTGCCACATTTCCCCTCATGTAATATTACAGAGGCAAACGATGCACAATGAACCTGCAGTGGATGGGAATGACTGCTCACAACTCCAAACGTATTGTGTTGCCATGGTACGCTGCACAAAAACAGGGGGCAGTGGTTATTACGCAGCACAAACACTGCTGCAAGAGTAGACTGGGTTTGAACAGATATAAAAAAAAAAAAAGAAAGCAGTAATTTTGAAATGGACCATGAAATACCGTAGATTACAGCTCGCCGCAGAGAGGAGTTAACCAGCTCGCCAAATGAATGATAAGGAGAGTTGAAGAGAGGACTCCCGCTCGCTCTCCCCATTATCCGGTGACATGCAGAGAGGCTACCTGGTGTGAGCACACAGACTTCATGCCTGTGCAGTGGGCAGCGGATCGTGCTGGGCGCCCCGCGCGCATTAGATAATTGGTAGAGCACCGCCACACAAAGCTGTGTGCCAAGGGGACGGCGTGCAGAGGAAAACACACAACTTCAGCAGATGGTTCGTCTGATGAGCAAACAGCATGCGGACAGAGACGGAAAACTGAGAGCTTCCCCGCAATACAAGGAAAGCGGCGGTCGCGGGAAGAAGAGTAAATGTGTGTTTGCGCGTGTACACATGCTGACTGACGCACAATACAACTAAAGTGGAGAGATCTAACGCTGACTGACAGCGGATTCGTTCATTATCACACAACACTGGTTCCTATCAGTATTTCCGAACAATCCCAGGTGTCAGAAAATCAAAAGGCAGTTGAGCAGCCATGCAGGGAGGAGAAAATCAAATATGTCACAGTAATAACAAAACACCATATATTGGGCTTTTGACGACACAATAAACAAGCACACTGAGGAAAAGAGAGACTGCTACAATAGCAAAAAGGATATCATTACAACCCTTCAGACACTTTATTCCACAGCATGGGTCAGAAGAAACAAACTAACAGAGCTGAATCAATGTGACAGGGTTAATGACTGTTTCTCTCTTCTAAACTCCGGCTGTGGGAGCAGCTGGGCCTCGGGGACCCCAGGTGACAGTTAGACTTTCTGTCATATCCACACAGTCACACACCATTTCTTCACCTCACTTCACCGCCACGATGCCATGACGCTTCCCCCCTCCCCCCGCCCCCGACACCAGCACTCAACCACAGCGACTCGTCTCCTCACCTGCGGGCCCTCTGAGGACGCCAGCGCGCTTTAATCAGAACCGGTGGATTTTTAACACCCACATCAGTCGGTTGATGGAGAAACAATCAGGCCAGGGTAAAAACCAGCACTCGCAATTTCTTGGTTTGTTTAATCCTAATGATGTGCCAGATGAGTCTTGACACGCAGCATGATAATACAAACGACACAAGGGGAACTTTTGACACATAATTCACACGTGTGTTTGAAAGATGATTTAGTATGATTCTTTGTGATTAACACATTGTCAGTGTTGGTTGTATTCATATCCTGTGGTAAAACTGTCTAAATCTCCAAAAGGGATGATGATAACTATAAAAATACTACTGTCTGCATGTCAGTAGCACAAAAACATATATTTAATGAATGAATTACTCATTTCTAATTAAAATCCAGTCCTGTTCAGTCACGTTTATCATTATTGCACATTACCTTTAACTCACATGTTCTCTTTTATGCCAAGTTCTATAACATAGCTTTTAAATATTGTGACCTATTTCAGCGCAGTTCACAATCTAAAGTTGCGATTTTTAAATATTTTAAATGCATAAACATCTTTTAAGGTGTCTTAATATTGATGGAGTTTTAATCTTTTGCCAGCACATCAGAAGAATTATTAGTTCAGATGTATCCCGCAACAGATAAAACATGAATAATCCCGGCCTCTGATATGAATGCATGAATATTCAACTCTAAAGGAATTGCGCCTTGTAATCGTAGCATTCCTTCATAAAGCAATTTTTAAATTGTGAGAAACAATAGGGCATCTCATATGTGTGAGTGTGTGTCATGTGTGAATTAACTCCACGTGTGGGTCTTTGAACACACATTGGAAAAGTTGCTGATTTAGTGCAAAAGGCCATCTGTGCCATTTCCTCTGACCTTCATGGGGATGTGACTGTGACAGCGAGCAATTCCCTTTGTAAGATGGCTGTGTTTCTATATGTGTGTGTGTGTGAGAGCATCTGTGCAATTGCATTCATGTGGATACATTTGTGTGTGTGAGAAAGTCACAACGGATCAAAAGACTCTTTTGTGAAGCTCGGAGTATAAACCCTTGGACAACGCTATGTTTCATTGAGGATTTCTGGATTTTCTTTTTGTATGCAGGCTGCAGTCGTTACTCCACTTTATAAAAGAGGCCAACCACAATTTTCCACCACAAATAAATTGAATAAATCACAAAAAATTACTGTTCAATTGAACGCCCCTCTCCCTAAATGCTCCTAAGAGTGTGTTTCTTCCTCCTGTGCCATGGTATAGTGTCCCATCTCAGCGAGTGCGACCTCTTGATTTACTCCTTTTTGCCCTGGTCAAAGCACTTTGTCAATACAGCTACCACCATTCAGGAACACATCAACACCCAAGGACGGTCCACAGGCCTGGCTGGTCAGCCTGAACAAAATCCAAACAAATAACCTTCCCCGCTGTCACCGATTTACAGCTCCCTGACAGGACTGCCCGCCAGAGGACGACGACAACACAGCACAGCAGGGATAAATCATCCCTACGTTTTCCTCCTCACCTTTGAATCTGTGAAGTGGCGATCAGAGTGCTGTCATTTCTCAGCTAAAAGAAATAAACCTGACGTCTCTGAATTTTCTTTAAGATTTTTTTTGTTGAATACCAAACATTTATTACATTTCGGTCTGAGTTATTCTTGCAGGGGAGAATAAACATAAGACATTAGTAGTAAAAGTGTCTCTGGCAGATGTGACCAAGTCGCCCCACTTTCTACCACATGCTCCACAGAGTTTGTTCTGCCTCGGGAGCCTGCTTTTCTTCTCTCCTTCCCCTCTGAGGGTAAGGGCATCGCCAGCCACTAGTATAAGTCGGCGGGCAGAGCGGTTCCCAGCTGGGCTGCTGCTGCTGCTGCTGCTGCTGCTGCTGCTGAGGGCTCTGTCATCATGGCCATGTTGCTGCTGGCGTCGCGGCAGTACCAAGTTGGTCCCCTGTTCTCTGGTAAAAGCTCATCTGTAACTGTGCTGAGGCCAAAGAGGCTACTCGTGCCTAACTTCTTACATGGAAGCAGGCCAAAGGAGATAGTTTTAAATCTTGCACGAGCCAGTATAATGAAAAAGAGTATTTAAATCTCCAGTGCTGAACGTTTGTGTCTCCCTTTTCTGACAGTGAGGTGTAATCCACAAACACTGTTGATGCATCCATACAACATATGCCGAAAAGCTCTGGAGAGTCCCAGACTCCCAGCCCCAGGAAGATGGTCACAAAAATACAGAGAAATCTCCACAGTTCAAAGACAATAATCCATTACTGAGGAACACTACATGCTTCATAGGCTTCTATATAAATATTTTACAAAGACTAACCTGTCCAAGAGCAGTAAGGGACATCAAGGAGTGTCATTGCTATGGGGTAGGGGTGCCTGGTCTGGTCTAGGTGGGTGTTACATGTCTGAGTAACATCCACATGAATGCCAGGTCC
The DNA here is from genome assembly GCF_963514085.1 of Chelon labrosus. Lineage (NCBI taxonomy): Eukaryota > Metazoa > Chordata > Actinopteri > Mugiliformes > Mugilidae > Chelon > Chelon labrosus. The sequence continues at coordinate 19,492,710 of NC_140348.1, forward strand.
AAAAGTTTCCCAGCAGAACATTGCATAGTTACAAGATGTTCAATGTTATTTACTTCTCCTGTCAATGGTCATAATGTTTTGCCTTATCGGTGTGTGTGGCTAATACCCTTTATAATCTTTCACAGTATATTACTTTAAAGAGGTATCCATAGTATGTATTTTTTATTGAAAGAGTCAGTGTACAGTATTTATTCTTAAATGGTGATAAAATCAGTTGTGGCAGCAGAAATATAATAAATATTTCTTCATCATTTGAACAAACCCCTAAAATATTTCGTGATGAAACATTTTATTCAGACTGAGAAACAGCCAAACAGACATTCAGAGAAACTGACAGCACTTAACAACATGCACACATCTATGCTCTGTGTGCTTGCTAGAATATCAAGCTTGAACTGCAGACACTGTTTGCTTGTTAATGTCTCGTAGCCGCGGAGGGTTGCAGAATTACTGCCCTGGGTCAGCTCCAATGACAGTGAAATACCGTTAAGAGTTGCATAACAGATCTCACTTAGCAGTTTATTCTCCTCATTGTTTCTTATATTTTTTTTTGTGTTTTATGCAACCACGATGAACCTTAAACAATGGTGTGCTGTAGCATAACTGCAGTGTAGAGGAACGCTAACATTTGTTGTTTGTGGAGATGCCTTAAGTAAAAAACCTCACATAACACCTTATTCTTGGAAAAGCACCAAATTCAAACACCAACGAAAACAATACAATTCGTTAGATGTCTACTGCGGTGACATATTCTGGGTAATATAAGAACGAGAAACTACATTTTCCTACTATCTGAGACAGAAAATGCAACTCACTCCTTAGCCTAGGCAACAAATTGTGCCTAAGTTGAAGAGCATTCCTTTAAATGGTCGTTTAGGCTTGTGCTTACTACTGCATAATCTTAGGCTGCTATGGTTTCCTATCTGTCTAGATGGAGAGAGGAAAAACAACTGTACCCTGCCAGCTGCTGCAGATGAGACTTGTCTATTCTATCTCAGGCTTCCTGAGGGGGCAGCGGGGAAAGATGTCGTCTGTCACTCTATCTGTGATATTGCTGTGATTAAGCAGTTCTTGAGGCTCTGATACAGTTATCAGCAGTAATGCTGGAAGCTTACTGAACTGACACTCCAGCTCAGGGAGGTGTGTTCTGGCTGATGGAGTGGCTCAACTCACAAGGCACTTGAACTGACATCACATTAACACCCTATGCCAGAGCACGGAGAGTGGCGAGCGGGAAAACAACAACAGTGCAAAATTAATCGTTTTGGTTGGGTCACACTGAGCGAAAGACAAACTTTGGGAATAAAATGACATTCACGGGGAAAAGCATTTACTGTGATGAAGGCAGGGGCTGATATTTTGAAATCACATTTGTCATTCTTGACATTCAACTCGGTGACTGACTTATACTCGTTCCAGTTTGCTCAGCTACCCACCTCATTAAATAAAATGAAGGTGGAATGAAAATCAGGCCGTCTTTTTGTCAAAGCTGATGTGTAAAATGAAATCACTGTGAGCGCATGTCTGCAGGCATGTTCTGTACACATTCAAAGAGAAGTAACCAGTACACCAATGCATAATCTCATGAAAGCATGTATGCAGCAATGTAATGAAGTGTGGACTGTATTCCTAACAGGACTTCACACACTTAATGCATGGAAGGGCAACACGATTGTAAATCCAATTCTTTCAGTATGTGGCAATACTCCCTTGTGAATGCAGTGCTGCACTCAACACTGCATTCACAAGGGATCCTGTCCAAAATAATCACGTTATTATCTGCACATATTCTATTTTAATTTTAGATGTAGGCAGAATCCTCTTTGGAGTGTGTGTTAATATGCTGGCTCTTGATTTCTGCAGAGGCTGGTTTGAAAGAAGCACAGAGGCAGGTTGAGGTGCAATGACTGGAGACGCTTTTACCAAACAATACGTAAGGCAGGACATTTGCGTAGTCTGTAAAGTTACGGCTAGCTTCCACAGGTGTATTGTGTGTGTACTCTGTACTGTAGACAGGACAGGTAACAGCAAAGGACAGACGAGAGCAGGCCTGCAGGTTCTCCTGTCAAGCTAGCCATCCCCTCTTTATCTCCGTCTCACCTGTGCCTTGGACAGTTTAATCCATCCACCTCCTCGTGACTTTCCACAGTGACATTCGATTAGTGGGCCAATTAGAAAAGGCATTGCTTTAAGGCCTCTTTTCCCCCCTTGTGTCAGGGTGAGAGACCAAGCTGCAGGCGAAGGGAGTTCAAGACTAGTGACAAGGCAGACAGTAATAATGATGTCAAATCCAAGTTCATTAAGAAGAAGAATTCAACACTATATTATGTACAGTATATCCACTGGTTAAAATCTAAAACTATTCACTTAACTTCTCTAATTTAAGCTAACTGGTGGCACTGGCAACTTTTTTATATTGAAGGTGAGACACAGGCTCTCCTTGAGTTGTTTCTTTCCACTGATGCAAAGTCCAGATTATACTCGGGTGGATTTGATCTACTCATCAAAGGTCATGAGTAGCCATTGTTCGTCTGCTACACCTGTACTCAAAGTAGAGCGGTGGTGTTAGTAAACACTGCATCAGAACTGAAGGAAAGTGTAGAGGTGAGATTGTTATTCAAGGCAAAGACAGACTTTATTTAATTATGACTAGACTGAAGGTTTCTGAAACATCTGATGTCAAAACGCACAATCAGACACAACAAAAGTGACCACACCATCAGAAGATCAATGAATCAAGAGACAGAGAGCCAACCTAATCACAGATACAGAATGAACCTTCTTGCTGTGAGGCCAGAGATGTAACTTTTCGCTCAAATTTTTAAGCTAATATAAACTCACAACTCGCTGTGTCCTCACTGTATTAGTTCCTTAAAAATCTCGGCTCCCACAGACATAAAACCACACACAGGTTTGACCTTAGTTACCCCTTACATTTGTCTAGATAAAGAACGGGGATCATCAAAGCATTTCCTTTCCACGCTAGTACGGACGAATAAATACTAAATGAGTCATTAGCAGATGTTGCTGAGTCCTTGGAGAGTCTCTACACAGATGCTTCCACTAAAACAGAACATGCTGATGCCACACTATTGATGAAAGACATCTTTGCCTTAACCTATATCCTCTCATACTTACATATAGATTTTCTTCAAAGAGGGGTTAATGCTGGATCCTTGGCTTTTAACAATGCAATTAGCAAGGCAAAGGTAGCAACAAATCACTCTGCCAAATTGATTTTGCTGTAATTATGACTATCAATTGTGAGTCACATCAAGGAGGGCACTGCACCGTGGCTCCGGATTTAATTTAGTCACGCTGAGTTGTAAAGTATCTTGGTGGAAAGGGGACCAGGTCACTTACAAACACACATACCTACATACACACCTCCTTATGGGTTCAGTTTCTCACCAAATTTGCAGGGATGTAATTTGGCATATGTTCCTGCTACGGCCAAGCGTGTGAACAGGTGGAGCAGAAAACGGTGTGAATGGCTAGACGCATAGCATGCTAGGGGCAGCACCGTCTGTCACAATCTTGGACTAACTTCGGTCTGATCAGCCCCAGGACCACTGCTGTCTTCAAGGGCCATGTTGATGAGAAACTGGGATTAGTTAATCACACAGCTCTCACTGACAGATTGAGCTCTGCCAGCTCTATCTTCTGTCGCTGCTTGTCTCTGAGCACCGCTGAGCTCCGAAGGCAGGTAATGGCATGCTAATGGAATGATTCAAGCAGAAGAGACTGACTAGTTAATGCACTTCCTTGTCCTTGATGTTTTATTTTTTCAGTAGATAAGAAATAAGAAACAAAAGTCCAGCCCTGTCCGTGTGGTTAGCTTCGTTTTAGTATTACACAGGCTCTACATAAGTAGTTGACCGGCACTACTTATGATGTGGGGAAAGGAGAAATAAAGGCATTGCTGAGGGAAGAACTCACCCATGAGTCCTCTCCCACATCCAGCATTTCAGTGACATTGTGAAAGACCTGTAAGAAGCAGGGGAATTGATCCTTTCCTTCCTCGGCAACAGCGGCTATCTCTAATTGTCTACCGAACCAGTGAAGGCCTTCACATGGGGAGCCCTCTATGCACTGAGGGAGAGCACCTTGGGCCCACGTGGAGTGACAAGAGCTAACACACACTTATGGAGCATGCTGTGAATAATGCAAATTGTGTCAGCCCTCACACAGCTCCACCTAACAAGACTCTGGTGGATTCACACAGCATCATCTGTAACAGTGACAAATCCCAGCATGATGCAAATTAAAACAGTGTATAAGATTATTTTCACTATAGCGCACCACCTCCATTGAATTATTAAGCAATAAATCTATCTAAACAGGAATGGCTCCAAGCTACAATACTGATAGATGTTTGGCGAGGCACGTCTTAATAGGATTGCTAGACTAATAGCAAACATTACCATACATTTTCTGACACTCCATCACACATAAGTGACATCCTGAATTCAGTTTATAGAATCACACACACATGGAGCAGGCACACACATATATTTTGTGCATTTTTAGGCAGGTCCCAGAATCCCAGCAGCAGGTCCAGAGCAATGTCTCTGGTTGTGGTCACTACTGAGGTCTGAGCCCCCAGGCCTCATTCATCACAGCTGCTTCTGTCCAGACTTTTGGATCACAGCAGTTTCAGCAGACTCTGCATTTTAAGTTGCCTACAGGGAGAGGAGGCAATGATGGACGTACCAGCCAGGGCATCTGCAGCAAACACACTGCAAGCCATGCTGTCAGGGTTAGTCTCCCTGACAGCACAACTCTGACACACAAACTCTGACAAACACATAATCCACATCTGGCTGTAGTTAGTGGCAGAGAGAGCAGTGCCATTGGGGCCAGTCACGCTCTTATCACGGGACAGATATATGTGTGCAGCACAGGAATTGTTCCTGCTAGGGGATAGATTTGCCAAAGACTGTCAGTAAATATCGAAGTGTAATATAATCTTGTACAGCTACCTTTAAAGGATCACCTTGCCATCAGTTCTTTGCAGTGACAAATATGCCTGAGAATATTCCATTATTCTCCTGAATGTGAGGCTGGCTTGTCCCTAAACCATACACACTGGTTGTCGGCGATAGGTAAACATAACAAGATGATGTTTTGTGTTGGACAGTAATTCTAGTTCCTCTCCATCTCCCCTTGGGGCAAATGGGAAGTCTGAGCCTCACTGTTATGAGTCACCCAAGGCCATTTTCACACCTCGACACCTTGGCCTGATGAGACAAACCATGCATGATAATTATGTGTGACTCAACAAGCTGCAGGGACACTGTTAAGTAAGAGCGGCGTTTCTGCATGCGTGTTGGTTCACCAGTCTCGACGTGCCTGTCATTGCTCAGTTCCCATTTAGCTGGTCGCCGACATCTTTGACCCCTGAAACAGGCATAGCAATGACAAACTGGGCGGCTCTGGTATTAATAAAGTATGAAAAAGGCAGTGTTTGAATCTAATTATTAGTCTAATGCATTCGATGTGATCACACAGGCTCTCCAGTGATGAGGAAATCATCTCCCGTAAGACGCCACACTAATAATTACAATAACATTAACCTTTGCCTTGTTAATTCAGGTCCTCGTAGCAATTCATCTCAGGTCACAGACCTCTTAAAATATTTCCTCACCCTAGCTTCGCAGGCTGGTGAAAGCACTGATGTGATGTGGAAAGAAATCAAGCTGTAACACTGTTACTTTAAAAACTCATAAATGTAGAAGGCTGTATTTTCTTCCTGCTGGAGCATATTTCCTTGTTACCCTGTCAACTGTTCATGAGTGCACGTGCTCGTACACGTGAAAAGAGTTTTGAGTGAGGACAGGTTTCAAACTGACACAATAATTAGAATACCTCCATGGCAAGGAAAATGATTCATTAATCCATTCAAGTCTCACACTTAATGACTGTCTTTTCTGCACTCATGTTGTGCTATTTAGATGCCTCTAATGATGTGTGCGCTGCAAGCCGACAGAATTTGCTATGAGAGTTACACTTACAAACACACACTCGCACAAACTGCCTCCTGTGCCTTTTTTCCTGCCACACAATCAATCTCAAATGAGCTGCAATAACAGCTACCAAAAATTAATATGGATACCAGAGACAGTAAACACTTGATAAGGCAGACACACAACACACACACATATATATACACACACACGCTGGCAGAGATAGAGATCTCACAATAAACTCTGGGAGCACTATAGAGGTTTCAAAGGTTCCTGGTTTCTGTTCTGACAGTATTATTAGATCACGAGCAGAGAAATCAATTACTTCTCTCTTCTTTATGAGATTGCCTTCCACATAAAAATATAAAAGTATCAAATTAAACTTTTAAAACATCTTAACTAAGCCTCCTAATTTTTATCTGATGTGTGTTGTGGCTTTGTTGAAAACCGTCTATTGCCAACACGTTGGTCAGGATTCATTGGTGCCGTAGCTGAAAATGAGCCTGTCTGTCGCGTCACACGGCATCAAGTACTGTAACTGAAATGCTTCTGATTTCATGGAAGAGAAAAACACACTGAAATCAGCTGGCGTTTGGAAACTGGAACATAAAGCGTGGCAAGTGTCTTATTATCCACTAGACAGGCAGGAAATCTCAGGCTAAAACAGTGAGGGAACGATGCACTTGTCAAAATAATCAGTCACATTTGGGATTGACACAACTGCATGATTTGGCATGTGGGGATATTACTTGCCAATCACACTTGGCTGCTTGGTGGGTTTTGTTCATTCTTCAGTGCATCGCACAATCTTCCATCTCGGAAACGATGATGTGAGCTCCGCTGCCAGCACATATCCCACTGATATCGGCGCGATAACATCACCTGTTTGTTCACACCCAGAACTGTAGTATTCAAGCTTTAATGTCAGCGTTTGAAAGATGGCTAAGGATGCTTCCTCTGCTAATGACAAATCACACACACACACATTTGTATGGCTATCTTTGTGAGGACATTTATTGACATAATGCATTCCCTAGCCTCTTACCCTAACCTTAACCATCTCAACTAAGTGCCTTACCCTAATCCTAACTATAACCTAATTGTATTTATTTACTTATTTAAAATCAAGTCTTAACCCTCAAACAGCCTTGTAAAGAAGTGAGGACTGGCCACAATGTCCTCACTTTGCACAAATGTCCTCACTTTGTCCTCACTCCGAAGGCGTAACGCTTGGGTCCTCAGAAAGATAGCTGTACAAGAACACACACACAAATCAGAGCCACTACTGAGATGCACCGTGATTAACTTTTCTTTAAAGAAAGTATTTAAGTATTGTTTGGCTTGGGAAAGGCGAAGATATTTTGTCCACAAATCCACAACCTTTTCTAGAAGTAAAGGTGGGCTGATGGCGTAAATGTATTGTCATTATTTTGTAACAATTGTCATTAGAGGGACCGAAACGCACAGCTGTTAAAACTGATTTACTCTATTTACCATTACTGAAGCTGTGACTTAATGAGAAACCCCAAGAAACACCCAGAAAATGACTCACACATTACTTAATATAGAAAATGCGCATGATAAACAAAGTAATTACATTAACATTAACAGTTTACATTAAGTCCTAAATGGTGATGATTGCTTGATCTCTTGACAATAATGTAAATGGGCTTTGAGGACAATTTTGTGCGTGGGCGTGTGCAAATTATATTACTTTCTGTTTGCACAAAAATAAAAAAATATATAAAATTATGCATTTGTGAATTGTAAGACTTGATATGCATATAGCACAATATGCCCTCTGACTTTGCCTGATTTGCATGCAGATAGCTTTAATTATGAATAAAAGTCAAGTTATCCCGATTGGATGGGATAGTGGAGAATCGATTGGGAAGCGTGCATAATGACAAAGGGCACAGCACCGCTTTCTATCAGCTTGAAAACCATATCAGTGGCACAGCAAATAACCACTCCACTCTGCTGGGACACTGTACGCACGATTATTTTCTAACATTTTTAGCGAGTTAATGTCCTTGTCGAATGAACATCATTAGACGTCCCTTTTGAATCTACAAATACAGCCCCCTATGTGATGTGGCCTCGTGCCATTTTATGCATTAGGAAAATAATGGAAGGAGAGAGTTGATGTAGAAAAGTAGCAATGAGAGGATAAAATACGAGTGACTCAAGACACGTTTGACTTAAAAGGTTAAGTTGGTGGGGGTTGTCAGTTCTTGGCTATGTTAGAAACATGGTGGTGCAACAGGGCAAGAGTAAGATGTGCTTAATTTGAAGAGTTTATTCTAAACTAATGATGGTTCATATATACAGGTGATTACACACAAATGAATTCATAATCCTGAAGACAATATTCATAGACTATATTAATAGATCCTCCTTAAAACAATGCAAAAAGGCTCATTTGTTTTGGTCTACTTTAGCCGGTCATATAAGTAAAACTCAAGGCATCTTTCTGGGAGAGCTGCGATAAATTAATTTCTTATGTGGGTTACACATTGTGCATGCAAGTCTATACACACTCATTTATTAAAATAGCTGCTGAAGGTTCACGAGGTGAGAACACTCGCTTTGAGTCACCACCTGGACCGTTTTATATTTTCCTGTGTGACCTGAATAAAACAAAAGCCTTTATTTTCAAAAGCACCGCCTTCATTATCGAGCTCCGAACCAAAAGTGAGCAGCTGTGTGTCCTTGCTTGTGCTGGCAAAATAGTGCGCATCATCCGAAGCCTTTTGAAGTTTGCCGTGGTTATCTATAGAAATCAGAACAGAGATGTTGAATGGACGTCTAAACAACAACGTACGCAAAGGAAATTTCCCACACAGGCTCTCTGCCGAGACGAGAGCTGAATTAATAAAACAAAGAATGCCTTTAGCTTGAGTTGTGCGGGCGGTAGATAAAAACAGGAGATCAGACCATGCACAGAAGTGGGCACTCAGGAAATGACTAGTAAACTGTAGCATTCAGCACTTTGTTATCAAAGAATAAACGTCTGCATCATCAGCATTTAAAGCACAGGATTCCTCTGTTCTGTTAATAAAGCATTTTTTAAAACACTATTGTCGCTGTCAACTAACTTTCAAGTAACAGCAGCCAGTCATTTCCCTTTTTGTCTGTGAGCACTGTTTATTACATTTGTCCACATTTACACAGATCAGCCACAACATTAAAACCACTGGAGGACTGGAACAAGCCTGATCCACAGAGGCCCATCCCCTCAACCCGTAGGACCCAGAGGCCCGCACTAACAACATTGTATTGCCAGACACCACAGGACACCCTGAGAAGGCCCATGTCCATTCTCTGATAAGTCACAACTGTTTTGGAGGCACAAGGGAGACCTACACAATATTAGGAAGGTGGTCATAATGTTATGCCTGATCAGTGTATAAGGCACCGATCAAGCTATTGTTATGCAGTTAGAGGCAGTTACACAAAAGAGTTGATTCACAGCCTTTCTAAAACTGTCAGTGTTTTAGCAACAATGCTGTTATGATGCAAACAGTTTGACATAGATGACTCTGAGGCCATACATCTTCTCAAAGACAGAAAAAGTTCATTGAGTTTTCTTAGCATTAATCGTTCCATCGCGGCTGCAGTTTTTTTTTTTTTTTTTTTGCCACATTGGGCATTTCTTGTGCAACGTTTCTCCATCCCTTACTGGGCCACAGCAGCATCTTTCAGGGGCCCAATTGTGCTTTGATTGTTTCCAGCCCACTTCATGGACGTATGGTGTCTCTGCCAGTCCTGGTGGACTGAATCAGGACATAATGGGTTCATTAAAAATCGGCAAGACTGCTGGCATTGGGAGGAATGATTAGTGAGATAAGCAGGGGATATGAGCTTAATGGAACAAGAGGTGGCTCACCAAGATTAAAAGCCTTTTCCACATCACTGCCATTTTCCCTCCAATTCAGCAAATCACTTAATTGAAATTCTTTTAATTTTCTTTTTTAATTTTCTCCTCAAACTCCCCTCCTGGAATTGCAACCCCAGGATGAATGGTGGACTGAGGTATGGCTATGAGAAGGATTTTATTACTCTTAAGTCAGTCACTGTCATCGTAGAGCTCTTTTGTGACACGCTTAATAGTGGACCATGAAACGGATTTAACAAATCAAATATTTTGCCTGGAATATCAGACTCTATCACCCGTACAGCCAATACTTTTAACTTTTACAAATGTAAACTAATACAATGTGACTGTGACGTTCTCACACAGTAAACCATTGAAATGTTATTGTGACTTTTTGTGCCCTTGCTACAAAGTCAAACATTTTAAGAAAACAAAAAATTAAAAAGCACATTTTCAAAGTCAAATTAAAGCAAAATATCCCCCGCTGATCCAGAGAGCTATTACCACATTCAAGGGCACAGTCCCCGCTAGTTGCATATTCCTACCACAACCATAAAATCCCGGCATCAAACGTGTCAAGAACCTGCTAAGAGACAGATTTCATGGCAATAGAGTCGGGGAAATCGGAGGTTGGCTGCTGCCAGTCAAAAATGAGTGTGAGGGCTTTGTAGTGTGATACCCTGTCAAGAGCTGTGCAGTCTCTGTGGTTTGTAGCACGGGCCTTCAGAGAGGTTGCACAGAGGATGAGAGACATAAATAAGTCTCCTCTGTCAGAAGAAACCACAAAGCTGTCAGCTGCAGCCCCGCTCAAGTCTACAATACAAGCATGCAAAAAAAAAAAAAAAAAAACGATTTGTTTGTATGACTCAAATTGATGCTGGGCTAGCGTCGACCAATTTAGAATCCACTCCTATTGCAAAAGGAAATCGATAAATGCCATGTAATGTAATACGGCAGTATCTTGCTAATAAACACGCAAATCCGCACATACACACATTCATACTATACATGCAGGCGGAGGCCACACTTAAACCTAACCTTGACTGATGTCTTTGGTTTTTCCATTAAGAACTCATCTCGCTTCTGAAGCCAGACGACGGGCTGAGGGCTCTGTTGGCAGCACGTTTAGACAATAGCACGTCTAAAGCCTCAGTGATGATGTGACAGGCTGAATCTGGTTATGGTTCAATCCGTGGCTGGCTGATGAAGGGAGAGAGGATGAATGGGGTCTTATCAGGTCATGATGCGAGAACTCAAACGGCGAGGAAGCTCAAAGCCTTTCAAATATCTCTCTCAATCCGTCAGATGACGATGAAAAATGCTGAAGCTACCCGGCGCTCATACATTAATGTCATTCAGATTGCCTTGACAGCGCGCAGACACAAAGTGGGTAATTATTTTGCAGCTTGTTTTTCTTTTTTTAAACAAAGCTTGTGTGAATTGTTTCTCTGCAGACTGGAGCCAGCCTTACATAACACTGTGCTATGAAAACATATGAGGATATTAGATGCAAAGAGGATGTGTCAAGAGATGGAGAAATAACTCTCCTAAACACACTGTTTGGAGAGTGAAGCGAGTTCAAGTGTACTCTGTGTGTTCTGAAGGTCGCGCCTCAGACAGTCTGTCTGTCTTCATTACATCCACTCTTGTTTTATGATATACAGGACAGCATTTCAGGCCAGGAGCTTGGCAGTGAATGTGAGAGCTTGCCGACAGCGTATTTAATAATTGTTATGCTTTGAACAATAGCACAGGGTGCATTCATACTCCCTGCCTGAAGCCTAACTAAGCAAACTCTCATACAGTATTTCATCAGTTTGCATCAAGAAACTATTAGAGCACGATGCTCACAAACAACAACACAGGTGTTGACTCAAATCTTCACTTCACTCCCAGCTTCAGTAACAATATTAGACGTGGCTGATTATACTTTCTACTCCACATGGATATCAGCCACGATATAATTCAGCATTGATAACTATGTATGTATGCATGCATGAGTATGTAAGCAACAACTGGTTTCACCTGTTGGCAGTGGCACTACACACACTTCTGATAATTAATCATTTCAATGTTCAGCATAATTAATATAATCATCACTATATTCAAGATACAGTAGCTCATTTTCCCATTTGGCTCAGTGGAGTCCATTTATTTCCACTGATTGTCCTGATGAACATCTCTTAAAGCTTGGGCCACTGGGCCACAAAGCATTTGCAACAAGGTCCTCACGTCCTCGTGAAATGATACGAGTTGTGAAGAAATAAAATACAACGTACAAACGCTGCTGGTCTGTGAGTGTCATACTTAGTGGCTGCATTTCTGAAAAGACTTTCACTGTTGCTGAAGAACTGACACGGACATGTGCAGTGAACTATTGTGAGAAGCTGCAGCTAACAAGATGGCACAGGACCCTCTTCGATGAAATAACGGTGGACAACAGTGTTGAAGTGCCTCAATGACTCACACTCGTATACTACCCAGTAAATTGACGACTACCAGTTTTGAAAACAAGGCAAATTTGATTGTTTATGTGTAATTAATATTTCAAGAGGATGTGCACGTGAATGTACTGTCAACTGACAGCAAAGACCACATGACAGGAAAACTAGACAGAAAAGAGGACAGGGACAAACAACAGGTAAGTATCTGGCTGTCAACCAAGTCTGTGATGGGCTACACCCACAGACGTTCCTGTTTAAAAACTCTTAAACACGTTTTGGATGTCTTTAGGAAATGGGTGTATGTAAATGAAGTCACACAAATATCAGCTTTAAAATGAAAAGCTTCACAAATGTGATTAATAGAATGTGTTTACTTCAAAGACTGCCATTTCCACAAAGGTTGTGATTTTTCATAAAAGGTCTTTGATTGTCTTTAGTGCAGCTGAGCGGAATTAATCTCATTTACATTTTATTTTTTTGACATTTCAAAGATTTATGAGACAGTTGGGAAAAAAATATGACTCTGTGACAACTTGCATTAATGCCTCCCAGGAACAAGGAAAAAGGCAATCGTCATTCGATTTATAACATGAACTTTTGGGGTTTTTACGATTAAGGACAGATATCTGATAGAAACGCATGAAAGTGCTGAAAAATCCCACAGCCAGACAGACATTTGAGATAATCAATAGAGTTCCCATAGGAGAATGGGCGTCTGCAGCATAACCTCATTCTTTGAGAAAATGGTGTGCGCTCAGTCTGAGGTTTGCCCTCTTCAGATGAGAAAGCGGAAACAGTGCACATAAAAGTGAACCAGATTTACCAGAAAACTCTGGAATACTCCTTCAGATATTAGATTTGATGTCCATCAAAGCTTTTATGAAAAACTCTATTTGTGGTGTTCACATTACAGACGGAAAGTGCTTTTTATCCCCTAACTGTGGACAAAACTAATCCGTTGACTTCATGAAGGAGTACGTTTTCAGTTCAGCAGTCAGTGGAGACTCTTAACAGTGACTAAAAAATACCCCATTGGTTGCAGAAACATGTCATAGTGAACATCAGATTTATAGATTAACTAAGATTAGACAATTGAGATGAATTGTGTAAAAGTTGACGATATATATATAAAAAAAGAAAATCATATCTGCCTTATCATATCTGTCTTTGTACAGTTTGGGCAATTCAAATCCTCCGATAAGCAGCCCAACGGCATGTTTAGATACACTCTGCTCTTCCCCACTCCAGTTCCGCCTTTTGCTCTACCAAGAGGAAGTCATAAAAGCAGTAGACAAGTAAAACCTCATAGCAGCACTACTTTAGCTATGCTGGTCGAGCAGGGACAGACTCTGGTGTGCTGTCAAAGTTCAGCACATAAATAGTAATTCAGTGCTCCAGGCGAGAAGCACACTGAAGTGTACCGGGGACCACTCTACAGGACGACAGCTTCTGAATGGTCGGCGCTGAATGAAAAAATAGGAAACACAGAGAATACGGGCTGATAAGAAAGATTCCGCGCATCGGCTGCTCTCTTTAATATGTCTGGGATAAGGAGGGACAACCATTGTCAGCCTCTTAAATGAGAACGAGGAGTTTGGGCTGTTAAAAATCGAAGAACCCTGAGCTCTGAATTGCAGTGAGTGTTCAGGATTTATGTAGGCATGTTTATAGATTTAAAATTCAAATAGAGTTTATCACCATAATAAAACATTTCACACAGAAATATAGGCTTAACAGTGATTACACAACTTACATTTACTTTGCTTTAATACAGGGGTGTTAAAACTCATTTTAGCTCAGGGGCCACATACACCCCAATTTGATCTCAAGATAATAGCATAATAACCTATAAGTAACAACAACTCCAGATTTTTTTGTTTGTTTGTTTTAGTGCAAAGAAGAACAAGTAAATTAGGAGAATGTTAATAAGTGAAAAATAAGTGCAATTTGGGCACATTGCTGTCTGCTGTAGTCCTGGGTCTCAGTGTTGTGTTCTGTCCACTTCTCTTACTAAAATAGTGGGCAAATTAGTGATTTATTGTCATTAAAAAATGGCAGTCTTCTATGTAATTTTCACACTTTGTAAATTCATGCTGCGGGCCAGATTAGACCCTCTGGTGGGACGATTTTGGTTTTGGCCCGCGGGCCGTATGTTTGACAGTTGTGCTTCTATATATATATATATACACTCTGCAATACATTATTGAAATTGAAATACTCAATTTCAGCTAGCTTCTCACTGATTAAGCCCCAGGGAGGGAAATCCGACAATATAGAATCAACCAATGCAAACAAGTGAAATAAATAGTATTACGGAGAAGCAGAGAGGCAATATAAGAGATTGCCCTGAGAGAGCGTAATGGAAAAGGACTTGTTCTGTCACAGCCTCTCATGGTGATAGAATGCCACGTGTTCCCTTCTGACAGTGTGATATTGGCTTGGCACGAGCTTGATGAATGTATCTGCTATAAGTCAGACAAACCCCCAGCCTTCCTGGAACACCACTTTCTGAGATGTTTATGCCAGGGTATAGGGACAGACATTGTGTAATAGAAACGAGACCATTGTCTGAAATGGGTTTATGTAAAGAGGGCAAGCCCAATTTCAGTTCTAGCTATTATTTCAAATGGAAGGTTATTGCTCCTTGTGGTTAGATGCACTGAAGCTTGGAGAATAAACACGGGCATTTGGCCGGGGTGACTTTGCAACACCCCTTGAGAGAATGGGCCGTAACTTTCTGGGGCTCGGTTGTGGCAGAAGGTGAAGGGAAGGAAAAAAAAAAAGTGGCAAAGGATGGGTGATGAGAGAATGAGGGGAAACCTTTCCCTGGGCAGGTGATGACCCAGCCCAGACCACCTGGCTTCCTGCCACGGTCAAGCAATTAATGCTGCCCTCCTTTGATTACGCACGACAGCCTGAGGATACAACAGGCCAGCAGATAATGTCTGGTCCAGGAACGTTGCACGAGGCAAAGAGGAGACAGCTCAGACGAAGGTTCAAGCTTGGGTCGCATTGTTAACATACACAGCCGTTATAAACATCAGAAAAATAAGCCGCTTTACTTAATTATTTTTGCATTTGCATAGTAATGTGACATAAACACGCCTGGATGTCTCTAGGCCTTGTCACCCCTGCCCACACTTTCACCAACCTGGCTTCATCTCTGCGGTTAATATTAGAATTCACACTGAGAAAAAATGGTCTTTAAAAAAAATAAAATAAAAAATGTTCATACAGGAGATGACAGTGTGAGTTGAGCTGTAAGACACTGCATGGCTCCTCTGCAGCTTCCTGTATCACCTCAGATGTGTCTGAAAGACTAAAAGAAAAAGTAAGTCATGGCGCTAGACAATAAAGCCGAATATCCAAATTCAAGTTCACAAGCCTTCACACAGCTAGTGCCTCCTGCACTATCTACCACCTTTCTCACCATCCTCTACCATGTAGCTGACCTTAGTGCTCAGACTTATCTCCGAAGCCCTGTAGAGTTACAACATGTACCACTCCCACAGTTCCAGCCCCACAGAGACGTATGCCCTTTTCAATCCGCAATGTGAAGAGGGTCGGTTAAGTTAAAAAGTAACAGTCAAACAACAACATAACCTACTGTGAGTAATTAATGTACAAGGGGTGGTAAAAATTAGACATACGCACCTGGACACACACGAACTGGACCACAGCTTAAAACAGCACTTTTCCTGCAGCTCTACAGACAGCTCTCTTAGAAAAGGTAAACTGCACAGCGGATTAGCCCCTCAGAACTCAGCATGACTCGAACTAAACCGCAGCTTCAACCTTTAACACAACTTTGAAGAGCACTGACACCATTTTCTGGTTCACCAAATCAATTGAGCACCACTGGAAATATGAGCATTCTCCTACTGAATAGCCTTCCACTGGTCCATGCGAAATTTTATTATAATGGAATCTTTTGATGAAGACAAAGTGACTTAAGCGCAGACAGTGTTTGTGTGGTGTATTTTTTTTTTCGAAATTCCCACAGAAATAAAACCCATGAACTTGACGGGAACATGCGTGACATGACATATGCAAACATCAGACCGTTTTTGCCGTCCTAACTGTAGCAACCCTTAGTTCTGAATACAACCTTGGGCAAAAAAGTGCCCTGATCAAGTAATTTATGCTTAGAAATAAAACATTGACTTTCAAATGCACCACCGCCTGAAGCCAGGCTTTGAGGCTGATTTGATCCCCCTTTGAGATGGTGAGAGATATGGCCCATTCCCCCTAATCACATGCCAGAGACCGTGCAATCACACAGCAACAGCTAAAGTAATCACTCCGGTGGTCTCCATCCTCCGCCCTGAACTGAGCCTCAACCCTACAGCATCAGGGGCACTGGGAGCTCCTGCATATGTGCTCCTCATACAGAAAGGGATACACGGCGAGCTGCAGTGCTGTAGCCCAATATTCACACTGAAAGCGCGTTTGTTGATGACATTGTGACTCATGACCAACTGTGAATGTTGAAAGAGTAGTGACCCCACGCAGCTACAAATGTTTTAACAAAAAAGGCTGAACGTTTCGTGGGGGCTCAGTCATTGCCTTTCGCTGTGTGAACACGGTACTGAAGTTTGCAGTACATTGCCCCACAAGTCTCCACATGATGGATGTAACCTACCCTCAGCTGCATTTTTAAAGATCTTTCCTCTTGTACCAATACAGTACTCGGAGTTAGGATGGTGTTTTTGACTTCTGTGCGTTCTTGTGCTTTTTAAGTCAGAATGTGGAGACAAGCTGAGGCTACAAACAAGTTTTTCAAAAAAAGAAAACACACATTGAAAGCAGTTTTCCGTATTTGTGTGACAGCAAAGCGCGAAAGAAAAAGTGTGATGTTGGGAAATTGTAAGTGAAGGGCATTAACCCTTTATAGGGCACTCATTTAAATACTTGGATTCAGAATTTCAGCCCTAGAGTGTTGTTGTAGAGCAGACTTATTCTCTATAATTATTAACCTTGCAGACCACATTTGACCTGAGAATGTTGCTTTGATCGTCGCTGACTGGCTGGGTGATAACCACACGCTTCTCGAAATCACCAAGAGGCACGGGGACGCAATTTAAAATGTGTTCGCAAGCCATCACACATGGTTCCTCGCCTGATAGAAGGTTAAGCTTGTGAGTGGCAAAGCTGCAACATTTGCAAGTTTTAGTTTCTTACGTCCGCCATGTTCCTACGTATATGAGGTAAACAGCTCGGCAAGTCGCGTAGCAAGATTTTCACCAGCTTTCTGAGTTATTGTTTCAACTTGAGAGGCATTTTTCCCCACAGTTGTTCAGAAATCACAGTCATGCATGAAACAATATGGTAAGGAAACAAGGGAGAATTTGAAGTTGCAGTAAACTCCTTAACTAATGAATTTATTTTCTGTGGTGATTTTGTAACCATGATGCTTACGGTGTAAAATATGTAAGGTGTGTCTAACCAATAATTTAAATAAGGATTCACCCAACTTGGTTTCAGGTGTAATAAAACACTATTAAATGAGCTTATAGTCCCATATAAGTGATTTACTTTACTGTACATATTCACTGCATAAACAAGCATTTTGCAGTCAATAAGCACTTTATTACAGTGGAAATGCTAACCAAGGTTACGTGTGTGTCCCTGACTTTACGGCTTAATATCAGCACAAGTGCGCTAAAGGACAGTGGAGTGGTCATAATGTTTTTCATCTGTCTCTGCAGGCCATAGATAGACTACATAATTAATGGCTGTGATGAGCGTTCTTGTGACAGCACAGCGGAGGTTTTTTTGCATTGTCTGAACTTGTCTGGTCTTAAAATGAGCTCGATGGGTTATGTACTCAATGCAGGAGCGTACACCGTCTGAACGCACATATATACACACAGACACAAACCCCCCTCCACAGTAAAGGTCTCCACGCTTCAGCGTGGGGTACGACGGTGTAAAATTGTGTTCAAATAGAGTGAATGAGCTAGCTGGAGTTTGATGAGTCTCCTGTCCTCTTCTGAACCAATAGCTCGACCCACCCTTGCTTTATCACGGTGTGCCAGCCTACTGCTATCTCTGCTACACTAAATCAATTAGCATGTCATTAAGATAGCTTGTTCCAGCACAGTAAGCATGGAGTGGGACTACAGTATCTACAGGAGCAGAGAGCTGAACTCAGAGGGCATCACATCTTAGTGTCAGAGCGAGGTGGGCTGCGTTTATTGGCGGTCTCGGCGCATGTGTACGAGAGCATCTGGATATGAGAGACAGCTAACAAATAAACTTCAAGGTCTTTCTCACAAATAAACTGTAGCACCAGAAATCTGTATCACCCCTAAGGACAACTGTGAATTACTTCACAAGGTGTTTGTTTCTTGTCATTTCTGTAATCCTCAATAACAACCACAGGGATTACACTGAAAGCTTTCTTTTCAGTACTCTAGCTTGTTATCACAAGCAGCTCTTCAATTGCTTCCTGAGAGCGAGATGTAATCAATTCAGTGAGCACAGATGTATTTATTCCTTTATTAATACTTTTCATTCTAACATAGCATTCAATATTAATCTTGCTCAGAGAAGAAGAATCAAACGTCACCTGACATTAAAGCGTAAGGTGATCATTCTGCAATTACCAGAAGTAAAGTAACACCTTGGTCTTTGGATATAGATAGAGATGATAGGCTTAATCCCCGTTCGTGCAGAGAGGATTTCTCTCTGAAGGCAAGAGCTCAATCAGAGCACTCAGATAAACACTGACAATACTGTAGCGTTTCCTGCTCATGATAAACTTTTTTTTATCTCTGACGGCGTGAGCGCTTAATCAAAACAGATTTTCCTTTTCACAGATAAAATAAAGAACAAAAAGTTTAAGAACAACTTTCACTGGTGTCAGTTCAGATACTGGATATATAATCTTAAATCTATTTAAACACTGAAACTAGTAATTTTTAAATACACCAACCTGAGGTCAAGGGAATCAAAGAGCACACATCATATTATCCGGAGTGAGCCAGATAATAAAATCCTCAGATCATAAAAGCCATAAAAGCCCCATTCTACTGCCCTGGGCCAAATGGCTGCCAATAACGTATTAGACTACATGGTATGCATTAGCACTGGTGCCAAAAAAGTAATTCTCTGAGAGGGAAAACTAATAAGGCATTCACACACTCTCTCTAAAGCATTTCTATAGCCAATTCTGCAGGTGTTTGAGAGAAAGACCGAAGAGAGAATACAACATTCGGAGGTCAAACTGTGCGTCTCCATCCACGTAAAAGACAGTAGAGTACGTGGTGTTTAGTCATGCTCCTGGCTCCTGATCAGGCCACATCTCCCCGACGTTCTCAGTCGCAGCAGACAATTCAAAGCGGCTAGACACTGACTTCAAACGACCAGTGCTGGCTTTGAACACCATGCCAGTTGCACAGACCATCAGCGGCACATCAGCATCCTCGAGGCATGCGCAGAGCAAATTTGTGCCCCTCTCGACAACAGATGCAACACTTGGCAAAGACTTTTTGCTGGACGCTAGACAACAAAAACACCACGAAGAGGCAATGCGGCAACAGAGAGCTGAAAAAAATACCCCACTTAGCAGCAGCTTCTGTTCCACGAATATTCTCAAAGTGTACGGTCATAGAAAGCATAATTCTTCCACTTACTGCAGTTTAAAGTCCATACGCTAAATGTAAATGAGTACATGTCCTCGCAGATAAATTGGACGCCTTTGTTATTAATATAGAAACATAAATGTAAAACTTCTTGTCAAACTTCTAGTCATATTGGCCCTAATAGATGGACTGTCACTATAAGTTCCCATATTGAAAAGAAATGAAACAAAAATTTCCTTTTGTCTCCAGTGTTTGTATGATTGTGGATATTGGTGGCTGTGTGAATGGGTATCTTTGATGTTTTTTTTGTTTTTTTCCATCTTTGCACTGTTCAGGTGTGGCACATCTAATTTCATTATACTGATGTACAATGACAATAAAGCATTCAATTCAATTCAATTCAACACATTCTCCACTTTTGCACATTTGCTTTAAATCTCTTTGGCTTTTGAACGTTGGACAGCAATTTATTTTTTAAATAATTAAAAAACAAATGAAAAAAACAAACAAACATATGACCCGCGAATTAATAACGAGATCCAATAAAAGTACATATCTTTCTCCAGTATGTAAAAGTATTTATTACAGTTTGCACCTTCTGTTTCAAAGGCAATGTCTCATGTGTGATACAGAGACTAAATAGACATTTTTTGAATTAAATACAGTATAAAATAGAGAATTGTAAATGTGTGACTTGAAGATTCATTTTAAAACTTCCATGAGTATCACATCAAATCCATGGGGAGATATAAAGCTTGTATACCAAAAACTATTTTAGTGTCAAATTTTATTGTCCATTACAATAAAAGATAGTTGTTACTGTATCGATAAAATATGCCTCACATACTCCACTAGCTTGCTGAGGTAAAATACTTCCTAATTGCTCACATTTTGTTAGCTCTGGCTAGCGTTAAACTACCGGAAATAATTTATTGTTAAACACCCTGGAATCGCCTGATACTGAGTTTTAAAGACCACTGAAAGATACTGACAAGACCAATAAAAAACATTAAACTGAAGATAAATTTTCAATTTTTCAATTCCCTCTGACTGAGGGTAATGGAACAGAGACAAGCTTAAAAAGGAGTAGAGACCTTGACTCTGTTTTCTTTTGTGTTCCCTCAGGCTATGCATCATAATTAAATCCTCATGTATAGTAGGGGATAAACAAATATGCGGTTTACTGTCTGCTCACTCGCGTGTTAGATAAAGCTAGTCACAATACAAATGCAATTCACATTTTCTAAAGGTGAACTGCACAATATTGCCCCTGAAATGGTAACCATCCATCTTATTTCGCTGAATGACAATGAATGCCTCAATATTGTCATGTTATAGCTCCGTATGCCAAAACCCAGACAGCCTTCTAAACTGATATCCTTTCACACCCAAGAACACAATCACACGAGACGTACAAAATGGTATTTATTCCGAACAGTCACTTGACATTTGTCACAATGTCTCCAGCCTTGGCTTGAGATGGAAATTATTATCAGGTGCCTTAAATGAGAAATGCTACTAATGTAAACAGATCATCCGCAGAACAGGAAATGGGACGTAAACACCTGTTTTGGGAGCACCACCGGCACGGTGGGGCGCTTAATACTAAAGCCCAAACCAGAGCGATGCTGAAAGGTGAAATCTCCACACATCACTTCTGTCCTGAGCAGCACAGTGCAGCAGAGCTTATTACAGACTCTCAATCTGTCTCAAGTGTTCAGACTGTGTCAGTAATGCAGGGCTGCTGGGCTCTCGAAACGCTTCATTAAAAAGCTTGGCCATCCAGAGCACATCCGTGGCAGCCAAATAAAGTGTCAGACCGCATTTTTCATCTGCAGATTAAACCTATGTAAGCCCGAATTAAACCAAATTAGATCTGAAAATGAGAAATAAACCAAAGCCAGATGAGTGGAGAGGCTTGTCTGCTGTGACCAAGAGGAAACTGCTCCAATGCCATATGGAGAACGGGTTCTGTTGGGTTGTCACTGTCTCTGTATTTGCAACCCCTTATGCATTTTTGAAGAGATTAGAGCCTACTGGTCTGTTGTTTACGCATACACACATATTCTACTTCATTTATCTGTGTGAAGGATACAGGGAAGCAGAGGCTGACCTCCCTTATTCTTTCATCTATTGTGATCTGAAGGATCATTCCTGCACTTGAGTCTCTGTAGATTAAAGGATCTGCTCTTCCTGACCAGGGCGAGGCTGTTTATTCCTCCACAATGAAAGTCTAGGTGCTTTTAAGAGTGAATTTCACGCTGGCATTGGGGGCCTTTGTGCGCCGGCGAGTGCATCAGGGCTGCACTGTGCTGGCCTGGGAGATAAACTTACTGCTAATCAATCACACAGTGTCCTGTTTTTTCATCCTATCCTCTTCCTTGCACACACGCTGCGCACACAAAGTCCTCTGCTATTTGATGTAACAATGTCCTCGAGCCTCCTGTGTGCACATTTCAATCAGTGGGCAATTACAGACCAATAGCTGTGTGTGTGACTACAACCTGACAGATTCAAATGTATCTCAGCTGGATAAAGCACGCTCACACACACGTGGAGCCTGACATACATGGACAATTGTAGTGTCTGTGTCAGTGGAGAGGGTTGCGGCGGGGGGCTATGGTCTCTACTCTATCACCCCCAGTGCGTTAGATCCGCAGCCAGGCCATTGTGCTGATATTCAGCCACAATAGCGGAGTATCTTCCCCAAAGCAGGGTCCTTATCACGGCCCTGAAACAACTTGTCTCTGTGGACGCCCCCACAACACAGGCTCCTCAGGGCTGAGTGCACGGAGCTGGAGGTGAGCAATCTAGCGCTATTGTTTCATGCATGATAAACTGAGCTTCAAACCTCTCATTCTCCCTCTATCTTCCCGAAGCTGTGTGCAATTGGCGATACAAGCTACAGTAGCAATGGTGAACTTCTGATAGCGATACCTCAGGACACATCATCTCATCACTTTCTGACTGCCTTTGAAGAACAGAAAAAAATGAATAATGGAACAACGTGTGACACGGCAACTTGCACAACACTGTACATTCAAGGGTTTTTATTTAGAATGTCTTTATTGACTGTAAGCTGTACGTAGTAAACAACTGTCAGCTCGCGTTTCTCATGACTTGACAGTGCCAAAAGCAGAATCATGTCAGTTATCAATCATGCTGACACTCTGGGTGTGTCAAATGAGAGAACGCCGCAGTGATAAATTACATATCTAAACATATCAGACAAAGCCAGAGGTATTCAGCTTGGAATTTAATATGCAGCAAAACACGGATAATAGCGGAGGCATGCTGCTGTTGCTCCTGGCATTATGAAATTCTGTTAGATATTTGATTTCTGCTTCACTTCTCCTTTGTAAAAGCTGATGTAATTTCTTAGAAATGATATTTCCATTTTATAAATCTGCTTTGGAATGCACCAAGAGTAACAAAGCACCAGGCAACGGTGGATGAACTGAAAATTGGAGGGAAGACCTCCTGCTCCAGTGCCTTGTTGGTTTGCGGTTTGATTGGAAGCCTTTCCAGTGTGAGGAAAATGCTGCTGTGCTTCTGGGTGAAACGCCTCACTTTATTCTCTCTGATCTCGTTAAAAGCTTACTCACTCTTGGTCTAGTTAAAGTTGAGGATCCACTGCTTGTGTGCGCGGAGCTTTGCCAAACACTGTTCGGGGGGAAGCCTCCATAAATGCCTACGCCTCTGCGTAAATTGTAAAATTTCTCACTTGATCCGCCCACACAAGAGATAGCAATATCAGTCAATGCATCACAGAATTGTGACAGTGCAGCCTCCGTACAGCGAGAAGCAATCTCGAATGTGGAATAGCACAACCACAAACGTCAGCTTCGCACATTAGCTTGTTATTTACCGCCAGCAATAGGCTACACAAAACCTTCTCCACGCCACAGAGTTGATGGATTCCCTGACTGCATATTACAGGAATCATCAGGCAGAGAACAAGTGGCGCAAACATAGCACATCAACTGCAAAGTAATCTAGCAACTCCGTATCATTTGGCTGCCTGTTCACAACATCCATAACACCAGCTGAGGGGATGCTGTAGCACGTCAAGCTGTGAGCTTTATAAAACACCTCAATCCACAGTGACGGATATAAACAGCGCCACAGTAAACAGAGATGACCCCCGAAGGTCACCATCGCTCACTGACTCACAAACTGATAAACGTTCCTAAAAGCCTTAAACACCCTCCTGACAACTGGAAAAATTCCATGGACATGAACTAAAAATATATCAAACCGTGAACTACCGCTTCTTAAAGTCATGATACGTCAAATAATAGCGGTAAAAAACTCATCATGGCTAGTATCGCAATTAGTCCTAGCTTTAATTTGGTCATCACAACAGTTTCTCGTTGAGTTTGACCCTGCTAATTAGCGCTAACACATTACAAGATAATAGTGTATAAAGGTGCTGACACACTGGGTAAAGCACAGAGACAATTCACAGTTCTAACAGCTTCAAAGTATGAGCTGATAATCAGTTTCCAATCTGCTTTAGTATCAGTACATGAGTAGAGAAACCAGTATGAAGAAGTAGAACATCAGTGTTTCTCTTCTCTCACTGTCTGGATAAAAATAGTCTTAGTGGGTAAGAGTGTAGCAGCAAATGCGTGTTTGAAATTAAAATACGTTTCCTACAATAGAAGCGGATACATCATGACTGTCATTTCAAATGAATTTAACTACTCATCAACCGTAATGCCTGAAATTGAAGGTGATTATCTGTTTGTCAGATTATGCTACTCCTCATGCGTTTCACTTCAGATGACTGTATGTTTTCCCACCAAATAAACGGTGATGGTACAGTAGCTCTGATCATGACTGACTGGGTGTTTGAGTCTTGAGTCTTTGTAAGGCATAATTATAATCTATCTAATACCAAAAAAAAGGAGATTACTTTATCTGATGTGTTTATGCTCTTTAATGGCTCTCCCCAGCATTGACCAATTAAACTGTCAACAGACCATTTAAGGCCTGATTAGTCTCAGACTGGCTTTTAATTTGATATGCACGCAGACCACAGACTGGATGGCTGATCAAGCAAGGCAGGTGGGTAAGATGTCTGTCTGATACCGATATGCATGACAATTAGGGTTATGTTGTTCCGCTGTGGTCCAATAATTTCCACTCACGGCAAATTGGCAAAACTGCAAAATAGATGGATCCTTCGGAAATGGACAAGCGTCTCCAGATTGACGGCTGTTTATTTTGAACACGCATCATGCCGGCATGTCCTACCTGATCAGGATTCTCTTCAATCCAGCTCTTTACTGTGTCCAGAGCAATGTCAGCTGCAGGCTCATTGGGAAAGCCTGGGAAGAAAGATGGGAAGAAAAATGTCAATAACAATGTCAATACCAGTTGTATTCCAACATGCAGATGCCAAACTGACATCTTCACAGGTAACAGCATTTCCCCTAAATCAATGGTAAGCGGCACAGGCTGCTTGTCTCTGGTAGATTAAACCAGCTGTTGTATAAACTGCTCTAAACGCGTGTCACCAGATGCACAGTGATTTGAAAACACATACAGACATATTTCGGGGGCAACAAAGTGTAGATACGAGCCACGTACAGTACATTATGCACATATCACACCCTCACTCATTACCACCTCGAGTAGAACCGATTAATGTTTTGTCTTTATGGAGAGAATTACACTTCCACGTGTGATCATTTGCGCTACACTATTTTATCAGCTTGCCAGAATTAACATGTAGTAAAGCTAGTGTGGCTAAGAAGCAACGCGGCTAACAGCCACATTCATCGCAACAGCACTGCCAGCAGAGGAAGCCTAACACTGTGTTAACACAACGTACAGATTAGAAAAAAGTAAAGATTTGATTAATTTTTAATAAGGCCAGCTAAGGGAACACTCTGCTGGATGCTGATCTCAAGATCCACTACAGAGAACCTCCGAAAACTGAAACACTTAGAGTGAGCTATTGACTATAAAAGCCTTTGGGCTAGCCTTGCTACAACTAAAGAGTATATATACCATTACCAAAAGAGCTGACAATCTGTTACTGAGCAGTGTTTCAGCTGTCTTCATTTTAAGGTAATTATTGTTGAATTGGGTATTTTGTGCTTTTCACAACAGTTTGCTGAAGCACTTTATTCTTAAGCTTCCGCACAAATCCAGGAGGTAGTAAGAAGTTGCCCTGCAAGCACAACCTTAACACTCGGCGCCCTATGCAAAGTCAAGACCAGAAGTCAACAAAGAAACGTGGCCCATTTCTTCCACTCACAGTGACCCAGTTGAGGATTTAAAACTATACACTCTTCCATAACCCCGACCTTCATAAGTGACCTCAGGTTGCAGTAGACAGTGCCTTCCTCTAACGACAGAGGTCAAGACCCCAATTTCAACCCACGTCACCCGACACAAGGGCCACACCGATGTTGTAACTGGTTAGTTATTGCATCAGTCACAATCTGATATTTTTTCTTTTCCTGGGTCATTGCCACGACTCTAACATTCTCTGACATTCTCTGACCTATGAAACAGCCTTTCAAGTACGACAGCGACCTCTGTCCTTTAAGTCGGATGTAAAGAAAAATTAAAAACCACAAAGTTCCAGCCTTACATTTCCTGAGTGCTTTCATCTCTCACCCAGATCACCTGCTGTCAAAGCCTCTCAATATATATTTTCTAAATACTCTAAATCAACTACCTTTAGAGGCAAGATATTTCATATGAGGCTTTATCCCGGCCGCCTTCACCTTTCTGACTACTGTTATGTCTCTCTTACTTTCTGTTTTTCCTCCCCTCCCCCTTCTTTCTCGACTTGACAGGAGTGGCCGAGTTACACTGCAGAGAGAGGAGGGGATGAAGTGCTGCCGAGCCATAGCTGAGCTCCTGTTTCAGCTCAGGGTGAAGCAAGATGTGAGCTGCATACCAGGCAGCAGTGACAGCCAGTCTGCTCCTATGGCTCTGTTAGGCACCGTCTACAGACAGTGCACAGCCCATTCACACGGCTTTCAAGACGCCCCAGGAGCTGCGTGTGCTCAGAACCTAATCCTGAATGCCAAATCAGTCTGCAGGTCACCTGACTCCACTTGTCTCCCAAGCACACTTAACCTTTTTAGCGGCTTCACCTTTTTGTGCTGAGGTTTTATTTTCGAATAACCGTTCCCGCACCTTTGCAGGTGTACCGACACTCCGACTCACACGTCAAGTAACATAGGCAAACAGATGCGCGGAAGACGAGGAAGCTGTGGAAAAAAGATCCGCCGAGATGGGACCAGCTGTTTAGGAAGAGCACACGCAAAGAGAGGTGTCGCAGAAGTAAGCACATAAACACGTGAGACAAATCAAAGAAGTAAGGACCAGACGTTGTGCTCACACTGTGCCACCTTATGAGAGTTGAACAGAAGTGCATTAAGTTTGGAGCCAAAAACAGACCTAAATTATCGTTATAGTGCATTTTGGTCAAGAAAATTGAGTAGATAGCATTGAGTACATATAATCTATTTAGTGTGGAGTTTCTACAAATGCTCTATTGATTTGAGAGCTATACCTATTAATCATAGCACGGCTAAAAAGGGAGAAAGAGAGAGAAAGGTGAAAACATATAAAAGGAAATTGGAATGATAGATGTAAACAACCTGGGCAAGGAGATGACAGAAGGGGAGTTAGAAAGCTGGAAAAAAGGTGTCAGCGCGGCTGGGGGCAGCCTGGCAGAAGAACCCTGCTCGACAGCAACATCAACGGCACAAGGTCAGCAGCAGTTCGAGTGCATCAGCAGCTCTCTCTCATCATTTGTCTCCTCCACAGTATGCACTACTTTTAACTTTCCTCACCTCTCCTCTCTTTGCCTCTCTGTCCCTGTCAGCTTGGGCAGGCATGGTCATATGGTGAAAAAAAACAAAAAAAACAGGTAGAATAAAAAAAATAAAAAATAAAAAAATACCCCCAGTCCTCACTTCCACCACAGGAGTCACAGCATCGTTGATAGCGGCGCTGACACGGTGCACTTTCTGAATGATGCACAGAAACGCATGGAGAGAGTCGGCTCTTTTATATGCTCAAGTACACACAGAATGAAGAAGTTCAGGGTTCTACTTCTGCGTCCTCACCCACCCCCAACACCTCCTTCTCACTCTTTTCTATTTGCTGTGTGGAGGGTTCAGTAAAAGCCAATCTGTCAGGTGGTGGGGAGCTGGCGTCAAGCACGGTGATGGTGGGCCCTCTAGGGTCCCTGCACTACTTGGCTCAGCTCTCTCCTATGCTGGGAATACGGTCGGCTCAGGGAGATTTGTCTTAGTGAGGTGCACTGATGGGATATGTGCAGCGCAGCGCCACTGATGAGGGCTCAGGTGGTGCAGTGTTATTCCTGCTGAAGGCTCCTCTACTTCATCACCAGGCAGAGCGGAGCATCCACAGAGGAAAAGAGGGGGGGGAGACTATGACACGTGCCATGTGGACAAAAGGGGCAAAGTGGCACAATAGGATTACATAACACTCGCATAGCACAGCCAACAATGTGGACGGCAGTAGCGGTTACTGGTCCGGAGACTCACAACAAATTTGGATTGGGGTCAGAAAGAATTCAGTTAGGTAATTAGTGAATGTGACCTGTGGAAACTGCATGGCTTTTCAGTTAGTGTTCATGAAATCATTTCATCCTTGACTAATTTTAAGCCAATTAAAACGCATGATTAAATGATCTGAGAAAAAATGGCTTGCTTTAATTTCCTTATAAATAAAAGGCACATTTTCATCCGCGTCCTGAATCTGATTCAGCTTAAAACAGAATTCATATCTGCATTTTATTCCCAAGATCTTGTGGTTGTCGTTAATATGAAGAGAAGGAGAGCTCGCTCTAATCTCCGATGCAACCAAGAGACAAGTTCTCTCTTAGTCATATGCAAAAACACCTATTATTAACACTTGTGCAACACTCTAGGTGCTTTTCGAGAAATTTTTTAGTTTTATGTATTTTGTACAGTGCAAAAACCAGGGTGAGCTATTCGGTAGCTCAAACATGGACACAGTTATTCTGTTCATAATGAATAATGCTCAGATTCACGCTCTGCCTTGATTCTATAAAAGTTGGAGAAGAGAAGTTCATGTTCGAGAATATCCACTGAACTGTATCCTAGGGAGAAATAATAATGTGTACTCTGCCTTAGGGGGAAATTTTTGCTTTAGGACCAAGCTAGACCGTACGTCTGTTAACTTTTGCAGCATACTCATGTAAGCTAAGGTGTTTTTTCTCTGCTGAGAAGAAGCTGCATCATCTGATAAAAACCGCAGAAGGAAGCCAACAAGCAACAACACATGTCTGAGTTATGATACGTTCCCATTCTTCATGTGCAAATATCTGGGTAGGCTGTAGATACATACTGCAGATCACACCGGTTTTGTTTTTCCTGAGTGAGCTTATACTGAGAGTGGAATACCACATCCCTGTGTTATTTTAGGGTTTTGTAATTTCTAGTTTTCCCTTTTTTATTTCTTCTTTTTGCAATGTTTTTTTTGTAACTATGCGTGCCCCTAGTTTGATAAAATAAAAAAAGAAAGATACAATGCCTGAATTCTTCAAAAATACAAAAAAGTACAGCTATTCTCCCCACGAGGAAGAAATTGCTTTGTTGTCCTGCTTCGTTGCTCCTCAGTTGGTCGAGTTCACATCGCCATTTATTTTGATGAGCTGTCTACTTTGAAGTGGCATATTGCCCGAGGCGGAGGTAGCTGGCGCTGGTAAAATTCACCACAGGCATAAAAATGGCAGTAAACAGATGTGCTACAATAAAAAAAACAAAAAAAAAACACAAGAAAACCAAATGCTTTTATGCTCACGACGCTAATGTTTGCCTGTTTTTTTTAAAGGTCTTTAACAAGAGTTAGATTAGTTAGAGTTAGTTTTTGGATAGATAAACTGTTCTCAGAAACCGAATTTTCAGGAAAATGTTTGAAATAAATGTTAATAAAACATAGATAATCCTGCCCTGTCTTTGAAGACCCTTCTTAGATCAGACAGGAGGGTTGGAATCATTTTAGTGCTATATAACACAATGTAGATTAGTCGGCTGTGGGTTGGGCAGCAGGAGAAAATCATTAAGTGCAGGGCAGCTGAGGGTTGCTCTAGTCGAGGGCAGTGGTGCCGTGTGTTCATCTGGAAAGCGAGCGGGGAACAGGGTTGTCACCCCATCAGGGCCCAGAGGAGAGGTGAGGTGACCCGGGGTGGAGGACAGAGTAGCGCCCCAGGACTCTAGACGCCAAAGCACGGGTGTCAAATGGCCCGGATCTGCTCCTACACAAACACTGGGAAACGACAGCAGGGCTGTGACCATGACCGACTTTGCAGCCCGTAGAAGGAGACAGAGACAAAGAGGGATGGGAGGGTGCTATGTGAGGAGGAAGAGAGGCAGAAAAAGAGGTGGGAAGACAGAAAGCAGTCTCCGTGGCACAACAGATGATGACCTTCCTTGGAAACATTCCATATAGGTGATACCGTGCTTTGTCCTACATGCTAAAATTAACATTTGACATTTTACTTTTTTAAAAACATTCTGCAGAGTGTGTGATTTGTAAAAGTTTAATGCTCAACCAAGTTTCTCAAAAGCCTAAATCTATTGTCCTGTGGGTGGGAAGTATTTTTACATTTGGCTTGTCATCCATGAAAATGGTGGAGCAAGGCTAGCGTTGAGTACAGTGCACTCTGTGTGACTGTGTGTTAAATGGGCAACGCAGCTCCTGTTCCCTCTGAGCACACACTCTGCCGCCCACTGTTACAGCATACTGCCTCTGTGTACCTTAAAATTCCTAACCCAGCTGGACTAAGCTCAATGTCGTAAAGCCCAGGTTTTAAGAAAAAAGGGGGAAACTTGCCCAGGCCATGTCTGGTAAGCCAGCAGCAAGCCATCACTGTTGAATGATAAGGTACCATGAATGTCTTCAACCTTCCTAATCCTAGACAGGGATGGAGAGAGCCAGAGCATGATGCTGGCTAGAGAAAAAAAAAAAATCTTAGCTGACACCTTTGATCTGGACAGTACAAGGGAACATACCAGTAGAGCTTGGGTGGATTACATCCGCATATCTCCCACTGCCACCAGTCAGTGCTGAAACTCCTTTGTCAACAATCCTCAGATCCGTCACAGAGACAGATGAGCCAAAGGTGGAGGGTTAGCAGTAAACATTGTCCGAAGAGCAGCAGCATTGCTGTTCTGATAGCGTCATAAACGCATTTGTGCAAAGGCATCTGTCAGGCAAATAGCAGACATAATGCTCATGTCCTTGCTTTCACATCACGGGTGAGCCATTGAGCCCTCCATGCAAAGACTGATCTTAGTAGACGTCTCTAAAACATAAACTTACAAGGCTGTTGGAATGTGCTCTTTTTTCAGCAGCTGAGACAAAATATATACGTCTTAAAATAGATATTTTTTTTGTACGGTATGTGGCTTTGCTTGTGTATTCGCACATATGAAAGTTGTGTGAAGGAGAAAAATAACTACAAGAGACAAAGAGAGACAAGAGACAAGAGCAAATGTATGGGAGGCAAGACAGAAAAGGAAAGGATACAAAAGGGGGGAAATGACCTTTCTAAGTTGAGGTAGTTGGACTCTTGGCACTGATCCTGTGAGACATTGAGAGGTGTCTCCTCCTTGTAAAGAATAATCCATTTAATCCGGGGTCGCATGGCGGTGATTGATGTGCAGACAGGAGCAGCACTTAATAACCTCTATCATGCTGGGTGACCTCGTGGCCCACGGTGGGCACCAGTTTGTTTATGGGTGGTACCTCCGACACACTATCGTGCAGAAATTCTGTTGTGGCTAATGGGCCGGACTGAGGAATTGGACTGTCAGCGCAGTGTGAGCCCTCATTTTCTTTTCCGAGCGTCTAAGGCGCCCCATGCGCACCACCTCTACTACACCCAGCCTCCCTGTTCTGCCATCATCTGTCAGCGGTGACTGAGTCCTCTGGAATATGGAGGCGTGAGAGAGAGTGTCAATTAGCATTAACTTCCCTGACAAATCTGTTTTTCCCGTCACAAAGGCCCGGATAACTTGTTCCTGATTCTTCTCTGTCACAATGTTGGGGACACCGGATTTGTTTTCCCAATGCAATTCAAGTGTGGAAATGGGTCAGTGTGTATAACTATAGTACCCGCCTGCACGACAGTGTACACGTATACAAAACAACAGTTAAAGCTGTGTATATTCCATACACGCAGAAAGATATAAAGAGAGAGGAAGAGCTCGGGAAGATGTGACATTCACACTAAAACGCTTTTGTTTACATTGCTGGAATGGAGGCCGACCTTAAAGGTTATCTTAAATGTACATAAAATGTCAAAACTACCTGACAAGAGAGCAGGGCCTCTTTCAGAATAAGGCAGCACTCAGGGGCTCGGGGAGGGGCAGCCACAAAGAACAACATCACAGCATACTGT
This sequence comes from Chelon labrosus, assembly GCF_963514085.1. Taxonomy (NCBI): domain Eukaryota; kingdom Metazoa; phylum Chordata; class Actinopteri; order Mugiliformes; family Mugilidae; genus Chelon; species Chelon labrosus. The sequence continues at coordinate 19,525,010 of NC_140348.1, forward strand.
ATTTCCTTTGAAACTCCCTCCTCTATTTGCCCTCTACTGTGTGAGGATCTTTAGCCTTAATCAGCTATATTGTTCAGTGGAGATGCAGCTATGTGAAGCGCTAAGCTGTTTATTTATTGAACAGGCTGTTTAATTCCTCCCCTCCACTGCATGCTTGGCTCTGCACAGAGCATCCCTTTGATGTGAGGGGGCTCCTGGTGGAGTGGTAGGACAGGCTCCCACTGGCAATGCTGCACGCGGTACCACAGCGAAACAACAATAAGTAGTGCCCTTGTCAGCGGCGTACTGTACAAACAATGACCCCCTCTCGCCTGCATGCATTCGGCTGCCTTTGTGTCACTACAGTAGAGCTGTATTATTCAAAAACTGACTTTTATGTAACGAAAAATTCCTGCATTTGCTTTAACACAACTGGCAAAAGTGTAATCAACAATAATGAGCATGCTTTAAAAGCAATCTTCATCATTATCAGAATCCGCTACGAGTCAAACACAATTAAGACACTGACAAATAACCAGCGAGGGAGAAAAGAGAGAGACTTCTATAGTTAATTTCTTATAATTAACACTTCAGTAATGGCCATTTTGAGAAGTGCGCATAGACAGGTGGCGGAAAACTGACAATACCGCAAAGAAAGGTGTTGAGAGGAAATTATGCTGTGCGGTAAACTCTGTGAATTGCAAAGTGACGGGAGGGAAATGTTCAATATCCCAAGAGGGAAGTGTTCCATCCAGCGCAGGGTGCGTAATTATAAACAGGTTGTGATTTACTGGCACACTTTACAACACACACACTGGTCTTCACTAACTGCGCATCAGGATGTTCATCCCACTTGGACTTTATATTTACATGCATGGGGAAGTTTTCTGCTGGTTTAATGAGCACCGACGAAGTTTGTCAGGTTCCATAATCAAAGCTTTGTGTGTAGTATTTCAGCGTGAGACTTGGTGACAGCTGCCAGAGAGTTATAGTCCAGGTTTAATAAAGGGAAGAGGGAGTGATGGCTTTGGTTTGAAATTGCATCGCTTTGTTATGACAAACAGATGTAAGTCAGCCGGTATGAGTGTGCACGGTTATTTTTATGCTCCCCAATGACTTATACGTTATTTTAATTTTTTTTCACTCTGTAAATAGCTAAAAACTACAATTATGGACATAACAGAAATCTTTTATTAAGACATTTTTACACAACTGGCATATGTCTAACCTCCTATATGTGTTTAGGAACATTGTAAGCTGACCATTCATGCTCATTTTATCAGTCAGTAGTATTTTTTGAGTTCATAGCCTTGCTAAACTTCCTTCTGGTGAGAAGAGGAGCGCATTACTGCTTTTCCAAAATATGTCTCTTCACATTAAACAACATTTTTAGTTTCTTTTGCACCCTGCAGCTGAGCCACATGTGGCAGAAACGCCGTTCTGTTTTTAAAGACTGCTGTTTTTCTTCAGCTGTGTCTGGTTAGTGGCATCATAGAAATAACGTGGAATTTTTTTTTCCAGTGCCGATCGCTAAGGGTTAGGGTTAGTTACTCAGGCGTGTAACATTTCTCAAAGCAGTGGTTGCTTCACTTACAGCTTGCAAATGAGCTACTAATGTTTAAAATTGAAAAAGACCAGCATCATGAGTTAATAAGGGCATTGAATTAACTCATGTTCGGCATCGATGTCAGGGAGTACCACGCTAAATAAAAACATGCAGTGATTCAAAAGTTTTGCAACCATGATACTAACCTGCACAAGCTTTAGTAAATCAGTAATTCTTTATAAGAATGGCAAACCTATTTAGACCATACAATTGAAAAATAAATAAAAATAAAGGTCAAACCCTTTAGTAGAATAGTACGTATGACAGACCCACGAAATAAACAGCGTAGAAAAAAACAAAACAGAAGGAGCAGCACAAATGATGTGAACTAAACTTTTTTTGGCTTTAGAAAGTTAATCCCAACTTTTATAGTTTTCTCTGAATTAGTTTTACATTGGGTACATTATCCTTCCTGAGTGAGACTGATCAGAGACTGACTGACTGTCTAAAACAACTACAGATCCATGACTACGTTTTAAAAACTCTGGCTCACATTAGTTATTAGTTAAACACTGGCAAAGCACTGGGGAGTTCAGAATAGAAATCTCAGGCACTTAGGCTTAAGTTTTTCAGAGTTTTCACTGTTTTGTTGGAACTACACTGCTGCTGACTAATAGTCAGTTACAGACAAGGAAAATTAGCATGTTAATTAATCCTTCCACATTCGGAGCCCACTGTGATTAAGCGAGCTGCGAGCAAATTCAGCGGCTGGCATTAGCTGTGTACTATAGTACAGTTGGAAAATAAACATCATCAACAGGGGGCAAATGCATTTTTTTACGCCTCACAGCAACTATGCTTCCTTTGCGTCTAACTTCATTTGCCATCGAAACTCCCAAATCCTGTTTGTATTAACAAGTTTTGCATCTTTTCAATGTGACTTTGTTTCAGTGTAACGAGCACACCAGCCTCTTTGCCAGCGTTGTCTTGCAGCATATTCGGCGCGGTCCCATGAGGACACGCAAGCAATGTTCAGGGTCTACATGCAGTTCACCTACTAGATCGTGTCTTTGTGCAACATGGCATGAGGTGAACTTGCTGGTATATTTAGTAATTTTATTTTTCCATGTCTCCCCTGCCCTTGGTGAATATTTAATCATTTTATATAATGAGATTTTGCCTTTAACTCGAATAAGGGGATGTGTGGAGACTGTTATTATATTGATGTAACGCAAAAACAGTGAAGTGATTTAAATTAAATAGGAGAGACTGATCTTACCGTAGATGCCTGTGGATATACATGGGAAGGCCTGTGAGAGAGAGAGAAACAACAATTAAAGCATGATACTACAAAGTTAAATATGACAATTCTTTTCATAGTAAAACACATGTTACTTGTATTTCTGTTTAACAAACAGCAGCAGAGGAATTCAAACATCATAAGCAGAAACCAAATATTGGTACGGCTGCGTATGCCTGCATTAAACTCTAACCGTTGTACGACTCCTGCTGTTTACCTCTTCTGCTTTACATGTTTTTCCCCAAGAGGAGCAATTTACCCTTTGCCCAAATCTCTGCAGTGCTAATGCAGAACTATATTGCAATTCGTACTCCAGCTGTTATGCACAATGCATAAACACAAACACATTTATTTATCACAGTCTACCTTTCTGATAATGCTCAAAAGACTAGACACTTCAATCCAACCCACATTTGGTCGCTCCTGTCCACACACACACACACACACACATATTTAATGGAGTATCACACAGCTCTGTCAAAGAGGCTGTTGGCCAAATTTCTAGCGTGGACTGATGAACTAGATGATCTATTAGTGCTTGATGTCCATAACAGCCATGCTTTGCTTATGTTGCCTGAGGGAGCAGTGGATCAGGCTCATGTAAATTCATAGATACGTGTACAGTAGAGCTTGATGCTTAATAATCACCCGCAGATGAATATCCAAATGAGGTAGATTGATCCTGTCTGTCGCCTACAGCTCAAACTTCCACACACACACACACACACGTTCTTCCACTGATGTTTATGGACCTTACCCAAGGTCTAAGGCTGCTCTACATATTAGATTCCGTGCAAGCCTACAGATGTGTCTTTCATTTAATGCGTTTAGATGGCAAGATAGGCAGCTACGCAGATAGAGGGACAGATTTCAAGCAGAGCTGGGGCAAACTGCCGACAGTGTGTTTCGGTAACAACAAGGACATCCCAGCAAGAGGCTTCTCAGTGCATGATGATAAAACCAAACACAGAGTGACTGCTGCCACATTTGGATCAATAGCCGAGATCAATAATATGCAACCAACGACCAAAATACAGGAACACAGATACGAAAGAAAATTGCAGAGAAAAGAGGACAAATAACCTAAAATATTAATATTCTATAGTGTGAATATATCCTGAGATAAAGAAGAAAATGCAACGTATATTTATGGACGTCTTTTCCAAAAAGATTATAAAAAGTAACCACCACGTAATAGTTCTTGCTTTGTAGCACTTTGCAGAAGACATATTATTCAAGCATGGCTTTATAGCTGAAAATAGTTTCATTATTCTTTACTTCTGTGAGCTGATACACTATGATACATAGGCTTCGCTGTAAGCCTCCCTATTTCACATTCATCTTTTAAAGTATATTAATAAACAGTAAAGAGGAATGATTTTTTTTCAAAGGTCCCATTTGTCGGCAAAACAAGCTGAATACGTGCTTTAGTCCCGGCATTCATCAAAAGGCGTGGCCGCAACATTAATATAATAAGATGACAAATGAAATTGAAAAAGAAGGAAGGAAGAAGGAAAAAAAATAAAACACACACAAACAGCTCAAACTGCTGGATGAATGTAGAACAAACAAAACACCACGGAGATTCATCACAGAAGAACGGCCATACGTCAAATCCTCCCGGTGCTAAAACTAAGTCCAACAGTTTGTTTTCCCACACTGACCCTGTCAAGTTGTATTTAGATACATGCTGTTGCTGGCAGCCGTGCCAAGATCACTTCATTTTAGAAATGAAAACATGATTAATAGATCTGAAAGAGGGGGATAGTGAATTCATGTCTCTTCGTACGATGATTATACAAAGAAATAGTCAGGGCTCTAATCTCTTTGAGTCTTTTCAACTGGGATAAATCACATATTAGGAAAGCAAATAACTGATTTAAATGGCAGATGAAACAAAAAGCTTTTCTTCCTTGAAAGCATCAACACCTATGGCCCTAGCTTTGAAATGCAATGGTCTGTTTGTCCTTGGTTTAGCTGAAGAGGAACGAGCCTCTTTTTATTTATTTTTTTTTATTCTTATTTACCAGTTTTCAGGTTCCGCCTGTCAAGGTAAATCTTTCTTCTGTGGGGTGATTTAAATCTTTTACCGAAGCTTTGACCTTTCCAGATGACTGTCTGGATCTGACACAAACCGCGGATGATGAAGCGTGGAAAGGCATGGCCATTTTTAGTCCTGTGCCAGCCTCAGACCATGGCATATTGAGACTGAATGCGCAAACTGGTCAAACACAAACAAATGTCAGTAGAATGAAATTATAACTGTGTGCAAATACTTACAATACATGGACTCATTAGCAGGATCTTGGCATTTGGATCAAAATGTCTATATTTTATAGGAAATTATGCCAGTTTTAGATTTGGCACCAGATCATACACGTAGAAAGCAAAATAACTGCAGCAGAAGGAATCTATTTGAAGCTGTGCAATAATTAGGAGAAAGCAACATTTATTTTGTCTTCACGGAAAAGATGAGCATTATTTGCTATGAATGCTTTCAGCCGGCCGCCGCTGCCAAACTGATCCCGAGCCAGAAGCCTTGTTATCCTCTCTCAGCTGAAAGGCCGCAATGTGAGTCACTTCAGCTTTAACTTAAACCTTAAACACAGGCGGCGGCAACGACAAACCATCAGCATAATCAATTAAAATCTTTTTTATTAGTTCCCTTGGCTGATCCATTAAAAAGTATTGATCTTCCCATGTGAAAAAAAGCATGAGGTAATCACTTAATGGATTGCCGTTGAGCTCTGACACCAAGGTGGCACATGCACTTTTAAAGGAAGTTTACTGCTAAAAGTCAAGAGAAGGGTGCAGTGATGTGCTTAAGTTCAACGCTCTCTAGATGTTTAGATTCTCATTCATCACTTTGCACCATCGGGGATGGCGCCCGATCAGTCTCAGAATCATTCCTGAGCTTGACAGCATCCCCAAAACATGCAGCTGAAGTCTTAATAAAGAACTGTCTTCAGTGACAAGAAGAACAAAGAATCCTGTTACAGATGGTAAGGCCGCCCACAGAGCCCTGACCTCAACATCAAGGACTCTGTCTAGGACTGGACAAAAAGACACAACCAGCTGAGACTGTGCACACAAACAGAAGAGCTCTGGTAAGTTATCAAAAAATTCTTGGAACTGTCTATCGGCCAAGTACCTTGAAAATCTTAATGCAGCTGCCCCGAGGACAGTAAGAGCAGTTTTTAAAGGATTCTTATTTTTCATATTTTCACTGTTATGCATCAGGCCTATATATTACTGATAAGTACAACTATTCATGGCATTAACTTTCCCAAAGTTTGGCCAAGAAAAGGAGGAACAACTGTGCCTGCACTGTAAAAAGCCTCTCAGTGGCATTGTCGATATGACTTTATTTTTAAAAGTATATTTACTCCAACAAATTGATTTCTTTTTGTTTTCTTTGTTTTTTGAGTTAACCCTAAGTAAAACGTGTGTATATTTTCGTAACTTAATATTTTCTATAATAAAATTAATTTCATTGGATTTGACCATAAATTAATTTCACAAAACTCAGTTTTAAAGCTTATGTCAGACGTAGAACGACACGCCCCGCCCACCTGCAACGGAAGAACGAGCCCGGACAGATTCTTCACTCTTCTCTGTAGCTTCGCACGTCTTTCACTGAGGCTGAGGATAAAAAATACTTCACCCACCTCAGGTAAGTAACTATTTGTATTGTTCAAAGTTAGATTTTGTCCGAATTAACATGACTGTATTGCGCTTGTTGCAAAGGCATTACTCTGTTTCCTACATTATGCTAGCTACATTAGCGGCCGCCAACGCCATTTCAAATATACACAACAGTTCGTGACCTTCAACCAGTTAGCTAGTTAGCTAGCTGCTGTCTATACCTGTGCGCGTTTTATGATAAGCAAATTATGTATTTGTGCAGTAGTTTATTTCATACAGATAGTGCGTAACTTCTAAAAAAAAAAAAAAAACATTATCGTTGCTTAGACTTCCTCACTTCTGTCTGGCACACACACACATGCTGGTGGTGACTGTCACATACCCGATAAACAGTGGCGAATATTACCGTTTATCCGCACAATGGCCCCGAAGGGTCGGCATAACAGTCATTAGCTTGTGGTGAGCAAACTACCACGGCGTCCTGGCACCATAATACAGTCTAGTATTCTCAGCCAGCAGAGCTCCCTGCACCTTAGCACGGAGCCACATTTCCCGCCTGCAGTAACAGATAAACAGTAGTGCTCCTCCAGGTGTCCTAACAAGAAGCTTTGCTATGGATATCCAACAGTATCTGTTGGTCCCACTGTGGTACATTCACACATTTGTCAGTCATTCCAGTTGTTCCACTAACACACCTTTTCACTGAGAGGCCCCATCGGCTGCAAACATGGATTATCGGCACTGATTTGAATATACCAGTTTTACAGCTTAACAAGTGTATGCTCACCATGTACTGTACGTATAATTCATTCATTCATCTTATGTTAATCGCCTGCTTATTCCTGTTAAGGGTCGCAGCTGTCATCGGACGAGAGGCGGGGGTCCACCCTGGACAGGTCTCCAGTTTATCACAGGGCTAACACAGAGAGACACTCACACCTACGGCCAATTTAGAATCACCAATGAACCTAACCAGCATGTCTTTGGATGGTGGGAGGAAGCTGGAGAACCTGGAGAGAACCCACGCAGACACAGGGAGAACATGCAAACTCCACACAGAAAGGCCCAGTCGGCCCATGGATTCGAACCCGGGACCTTCTCGCTGTGAGGCATCCGTGCTGCTAACCACCTCGCCACTGTTCCGCCCCTGTACGCATAATTTCATTTTTCTGTGTATTTGCTGATTGAAAATGCCTAACCCAGATTTCTTGATGTGTATTAACTTTGTTGATACGTTTTGAAGCCATTTAAGTTAGATTTTTGATTAACTTGTTATTTGCATTACCATCCTTCCTCTTGATATTTTAATTAGTTAACTGCCACATAAGAGCGCTATATGATGATATCATCACAAAAAGTCAGTGGGGGTTTTACATGATGTTTTGGATTATTGCCTAAAGTTGGATCTGTGGTGAAGGACCTTTGGACACAGCCACGCTATGCATTCATTTAGATTGCCCGTGTTGTTTTAAATGCTCTGCTAATATCTTTTAAAGATGTTCTGCTAATATGAGGTCAGATGTTCATGCTTGTAAATTGTTGCAAAAGTGTTAATGTTAATGTAGAAATGTTTTTATTATGTACTTATGGTGTTTTCCTAAGCAGCACATTATAAGCTCATGTTCTTTTATGCACTGAATATGGATGGACTTGGTTTTTCTACTTACCACTGTTTGGATATGGTAGTGATTTAATAAATGTTCGAAATTGATATCTCTCTTTATTTGTTAAATGTATGATAATGCTAACTAAAACAAAGAAATAATAAATAAAAAATAATAAAATAGAGTACATGAGTTATTAATTTTTAATTTCATGTTACTTAATTTAATTAAGTTTCATATACTGATGCTTTTTCATTGATTTACTCAATTTCTTGCCCATTGTTTGCAAATGCTACTTAATATTTTAGCATACAGTCAAATGCATATTATTAGGTTCTCCTTACTCAAATTACTAGTTAGTTCGCTAAACTTCGAAAAAGTGGTTGGAAAATGTTGCCTTAATTTTTTTGAGTTAGATCTAAGTGACAGTTTTTACAGTGTGTTTACTGCAGCAGACCCTTGTTACTGTATATACCGTAAGCACATGGAGAGTAGGTGAGCGCTGACCGTCAGTCCATTTATTTTATTAGAACAGAACTCAAGCCAAGAATAATAAAACTGAAATGCAACAGAACATCTCTGGTGGTTTTCAGAAGTGGCCACAGCAAGTGTGTGTGTAAACCTAGTTAAGCGTGAGTTTCTTTCTCTTTCTCATTAACACCAGGCCACCAGTGATGCTATTTTGCGTCAGTACTTTTACATATGCTTACATTGTATGAGGTCTAGTGTTAATTAGGACAGTCAGCGGTATGCTATATGCAGTCATGACCTATGATTCCTTGTTTAGGTTATTATTTCTATCTCGGGCTGCTCATTAGAAGTGAGTCAGCATGTCCTCCTGCACCGTGGTATGGGGCTGTGCCTGACATGTTGGCTTGTTGCTGATTTTCTTTGCTTAGCGAGTGTTCAGAAATTGGTCACCGGGGAAATTATTCTGTTGCTCGGGCTCCTCCCTAATCTATCACATCACTTTAAAGTGGAGCACCTTTCCTCTCGGCATCTCTACACATCTCACAGTGCATTAGATGCGGCACAGAGTGGCCTCAGTGCATAATGGGTGGAAAAAAAACTACACTTGTCTTACGTTAAAGCTACTTTTTAATGATGCTGTTAATTATAATTCCCATGTTCCTACTGCAATGTTTGCACATTTACAAGAAATGGATTTTAATTTGTTTTTTAAATAACCACCGCTTATTAAAGAAGTGATTTATTGACTACAAAGTGTGACTAGAGTTTACCAAAGATGGTGCTTAAAACAAAACAAAAACAAAGCTAGTGCTATTCCACTGCGAGCATGGTAGCCTGCAGCTTTCAGTCATTTGTTAAGCAGCAGGAAATGACACCGTAAAGATGGCTCAACCTGTGGCAAAATGCGATTGTCCTCATGTAGCTGCCACATTCCTGTGCTCCAGGCTCTGCAGAGCAGCCACGAGCAGACAGGTTAAGGAAGAGAAAACCAAGCTCGGGCACGGTGACTGCAGGATTTTGCTGCGGGAGTGCCTTGTCTCGGCTGGCTGAGTAAATAGCACTGGACCCAGGGTGCTGCCCCCGTAGGTTGAAGCCTCCTAGCCTGTTTGCAGACAGAGGCGGTGCTTATAAATCATAGCAGCATGGGGAGACCTTGTGCAAATGCGACCACAAGTGTGTTATTATTCGCCACTGTTGTCACAGTGTGGTCTTACATCAGAGTATGAGAACGCGAATCCGAGAGAATCTTTATTGTTGACTGCTGTAATTCTTTAAGCATGTACGTCATGCCTGCTTTCTCCGTTTGAATCAGCTACCTGCTGCTAGTGGTGAGAAAACGTCACTGTTCCAGATCAGGATATTCAAATATGAACCATTAACACCTTTTTATTCTGCATAATACCACAGTCTACATTCTAATGCGAGCGCTGATTGTTTGAGTGTCATTATGCTAAATGGAGGATGGAGAAACGCAGAGGGTAGGAGGCCTGGCACCTAATGGCCCAAGTCCCACCATCCGTTTTCATATCTGCCGCGATCAAGTATAACTATTATCACAATAAACTCTCCATTAAGGACTCAACAGCAATGGCTGTGCACAGACTAACTCACTGGCCACGATACTCACTTAAAACAGCTTATTTAGTTTAAGCTGTTTGCATGCACTTCTGCTCCTCTAAGATGGAGAAGCCATGTCGTGAAAAAAACAGAACACAACATTCCTGTCCTTCTTCAAGATCCTGCAATTAAGCACGAAAATGAGCTGCCACCTGGTATTTTCTCTCTCTAAGCAACTGTAGGCAACGTCTAATGAAAAGGGAGAAAAATCAAGAGTAGAGGCATATGCAAATAGTGCCTACCACAGCGGCTTTGTTGACATCAACATCTGTGGCAGCAGTCAAACCCCACCAGTAAACTATGTCTTATTAAACTATATAAATATATATATAATATACTCTATACAGTATATTGTGTGTTTTTATTTCTATTTCTAACCCTTCTCTGTTATCCCCATTTACAGTAGTGATATAGTATGACGTTAAAAACAGAGGTTATCTGGGGATGAGGGTGACAGCCTTTAAGCACTCTAACGCTATAGTCGGACAATCCCGAGCCCTTGCTGACTTCACAAAATACGAATTTGCAAATCCACAAGGGCAGACATTGGGATTGGATTAAAAATAGATAGTAGCGGGACATAATTAACTCTCTTTGCACATAATGGAGCTCAGGGTGCTCTATGATTGCCTTCATCACACACGCAGTTCCACAGCATTGATCCCATCTGCACACCCAATGGATGCAGCGTTGCAGGGGAAGAGAGACAGGATGCAGCCAAACGACACGGACAGCGGTGAGATGAATGGGCAGAAAAAAAAGGTGTAAACGCTGCAGACGGTGGATGCTGCAGAGCAGTGGAGCAAATACAAGCAGATACTGAACCGGACTGATACTGGCTGCTTGACTCATTGGTCCATGACCGGCTCTATGGTTGATCAAGCACAGTTCACCCTGAAGGCCCAAAGCTGCAGTCCACAGGTATACACACACTGACATGCATTGACAGAGAGTTTAAAAACTTTACAGCTACAACATAATGATGTAAAGATTTAATAACACTGGATCTATATGTGGCCCACATCTGGTAGGGAATTGTTCTTTAATTATTCATATCACTGTTTCCCACAGAGGTCCACTGGTGACGCCGGTGTTAAAGAGGGAGCATTTAGAGAGGCATATAAATGACATTACTCTGAACTGAGGGCACATGGAAGCAGACATCTGCTTATATTTATGCATGAGGACTCCTGCTTAGTATCAGTTCAAAATTATATCACTGACCACTGAGCAACAGAGAGCCAAAGACAAAAAGAAAGAAATTCACAAACTGACTGACCTCCCTGTGACCCACACAGGATTGACAGAATTCAAATGAGTGGGCGAGGAACACGTCAGGTAAACTCGATAACAAAATGCTGCTCCGCTGTACATCTCTCCTGCAGTGCTGCAGGCAGACTTCCTGTCAGATATTTTCTGTTGCTTAAAATGTATCTTATTGATTTCATTAGCACGCTTGCGGTAGGTGAAATCAAGACTCCTCGGCAGGCTGATCTGAAATGCTGTGGAGTGGAGGCAGCCTCAAACGGACAGCGGGGTTAATAGACCTGTGGCCTTGTTGTCTGGTCAACGGTCAATGGAATACAGTAGAATATCTTAAATAGTGTCTGAGGCTTATTTACTGGAGGAAAGACCAAGACAGACTGTTGCTAGAGACAGGGAATTTGTCAATATGCTGTACTCGATGACATGTCTGTGTAAAGCATCTTTGTTTTTACCTACTGAAGCATTATTTGTATTAAAAACTGCAAAAACATAATGCTACAGTATCATATATTATCCCAGGTGAGCCATTATAATACCTGAGATTTCCAATTTATCTCCAAAGACCACAACCGCCACTTTTATCTGAAAACTGTCTTTTTATTGCATCTAATATCCACTTCCTTTAAAGCCTTGAACTTTGCTTTGATTACAATCCTCCTCATGATTTTCTTTTTTATTGTATTTATCACATGAGCCATGACATTATAAACCGTGGGGAACATTTTTGATTGAATCCTGAGAGTACAGTAAATGAAGGAAAATGTATCTGTGGTAATTCTCAGCATAATGTTTGATTTGAATATTTGAACCTCCGCACTGAGCAACCTGGAAGACATCACTCAACGTGCCTCAGGGCCTTTAAACGCCTGCGATTATTCCAATGAGAGCTTAAGAAATGTAGAGCTGGTGTGCATGATGTGCAGCATTTGAAATCATTTGCATGTCGGAGGACTAAATTACAGGTGGTCATTGTTACGGGCTCCGGTTTTGGAAAACACCAAAAGCGAGGAATAGGAGGATTCTGTTAGAATCTATGGAGACGCTGTTTTGGGTGATATCTCAAGAGTGAGAAAGCTTCTGAAACGCTGAAGATAAAACTGAGCAGCAGAGACAAGTGAAGCAACATATATCCCTCTACGGAAGGTAAACTCAGGGCATACGTGGATTTCCAAATATCCATAACCCATGTCAAACTGTCTCGGTAGAGATTAGCAGCATATGGAGCTGGAAGGTGAGAATTATCACTAATCCTAAAATATAGCTCCTGATTTGCACCGTAAGAACAGATGAGTCCCAAGTGGCTGATCCAAATGAACATTTTTCAAGAGACATTACTTTAATTTACATGCATAAAATAACTTCAATGGAACATTTAATCAGAGTCGGTACAAAAAAAGAAGAGGGTTTTTGGTCCTGCAATGTGAAAGCCAGCCTATGCTAGCCTTCCAACATAGGGCTACTAATTAAACGCTTTTTTTTTTATTTTTTTCGTTAACTTTCAAGGCGCCCTTCAACATTTCAAAAGCACCATATCAAAGGGGGCTTCAAAGTCAAAACCCCACTCTGAATTTTGAGTTGACAGAACAGCATACATATGAAGACAAGTGACTTGCTGTATGCCCCCTGTCTTTGTGGCAGCGACAAAATACTGTCTGCTGCATAATAATGATTGAATGGCCTGGCTCTGCTCAGGTTGAGTGTTCACTGACAAGAGCTTCCTACAGCTGACCAAAGCGGTTTGAAGAGAGTTACAGTGGACAATGTTTATCCTACCTGATAGAAATCATAATGATTCAAGATTAAATAAGATGATATATACACTGATCAAGGATAACATTATGACATTATTGTGTAGGTCTCCCTTGTGCCTCCAACACAGTGGTGACTCATCAGAGAATGGACATGGGTCTTATGAGGGTGTCCTCAGACACTGGAACACAGTGTGTTGTTATCAAGGGCCTCTGTGGATCAGGCTTGTTCCAGTGCATCCCACAGATACTTGATCAATTTGGGATCTAGTGAATTTGGAGGCCAGGTCAACACCTTGTGCTGTTCTTCATGTTTTTTGAGTTGTTCCTAAACCGTTTTTGTGTGTGTGCCTGTGTCAGGCTGCATCCTGCTGGGGATGGCTGTTGCCATTAAGGAGTGTCATTGCTATGGGGTGGGGGTGCCTGGTCTGGTCTAGGTGGGTGGTACATGTCTAAGTAACATCCACACGAATGCCAGGTCCAAACGTTTCCCGGCAGAACATTGAATTGTCACATTGTCATTGTTATTTTCTTCTCCTGTCAGTGGTTTTAATGTTGTGGCTGATTGGCTCCTAAACATCTACTACTACAGAATACTTTTTTGGCATGCAAAGACCTTCTGCCAGAAGGAAAGCATCAAATCTTCCAGAATTACAACAGAAGAGGAAGAAGAAGAACTTTATTGAGAACACTGAATTGGATGACATGACAAAGATGGACCCAAGTTTTCAGTGGTGCTACCCACATCTTCATCTTTCCATTTTTTCTCCCCAAAACTTCTTCTTTTGCTACCATGTATCTGCCTCTCTGGAAACTTATCACATCAACTGATATTTATTCCAGGTAGAGAACCCGAAGAGAAATAACTGGATCGAATATAACTGGATCGAATGGTTCCACCTCCTTTTTCAATCTGATTGAACTGTTTTCTGATCGAGGCATTTCAGTTCTGACCGTGTAAAAGTTGGATAAGTCAAGTGAACATACAGTAAATGATTAATAATTAAAACCGACACTTAAATAACTTATCTTATGCTGTGCAGTGCCAAAGCCATATTTTTCTCAGAAACACAAACACACAGCTGACAGCTCAGACAGATGTTTAATCTTATATTCACTTTCTTGCGAATAATAAGGTGAGTTTATTTAAACAAACTGGTCTTTGGGAATTGCTCAAAGTTACTCAAACTCAAGACAGCTAATTAAGAGACTCTGTGAATTATTTTCTTGGACTACTCTATTAAGTGTCTACTTCTTTTAAATTGAGAACGTAAGTAAAACATTACGCAGATGAAACTGGATGGGGGAGCTGCACAGAATCATAGCAGAAGATAAAACAGACCATAACCACATTCCCCAAAGCACTGCATACAGAATAAAAACCAACATTTGTTAAGAGACCCAACCTCATTAACTGCAAATCGAATTGAGCGCTCTGTACTGGTGGTGCAGTGACCCTTTGGAGGCATGGTAAGTGCATAATTATTATTGAATCATAGGGACACATTTTCCAATTAGAAGAGTGAATGTTTGTCTTTTTCCCGTATACTGTAAGGGAAAACATACAGTATACTACTGGGTAAGTCTGTTTCCTCTGATTTCTTCATTGGGCTGGTGCTTTAGGAATAATTATTCCAAGACTTGAAGCCAGGGATGTTTTTGTCAACAGGGAATTTAATGGACTTAATGAACTCTTTTTGTTAACAGAAGCTCAGGGTGCTCTGCGATTGCCTTCACCGCACTCAGTTCCGCAACACTTGATGATGGTTCATCCCATTTGCACAATTCCAGTGATACACAGCCTGTCTGAACTCCGCTGATGCAATGTTGTGGAGAAATAAAAGGCAGACGGCAGCATGTTTGTGAGCCAAGGTAGACTGGAGTGAGATGAATAGGGATGAAGGGGAAAAAAAGGCAGCAGGGCGGAAAGATAACTAGAACCTTGGACAAGTGGGAGGGTCTCTTTTTTTTATTTTTAACTTCTGTTGGAGGCTAGCTATTTCCCTCGGCTGCCAGGGTTTGTGCTTGGGTAGGCTAAACATGTGACTGATCTATCTCCGCACTGAATGTGCAGGGATGAAATTGATATTGATCTCCTTATGTAGTGCTCAATAAATCAACAAATAATCTTAAATTGTCGATGTTTCCTTTAAAGTATGAATAAAGTGTGATTGAATCGGTGGATAGATCGGACTGGAAAAGTGCAGAACAAAAAAAGTAAAAAGGAATTTTTGCAGTTTCCTTGAAATCGGGTGAGGTAGGCAGACAGGAGTAGTGCAGCAGCAAGCAAGCAATAAAATGGTGTGGAAGGGTAAGCAGCAAAAATGTGTTTTAGTTAATTGGTGATTCTAAACTGACCGTAGGTGTGCATGTGAGTGTGAATGGTTGACTGTCTCTCTGGGTTAGCCATGTGATAGACTGGTGACCTGTCCAGAGTGTACCTCGCCTTTCGCCCAGTGACAGTTGTCCAGCCCCCTTGCGGCCCATCACAGGACAAGCGATTATAGAAGATGAATGAATGAATGAATGAATAAATGAATTATACTGATTTAGGTGAACTCTGTTTTATGTGGCTGCTGTTCCCATATACAACAGTATATGAGTATGTCTGGCTCCTGTACTGATACCCCCTTTCTGCTTCTCCAAACTTAAGAGTGTGCCGATCACCATCTACTGCAGGTAATACACTAACTATGGATAAGTACCTCATACGACCCCAATTCAAATAACCCAAGCAATCCCTTTAATCCAAAAAAAAAAACAAGTCTATGATTGATCATATAGTTAATGTAACTTGCTAAACTGCAGGTAGACATCGCTGAGTACACATACTTAGTCAAGGAATCTGCATTATATCAGTCCTTTTGTTTACAGTATGAAAACCTGTTTATCCACGTAGTCCTTGGGCAGACTATGTCCCAGCAGTGCACGTTCACTTTAAAGCTCCCCACAACATAAAGCCATAAATCTGAGATTGCCCAGAGGTAAGAGCAACCAACACTAATTAACAGTAGCGGGACGAGAGGTCAAGGCCTGTGCCGTATTAGCGTGAGAAAACACTATTTTTCAATTTACACTGCATACCGGTCTGTTGTGCTTTAAATAATAAAGCTTGCAGTACCATGGGTATGAATACAAATACCTTTACTGTACTGTACTCTACAGAAGACATGTTTTTGAAGTGGGGTCATTCCAGCTGTATGAACATAAGGCTTTTCAAATAAGATGACTGTAGTGTCCTTACTGAACTCACACTTAAGATACAATGGCTTCCTCAGGGAACGTCCATATGGATCGCTTATCCAAACTAAAACCTAATTTAGGCACACGGCACAGAATTGGTTTTCAATGAATATGTCCAGGCCTTTAAAGGACTTTGGTCCAAGGACATAGTAAGCTCTGAGGAGGTCAGCTCTCCCCATGTGCAGACCTGTGGGCCATTCTCTCACACTTTGATCGGAGCTGTGATGATGGTGTGGCAGGCGCAGACTCAGGAGTGGAAGGATTAGGGACAGGAGGGACTCAGAGAGTGACAGCTCCCTTTGTATTCGTTTTATCCTCATTTTAGGCGTAACAGCAGACGACATGCAAACCAGTGGCTTCTCCAAGGTGTTTCTTTTTTGCGGCCATAAAACCCTCAACTCTTAAAAGAGAGATCAAATGCGAAGCAGGCTCATTGATAACTGTATAATGGCTCACTTTGAGAGAACAGCCATTTTGCCGAGATAGGCGCGTGGCTCAAACTGCAGGCTATTAGTCATGCTGTCGGCTCATTTCCATATGTGTTTTATTGTCTCATGAGCAAAGGCTACCGCACCTACTCGCACCCTTTATTGCGCTCATGCCAGATCTAATGATATTCACACCTAGGGCAAAAAACAAATGGCCTTGTTTCTCATTGTCTCCATGAGAAAAGGCTCTTGAAAGGTGACACCAAAAACACATTTCAGTTTTATCCTTTTTTTTGCTTGTCTGGAAAAACATGAAGCTACATAAAAGCATATATTTGTCTCAGATGATATTATTATTATTATTACTTTGGCTGTAGTCTTTGCAGTGTGTTCCAGTGCAATTTTATGGCTCAGACACAGGTGACAGTCGGCCTTTACTGCCTTTGTTAGTCCTTAGATGGTGGTTCGGTGTGTACATACCCTAAGATGACCAGGATTGCCACAAGAAAAATTATAAATAAATTGCTAATTTGGGCACATTTTTACAGTCTCATCAGTCATGACTTGTTCAGGACATTTATGGTTAATGTAATTTGCTTGAAGTGCCTGAATAGTTACTGTTGAGGAATTGTAATATACTGTTATTAGGCCTAGTTGGTCAGTATAAACTGTAACATAAATGTGAAAGTAATAGCTGCAAAGCATAACACAGAGGTTTATTTCAAATTCTCCTTCAGATTACATTGAAAGTCCCACTATGTGCTGTTAAACGTACAGTACAAAGGATTTCATCATTAATATATTACGGCATTATTGAATGCTGACAAACAAGGATATTTCACCGGTGATGGCATGAATATTCATATTTCTGAAATTACAACATCCCTGAGGCGCCCACTTGAGAATCAGGAGGACACAGACCCTGGGTGTTCAGGTATAAAAACGGCAGCAAAGTAATAATGAATAGATGAATAGAGGCGAGGACGCCCTGTAGAGACCTCATCTCATCCCTCGGCCCTACACTTTCACTCAACTGAAAGTGCAGACACATCAAACCGAGCAACAACTATTTGAACTTCGTGGTGTCTTCTCGCCAACCCCGAGAGGAGCACATAATAAACGTGCCTTGTCACGTAGCATACTGCCTTTATTCATGGCAGGTACAGGGGTATTGGGGATCAGCAGATATGAAAGCATTGGTAGGAGTGCTCCCGAAGGCTTGTTGCCATCTTCAGGTAGTCCTGTCACTTTTACACTAGAGTAAAATATGAGGCAATAAAAGCAGTGTTTTGAAACATTTGGGTGTTAGTGGATTTATTGAGTGTAAAAACGTTCTGAAGGATAGCCTGTTCAAAGTATCTACCTTTAAAATCCCAAAGGAGCTTTATTTCACCAAGCAAGGCCTAATCAAAAGCTCCCCTAAGACACTAGCATGGTTACAAGTTAGATTCCTTTGTACAAGGATGGTGGTGCAGAGAAAATACAAACTAGGAAATATTCAGCATTGTAAATATACAGAGAGACATAAGAAGGGGTTTACTGTGGGAGTGCATGAAGCGGTGGTCATCATTAAGGTGCTTAATAGACCATGTCGCCTGTAGGACCTGACAGGCAAGCTGGGCAGAGTGGAGGATCCGGAGAGAGGGTCACCTTCATGTAGAGACAGCTCTGTCACACTGGGGCCATGAAGGGAGACACTCTGCCACCATGGCTTGGCCCAGACAATACATGTCTATGATCAACCAAGCAGAACAACAAATCCCCCACTGTCTCCAGACTGGAACAAAAAAGAAACAGACCTGGAGAGAATTAGACTGGAATATCCTTCCAAGTTTCAGAGTGAGGTAAGTGTGTAATTACTTGAACTGGATGTCAGATATCCATTAGCAAAATTATCCTTATTATTACAGATATGATGGATTAACACCGATATACAGTATATACAGTAAAAATGGACGAACCCTCCATGAGGTCATCCAAAGGATTCCTTTTAAAGCTCAGTGTGGTGGCTCTGGCCATTGCCATCTTGGCAGTGCCCGTCTCCTTGGAGAGCACCCACCTGTTACTCAAAGAGGCCCCGCCCTTGATTATCTGTAATGACTGCATACGGCTTGACTGCAAAACTGTCAAAACCACTCAAACTCTATGCAGCAAAAGGAAGAGCTAACAAAAAGAGCATTACAGGGCTTGGCATGCTACAGTATGTGGGTATATGAGATGTTAAATACTGCAAAATCCCCTGAGCCGCACAGCGAAGTGGTGCCATCTTGGTCTGAGCACAGGTGCATCTTCAAATGAGAAGGAATGAGGAGAGACCAAAGCCCACTAACATCCCAAATGAAAGAGAGGGCGACACACGACTCAAGGTCACGGTGAACTGCCGCAGCATTGGCACTGCAGATTGATTGGGAGTACAGGCAGCAGCTGGCTGAGAGGAAACCGGAAGGTGACTGAAGGAATCACCAGGTGGCTCCCGTGAGTTATGACACCATCCACACAGCTCTTTGGGGACAGCTCATGCAAACAAAGTGCTAGTTTGAAGTGGTCCTGTCACTTGCTGTTTTGCTTCTGCAATGATGTCCGATTGTCATGCAAGCTGATATCAAACCGTAGAACACACACTTTGATCAGAAACCAGATTTGTGGCTCAAATGGTGTGATTTGAACGATATGGATAACTTTTTCCACAAATGGCCAGAGGATAATACAGCTAATTACAGTTTTCTAAATGTGGAGTTCATCATGAATATTGATAAAGAATTAATTAGTTGCTAAAACTGGAAAACCATTTTCCCTGCACCAAATACATCACATGTTTTTTGGAGCAAAAATGTACTGCATCACTTTATAGGGAGGATAATTCTTACTCTGCTACAACAAATAATGTGACCTTTTTTTAGACAGAAAAAAGACATGTATTTATACAGCTTTGTGTAGGTCATTGTTATAATGCTTGACAGAGCTCTATGCAGAACACATTTCCTTATGACTCAGCCTCCTTCAGGAAAAGCCAAGGACTACTACAGAAGTGGGCTCAGGTGGGGTGTAAAATGATTCCTTATGCAATCTGTTGTGTATACTTGGGTCAAATAATTTCTTGCCAGTTTCATAATGGGGCTTCTTCACTGCATCATTAAGTGGAAAATAGTGTAGTGTGCTCAATGACTCTGTCTTGCTGAGTCCAGACAAAACTAAAACTTCCTTTAAGGGAAATTATCCGATGAAGCGCTCTCCCAATATCCCAATTGATTGAGTGTCCTCTGTGTTTACTGCTCTGCAGATCAGAAAGTGCATTCCCTTCACTATTGTCCTCCTATGTGCTAAAAATACTGCATGTACTCGCGTGCGAAAACACACAGCAACACTGGTACCGCCTGATATGCAGTATGTATGGGGTGATAGCACACCCTCGCGAGCATAATATGGTTGGTTGCAAGTTACACTTCACACACACATTGGTCTTTTGCACCTCGTAAATTAAATCTTCTCTAGCATTCGCTTCACGGCAAATCTTTAAATCATTTTATTGTGTTGTTCCATGTTCACCTGCTCATACTTTTGGCTCTGCAATGAGGAGGCTAAGACCTTAACAACGGAGAGCCGCAGATTTTATTCCATGCATATTGTCATTATCAGGGGTTTATGGATGTGACATTAGATATTAAGCCGAGTGGGATTCGGAGGTTATCTGGCATTCCAAGCTGTGAGCAAAAAGTCACACCATGAAACAGGATTCACCCCCGTGTTCGCTCTGGCAAGCACTTCGTTCAGGATACGGCACGCTGACAAAAGTTTTGAGCTTTCCAGATTAATATATAAGTGAAGTGAAAAATGTGGCTATAGGTATGCTAACAGCTCAAAGTTAAATCTGTTCCACGGTTCTGACAGTAGCAGCGCCATTCATAAAACGCAAGTGTGACATTTACGATATTAAGGTCACTGGTTGACAATGAAAGAAATGTTTAATCTTCTAAATTACCCCCTGAAATGATCACTTCAGTAGACCTACTTCATAATGATTTAATGCTAACATGTCATATAATTTTTTAATTAAACTTGGAACAGGAGAGAATGTGGAAGGTGGGGGCGCAACTCACGGGCTATATGCAGATTCAAAAAATCATATGTCCGGTATTCAGCCGCCGAATGCTTTCTCTATCGCATATTAAATCGCAGCAACTTTAATAAAATACTTGCCCACAGAAAATGGCCTGCTTCTTGTAGAGAGCAGATTATTCAGGTAAATGTTAAGTGTTGGGTCAACAACGAGGCCACACTTTTTTTTCACACCGAAATATTACTAATCAGAAAGATTATCTTGGAAAGTAAATTTGCTTTGTCTATCCGAACACAAATGCCACCGCCTGCAGACAAGAAAAAACATTTGCAGGGAGGTCAGGGGCAGAAATAAGTATTTTACACCCATGTGGCAATCTCCAGCATCAAAGCAATACAATTCTGCAGCGTTAGGCTCAATATATCGCTCTCATAAACCTGTGCAAGGTGCTGCACTGCCTCCTGAATTGCTGAGTGGGTCTAAATTGAGCCAGTTTAACATAGCGAGTCAATCAGCTCAGGCCAGGCACGGTGCATCAGCCCTCGTTAGCCGTGACCTTGGGAGATAATAATGGCACTAAACCAGATATATGTGTGGGGTAATAGCTCTGTGATTAACGAAATATGTAGAGGAGCATAAACACTGGCATGTCCGCCTATGCACACAATCACTCACCTGAGCCTGCGGGAAGTCTGCAGTGGCTTTGATAGCAACGTGATGAGAGTCTTGTAATTTGCGCTTCACGTTTGTGAATTAGTCCGAAGGATTTTGCGTGGAGTCTCAAAGCTGTCCTGACTTTTATGAGCATAGGCGGATCAATTGACTGTGCTGTCATCAACGTCCAACAATGCTGATAATAAAGTGTGCCAAGCAGAGAGGGAATATAATAAACATGCAGTTATTCACATCTGAACCACACAAAGAACTACAACACATTCCCGAGGTTTCCGATACCTGTCAGCTTTCTGCCTCAAACGTTGTCTTTTATGCAGCACCAGGGAACATATGCATTAACAAAACACGGTTTAAGGTTTATGTATGTTCTAAGGGTAGGGAATGCAATGCAACAAAAAATAAATGAATTTCTCATGAAAAACTGTATATAATCTCAGCGCAGAGACAAGTTGCATTAAGATTAAAGTTCCAATATGTACTCAACAAAACACAAACCTAAAGGAAAGATAAAGCCTGCATATCAACCACAATGCACCATCTAATGCAGATAGTTTTTCAATGTATAAATCCAGTCTTGAACACTTAACATCAAACCATTTGAAGTTTCTTGGTTGAAAAGAGGCTACTTTGGACACAGCTGTATGGTTAGCAAAGCCATTAGCTGCCTGACATACTTCTAATTTGTGAAATATATCAACGCGATACACTCAGGTTTGGTTCAACACACGTGCACGGCTACTTATTCTGTGTAAAAGACACAAATGACCAACAAAATAACTCTCGGATCGAATCGATCTTAATCTGAGATGCTATCCGATTTCCTTCCCTTGAAAACATGTCATGCGTGGAGAGAGAGCGAGCATGTCCCCCTATGTGCCAAAAATCACGTCAGAGAGACCTTGTACTCCGACCAAACACATCTGTAAGAGCGGGGACTTTGATTGAAGGATAATTGGGTGCAAGATTGGTGAAATGGAACCCTGTGATAGACCAGGAAATTCCAGTTTCATGGACATGGCCCTGGCAAGGTCGACTCCGGGTTCAACACCTGGCTTCATAAAAAGCCACAAATGAAAAGACTACAAGAGAGAGCTTTGATGCCAAGTTACTAGATTTAATACTGGAGTGGGACCGGTATCCACAGCTGTGCTGGAGCTACTAATATAGTTATAGCAAACATATTACGTGTTCACATGGTTCGTCAAGATGTTTCTTTATTAATTCACCTGGTTAAATAAACGGTTTTCTGATGCAAGACAACAACCACCTTGTAACTTTTAATTACGTGCATTAAGAGGAATGTTCAGATTCAGCTTTCTCATCACTACTGACTCAGAAGCAGATCTGTGAGAAGTGAACTGAAAATGCTGCCATGCATATCGCAATTACACTAGAATATGAGTCACTAAGATTTCTGAACCAGCCACGAGTTGATGATTTGAACAAGACTACATACGAAGGGCTTCTCTGGTTATTCATTTATCCGCTCTGTTTAAACAGTCCCACCAGTTGGCATGATCTCAAGGAGACCACGAGGCTGACCAAACAAAACCAGATCAACATGAGGTGTTACCCTGGGGTCAGTGCTGCATTAGTAATGAGATGACAGAGAGTGTGATAGCTCTGTCCGGCTTCACCGACACATACACACATAGCACACAGGCACTGCTGGCTGGACTGATTCTGCACGGTAATTAACCATAATGATGTAAACAAGAACTCACTCCACTGAGTTTGCTGGCAATGAACGGCAATCTGTCACGGTATCTTTTGAGGTCGCCGAGATTTACTCGACTGAAGAGCAACTGTCAGGCTACGAGAGAAGCCTCATTTGCATGTGCAATAATGTATTTCATGTCCTCCTTCCACGCTCGGTTCTTTTGATCGGGGGAGAAGGGTTTATCAGGTGGCGTGAGGAAATGTCTGTTGACACTAGTGTTCCAGACTTAAAGCATAACAGACGGTAGTGTATGGAGGAAAACCAGACTTTCAGCAAGGGCTAGATAGTTTTCTTGAAGTTTTGTGTGTGTTGCTTTAGTTGAGGAAACTTCAAAGCAGACAAAATGCCACCACACACATACTGTCTATTCTCTTGTCAGAAACAATGCGAATCAAAAGTGGCCTCCCTCGGGCAGACGACTTGGAACTTTGAAAATCAGCATTGTTCCAAATCACTCATTCCAACGCTGCGCTGAATGAGACATTGCTAATCAGAAATAATTGTCACTAACTATTCTTTCCTTGCGTAGAGCCCAGAGCTGGTCGTCTGTTTAAATTCTATGTATTCTCTGGAAGTCAAACAGGAGGTAAGACGTGAGTCACTTTCTCATTCCTGTTGTGAAGCGGAGACAAAGATAGACAGAAATGCCTTTTGTTCCTCCGCATTGCCCACATTCTTCAGGTATGTTTAATTAATGCATACTTATTGTGGCGTTCCTGTCTCATGGCGTCTGGCAGGAACGGCATCTGTTTAATCAACAACTTCCTCTGACAGTCCCTCAGTTGGGTGCGAGCTGTCGCTTCTATTCTCAGATGGTACCGCAGAGGGATATGAGCCTCATAGAAATTCAGGAGGCTGCTCGCAACCAGGTGCAGCAGCAGAGAAAAAGATGAAGAGAAACCAGCCCTAGTGTGGAGTGAGTCTTATACTGCTTGACTGTGCTTTAGTACTTAAATTATTTGAAGAGCCTTTATTATTGTCAGAGCACATTAACATAGAATGAAACTGCTCCCATTTCCATCACAGAACGTCGCGGTGGAGCAGCCTTGGCTGGAGGTTTCTTTGTTTCTAGTCTTTCTGATGATTGCTATGGGCTTCACGTGCTTGTAATCAAGACACTAGAATGTTTCATATCAGCCCACTCCACATAGACACTCGGGAGATTACCTCTTCAATCCCCATCAGCTGTGATTAGCCCTCTCGAGGTGTGTGGAAATGTCACATTTTACATATCCTAATATTTCACCTCACATAAAGTTCTGCAGTTTCCCCTGGAGTGAAGGAAGGAATGTCATGGGAGGGCGATGTGGCGGTGCCGTCCCCTTTAAATGCACCTGAAGCTCCTCCTCCTCCTCCTCCTCCTCTCCCCCTTGCCCATGCTGTGGTTGCCTCCCTCTGAATTAGGTCGCTGGGGTAATTGGGGTTCCAATGGTCATTAGCTTAGACTAGGTGGCAGACCACCACAACTACTATCAGTATAATTGGATCTAATTGGCCCAGTGTTGCCAATAATTTGGATCAGACAAATAGAAATGACTAATTTAAATGGCGGCGTGACCTTTTGAAAGCTTCAGTCTAATTAACCTTTGTCGATGCACGCAGGTACTACACTGTGTGAGGAAGAGGGCTACGAGCAATGACTGGTCACATAGAGGGCTGGGTTACAATCACTGGTGAAGCTAATTGGGGGAAGACACCGATTGAAATCCTTTGCAAAACATAGTGTGGTAGATATTTTCTTTACTCCACCTGTATTTATAATTAGACACTTTGATAAATGAGGCTAAAGTGCAAAACGGACCAGGACGAACAGAAGGAGTAACGAATGATGTCTAAGCAGACGGACATAAAATTATAGTATTTAGCCCTCACAGTACTCTGATATATGAAGTTTTATCTTGATAAAGCGAAGATGCACGTCACATACTGCAGCAGTCAAAGAAAATAGGGATGATAAGAACTGATTTGGTTGCACACCAAGCACACTTAGTGCAAATGCAACGGCGGGTGAAAGACACAAAACAAGGACCACATTGTGCAAAACCGATCAGCACTGAACCTCTCATTCTCCTCACCCAGTTAATGGCACGGTTTACTTCGCTATGATCACAAGCCAAGTATGTGCACAAGCAAGTCTCCATACTTCTCTCAGCCATTACATAATTAAATCCGGAGTTGCTCGCACTCACGGACAATAATTTACGAGAAAGGGGAGAGAAGCACATGGAGGGAAAGTTTGCGCGCGATCTGTTCAGTGCATAAATGAAAATTAATTAATCACTCGGGGAGTCGGCACACCGAAATGGAACAGGACGGAGAACAAAGTCGTTAAGTTTGATATGGCGGTATTTGGAAACATAAATAATGACAAAGACCCTCCAGTGCACTTAGATACCGCAGTAAAAAACACATTTTCAAATATCACCAGTGACCTACGTTAATAAAGACGGAACAGTAAAAGTTATACACATCACATTTTATATTATACTTGAGAACGGAGAAGAAGCTGTTAAAACTGGATGGGCAAAATAAAATGAAAGATGAGGTTAAATTCAACTTGCCACCCAAACCCCATAGTGTCGCTATCTCGTAGACACCTCCAGGGCATGGTCCCTTATCCCCTTGATACAGTGTTTGTTTGTCCCACTCATGTCAAACGCATTATCTGGTAGAAGCTATCAGCTGTCATCTTCAAGCAGGGTGTGCACGCTGATCTGTGTCACTGTGAGATATTGTTTGTAGGAATGCATTTCGGGAACACGGTCGGGCAAAATGAATGAACGCTCCAAGCAGCCTTGGAATAAGCCCACAGAGAAGGGTTGCTAATCCTATCATTCTACACCATTCATCTGCAATCCACTTGGCTAGCAGCGTTTTTCTCAACGGGCAATTTGTGGCTTCCCTGCTGGATCTCCTCGAAGCCAGTGTGTTTCGACTACAAAACCCTTCCAGAGATGCTTGGGACTCAGAGAGGAGGCCGCTAAATACAGTCTGCAACAGTGCAACTGTCCACACTGGCATGTGCCAACCCGCTGCATGCTGCCAGAAATAGCTTGATGACAAATACTCTCACAAGGCATCAAATTGTGGCCTGTCAAAGTCAAATTAGGAACAAAAAAGAGGCTTGCCCACAAGATCATTAGTCAACAAGTAAAATGCTTGTATTTTTTTTTTTATACCCTTGAGAGTACAATCCCTGTTATTTAGTCCCAAAAGAACCCTCCCTAAAGACTGAAAAGAAAATAATAATGATGCTTTAGGTAAACATGGCTATTCTTTTACTCTAAAGGTCACAGTATAGGGTGCATTTAATACGGTCTCTAAATCGTAACAGAATCCAAGCCCGAATGGTTTCCAGATGGTGGCGTCCCCCTCCGCATAGTTTGTCTCTTTCTGCCTGACAGATGCTGCGCTTGCTTCCAGGGAAGAGTCTGCGCAGCCTTCCATGACTAACCAGGAGGACAGGGGACCTGCATTAACCGTCGCCTCAGTTGCATGTTCTATACGACTCTCCAGCCCTTTGGAGAGGACGCCCCCTCCACCCCCCCCCCCCCCCCCCCCCCCCCCGAGGGTCTGACTGTACACAGATACAGCACGCTCATAATCCAGCTTTAAAAAGCATATACCAACAAGAAAAATAATAGATAATACAACTCTAATCCTGTAGAAATCATCTGTTAGAAGACGATTGTTGACAGTCTGCTTGACTTATGGATTCCCCAGCACTTCTACACAAAAACACATTACAGAATATCCTTTTTCTGTCAGTTGTCTTCAAGAAATTCAGGCACTGAGGTTATACTGTTGAGTAGTAAGTTTCCACCAACTATTTCAGCTGTTTCTGAATGGATCATAACAACATGGTATGTTCCTTATATCAAAGCAACCACGATGAAACCTATTTAATATGTCCTGGCTCAAGAAAATACTGACAGTGCGTTGGAGCCTCTTCCCTCTTATCGACCAACGCTGTACTGTTGCTATCACAATTCACGTCTAGAATCAATCCACCAAACAAAAATCCACATTTTCTGCTTTATTTCCTCTTTGACTCTTCACCTGAGCCTCGTCTGGAAACAAACGGCATACTGTAGAGTAACAAGCACTGAGCAGAGGAGGGGGCTGTTTGACAACATGCTGCTCGTCAGCCCAGAGCTGCAATTCTACTCACAGGCTGCACAGATCCCATGGCTCCCCTGTGTTATGTTGCGGAGCCCGGTCGGCAACGCTGGCATCCAGGCTGCGGGCTGTGGTCAGTCAGAGCCCAGGGAGCTGTGACAGCCGGCTGCTCTTTCAGCCGCAACAAAAAAAAAAAAAAAAGGAACGGAAGGAACTGAAGCATAAAAGTCCTCTAGGCGGAGAAGAAATGAGGAAGAAAAATCACAACAGCACAGGCACATGCACCAGGAAGTTTCACGTAAAAGACGTAGTGTAAGTTTGCACATGGGCACAAATACATGCTATGGCTTTCCAGCATT
This sequence comes from Chelon labrosus, assembly GCF_963514085.1. Classification (NCBI taxonomy): domain Eukaryota; kingdom Metazoa; phylum Chordata; class Actinopteri; order Mugiliformes; family Mugilidae; genus Chelon; species Chelon labrosus. The sequence goes on from NC_140348.1 coordinate 19,552,787, forward strand.
CAGCCAAATGAACCGGAAAACACAACTTAATAAGCCATCCAGCAATCTGATACGTATCCAGAGACTAAGACAGAGTGAGGGTGTTAAAGTCTGCACCGTTCCAGAAAGCTTTCAGTTTCAATGTGTGGGTTAAACGGCAGGCATCTTGGCTCAGGCTGATTGTAATTTTTCATCTGAAGGCCATCCTTCAGCAAGTCCTAGAAGTGCATCCTATACTTAGAGTTTGCCTCGTGAGCAAGGCAGAAGTAAAATGAGAGCATCTGGTCGAGTATCTCACAGCGTGTATGTACCTTGACCGTAAGCATTTCAGAATATACGAAAATAAAAGTTTGAATTACGTACCCAATTATCAGACTGAACTAAAACAAAAAAAGTATCTAATCATTTATAATAACTGTAGTAATACAGGCAAGAAACCGGGAAAAACAACCATCCAGGAATTGCCCCAGGTAGTCACATTTTCAATCTTCCTCAGTTCTGTCCCACCAGTGCAACATTACTCTGGGACAGGAAAAGCTCTTCTATCTAATTTCTGACTTCTGGGGATAGTAAATGCTCACTCGTACACACACTGAGTCGCCCTGAGGTAAGGGAAATGCATTTTGAATGTCTCTGCTATTCCCTGCAAACTCTCTGTCTCGATGTGTTACATGCACAAGAAGATTTTGATATGACGACTGCGATAGCCATACCGTTCTGTTGCCTGAAGGGTAGCTTTGGGGACTAGCAAGCAAGGATTAACTACCAATTGCTTCTCCTTTTTAATCTTTCATGCTCAAGTTTATTTTGCATTAGGCTTTGTTTTGACTCCTACTCCTCTGTAAAGCCCTGGAATCCCCATTAGGGAGGTAGCCATCTAGGGTTCTCAATTGCAGCTCCCCCTCTTTTGCCCAGTTTGCAGACCCACTTGGCGGGGTGCCTATCTTCAGTGGATTACTTGTTTCTCTCACACAGTAAAGCCGAGACCCCTTCTCGTGAGTCAAAATAAGCTTAGTGCTGATCAGTTAAATTCTGAACTCAATACTGTGTATTAAATAGAAATTAACAGAGAACCATTTGAGTCGTCTGTATTAAAGTGTGTCTTCCATAACAAGGCTGGAGTAAACCTAAACCGCGGCCACATAAAGAAAGAAGACTTCAAGGGCCTTGAAGAAAGAAACACCTATTTCCCTTTGGGTGTTGGTTAAAAGTTTTCCTGTTGTCCTTGCAGCAAGGAAAGACAAAACAGACAGAGGCTAAGATCACATAATGCCTGGCACTTCCTACAAGGCCAGTCAATCACAGAACACCAGTGGTTTCACTGAAGGTCTGTCCAACACAGAGCAGCTGTATAAATACATTAGACACTATCCTGCCTGTTCCCTGGAAAAAAAGAAACAGCTTCTTATAAATATGAGGACTATTGGATAAATAAATCAAAAGATACGTCTAAATAATCATAACAATCTTTGGAATGTGTCAGAAACAGAATTTGGCTGAAAGGACACAAGCTGGTAGTGTGTTACTACAATGAGGCATGAGTGGTTCAAGTGTAGATGCTCTCACTGCTCATAAATCCCAGCGCTTTTTTTGGTAATATTATAATGCAACGTCATGCTTGTGGTTCATCATATCTCAGTGGATGTAAATGTGATTAGGAAAGTTTCAACTTGCAGCATGCCTGCTGGTTTGGATGTAACTTTGAAACACCGTTAAGTACTTCAGACATTTCGTTTCACAATCCATTTAATTGCTACCTAGAGGTGTCTGCTGCTCTCACAATAAGTCATCAACAGAGCAGGAATTTGTCACAATCATCTTTAATGAAACTGGTACTCATCTATGTCTCTCTCTTTTGCTAAGTACTTCCATTGATTGGCCTCTGATGAGGCTGCAGGGCAGTAGGTTGGCACAGAAAATGCGATTTGAGGCAATTTGGGGTGATACGGATATGCTGACCCCCTGTGGGCAGGGTAAATCTATATATCACACAGACCAGCCTGAAACACACAAGAGCACTCGTTCTTACCTAGAGGGTAAGATGTCAATGATCAGCTGCCAGCTGTGGATTGTGTGGGCATTGTCTCGTCTAAAGCTCTTATGATTCATCCACAATCACTGATCCCTTTGTTTTTCTGGTGTTTTAAGGAAGAAAATTCCTCTTGAAGAGGTGGCTCAGACGTGCAGAAATAAAACATCGCAAATGACAGTTTGGCGGAAGACTTTGGCGAAGAATTTCTTGGAAACAAAAAGAATAAATTGCAAATGCATGCCAAAGTCTTTGGAGAACGTATGAAAGGGCATATCTTTCTAACCTACATTTGCATCCTGAACAAAAGAATAACGCAGCTATTTGCAGTTTCAATATGAAGAGGAGTACACGAAGGCCTGCCTTTCATTTAATCACGAGCTAAAGTAGTCTACATGAAAAGCCTTCATTCGACAAACTTGAAACATTACCGTTTTGTTGTGTTCTTTGTTGCTTTTGTTTAAATAGAAGAAGATTAAGGGCTTTTCAGAACGGTATCTAAAATTAAAGATGCTAAATCCTTTTGATGCCGTACCTTCTCCAAATTTCCCAAAATTTCAAAACACCGCTTTTCTAACTGAAGGCTTACCCGCTGTCCAACAAAAACACCAAAGTGTGTAATTTATTTCTTTCAAACTGCACAGAACAGAGACAAAATTCTCTTTGGATGAGCGCGAGCTTGCCAGCGTACTGTACTCACCACAGTGTTCAAGCCATGCTCCTTCATCAGCCTGAGGGAGTTCTGGTAGCAGGAGGTGAGGTCATTGTTCTCTGTAGGGCCCACATGACCTCTGGCCACAGGGCCCACAGTGTGGATCACATCTGTCGGAAAGGGACAAAACACAAAGCTCATTTAGGCACGGCCTAGTTTTAGCAAGGAAAAATGGTTGGCACAATTTCCACTCGTGATAAGTCCGATGCTGCAGAACCGTTTACTTCTCTGGCATATAGTTTCAAGAATAATTATCAAATTGAAAGTATGATAAAGTTTTCTCTTCACAGTGAGACAATGAGCAACCCACTGCCTGAGATGAATGCATTTTTTCAGTGAATGAAATCACAGCTAAGATAGGAAATCAATTACACAATTCTTTTATGCCATCTACTCAAATATTCATATCTCTCCCTGTACTTCTTCCCCTTCACATAGTAATGTCTTTACCTGCCAATCACTGCTCTCCTTGTCTGGCCTGGCCAGACTGAGGAATGCAACTTCATAATTGAATCATGGGAGTGATGACAGGGAAATAGGAGAATTGAAGCAGTGACTTGACAGAAACATAATCTTCTGCATTCTGCCTGGTTACCCTTGGCCTTCTCAATGTTGGACAGTACAGGTCAACGTCAATAAACACGGAGCTGCTCTGCATCACCCGCAGCGCATTCCTGAGAGGTTCATCTAAGAGGTTGAGTTTAAGGAATCTAACAAGAATTCAAATGGTAAAAACTTCTCTATGTGTAAAGAAAATGTTATATACATGCGAGGTCCTCAAAAAGGTCGTTGAGCTTTGGGTGCAGCGCTCTGCTAGCTTGACCTCCAGTTCACGAAGAAATGATTCTTAAATATTTTTTCTGTTTAATCAAAAGCAGACCACGTAAGAGCAAAACACAGAAGTCTTTGTCTTCATCCAAAAGAACTGGCGAGTAAATCTTAATTTAAGCCGCATTAAATATAGATCAGCCATGACCCATATATATCTGCAATTTAATGCATCAAGTCCTCCTTTTTTTCTGTGCACTAAAATATTTAAACACACTGAAAGACTGAGAATTCAGACCTGGGGCAGGTGAGGCCAAGTAAGGAAAATGCATAGTTTTATAATGCAGTCACCTTATATAGTTTTATTTTTTTTTCCACAGCTAACCTCAGAGTTTAGTTAATACAAAACACTTAGCCTCAGTTTCCCACTGCATAAATGTAAGCTAGATTACTCCTCCACCTGACCATAAATCATTTATAGATTAAATTTAGTTCTCACTCGTGTGTCTGGTTGCTTAATAGGTCAGGATGATGAAATGCAGGGGCCTCCACAATCAAGTGGCTTTCGCTAGCGTTGCTCCAGGAGTGGGACTTCACGAGAAGCAGGGAACAAGAGGTTCGGATGCTCCCCGGCTAAACCGAGGCTGAGTTGCGATGGAACTGTCTGAAGCATTGTCTTTTTCCAGAACAGCAGGCTCAAAATTGCATAGCACAATGTGGTTATAATGGGACACGTGGCAAGTTGTTTTTCGTGCATAATTCATGAAGTTCTTCACTACAAGAACGGCAACATGCCAATTAGAGTGTGGGCAAGCGCCAAAAACCAGACTACTGGTGAATTCATGAAAATTTAAATAGTTCTTATCTCACCAGTGTGGCTGTCTCCCATCGTATCCTCAACACTTCCACATCAAATAAATATTTATACAGCTGTGTTTCTGTAAGGTGAAAGGCATATTTTACTTTGTAAATATGGAGGCATATCACAGGAAGGACGGTTAGTTGCTGATGAGCTCCAAAACTCTCAGACAGCTGCTTTAGTACCTCGGTAAACTTAAACACAAACAACCTCTCTCCCCTTGGTTTACGATGAACAAGGTTATTCATTCTGTTTAAAGGAAAATATCACGGCAGTTGTATAAATCCAACAAAAAGCATTGATTATTTGCAATGACATGTTACAGGCCATTTAGCAAATTAAAAAAATATATAGCGAGAGAGTTAGATTTACTGAGTCAGTAGTTTGCAGTTGATTGCACAGGAACACCGAATCTAAATAGTTGGATCAGCAATCATAACAGATAGCACTTCAGATATAGACAATTTAACCTTGAAGAGGATATTGTCTAAATATTAAGACTCCCTCTACGTGTAATTTTTTTTAACGCGCTTGAAGAAGAAGAAGAATATGACAGCAGTGTTTTATAAAGTTTTACGAAGACGTTCTTCGCAACAAAGGCTCTGACAGTTCATTACTAACATTCATCATCATTGTTCTTCATCTCCTGGTAAGGCCCTCATCTTTTTATTATTATTTTTATCCATTAGCTGACAGACACCCCCGACTGGGCCGACTGGGGCCTTTTTGTGTGGAGTTTGCATGTTCTCCCCGTTTCTGTGTTGGTTCTCTCCAGGTACTCCGGCTTCCTCCCACCATCCAAAGACATGCTCGTTAGGTTTATTGGTGATACTAAATTGGCCGTAGGTGTGAGTATGAATGGTCGTCTGTCTCTCTGTGTTAGCCCTGTCCAGGCTGTACCCCGCCTCTCGCTCCAATGACTGCTGGGATAGTCTCCACCCCCCCATGACCCACCAGAGGACAAGCAGTTACAGAAAATGAATGAATAACAGACACATTGCATTGTATCAGTGTTTCTTCCTCGAAGAGAAGTTCCTGGAGACGCAGGTGAACTAGTATCTAAATTGCAACTCTTGTAGTAGCGCAAGAAGATAACACAACTCTACTGTACTGTGGTTACAAATATTACTCAAGGTCTGTCCAAAAAAAAATAAAATGTTCATAGCAAAACTAATACCATATGCATTCCTGACTGCTGATTCCTGAATTAAAGAACGTGCCAGTGACTGCACTAAAAATCGTTTCGTTTCAAATTAACCTGTAAAAAAAACGCAGAACACAAGCGCTGAGGTTAAACTACTAGACGCAGGGAGCACGGTTTGCTTTGAGCATACAAAATAAGTCGTTATGGAAATCATCAAAACTCTTATCGCACATACCACGTAGTCCCCTCTGCACACACTTCCTTCAAGACACTTGCCAATTTCACTAGTAGATAATGAGCTTCCGTTCCCATCAGTGTTTTTTTTTTTTTTTTTTAGCAGTTTTGGTTTTGTTCATTGTGGTCTGTTGCTTGGGGCCACAAGGTCTGTAACACAATTGAACCAGCAGAGACTGATGATTGCCATTCAAACTGTGTGTTGTTTTCCTGTGAGCCTACAGGCGATGCAAAGAAAAACACAACACAAGAGTGCAACAAAACAAAAACAAACCAACCGTTTGTTCCTTTCTCTTCAGAATTAAAGGATAATATGAGTTACACTCAAAAGTCTAAGGATCAAATTAAATACCATAACCTGTCTCTCCATCCACCTTGAAGAATCGTCCCCAAAACGCCATGTGCCTACTTCAACCGTCTCCCCAAAAAATCAAAAGACGGCAGGACAAAAACACTTCAGACCTGTTGCCCTGTTGCAGTGACCTCTGTAGTGATGACGTGTTAAGCAATAACGTAATTTTCCAGCACCTGGATTCCTCAAGAACATATGCCAGGATGCTTGATGGATTTTAGCTCCACTTCCAATACAAACATCCTGACTCCGGTGCAGGACAAGCTGTCCTAGTTGGGTGCGCCCACCTGCATCCTTCACAAACTTCCTAACTGCAGTACAGAAGCAAGAAAACATGTCTCCAACTATTGGAACATCAGCACCAGTGTCCCTCAAGCTTGTGTACTTGGACATTTCACCATGTACATGAAGAGCTTCACCACCAGTATGTCCAGCTCTTGAAGTCTGGGGACAACAGTACGTCCATTGGGCTTCTCTCTGGTGGGGATGAATCCGCCTACTAGTGGGAGTTCTACCATCTGGTGACCTGGAGCAGCCAGAACATCTTGGGACTTCCCGTGGTTAAGACAGTGGGGGTGGTTGTAGACTTCAGGAAGAACCCAGCTCCACCTGTTCCTACCATCCTGTGAGACACCATGGCGTCCCTCCACTTCCTGGGAAGGATCGTTGTCCAGGATCTCAAGTGAGATCTGAACATCAGCTCTCCAGCCAAAAAATAAAGCACTTTCTGCAGCAGCTGAAAAAGTTCAACCTGCCAATAACGTAAAGACAACGGACGATAACGATGATGGTCCACTTCTGGACATCCATCTCCCTCACTGAGTCCATCCTCACCTCCACAATCACCACCTGGTATGCTGCTGCCTTTGCCAAAGGCAGACTGCATCGTGTCACTTGTTGTGCTGAGAAGGTAACTGGCTGTAATCTGCCATCTCTCCTGGACCTGTATGCCTCCCGTTGCCCGGCACTGGCAGGAGATACCCTTCCCACTCTGGTTACGAATTTTTTGAGACACTTCCCTCTGGCAGGAGGCTAAGGTCCATTAGAGCCAAAACCACGCACCCCAAGAACAGTTTCTTCCCAGGGACTTCTCCAACATGGACTCTTAACGCTGCACATCACATTAACCTGAATTCTCCAAAATATGTCTTAATGCGTTACATTAACACACCTTTTACTGGACGATCAGCTCTGAACATTTTCTTCATCTTCATACTGTGCCCACCAGATATTTCGTCGTTTATTCCTTTATTTAAAACAGTACATATTTTCATGTTTTAAATATTGCTTTTTCTTTCTTATTTTCTCTTCGTTTACTCTTGTTGTTGTCATGCACCAAGCGCCAAGACAGATTCCTTGCATTTGGAACATAGCCTCCAATAAAGTCAATTCTGGTTGTGTTTGTGCTGTGGCAATACTCTACAAGGCAAAAAACAAAAAGAAAAAAGAAGATGTCTGTTTAGACCTATAACACTCAATATGGGAAAAACATGAGTTTATTTGGATGTTTATGGTCTCTGAGAAGAAAACTGTTGTTTTTATGTTTTTGTTTGGGAGTACTGGGGCAAATGAGTGTGCCATACTTACATACATACTCAAATTCTATTTAACTATTACAGCTGCTGTAGGTGCGATATCACTCCTGTTGTTCAGGAGGCCTGGACTGCAGCATTGGAGGTAAAAGACCCAATCTGGTTTTACTAAATCTGGACTGATTATGGCAAACATTAAGCCATTTTCATTTCTTTCTGTGACACTTGATCCATTCTGAATCAGCAGCCATCAGTTTCAGTGAAGATGGATCAAAATAAAAGGTTTTTCAGGGACAGTTTGCCAACAAGCCACACCTCTAAAGTAATGCTGTTAGTTTAAACTTATATCTTGCCCTATACACTAAACATATTCAAAAGAACATTATCCAAAGAACGATACCAAACCATTAAAAATAAAGTGTGGTCTATATTTTGATAACGCAGTGGAATATGTAGTATGTATTGGAATATAAAATGGGGACCTTGACTCATTCATGATCAGGAGCGAAAACATAAAGAATAAAAAAAAAAAAATTTTGATTGAGACGTCCCTAGTGGCAGAGATTTTAAGCTCAAACCAGACTGGACACGAAATGACCCCTTACCGCGGCAACAGCAGAGCATGTGTGAGAACATCTTAGACAAGCCGGCGTACTAAAATATTCCTCAGCTCTGGGAGAGCTGTGGAATAACTACCGAGGGGACATGCTCACTTCAAAGACGCCACTTTCTTAGCAACTAAAAAATCTTTTGAAATATCTAGACTTCATTTAGAAGAGAAGCGCTGTGCTATTTCAGAGTGGGACCAGCACTCCACAGCCTAATCAATCTTTCACTTTCGCTTGCCTGCGCTGACGCCGAGGCTGTGTTACCCTTCTGCTAAATAACAAAAAGACTGGAAACACGTTTCCTGTAGCGTGATTACTCATGAATGATCTCATTCTCGCCCGCAACCCAAGAGGTGCAACATCTAAACCATCAGCTCTATACAGATATGTGGATATGGCAGCCTCAGTTAGATCTATTTTAATTAACAAGCAACAAACAATAAAGACCACTTTGTGCTGCCCATGCAGTTATCTTCCAAACTTAAGAATCTACCAAGCATGTAATGATTCACAGTCGATTTAGAAATTTAAATTCAGTCACTGTTTTTATGAGTTAAACCAGATCTTGTAAGGAAATGTAACTGTCATCTTATCAGTTTATTTGATACTTGCAAATACAATTTAAGTGACTCTATAAATTACTCTGAAACCCAGAGACTGCATTTTATCCATAGTGCTGTCTGAGCTGTTTCCCAATTCAAGTCAAGAGATCAAACACCGATGGCTCCGACTGAAATTGTTTTCTGGATGAAAAAAATAATGTTCATCACAAAAAAAAAAAATGATGAAAACTAGCCCAGAGAAAAGGCTGGACATAACCTGATACCAGTGGACTTCTTGAATTTAGGAGAAAACGCTTTGTGCTGTGGACCAAGCGTTCATCTCCTGTTGTCAGACTTAATTGAGATTTTGAAATCTCTTGTCATTTTCAAAGAACTTCAGTAAAAAAAAGAAGAAAAAAACAAAGAAACTGTCCGAAAACATGAACAAAACACAAAAGATAAATGAAGCAGAGGACGGAAATTGATTTAAAGACTGGTGAAGTGCACTGGGATGAAATTCGTTTCCGGTTCAGCTTTCTACATTTTAAAACCTCACAGGATTACTTCATTACCAGCCATGCACTAATCTTTCAAAGCAGGTACTTTTCATGTTAAATGTTGATGGACAGGACAAGTGAGTTTTGTAAGTAGTGCAGCAGCAGTTTTCTGCCAGATTAAACCAAAATTAGCAGTAGGAGCGTTATTATTAGTAGTAATAGTATATCTCCTTTCATTAATGCCACGTAGTATAGTAAACTCAGTGCTCTGTAATATAAATTCCATGCACTTCCAAAACAATCACATCAGTTCTTTAACTTCTCTTGCACGCTCGCTTTAATTAAAGACAGCTACCGCACGACGGCAAATAAATGCCAGTCACTGTGAACGGTGACGACTCATCTACCTTTTGTCAATCACAAAGCTGCCTTTTCAAAGCACTCAATGGTCCGTGAGAGAAAGTGAGAGGTAGCATCTCACTTCAAAGGGCCTTCGAGTGCTTCCCATTCCGCCGTGTCTCCAGGTAACTTGCTGTCAGCGTGTCAGAGCTGCACGCAGCATGTTACCGAGGCTGGCGTGTGAAGATTGACCCGTTTAGAGGCCGACTCCAGCCGCTGCATATGACACGGGCACACTTGTGCTCATATGATAATAAAGAAATGTGGATGAGAATCATGATGCGTAATTGCCCATATTAGAAATAAATGATAAATTAATATGCCATTAAAAGCACAACTAATAATATTAAAAATAGGTCTGGCCATTAATTAAATTCTTAAATGTGACATGAATTGGTATTTCTGTTTTTTGTTTGCTTCTGTAGTCCTTCAGCTCTGCATTAATTCCCATTTACTTCCCATGTCACTGTATTAATTCATTTTAAAATGCATTCAATGTGTTATTACCTGCATTATCTACTTTTGCATTATTCCACTTACTTTTTCCGTATTTTCTCTATGTACATTTTATGTATTTCTGCTTGCTGTCGTTTAAAGTGTGTCACACAGTCAACATTTCACCCACTGGTTGATCGACACCAGAGTAAATAGCTTGTCTATACTTGCCTTTATCCCACACCAGTGACCATGGCTACCTCCAGTCAGGAGATTGACAGAGAGCCGAGGCGCGTAGCTAACTTAGCTGAAAATAATACCGTCAGTCAGGAGTATTTATTTTGTCGTGTAGAGGCACTATGCGCTCTACACAGTCTGAGAGGTTGACCCTTTTTTTTGTGTGTGTGTTTTTATTTTGTGTGAGGAAGTGGCTCATAGCTGGAACATTACCAGCTATTATCAACATTATTTCTATGGCACATGATGCGAAAGCAGTGCTCAGGTTAACCCGTAAGCCTTGGGGGGAGTTTTGAAGGCTCATTTAGAGTACTGCGGGACATAGACGGCGTAACCTACGTGCGTTGCCAACACCGGGGCAATCGTCAGTCTGCCTCGCTCTGTAAAGACGCCACCCAAACGCTAGTCGGTGCTGTGTCTGTTTTGGGTTTATTTTTGTTTCTACTTCCTGCTTCACTTTCAACAATGGCGACTAAATCAGGCTGAGTCATACAAACGTCTGCATCTCCAAACCTCCTCAGTTAATCTTTCCTCAATGTGTTTCATCTTTATTGAGCCGAAACTATAAATTCGAAAACTGCGGAGATGGAGAAACAGCCGGAAATACTAAAGCAGAAACACGCTACTACCAAGCGGACCAATCACAGCTGTTACGTTCTGCAGAAGTCTAAACCACCTATTAGCTCGAGGACCGTGCGTGTTAATAGTATGTGTGTGTTTTGGGAGAAGTTGTGTGGAACAGAGTTGGACTCTTGGCAAGTTTTCAATAGATTAAAACATTAATTAAGTGTTTTTGCGTTTCTCATCTCTTGTATACCTCTGAAGCTTCTGTTCATAAATACTGAGGCAAACAGGAACCGGTAAGACCAGTTAAAATTAATTCCCGGTAAAACTATATACTTCATATAGCAGGTGACAGGCATTGCCACTCAAACTCTAATTCCATAATACCCACAAGAGTGACCGCATCTCCAGAAATTAAGTGTAGTTTCCCCTTGATTGCCAGCCTAGACCCTCTCAGCATGCACACAGCTGTTCCCATGTCGGTCGGCGAGGATTACTAAATGAAGTGTGTACACCCACTCGGACATGGAACTGGTGTTGTCATGGTGACAGAGAGTGCAGAATGATCCCCTAACGCTCGCCGAAGCTCCAGCATGAAAGAGGGAGCTTTTTTTTTTTTTTTGCAGGCCTGGAATAATCTGTCGCATACTGAGCAGATACAGTTGTTAGTGCATTAATATTTCCGTCTTTAAAAAATGGATTATTGGTGCCGTAGTGATTATTCATACACTTGGCTTTTCAAAGTGCTTTTTTCCATTGTGAGTGTCACTGAGGTTCTGTCACACTTAAACAGGCTAAGGGGTAAAAGAGCAAGAGAGGGAGGTGTTACCAAAGGATGATGACAGACCATCAAGCGCACATGCAATATCACAGAAATATTTTCCTGATTGTCACCAATAATTATTTAATGCAGGAATTCACAACGAACCAAAATAGATGAATTTTCATGAAGATGTTTTATGTATAGCTCTTGCTGTAAGTTATGTAAATTCATTATTTTGAAGTGTGTGTAGGATGCTGAGGCCTGTGCTGAGAACCATTTCTTTCACTGAAAATATACATGACCCTTAGAGTGACATTTCCGTGAAGCTCTGATCAGCACTTGTCAATCATAACACCCGCCGGTTACTTACAATGACACGTTTCAGTCATCGAAGACTCGCGCTGCAGACATGCATATGCAGCACGCACGCACACAAGCAGAAAGTACAGTACATTCCACACTACCTTAAAATGTCAAGAAGCTCTTAGAGTAAAAGAAAAGGCCACTCAAAAGGAAAGCCATCTCTCAGACTGCTGGCACACATTTTTACTGCTTTACTCCACTGAAAAGGAAAGTGAGGTATGTGTATGTGTGTGTGCAAGAGCGAGCATGCATTGGCCACAGACTGAAGGACACTGGGGGTGTGATGATTGTTTTGCCGTATACACGGTGTAAAAATGGCCCCGGTGGTGTCTGCAGGGACCGACGGGCCCAGAGTAAAGACAGGGGGAGAAAGTCAGCGAGCAGCGCTGCCAGCTGTTCCCACTGCTCTGGGTTTTCTATAACGTTCCCCTGAGCTTGAATGAGCTGCCAGGTGACACTGCTCTCGACAGCTTGCTGCTCTTTCTCAAAGCATCCTCTAAATGTTTAGAATAAACGTGATTATGAGGGCAGTTTTTTTCCGCGTGTAGAGGAAAAAATTTAAATAAATCATGACTGCTGCCAGACAATGCAACTTCTCTGCAGGTATCTTGTGAATATACAGTTAATGTGGGTAAAGATGGGAGTCTGGAAAAGAAAGCACATTATCTAAAGATGCAGCCTTATGAAAAGAAAGGATTTATATTTTATCGCTTTCACCTCACAGCAGTTAAGGTTCTGTGTTCAAACCTGCTGGCTGCCTGTGTAGAGTTTGTTCTATGTTTTCATTATTTTGCTTTTGTCTTTCTGCACCCTGTGATCGACTGCTGACCTACCCATGGTGTCATAGAGTGCCTTGTCTCTCACCCAGTCCTAGTTGGGATAGACGGCAGCTCCCCGTGACCCACTACAGGATACACAGTTATAGATGCTTGTTGGATGGATGGATGGATGGATGGATGGAAAGATTTATGGATATCAAATCTGAGCTTTTGCAGATTAAGGTGGGTTGTCTCTGATTTTATCGATGCTGTCTGCATCCACAGGTCTCAGTTTGTTTGTAGTGTCTCTGCAGGAATTACATAGATACGTATGGTTGATGAAACCCAGAGCCAGCGTGCCGTGATACCACTGGTTCTAAGGAAGCGGCCCTGCTGGGTAACATCAGCCACATTCATGTTGCGAAGGAAATTCATTATTTGATTTCCCAATACGACCTGGACGCCCTTAGAAAATCCCTTGCGAGATGCTGTTTATGAATCTGATGGGGCAGGTAAACTACAGACAGGCTGCCCTAAATTTGAATTTGACAGATGTAATCTACACAATCCCATGCAGTGGGGATTTACAATATTTATTGTTCCCTCGGCGTTTCCCTTGCAGCAAGGTGCCCTGTTGTTGCAGAGCTTTAAAGGCGACCTGCTTTTTAAGCTCGGTTTGTTTTGCACATTTACTTAATACAAAACAAACCGCATCCAGCTTCAGCACAGCCTTTCATCTCTGCTGCCGAACATTAGACTGTGATGTTGTCAGGTTTGTCTGACTCCAAGCGCATGCCATCTTTTCTCTGATTAGGGTACGGTACCAAACAGCCAGGGCAGTACATCATAATTCTGCTGGGGTCTGTGCAAGCAGGTCCTTGAGCTGGTGAGTCGAGCTTCATGAATCTTTAAATGTCAGTAAGATTTACACGCACACACACACGCATGCTGCACAGCTGCAGGAAGACTGAAAGTTATGTGGCCTTCACAGATGCTATTACCCGTCATTTCAATTAAGACGTGCGCCCAATGTGGGTTTGATGGAGAAAGACACGGCGGGTGGAGAGATTAAGCATGCTCTCGTTCCTGCAACATGTGCCACACGCTCTCCAAATTATCCTAATGACAGTAATTACAAAGGCACATTCAAGTCTGTGTTTGGGTAAGTAAGGGTTGGGAAATGGGGATAAATATTGTTGTGGAGCACTACTGTATTTTATCCTCGCCAATAGGCGACTTCTCTGATGTAGAATCCTTTTGAAAAACCACCAATTAACCTTCATTGTCCCTGTGAATCAAATCAATGTACAGTACAGTAGGTATTAATCAAAGACTATCTATTTTGACATTGTGCTGATTAAGTGTTGATGAGCTGGAAGGCAATACACAACGACAAGTTGAAGGGCTACTACGATGGGAAACAGTAATTTGCCAGCCCATAATAGCTGTGGAGTAAAACATAAATCTAATCAAAGGCATTCGTTAGAAATAATATCATATCTGTACGTTTTCAGATATGAAAAGCTAAAGTTAACTTATGGACGCTTATTCAGTGTCACAGAACTAAAAAGGCCACTCGTAACCCCCTAAAACTGATCCAGGGTATCTTTATAATAACCACTTTGTTCATAAATATAAAGAAGTACATAGAGCTGAAAGTTATCAAAATGATGCACTAGCTTCTTCTGTCTGCATTGTGCTTTGAGCTTTGTCAGCTTTTATGCTCCGAAAAAAATCAGAATAGGATGTTTCATATTATAGCCCGAAGCAAATAAATATTTTTGTTAATCTGATGGTAACTTTTGACCTCCTGCTTTTTTTTTCCCCCAAATGAATGATAAACTCTACAAATGTAGACCCAATGCAGCCCCGGGGCACTGAGAAGGAGGACACTTATTTTTTTCTATCTCTATTATTTTGGACTTCAAAGCAATATGATAATGTGACAAGGCATTTGAAAGCCGTGTTGCTACGTATAAAAGAAAATCGTCAGACAGTTGCTAACATGCTGACATTCACAAGGCTGCAATACGGAATATCTGCAGGGGGCTTTGACGTCTCACGCTGAAAGAGCTGCTCTCTCCCTGGGGGTGGACTCAGGCCCATCTTCATGTGAATGCAAAATGGTTATTTAAACCATCCATATTCTGAAAGGTGCATGTGCGTCCTCCTGTATAAATAACCATGCATTTCATACTTATTAGTTCCGTGAGAAAAGCTAGTGAAAGGAAATGGGCGCATTACAGCCACTCACTTGTGTTATGGACTGATACAGAAAGCAGAGCTTCCTGCATTTTGCAAAGTGTGTCTTTTCCACCATAAATTAAGGAAGCAAAATTTTAAAAAAAAGTTTTGATAAATTGGATTTGGTGGGCAGTGACCTACAGCTGCAACTTTTGAGTCACAACAAGATGCTTTTCATCTTTCCTGTTCTAGGTTTGTCTCAGTCAAAAGCTCCACAAAATAGACAGCCCACTTATCAACTCCTTTCACATCCAGGGTGCCACTCATTACTCATGTATTCATAGCCTCTGCAGTTTAATTACAAGACTAATCACAACAAACTATCTCCTTCACTACTGAACCAGCTGCCTGAGTAATGTGGGCCTGGGGGATTCAGTGCAGCTAATCAGTTCAACGCTGGCTGTTTGCTTCAAGATTAACAGTGCAGCTACATAGTATTCGATTCTGCGTATTATCTCATTTTGATTAACAATGTCATAACACGTTCAAAAATGCAAAACTGTCCATGCATTATCTCCGTGTAATAAGCAGAAAGAAAATCTGATCAAGTTGTCACTCGTTTAAGGCTAAACTCTCACTTTCAAAGCAGTTTTTTGGAAACGGCAAAAAGCCTGATGATTCCAACGCCAACAACATTAAAAATCTCTACACTGAAGCAAGGCTACGGTTCGTGTTGAAGGAGAGCCACCGCTCCAGGCCACCGAAATAGCAGTATTCGGGAAAATCTTCTACGCTTTTCTGCATCACCTGTGGGCACTTTGCTTGTTCGGAGTGCAACCTCTAAGAAATGACAAAAGAATGACTACAGCGATCCTATTTTTCCAAGAGACGTCAGTCAGTGGAAGTGGGGTATGGCCCCATTACGGCTGTGCAAGAGCGGGCTCTTATCTGAGCCTGTTTCAGGCACCTGCGCTGAAGGAGCTGTGACAAGGACCCATCAAGCCGGTGTGATCTCACAGGACTCGTGTCCCAAAAGGCAGCCTCCTCCATGTACTCGTTCTCATACAGATTATCTACAGCAGCTCCAAAACTTCCCCGTCAGTGCGATGCACCACTGACAATTTCTGTGAGGGAGCCCGATCAAAATAAATAGAATCCATACTCAGGCTCTTCTCCTATCAACCCTCCTCCAAAAAATGCCAGTGGAGACAGTTTCAGGGTCCCATGTGGAAGAAGCCCAACTGTGACCAACCTCCTCCAGGGAGCAGCTACCTAGCAGTGGTACACCTGCTACATAATATTTCAAAGAACAGAGAACACACATACACAGTGTACTGAACGCCTTCATGTGCAACACAACTAAAGGCTATAAGAAGCATGCTCTTGTGGGAATACATTGCTCATAGAATAACACGAGGCCACATGGTGCAGCACATATCAAACATGGTGGGACACTGCAGAAGTTACCGCACAGTGAATACAAATACACAGGTTGCTGATGGTTTGGATAGATGGTATAATAAAATCTTATTTGTTGTCAGGAACCCGCACCGTCCTTTTTTTCCCTCTTCTCCTTCCCTTTTCAGTTTTTCTCTTTATTTACATCAATCTCCACCCTTTTCCCTCCTCCAGTTCTTCCCAAATGTCTCCATCTGTCTCTCAGCTTTAGCAAATACAGCGAAGTATGTTGAACTGCTGAATTTAGCAATGGTTTATGTCTAGAAAACACAAGGTCAGGCGTAGCATCAGTCGGCTCCCCACCTGCTTTACTGCAATCCGTTCGCCGTGTGTATTTATCACAGATGCAGCCATTTCTGCACAGAGGGCTGTGTCACGGTGTGCATACGCTCGCTTTGTTACCCCCGACAGAAATGCCTCACCAGGGAGAAGCCTTTACTGGAGCACATATAAACTCTTGCCTTTTAGTGGCAGGGGAAATGCTGAAATGCATACATTTACGGGGCCTGTCTCTGGGCGCTATAGTAAACTCAAGAGTTTGACCTTGTCACCGCTCTGCACAGGCTTTTCAAAACTGCTGAACTGTCTGCTTTAAACAATGGATAATTAATGGTCTTTTCCCCATGCCTAGGAGTGGTTTAGATATCTGGTCATGTCATCACAAGGTACATGAACAAGTGTAAATAGTAAAACTTTGACACAACACAAAAGGGGAGTATGGGTAGAAGTTTAGGTGTCAAGAGACAGAGAGCACCAACTTGTCGGCGTACAGAGTGCACCGGTCTGCGCATATTAGGCAAAGAAAGCAAACAGGAGATAACAGAGTGGCGCTCAGTCTCCCAGCGTGCCTGTATTAATGCTACTAATGCACTGTGCACTTGACACAAGCAGCCGGGTGATGTTTCCATATGTTCAACAAACACGGGAGGCCCCGTACAGCTGGGTTACACACATGTACTGCGAGCACCGAGCGCAGCAGCGTGATGGACGGGAGGCTATCCCTGTTCTCTACCCCAGCCCCCATAATTCATAGCAGTCCGGCCTCCTGCACAACAGTCTCTTGTTCTTGTGAGTATTTTAGCAATCAAAGCCACATGCTGCACGAGCATTTATCTTACTTTAACAAAAATGTGGGCCTAATGAGATAATTTGGGGGTACTATGCTAGATTGGCATGGCAGAAAAGTTTCAATGTGTGGTCTCTACACAAGCGGAGTCCAGGTCAAGGGTACGGGAATAGCTGCGCGGAAAAAATGGCACCAACTGGCTGTTTTAGCTGATGCACGCACCAGAGACCAGGAGAAATTACAGTTCGACTTTAGTGCTTGATGGAAGACACACAAGGATTAAGGGAAAATGCTTTTTTTTTTTTCACAAGTTGAGTTGAGCAATCAGTCATCAGTTTCACCCAAGCTAAGCTTTAAACCACAAAAGCAGGTCTCTCTTTCTGCCACATCCAGCAGATGACTACTACTACCATGGTGACCTTTAAAATATGCTGCACCATCTGAGACCAGTTTTAAGCCTGTTGTTAAAAAAAAGAACGAGAGAGATGGAGAAATGAAAAGAGTGAGACGCATAAAAATCACAAGTTAATCCGAGTTATACAGTTACACACAGCAGTCTCTCCTTTTCTTATCCAAAGAGAATCAATTCAGAGTCATGTTATTCAAAAGTTTTTGTTTCAAACAACTATCAGAGAAGAGTCGAACAAACGCTATCCTCCATTTAGTTACTTTTGGGCAGTGTGGGGGGAAAAAGAAAAAGCTTGTAAACGCCGAGAGGATTCTCTTTTAGCAGAGAGGTAAAAAAATAAAAATAAAATAAAAACCACCTCTTAAATCTACCCCAAAGCAGCCAAAACACACAGACACATCAGGCTGACAGGACTTCTTCAAAGTAAGCCCGCTCAGGATATGAAATGGAATGATGAAGAGCAGGTGAAAAACATTGCACACATCAGTGCTGCCGCTCAGGCAGGGCTGAAAATAGTTCTCCACACCTGACTGGAGCGACGGAGAGAATCTAAAGGATGGACAGCGATTCAAGGTTGCTGTCGGTGCGCCTGCACACTTCAGGATAAATGATAGAAACATATGAGTTGTACACTCCAAAGCCCCACAGCTGACAATTATATAACTCAGTAAGGTGAGGTAAAGATGATGCAAGTACTAAGACAGGGCTACATTTATAACTTCATTAAACTCAAAGAGCTTCTGGCAGTTAAAACTGTCTGTGGGATATCTGAAGCATATCCCAAAGCAGAGACTCTCGTGCATCCGTCTGTCTACTGTAAGAAGTCTAGTTTCAGTTTTAATGGCCCGCTGCATGCTTTTACTCAGTTTCAGCGCTTTCTAATGTTTTCCTCTTCTGGAGTAAAACAAATTACACTTTATTATTTTAACGCACTGTGACTAGCACTGAAGTATAGCTCACAGTTTGTCTTTATGTGCAAGACCACCACAGAAATACAGGTTTTTAGTGAAATACCGTGGAGGAAGGCCTAAGGCAGTTTGATAAGAAGAAATATGTGTGATACAGTATTGGCATAATGAAAGAAAAAAAAAGAAATGCACAAATAATAAAGACAAATGTGCAGGCTCCAGGCAGCCGTCATTATTAAGTATTAAAGCATCTCCACACACCTAAGCTTTTATTTCTTCCCCTTTTTTTTTTCTTAAACCATCACACCAGCCATGGCTAACAATATTACAGGTATGCAAATCAAGAAAAAATATCAAATGTCACAGTATACGTGATTATTAAAGCGCATGATCTATCTAGAACTGATTACCTGTTGTCATAGGAACAGTGGCCACAGA
Organism: Chelon labrosus; assembly: GCF_963514085.1. Classification (NCBI taxonomy): domain Eukaryota; kingdom Metazoa; phylum Chordata; class Actinopteri; order Mugiliformes; family Mugilidae; genus Chelon; species Chelon labrosus. Next base: position 19,572,025 of record NC_140348.1, read on the forward strand.
AATCACAGTCTCCCAACGTACAGCTAAGAATGAGATTCACGTAGGTTGGTGCACAATAGCGCAATCATTCATTTGGAGCTGTAGCTGCAAAGATGCAACTGTGCATGTGTAATCATCTATATTATATACACCGATATGGACTGTACTTTATGTTTACTACTCTCAGGCTGGGTAAGAATAGGTACAATTTGTATTATTATGCAACATATGCAGTATACAATGTCAAATGAGGAGCTACGGCCCTATGAGGATGTAATCTTATTGGTTGTTTACAAAGTATTGTTCCTGTGAGACACTTGATCAAAGACTACGTCTACTGCACTGGCAGTGACATCATGTGTAAACAGTGAGTGCTGCAGTGGGTGTGTGGGTGTGTGTGGGGGTGGGTGTTTGTGCATGTGCACTTCTGGAAAAGAAAAGACTGGAGGCAGGGGCCTTCTCCCATGTTGAGACTTGGATGAGAATTTTGTGTGAATACAGCAAAAAGCCTGTGACAGCGTGCTTAATTATTTTTGGCTGTAGCAGGTCCTTCCACAGCCTGGTGGTGCCCAGTGGTGCCTGCTACTCAGGGGTGCAGAGGCACGCCGCCATCTGGGGGTGGGGGGTGTCTACCCCGGCCTTGTTAGCATAAACCGAACTACAGATTCATGAAATTACCTCCGAGGCGTCTTCAAAATACACAGAGAGCCGTGGCTATGGTAAATACGGTGGCCTCACTGAAGTTCTCATAAATAAACTGGTAACATACCATTTTCACCTTGCAGTATCTGCAGTGGAGAAGAAAATGGAAAGGTAACCTCAGTGGACATGAAAATGAAATATGAGAGTGTGAAATGGGGGTAAATGCGCTTGCTGGTGTTTTCTTTAAGCATCTGCTAAGGTGGGGTGTGACATTGCTGAGGTAGGCTGGTAACTGGAAGGGCACAATGTCTCCCAGTTGACTTAAGGAGGAAGTTTCTCTGCACATTGCTCTCAATACACTTGGAAAAGAGCAGTGGGAAATATGATATTTCCTAACACCTTCCACGCCACTGAAAATGCATCTCAAGACAAACCTGTTTGTCTTCCTAAGTCTGGCCTGACTGGAAGCTGCAGACCCAGATGAGAAAAGTGGGGAAAACAAAAGGTTGCTTTATGTTTTCCTGCCACACACAGAAAGTAAGCCCTTTCCTCCCACTCTCCTCTGCTGCCCTCCCACTGTGCTAAAAGAAGAAGCAGGTTGCCTGATGATGTCAGGCACCCACCGCTGACCTGGGAAATAAATCCTTTAACAGGTGGCCAGCGTGGAGGGGAACGTCTAAATCAGCAGCACACCTTCCTGCAGCCGGCGCGGCTAGCTGTTTTATGTGCCTTAATTACACAGTCCTCCAAAAACCGTCACCCCCATCTACTCTTCCTCTGCAACCAACTGCCCTTCATTCACCCTCTGACTCAAAGGAGGAACACACATACACAAATGCACTCAAGAACATACTAGTTTATGAGAATCAATGGTAGAAATTCAGGTGAAGATGTGATGGAGTTGGTGGCGACTACAGAAAACAGGCTTTTATTGTAGTATTATTACTCCTCACATTTCACCAACTTAGAGAAAGGCGTTCTGTGACTTCTATTCATATCTGCTTCTATTCATTGATCGATTCTGAAATGATACTACCGGTTTTTGGCCCTTGACTCCATGGGGAGATGAGCCATGTGTAGTTTTGTCAGTCTCTGTAGCTAAGCAACTGAGCATTACAGTGAAAGAGACCAGCGCTTGCGGCGGTTGCTAGGGAACTGCAAGAGAGTGTTAGCACTTGTGAACGGCACTTCGATAGATCAGCCTCTAATGGTTCAGGTCTGATGGAGCTTTGCCTAGAAGGAGATGAGGGATTGGCAAGCAGGCAGCATCCTCCATCTCACTAGCCATACCATATGTCACCACGGACAAGTCTCCAGAGTCCCACGCATCAGCACACATAACACCGTGATGAAAATAATGGCAGGTTTTTCCTGAATAGGAAACCATTTGCATAGAAGTGGAGACTGAATAATTGAGAGGTAGGAGAGAGCAGGGTGGCTCAACTGGGAAGAAGGGATGTATGCCTGCCAGCCAAATCCATTAGCCAGGCCTTGCTTGGCTGAGGCAGGCAGATGATGGGAAGGCTCTGTTATCGGACACTAAAGGACACTGGGCTGGCCATCACCACGCCTGCCCTCTCTACTCTTTGCCGCAGGGAGAGAGAGAGGAAGACAGAGAGGGGAAGGAAATGAGGCAAAATGACAGAGACAAAAAGAGAAACCGAGAGAGGCCAGAGAGGTTCAATAACAGAAAGACTGAGGAGGTGTTGCCCTATTACGGCTTTATAATTGGCCTGCAAGGTCGGTCAAATGAGAGGCTACTTATCGCACATTGCAGTTGCACAAGAATCCTTGTCCATCTCTATGGCCAGAGCCTATTTAAAAGAGCATTAGGACAAATGGAGCGTTGAAAAAGAGGACACCATCTCTCTATTTAAGCCGGGATTTAAAAAAAGGAAGAAGTTAGACAATTGTATCCCATGAAAAAAAAAAAGTAGCTTTGTTGGGTCTTCTTAGGAGCCTAATTGCCCCGCAAAATATCTCCAGTGGACGAGTACAGAGTAGCCTACAGGGAGAACCTCTCTGCAAGACAAAATCTCCTATAGCACAGTCAATCAAGTCTAAAGATAGAGGGTAATATACGTTGTACGGACTGTAAAACCCTTGTGGGATTTTTTTAAAAATATGATTTCAGGCTTTTTAAAGAAAAATAACTTTGAGGGAAAAACCAGTCCAACAACCATTACATTTCAGTGTAGCGGTGAAAGTTAATAAAGAGCAAATTAAGACGTCCATGTTAGTGGATGGGACTTGGGCCAAACTAAAACACTAAAATACACGTCAAATATATAGTAACAGGATGTGACATAATGGCAGACCCTGGCTCCAAATTTGCAAAATGCTGCCGACCGTATCCCCGGGAAAATAGCATCAGTTTGGCCAATGCAAGGTAGTGGCGACACTTTGTCCATATTTATACAGTCTATGGCTTGTTCTTGAATATAAAGGACATTCATTAATATATAAATGTAAGCTAATAAAGATCCATGGGATACATTAAATACAAATTATTTCATAAAGCTCCATAAACTATCATTGTGTGTGTGTATATATGAAACTAAATGTATTTTAGTTTCAAAACCAAAGCCCATTTGAAAGACATTGTATAAGTTTAAGTGCATGCAATATTTGACTATTATCACCGCACTGGCCTTTTCTGACAGGTAACGGAAATCGATATTTCAGGCTGTGATTCAAAGCCACTGGACTCTAATGACTAAAACAGTCATTTTGCCTTGGAGAACATTGTGCTTGCTGGTCTGCTAAGTCTACTGCAGCCTATTTTTGTGCTGTTGTGGGACTTTGGTGTGTTGGATCCAAACGAGCATATCAAAATACCAAAGTCATACAGCGGTAAACCAGCAACTCCATGTTCTGAGGTGTAAAATTACCATTTTTGTGATTAATTCACTGTATAATAAAAGATCTGATCTGTTACCAAAATTCAGTTTTTGCAATAGGCAAACCCCCTTAGTCAGTTTTATAAAACAGCTGACCAGACTTTTAATCTTATAAATCTCGTTTCACACAATGAAAACGCTTAAAGGAGGTGAACAATATTTGACTACAGCAAATGAAGAAGCAGTTTTCAAAGAATCCCCGCTAATTTTAACGATTCTTTCCATCTCTTTCCTCACATTTGCCTTTTTCGGCGTGCCCCTGTTAGCGGTTTACACTTAGGATCTCTGCGTGAAAGAAAAACACATTGCTGCAGTGATGCATTGCCAATCAGATTTATGCTGCACAGTCTGGTGATCCTGGAGAGGGAGACATCCAAACAAAAAAAGGGGATAGAGAGGAAAATAAGGCTGCAGCTGCCTGTGCAGAATTCGGTGCTGCATGGCAAAGTTCTGGTTTAGGAGAGAAAAAAAAAAAAAAACAGAGGCAAAACTCAAAATGATAGGCTTTAAATTTTACTGACTGGATATATAATAAATTAATTTGGTGGCTCCTCCAGCGCAATGAATTCAAAGAGGAACATAATAAACGTAAGAAAAACAAAGACAGGAAATAATCATTTGCAGCAATGACCACAATGATGATGCATAAAAAACACCCCCCTGAGCCATCCGAACAGAGGAGAGAGACAGAAAGAAGGGAGAGGGAGGGACTTTCAGAACACAACTAATAATTGCCGTTTGAGTTTCATAGCCCCTTATCGTGACAGAAGTACATGATAGCTTACAAACAGAGAGTAAGAGGGGACAGCCACGGGGCCTGCTTTAAGAGGATACAGCTGCATGTGTTTACGGAGCTCGCATCTCCTAAAGCTCTCTCTCCCGCTCCTTCTCTCTTTCTCCCAAACACACACTGAAAAATCAAGCATGAACAGATATGCACAATTAAATTAGCTCCGAGCTCTGTTTAACCGCATCTGCCAAATAAAAGACATTACAAAACATAAGCCGTAAAATTTCAACTTTACATCTTCCTGTCCCCATAAGATCATTGAATAGAAAATTTGGCTGAAGGACCCGCTGTTCTTTTTATGTTAAGAATAGTGTTTTTTTGAGTGTTAATAGTGGGTATTCATCTCTGGCAAATCATTCCCTGTGAATTCTCTCATAATCTTGCGACACAATTTGGCGGATGGCCTCACCTAATGTGCTTTAGTACTCTGTAAGTGCATAAATGCCTTACCATGAATGGACCCAGCAGGAATCAAAGTGGTAAGTCACAGCGCTAATACCATGCTCCGCTCATTCAGCCGCCGTATACATGAAACACATGCCGCCATTCACGCCACAGTAAACTTGCAATTAAAAAACGCAGTTTCTTTGAACTCCAATAGACCCCTTAAGATTTCACATAATTGCCGCAGTTTAAACCTCTTTATGCTTCAACACCATTTCGCCGTCTCAAAATATGCAGGTCTAGAAATCTCGGTCCATATTAAAATAAGCATTTTGTGAGAAAAAAATAGCAGCTATCAAATGCTAGTGGCGCTGCATCTGAATGAGCTTGTTATAGTGCTACAGGAAGTGCATCCCTGCAAAGTGTTGAAGCCTCATTTGCATGTTTTCATATTTAATTCTGGACGGCAGAGACAGGTCTTGATGTGGCCTAATGTGACGCCTGACTCTGCCTGAGCCCTGTAATTATTTTCCTGACCTGCCCCACAATCATCTTTCCTACAGTTAATTGCTAACATAAACAAATCCTCAGGTGGTCCCCACTCATAGAGAGTGTTTTTCATGCATAGCAGCAGTCTCAGAGCTACACAACTGTCAAATTCGTCAATGACTCATCACGACTTCTTCCATCGCTGCTTTATCATGTGCTAAATTACACTTTCTCTGAGGCAGCATGATTAAAAGACTGATTGATAATTGTAAGAGATATGATGGTAGATGTATAACCCGCCCTGAGCAGAAACTTAGAAAGTATCCTGTGCGAAAAAAAAATAAAAAAAATAACCATTAAGCCCGGAATGAATAATTAATATAATTCGAACATGTATTATCAAGCTTAGTCAGCTATGGAAGCCAGTGTTGCTGACTGTTCAATATTTCAAAAGGCTTGGGATCGAGGTAAATGTCTTTTTTCCTTGCATATAGCTCTGTGTTCCGTTCAGATAACAGCACTGTGGCACTTTTATTGTGCTTCTTTTGTGTCTTGCCCGTGTGTGCTTAATGTTTGGTGTGCTGTCGCTGAGAGTGAATATTTAATGAAGCCATGGTAAGCTCTCCACTGCTGTTCGTCTGGGCATGGAGTCAGCGGAAAAACTCCCTCTCTGGGTCTGCCATCTGTTGGAATCAATAAGGGGGCCTGAAACCCCCAGCCGCCATTCAGGGCTCCAGCATGTTGACGATTAAAGGTAACCCCTCTCTCTGTTCCCGAAGTCCTGCTCACCACCAGCAAGGTTAAATGGCAGGTGCTGAAAGAAGTATATTATACCCTGCACAGTAATGCTAATCCTTCAATTAAATTACAGCTCCTAAGCAGACAGGCCTTTCCTGGCGCTGCGGCTCGGAAAGCACAGCCCTGTGACATGTTTGAGCACTACAGTCCGCACTTCATGCTGCGGCTTTGGATGGATTTGTGGAGGGAATGATACTCTGCAGAAAGACAACAGTACACAATGTGTTTGTGCAGCGTAACTAGACATTAAAAGCTTTGGGATGTGTTTGTTTAGCATGGCAGACGCATTATGAAGCCTTCAAACAACAGGAACACTCAAAAATCCTCTTTGTCCTGTTTGTCTTTGTCTGATGTTTACAGTATGCGGCTGTCATGACTGCACAATGCTAACGCTCGACTGCGGCAGATGGGGAAAAGACTGAAGTGATGTCCCTCTCCTCCAGCCCAGAGGGGTGCTCCTATTCTAATGGGGAAAAATAAGGTTGTTTAATTGTAGTTTATTTCAGAGCCTGATTGCTTTTATTGAGCTCCATTATTCTTGTTAATGAGCCTGTAATGTGAATGCTGATAATGTGAGAGCAAGTCTTCTTCTCACATTGGGTGATCCGACTGTTTTCTGGCCACTAAATCCTCGGCTAGTTTCGTTCCAACCCAAGCATCTGTTTGCTGCTCCCTGCATCGTTCTCATTGACCTAGCAATCAGTCAGGAGTGAAACTTTATGCCCGCCGGTTAACGTTTCTTACCTGCAAACTGCCCCAGATGTAATGGAAAGCGCTGACGTGTCCTGACTCACTCCAAGGAATGCATAAAGATAAATTATACCGGACACTCCGGAAAGATGTGTCACAGAAATTCACGTGAAGATGCTGTAAAGTGAAGACTGTTTACTTCTCTAAGGAGGACGCATATTTATGCGAGACTTTTGAGTGTGTTTCGCTCGGATACACAGAAAGCATTCTCAGAGACTTTAATATTATAAACAACCATCTCTCGCAAGGGATCAACATTTTGACTGCCATTTACTATCGGGTATGTAGACTGGCATTAAATTGTGTTATGCAGTGACAAGTGTGCTAAAATGTCATTGGCATTTGAAACAGGGAGAAAGCATTAGCATTACACAAAGAGTGCATTATGAGTGAATAATGCACCGTGCTACCAGTTTGGACATGCAGCAAAGTAAATGTCAAAACTCATTGGAACACACATTCTTCAGCCCATGGTGCTGCATATCATGCCTAAACGAGGATACAAGGAATCCTATCTTTGGCTCATTCCTTCATTATGATAACCACAGAGGCAGCACCAGAGGAGGGAGACGCCGGTGCCAGAGAGACGCAGATATAGATGATAGCAGATAGCGGCTCGCTCATCACGGGTCACGGAAAGACTGGAGCCGAGCTCGACGCGAATCAGACGGAAGGTAAGAAAACACCCCGTCCTGTCCGTCACGTGGCAAGTTCACAGACAACCGTGTACTCAACTCAAAGGCTTTTGGAATTTGAGACAGAAACACAGGAAACTCCACATCAAACAAACACAGATCAAAGTCCAAACCAGGCAACGTGTAACCGGAATCACTGCAAAACACATAAACCGCGATGCACGCCTGTTTACACAAGTTCTGTTTACACAAATGTGTCATTAATTCCCATACAAAGGCGTCTCGTTACTGCACAAGCACAAACGTTTTGAGCATAACTAATGATAAGAAATATAGATAAAATTCATATATACTGGCTGCTTTTGATCCCCAACAGCTGTAAAAGAATGGTATTAACAGAGTTCAGGGATGTTTTCAACTCTATAACGTGCCGAGTCGTGGAATACAAGGCAACACAGATCATACTTCCCTAAGCATCTGTCCAGTTGCTGCCTGATCAGCCCGATCAGATAATGGCTCTGTAATGTAATGACAGTCCTATCAGAGCTCACAGACTTGGGTGAGCGCATTCAGCTTCAAAAAGATGCGGCTCCATTCTTTGAATAAGCCATTAAACAGTCTTCAGGCTGTCACACCCATCAAGCTTAAATCCTCAAAATCATAATGATTAACTTGTCCTTGCAAACTACCAGAGAACGCTAATACTACACGGATTCATTTAGAGCGAAGGGCGATAAATGAGTGAAAGCGACTACTAACAAACTAAAAGAATTGCTAAACTATTTTAAATCCCATCACTTCCACACAGACCGAATCTTTTCATGTAGTTTTCCCATCAGCTATTACTACAGACGAGGCTGCACAATAACCCCTTTCCAGACACACTCACAGCCAGCAGAAAGGAGGCACTTTTCTTTGTGCACAGGCCTCTATGACTTCTGAGAAAATGTAATAGCTGATATTATCTCACATAGCCTCCGTAGCACACAAAAAAAAAAATAATAATGGGGTCCTCTCCATTAAAGACCACATCCACATGCTAGAGCATTTCTTGTTAATGTATGTTTTAGAAACACGAGAGGAGAAAAGTAATCAGTGCCACCGTATGAAAACGCTCCAAATCTGAGACTTCTTTCTCCTCTGATCTTGCCTCCATCACATTATCTGGTTTTCCTGTGAACTAGACTGTGTTCGTTCTCACAGAGGGTTTGTCAGTGATGACATGCTGTGGGCTCGTGTTGACAGAACAGGGGGTTGTTGCTCTGCATGAGGCCAGCTGGGTACAGCCATGCCCTGACTGACTGCTTCTAAGCCCAGGAGAGGAAAAACTTCTCCTTTTCTTCTTTTCTTCCCCCCTTTCTTCACTCCCCGTCTCTCAACTGTGGCTGTTTAATGAGCTGGTGTCTCTTCTTTCAGTTTATATCAGCCCCCTGCTCTCTATCACTTCTCTTCCATGCCCGCACTCACTTTTTCTTCTCCGTTCAATGTTCTTCCTGTTGGCATTCGCAGTGCTCCAGAAGGCACTGAGGAACAGTACCATCCTTTGCTACCAAGCATTTCTTTCTGCTAAAGTGCTTTGTATTCTTCATGCTAACATTCATTGTCCCATATTCCATGCCAACACCTTGAGGTATGCAAGAATAAGAATTTGCATGACTCACAATGGGAATGTGAATAAAAAAAAAGCTAAAGAAATTCGCTGATAATCCAAAAAAAATGTCATATCTTGCGTTTCAGTTTAAGTGCAACAATAATTCTAATCAGTACCTATTATAATTTTTTACCATAAAAGCGAAAATTAATTCTTTGTGCTGGAGAAATGTAAGGCAGATGGAGAAAAGGGATTTAATAAAAAAATTTAAAAAATGAGAAAAGCCAATCTTTCCTGGACGTTGAGGTCTTCCCATTTTGCCACTTCTCGTCAGAAGCATCACTCCATAAAACGGGACAAATGAGATGCCATGAATAGATGAATGGCTTCTTCTTCACACATGTTCAATCTAAATCTATCATTGATGAGTTCATTTGTCAAGGGGACGTGTTAAAGCTTCATCGCGCAGACCACAATGACTCTTTGACGTGGGGGGGTGGAGGCTTCGGGGACAACTGGCTGGCTGCCGCTTCTCGAGTGTAAGGGGGTTCAGCAACTTTCCAAGAACTGCATGTGTAGCACTTCGAGCGACATGCTGACACGAGGACTGTGAGCTTCATGCAGTAATTAACCTCATCCTGCTTTCTTTGCACAGAGATGCCCAAGTCGGATCGCATACTCATTTCTGACCTCGCTGAAATGATGGGTCTGTGTCCCATAATGAGCCAGTCAGAGATAACATGTGCGAATAATCAAATTTACAGTAGATATGACTCATTTAAGGCATGTTTAAATTTTCCAAGCAGCTGAATAGGTTTCCACAAAAGACCATTTCTTGGTGCACAATATCTCACAATATGTTATTACCTGCCAGCTAAAGAGAGTGTAAAGCAAAAAAAAAAAGGTAGTTGACTGAAGTCACGTGCCACAAGCTAATAAAAATCTGTCAGAAGAGATGAAGAGAGGAGATAAATAGCAGAAATGGAGGAGAGATGAAAGTTGTAGGAGAGAATGATCTGATTTATCTGTGGTTGTTCATATGAGAATAGCGGAGGACGGAGAGTGTTCCAACAGGCTGGGGCCGTCTGTGGAGGCCTTGGACAGTGATTTATGGGTCAGTGGCGTATGTGTTAATGGACTGGGCCTGTGGAACATATCCATCCCAGGTATGGAGCTCCATACCTGGGATGGATATGCTCCGCTCCACGCCACGGCAGCATCTCAGCGAAGCGTGACACATCGCCGCACGGACAGGCAGCGTTTTGGATGTGTATAAACACAGGGCCTAATGTCAGCCTCTCCTCTCGGAATGAATAGGCCACTGGTGACGCACTTCACAAACAGACACATTAATACAGCACAGCAGGACAACAGGGATCAAGACAGGTGAGAAAGGTTACAAACAGCATGTGTTACTTCTACAGTTTTGTTCCAAAAGCAGACACGGCAACCGTGACAAAATGATTAATAGTGCAACATTTAAACTTTCACTTTAAAAAAAAAAAAAAAAAGCTACCGGGTGGCCCAGGCCGGATGAATTTAATTTAGATCCTACAAATATATAGGCACGGACTTCATGCACTACTAGAACCTTGCTAAAACCCTATAACTGCCCCCGGCTAGAATAAATCAGTGTTGCAAAACTGGGAGGAATAAAAAGACCAAAAATATAAAAAAATGTAAGTAGGGCATCAAAATTGAGAGGTATGACACACGAGCCAATTGGTGGTCTTTGGAAAATACCTGCCTTTAGGTGTCATTAAAGTCAAACAGACACAGACGGCACACTGTATGCGTAGTTACTGGCCTGATTTAAAAGCAGCAGTGGTCTGCTTTCACAAATTGGAGGACTTCAAAGGATACTGGAATCATTTGTGGACAAGATGGAAAACATATATTTAAACTTTTTTTATGCATGTTATTATGGGAGCTCTGTCAATCTAGCAGGGGTTGCAGGATGCACAAATAAAGTCGATGGGTTTTCTGTGTTGGTGAGTGACTTCCATGAGCTCGCAGAGGAGTGTATTAAAACAGGAGCATGTATTAACGAGGCAGCACAGACACGGATAAAATGACGACCACAATTATCAGAACAAAGCTTCACTCATTCACTTGTGCATTTTAAACTGACACAAAAGCTGCCTTCACTTTTTAACATTTATAAGCTTGCAGAAAATGGGAACATTTTTAAACAACGTGCATTATCCCAAAGTTAAGGTTTGTTTTCTATTTAATCAAAGCCGAAAATGTTAGACAATAATCGTCACACAAAGAAAGGAAAAGAAGTTAATCACGAATAATTACTCCCTATTAACCACAACACAGTACACAGCGAGGAATTCCAAAGGGAAACTGAAACCTTTTTGCTATCAGCTTAACAACCAAATAACATGCCTCTATGGAAATGAGAATGAACTGTGGAAGGCGATGTCTGGAGTGCACTGCAGATGCCTCACTGCTTCCTATTCTGACTGGGCTGCACTCTCTCTCTCTCTCTCTCAAAGTGTGCAATATATAGAACAATTGCCGTGTTTTATCAAGACATAAAACAGGCTTGGAGAAAGTTGAGTGCCAGACTGCTACGGCTCAGCCGTCATGTGTCTCTGACAGAATGCCTGCGTTAATCCAAACCTTGTAAACACCATTAAAACATCGAGGCCTATAAAACATTTTTATGAAGTAAAGAGGCAACTTTACAGGTTTTGCACAACTTCTGAAATGCAAAATAAATGCTGTTTTTTTTTTTTGCTCCTGTTTGACTGAGAACAAGTGAAAGAGTGAAAGGAAAAACTGGAGCAACCTTCAGTCTGAACACGAGCCTGGACATCTTAACACAAATTAATCTCATATAATAATTAATTACATATATTAATTACAAATTATTACCTACAATAACTCCAGAGGAGTATATCAGACAACAGTTTACACTTCTACTACCAGGGCCGTTTGAGGCTCTCTGATGGGAGCCATCAAGTATCCATTTGGCTGTTAGGTGAGTGTCTTTCACTGCAGCTTTCTCCTCTCCTTTCCCACAAAGTAGCCTAATCAGACTGGTCAAAAATGGCCCCAATTTCATGGAGTATATAAATAAATAAATAAATAAATAAAGTGGAGAAAATCACTTATACTGTATTTTGGAACCGGCATTCATCATTGTCAGCCGGTATATACAGTTCATATGCCCCTAACACGTCCCATTTCCTCACCAGCAGCCATCTCGCCTTTTGATTGGACAGCGCACTCGCTCATTTATAGAAGAGCCTGTCAGTTTTGTGCTATTTACTAATGTAAATGTCCCCTGGATGAAGTCACTCTCAGGCATACCCTTGCCGTGACAGGAAAACAGGCAAGCATAGCACCTTTCCGTTCACATGCTGCATAGATTTGAATACTTTCTCTGCAGAAGTAGCCGAAGGTCACAGTGACCTCCAGACAATATTATGTTACAGCTCTTACCTTACCTCGTGAGAAAAACTCAAAGAGTTCAGGAGGAGCAGGCGAAGATAGGCTAAATGCCAGAAAAGTTGGCACATGCCCAGGATTACCGAAGCCTGTTTACGGAGCATGAAAACAGTCAGTGTAAAGTCTAATGTTTCCTTCATGCCTAATCTAATAAGCTAAGTTACAGACTCCACAGACCTGAAACTGTACTGTGTACACAAATTATACAAAGCATTATCTCAGCAGCAACAGTGTAATGCTTTACATACATAAACAGAGCACCTATCCAGTAGCATAAAGCCTGCAGAAGAAGAACTGGCTGTTGATCTAAGGAGCTGAGGTTACCGCTCCAATCCCCACAGACAGAGGTCTTTCCTTCTGTTTACAATGAAATTCTCTAAAAGCCATCATATCTGCTGCGCTCCTATTGAGTTACAGGACAAATGAATTACTGGGCATTCAGTGTGGCAAACATCACCGTCTCTTAAAGCTGGGGGGATCTCAGGACTGAGCCGCGGAGAAATGCCACTGCTGAGATCCATTTCCAGCTTCGTAGGAGGGGAACTAAACAGCCCTCGTTCCCTCTCTGCTGCTCTTTCAATTCATTCTCTGTTTGAACGTTCGCTGTGGCCTGCCCACTTGTTTCTGAAGCTGATAATCGGCTCAGGGAAATTAGCTTATCTACATTTAGCATTCAGGAAGACAGAGGAGTCTAGTAAACATAAATAAATAAAAATCACTGCACTGTACAGTGTTTGTTTTTGTGTCAAAGAAAAGACAGAGATAGTTTTTCTCCGATTGTGGTACAGCGCACAGGAACGGTGGCTGCAAAGGTTTTATATATATATATATATATATATATATATATATATATATATATATTAGGGATTTAAATTTCATGACTGACATTCATTCATCTGTATGAGAAGAAAAAGCCACATCCTGGAGGGTAGGAAAGCCCTGTATGGTTTCAAGTGAGCAGTGCCTGTTTTTTCTGGCTATACCTCCACATCGGTACAGTACATCTCCCTGTCAGTCAAAGCTCTGACACCATGAAGGAACGATCAGCTCCCCGCTGGGTCTCTGCAGGTGAATTACAGGGAGGGCCAATAGGTACCTGGCTGTACACCAACTCATAAAAGCCTCTTGTTAGTGACCAATGCAGCTGGAGCACTATTTAGGAACAGGATTCCTTTCGTTTGATTGGTAGTTTGTGCGAGGAGACGTGCAAATACACTGCAATGAATCCCTTTTTAGAACTACAGCCGTCCTCATCTGGCATAAATCTGTGGCTGAGAGCTGTTTGAACCACACACCAGTTCTGGGTAACGTGTGGGAGGTATGAGTCGTATCTGATTTCAGTTTATAGAGCTGATCCATTAGTTTTTTTCACCCTGATAGCGAGGGAGCGCACATGCCTTCATGCGAAGATTTACACTAGAAAGCGAGTGTCAAGGCACTTTCAGCACGAACGAACATCTGCCAAAGAGTCAGAGAGGGGTGCTAGAAAAAAGAAAGGCATGGCTAGTCAGCAGACACCGCATAACCTCCCCAGGCCACACGGCCATCACATACACAGATACACCCAATCCGTCACAACTAATAAGATGCTTTCATGACAACGAGCAGTATCATCTGGCCCTGGCTGCAAACAGGCAACAATGCTGAAAGATAGCAGACCTCGGATGAGCTAGGGGTATCCAGGTTAACTGCTATCTTAAGTTTTGCAGGCAGCCCTGTTACAAGAGTGGTTAAAATGATGTTGACCGTAACTATCAAATATCTATCACATAAATCCATCCGGGTGACTAATGCGCAAAATCCATTTAGGCAATTTCCACACCCGGGCCGATGATTGCCACTGACATAATAACAGCCAATAATCCCTGATGAGCTCTTAAACAAACACGGTTTTATGTTGCCAGGCAAACTGCCACCTCTGTGAAGGGCTAACTGACATCACTGCGCAGAGTCACTAAGTGTATGACTGAAATTAATTCTTCCTCAGGAAGGTACAGTAGCGGTCGTTAATGCACTTACTGTTAATTTCACCCCGCACTTCATATCTGCAATGTCCACCAAAAAAATGACCGCAGCAGTGAGGTCAAGACACGTCAAAATGATGGCTGCAACTATGGCCAGATAACATCGGTGTTTTATGAATCGTGTCGACGAGTGCTATTAAAGCTGAGGTTGACGGCATGAAAGTTTAAGAGACAACAGGAAAGGTTACATCAGCGTCTTGACCTACACAACTTAATGAAATGGATTAAGATCTGTGCAGTGAGTCCAAACAGCTACAAGGGATCATTTTTTATCCTAAAATGAGATGATGGGAAGGACATATTTTCTAACTCGGAGAGTGATTTTAAAAATATAAAAGAAGACAATCTTTTTGTATTCAAGTGTAGACTGACCGCTTTTTCTTTCTTTTTTATTTTATTTGAACACTGCAAAAGCAAGTGATGTGCAAAGAAATAGTGTGCAAATTACCACATTTGTCGTAACATGTGGACTATCCTCAGATATTGCAGAGAGCACTGTCAGCACTGAAGTATAGTAATGGTAAATATTGTTATCTACAGAAGGTGAGAAGTCCTGATGGAGTGGCAGATTGAAAGCAGACTGCCTCAGTTTACTGATTGAAATTATACACTGTGAACCATCCATTATGTCCAGATTAAACAAATCTGCACGCACAACCACCTCCTCTAAACAGACGTCTTTCTTCAAATGATACACGGTCTCCTTACAGATGATGGATGTTTGTGGGATTCTCTCAGTGGTGAGAAGACTTCCAATCACAATTTTTTCCCATCACAAGGGTTTACAGTCACAAGTAGTAATACGTTTGCAATAGATGATGTGACGTCCGTGAACGAACCGAATCTATTGACAGGCTCTTTAAAGCAAACGATGGAAGCTGAGTCATTATTTAATGTATTTATTTATTTATTTTATTTTATTTTTTTGCTGCGTTTCACAGAGATGCACACAAAAGCTTCATTTTTTCTTCGAGATGGGTGTTGCTAGTGAGCATAGCAGTGGACCAGGATTCAATAAATAAAGCATCTATGTAGAAAATATATTTTAGATATAGACTCAGATATCCCACCAAGAGAATATGTATTGGTGGGATGTCTAAGTTTGAATGATTTGGATCCAAATCACAGTATTTCCAGGATAAAATAAATAAATATCATAATAAGCCAGTCTTTCGAATGAGTGAGCTGTTCAAAAGATCCAGCTCCCTTCAAAGAGTCATACATCCCATCTCTACTTTGCAATTGTGACATTTTTCCCAGTTTTTTTTCACTGGAATATGCCAAATGGATTGAAATGGATGTCTTCAGTAGCAGTAACTGCATATGTCTTCTGCTGATCAAAAAGCTGCGCTGTGCATCGTGTGCTAACGATAAGTTAGTCAACGTGTGCAGCAAGTTGCTGGAGATGTTCTACCAGTCTGTTGTTGCGAGTGCCCTGTACTTTGCTGTGGTTTGTTGGGGGAGCAGCACCAGCAAAAAGGACATAAGTAGGATCGACAAATTGATCCGAAAGGCTGGTCATGTGATTGGTAGTAAGTTGGAGACGTTTGTCTCAGTGAGGGACAGGAGGACACTGGACAAACTGCTCTCCATCATGGACAATCCGTCACATCCACTACACCAGACAATAAAGGGGCAGCGGAGCTCATTCTCCAACAGGCTGATCCAGCTCCGCTCCCACACTGAACGCTACAGGACTACTTTCATACCATTCTCTGTCCAGTTGTACAACAACTCACCTTTCTGTGACAGATAACTCATTGTTATTAATGTTAATGGACACTACTGCACCTTACACCTTACCCTGTATATATAATTTATATTTATATTCTTCCATTTCTTGTACATTTGTTCATATTCTAATATGATAATTTGTACATTTTGGCTTACACTATTTCTATTTTATGTTACTAGATCTTATTCTACTTATTTTTTATTTCTATTTTATTTTATTTAATCTTTTCTTTTTATCTGAGGTTCTTAAGAGTGTGTTTTTTATGGACAACTAAGCTACTGTAACCAAGCAATTTCCCTTGTGGATCAATAAAGTTTATCTAAGTCTAAGTTGGTCTGACAGAGACTCAGGAGTTTCGTGGTGGCTTTTTTCTTGCACATTCATCCTTGAGATCTTTTTAGGTGCGTCACACATTGTAATACCACTAGAAATAAAAGTGACATTTTTTACTTTATTTTTTACATCTGCACTTAAACCATGGCACCTTCTTAAATGGACTATTCATGATTTTTATGTACTATCTAGGCTGGTAATAGTTTTATAGTATAATAAATAGCCCCAGGCATGATACAAATTTTATGAATTGCAGTGCACTCAGAACACAAGAAAAAAAAAACGAGACGCCATTACAGGTTATGAGAATCAATAGTAATGGTTATACTCACGTTGACTCACAATTATAAATCTGCACAGATTTAATAAATAAATAATTTGAAGTGACAGTAATGGGTATCCACAAAACTGCTTTAAAAGGAGATGAAGGTGTCAAGACAATATGAAGAGGGGAAATAGGTACTGAAGGGTTAAGGCGAGGCTGATCCGTGTAAAGACTGACATGAGGTGCACAAGCTCCACACAGCTTTGATCCGTCACCTTGGACCAAAGCCTTAGATCCCAGGATGGTCACATAAATCCTGACTCAGTTCACAGTTTCAGCATTTTTTCTTTTTGCACTTCAGGACTCAAGTGAACCCACAGGCCTCCATAACCAGTCCTTTGAATGGGATACGAGCATAACGTCTCCACGCATTGAGCAGGTGGCACATTCACGGCACACATTTACAACACTACTTTGTTGCATGTGAAATGAAAAGACTTCACAAATGTGAAGTTAGACGAGAAGTCAAGTTCTGTTTGAGGAAAACCATGTCCTAAAAGTAGTGTTTAAATTTGACCAAGCAAGTATCATGGCAACGGCATTTTCAAACAGGCGTTTCGTTTTTTTTTTGTTTGTTTGTTTCGTGGAACCCGTCTAACTTCTTTCACAGCAGAGCGGAAAACTGTTTTAAAAATGAAAGCATAAGTCAATTTAAATCAACAGGCAGAGTGAGAGCAATTTATGCAATCTTTGGTGGTTTGTCTGCACACACCAATTATAGCAAAGATGTGTGTTACAGTCACAGAATGACAACTCCTTACAGGTATTGGAATAAATTGCAGTTCAAAACAGACCCACTTAAACCTTGTAAAATGTTGATTTCCTTATTTCAATGAACACTTTAGTTACTAGGAAGCATCTGACAGCCAACCACTAGATTTGCAGTTACCAAGCACATGATAAGGTGCTGGGTGCAGCTGTGTTTTAAAGAGACGCTGGTGCCGAAAGGCCATTTTCTTTCAGTTTTTTTTTTTTAACCCATTACAACACATATAAGGGGCCTTTAGAAACTGATGTCAATCCCTATAACGGGGGGACAGTAATCCTTGAAACGCTGGAGAGGCCATATTATATAGATACTGTCTAATATATGCTGCAAAGACAGCTGGGGCACATTTTGGCCACCAAAAAACCCCCACATCAAAGTCGTCCTCCAGTCCCCACGCCATACAAGAATAACAGTGGGAACCAGATGAGTCTCAAAAGGGAAAAGACTCTTGTCCCTTGTCGGATTGTTAACATTCCAGGAACTATCTCTAATTAGTGATAAGGCTGCTCCCAGGGAGCTGATGAGAAATAAATAATGTATGTGATTATTTTGGCATGGAAATTGATGGCAGGATGAGAAAAAAGAAGAAGGATTGGATGTGGTACGAGAAGCCATTTGGACAGGAGTTCTTGAGAGACAACTAAGAGTGTTTTTGTCATGTGTTTTTGGAATGAATCCTGGTTTGTTAGGCCAAACTAGTAGAACACCTCCAGTGCAGGGAATACACAAGTCCTGACTAAGGAGATTTTACACATTTGCTTTCAAATAAAAAAGTTATGAGAAGGGGTGAAAAAAAACAATATAGTATTGTTTGCATCCCTTTAAAGCCGTCTTACGACGCTGTCAGATTGAATATCATTAAACCCTTTTATTTCTTTTCATTTCACTTTTCCTCTGTTGACAGCTAGTTGTCGTAAACCGCCACCGAACCCCCGTGAGGTCTCCTAGTGCAGTCAGACGAAGTACAAAGCAATCATATCTGCTGATTAAAGCTGTAATGCATTCTGCTGCATGGGGCTGGGCCTTGCATCATTAATGAAGAGCAGATATTATATCCTGTTTACAGGGAAAAGGGAGGCAGCTCATATTAAGCATAAGCACTCCCCTTCCACTACTTCCACCCACACACTGATAGGGCAGCGTGCCCCTGGCTCAGCACCGACCTGCAGTCTTCAGCTAACAGCAGGCTGTGGAAGGTGGACCAAGAATGACGCATGATAAGAAAGCAGTATCCCAGAGACCACAACATGACATCACTGAGTAAATGCTCCTCTGCAGCTTGTTTGACTGCATATGTGTCTCTGTGGTCTCTGTGACTGCATACGTCTGTGTATTTTTCCAGACATGGGTGGTTAGAGGGGTTACCCACAAAGTTATGACTTTAGCTGAGGTCTGGATTTCCCTCTCATCTTATTTCCCCATTGTTTGCTCCTGAGTTAGTCTCTCCTCCACTTTTTTTTCCATGTCTCCTGGCATCAGCCCAGCGGACGTGGGGCCAAGTGGTCAGTCTCTGAGGAGGGACACCCGCTCGGCGTGGTGTTTGGGACAAACACTGCAGCAGCGTTTCCTCTGCTCTACCCATCTGTTGGTTTTGGCCCACTCCTCCAGACCACAGCGCAGATCTGGCCAAGCTTTAGCAAACATGCTTGTACAGCAGCCAGACCACTTTACACGGGACTTTTCTGCAAGTACGGTCAGCGGCAATTAAATGTGGGAATGGAATCGGAACTCTGGGCTTTGTCAGAGGGATGGTTAAAACACTGAGAAAGGTCATTCCCACAATCTACAGCCCATAAATTCTATTTTTGATATTTCCCAAAAGAGCTGTGCATCTTTGATGGTCTTCTGTAATAATATAAGCACAAATGTACAAGTAAGGACATTTGATCTGAAGGATGCATGAAAAAAAAAAACTTCCTTGAATGATAGTTTAAGCTCATATATCAGATCACAGCAGAGTGGTATCATTTCCACTGACAACTCAGAAGTGGAGTAGCATTGTGTTAGTAACTGATTAATATACAGTGAGTTAATCTTTATTGGATACTGTAATTGGATTATCTTCCAAGAACACAGAAAGCAATGATTATTCATCAGGAGCACTCTTACGTAAACACTGTTTACTTTTCCTCTGATTTGCACTTCCCCTGAGCCTTTCTTACCTTCTGAGGCACAACACTGTCACACCAACACAGTCAAAGTCAAGTAAACAGTGACAATGAAATCATGAGACAAATCATTTGAGTCATCTGCATATAAAACAGTTGCATGCCCAAGAGCGAGAGTCTGTGCTATGTGCAGCACTATGACAATCTAATTACAAAACTTCACTGGAGCAGAAAAAAAAAAGAGAAGACGAGAGGTGATTCCGAGCAGCATTCCCCCCCACTACACTTTGCAATTGCATTACTTTAAAATGCCTGGCCTTTAATTTATCTGTATCTTCCAGCACAGGTAATTTTTGAAGTGCAGAGCAGGGAATCATACAGACACTCGATCGATAAAAAGGAGCCACAAGGAGGCAACAGAAGTGATTGCTTCAACCTACTAAAGACAGCTAGAGGATATGAGCTGTTCCTCAACTCATTTTCATTTGAAACCAAAAAACACAGCATTAAAAAAAGAAACAGTGGAGCCAGTGTATGACTCACCTGCAGAGTGTTACACCAGACAGAGTTGATTAGGTCAAATGGAGAACAGCGTGAAATAGAACAGATACCACTAATACTGAAGAAACTAGAGTCGTGCTTTCTTAATATGGTACTTTGTGTTTACTGTGAAGCTAGAAACCATGGAGGGTCGAGAGGGGAATGTGTTCACTATCCACAGACAAGCAATGCTTTAAACCGTGTGATGATTTAAGCATTTCATTATTTACTGTAGGGGCTGTTTTAAAGGACAGGACTGGCCAGATAAGTGCACTGAGTGATGATCCACATTGCAGTCACAACTTGGACGAAACCTCTCCGAAAATTGGCACCAGACGCCAGAGGGAGGGAAACACAAATCCAAAAATTAGCTGATTAATTACCATCCACCCCACAGTTCCTCATCCATCCTCAGCGTCCACTGCGATAAGCATTAAATTCAACACAGATGGAGTGGTGCTCAGATGTTAAACTCCTGATTTCCAAATAGTTTCATGCAACGTGGAAGCAGACTTTAAATAAGTAGTTGTTTTCTATGCACACTGGCAAAAAAAAATCATTATTTATCAATGAGAATGCTTCAAATTGCTCAGATGAAGAGGGCTGATTATATTATACAGTATAACAGGTCCTGAATATGTATTTAACTAAATCTAGAGTTGCATAATTCACTGAATGTACCTCATTCTCTTTTTATGAGATGTGGTTTGTGGAAATACGACTGAATCAAACTGATTGGAATGAACACGTACGGAAAGTCTAAGCAGAACGCATTTCAGTGTTTCCCATCAACCGCAGAGACTATGACGCATCTCAATTAATCTAAATAATGTTGTGGTTGTGGTGAAAGTGGAACTTATCAGAAGGATACTTATCTGTAGGGGTTTTTAGCTGCGTCTGAGCCAGAGAAGTTCCCATTACTCCTACTACCACATCAAGTAAGCCAGCGTACAGATCCGAGCCCCAAACTCTCCCCCCATACTCTCACAATACCCTGTGAGAAACATATTTTTCTTTGAAAATATATAAAGAGCCATTGCTGAGATCATAAATAATTTCAGCTTTGAAGATACACACCCACACTAACATACCTGCTTTTAGCGTAGCGGCAGATAGATCTTAAAAGCTTTCCGATTTATCTTTACGTGTGTCTTACATTTATATCATTGTCTTTTCATTGCCTTGTTAACAAAAAGAAAGGCAATTTTAGTGTGGAATCGATTCTGTATGCAGAAAAACTCCAAGAGTTAAGGATAAATACTTATTTTTTTCTTTTCTTTAGTCCTCCCTTCTGGAAACATACGTGAACAGAGACTATATACCAAGCTGACAGGTGTGAGTTACCCCTCAGCTCTGGCCAAGGGCAAGTTTTGTTTTCCTAGGATGTAGTTGTTACGCTTTGGAATGGATTAGGACAACGTGATCCAAGTCTACAGTAGTGCTCTGAAGCATCTTTTCTCAAGAGTGTGGTCCCACAGCCTGAGGAGAGGTAGATACTGTTGCCTGTGATAAAGTACGGTTGGTGCACACATTGTAACTGGATTAGGCCCTCTGGCCACAAGGTATTCTCTGGAGGTCAGCATGCAGCAAATTCAGAAATCAGAGTTTAAGCTGTGAAACACTGGCAGCGCCGAGGATGTTTTACACCTTCAAAGCAAAACTTCTGAAGGTGATGATAAGAAAGTTTTGCACTAATTACTTAAAATCAGATGCTCCTGTTTTTGGCAGAGCGGATGAGGCTTGGAAACAGATGCAAATGCCTCAACCACCAATTAACACGGGCGCTCTATTTTAAAGCCTTGACACTGTCAAACAATATGCTAGCTATTAACAGCTACTGGTAATTTAAATCCAGTTGATGACAACACATGCTAAAACAAATACAAACTGAAGCATATTTGTAACAATTATAGATATTTTGTTTTTCGTTTCCTCATCTATTCTCACTGAGAAACGTCGTACTGAAACACAGTTCTGTGTGGCGTATACTTCATGAGGTGCTGGAAGAAATCTTTCAAGGCTCGAGTCCATGTTGACATGATTGCGTCACATCATTTCTTCACATTTATCAGCTACACATTCTTCCTTTGAACTTTCCTCTCCCAAAGATATTCCACAGGGCTCCGATTTGTTGACTGAGGTCACTGAACTGCGCTGTCATGATGTTTAATGAAACCATCAACTGAGATGTCATGATTTATGACGTGGTGAATTATCATGCTGGAAATAGCCATTGGCAGATGGGTAAATTGTGGTCATAAGCTGGATGCACATGGTCAGCAACAATACTTAGAAAAGCTGCAGCTTTCAAATTGCTATTGATTGGTATTATGACCATTACGCCACTGGTGGCAGCCCAGACTGCTGACGCAAGGCCGGTTTGCGTGCCGCTGATGACAAAATCTAACTGTATCCCTTATGTAGCTCTGCAGAAATGGAGACTCATCTGAGCAGAATTCATTTTTTTCCATTCTACAGCTGTCAAGTGTGGGTTTTGGTTTGTGCCCGCTGTACAAACAGATTTCTTTTTCTTGACTGAGTGCAGCCTGACGTGGTCGTCTGCTGTTTTAGCTGGTGCGTGTTGTGCATTCTTTTCTAAGATGTTTTTTTCGATCAATACAGTAGTAAAGAAAGGTTATTTAAGTTGCAGCACCCCCGTTCTGTTGGCTCCAACTAGTCGGGCCGGTCTTCTCCGACCGGTCATCAATGAAGCATTTCTGTCAGCCAAACCACCGCACACTGGATGTTTCTTTTGTTTTCTTTTGCACCGTTCTAAGTGAACCCTCGGGACTGATCAGCCATTTGAGAAATACTACACCAACAATCAAATTCAGTCCGATCACATTTTTTCCATATTCTAATTGTGACCTGTATCTGTATTATTTGCACTGCCACCACATTATCTGATTGAATAAGCAAGAGTAGATGTGATCTTTAGAAAGTGCTCTCTGAGGGTCTAAAGGCAGCTGATGGCCGTTGTCTGGGTTACATGCTTAAATTAATAGATCCATGAAGAACAACTGCATAGCACAAACTTAACTTACTGCAGCTCTGCGAGACAATATAAAAGCTTGCTACTGCTGCTTCCACTTACATTACAGTGGAAGCGCTGACTGCCCAACTCCATTCATCTGATGCGTCCCATACAATTGCTATCTTAATTGGATATCGGGCACTTGATAGATCATCCGTTTAATAAATGTGAGGGATGTCGATAAGAGATGAACTTAATGTCAGGAGTGACACTAAAACAGTGGAGTTAACAAAAATGGACACATTCACTTCACACAACTCATCCAAGTATGTTATTAAAAGGTTTAAAGGAAGTGAAATAAAGTCACATTTACTCTCCAGCAGAAAGAAAACTGCACACGTGGTACCAGTTGGTTGGGCTAAATCTGCTCTTTCTAATGACCATGCAGGCTGCAGTTTAAGAGTTGCAAGCCCTGTCCATTCCTGGGAGAGATAGTGAAACGCCAGAGGTAATTAACAGCAGCGTAGGTGCTGAAGGGCTGCATGACATCCAGAAGCAGATAGTATGTTCCTCTCCTCTGTCTTTTGTTAATTAGCAGCATTAAACTAATCCTAGCCCCATCCTTGCTTTTCCACCATCAAAGTCCACCGGGCTAATGCAACGGCACAGTGACGCAGAGCAGACTAAAATGAGGAACCGTAACAATACCAATTTGCCACAGCTCTGAACACTGCAGAATTTCGTAAATATATGTGTTTGCGCTCGCCTCCTTTTTTTTTTTTTTGTGGCTGATGCTTTGATAGTGTCCTCTGTGTAAGCCTGAGTGCTGCAGGGTAGAGGTTTGGAGAGAAATGAAAGAGATCGTGGGGAGCTGGAGCCTGATACATACTGTAGGTGTGTCTGTAGCAAAACTAGTGTTGTTACACCCCTGACTGTGGCACAATGCTGTAGACTGCTATGTGATTTATTAGCCTGCACAGAGAGCATGTGTATAACAGATGCCACTAATGTAGACCGGAGCTGTCTAATAATAACCTTCAGAAGGCTTTCTGCAACACTCTAACAAACCAGAAGTATGTTTCTTAATTCTGAATATCTCAAGTAATTACTCATATAATAGAGACATCAGTGCTTTTGCGTTAATAGTAAACTGGATGCAGCACTCAAAATACCGAACACTTTTTATTTTCCAAGAGCTTTTCCTTCATGACGACACTGTGACTCATCCGTGTAAAGAATATAAACAGAAATGCGTATAGATTATAAATCGCACTTCAACCTGACCTCTCCAACGTGCTCAATAAATAATGAATTAAAAAATGTAAATTCTGTTTGAACAACAGGAAAAACAAAAACACAAATCTGTGTGCGTGAGTTCCTGTGCGAAATAACCTGAAGTCGACCCATCTCAGGCAAGTATAGAAGTATGCAACAGCACCTTCAGAATCTGCCAATGTATGCAGGAACCATGACCCTTCACTCCTCAACTAGTTCAATTATTTACATTGGCTCTCACTCTGACAAAACCCTTACTGTCCATACCTCCCGACACAAAGGTGTACAGCCGCTCAGCTGAATATAGATCACCATATGGGTGCTAGTGCACTGCATGTTATCTGTAGAGTTCTAACCATATAAGCACATATTACTAATGAAAACTAAATTCTAAATCAAAGAGCATACCACGCTGCTGATCTCAATCCGGATTTTTTCCACATGGGCAGACGAGAGAAGCTAGAGTGGCTTTGTGTTAAAGAAAAAAGAAAGTGAACCTTCGCTGACCACAAACAAGAGTGAACTTACACTCAACAAAGACAAAGCATGGTTGAGAAAGCAGGGGAAATCACTCCCTTATCTTTTCCCAACCTCTATGTTTTATGCTTTGAATCCGACTTCAAAGCAACACGAGGCTGAAAGTCACCCTGTTGTGTGGGTGGGAAGCTTTTACTTTCTTTGTTGGTACCACTGCAGTGCACTGCACACCTGTTAGAGCAAGACGGAAATGCTAATCAGCGAGAGCCTGAGAGTGTAATTTAACGAACTGGCAGGAGCACAAATACCAATAAAAATGGATAAACACTGTAGAATAGCGCCGGTGAATGATATGAGACGCCCGTGCACGGTGACAGCAGAATGTATGTAAAGCATAATGTAACTGCCAAAGTGTCATCGTCCTTGTCAAGGCTCATACTCACAGTGTTGTGGCGTTTTCAGTGCATTTGAAATATAATCAATCACTATTTGACATAAACACCACTGATGATCTGTGACTGATCCAGCTACTGTCACTGGCCAAAGAAGACTTATTCTTCCAAAAAGCAAAACAACGACAACGGGAAAAAACAACAACAAAAAAAAACAGCTGCTTTATCAACCAAAGCTCTTCTGACAACAAGTGCTTTTACAGACACGCATGAGTTTGGGTGTTTCATGTCACTGTCAAACCACAATGTTTTCTTTATTGATTTTCCTGTCTGATCTCATCACGGCCAGAGAAGAAGGGAGGCAGGGCGGACACATTAGAAAGAAAACATCAGAAAAAGTAATGCAATACTGGAAGTGTTGAGGCTCAACAGAAGCAATTCTGTTAGTGTCTAGAGTAGGATGATTGCTTTATAAAGCTCTCTTATCCGTGTCAGGCCTGTCAGTATGTTAATGAAAGTGCTACAGCAGTTGGAGGCAGCGTAGTCTGGCATCTGGCTGAGAAGCTGCCTCCCTTGGGGACATGCATCCCTCTACCAGGACATGTGGTGGAGGACCGGGAGGGGGGCCTGTTTGCGAGCTCCAGTGGGTGCCAAAAAGATCACAGTGACCTGCTCCAGGAGAGTACATCCCACTGACAGAACTCCTGAAGCCCAAACAGACTCTTCAATCAGCGTTGTCTGAAGCCGACTGCGGGCGATGTCATTACTATCACCAGACTTCTATTTTTCTCAAAAGAAAACCACATCAAAAGTGCATCTTGTATGTGCCTCGCAGGAAGCACAGGAGTCCTCTGATGAAACACACCTCTATTAGGCAGACTCTGGCTGCAGACTGCTATTGAAACTGACCTTCAGAAGATACGTGTGAAGGTTTTCTGCAGGAACCTTCATGATTAAAGAAAAAGCAAGCGAGTGCAAAACAAAGGCATCTGCAGAGTGGGAATGAGGAACATCGCAATGTAGTGAGATTAGAAATCCAAATTTTGTACTCAACAAAAGTTTGTTTGCTTCCCTGCAGGACTTTCATCTGTTTAGTTAATAAGAAAAGGTGCATTTTACTATGTTAAGTTCGGCTGAGAAAATAACTTCACAAAACATTCATTTACTAGGACCCAAACTACTGTAGAGCTTAGTTCCACATCTATGTCTGCAATATTTAGTAAATTCTCCAGTAACACAGTTGCTAGATGTTTTTTTTTTATTATTATTATTTTTGAGGCTTATTAAACTGTCAGTCAGTATTACATGTAAAACCACCTTAACAAGCCACTTACGGTGAATTGTCCTTAAAATAAGACGAAACTGACAAAATTGTCTGAGTCAACTCCTCGAGCACCCAGTTTTGTAGGATTCGCTTATATTACGTGCCAGTAAACCAGAGAGCCAGTAACTTGAAGCAGGATGTGATCAGGCACGTTTCTGCACACGCAAGATCACATTTTATTCCGACATATTCCCAAAAACAGCTTCATTTGTGTTGAAATAGGGGAAACTATTATTGATTTTACTGCAGAAAATATGATTTTGGCACCTTAAATGATGACTGACTGTGTGTATGTACACTGATCAGGCATAACATTATGATCCTAATGTGGTGTAAGTCTCCCTTGTGCCTCTAAAGCAGTTCTGACTCATCAGAGAATGGACATGGGCCTTCTGAGGGGTACCACAGATACTTGATCAGTTTGGGATCTAGTGAATTTGGAGGCCAGGTCAACACCTTGTGCAGTTTTTCATGTTTTTTTTTTTTTTTTTATTGTTGTTCCTAAACCGTTTTTGTGTGTGTGCCTGTGTCAGGCTGCATCCTGCTGGGGTGGGGGTGCCTGGTCTGGTCTAGGTGGGTGCTACATGTCTAATTAACATCCACATGAATGCCAGGTCCAAAAGTTTCCCAGAAGAACACTGAATTGTCACAAGATGGTCAATGTTATTCACTTCTCCTGTCAGTAGTTTTAATGTTATGGCTGATCTGTGTATATACATATGTATATAAATTGCAGTGCTCCAAGGAAAACGTTCACACTGACACCTAAAATGTTGCTGTTTAGTCCGCCTAGACTAGTGCTTTTTAAGCTTGCTTTGAAAAATCTCTTTTCCGAGACAATTTAACATGAATGAACAAAATAGGAAGCCTCAAGACAGTTCAGTGATTTGAATATTAAAATGGAACTTTATATCTGGACTACAGGGCTCAGTTAGTTCACACAGGCTTTTGAGAATACTTACAATAATTGAAAGCTTTTGATCCTAGAGCCTAAACTGGAAAGTCGTGAATGGCAGTACGTATGCAATGCTGTAAGCAAGATTTGCATTTGCATTGAGGAAAATATTCCAAACACAGCACTGCAGAAAAAGAAAGCAGAAGAAAGCATTTGATCATTTTGCTCCACCGTATATTCTTCCCTTTCTCACTAACTGATTCTTCATGTGGCTATAAGCTTCTTCCCCACCTTACTGCAACTCTATCAAGAAATATGATTAATATGTTGGGCCAGAACCAAGGTCCATGGCACCGGCAGATAATTGAGTTCTAATCTTCACACTGTGGTGATATCATTAACCACCTCCCCCCCTACGCCTCCATAAAGAGGCAGAATCCAATTGACAGTTCGGTGGGCATAGGTGCAAAAGCCACATTAAAATGAGACCTGGGAAAAGCAGGTTTTCATAAGGCTATTGCCTGAATCGATAAGGCTATTAGGTCCAAGTCCCTGAGGCACATCTGACGGAAACTCAGGTCCAGGAAAGACTAAAGAGGCTGAAAAATGTAAGAGTAATTAATTCAGTGTTCAACACTGGATAAATAATGTACACATATTAATCATTATGTTAGTGCCACAATACGAGCTATACCAATCCAGTATCTGGTTTCACTTCATTCTCTTTTACTACAGAATAATCTGCTACATGACAATGTTCAAATTACTTATCTCATAGTAGTAAAGCCTCTTTTTTTCCCCCCATCACGTCACTTCACACACATAACGCTACGCAATACCACTACTCATCTACTGCATTATTTATAAATCCTGTCAAAAGATGTGTTCGGATCGGAGTCGTTTCTATAATCAGCTGTGTCATCTGCTCTTCATCCCTCCACATTTCTTCGTCAACAGCTTGATTGATTTCGTAGTGGTCTGAGATTGACAACTTAGGCATGTTGACAGAATTAGCAAATGGCAAAATATGCCAGTCAGCGCTGACATATCTTTAGTGACTTCTAATTTATGGAATAATTATTTGACCAGCTTCTATCCTAAAGCAGAGAAAAGACGTTCAGACAGTTAACGTATAGATGCATGGTGGGTTCTCACCGGGTACTCCGGCTTCCTCCCACCGTCCAAAGACATGCTCATTAGGTTAATTGGTGATTCTAGATTGGCTGTAGGTGTGCATGTGAGTGTGAATGGTTGTCTATCTCTCTGTTAGCCCTGTGATAGACTGGCGACCTGTCCAGGGTGTACCCCGCCTCTCGCCCGATGACAGCTGGGATAGGCTCGAGCAGACCCCGCGACCCTTAACAGGAACAAGCGATTACAGAAGATGAATGAATGAATGCATTGTGGGAAACAGGCTAGTCTTACCACGCTTAAAGTTCATGAAACAACTTTAAATATATTCAATTTCAAAGACAAATTCAAATCTAATCTGTAATCTCAGTCAGCCCTCAGGAAAATCATCATGCCTTAGGCTAATGAATGCTAAAGATCAAATGAACACACACATACACACATCCACAAACTTCCAAAACTGAAGTCAACTCAACATCAAAACATATATTAGAAGATTACTAAAGAACTTTTCAAGTCAGCTAAAAGACCCAAAGCACCTTAAGTTGACACATGGTGCTCATAAACATCCACCGTTATGTTTACTCTAAACGGGCCCAGGTGTTCACTTGCGCAACTTGTCAAACTGCCTTTTAAAACAGAACAGGAACTTCAATTAAGTGCCCAACGCCGCTTAATGAAGTGCTGATTGTGAGAACAGAACAGTGTCCAGAAACATAATGAAGTCATTAATGCTAATTTATACAAAGTCTAACATTTGAGCTCTTTGTTTATTTGCGAGAAGCCAGAAAACATCCTATGGGTTCATTATGATCTGGCGAGCCTTCTTTAGTTGTGTGTTGGACACGGGGGTCAGGACAGGCACGCAATCAGCCAAGTGGCTCATCTAGCGCATGCAGAGCGCTTCCTGTTCTATGCTAATGTCATCTCGGTGGGCAGAAATGAGAAAGTAGTGATGCAAGATAATTACCAGGGCACACCAGAGACAGGTGGTGCCCTAACTGTGGTGATTTAGCATTCTGAATCCCTCATTCTCATTAGGCCTATACTATTCCTCAGTCAGGAAGCAAACTTTGTGGCATTAAGCACTAAATCTTCCCACAGAGGCTCAGAGGAATGGCACATCCCAAATGCCTTCAGAACATGCTAATGGTCGTGGCTATTACAAAGAGACACAAACAGACCTGATGTTTACCAGCAGTCAAGGTCAGCTTGCAGGTTATCAGTAGTTCTCAACGGCAGACTCATTTCTCAAGGCTATCCCTGTACACAGCTTCAAAAGGTCAGTCATTAACCATGCCATAAGAACAGAGCACTGCTTAAGTGCTCCTTCTTCACTGTTGGGTAAAGACCTATTTATGTCACTTCCAGTGGTGAAGCTGCTAAAAGGTAAAGTGCGCAATGAAAGTGCTGCTATTAAAGCAGCTTCTTAGGGGCTTATATTTGCACTGGCCA
This sequence comes from Chelon labrosus, assembly GCF_963514085.1. NCBI lineage: Eukaryota > Metazoa > Chordata > Actinopteri > Mugiliformes > Mugilidae > Chelon > Chelon labrosus. The sequence goes on from NC_140348.1 coordinate 19,602,202, forward strand.
AGTTAAACCAGGTTGACATGATGCGACTTCATGATTCATGACCCCTGCTGATGCTTAGTCGAAGCTCTAATTGTCTGCTTATCACTGGAACAACGTGGGAACAATGGGTGGCCATCGCACCGAGGCAGAAACACTCGCTTTGGGTTGAGGCTGAAGCTTCTCTAATGATTCACTATTAACCGCCTGACTTATACCGTTGAGTTATACCTGTTTAGCTCAATAGGAACAGTCTGGAGCTGCAGACAAAATGGTCTGTCACGGGGTAGAGAGTGCTTTGGTTCCTGCCTCGAAACAAATGGATTTCACACTCCACCTGCGGGGATGTTGGTGAAAGGTGTGAATGGGCACTGAAGAACAGCCACAGGACAGGACTCGACAAACTATGGAGCGAGCCAATTAGACGCGGATCTGCAGGGAAGCTTGCGCTCCGTGCTCCGCCACAGAAAAGCAATATTGACACCACATGGCATTCCATTTTGTAGGCTATATTCAAAATAGTATTCCTGTACCATCAATGATACACCTGCAGAGCCGGGGAAAGAAAGCGAGGCACTGAGCTTTTAATGATGGACAGAAAAGTGTCAGTGGCAGAAGCGAGCTGAGGTGAAAAGAGGGCGAGCAGCAGATTATTTTCTCACCATTACATATTACTACCAGTGGCCATTTGTTTTTCTGGCAAGCAAGCAAGTCCTTTTGTGGAAACACAGTGCTAACAGCCAGAGCCTATATTAAGACTCCAGTCCACGGATAGACAGGACAGCTTCTGTAAGACTTTAATCATAATAATGCTTCCACGCCTGCCATCCTCTAAATCCCGGCTTGTCCCTATCGGGTGACAGAAAAAAGACTTGAACTCTTTCCCGTCTGCAGTGGGAGCCACGCAAAATAACTCAAATCAAGCCTCATTTTGCCCATAAAATGCCATTTAAGATAATTGTGGAATCCACAGAGGCATAACCCTGCGAGAGGAGACAAGGGAAAGCAACGTGACGAGTGGAGGGGTGGGCGGGAGGAAATTCATGTTGTCACATAGCAACAGAAAGGATGAATTTAAGCTGTCAAGCAATGGAAGTATTGTCAGCCGCGATGGTAAAAAGCCAGGGACTCTCAAAATCCTGACACTAAGATGTTGTCAAGCGGCCCACTGCAATGAGAGTGACAGTGATGTGAAACAAAGAATTCTCGCCTGGTGTCGTCTGTTAACTAGAAACGCACAGCAGAGGAAAACAGTGTAATGGTAATATTGGAATAATGATTAAACGGCAAAATATTATTTTTTTGAACGCAGACTTCAGCCAAAAGCTAAAAACATGAAAAAGAAAAACGCCCATCCCACCTGCATCTGTCACATAGCTATCACATATCTAGAGGGCTGGTGAGATGCGCTATAAAATTTTATCACATACAGATTAACATGTCCGTTATTAAAGCAATCCATATGAAACCATTCCAGATGAAGCTTTATTGTTCCTGGACTGAATAAATCCTCATTTAATAGACATGAACATTTTTTCTTGTTCATTGCAACACTAAATGTGAGATTAGCCTTTCTGCAAGATGAACAAAAAAAATAGCTTTGTTATATTTTATCGCATTAGTTGGTGCATAGTAGCAACCTGCATACTCATTTGCGAGAACAAGAAAAAAGTTCGGCCAAGTAATTTATACTTCATGAGAAACTAAAACGCTGAACTCATGGGGCCTTCCCACTGCAGCATACGTCACACGCGCTAAGCATTGTAGGAGATGCGGGAGGCGCCCACTTACAAGTTTTGACCAATCACAGAACAGTAACTGGACACCACACGAGAAAAAAGTTCTGCCCAGTTGATGTGTCGAGAACAAGCTGCAAGAAGTAGTTTAATTTTAGTTTAACCTAACTTCCCCTATTCCACAGGGAAATGATTCACTTTTTACTACAATACATTTGCCAGACATGTGTAGTTAGTTGTTAAATACGGTACATTAGGACTTTAAAAACTCACAATGAATTATGTAAAACACAAGCAAATTAAGCCTCTGACAGGATATAAAATGAGTGAACTCGGCCTCAGTCAGCTCTAATAATTAAATGCTGCTTGCATGTTAATGCATCTAATAGAATAGAAATGTTACAAATACATTTTATTTATAATACTATATGATTAAGGTTTGCAAAGTAGGATGTTTAACTGTAAATTACTGTTATTAACAAAGGAACAAAAAAAGAAAGAAATAGATTTCAATGCTCTGCCATTTTGATTTACTAAACACGTTTAGTAAATCAGGAAGTGATTAAAGCAGCTGTGAAGCGGTGGAAAGAAATCAGAAACTAAAGTGTGGTGATAGTAAATGACCATAGCCTGCAGAGGGCAGTGATATGCCCCGTAGCATCAAAATGGCCAAAAAAGAAAAAAAAGAAAAGAAAAACAAAGAAGCAGAAGAAGAAAGCAGAGCACACTCCTTTCAACTCTGGGCAACTGTACTAGCAACAAACTTTCAACAGTGATAGCTAAATGTCTGGCTGGCTTAAATTCTGTATTCAGTATTTTATCATTGAACTGTTGCAATAATAATAACACACGTTGCATAAAACAAGACATTTGTCGAATCCCATGCTAATAGAGCATTTTTAAATATGCCTTAAAGGTATATTTAAAACAGACTTTAAAAAAAAAAATATGTGAATAATTTGCATTAATGGCACACTAATGCCCGAAATCATGTGATTAATCACAACTAAATATTTTAAATGTTTTATTGACAGCCCTATTTAACATTTGCAAAAAAATAATGGCCATGCAAAGTATTAGAGGTTGGGATCTAGTGAGTTTGGAGGCCAGGTTAACACTTTGTGCTGTTTTTCATGTTTTTTTTTAGAGTTGTTCATACACTATTTTTGTGTGTGTGCCTGTATCAGGCTGCATCCTGCTGGGGATGGCTGCTGTCATCAAGGAGTGTCATTGCTATGGGGTGGGGGTGCCTGGTCTGGTCTAGGTGGGTGATACACGTCTAAGAAACATTCACATGAATGCCAGGTCCAAAAGCTTCCCAGCAGAACATTGGATTGTCACAAGATGGTCATAATGTTATGTCTGATCCGTGTATATATACAAAGATGCTCTGTACAATAAAAACTGTCACAGTGCCATCCTTTGGAAGGTAACAGTAATCATGGCTACAACTAATACATGATATCATGCTAGATTTACAGAGTTGCAGTCTACACTGGCTGAGGACTTATCACTACACCTCACTAAGTTTCACATGCAATCAAATCATTTTATTTCATCTGAGTTAGTTAACTTAGTTTTGCTTGATGAAGAGCCTGCATCATGAGTGAGATAGAAGCCGCCATGTTGACCTGTATACAATATCCTAAGCTCAGTGGACAGACTTTAGAGACAACTGGGTTGACACTCCAGGGCCTTCCCTCTGTCACTGTGCTGCCACACAGAGATATGTGTATGTGTGTCTTTTAGGGTTGATACTGTCGGCCACAAATCCCCTCCTCTCATCATTAGGCCTCGCTGCCTGCTACCCCTTTGGGCTCCAGGTTCCTGACTGGACTCCTCTGTGGCTAACAGAAATCCAGGGGACAGCCTAGGCTCTGCTTCAGGTACAGAAAACAGGTCAGTGGAAGAGGCAAAACGGCAACACATTTGTATACTTGACACATCGCTGAGCAGCAACGGCTACACAAACTTCCCTCGAACAAAAGAATGATTTGCACTAAATGAAGCAGAACTCAGTCAACAAGCTGTGCAGACAGCATATGAAATCACAGCTCTCGAATGCAGCTGGAAGCGCAGCAGAGTGACGAGCACATACGGCAACCATCCAGCCCGAAGGAAACCTCTTCTTTGAGGGCACATTGAATGTGTTTGCCGTGCTGAATTAGAAAATTAAGAAATAACAGTGCTGTTCTGTGCAGATGCAAAGAGTCTTGTGTTGTTTCTTTCTTCTGGTAATTGCACAGCTTGAGTCCTCTTGCCCTCCCCCTCTCCAGGATTATTGCTGAATACACACTCAATCCCCTCTCTGCCCATGTATCTTGTTGCAAAGTGTTACGTCCAATTGCAAATGGAATTACCCAGCTCTTTCATTGTGTGCACAGCTTTTCTTTTCTCCACATGCCTAAACCATATGCTGGTCCAATAGTAAGCTTAAAAAAGTGCACCCCTTGGTCCAATGAAGTCCTTGGCCCAGGGGGCACTTAAGTGTATTTACCTTTAATCGTGTCTAAGTGGAGAAAGTCCCACATGTGAATTGCAGATAATAGAGCTTCATTGTTGAATAAATGGTAGACTCCACAACAATATTAGGGACATCAGAGAGACTGGTTTAGCTGCACTGATAGCTACACTTCAAAACACTTGCAGTTCTGTTATCCATCTTTCAGAAGGAAATGGCTGCTTCTGTTCCATTTCCTAACAGAGATACTGCAGATACAAAGCAGTGTAAGTCAGCTGTACTCCTTACATTTAACACTGGAGCTCTCTCACTTGATGACATGACATGGAGGAGCAGGGATTCAGATCCCAGCAGACGTTCAGCCACGGTGAAATAGTTACACCAGCGCAGAAATCCAAGAGGAGAATCACAGCTGGGACTCTGTGCAAAATTATTTCTGTGCAAAACCAACTTTATATGGCCGGTGCATGACATTGCTGTTGATTTGATTTAGCTCAGCCATGTCCAAATATGCTCTACGGCTCAGACTCTGGAAGGACCTCTCGCAATATATTCAAGGTCCACCGTGTTTTCATTAACATGTGACTGAGGCTTCAGTGTGTGATTTTCCTTATGGAATTCAATGGTCAATAAAACAAAATGAATGACTTTAAGCCAGCACCCCTCTACTCATTACAGAGGCCACCAAGATGGATTTGACATTTCCAATACGCTGAGTGATTCCAGAAAAAAAAGAGACTTCATTGATTGAGGCCAGGACACTGCACTGAGACAAAATATTAATTATTTTAATGGCGTCGCGTTTGTGTGAGAGCAGCTGCAAGCAGGTTCAAATGAAAACAGGGCTGCATGAATAAATATCTTAGTTTCAGTTTATCAATATGAGATGCATTGTGAGCAGTCATTGTATAGAATCAGTTAAGAGGGACTGAAAATTAACTGACTTGCTTTGACATTGGAGACGGGACCAGTTTCATCAGATATCAGCTGCTACAAATTATTAACACAATGACAACCCTCTTAAGCTGCAGTCCAAAAGCCTCACTTGCTCTGCTGGCACTCTGACAGTCAATATCTGCTCGTGAGAGACCTCGTAAATCTTAAACAGGTACTCGCGAAAGGCAAGAATGTTCTCATCCAAAGGTTAAACTCCATATTGCTGTTTCTCAGAGTCCCTCCCTTTGCTGTGATACACATAAAAATGTCAGCAATACTAAGATGTTATTACAGTTAAAAACAGCTATTTGTCTGGTCACCCTGACTGCGAGATTAAAAAATACCAAGCGTTTCCATCCATAAATCGACAGAGCAGTAGATCAAACTGCCAGGCTATCCTCCTTTGTCTGACGGCAGTCAATCACACCCATTCATCCCTTTCACTTAAGAGCATTTTCGGCTCGCCCCAAAGGGCCCCTGCAACTACCACACGACTACAGTGTTGCTTCAGAGGCGCTCTTTGTTGTCCTTGTTGATGTCTCTTTTGAGCCAAGGCAGTTGGTCTCCATCAGTCACACATATGTTGTTTGTAATGACATCTTTGTAATGCTGGTTAGTGCTGAGTGCTGTGGTCAGCAGGGTCCCACAGGGTTAGCAACGGGAGGTCGATCACTTCCTGTTCCTGCTAAACTGAGCCAGAGGTAAGTGGGATGTACAAATTAGCGAATGAATAGGAAACACGACCGCAGCAGAGCCCATCACACAATAGGCTATCCTTCATCTTCATTGTTTAGCAGGATACAAGTGAAACTAATATTAACTGGGAACTATTTCAGCTCCCAACTGCTGTTCTCTTGTATTTCCCATTTCGCCCATTCTGTCATATGTTCTACTCAGCGTGAGACCACATAGATTTACATTCATCACGTGGAGGAGGGACATAATGTGGAAGACCACATGAGGTATAACGAAGTACAGTTGGAGACACCGTGGGAGGTATAGCTAAGGCTATGCAGCATGACAAAACGGCGCGACTCACGGCGTGATTGATACGGGGAAGGAAAGAGTGATAAGCAACTGGGAGAGGGAGCAGCTGAGGAAGGTGTCCTGTGTCATCAGTTACACTAGATTAGGAAGCGCCACGACAATGTAGCAACAAAGAGGAGAAATCTGTGGATATCCATCTGAGTCGTCCACTATATTGTAGTGAAAGCCCATCTGTCCCGGCAGGCTCACTAGTCTTATGCATCGCCGCTTTCCTGGCCCGTCGCACTGGGATTAGCACTGGGGTTAAATGGGGAACACTATACCAAATAATGCGTTCAGAAGTGTTTAAGTGCATTTTTTGCGGAGAATCATACAAACACTGACTGAAAATATTTATTCCACATGTCAGCCACAGCCGTTTTCAGTGCCTCCAGATATACTGATATACATGTACAGTAACAACTATAACCCGCTGAACTATCAACAGGCACTACACAGTCAATACACAAGTAGATAACTATTTCTCCTGTATACTGTGATCAATGCTTCTCTGTCTTCATACTCTACTGTATGCAAGTCGTGTATAAGCACAGAGAAAATACAAACTGTTATGATTCACTTTATTTGTAGGTGATTATTCTTCCAGGATTTTGCCTTGGCTAGCGTGGAGTGGAGGGAGAGCAGCGCGGAACAAAAAAAGTGTGAAAATAGAGCGAGTGGGATAACATATGCCAACGGTTCACGGCCAGATTTGAACTCTCCACCTCACACTAACAAAGCGTGCACTTCAGGCCGCGAGGCGAGCACTACATCCGAGATTCATAACATTTGACAGATGGACTAAACCATACTCTCTGAAGAGTGCACATATTGCACCTACGTAGCCTTGCTTCAGGATGAGGGTGTTTCTAGCCATATGTGGGAAAAGAGTAAGGAATTATGTCAGACACATTCAATGCTGGAGACTAGCTCCACGTAAATGTCCAAATACCAGCATTAACACGGTCCCATGCAGCTTTCTGACTCAGCGGCAATAAAACAAACACACATAAGCAATATAAAATCATGGTTTATTAGCGCAATAACTTGTAGTGATTTGTCCTGAATGCAGCAATTAAGCAGACTCATAATGTAGTCCTAGAGCTGCTCATTTTCGGTTACAATTGCAATTAAGATCATAAATAGAGAAAAAAAAGGAACCAGCTTGCTGCAAAAATTCATTAATTCAGGATGCAAATTTAGACTCCAAGTGTTGTAAACTTAATGAACTCAAAATGTCTCACAAGCACATAAATGGCACATGTGCTACAGCTGACAGGGTGGCACATTCTAGCTGCCGGTGGTCATGATGGACAGAAAAACCAAGGCCTACTGTATGTGTCTACCTGGATGTTTGCGTTGAGTCAAAAGACTGACTGTGGGAGTTTAAAAGAAGAGCATCTCAAAGCTGATGTAACGCAGCTGTAACTGCATTTGCTTTGAAGAACAGTGCAATATTCCTACTGGCAATGTATAAACAATACAGGTGAATCCGTGAGAACCGAACGCATGGACAAAAGGCAATGTTTCTTTATTCGACAAAAGAAGACAGTTATATCTTCAAAGCAGCAGGACTTAATTCTGAGAGACAGAGTTGACAAAGTATTGATTAGTCCACCTTGGTAAAGCTTCAAATGTAATTTTGGAGAGGAAAAAAAAAGGAGGACGGACAAAGGAGGATATGTGTATTTGGGTTCAAAGCCCCATGGGTCTGTGTTGTGTTTCTAACATGAGACAAGGAAACCCTGTTGAGCCTGCCAAGACTGTGGATTAGCTGTCCACTGTATTTATGTGTAGAAGTTTGTTCTCCCTCCTCGTTTGGGAGTTCTTGCAGCTTGTTCTTGATACATCAAGCGGGCAAAACTTTTTTCTTGTGTGGTGCCTGATTACTGTTCTGTGATTGGTCAGAAATCGGAAGTGGGTGTGGTTAATGCGGAAAAGCAGAAATGCTAGCGGCTACTCGGTGAGCTCCCAGATGCTAATATTCGCAGTGTGACCGATAATCTCGCCCGGGTGGAGATCAACACACTGTGTGTGGGTGCACGCTGAATAAACGGCGTGATCCGATGAACACGGTCGATATCTATAAATAATAACAAAAGTGCCTCTCGTCATCCGTCTCCTGCAAGAGCCCAATTTATGACACTTCCCTGGAGTTCAGCATTTGAGCTTCTCGTGAAGTATAAATTACTTGATTCTCGCAGCCTCAGGAGAACAAATTTCTCGCTTCTCGCTTCTCGCAGAGTATGTAACAAGCTTTAAGAGTAGCAAAAGCTGAACATAGTTTCTGAGTTAACCTCGAGCCAGTCACAACCAGGTATAAGGCCCATCCTGTTTACAACACGTGAGCATATATTTTTCACACTGACAATTTTAAAAGTGCAAAATCATTATACTGCTATTAAAAACTTGAAATGAGAAACTTACAGTTGCAATTAAAGCAATTCTAAGAGCAATTTGAGCTTTTACCTACATAATCATTTCTATTTCATGAGCTACTAATTGACTCCTTCATATTATCCAAGTCTTCCGGTATGCTAATCCTTAAGAGAGATGAGCAGAGACGCATGAATCACTGTGGTCGGCTATTGATCCCTGCCTCTCATTGAAAAACAACTTAATGAACATTCACCAAGCCGTCGCACAATACATCAGCGCGTTACAGCAGATAAGTGTTCTCGTGGATTGACAAGAGGAAAAATAGGAGGCCGGCGGACACCGGAGCCCGGCGGGGGCAGGATTCATAGATTTATTGATCACATCTTCAGATAAGAGATGCGAGAATAATGATGCTCTGAGCGCTCGAGCTGGGATGGCCCAAATCCTGAGAGGCAGGGCAATGCATTGTGAAAGGGGGGGGGAGTTCGGGACTGGGCTAAAAGTTGAAAAGCCAATTTGTGGAGGCCTCTCCTGACGCCAGGACGCCATTAGTACTGAAGACTGTTGACATCCGCTGAGACACGCACGGCCTCTCAAGAGGGGTCTCTGCATCTTGACCAGAGATATGTAAAGCGGCCTTCTCGGTGCAAGCATTCATTAAGAACTGAAAGAGGAACATAAATTGATGACCTTTGCAACCACACAAATGCAACTCCCCGCAGGAATATCTAAAAATAAAGAAAAGGATGAAAAAAATAAGCATCTTTACCTAACTATTTCAGAGCACTTGGCTCTCCCCAGCTCCAGCCCTAAAGGCCAGGAGAGTTATCCTCTGTTCCCTCTAAAGTACACTTTGTCCCAGTTTCCTCACCAGATGGGCACACTTTTTTAACTACTGAGGATTCTTTGCAATGATTATCATGGGTACGGCGAAAAAATGAGTGCAAAGGAAGTTTGCAGCCCCCCTCCCCCCTCGCTCTTTGTCTGTAAATTTATAAAGGTATTAAAATAGCATTTAGAGGATGGGGATCCACATTTAAATGATGATGGTATTTAAAGGTTCAAGGTGGAAGATTTTCGCTACATCAAATCAAACACTACATACTTGTTACTTCCGAGGGGTAATGACAGCTTTTTGGATCACACATATGTCACTGGCACAATACTACATTGATCCCTTCACTCTGTAACGCTTGTGAAGGTGACATTCACTGGTGGTCAGTAATCTCTCAACAAAAATCGCCACGAGAGCTAATAGCAACATGATCAGAAGGTTGCAATAATCCATGCTACACCGTGCACATTTGCAAAGAATCCATATCTCATTTGCTGCGTGACATGCCCTTTGTCTTTGTGTGTGCATGAGCCATTCAAAGGTCACATGGTGCAAAGGAGAGGGAACACAAGGAAATCATCAATGGAGATCAATGCAGCATAACCCCGGCGGGTGGAATGGTTGTCATATTCAAATAGCACTAGACAGCAATCAAATCATTCAGGAATTGATCCTCTGAAACCTCCACAACGGTTCAATGTGAGCTCCTGCTGTTCTTGTCTGTGTGCCCACTATCTTAAATTCGCTGTCGTATCATATGAATTTTACATTTGTTTCACATCAACAAGTGCAAATATCAAAATAATTACAGTAAACGGTGTATGCATAAATATTAATTCATTTCCTAAGAGAAAATGAGGACATCAGCAGATATGTGTCTGTCTTAAAGGTTCACCGAGCAGCATTCTTGCAGAGCCCACTGGTGAGGGCTCATCGCTTTTCAATTACCAAGGAGTATTACTTTGCATTGAATCATTTCACTCTGTGTCTGCCTGTGTGTAAAGGCTTTTCTTTAAAGAGAACAAGCTAGTCGACAGAATTCGGAGACATGCTTGAAAAGGGCTAACCACAGTACAGCAGCAGACACACAGCCGCTCCATGTGGAGTGCAGGGAGGGGCGTGGGTGGGGGGGCGATATCTAAGCTCCACAGTAAACACCGGCATCTCCCCGCTAAACCGTCAACATCTTCTCTGGTAGGGCAGATCAAAGACGCATGCTCTCACAAACTCTTATCGACACACAAAAGCACGAGTGCTGCGCTGTGGAGAACTGGGCTGTAAAGGGGATTGCTGCTTTACAGAAGCAAGTGTTTTCACAGAGAGGGAGGCAAAAAAAAAAAGAAAAAACCCCAAATAATTTTCAATACAAACATGTGGCTGTTAGAGATATCAGAAGAGGAGGAACGGTTTGCATTACGTTTGCCTTCCCTCTCCTCAGAAATCCATCAGGGTGAAGGATACTTTGCTTCCTCCGCCAAACTCCGGCGCTGAGCACTTTAAGCAAATGAATGTTGACAGCTGGTGTTAGAATATAAACAACTTGCCACCGACACAGAACTGTGACTTCCTGTAAAAACTACAGAAATACTCCTGAAACAAGGTAATCAGCTCCGAATCACATACAACGTTAAGTATATAATAAATGATACCCATATCTGAACCTCAGCTTCAGCACGGAGTTAACTAATACAACACTGAGACTAATCAGAAAAAAATTGTAGTATAGTAAATGAATCCTCTTGTGGAAAATTAGTCTAAGCACAGGCATTAGTGCAACACAAAATTACAAGAACAAACAGATAAATTCCCCATAATTCTGCAGCTGAAGAATTAAGCTCTTTTCTTTGAACAGTCTCAGAAAGAGTCCAAGTATCCATTTTGCTATTAACTCTGGAGACCGCTGCTCCTGGCACGCAGAGCCTTCATCTGGATAGTGTCACTCCCAGCATCCCGTTCCTATTTTAATTGACTGTCACTCATAGCATGCGGTCAACACTAACACTTGGATTTTGCAGATTCTTTTATAATATTCTTGACAACAAATCAATAAACAGAGCCCGAGCAGTAGGAGAGATTTCCTGTCTTTAACTGTGGCTGTCAGTCTGTCTCTTTTTTATTTTATTATTTTTTTTGAATAAGCCCGGCTCATGATTCCTCTCGCTGACAGTGACAATAAGACGCATTTGATTGGGGGAATTTTTAATCTTTTTGACTTGCAACTTCCAACATTTTAGAAATAAAAATGTTCAAAATGAGTTTGTTGTCAGTTTTGTCTTTATTATTCTTCTACACATATTGTCATCCTGCCGTATAGACTGTGGGAATGTTCGCACCTTGCATTAAGATCTGATGTGTGCTATCCGATTGGAAGTGACCAGCTTTAGGTACGTGGGTTCAGACCTGGCATTAAATATCCAAATGTGTCTCCAGATCTGGATCTCAGTTGCTGATGTCTCTAATAGATCACTACAGCTGCTCCAGAACCGATGTGTGTCCGTCATGTTTTTAGCTTCACATGTTCAAACTCAGATTATAACTGAACCTGGAAGTTTCTATACTATACATATAACCCTGTTGAGTTTAGGCGGTCTTTAATGTGACTTGAATGCAAACACATCAGGACACATGCAACCCAGACCACCTCCAAATGAGATTGGATCTCTTAAATGCGATCTCAATGTCGTTTACGTGACTGAATCGCCCAGATCGGATCTTAAAGCAACGTCTGAACAGAACCCACGTTATAAATAATCATCATAAGGGTTAAGGTTAGGATTTTTCCAGACTAATCCTGGTCAATGCAGCGCTCATGTCTAGCCACAGTATTGATAAAATTTGCATTAAAGACAAACAAACAGCCTCTGGGACACAAGTAACCAGAAAACTAATGTTGTTTAGGAATAATTAAATAAAAAGAGCAGATGGTAGAGACAGATCCCATCATCACTTCATGCTGCATGCTCTGCTGCAATAGGTATCAAGCTATTGTTCACCATGAGATCAGATAGAAATCCTGAGCGCTGCATTGTGATAAGTTAGACGCCAGCACGCAGACAAACAGCACACAATCGCACATAACTACACACTGCGTTGTCATTCATTTAGCACGTTGTCTAATATTGCATTCCACAATGTGACGGACAAGAACCACTCAGATGATCAAATAAATACCTGCAGGCAGTTTTTCTCTAATGACAAGCTGTTACTGACTGTGGTTCCTTCCTTTCTGTGCAAGGCTGCTGTGTGCAAAGGAGTAGCAGCATACAGAACATGTCCACAGGCACCCTATGTCAGCCGCCTGACCTACTTTATTCTCTGTAAGGTCTCGCAGCTCCCTCAAGAACCCCTCGACAACAAAGACACCATTTTGTCTTCATTAGATCCCGAAAATGTCACTGCATGGAGTTTGCCTCCAAATGATATTAGCATTGTTTACAGTGCGTTTACTGCCTTAATTCCAAATCAGCTACGGAAATAAACAAATGAGAAGTGATGAAAAAAGCTTCCGCTAGTGAGTATTGTCTGATGCGGAAAAAAGAGCAGCACTACCTGCACAAGTAACTGGCACAGTCTGTAGTAACGGAGCGGGTGAGCCCTATGAGATGTTTCCACTGACACTTTGCATCCCTCTGTTGGTCCCTGTGCCCATTAACATTCACTCCACGCAGCTGGAGCTTTTAATCATTAATACTTTTCAAATTAAATACAATTACAAACCATGATCAATGATGGAGTTTTAATTACTGCTAATAACTGACCATCTGCCTGGCGGGCAAGGGGTAAGGAAGAGGCAACACGATGCACCCTGAACAGCGCACCCGAAATGTTAAGCAGAGCCCGTGTTAATTAAAAAGTCACATTAAACCGGCCCACCCACGCCGTGAGGCTAGAGGAGTGTTAGAATGATAATTGTGATCCACAGACAGGAGAATATCTTAGTCAGGCATCGTGTGAGATGTTTGTGATCGTGTTCATCTGCCTAATCTTTTCCTATTTGAAAAGTAAGCCGCATTTACAACGCCAGTAAAATAATCCAGTGTGAGTGACTGTGTTTTGTTGAGACAGATTAAGCCTAAAATTATTTTAACGTGACTTTTTTATAGATGCGTTTTAGGTCTTAGGTTTAAGTGTCACACATATCACTGTGAAATAACTTCTGACAAACACACCAAAGCCTTTCCAGATCTGATGACATTGCTCGTCAGCACTCTGCCTCTGCACTCTCACCTCTCTCAGGGCTGTTGTCATTTTTGTGTAAAGTTAGCATTTTTCTCCAGCCTCACTACTATCTTGGAAATTTTAAAGCAAGCATTTGTCTGGACCTGAATGCTGAACAGAGCCCCTCCTCCCGTACTGGTCAAAGTTCTCGGCACTAAAAGTACAGCAGGCAGGAGACTTACAGTATGTCAGATTTAACCGATATTACAGAATGACATTTGCAGTTTGGCGGCAACTTTGCTCGCGCGATCATCTGGAACAATCTGAGCAAGCATGACACGGACAATCTCTGAGATCGCAAACTCCCCCAAACACAGCATCAACATTTGAATGAGCGAAAGAATGAATGAAGGCAATTCTGCTCAAGCAGGGAGAGAATCAACTCAGTGACTGTCTGAACAGAAAAATACTGCTTTAATTCATGTAAAAAAGCAAAGAGAAAAATAGATTAATCAACATTTGGAGTGTTAGTTTGCCCCTAAAGGACAAGTGTGTAGGATGTAGGGGAATCTGTAAGTAGAAATGGAATTTCATAATTATTTTTTATTCTTGTATAATCACCTGTAACTATAAATCACTGTGATTTTTTTGTTAGCCGAGACTGAGACCTCCACATCTACACAGGGAGAATATCTAGAATATCATCTATGGAGACTGAAATGTTGTGCCGTCATGTTTCTGCTCAGAACAGATCAACTAAACAGTGGCTCTAAAGAGGACCTTTCATGTTTTAACGATGAACTGAAGGACACTGTAGGATCTCCTACACCCTTGGGATCCAATCACCAGTTCTCCTCAGTATGAAAGAGAAAGGTGCTCGGTATGTTTGTTGTTCCAACAAATTTGGAGGACTTGTCACTGTGGCTTCTGGGTCTCTCCCTGTAACATCAGACTGACTCCATGAAGCTGAGGTTAGAGCTCTCTGGAGGCTCTAACATTCACAACATTGGTGAGCATGGTGAGCATGGATGTACACTCAAAGATACACTGATCAGCCACAACATTAAGATCACTGAAGTAAATAACATTGATCATCATGTGACAATCCAGTGTTCTGTTGGGAAACTTTTGGAACGGGCATTCATTCATGTGGATGTTACTTAGACATTGACCACCCACCTAGACCAGACCAGGCACCCCCACCCCATAGCAATGACACTCCTTGATGGCAGCAGCCATACCCAACAGGATGCAGCCTGACACAGTTGACCTGGCCTTCAAATTCACTTGATCCCAAACTGATCAAGTATCTGTGGGATGCACTGGAACAAGCCTGATCCACAGAGGCCCCTCCCCTCAACCCATAGGACCCAAATGCACCCCACTAACAACATCCTGTTGCCAGACAGTCACAACTGTTTTGGAGGCAGAAGGAAGACCTACCAAATATTAGGAAGGTGGTCATAATGTTATGTCGGTGTATTTATTTGTGCTCGGGCATTAAACAGGATTGTAAACAACTTTGTAAGTGAATGCTAACATCTCTTCTGTGCCGTCATCAAGGCTGCGCACTAGGTGGGAGACTGCTCAACTAAGTTTGTATCTGTGTGCTATAATTACCTTGTCTAAACACTACACCGACAACCACAACAACCATCTGCACAAACACTTTGGACCAGTTCGCAAGGCCAGAGTCGAGGGAGTCATAATGATGTTGTTTACTCCGACTCTCTCTACGACTGCTGCTCATTTTTGTTTCTTTTCCAGTTCTTCTCGCGTACAAAGTCATCCCCTTTTACATTTTCTTCGCCTCCCTTTCAAACGTTCAAGTGGAAGACAGCGGCTACGGCTCCGTCTAAGATAGCAGGGGGCTGAAGCAGCGGGGGACATGCCGGGGGATACGTCGCTGAAACATGTCTTAACGACTGAGGCCAGATTGGGCTCAGGGGGGGAAAGGAGATGGTTGCTTTTTGAAAGCCTCCACGGTGTCTGGAGATGTGGTCCTCACGGCTGTGGAGCTTGTTATCCAAAAAACACAACTCAGATGGGGTTACATGCCTCTTTTAAACCCACGCACACTTCTGCATGAATGGGCTCTGTTCATCCTCTGATGTCACTTCAAATTAAAGGCAGGGTTGCCATTCATTAGTTCATCCACACTTCACCTTAATGACCTACAGCTTTAATTCCAATATATACGACACCTCTTTAAGATAAATTCTTTCTTTTTTTCAAATTAAATCACTTGAATAATTGAATTATTCGTGAAAACAAACCTTTTTATTGTTGCTGCTTGATATTTGCAGCTCAACCTGTTTTAATTCCAGACGGGCTTGGAACAGAAAAGATTCTATGGTAATGAATTACAGATGACACTGGTAAACATGATGCATTTTGTGTGACTCAAACTGCCAAGTTATTTGTACTTGCAACACAAGTGCATTCAAATATGCCAGGAAAATGTTCTTGTGATGATGATGATGCTGATGAGGATAATAAATTCTTGCGTGAATATGCAGGCCCTGACATTTAACGGGCGGTGCGTGCTTCTTCACAAATTTATCTTGCGCTTACATATTCAGGGAGCTATTTATCTTCCGCACAAAAGGCGGATAATGAACGGCAGCGACGGTCATGTGACGACGCTGACCCGGCGCAAGCGATTGCATCTATCAGCGTCAGCAATTCTGACAATTCTTCCACAGATAATTGTATTTCTGTCCGTCAAACAAATGACTGCAGCAGAGCGGGGGAATCTAGGACACCTCCTGAGGAAACCCACAGCACGAATCCTTGGGAACACAACACGCAGACACTTATCCCTTTGCCACCTTCACATTGAAATATGGCTTCGGAGACAAATGTACATACCTGGAGGTCCCATTGATATGACACAGAAAATCACACATTGCTGAGGTGATATTTTTAGACCCCTGCTCCTCCGCTGGGCCAAACACAGAGGGATTTCTGAGTGATCGCCTATCTAAATAATGCAAAGTGTGTTCTCCCGCACGCCCGAGAGGCCCCAGATGCGAAATGATTTGGATGACAGGGAACAGCTGATGACGTTTTGCCACAAAAGTCTTTCCATGTTTTCTTTTCCATATTGTATCTTAGCGGTCTGTGAGTGAAGTATTCAAGAGGTCCGTGCTTTCCACAGAAATAGAACAGAGAAGAGCTGCTTATTTAATGTACAGCTAACAGTCACAGCGAGAAACGAATAGTGTCGTCTCCTCCTCTTTATTTGCTTTAGTGCATTCTTTTAGCGCTTTTATTCTCTGGGTAATATGAATGTCTAAAGGAAAAAAGAAAAAGAAAAATCTCTTCACAAGGAATGAAGCGAGGATTTTTAGTAACTTGGATCTTATATTTTAATTAATGGCCACAGAAAAGAGCGTATTCTGGTAAAAAAAAAATAAAAAAAAAAGTTTAATTTATTATCCACGCGAGGCACAAAAGCATAAGGAAAGGCAAGTTACGGCTTTGAAAAAGAGGATTAAAGAGCTTTATCTATACAGGAGGTAAACAGGCTGGGGATTGGTAACACTGCCAGTGAAATTAAAACACTGCTCTCTGAATCCAAATCCTCATTTGTCAGAATAACGACAAGATCTTGAACGTGGCTTTTGCATGAATTGAAGAGAGAATTTCCATCCGCGATTAAAAGCAAGATACTGTGCATGCTTGGAATTTCAAAATAACTTTCAAAAGACGTGAGATTATGGAGATGCAACAACCAAGGTGTTTTGTTTCTGCATGTAGTACATATGAAAGAGATCCTTGCATCAAAATGTACAGGTATTTGACAGCTCTGGTGCAGAACAATCACTGAATGAATTGCACTTCACCTTTGTGCACACTGTAAATGTACTTATTGCACAGAATACATTTTGTTGATTGGTATTTATCACACTGCAGAGTGCAGCAGATGTGGTTCTCAGTATGGTACTACAGTACAGTGTGTTTTTTTCAGTTTTAGGACGAAGCTGCACTGAGAGACATCAGAGTGCCACTCTGAAATGAGCTGCAAGTAGGCAGCAGTTAATGAATCTTTAATGTTTCTGCTTAGTTGTCAGAGGAAAAGAAAATGGCTTCACTTATTCTCCTGATGCTAACGCAGTAATAGTAGAGTGCTTCGCTCTGTGCCAACGGTGCCAAACATAACGCCCAATGTAGCCATCTTGTTCTCTTCGCCCTGAGCGCAGCTACCGACCGCAGACTTGCCTAAAACTCCTGCAGGACACCGACTGAACAAATATGCCATCTGGCTGAACTGGTTTCTTCTGCTGCTCAAGTCCTTATTAATAAATACCTCATGACAGCATTGTGCAGAAAATAAAGCTCTGCCTGATAGAGTTCCAGTTTAAACAGCTCTAAGTCAAATAAATCAAAATAAGAAGTTCCTTTCATGGCATAACCTCTATTAGCATTCACATAATTTCACAGGTCACACGCAAAATAAACAAAGAAAGTATGGTAACACAATCAGGACTACAGATTGCCTGCTTCCAACAGAAACACAGCTTAAAGTTAAACCTGAACGCTCTCCAGATATTTTTCCCATGGGATGTAGCCTGAGGTTGCAGGAGGAACATTTCAGCGGGGACTGAGGGAAGGATTAAGTTCGGCCATGAGGGGAAGTGGAGCGAGACTCTGTCTCTGAGCTGCCACAAACAATGTAGTCTGACACGACAGATCTGATGCTATGCATGCCTAACCTGAGTGCCCATTACATCCACACGCACAGGGCTGTCAGGAAATTTAGTATCTAAAAACAAACCACCACATCACGACTGACGGACAAGCTGATCGTGTTTCTAAACTATGTGTATAATTTGATAGATACTGCTTGTATCTAGTGGAGACATAAAAGAAGTTTGGAAATGATTTCTTCGTTTTGCATATAAGAGACGTTTTGAAAGGCGAACAAATGCGTTCAAGTGAAAGATGTCACTTGCAATTCCTTAATACTGCCTTGCTAAATTATAGAGGGCATTTTTGCATTCAATAAGGCAGCACACTGAAGGATCTCTAATGATAAAGTGAAAATATCTGTACAGCTCAGCTTTTTAAACACATTCTCACCAGGGATTATGGACGTGGAGCTACTGAAACGGAGCAATAATGTATTTAAACTTAGGTTTCTCACACTGTAATTTGCACAGAATAAAAGAGAAGAGACAAATGGTGCAACTCTTTGATGATTAGCTGGAACCAAAAAATTGTCTGCTCGTAAGATTCCTTTACAGAGCCACGTAGCTGGCACTGGTGTGCTCTTACAGTCTCGGTACAATTAAGTTTGTTTTTTCCCTCATTAGTACGGCGCAAAAGCTGATCACATCAGCCGATAGGCAGCCGACAAACACCAGAAATTGACTTGTGATTACAGTTTGCGGCAATTATTGAAAACATGGAGATGGATTCAACAAACTGGAAACTGTGTACCCAAAGCAAAGTGACACAATCAAAAGAAACCCAAACGTATCTTTTTTTTTTTCATATCTTGTCAGCATTTTGTAATTGTGTTTACATGGTTGCTGTTTACTTGCTATTTGTTTGTGTGCATGACTCAATTTCCTCTTCTTTGTGTTTAAATTGTTAAGATTACAGCCGACTAAAACTAAAGGATACTGCTGACTCATTGGATCTTCTTTATATATTATCAACAATTTCCTGAAGAAACAAAAACCGAGGAGGGTGAATTTATTATCTGCACTGCCACAGCCTTATAATGTACCACGCACTCTTTTAAATCCATGCCATAAAGCTGTAACAGTAAAAAAATAAAAAATAATGGACGGGGCTCCTGGTGTTTCCGGTATAACACATAGCGGATTTGCCTGTAGACAATAATAATGTTATATAATGCATTCATTTCTCTATGTGGGTCTTTCCTTCAGCTCAGACTTATGATTAAGGCTGGGATTAAGTAGTGTGAATTGTTATGATGCAATTAAAATATAATTACAAAAATATCTATTAAAGCTCCTTTGTTTTATAACCTTTTTCTTAGCAAAGGTGCTTATTTCTGTTTTTTTTTTGGCCACGTGTGTAAACAGGATAATCCATTCTGATGCATGTATTAAAGGATTAATAATGCATTAAAAGGTGCAATTCTGCAGAACAAATTCACACTGCATGTTTCTGGCTTCTTTGCATTGTGCGTTCAGTGTAAACCTTCATGTGGATTATGCCTTTCCTCAAGAGGTGAGGCATCTCCAAGTGTCATCTAAGATCTCAGCCAGAGCTGGACCAGCAAGGACAAACAAAAATGAGACGCACTGCAACGGCGTTTGCGCTTTACTGTACCTGCAATGTCAGGAGCTTCTTCAGGCATGTCAGCTTGAGTGACGCCGTCAAAGACAAGTTTGTGCGTGTTATGTCTGCGGTACACTGTGCATCGTCCTGTTAGCCATATGAATGCAACGTGCTAATGCCCTAAGGAAAACGGAGAGAGCCGCGCGTGTGGAAGAACGGAAAAGTCAATATCTAGGAGCCGCACTGTAAAAGACAAAACAACACGACTGTATGTGGTTACGGGCGTGCTAAGAATGGAGAGACATGGAAGATGAAGCACAGGGTAATTAGAATTCTGTGGAAATATAAATATCAAAAGCGTAGCTGTCAGAACAGACTCTGGCTGCCTACTGAGGGGAAAAAGAAAAAAAAAAGAAGGAGGCCATGCTGGCAATAGTTGACAACCCTGGTAGAGCTTCACATTTGGACGTGTGGAAAAGAAGGAGGAGTGTTTTTGTGTGGAGTAGCGGTGCTTTGTGCTGTCAAATCTGTGGAAGCCAGGAATGAAAAAAACATATAACCACTGCCAGCAGATAATGTCACTCAGTCTTTGTATTTAGGTACGGATGTTTCAGTGCTGGCCAAAATATATGAATGCAGTGCATAATAGCGCTGCTGCGTGTATGTGTGTGTGAGTTAGGGGATACTGTCCATTATGTGTCCTTTCCATAATGAGCAGGAACAATAAAAAAGAAGCCACTGCTGTGCACTGGAAATGCACCATCCATTAGACACGTGTTTACAACATAAAGCTTTTGATTCTCTCTCCTTTGATTCACGTGAAGATCAAAGATCAACCTGGACAACGGACAGTACCTTGAAAAATCTAAGATCACTCCCGTATTAAAGAGATATGAGGCGAGTTACTGTGGGGAAATAATGATCAGGACGGAGTCTGGTCTCACTGATCAAATTCCACAGAAAATTTTCCATCCCAGATGCAATTTTGTGGCAATACACGATTCAATCCAGGTGACGTATTCCTAAAGATCCTTAGAGCAAAGAGTTGCTCCTCGTGGCCAAATTTCAAGAAGATTCTTCGAATCATGACGTTTTCTAAAAATTTCCTCTAAAAGTTAAGAGTAGATCCTGGTAAAGACAAAAGGTATTCTTAAAGAATCATAGCTGAGAGCTCCTAAGGTGAAATCTGTTAAGAGCAGGGAGGAGGACTATTAAGAGGCTTAGGAGTTTCTTAAGCAGAGGAGGAAATGGCGTAAAGGAGGCATTGACTTGTTGTGCCATATATTCCCATGCCTGCTTCTTGGCTTGTAGAGATGACATTGGAGCCAAATTTACCTCTCAAAACACTTTTATTCTCATTAACCAATTGAGCCAGAAGCAAACACTGTTCCTCCGTCCAGTTGTGTTTCCTACTTCTTTTCTTCTTCATTGCTGTTCGGTTTGTGGAAGATTTGAACGCCAACCAGCACTGCTTATATAGGCCGGTTAGCAATCACAGACATTGATGAAAGCCGAGCCATTTTACCCTCATTAATACCAAATGGATGAAATACAAAAATTACCAGCATGGTAAACGAATGTAAGCAAATAAATATAACTGTCAGCATGTGAACACTGTGCAAGTGGGCCTGAGTTTAATCACACATTTTTTAGGACAATTTTAAAGTAGAGCTTACTATTTATTTAACAGAGATTTTCTTTTTATGTAAAATATTATTTATAATTAGACAGTCTTCATAGAGATTAGATTCTATGATTAAGTCTATTGATTTGACGGTCCATTCTAGGCCCATTTTCACCAAAAATGTATTTTTTATCTAGCTTTTAGGATCAACCAATCACAAATAATGACTCATACCTAGCAACAGGGTCAACCACACCTCCTCACTAAGAGAAGAGTTTCACTCCGAAGGTAAGACTCCTTGCTAGGAATTTTTAGGTTGAGTTAGGAGCTCTCTGAGAGGATCTTTAGGAATACAGGCCCAGGCTTCTATGAATTCATTCAGTGTTTTGGCAAAGAGGCCAACATGGAAATGTACAAAGAAGGACAAGAAAAATAGAAATATACAAGTACATCCTTGCAAAGAATGATCAAAAGTGTATTGTCTTGCGTGTCACAATCATCTGATGGCGGTCGATTTAAATTCAATTGGACATAGTCTGACACAGAAAACACCGGAGCATTTTGGGATTTGCTTCTTCTACCTAACGGACACTATGGTTATTATTCCTGTTCATAATCAGAGGACAGTGAGACAGAGCAGAACAAACAAGAAGCGCACCATTTGTTTTCTCTGCTTTCATCTTAGCTTGCTTAATAAAAAGAGAGAAAGAAGCGACGACAATAAAGAAGCGTGTGTGCACGAGCAGGATCAAACATGTTTCATTCTTAAGTGTTAATAATGAAAACCAAATGTTTCTTTTGAAAGTGAAGTTGGGTCACTGGGTAGGCTACATATTAAAATATTAGCTGCTCATGAATTAACTCAGAATTATCTGAGACTCTTCTGTGGACCACGGCAGCTGCATGAAAACTCACAAGACGGCATTTATGCATGAGGCATCCTGCAGCATGTGCACGCGGCCTTTACGCATGTGGGTGGACACACCACCACATCACGTGACACTTCTGGGGTGTCAGCCGAAAAAAGGCAACAGCACAGGTGCTACCGTAAATGCAGCTTTGCATGCACTTGAGGGTGGCTCACAGTTAGGATTCCCATCAACCAAATAAAACAGAAAACGAGCGCTGAGAATGTAATTGAGCTGCCATGTACGCTTATCCTCACTGTCAAAACAAAACCAGGTGCCCCGAGTACCAAAGAGATGGCCATTTCTTCCCTTCTTTATGAAAATTAATCGTTTCACAGCCATAGTAAATGACATGCCACATTTGTTTATGGGCTCGGAGTGAATTGATAGTGGAGAAAACAGGTACGGGGAGGAGGGAGCGAAGCTACTGACCCCTGCTAGTTGCACACTGCATTTGCATTCATTAGCTCAATCAGGGAGCCTTCCTAACTCTCTCCATCATAAATGATAGATGACTGAGGCAGCTGAATAGCCACAGAGATCACTAAGACCCACAGAATAGATATATTGCACTGATATAAATTATTCATGTCACTTTAATGCTGAAAAACAACATCTGATTGGTTCTTAAGGAGTAGCTGGGATAAAGATTATGCAAATGTTGATCACCCATAATTGAGCATAATTGCATTGCATATGTTTGCGAAGCACTTAACAGTCATTACTTCCCCCTCAAAATTTGTTCTAGCACACAAGAGGGGTGACTCATTCAGAGGCACCTGTTTGAGGGACAAGAGAGTGGAGCAGCATAAATGCAGTGGATGACATCTTTGTCCAGGCCTCTAGAAAACAGCAGCCAGGTTAAACTTGGGGAAGAGGATGTGAATTGTTTTTTGTCGTTCTGAGAAAACAATAGGGACTGCGAATGTTTCAGAAGAGTGTAATTGGCGCTCCTTTATGTGCCGCTGTGGCTGCTCTGCCCATCATGTCAACTGTCACCCCCGGTGCCCTAGGCTCTCCGACAGAAGCGCGCTCCAGTCAGGCTATGAAGTTCGGCACAGGCGCAACAGTGTGACAGCAACTCAATTACTATGATGCCAGCCATAATCAACGGGGCTGCGGGGAATATCGGCATCTGTTCAGCGCAGGCGGACAAGGCACTGCTGTCAATTCAGGCCGTCCCGCGCAGGTTCCAGCAATTACTCCAAATGTTTGAGTTACTTGGCTCGTTCGGGTCAGTTTAAGAGGGAAAGACAGGGGACAAGTGGCACACACATGTCACGCGTCAGAAATAAGGGTAGATTATTATTTGCTCACCTACCGAATGTGTAGACCGGACCAAAACAATAACAGCAACAGCCTGTCACTTGCTTCAGCCTCACTGCCTTCAGTTACAGTGTAATCAATAGTCTTAATATAGAACTTAATAGTGACACTAAGCCTGGGCGGTCGGATCCCACAGCAGAAAGAGGGAGAGACATGGCCCGAGGTGGCGAAACACTGAATAAAAACACAACACCAATCAATCTGTGCTTCCAATTCAGACGTGACAAACAGTGACTGCTTCACTGATGTTTGGATATGAGCAGAAGAACGACACGCTTACAAGGTCAATGTCCTTAACATTTCGGAAAGTCACTTATTTTACCTTTTTCATACGTTTTTTTACGTGTTTCGTATGGTTAATCCTAACGTACAAAAAAGATCGTATTTACCACAGGATGGAACGTTTCTTCCATTGAAAATGCTAATAAGCTATTCTTTGAAGTGTCCTTATTTGCATTACAAACATTGCACAGGAAAAAGTCTCAGGAATAGAGTGAGAAAGCAGAAACCCAACTCCGTCCTCTCCATCTATCAGACGTGAACAGCAGTGTTTCCTAAGAACTGCAACACAAGACACCTGGGCAAAAATGCTGCATTAGAGCCAGACTTCACCTTTCCATTCAGTGTCACGTTCAGATGCTGGTTTTGATCATGAAAAGACAGATCCCCTGAAGAATATATTTCTGTTGCCAGAACAAATGATAAGAATAATCCCAACAGAATAACCATACATATTCAAAAGGGTCCTTGTTCTGTTGGCTTTGTTGAGCGGTGTAGCGTATCCCCGAGATGTCTCAACCTCTCCGAATCACTGGGAGTTCACAAAACAATCACTGTTTTACAAAAATGTTTAACTCACTGTGAACAACCATGTCTCCAGAATAATAGAAAGAAGGAAAGGTAGGTTGAAAAGAGACGAGTCCCAAGACGGAAGGGATTGAAACTGCCGCCTAACTAGGCTATCTACACGCCCGAGGAGATTTATGATTTTATCATTAGGGTATGCTGGGATACATTTGATATACATAGCCTGTCTGCTTGTGGTGTAGCAGTGCTTTTACAGAGAGAAGTGTTAGAGGTAAAAATTAAAAATAAATGCAGGTTTCATGCCACGGTGGCGTTGTGATGAAAAGCTTCTTAAACCTGCGTTCATTTGTTGCTCCTTCCGAATGGACAGAAGAACAACACCTTGCAAAACTTGCACATGCACTCGACTAACATATAAAACTAATCGCAGACGAGAAAAAAGAGCATCGCAGTGGCCTATAATTCATGCAAACCCATTATGAGACGATTATTCAGAAGAAAAAAAATAAAGCAGGATGTTGCATGACATTTACAGTCCATTGCCTGCTTAGATAAAAGATAGACCAGATGCATGGAAAATTAGAGTAATTGTGTAATTTTTTTCATTATTATTATTATTATAGCATGGTGAGGATTTTTCGCAACAGCGTGTAATAATGTTAAAGGGGAGGAGCGCTTTCAAAGTCCAATCTCCTCCGTGCCAAAGTATTCTTGCCAAAAATTAATATGCAAGGTTTTGAACGCAAGCCTGCATTTTGATCATTCTTTTTTCCAGCATCAGTCCCTTTTAGCACAGACAACCTGTTATGTATTTACAATGGCGCAGCTGCTTTTGTTGAATGGACAAAAGATTGTGAATTAGCATGTCTGTATGAAAGTACCACTCACTTTTTTTTTTGTCTAGCCATAAAGGTGAAAAATGATCTGTCTGCAGCGTGTCACGTTCTCTTCCAATCAGGGATGAAGACATAACATTTTTAAGGTAGTGCAGAGAGGTCACGTCTGACCACCTGTCACAACCAAGCAAGCGGATAATGGAAGTTCAAGCCAACTCACCTCATCTGTCTACAAACGCCTGCACATCATCATCAAAGGAAATGAGCAATCTGAGATGGGGCAACATTGAAAGACTACTTAAACAATAAAGATACACTCGCAAACAGCAACTGTGGAATAATATAATGTACGTGTGCTGAAGGCTTCACAATGACAGGTCACTGACAGATCACTGTGGCACAGAAGCACTCTTACCACTCGCAGAAGTACACCCGTATTCTTGAAGACACATTCAGTGGAGTTGTACTTGTTTGGAGGCTGAATGGTTTTTTTAAAGGCTTTCTCTAAAGTGCTAGCACTGAGGACTTTCTCATGCATTGGTAATCCAATGGCCCTTCAATGATTTAGCGTGAAGGGAAGGGAGAAGCAGCCAAGAGCTCAAGTTCTTTGGGCCTTTTAAAAATTTCAGCAAACTTAAGTAGGATTTGGAGCAGCAGCACCTTTCAAGACACAATCTCCACCTCATCAGCTGGATCTCTCCGAAAACTGCTGCTGCATCCAAAGTCATTCAGGTTAATAAGGATGTAAGACACAGAAGCCCGGGTGGAATATGTGAGTTTACCAGCTCCTGAGTATGCCTCTATATAGGGCCGGACAAGAAGGAACTACAAGCAAAACTTGAGATTATTTTGGCAGAGAGATGGTTACATAACATTTTTATGAGATGAAAATCAAAAGTTAATTTAATAAATCATGATCCACAGTGCTTTCTGACAGCCAGAGACATCCAATGTGTTTCATCTTTTGATCATTCTGTCAACTCTTTCAAAGTTGCTGCGCCTGACTGATCTACTAAATAACTGCAGTGGACATTTCAGGGTTCAAATATTTATTCATTGCTTAATTTAGTACCAAGTGCTGCCTTTGAAAACAGGGTCTGGCTCTGATTAAAGGATTTCTGATAAATGAACTACAATCAATGGGCTGTTTTATGAGATTGCCTGTTTTTTTTCCAAATGGGGTAAGTTTCATAGGGTTTTCAAACGCGATGGCTGTTCTCGTAATGTAATTGCACGGCCACAGAGAATTTTTCAACCCTTTGAGGAGGACAGAGGGTGCTGGGACACACTATTCTACAAAGAGAAGCCACTCACATTTCAAGGGGAGTGAGGTACAAAAAAAAGGAAACTGATCAAAAATCTTCCATTGTAGAGTTTTTTATATTCCTCTGCTAAAATAATGGAAGCAGAGGGCCAATTAATCAGGCAATTGTTTACCATTCTCAAGGCTCTCTGTGTTCATTAGTCTGCCGAAGCTGCGCTCTATGGGGCTGGAGACATCCGCAGGAGAGGAGATCCATCTACACGCCGCGGGTGACATGCCGAGATTTACGAGCCGGCGCGTGCCACACGCCACATTTCCCATCCCCATAAGACAATAAACGCTTCATTATGATTTCAAATTGTTCCTTTTGTTTCTAGTAACGAGCAACAGCAGCAGCAGCAATGCTAAAAAGTGAACTGTGGTTCTGCAACGCCCTCAACACCACTGTCCAATCACCAGATACAAGATCTCTAAATATGATGGAGAGGATGCATATTCATGCTGAATTCCTCATTAAGAGCTTGAAGGAAAATCCAGCAGAGCCACAGAATGAAAGATTTATATGCCGACGTAACTTAACAATTAGTATTTTTGTCATGATTCATGACACTGTTCGTGCATTGTAATCCTTTGAATAAGACGAGGACCATAATAACTATTAAAACCCAGACAGAGAATCAAAAGAACATGCATAAAGTGAGCAAAAAAACGCACGCGCAAAACACATAAAATCTTTAGAAATCTAAACAATTGCAGAGAGAAGCATGTAATGAATAAAGAGCACAACGAATCGTGGAGCTTAAATGGATGTTCCTTTTCTTGAGAGCAGAGGAGAAAATGTTCCTTTCTTGTCAGCAGGCCAGCTGCATTGATGATCATTTTCCACAGCCCATTTCCCCACTTAGTCATCTGAGCAGCACAAAGAAGCAGCAGAAGGTGTGAATTATCAAAGAGAAGTAAAGAAGTGCAGCGAGACAGGGATAACCAAAACAGCTACCACACGCTTAAGTAAGGCTTCCTGTTTGTCTCGCAGAACGGGACATTTTCCTCTGACTAAACAGAGTTCAGTGTGGGCTGAGGTCTGTGTGTGAATAATGAATAATTCAAGTTGGAGGTGAGTGGGATCAGTTCCTAGTATGCAGGGTGGGGGGGGGGGAGATTAGCCACTGGCGGCCCCTGACGGATGGAGGCCTTACAGCCCGGTGCAGCACAGACCCAAGAGAATATCAGGTGTCGCCTCATTACACACTTCACAGACTTTTTCAACTTCCAATGTTACCTTCCCTGATTGGGATAACCAGGGCAAGTCCAAAGGAACTTAAACATATTGCTCTTACAGGAATTCATTTTACTTCTCCACCTATATATAGGTATCAGGATGAACTGCTTTCTTTACTATGTTATAAGTTTAGTGTCTCAACAAGCCTGGCAAAAAAAAATATATTTTATATTTTCCTACTACTGGTCGAATTGCATAGTTATGGAGTTATTTACTCAATACCAATGAGTGGATGACATGAAAAAGATTTTATTTCGGCAGAGAATTCAGATTCTTGCTCTCTTTTCATCAGACTTAACTCACATCTCATGGACTGCTGGACCAATGAGTAGCATAAGCTCACATTTTCTTCTTTGGTGCACAGCTTCGTGATTTCAGTTATTACATGCTTTACTTGTGTTTTGCCATTTTCACAATGACTCGTTCAATATTTGTCAGCGACTTTAACTAAATGGTGAGATTGTGGGTATGTGCTGGAGCTGCAGTGTGTTCTAACTGTGTTGTTAGGATAACTATAAAAATATGACTCTAAAACCCTGACAGAAAACACTAAGATGTGTCTAAACTACAACACCGTGGGCAGTGTTGTGCCTCAGCGAGCATTACTTCATCTTTAGCACTGAAATATTTATTAAGCAAGCTGCAGTGTGTTGATGCAATTCTCGAACAAAAAGTTTTGTACATTTTTTACTTAGATGTTTGCTGGACTGTGGCTTTCGGGAAAATCAAAGACGCCCCCAATCGGTTGTTACTCATGCCCGGTAATTGATGCTAAGTGCCATAAATTGTTAACAGACCAATAAAGTGGCACACCTACATTAATTGTTTCTGTGGAACGAGAAGTACTTGGTGATCAATATATTAAACTAAGAGACTGGATGTGCTACAAGTGAGCATTACATCAACTCAACACCCCGGGGAGCCCCAGCTAAAGTGAGACAG
This sequence comes from Chelon labrosus, assembly GCF_963514085.1. NCBI lineage: Eukaryota > Metazoa > Chordata > Actinopteri > Mugiliformes > Mugilidae > Chelon > Chelon labrosus. Next base: position 19,630,953 of record NC_140348.1, read on the forward strand.
ACATCCTGATATTTGAAACCATCTTATCTGTAGAAATAGGACACATCTTAAGTGCACATAAGATGCATTAAGAGGCACGTCTGATCTGGCAGAAGATAGGGAGGTTTATGCAAAGCTGCAATTAAAGGATCGGGCTCTGACACCCAACGGTCATTATAGCACCAGTTTGGCTGAACTTAAGGTCGGATGAAAGGAAGCCAACCCATTCATTGCCGAGGTCATGTAGACTCAGACAAAGCAGAAAGCATAGCCCCCATATAGACAGACACGCATTCACATACACAGGATGAGTGCGTGTACTTGAATATAATATAATGCAGAGAGGTTTTCTCTCACATCTTAATTTTGATTTTTAGTGATTTAGAATTTCCTGCATTGTCACTTATCTGCACCTGACTTGCAGCTAGTTAAGAACAAAACATACTCATAGTAGTTGACCAAAAAACAACACAGTATGTCTCACCAGTCAGAGCAGACTGAGTGTTGGAGGTCCTAAAGAAAAATAAATCTTCTTTTCTGCAGTATGATGACATTTGTGTGGGTTTTGTAACATACTGCAAGTAAACAAAGGTAGTTTTTGTAACATTATAGACCATATCATATTATCATAATCATTTCTTCTTTGCAATGAAATATTCCCATAGGATGCAATGTTGTAAGATCAACTTGCAGTGAAGGAACTACTGACTCTCTTCAGCAACGGGAATAGTTCAGATAGAAATTCAGGTCTCCATGGACGGTTTGGAAAGTTTCAAACATTTATGGCAGAGTTTTTTTTATATATATAGTGTGTATTGTTCTTTTTTTGTTCCTTAAAAGTGTCTTGTTCTTACATGTTATACTGAATCTGACTCTGAATTAAATGCTGGCAGGTCTACAGTCTGACTGCAGCATGGAAAAGACAAGTCAGGACACATGTGCAGTGGTGTCGCCTCCACACGAAGTGATAAAATAACAACTGAAGCAACACAATGCTGAAAATAAAAAGATCAATTGGCTGATCAATTTATATAAACACGTGCATGTACACACCAAAGAAAACCAGGAGTGGGATTCATTTTACATTCCTCACTGAGAGAATACTGACTGAATATTGCCTCTCATGTCTACCAGTATTAACATAGCCTACACTGATGGACTAAACAAGACCGGGCTATTCCATCAAGGCGCTTCTTAGCGTGTGAGGAAAAACACAAATTATCTACTTTGTTGTTACAAGCACAGTGATAGCTGCTGGTCCTTTCCAATTCCAATGGAAATCAGCCACTTCAACAACTTATCAGGCCACCAGCAGCTCTTAATTGCTGCAGGGTTGTTTCATCCAGGCCTCTCTTTGTGCTTTGCTTCAACAAACTTTCCTAATGGAAAGGAAAACAACCCAAATCAATGTCCCATCCAGCATGTTTTCAGAGTGGCTGACAAAATAACAAAAATCCTGTGTGTGTGTGATTTGTTACTGAGTGGGTTAGAAAGAGAAAGAGAAAGAGAAAAATGTCATTCTAATAGGACTGGTGTCAGGAATTTACTCAGTTTAAGTAATTAAGAGTAGAACGAGGGCAGAAGATCTCAAATGCACTCTGATATCCATCAAGTATTTTGCAGACTAAATGTGGTATTAGTCAGAGCCATATTATAAAATCAAAAGGAATATTTTAGGTAGACATAAGACGAGGGAAGCCCTCTATCACCAAGCACTGGAAATTATCTCTCTTAACCTGCTGGTGAACTGTAAATGACCCTTAAAATGTTGACAGCGGGTAGGCAGAAAACAATATGGTTGCCATGTTTACCTGCCTGTCTCTTTCTGCCACGTCAAGCCAGGAGCTATAACCAGAAGCCTGACTGACAAAGGCCCTACAGGGTGGAAGGGGGGGAGGTGGGGGGCTGGGCTGGGCTGAGCGATGGATGCCCTATCCATCATGGCGGCCCTTGCTGGTGGGCTAAGGAGCCGACATGTGGTGGTGAGGGAGCCCTGGTCGGTAAGGAGTCAGCACTCTTGGACTCCTCCAGATCCATCATTCAGACAAGAGCAGCCCAGAACCTGTCTGTGTGGTGACAGAAGGCAGAATGGCTTCTTCCACTCTGGGCAAAGAGCAATGTGCTGACCAGGATAAAAATGTGGTAAAGGGGCCGCGGTGATAACATTTAGAGGATTTGGGGAGATAGTTTACGAGCAAGACACCATGTTGCAACACAGGAAGGCAGCTTAGGAGATATAGGTCATTTGTTTGGTTTATTTTTTATTTTTTGTGAGAAAAAAAAAAAAACATCCACATATATAGCAGTGAACAGTAAAACAGTTTTTGTTGTATTTCAGAATTGTGAAAACCACTTTAAAGGATCAGGAGGGTGCTAATTCAGTTAAGGAACCTTGATTCATCTGATAACATGAAGCATCTTTAGACAAAATATGAAGCATTTTGAGGGAACCGATATATCTAGCAAGATGGAGAGACTGAGCAAAGTTGGGAGAACGGAAACGTGTGAGATAAGGTTTACATGCATGAGAGAGTTCACAGTGGGAAACAACCTCCTGCAGATATGAAGAATTGGAGTCGCAGGGAAAAATCAGCAGGGACACAAATGCTGATCTCATTGTGGAACACAATACCTTTGTAAAAGAAAAATAAAACATATATATTTATTCTTGCCAGGTCAGGTGGTATGTGATAGCTCGAGTCATGTTGTCATTGCTGCAGATTCGTAAAAAACCGAAGCTACTTCGACAGCCGAGGATGGCATTTCACTAAGCCGCCAAACAGTGAAATTAAAACCATGGAAACACTCAACAGTCGTCTTTCAGTCTTTATATGTTTAACTGTCAGGAGCAATGTCTTGTCTTGTCCTCAGCTATTTTCAAAGTAATCTGCGAGTATCTGATCTTTGCTGGTGATCTAGCACACTCTGTTTTTCCAACCGGCTGCTGCCGTGGACATGTTTCCCCCGACATGCAGGGAATGCTAAACACACCAAGCCTCTAAGGTCAAGCTGCAGAGAAGATGCATTAGGACATGAGCTAGTTAAACCCTGGCAGCCCAGCCCTCAGTCCTGACCTCTCTGTTAGGGTGCTTCTGATAGACTAGTTAAGGGACATTCTGCAACAGGAAACAAGGAATGAGAGAAGAGCTGCACAAAGTCTATGTAACATCCAATTGAGCCGCCATCTAAATAGGGTAGGTAGCTCTGTGGTGGAGTAACTGTGCAGTGAGTGGGCATGTTGACGATATCAAGGGACTGGTGCGAAAGATTGGTTGACTACCAGGATAGAGGCATCTGAGGAGGATGAAGACGAAGAGTAACTGGAAAGATTAAGGAACTTATGTCAGTAAGGACCTCTGCTGAAACTGGCAGACAAACCTACAGCAAGAGAGTTGTTTATGACCAAATAATAAACTGGCTACATGCTGTAGGCGAAACTCTGCAATATCCGCAGCATACTTTTTACACCATGTCCTGCTCGCTCTTTCAAGGCACCACTCGTCTAAATCAAACTGAGTATTTCAAGAAGCATACCTCACATTTTTAGCCTGTTTTTTTCTTCCTGTATTGTAAATCCATTTCCCCACACCCACTCTATCTAATTATCCAGAGTACAATCTACACACATCAATCTATATACCACATACAATTTCAACCCACATATCACTGCAACATGGCAACTCACTCCCATTCAAGGGGGGGCGTGGGCAGCAGCTCTCTGTGCAGGTAGAGGGGTCAATTGATTACAATGTGAATTAGCTTGCTAGCAGCTGTTGTCAAAATGTCAGGGGCACGACAACATTTCACCTAAAAAACAAAAGACACCTACATATTTAGGTGGAATTGGACTGAACAACTGCTGTTCATCAGAATAGTGGTCACGTCATGAGCAGATGGGGCATTATTATCTGTTCATGCAACGCAAACTAAACATTCACACACTATTTAGGAAGAATTTTGTTCAAAGACACTTAATCTGTTTCAGACTGTTGCTTTATTAAAAAAAAAATATGTCACCTCTCCAAGACCAGCACGGGTGTCAGCTCATTACACAGCGTGCTGCTTGCACAGACAGGTATTTTATAGGCAGTCCTCTTCTGCAAAAAGAACCACCGCAGAGAATAGAAACTTAATTTCATCACTACAACATGACAAGAGGCAGATATAGTAGCCCGCAGCCATACAGCTCATCAGAAGAGAAAGGAGAGGGGGAAAAAATTGAGAAGGAAATCATCCTTATGCACATGACGCAAGGGAATCAAGCATTCATGAACAGGGATTACCTTGTGCTCTGTCATTGTGGAGTGCTAGCAGGAGAGGAGACATGCTTTCATTCTGAAGTGCAGAGAGCAGGCGAGGATGAGACAACCATTGGGATGCTGCTTGTGTTTTGCCGACACAGATACAGGTCATACACGGCACCTTTTGGTAAAATGAATCACCAAAAAACACCCCCAAACACACCTGGGCCCACTACAGAAAAACATGCCTGGATGCCAGGTTCACAATAATGCTTGCTGCGTCCCTCTTTCTCTCTCAAACAAACACCACATACAAACCAAACTGAGGAGCCTGAGTACAAGCTGAGTTTAAAACCACACAAAGAGGATGCTTCTGGAAAAGGATGCATAAAACTGGGTGCACGCAGGTTGAAGAAATGTCAAGATGGGAATGTGCGTCATATCGTCTTGATTCATTTTTAAATAAATCACACTGAAATACACGGATGGATGTGTGTGCTTCATTGTGCTATCTTACAAGTGTGTGTAATCTCAATCATAGCATTGGTCTAATCTAAATCAGCAGATCAAATCATGCTCCAGGTATCATTTAGTAATAAGGGCACCGTGTCCTTCCAGTGTGCAATTTTTTTGTTGATTAGAGCATGATAAAAATCAGGTACCAAGTTGCTCACATAAGCTTCAAACCAACTCCCTAAAACGCTAAATTGCCACAGTCTTTCTTCTACCTCTGAACATAAGACGTACTGTTTTGCACAACAGAGATGAGTCATATCAGATAATTATGAAAGCAATTAAAGGACAGACTGTCAGACATTTCTCACAGTACAATTAAGAATAAGAATAGTTTTTAACAACGTGTTTTCACATTACAGTGACTGACAGCCGTGTTGGATTTGTAGCGAACAGGTGTATATGGCAGCGATGGTTTAATTACAGACTGTATATAAATATGGACAATGCGTCCACACTTCCTTGCATTGGCCGAACTGAGGCTACTTTTCCGAGGATGTGGGCCATCTTGCAAGTTTGGAGTCTGCACAGTAACGGCCGAGAGTGGAGCCACGAGGGGCCGCGTTATCAATGACCCGCCCACACTAGACTCACTGGCATTTTGGTTTAATTAACACTACGCTCTGCTCTACCTCCAGCAGTTACAAAGAAATGTTGTGTTATAAACTGTACTTATTTATTTATTTATTTAATTATTGATTTCCCATTCGTCACGTTGTGGTTGTCATGGCAACTGTTTTCATCCTGATGTCACATCCTGTTTCTATAGCATCAAATATCTAAATAAAAGCTTATCAGAAAAAAAAGGACACTTGAGTATGCATCAGCATTATATTAACGACGTAAAATGAAAGAAACCATCCTTAAAAAAAGTTATCTGACGTGTACTTTTGTGTTTTAGTTTGGCTTAGTCCCGTCAATTATATCCCGTAATATGGAGGGGGTGGAGCTTATGACCTATACTGCAGCCAGTCACCAGGGGGAGCTCTACTTGCTTCAACTTCACTTTTGAGGCACTTTCTGTCGTCCATCTTTATACAGTTTATACAAAATGCTAAAATTTCACTGTTCCTACTTAAATTCACAGATTTAGTGGGAGTTATTCCACACTGTGACACATTTCTAAAAGGGAGGAAAATTTGTTTTTAAATAAATCTATTTCAGTAAAATGTGTATTTAGTTTGACTCCAACCGGATATCAATGTGTCTAGTATGTAATACGTTAGTTCCTGGCTAGTAAGTGCCGAAATGGGGACTAGCACCAATGAACTGTAATGAATAACTTTCAGTTTTGTCTTTTTAAGCAAGAATTTGAGCCTTTCGTTTAGTTTTTTTTTTTAATAAGCGACTTAGACAAAGAAAAGAACCTAAGGCTAAACCTGAAAATAAATGAGTTGGCTCCCGCTAATTGAGCAGTAATCACGATGTGCCGTTTGTTTCCGTTGAGGAAACATCATTTGCTGATAAACATTTTTCTAATCACAGCTGCTGCAGGCGCTGCTTCTCTGTTTAGTGCCAAGGTGACCCGAACAAAACACGAAATAATGTGACATGAAATAGGGACACTGCCAGGAGCAAAATGGCCTGTCACGCTTCCTCAGTATGAGGAAATGATGAGCGCTATTTTGCAAATAAATCTGGCACCACTACTATTAAAAAGGTGGAAAACAATCAATAGCTTTCCCACAATGCACTTGTGTCACTGCTAACTAGAAAACCGGTCTCTGAATAGATGAGCGAGCAGATGCAAACTGTTTCCCGTTGTGGTGGTTATGAAGTGTTCTCACAAAACTTGTCTTGACAACCTAATTGATCACAACAGGGGGTATAATAAATGCTTTACACAAACCGGGAAGTATATCAAGGGACCTCTGCATTATAGTTTAATTTAATTACAAGGCATAATCAAATTAGACCTTACCCATCAAGTAACCCATCAATTTCACAATTGTTCACCTCCTACTTTTAGTCGCATGTTTTCTAATGAAGTTACACTTCTCAAAGAGTTCTTATCGCTCCAAATAAAACAGGCACCTGAGAAAAAAAGCTACGTTTACTACTTATAAGTTGCAAACATGGCAACAAGTAAAGACCGCTTCAGAGGACTCTGCATCCAACCTACTGTTCGGCACAGCCATCACCACACCCCTTCAACTACAAACTTGACGAATGGTTTTATTCAGTGTGAGTGAGGCGATAACTGGTCGGGGTTTCTGTGTATAAAAGCAAGAGGAAAGCCAATCAGGACTGAGTCAGCTGGCATCTCATTTATGGAGGTGATGTTGGCCTTCCCTCCCAGGCAGCAGAGGAGGTGTTGGTGGTAGACACCAAATGAGAAATGTTATTAAGTGGGTCTCATCATCAAGCGACGGCACTCTCTTTCTCTTACTCACTCACACAGGCATGGTACGTTCGCGCACACACATTTCCACAGACTTTACTGCCCCTAACAGGATGCACTTCGACAGACAGTAATGAAAGTGTCTCATTCGCAATTCCAATCAAAAGCTCATCAATCACAACTTGCATCTAAAAAAGCCTCGCGCGCTCCCCGGCTCTTGGTTAGAGAGGTGGAAGGAGGGAGCAAATCTGAGCTAAATTTAATCATCTGCTATCAAAAACAAACAGTCTGCCGGGATAAAGACAGCGCTCCACGGAGCAACTACAGTTCACTAAACCTCATCACTGGATTGGAGCCGTTTGGCTGATAGCAGATCAAGCAGACTACAGGATGAAGAGAGCATAAAGGAAATGAGCATATGAATCACATATCTTTATATTTCTCATAAGCTTTCCGTTCTAGTGTATTTGCGGAGATGAAGGGTGGAAGAAATGTGATAAAAAAAAGCCTGTGCGCTGATGAAATGCACTTACAAAAAAAACAATAATGTGCAAGTGAGAGAAAAGCACTTTAACAAAAATAAACTAAGCCACATTAAAATGACCATATAAGACTGCAGAATTCAATTTAGAAAAAAAAAGAAACAGTATAGGAGAAAATACAAAACCAGATGGGCTAATAATGCCTATAGCTGGATAGCTCCTGACTGGCCAGACTGTTCACTGTCCACTCCGTGACATATAAAATCAAGGGTTAAATTCAGGTAAAATAAATCATTTTGGCAATGTTGTGCATATGTGTGGGTCTGCTGTTAAAACAGATTTTCCAGGAAAGACACGTACATATGCTGTCACTTACAAATTCGTGCATACTGGCAGCAGCTTTGTTTTGTTTGTTTCGTAACACTTCGCACCAGCGGGGTGCATTACGAAGGAGGCAACCATAACCGACTAGAAAACACTGGCACATGTACTGGTGTCATAGCTAAATATGAAATGATTCAAAAGCTAATCTGTGTGTTCTTTCTGCCATTTATCTGGAAAAAAGGCTGGAATATTTAGTTGGTGAGAAAATACATTGATCAGCCATAACATTAAAACCACTGACTGGAGAAGTGAATAACATTGACCACGTTGTGACAATTCAATGATCTGCTGGATGTTTCATAGTACAACAGCAAGTACATTTCTTCACCGGGAAGATACCTTTAATAATAACTGTATTTGTTTTGAGCATATTTTTGGAGAAGGAGCAACTAAATTATACACCAATCTGCCAAAACATTAAAACCACTGACATAAAAAATATAAATATAAATATAAATATAACATTGACCATCTTGTGACAATACAATGTTCTGCCGGGAAACATTTGGACCTGGCATTCGTGTGGATGTTACTCAGACATGTAGCACCCACCTAGACCAGACCAGACACCCCCGCCCCATAACAATGACACTCCTTAATGGCAGCGGCCATTCCCAGCAGGATGCAGCCTGACACAGGTACACACACAAAAACGGTTTAGGAACAACTAAAAAAAATAAATAAAAAAACAGCACAAGGTGTTGTTCTGGCCTCCAAAATCACTAGATCCCAAACTGATCAAGTATCTGTGGGATGATCCACAGAGGCCCCTCCCCTCAACCCATAGGACCCAAAGTTAGTGGGAGCACTAACAATATTCTGTAGTCAGACACCACAGGACACCCTCAGAAGGCCCATGTCCATTCTCTGATGAGTCATAACTGTTTTGGAGGCACAAGGGAGACCTACACGATGTTAGTCATAATGTTATGCCTGATCAGTGTAGCTGTCAATGGTGCTGTTGTTAAAGGTGTCTATTACATCAATTAATCAGAAGGAGAAGGAGACTGAAAGCAAACCCAAGCAAAGGCCTGCAATAACAGTTTAAACAAAAGTAGTGTACAACTATTTTTGAGCCTCTATTAATCACAACGTGTGTGAAATTAAATTGGAAAGTCCACTTACCCACTCATATTGTACTATATAGAAAGGATAATGGGTTTTTCTTTTAGACCATAACACCATTGAACATAATCCTTAAGTAATAACATTATTTCTCCCCAGAACTCAGTCAACTCTAGAGGGATATATCACTTAATGACATATTTATTTATTTTTTTACATTAGAACAACCTGCGATGGTGAGGGTTAAGGTTAGTCTAATGCATCATGGACAGCTTTGAAAACATCAGCGCTCACAATTAATAACACTACTAAAATTAAAAGGTTTTCTCTTCTTTGGCTTCTTTGGCTTTATACTGAGTGTTGCATGGCACACAAGAGCTAAAGAAAGCACATATTATTGTGCAAGTGATCAATAAACACTATATAAAAAGCATATCATGTAATATTATTAGATTAAATCATTTTACATTGACATAAAATGTATTCAGATTCCTTATGTATCAACGGATGAAACATTGTGCATCCAGTCGGCCACAGTCTATACTTTGGAGTGTTAAGGATGATGATCCGTGTCCGTTGCACAGAATATTCAGTATTCATTACATTTCTTTTTCTCACACCTTGGTTTCAGGTTAACAAATACAGCAGGCCTTTGTGGGTGTATTAACGCTGAAAGGTTTAAGTCATGGATGTCTTACTGTAAAACCTTTTAATTTAATTCTTCCAGCACAAGAGTAAATAAATTACATTACTAAAGATGCAAAGGCTGGGAAGGAAGAGGGAAGAGGGGGGGTGGCAGCTGGTATTACCACTAGTGAGGGATAAGGTCAGTGGCAGAAATACCCACACCGAGTCTCTGGGGACAACCAGAGAAACATTCAAATCCTCAAATCTCAAATAAACACCTCTCTAGGGGAGTGAGGTACTTTTTTTTCCACATTTTTCCATCTCATTGCATTCAGTAGGCCTCCACCCATGGTTATTATTCACTGCTCATTATCACTGCTCTGATTAATAAGAGCAATTTCAGGGTCCCCTGGTATTAGAGGGGAAGAAAGGAGTGGTGTGTTTTCTGTTATAAACACACAATGAGTGTGCTACTTAGAATAGAAAAAAAAGGGAGGGGAAGCAGCAGGTGATATTTGCTTAAGCTCCTTATCCAAGTGCCTACAGCTTAAGGGGGCAAGGATTTCATAATAATTTCTCAACAAATAAGAAAAAAATGTGATGCGGTCGAGAGCAACTCAAGACCAAACTGTACAAGTCTGTCACAAAATGTGACTAGGTATGTGATCTGCACAGGTGTTTCATAGTACAACGGCTAGGGCATTTCTTCACAAGAAAGAAACTAATAAATATATTTGTTTTGAGCATATTTTTGGAGAATGAGCAACTAAAATATACACCAATCTGCCAAAACATTAAAACCACTGACAGGGGAAGTAAATAACATTGACCATCTTGTGACAACACAATGTTGTGCTATGAAACGTTTGGACCTGGCATTCATGTGGATGTTACTTAGACATGTACTACATACCTAGACCAGACCAGGCACCCCCACCCCATAGCAATGACACTCCTTGATGGCAGCAGCCATCCCCAGCAGGACACACACACACAAAAACGCACAGAACAAGGTGTTGACCTGGCCTCCAAATTCACTAGATGTGGGATGATCCACAGATGCCCCTCCCCTCAACCCATAGGACCCAAAGTCCCCAACTAACAATATTCTGTTGCCAGATACCACAGGACACCCTCAGAAGGCCCATGTCCATTTTTAAATGACTGTTTTGGAGGCACAATATACAATATATACAATATTAGGACCATATTAGGTCATAATGTTTCGCCTGATCAATTTATAAATAGGTGCACCAGTGTGATTCTCAAATGTGTCCCTACATACCCTACTATAAATGACCAGAATGGAAAGAACCAGCCTTCCTGTTTGTGTGAAAGTGTGTGTTAGAATGTGAGAAAGACAGCAAGACTGTGAAGCCGCAAAAATCTCCACAATCAGATCTTAACAACCTAACGGCGCGCACTATACTGTTCAGGCAGACCCGTTATCACCGATGGCCTGTGCTCTCCGACACCGTCACCTTCACACAGTCTTGTGGTGACAATAAAATGAGCTGTCGACGCTCACAAGAAAGACAATTCTCTTGTGCCCCAGTAATCCTAAAATTCTGATGAGTGAGACACTTCAGGTCAGCACACCAAACATTACTATTCCCAACGGCGGTGGGAACGGCTCGCACAGTGTATGTGGCTGTAGGCTATATACTGCTCTAACTGTGGTCAAATAGCCATAAAGTGTACAAATAAAACCTCATTTACTGCAAGGATAAAGCTGAAATATGAAGAATGATGCAAATCCATGGATACTTTGGAAGTATCACTGATCATTAACTGATACATGAAAAAAGAAAGTGAAAGAAAACATGACAATGTAATAGTCTGTTTATTTAAATTGTGTTCCTAAATTCAGCCTGGTGCACTGGAGCCTTTGAGTGCCACTTTACCCTGGCGCTAAATAAAAATGATCCCAAGATAACCTGAAGAAAATCCCATAGCACATTTTCCTGCACCTTGAAATAAAGGATAAAGAAAAGCATGGCTCAAAGATGTTGAGGCAGACAAGATATTGAGAGACAAAGATCAAGTGTAATGGTGATGAAAGCGTCACAGAGATGCAGAACTCCTCTAACATGGCCCTTGAACACCTTCATGTTTCAAAGACGTCGAAACAACTCGTTTTCTCCGTAGCCTCGTTCTCGTAGCTTGATGTAGCGACAAAAAGCAGGAATGCTCACGCTGCCCTTGTTTAAGAGAGCATTTGATTTTTCTTATAGGCATTTGCGAGGTGTAAAAAGAAAACTTGCTGTGAAGTCACCTTCAAAGAACGGCCCCGGTGCCGAGGAATTACAAAGCTAAAATAGTTTCTCGGGGAGGAGGCAGCGATTCTATTATTCTTTAAAATGCAGCGCAATGGCTTTTATGAGAGTGTGGAAAAGCCATTTGAGAAGCAGGTCAGGGGAGTGAGCAGCTTGGCCCTGAGCACATTGTGTCTTATCCCTCTCCATTTCCACCACCTTGTCCCTGAATAATGGGCAGACCTCGTCACTGCTCCCGGAGGCTAATGGCTTCTCATGGAGGAGAAATCAACACAGAAATACCTCCACGGGTAATCCGCCTCTTTAACCAGCAACATGCCACGCATCCAGGCCTACTGTGTTCAAAATAGCATCAGAGAAATAAGAGATTCCATCCCTGTGGGATACCGCCTTAATATGTTCGGTGAGAGAGGCTGCAGAAAATACATGGCAATCTCCCCGGAAATTCAGCTAGCTCAATACCTTCTCCTATTATTCTGAGATTCTCAAGAATTTTGGTGACATCTGGTGTCAAACTTATAGGTGGTTAAGGCTTCTGCGCCAGAAATGTGACTACCACAAGAGATGTGATTGGTCCGCTTGGTAGTAGCGTGTTTCTGCTTAGTATTTCCGGCTGCTTCTCCATCTCCGCAATTTTCAAACTGATTGTTTTGTATCAATTATGATGGAAGACATAAAGGAAAGATTAACTGAGGAGGCTTGGAGATACAAACATTTGCATGACTCGTCTTCAATATTTCGGCAAACGGATCAGTTGCCATTGTTGAAAGTGAAGCAGGAAGTAGAAACAAAAAGTAACCCGACTGGCAGCGCCGACTAGTGCTTGGGAGGTGTTTTTACAGAGCGAGCCATGTCTTGCACCAGCGTTTGCTACGTGCGTAAGTTACGACGTCCATGTCCCCCGGTACCTTAAATGAGCCTTTAGAGGGACAGCTAACTAAAAAAGTTGGCTGGAGAAATGGTTTTCATTTTCAGTCAATATTGCAAAAAACCTCTGAGTTGCCACCTGATTCAACTGGTTGAGAAATGTGCAAGTAGGATGAGAAAAGAACACAGACCTGTACCTCTCATGCACACATGTAATGAAACAAGATTGTATAAATGGAAGAAAGTTTTTAAAATCACATGGGCCCTGCACACTATGCACGTAATTGCAAGTACACAATTTACAAATAATTACAGCTAAATATAGCTGCAGCTAATAAGAACTCAGCTTTAGGCATATTTTAGATGATGAATTATTGAACCACTCTATATATTGTTGGTGAAACTTATTGGTGAATTTGTGTGTGTGTGTAGGTGTGCATGCGTCCCAAGGCAACATAACTATTCCATAACAGAAACTTCACTTGCAGTTTGTGAATTAACATGATCCGGTTAAGGCTACACCAACCACTTGAGGTGAAATATATCACTGCAGGGATTAATGAAAGGTCAACATCATCTCATTAACAGCTGATAAATATCAAATGCAATCAACGCAGTGGAAACAGACGCACGCCTCCGCTGCTTTTCCTGTGACTGAACGCGCCGACCACGCTGCACAAACTTCCCATTAATCCACAGCAGCGCATTCACAGAGTATCTCCATGCACTTCAATTGAACAAACTGCTGGCATTATCTAAAAGAGAGAGGGAGCATGCAAAACAGCAATGCGAGTCAACAACAATAATTAGTAACAACAGGAGTATGTGACTGCAGCGATCGTTCTGACCAGCTTGAAAGGTGTCTAAACAGGGGGAGTAGAAGGAGAAGTCACGGATAAGACGGTATTCCTTTAATACCACTTAGACGGAGCTTCTGATGTGTAATTTACCCTTCCACCATCTGTCAATTCAGATTGAGGCTATCTGCTAAAACGCGACAGAAATCTATTTGTCTGATAAAGCCGCTCTACCTCGAGCCGGCGCGACAAAGCGATGGAAAACGGAAGCAAATAGGAGAGGGTCAGTAAGCATCTGTGTCTTTCTTTTCACTTGTGACGAAGCATGAACGTCTAACTTTTATTCAGATTGTTTTTACAACGAATAAGCAAATTAGGAATTTGTCTAATTCAAGCTTTTTTAGATGCAATTTGTGCAAATTTTAAAGCTTCCATGTATCTCAATAACAGTGGAGAGAGAAGAGGTAGTACAACGATTATACAACTAGAAGAAGTACAGGTACAGTATTTATCCATGATACAAAATCTTCTGTGGTGCAGGCGGTCCTGTCACGACTGATGATCAGTGCTCTCTCACGCTGTCATACTCACACAGTCTTGCTAAAACTTATATTCTTGTTTTGGTATAAACTGTGCAAACCGAGCATCATTTAATGCAAGAATAAAGCTTGCAATATGTAGAATTATGCCTATGCATGAAAAGAAAAAGAAAAAGTTTTATCTTATGTGATTACCTTTAAAGCTGTATTCTTACTTTTTGCTGAGTCACTAATCGGTACCAAAAGGGGGGAAAAACAAAATGCAATGTAATGATCCGTTTACTTAAATTGTGTTCCTAAATTTAACCTGGTGCACTGGAGCCTTTAAGTGCTTTTTTGCCCTGCCTCTACTCCAAAATCATCACTTTTTTTTTTAAATAGTAAAGTGAATAATTTTGCAATTTAAAAAACAATAACAATTCTGCACATTTTAATGCAAATGATCTCAATGATGGTGATAATTGAAAAAATAATAAACCCAAAATGACACACAATTAAAAAAGTGTTAACTCATAAACCCTCCTAATAACAGTGGTCTCCAAAACAATGAAAAACTATAGGCAAATTGAATGTTTAGAGTCAGAGACAGACACTAAACAGCTAATTTTGTTGCCCACTAAACACACACTGATATCGGCTAATACATGGGTGGCCTCTTCATCCCTCTAGGGGCAAATAATCCTACGGATGAGGTCAGTTTCACACTTGTGCCTGCTCCAATGTCCACAAACGCACAAAAATACAGCCGCACATATGCGCCCGCACAAAGAAAGCTCACACCCCGACTTCACACTCGCTGACTTGAGGCGAAACAGGTGGGTTTAATGCCAGAATCTCATCTTTCACAAAGGCCGCACAAGGAGTCCGCCGGAGATATTACTTTCATATAATTCTATCGATAACACAATAAAAAGGAACGGAAATTAAATGAAAGTTCCAGAGAAGTGCTTTGACCGGCAATAATGTTGATCTCCATCCGCCCGGTTTACTAAAGTAGGTATTCTTGTCGCCTCTAAATATGTGACAAGCTGGGGGCGGCCAGAAGTATTTCACTTCTCCGCAGTGGCTGCTGGACAGTTTAGTGGCCAGCTGGATGATAACGCAAATAAAATAATTTCAAATTATCCATAACTTACCCCATTTTCTCTTTCATATATAAAATACACACTAAATATGGAGCTCTTGTTTTATCTGAAAGGACTCTAGTTGGATGGAAATAAAGCGTCACGATAACTGATGCTTCAAACTCTGTACATTACGCTCTTTTTATATGCAATTTCTTTTCCCAGTTCTAACCTGGAAGTACTGCTGCACTATTTTATTTCACCGTGTTCTTTGTATCGTTCCAGTAAAAAAACAAACAAAAAAAACTGGATCATTATAATGCATTACTGAGTCACCAGTAGAACTACAACCCTGACATTTTACGACCCAGTTTATTTAGTTTATATTATACACAGGTGCCTGAAAAATTAAAATTCACACCATAAATACACACAATGCTACAACACTAACTATGTGCAGTGTTCCCGTCGACTCTCTATCCGTGCCGGTTACTTCCCTCAGTCACAAAGAAGGTACAGTCTGGCACTTAGTGGGGCCCTGGTGCATTTTACATCAGTAGATTCATTGAAATGACATAGCTAGTTAGAGACCAGACATCATCTAACATCAAAGTGTCTCGTTGCTAAGGGACCATCTGTTTCATAATGTACTCCACTGAATTGGAATTCTGCTGCATATGCAACAGAATTATAAAGCCGCACGAGTCTGAGCGCTCGGCTTTTAAATATTTCAAGTGTTAATCAAAAATAATGCCGTGGTGTTTTGTCAAATGCAGAAAGTAGGATCATTATTTCCTATTCCTGATAACGAACAATCCAGCAATCAGTGCGAATATACGTTCCCTGCAGCATATGGTTCCCATTGAATGGTTTACTGAGAGGAGCTGAAGCAGGAAATCATTGACTTATTAAGATGGACGAACAATCTGTCAACCGTAGTTTTTACTGAGCAGCAGTTTTTTTTTTTTTTTTCTGAAAAGCAGTTTTGAAGCTCTGCATCGTGGCTCTGGCTGTCCCCATCCACTCAACTCAGAGTTAATCCAAAATTAGGCAAAGAAGTGGAGTGTAAGTAGAGCTGAAATGGGCAGGTGACACCTACACAGGCAGCTAGCAACCTGAAATGGCATCCACCTCTTACTGAAAGCGGCCATCCTTTATTTATGCATAACTTTAATGCTTAATTCAATCTCAGGAAAAAGCTGAAATTACCTATGCAGAGCAAAACTATTTTTACGTGAAAGATTTTATTTCGGCTGCTTTTACGCAAGGCATTGTTTGAGTCAGCCTCTAGTGGCCGTTTGAGGAACTGCAGCTTATTTTTGGCAGTTTTTTCACTCAGTAACATAATAGAATAATCTCAGATGTCATTATTTATTTATTTTTTGTCTAAATGGTGCGTATTAGCTTCATTGCGTTTCAGATGTGATGAGCTATACATATTTCAAACAAGTGCTTTTCATTTCAGTGCTATGCTGGGTAAACAAATATTCTGCAGGTTGAAGTGGTGACATAACCTGACAGCATGAAGCGTCTTATAATCCCCATGTGCATGGCAGAAAACCAGAGTGCTGCTCTCATCCTCTTGATCAGAAAACAACACTGTGTGCATCCTAAATTTCCTCTACTGTTTTGACAATCAGTCTGAGTAGCCACACACAATAAGACTGATGTTTATTTCAAAAGAAATCAATGTAAATACCTCTGGGGAACTTCTTCAAGCATACGTGTCTTCTGACAATACGTCAGATGTTTTCATTTGATCTGCTCTCCATCCCACACACCACAATCAGAACCGCAGGCACTCGTCTCACCAGCTGCTCTTTTTTTTTTTTTTTTTTCCAGTGCGCATTTAGCCCTTGAGTCGTAGGTTTTAAAGTCCTTTCTTATTCAAGAGTATTGACGCATCTTGACTGCATCTTTAATTCCATTACCTGCCCCGAGTCTGTGCTTTCAGATTTCCCATGATAGGCAATTAGCAGTGATGAAAACAGATATTAGATTTTTCTTTTTCTTTTTTTTGGTAAATGAGGAAGAAGCAACATTCACCTTGGACTCAACAACGTGAGGCAATATGTAAAGACTGATTATAAGGGAAATTAATTCTGATGTAGGAATACATAAAAATAGATAAGTCACTGAGACCAACCAACATATTATACATATCTATATGATTTAAACCAAACTTAGAATTTTGCTGGTGTTAAGAGAAAAACAGTAGGATTTGAACCCCAACATGATACCGTGTGGTGTTATGTGAATTGTAATGAGAATGGCTGTTTAAGTAAACACAGTGGAGAAAAAACATTCACTATTTTGACATTCTCTTTTATGGATATTACCACTACAATGTTAAAGATAACAGTTGGGTTTATTAAATTAATTATAATCCCCGTGTATTTTTTATTTTTATCTTTTGTTAGCCATTTGGACAGTATTTTACAGACTTAATGTCAACTACAACGTTTCATTTAGTGGGAATCTCCGTTTTATCCATCAGGTCCCAGATTTCATCCACGGCTCGTCTGAAGAAAAATGCTAATGGAGTCATTACTTGCGGTCTGACGGAAACAATTTTCCAGGGATGATGAATTAAACAATGTCTCCTCTTGTAGCGGGACTTTGGACGACCTCCGAAGCGCAGAAACACAGCCACGGGTCAAATGTTCATCTAAGTTCAAATTTGCCGTTTTATTTCACACCGCAAGGTGAGTGGGCGGTTGAAAAGTCTTGAATTATACAGGGAATGGGGTAGTTTGGCGTTATGAAAAGTCTTTGTGGTTTTTTAATTGCAGCTTTTAGAAAGACAACCCGGGCGTTACTACAGAACCCTCGTAGCTTTGTTTCAAGGCTTCATGCAGACGTCTTTATTTAGCTGGATGTCATTCATTTCAATTTCAGCTCATTCTGTCCTGTATATTTAATTATTTATCCCTCTGGTTGTGAAATTAATGTCATTATATCTCCACCCACGCATCATCACTCTCGAAACACGGCGTATACTTTCCATAGAGGAGTTAACGTGATTCTGTAAGTGAGAAATCAGTATTTGATTGGCAGCAGTGCGAACTAGAGATGAAGATGTGTTATTAACCCTCAGCGTGACATCCTGCTACGATCGGCGCACTACTAAATATTAAAGCAACAACAGCCTGAGAACACAAATCCTTTGCATTTATTAGCTTTATATCCCCAGGGCTCACCTATATTATCACACAGGTCATATTCGTTACTCAGTGTGTGCATGAGTGTGTTTGTGTGTGTTTTTCCATGGGGCTGTGCAAGAGTATCCAATGACACATCAGTGACCCTGCAACAGCTGTTGAACAACCGTCACCGTCAGATAAGCGCACCAGCGGGACTCTAGACAAAAGACGCTAATGGCAGGCAAAATATAAGGCCTTAATCAAATGGAGTCTTTTCATTTTACTGCACATCAAAGAACAATTCTCTAACAGCAACAAATGTGCTCTACGTTTGAACTGGATTTCAGATCTTCCAAATCTTTGAGCCAAATCTTGAGTTAAGCTCTGCCTATCAAAAATGATGGGAAAGGAAAAAAATAAATCAATACAAAATCTTCAAGCACAGTGTATAAAATGATAGGTAAACTGTATTTTTTCAGAGACAGCAGAGATGGTAGCATTGTAGATGTGTCTCAAGTCTTTAGATCTCAGCCCGGAGAACCATTACCCATTCCTTGTCCATCCTCCGGGGCTCCGAGGGCTGACCGGGCACACCGAGGTGACAGAATCAGGAGGAAAATGAGAAAAATAATTGGAAGGTCAGATTTGATAATGGCCACTCCAGTGAAAAACAAGCCCTTAATTGGTATAAGGGCCATTTGGTGAGTTTTCAAGGTAAAATGTAAAAGCACTCATTATCCTTTCCTCCTCGCAGAAACTGACGCTGCCTCACAGGCTACGGTTTGAGATCGCTTCCGCCTTCTTTCACGGCGCTGAGCCACGACACAAGGCTCCCCGGCTTTTTGTTTTGACCCGCGCTCAGCTCTAATGAGTCACGGAAAAATCATTAGAGCGTGTTGCATGGAAAATATTTAAGGTGAGAAGTAAAGTTGCATTTGAGAATAGCAGGTGTCAAAGTAATTACGTCGTCTTGTTTTGCTTTTCAAGTAACAAGTTGAAATGTCACCTTCCTGTTAACTTTTCTTCCTTACATCTCTCGGTTAAACTCATCAGGTTGCAGCGAGGATACTCGGCTGTATAGTGGGATTGAGAACATAAAAATCTTTTTCTCTCTGACTGTGAATCCCACTAAAGCCCTGGTATCACCTGCGAGGGCTGGGAACTTTGAGAGTGCTGCGCAGCAGAATGAGTGTCACCCTGCAGGATGAGTCCTTTCATCAAGCTTCCCTCTTACTCTGACCCTGCCATCTGGGAAAACAGATGATACTAATGAGGGACGGCTTCTTGTCTCCTGGCGCCCAACACACACACACTGCTCCTATTGTGCTACACTGTCCCCGCTGCCCCCTGGGAGTCACAGACACTGCTCTTTGCATAAACACACTCACAGTTATGGACAAAAGCAGGTAGCCTCTGCAGGAGAAATGGCAAGGGACTGTTTGACAGCGTGGCTATTTGACGCTTCATGAGGAGGCATCCAAACTTTTCATTCAACAAGTTGTTGTAACATAGCGGGCAATTGCACAGAGAGGACTTTTTATGCTTCCGTGAGGTATTTTTAAAACAAATCTGACAGTGACGGTGGATGTGTGTAGGGTAGGCAGTGGGGGGGCTTGCTCAGCTTTAGATTGGTTCAGTAGGAGCTGGAAAGGAGCGACCTCTCTGAGATGTGGGGGTCAGACAAGGCTAATTAGTCTGCAGCGGCCCCTCAAATTTCTGCCCTGGGATATTAATGAAGTGATCCATAGGAAAGCAGCTGCTCACCACACAACCCTTCCACCCCACACCCACCTTCCAATCTCAACAACTTACTGCAACCTCCATTCCCCTAGCCCCCCTGCTGCTCTGCGACTCCACCTAGGAAGGGCAACGCTGTGCCAGGGAAGGAGCCCATACAGCTCCCCCTGAGAGCATGACAGCTCCCGATCGATGGCCCCCGGAGCAGGAGGTGGGTGAGCAGAGGGGGTAGCGCGTGCAGCTGTGCGTGTGTCGCAATGCCAGGAGAGGGTGACAACAACCTGGCTTTGTGTCCTACATCAACAGAAAAATAATGTTTCCTCCAGGACGAACACAATGGTTTGAGGAATGGTTGTCTTGTCTCCATATTTTATCTATTTCTGCCTCCCTGTTGTGTATCTGAGCCTCGCTGTCATGAGTAACTAGTGAGGTTCAGCTTATTAGAGTCTTCACTGGTAGATTTACTGAAAAGCTGCCATCACAGGCGGGATGTTTTCCCATCATTTGTTCCATGTACAGACAGTCCATGCAGCAAAGAACATGTCTTTCACATTTCATGAAAAGCCTTCCTGGAGAACGAATATCACAGGGAATGAGACACAAGGAAATAGAACAATACGCATCTTTTTTTTTCCCATGACGAACCTTTCGAGACAGAGAATAAACAGACTGGCTGTCAGTCTAATTTAGAAAAATTCACACCTATCAGCTCTTGTTCCCATCAGAACGTCCATACATCAGTGAGTACGAATCAAAAGACAACGCTCTGATCTTAACATCCCACACAGCGACCTGAAAAGAAGAAGAGGCCTCTTTAAATTTTTCATCGAGTATGTGCAAAGTAGAAAATTGCAGCTCAAGTCATTTTATTTAGGTCTTTTGAGACCAACTAGCTATGATGAACAAAAATCAAAGGCGACCATACTTTCCTGCCTTAAAAATAGATGAATTTCAAGTTATACTGTACCTACGAAGAGCTTTTCATTAAAACTAACTCAGCTACTCGTCATGGCACAGTTTCAGTCTGGATCCTCTCACTCATCAAACTGTTGTGTTTCTTGGACGGTGCGGTACACAGAACACTTGCGGCAAGAGTTGAGCCTCTCAGGAAGCACAGCCTCTCTGGTTGTGAGCCGCCTCAACAAGCCAGCAGCTTGGGAGTAAGAGCTGCCAGAGAGGTTTAATTCAGGGCAACACGGCCCCTGACACATCTGTAGAGCAGTAGCCACTGAGGCTCGAGAGGAACGACGGGCAGCTAGCGGAATAAACAGCACAACCGATAAAACACAATTAACACATTATCCATTTCAGATCACAGCTAAACTAATGGAATTCATTAGTCTATTAATAATATAACTGGTGTCAACTGCTGTTATTGGAAGAGCTGGGTATCGATTCAAAGCTCACGGCAGTTGTTGCATCTTTCAGAACAAAATGAGACATTTAATACAGTATGAATTATTACAGAATTTAATTTGCATCCCTCCTTTTCATCATCACTTGTGTCCGACGATATCAGCACGCTAGCAAATTGATTTTATTTCACTTAAACAAATGTCCTTGAATGAAGTGCAAAGGGGTTAATATTCGCAGTGGAGAGTTTTTCCCTCTATAGGCAGGGACGTCATTTTTGCCCGCGCAGGTTCAGGTCTACGGAGATGCATTTAACAGCATGAAACCTGTGTCTCGTTACGTCTCTGACAGCTTATTCCGCGCACATCCAGTGTGACTGCAGGGACACTTGAGACGGAGCTGAAGGCCAGCGGGCCGGCGTGCATGAGAGCGCCTCTGCAGTTGAAGGTGAGTTGTTGTGGGGGGGGTCACTGTATGAATACCGAAGGAGTCACATGGGTCCACAGGTTCTGAATCAATGAGTCTTTCACCGTGGTCATGATGGAAATGGATATGCAAAGAAACCTCCAATTCCTCTGAGGGGCAGGGATAACAACCTTAACATTTTAAGCTGTTAAATAATGTTTTAAAAGTAATGCAGATGGTGCTGCTACTCTTGAGCGCTCATGCGGACTACATAAACATGTTTTTTTTTTTTTCCCCGCGTCTCCTGTGTCATAACAAAACGTCTCGTCAAAAGACAGCGGTGGATCAGCCTTCTGCTATGAACACTATAAGTTTCTTCGGATCGTCTACTTCCAATCTGTGAGTAAACAATTGCCAATGGCATCTAGTAATGACACATTTTACAGATGTCGTGCACTGCCTTCCCAGAAGCACTTTCATTACGGCAGGGTGTCAAAAAATCTGACCTCTTCCCTCTTTCATCTTCACACCTCTTAATGAACAGTCACACTCCCTGAACCGTTTCCTCTTGATTGACTTCTACCTTTTCTCTGCCTCTGCACTCTGCCATGATGGAAGCAGTGGTCAAATCCCTGATGAGAGGGTTAACCCTTGGCTGGCTCTGATTTCCTAGTAAACAGCGCTGGGTCTGTGGTTCATGAGTAATTGAACACTATCGATTTTAAGGTCTGGGGGTGACAATAATGAGGTCACATATTAGGCGACAGCAAACACAAGCTGTGAAGACAGCTTACTCCACGGTGACACACACACACACACACACACACACACAAGCGCTCAAGAAGAAATCTTTTCACCTACATGCTCCGTGATAGCATCACTATCCACTGTCTTTGGCAGCACTTGCTTTTGCTCTCCTTATCTGCCTTGCTGTCAATACAGACAGCCCTCTGCTCCACTGGGGGCATGGGGCGGTATTGACATTCAGCTCAAACCCACAGCTCTGAGTGGAGTCCAGGGTGTTGCGCATGAATTATGCATGCCCTGACGCCAGGGTGCTGAGCAACACCAGTGCCATCATAATTGAAACAATTGAAAAGACAATACCAGATGGGTCAATAATTAGACAGCAGGAGGGGGAAACTTGATCCGGACGCTCCCCTGCTTGCCCTGCCAACCTAACCACCACGCACATGGAGGGGACCTTTACCGACACGTCCTGGTCCCCTTCAGTGCACAGCCTCGTGCTGCGTGACACGCTGGATTGTGTGTGTACGTCTGTGAGAGCAATTATTTAGAAAGGATGCCTCAGATTTTCACAGGGAGATCACTTCTCACACAATGCTGCGGTAGCGGCAGCTCGTTCCCAATTAAAAATTTAACATGCTATGTTTGGATTTTTCAAAGTTTCCATAGAAGTGCTGGATAAATAAACTTCATGGATCAGAAACAGTCCTGTTCCTTTTGTCAAGACACTGTCGCCTTGGATTAGATCTGTGACGTTTCATCTGTGTCCCTTGCTTGGTGGAAAACAGAGGAAGGTGACTGATCCTTCCCTCCAGCCCTGCACTTTCATAAATCCATACTGAGAGCTCCCAGCAGATCCATTACACTCGCTGGTCTCCTGGCCAGAGCAACGACTCAAGGTGATCACCATAAAACTACTCGTCACAAAGCCATTTCTCACCTTGCAACGCCTTTAAAACAACCTGGGAAACAGAGGCGGCTGGATGGCGAGAAACACCAGCACCTCGGGCCAACACATGTCATAAACACTTATAAGCAAACGTGTCCCAGTTTACTGTGGTCAACAGTCAGTTAAGAGTTGTTAAAATAAGTCATATGCAGTTAAATGCTGTGGGCATTGATTGTGTGTGATTTAACAGCCAACATACAGGATGTGAGTTAGATTTGATATTGTTTAGTTTAAATACTTACATTTTCAAGATTCAGTCATAAACCTCCGGCATGTGTGATTATTTTCCCCATGCCATGCTGTGTTTGGTCGCTGAGGTGCAGAGCTAAATTACCGTAGAGGAGAATTACTTAATTATTTTGAAACGGCTTCGAGACAAAAGGCTGCACAGGTTGTTTCATGTCAGGGTGGCTGCGTGAATAACCGCAAGGTCAGGGAAATAGAAAGAAAATGAATTAAAGGTTAGAAATTCAAACAGCCTCGGGCCATAAAACATACGCACAGGTATACAAACTTTAATTTCCTGGGAACATATTGATTGAAACTGCACTTAACGTGAGGCAGAAAGAAATTTTGGAACTTATGGAGTCTCATTTCCGTATTTCTCCTAAGTGGTGCCCCTGAAGGAACACACAAGCTCCTGTGTATTGGTCCCGTACCCCATTAGGGTTTATAGAGAGCCATATGTACTTTTATGGGAAGGTTAATGGTTTTTAAGGGCCGCAGCGCAGTTCTAAATCCACAGCATTAAACCCACGAATGGCGACCAGGGATACACATTTAGGACACATGATTATATTTTGGAATGAAATAAACCAACGTCTCCATCCGCTCGTATCTTCAGCAAAGAGATTCTGGCATGTAAAGAAAAAAATAAAAAAAAGAAGAAGAATATAAAACCTGTCAGCGTTTACAATCTTAAAAGCCTAATGAGCAGAAGTAACCATAGCAATTTAGTGAAAAGAACATCAAAGACTAGGGAGCAACTATTTAGGCAGGCTGTATTCATGCATAATTAGCTGTGAAAATGGCACTACAGGAGTCTGCTACTCCCTGTTCTTAATTAGTTTTTATCCTTAGTCTTGGATGAAAGGTAAACAAAGCCATCAGATTAAAAACTTCGCTTTTCTTCTCGAGACAACACCGCTGTCAACTGCGCAGACATGCGAGCGTTACCCGTAAACCGTGCACTATTGTCCCCGAGGAATGAGTGGCAGTGTTCTGGGTTGGTCTCAGTCACAGTACCAGGAAGCCCGAAGCCCTGCTTAACACTACAAAGCTGTTGTTGTAGCGAGACAGTCAATCTTCAAAATAGAGCATATAATTAAAATTTGAATAAAAACAGCTAGATGAGGAGGGGGATCAGTGTTAAAGCCAAAAAAAAGAAAAAAAAACAAATTCATTTGGTTATGCACTGAGTAGCCTCACTCTGCAGCCATCTTTACTTTGCAACCACATTGGTTTACATGTTAATTTCTGGTGTATTGATATGGTCTGCAGAACATTAACACCACACCCATTAGTATTCTGTTTAGCAAGATGCAAAATGGTGACAAGAACAATATTTCCTCAAAGTCCTGGTCATGTAATGTGTATGCCAGTTAAGCATACTGAACATTTCTACTGCTTTAATTTAATAAATTCAACAACATAACCATGCTGTTTTTGTGTTACACTGTTATTTCTTGACTCTCTCTTTCAGTCATGGTTGGCGTATGTGTGTGGGGTCCGTCGCCTTTAAATCCCGTACATCTGTCTTAATGTATGCGTACAAACGTTTCGATATAAAAGCCCCGTCCAGAAATGCGCTCTCAGTTTTCAGTCCAGTGAGATGACAGAGGGCTTTTAACAAGGCTTTGTATAAAAATGTATGATGAGTTAGTATAAGAATTATTAGAAATAAAAGCCTGTTATGTTCTGCATTGGAGGGAGACAAAGGTATTGGTCACTATTTGAGGAAATACAGGTAGTTAGGATAAAGTCATATTTGTTTTTGACATTTAGGTTTTCTCAAGGATTGAGTGAAACTGTGAGATGGTGAAACAACTGAGACTTAAAACAATCACTATCCACAACTATTTTGTGAGTTTTTCTCACTCTACACAATATATTTCCCTCCTACCACTGGCTTACAGAAACCTGCTCACTACACTTAAACATGAGGTAAGTGCTCCTTTAATGTGATGATGACAAACAGTAGCTGTTTTTATATTTTGCGATCTGAAGCCGTGGTCAACATCCAACCCCAAATTCAACACTAAATCCGAATTTCAAAAATGTGTCAGACTTTGGCAGCCACAGCGCTCGAGTAGTGACGGCTCTCTATGTGTGTGTAAATGTGCCACCACTGGGTGATGAGGCCTTTATAACGGCAGCCTTCATTAAGGCTGGCTTACTCACGGACAGATGGGAGCTGTGTGTGATGGGAAGGCAGGACTGCATTAGAGCTGCTGCCACATTCCACTTCAAACCTGACCTTCCACTGGTCCCACTTTATCTGCCACCCACGGGCCCCCCTCCTGATGCATCACTGTCATTCAGTGGCTCAGGAACGCCTTGATGCCCCCCCCTTCCAATCTCAGTCAAACAACCTGCCCACCACACAGGCTGAGGCTGCTCCTGCACCCCATTACTCCAAAGGCCTCTCACCTCCTATTTTCTACCATTTTTGGGAGAGACCACCACATTTTCTTTCTGCTAGTGTTTACCCGATCAGTCATGATGACTAACCCCCTCCCCACCACCACCACTTCTAGTTTCCTGGTGATGAATGACCGTTGGCCGTCTCACTGACAGCTAGGCAGCTGATGCCACATAATTACAGTATCACCGTTTAGGCAAAATTACCAAATTACTCCAGTCCTCAAGAGGCCCAGAAGACTGACAGCCAACAAAGGAAACACAAATATCTAAAAAGAGCGGGACAGAGAAGAGTACTTGGTCTTTACAGATGAGCAGCGAAATTAGGTTTGCTCTGTTCTTTCAGAGTGCACCCATTACAGCCAGTGAGAAGCCAGAGAGCAAGATGATTAGTCTGGAGACAGTTTTTCTCTCATAAATAATGCTTGAAAAACAGCTGGCCTGTCCTTGATATCCGATTATTAATTCATATTGAAAATGCGGAGGGTATAATCATAAACAGCTTAGAATTTCATCCTAACAGCAAGGTCTGATCATTAGCTTTACTGGATTAAAGATTTAGTACTTTTGCAAATTAAAAAATATCTATATATTCTGAAAGTCTCTCAGCTCGATTTAATTCTTTCTTTGATTTGCACTTTTAACAATAAAGGTTATCATTACAGTAAACAAACAAATTGCAACTTAAATTTACTTACCGCCAGTGTAAGTGACAGGTGAGTGGCCGAGGTACCAGACAAAAACACTAAAACAATCAAGTCGGCCTGAGAAAGTCTGTGGTAGACCCCGTCTGGTAAATGGAGTGTGCATGAAGAGCTGGAGTGACATTTATGATGTGAGTGCTAACAGTGAGCAGCAGAGAAGATGTTGACTTAACACCGTGTGTGTGCGTGTGTGTGTGTGTGTGTGGCTGGGAGTGTGATGGCCACCAGGGTTGAACTGAGTCCCTCTAATTTATCTGCTACAACAAAGGATGGCTTTCACTCCAGCCTTGAATCAGAAATGAGGAGGAGAAAAAAAAAAAAGGTACAGTACAGTCTGTTCAGCTGTTTTCCATTTTAGCCATTTCAAGTGTGAAAAGCGGTGTCAAAATAACTGCTTTTTTAAAAAATGTATTTTAGCGTTAAAATATTGCAAGCCCTCTGTGAGCTGAGAAGATTAAATAAACCCTTCTAAAAAATTAAATTTTCATTATTTCGACCATTCCTAAAATAGTAAAAGTGTGAAGTACGAGGCAATAAACAGACACAAAAAAATCTAATGATTTATTATTCTCTAGATGAATTTTAACACTCAAGTCAAACCAGGACTCGCTAAGTATCCTCCTTTTCCTAATGCTGCAGAACGCTTTAACTACACAATAAAATCCACAAAAGAGACAAAAGAGTGAAACGTGTTTGTCAAAGCGGCTCTTCAAAGACACTTAAATCCTGCCCTGTAAACAACAAACGGCAGCCACATTAACAAATTACGGGCTGTCCGACGGCCTCCGAAAGCGGCGGCCCCGTCGCATGTGACGGGGCGGAGACTACTCTGATAAACAAGCTCGGCAGAATGATAATGTTCAAGGGGGTAATTTAATCAGAATGAGCTATATGTCACTTACTAATAGTGGGTACTTTGCTGTGATTTATCCGTGTTTGCTGAGTGGAAAGAGACGGAACAGACGGCCCGGTCTCCCAGATTAAATAGGGCATGGGAAAGATTCCTCATGCTATCGGGGAGAAGAATTTATCACAGGCAGATGATTAGTATTATTAGCACAGGTGCAGATACTGTAAACACCAGAGACTCCCGTTTTGTACTGAAAGAGAGCAGCAGATAACGAAGGAGGTGGTGAACTGAACTGGGGTGCGTCTCCCAAAGGTGTTTTGTATAACTATGGTCCTGTAAGTTCCACTGGAGCTTGCACCGATATTACTGAGAATCTGGTGCAGGAACAAACATCTGAAGCTGCTATCACAAGTTTTGGATGTCTGGAAGCAGGAATTATAATAAAAAGAAAGAAAACTTCTTTTAAAAGCTATTAGGTCAAATAATTATGTTTTGATGACTCAAGAAGCACATCCTAGGAAATGCTGCTTAACAGAATTGATGATACATGCTGATACTTATTTCTCCATAGATGCTTGCAAGAGTGAATTTGAATTATCTCGGTTGATAACCTTGAATTTTGCTCTGTAACATCCTGTATACATAATTATACAGAGTATTATCTTGAACTACACAACCTATTTCCTCTTAATTAGAGCCATAAAGCACAGACATTAACAGAGAAAGACATAGCGATTGCAACCTATTGATCTAGTCCGTGTGCTCGACGGACCGTTGGAACTGTATTGCTGTGAATTGCAGCGGTGCCAATTCACAAAGTCCCACGCACACAGATAAAGACTTCTGGTGTTCTCAAAAGAGACCACATCCTTGCTTACAGTAACATAAGTTGCTATAGACAGAGTATGGATTCAGAAGCGCGGAGAAGAAGCCAGTCACGGATCTCCAGCTGAGTGTGCTAAAAACAGTCAGCGTCCAGTCTTAGATAAAAGAGTAATCAAAGGTCTGCCAGCGCCTCAGCGCTTCACGGATAAGGCTGCGTCTTCCAACTATCAGAGTGGAATGTGCGGAAGAAACAGTCCAAAGGCAGGAATGTCCCACCCCGAATCTGAAAACAGATTTGTGTGTCAGGACTTCTCTTTCCTTTTAATCATCTCATGACTCCTCAGAAGGATCTGAGGAGCTTTTCTGTGTATGTGAAGTATTTCAAACTAGCTCCAACTTTGTCTGTGAAGGTTCTCAGTCATCCAGATCATGGTATATCCAAAAAGCATTTAAGAAAGGGAATTGGACTTTTTCTTTAGAAGACGTTTTGCCACGGATCCGAGTAGCTCCTTCAGTTCTAAGGGACTGGTGGGAAGTTTGAGGTTTAAATAGGAAACTCTGTGGGTGTGAGAAATTGCTTGACTTGTTTCTGTAACGACCACAAACTGGCAGGACTAGTGTCCAATATACTTGATGATACTTTCCTGTTGTTGATGAGGGACTGTTTGTCCCTGTCCTCTTTCCCTATGAATGGTGCTCTAATAACCCGAAATCAGTCAGAGCCTCCAGTCTCAAGGCGTGAATGGGGTTGAACCTTCTTGGGGACAGAAGTTAAGACTGTATTGTAAATTGATGGCAGATTAAATCTCAGTCTACCTCCTCTGTTTCGAGAAGGGTTTTTTCAATCTGACATAGATGGCTTCCTTTGCACTTCTTTCAAACCATCTGTCTTCTCTGGCTAAAATTTGGACGTTGTTATCTTCAAAGGAGTGTCCTTTGTCCTTCAGGTGTAGGTGGACCACTACACCCACAGATGTTCCTATTTAAACCTCAACTTCCCACTAGTCCCTTAGAACTGAAGAAGCTACTCGATTGGGTGGCGAAACTTCTTCTCAAAAAAAAACTCTCCAAGTCCAGTTGCCTTTCTTAAATGTTTTTTGGAGAGCTCCACCTTTAGCCTTAAAAACACCATGCTGCTAACATACAACATTATATTATTAATAGTTTAATATATAGTAATATATCAGTCAGAGGCAGCAAAACCAGTAATGTTTTTAATATTTAATGGCATCTTGCAGCTAATAGTTCTGGACTTTAGAAGGATTTTCATGCATAACTTCTTTGTATTTGTATTTCTACTTGAGTACTTCTGACATCGCCGTTTTGGCAATTTTACTTTGATTGAAATGCGTCATACACAACTGTATCTTACAGATAAAAACAAACGAGTATTCACACTGTAATGTTTTTCCATGTGTAAATTTAAAGCTCAAGAAACACATGTTCACAAATAATTAATAAAGACTAAAATGGAAAGAGGCCACTGTTATGACAGCAACACGATAAAACAAAGGGTTGGCTCTTCTTTCTTCTTTCCAAATATGATTCATTATTTAAAGCATATACTTAGAACTCAAGGAATGACGGGTTGGGAAAGAGAGGCAAAACAATAAACAGTACAAACGTTTTGAACTGTCAATCTGAAATAGCCCTAGGGAGGAAAACAAAACTGGGTAAAAGATTTCAGACCTCTATCTAAAGGTTCCTTTGGGACATACACTTTCTCAAGTAGGCCTCTGGTTTGAACTCTAGTTCTACTGTGACAGCTAGGGCTGAAATGTGCACGTGCAGATTAATACGTGAGGTCTATGCTAAACGTTATTAGTGTGGACCTATGGAGCAGCATAATGATAAGATTTACACGACTCATCATCTCATCATCCTCAGATGCATCACACACTAAAGTAACAAGAACATAGATAGCAGAATATAAACGCAGACAATTATTGTTCAGTTACATATATCTTACTCATAGGAGATGGCGTTATTTAGGACCACTTTCCAAGATTATTAAATGTAATGCCTTGTCCAAAAACAAACAAGAAATGAATACAAAGCCAAAAATAAAAGACTATATGAACTGTATTTTATGTTTCCAGATGAGGCAAAGGTTTCCTTACATTGGAAGGCAGCTGGATTCTTGCAGGCGCTACAAGATAACACGAGAACCCATCTTGCCTGGATACAAGGTATGCGCTTGAACCGCTTTGTTCCGGCAAATGGGCATCTTATGAGGAAGTACTGGTAGTTTTTGGTGTAATGCAGTGAGAAGCACATTTTTCTCTGACAACCCCAATGACGTGTGCCTTTTTTAGGTGTAAATGTTTCTTAAAAGGACAGCAAGAATCGTCTACCAGCATATGGAGCTAGGGACACTGACTCCTTACAAGCTTTCAAAGCAGACCGCAGGATTGTTGTTTTTCCTCTTTGGCATTCTCCTGTGCATCATAAGGTTTGGTTGAAGTTAGCCCATGATAGATGGTAACAGAGAGATCATTCGTCCAATCACCTGCCAAGTACTACTTCTTTGAAAGTGCATGCCTTTTTCCCCCCAAACAGGTCCCAAACCATCTGGCATGTCAGGTTAAGCGAAGGCATCATATTCTACAATTCTATCAGAAATACTCCTAGAACTCATTCACCGCAGCTCAACAGGTGGGAGCATAAAGACGCTGTTTTGGACCACTGGATATCTTCTTACCGGATGCTGCGCTGCCAAATTACTTTTCAAAAGTGGTCGGTAGCAAATGTTCACAGGTGATATACAAAGGACAAAGACACAAACACACACCCTTCTAAAGAGTGTAGCTGCGGTGCTATGAATAACTGCAGGTGGGGAAGCATTGTCTGAATACATTGTTTTGTCACTTTTTAGACATAGCACACACATAGACATGAACAAACAACTGTGCACTGTGTTTGAAACCCATCTCCCAGTAGTATAGTCATAAATATGGGACTTAGCTTGTTACACTTGACATCATATTCTCATTTGATCATTAATCAATGAACAGATGAGTAACTCGTCTAGCATAAGGGCAAATAGACAATTTCCTTGTCAGATTGATGTAAGGGACAGTTTTTATTTTTTTTTTGGAAGTCTTTCCGCTATGGTAGGTGGGTAATTGCTGTCATTGATTAATAATCCTGGGCCAGCCCCATAATAATCAGTCCCACATGTGTTTGGCCCTCTTAAAGGAAAGACTCATTTGCCACTGGGATTCACAGCCTAAACTGCTTAGTGGGATGTAATGGAGAGCAATTTTCTTGTCTTGAGGAGGGGGAAAAAAAAGAAAAAGAAACTCGGCCAGAGTAGGGGTGAGTTAGTCCGGTCATTTTCCATTGCCTCAGCACATCAAATCTCCAAACAAGGACAACTCTGATTTCAGATCAACTGCTTTTCTCCCTGTGGGCAGTAAGTAGTTTTCCAGCACACGAGGAAGCATTTTATTGCTTTACCAGTTATTTCTCAGTATTAGGTTGAAATTGTGATTTCTCCATTTCTCACAAAAACAACAAAATTGACCAGCGTAGTCCTTGTCAAATGGAATACAATACGCCATGTGTTATACCTTCAAATAACACTTAAGACTACAAAAATGCTGTTAGGATCAAGGGATATTAGGGAGTTCATAGTATGATGGATGACTTATTTTGATGCATTGTTGGCAATGTCATGAGATGACTTCTAGAGATACACAGCATAAAGCCAAGCCTAAATCCCTGAAACCTTAATTAAAGGCAAAGTGATTTACAGTTGGTTCTGCATCACTCTGGGTTTAGACTTAACTTATTTCCAATTATATTCGGCGGAATGGATTCCAGAGACGGGTGTCCCCAAAGAAGAGGAAATCCTCTGAGAGACTTGTGTGTTTATAGAAAAATTTTGAGAAGCAGCCTAAATGTTCAGGCAAAACAAGGATGGGAATGCCTAG
The DNA here is from genome assembly GCF_963514085.1 of Chelon labrosus. Taxonomy (NCBI): domain Eukaryota; kingdom Metazoa; phylum Chordata; class Actinopteri; order Mugiliformes; family Mugilidae; genus Chelon; species Chelon labrosus. The sequence continues at coordinate 19,663,416 of NC_140348.1, forward strand.
ATTGGAAATACGGGGTTTTGCCAAGATGTTAACTGTAAATGATCCATCTGTCTGTGTTCTTCACACTCTTGGAAGAGTAGATGTGCTACCATCTGCATATATATGTCAGCAGAAGCAGTTTTGCATGCATTGACAGACCTGCAGTTGCACATCCATTTTAGTTAAAGAAATAAAATAAGAAAACACAAGCTGTTGGCAATGTAAAAATGTATTTAAACTGAAAATTGGTTCACGTGTTAGTTGTCTCACCAATTATCTCTTGACAATCTTGACATTTTAGTGTCTGGTAGTATCGGTTTAACAATTTTAAAAGTATTACATGTGACAGCTTGTTACGTGTGCCGTCTTTATATTTTAATGCAGACAGCTTACGTACTATACCTTTAAGGGAACACACTCCAAATCCAGAAATTCAACATACACAGAAACATATATGCACGCAAAATGAAAAGAAAAACACATTATGAATATGTGTTGTTTGCAAATGAAGAGTTGCAACAACTCATTCTCAATAACATTTAAGACAGTCGGGCCCAAATGCTGCTATGTTGCTGCTATAACTGTGTTATCCAAATGTTTAAATGTTTGAGGACTGGCTGGTTACCTCAGCAGCTAACAGAGGGGCCCTTTAGGTGACCAGCCACACAATGTTTAACATCCTGGAGAGAGCAGTCTTGCCTCTGCAAGCCCTATGGTAGTTTACTGCAGGCCTTTTGCATTTGCTGTTCACTCTTGCATGTGCTTCGACATTAGGGGCCACTGTAGAAAACAATGCTATGTCCTTATTCAGAGAGGATGGATCGTCATTATTAGTTTGTGATTTTCATTTGCAGTTAAGTTTTATTAAACACATACTGCAATTCTTTGAAATTCTTTTTGAATATTTAGCTTCAGCCACAGCATGGGGCCTTTAACATAATGTCAGCTTTCAATTAGTCTAATATACGATGCTTTATTACTGTAAGCTTTCACCCTTTCTTATGACGCCTACATGTGACATCCCGGAATTTAGGAATATTCAGAACTGTCTGTTGTCTTGTTTGTTTACTTTGTTCAGTCGTGAGTGGGTGGACAGACTATTATTTGAGATTTCAGAGACTGAATAGATAGTCGTTTGCAGTCACTGTAGCTTTATTATGAGTGTGTAGGAGGAACAAATAAGTCAGAGACAGAAATTAATGTAAAAAGAACAAAATCCAAACTGCGGATAGACTTTAGGGAACGAGTGAGCCGAGCACTCACAAAGAAAAGTCAAGCGGCTGTCAGTTTCCAAGAGCAGTGAGAGACATCGCTGATGATGACAGTGATTAGAGCTGGGAGATGATACCGGCTGGGAGAAAAGATAGCTCTAATATGAAATAACATCACCTTCAAAAAAGTGAACTAACTGTTCCTGGTAAAGAACTACACAATCTATATGATATCAGCACCGAGAAGGTGTTTTGCCCAGAGATAATTACAATAACAGGACCCAGTGGCACCCTGATTGCTCCCAGGTGACACCGCGGGTTATTAAATTGTCATGGTGCACCCTGTTTTGGAGCTGCAGACGCTTGAACTGGCTGCCCACAAGACTGACTCACAGTTTATCTGCTCCATTTGTTTGACATCTTTACGACATACCGTATTAACACAACCTAATTTCATCTGAGCCTCAATGTCTTCTCTTGGCTGTCTCACGGAAATCCTTCAGGGTTAGGTTAGGACTGCTGGGACGTTTGTCTCGACCGAATTACACCAAGTGACATTTCTTCCATCCTATCATGTTTTCCATTCCAAGTTTGCACAGAAAGAAGCTTCAGACAAAGTTTAAGAAGTGACACAAGTATTAAGGACAATTACCGTACAGAAATTAGCTTGTAAATATGTCGTATAAAAGCTCTGAGAGGAGGTGACACACGGACACGTAGACACAAACTTCCTCAGACTCGATTTTCAGACATTTTGTCCATGATAGAGAGAAAAACGAGAATAGTGCAGTCCCACTTCTGATCATTTATCCCTTGACAGTAAGAGTTATGTGATCCGTTAACAGAATAAATCAGGGATGAAAAATCAATCAAATTAAGCAACTAATAGCTCCCTTAATGTCTTTGTTTGTGTGCAGATGACACTCCCATCCAGCCGTACAATGAGCACCAATCATATTAATTATCCTCCAAATAACAAATCCCTATTTATTTCAAATGAGTTTTGAAAAATAATAAATTGTGATTAAAATGTTTTTTAATTTCGGACATCAAAAGCATCCCACTCCTTCTGTGGGACTCGAGGCTAATGATCCCAGTCATTATAATGCAGGTGAGAAAGTACATTTATACCTCATCTGTGTGGGCATTGTGTAGATTTAGGGTTTCATTTGCAAATGTGAAACTTGACCTCAGTTTAAAATGTGATACGCGAGAATCACGAAATGCTTTGTCAAATCCAAAACTACGCTAAAAGAAAACATTTAGTTTTCATTAACAGTGATTTTCTGCACCAGTGCAGTGGCAGAACAGTCCACCAGCTGCTTAAGGCGCCTTTAAAGATAATTAGGCTGTTTTATAAGAACAATATAGATTAATGCCGCAGTAGTATAACGTTTCAACTGAAATGTTTACCACTAAAATGTTAACTGTCAGGTGATGCAGCTCTCTATGGCAGCAGTTTCGATTATAGCATTTTCCTGCAAGGCACACGTGCGCACAGCAGAGAACGAGCAAAAATAAGTAAATAAATAAATAAGTTGTAATAATTAATGATACTCACATTTTGCAGGGAGATCATAGCCGCAGGTGATCTTGGCTTTTCCAGTTTCACAGCCGTTTAGTGAGTGACACTCATCGTACAGGCAGGACCCGGCCGCTTTGTGTATGCAGCCATCAACTGAAACACACACACAAACAAACAGAGGTGAGACCTGTCTCGGGAGAAACACGCATAACTAGGCACGTGACGTATCTCAAGGCAGCTGGGCTAATTACCGGTTTGTGCACTTTGTCACGTGAAAACAAACAACAAGCTGAAAATTATGTTCATGAGTTTGATTCTGAATCTCTGCGATTTAAAATTATCCCCCTATAGCGCATGTATTTCTGCTCCGTCGGGAGACCAGGTCTGCTATAGTGAGCTGGGCCTGTTGCTGGTAAATATTGACAACCTTAGGAATGAAATTAGCCGGGTAGGATCTAATAACGCCTCCGCACACAGTGAAAATGAGACTGTTCTTCCTGTAATCCCTCTCCTCTGTCAAGAGCAATATATAGTCAGATCGTTAACTGTATTTTCTGCCCTGTAGTGGGAATCCGCCCTGTTCTCTGTGCTGAGCCTGCTATGATGTGGATCTGTGTTCTGATTCTGTCGCGCTCCCTGTTGATGCGTGCGTCCTGGTTCTACGGAGACCCCGGGCCCCACGCTGCCGCCGCCGCCGCCGCCTCCCCCCTAAGGTTTTAATTTTACCAGGTTAAGGCCACGATACACTTGATTGATGGCATGTCTTACACAAGAAGGCAGAGAGATAGAAATCCACATTATCCGTCTCTGAAAGCCTGACATCCCTCCAAGAGCATGTTATCAATCACTCTGAAACATCATAAAATCCTCCTCAAGTTGTCCTGCAAAAGTCCTCACAAGCCATTAGAGGATAACCGTGCAAGGAGGAGGAACAGTAGCAGTTGGACAAACAAGAGGGCTTTTTTCTTTTTAGTAAGACTTGACCAATGAAAGAGACAAGCCTCCCAGAGCACCTTAATCTATCAAAGCTGAAACAGCTGAGAGTTAAGATAGCCTGCGGGATAACCAGTGTTTACATATTCTTCTGATATTCTGATGTAAGAAAAAAATTCGACTCACTATCTTCAACTGCAATGTGATAATTATTCAGCCAGGAAAACACTGTGAAAATAAGGCTGGAGATGAGTTATACACCATCTTCAAAAAAAAAATATTTTTGCTTCACATCATCATCACAGACAAAAAGGTCCTTTGATGAGGGATGGTCCCTATTTTTGAGCTCCTTTCAATCTCTCAGGGATGAGTCAACGACAACAGCTGGGCGGAAGATTTTCTTGCTCTATCAATCATCTTTAATGGAGTGAGGGACAGGCGGTTGACAGAGACGAATCCTGATGGCTTTTCAAAAAAGTAACATGAGTCTGACAGTGATGTGGATATGAGGACGGATCGCAGCGGTGACAATGGAAGCTACTTAACACGGCGTGGAGCGGATGTAGCGCCGGCGTTTTAATAATATACACTGTGCTAACAACGTCCGTGATCACCGGCCACACTTATTTGCAACACAATTGCTTCTTAACATCTCTTGTGCATGAGTTTAGTTTATTATTGTTTTTTTTAAGTGCATCTGGTTAAATTATATTCATGCGGTTTTCCCTTCCCAGTGTGATATGGACCAGAAAAAACAGCAGCAAGACACTAAGAGGGAATTCATATCGGGGCTAAGATGAATCAGTGTAATAATACTGCAGTGGCAGACTAAAGGGAAATTTTCTGCACTGAACTCAAGCAAGACCTTTTATTTTTTTGGAGAATTGAATAGCAACACAAATCCTACAACAAGCATAAAAACTTTATTATATAAAGGGGTTAATTGCTCAAATATCTTTTTACTGGTTGCTTGCTGACTCATCTCATATCTTCTTCTTGTGAAAGACTCTTTTAGCATCCAGTATGTTTAATATAAGATTAAAAAATACCTAGCTCCTGAAAAACATGCTGGAGAGACAGTTCAAGAGCAGGAAAACATCCTCTGTGTTTCCCTATAACAGGTTCAAAGTAAAATATAATCTTTTTTTTTCTGGTCGCAAGCCCCCCAGCCAGGGTAGGAAAATATAATACTGCCCTCCTCTAGTTTACAGTGTTCCCGCAGGAGTCCATTCTCCACAGACACTTCTTCTCATCACTACAGAGCATGGTTGATCTCTTACCTAAAAGCACCCCAGGAACCTGGCGAGCAAAAAAACATACGAGGTTCTGTGTTTCATCTCAGCAGCTGAGAAGAATGAGATTGTAGATAATAGTTCCAGCATCCATTTTTACTGCTCCTCCCGTTCACGGTTGCATAAGCTACTTTTTTTTCTGATGCCACCTGAGTGTGTCACCGTGCATCTATTGCCAGCGAGCCCCTAAAAGCCTGGAAATTCTCTCTGTCTGGGAATAGAGAAGAAAATGCTGAACAGATCTGGCTGCTGGCCAGAATCTCGGATGGTAAAGCTACAGATTTAATTTACCTGCCTTTCTTAGACCACTTCACAGAATGGCTGGAACATAGAGGACACATTGTAGGTAGTATCTGTGTATTTCTGTGTGCTTGAGGAAGACGCAAAGAGCCACAGATACAAAGGGAGACGTTTAGAAATGCACTTTGTAATTTTAAAACTCTAGAGTGGATTGTGAATTCACTCTGAGCGTGAATATATGCGTCCAGCATTTAGGCAACTAAAAGCAGATCTGAGTTCCCATAAGTGGAGATATGACCCACATGCAATTTAGCTATCAATTTATTTTCTCATTTAAGTGGGATCTCAGCATTATTCCCTCTAGATTCCTACATTATAGATGCCTGCAACGTTACAAAAGCCGTCTCAGATTCCCATTAACCAAGAATGGCGTATACATTCTCCTCAGGAAGGAGGATGATCGCAGTTCGCTCCCCGTTATTTAAAGTTATCCATTCACTCACAGCCATAAACAATTTAGTTTATTTGAAGTAATTTTTTAATGTGTGCATATTTAATTTTAAAGACGGGGTAAATATTATTCAGCTGCCAACATCGACGGAAGTCACTTTTATGTGTCTAATGAGGTTTTGTCATCATCCAAAGCCCCATGTGTTAGAGTTGTCTCAAAATGACTCTGAATGCCAATGTGCCTGTGCCCCCACTTCATTCTCCTTAGATGCAGTAATCATATTCAAATGCTAACAAAAAATATCACATCATCCAGACGATGCACCTGCATCACAGCGCTGAAAGGCGATCAAAGCGACCTCTCTCTCTCTCCCTCTCTTATCCCAGCTTTCAGGATGAATCACATTTCAAGCAGAAGCTCTGAGATGAACATGTGCTCGTCTATGAGATGCACAATCAGTGCTGAATAGCGCTATATTTCAACTCCTGTTAAGACTTCTCTTTATTGAGGACATTCCATTTAACGGGCTTAATATTCAGACGGTGGCATCTGCTTCTGTCAACCCCACTACTGGGCTTCTTCAGCCCCTGCTGAAAAATATAACAGTTAATACCTCATCTATCTCTCCTTGCAGCCTGCCACCGCTTTAGGCTGGGCCTGTGTGGGACAAAACATTTATTCATCTTCTCTGAGTGCCTTGCTCAGAGAAAGCTTCCCAGAGCAGCCACTCCAGCAAGTCCACACAACTAATGAAGATAACTTTGCGCGGTGGCTGGACGGCATCCCTCTGAACTCATAATGGGAACAAGGAGACATAGGGGGAGACATATTGAGAGAGACAAAGGAGGCGAGTGTGTGTGCGCGTGAGAGTGTGTGTGTCAGTCCAGAGCAGTTTGAATTAGTTACTCAGCTGTAACCTTGGCTCCTGCCATTGTTGAAGACACCTCTGTCTCGTCCTCTCAAGGCTCCGTTCCCACATGCATTAAGGGACTCAGCAAAGCTCTGCTTACTCTCCCTGGGCTTCTCCCAGGCAGCCCGAAAACCAAGGGCTTTCAATCGCTCCCTCAGACACAATGAATACCTGCTCTGCTCTCATTACAATACCCTGCTTTTCAGAAATAGTGTCAGCAGCAATTTTCTCTCCTAATTATTTTCCACTCCTCTGAGGGTTAGGTTCAGGACTGGAGCCAGAGGAGGCAGCGCAGGGTGGGCAGGAGGGAGGGAGGAAGGGGGTTGAGCTGGATTCTACCTGGCAGGATATGGAGAAGTCTGAATATCAGTCCATAATCTAACAGAGGGGGGAATAGTCATTTAAATAAAGGTGGACCTAAAGTTGAACCTACTGCGCAGGGAGACAGCAACCTTTTGTGCGGACCGGTCGAGCGATAGGAACCAAAACTTTTATCAATACTCTCTCGCCGTGAGAACTGCTGTCTGCACACAAACATATTCCTGAAACTATTGGGCCATATATTGCCTCTCACCTTTTTTTTTTTTTTTTGTAGTATCCATGGCAACAACATATTTCCTCTTTCCTCGCGGTACTTTCAGAGCTGTACACTGATCAAAGCCCTTCCACAATTCCACCTCTGTGATTTACGACACCATTTTCTACTCTACTAATTTCACTGAAGGAGATAATGACATGGATTAGTTGCTAATCAAGTGCCAATCAGAGATCTGGCTGAACTAAATGTCAGGTGGAATATGTTCAAGCTATTGTAGTTACTCCCTCGCGATGCTGGATTATGTGTCCTAATCACAGCAATTTTGGATGCAACAGGAGCCAGGGCTCAGTCTGCACTGTAACCAAGTTCCCAGGAAAGGGATAATAATCTCCACTTTACCTGTAATACCCAGGTAAACAGGGGATTTGGGCTAATGGTGTGCCAGGCAGATAGTCACAGATGTTACTCTCCGACGTGATATAAAATACCTCAGGCTTACAGGACTCGCAATTCCCCTGACAATGCAATGTAAGCAGGAACCAGAGTGAATGACACAGTAATCCCAGGTTCCTACAGGGCACTGGAACCCTTCATATTACTGCTCGGACTGAGTTGAAGAACATTAGACGACTGGAAGCAGTTTCTGGGAAATACATGTAATGCATGTAATAGGTTAAAATAACAGGTTACCGTTTCAGCCTCAGCTTTTATGCCAGAGGAGTTTGAGCCATATTCAGAAATGTGGACATGAGTGCACATAAGGTGGACATTCTACTGAGATAATTTGGAAAATAATACAGAACTACAATAGCGCCTCTGAAACAGTAATTAGGTTGCTTTTCTCAGCTTCTAAAAACAAACACTGTTATGTTCCCTGCACAGATCAGGCTGCGACTTCTGGGGTTGAAAAGTGAAGCAGAAATCAGAAAAGTGCGAAAAACTGCAGTTCCCAAAGAGGCCACTTGAGGCTGGCGCCAAAAGCGAGTCAAACCCCATAGACCTCCATTAAATAAATACACAGAAGTACAGAAATAAACATGTTTACAGCATCGAACAAAACACAGTTTTGGTCTCTACAGCTTGTTTTTCCAGAAACAACAACTGAACTCACTATTTTCAATCTTTATCTACAGTCTACAGTCCATGGTACAGGCTAATATTGTTGAGAAACATGTTCAAGTCTATGTCATAACCTCCACTTTTCCACTGTTACTGTTAACATCTAGTGTAACGTGCGTATGAGACTAACCGTCAGCTTTATTACAGATGGTTAAAACAGAGCTGGCATTATCCACAGCACCTTTTTCACCTTCTGCTGACAATGTAATAATTTAATCATGTTTTACTCTGGATTCATTTCATTGCACCACAACACAGATGCACATGTTAGTTGAAAATCATTTAATAGACGGTTGTTTTGAATGATTTTTACCGTCTTAAATAAAGAGCCAGTAAAGCTGCTGGTCTAGACTTTCCATGACTGTATTCATACTACTCAAAGCTGCATCAGGAGCTAAATGTGGATTTGAATCTGTAGTCGGGCGTATAAGGAGAAAACAATCTTCCTGCTGTCGTTCCAGGGCCATGAAGGAACGCCAGGTTTGGTTACCGCAGCTCGTGTGACGCTGTCATTCGAAATCTGCAGTCAGACAGCTGCGGACGACTCGGTGCCAAACCCCGGCCGTGCTGAACTCCCTGGGACACGGTGACAGCGGCAGTCCTCACATTTAAAGATGTTGTTTTAACTGCTCCGTCTGAGGTGGCGGAGTCGCTCTGTCCTTAACTCACTGAAATAAAACGTCTGCATTCTTTGCACGACGGGGGTGCAGCTTAATCTCCAGTCCAGGCAGGTTGGCAACACTTTGTTTGGATAGTCCAGTGTAATGAGTCTCCTGTACTGTATACAATAAACCATTTTCAATCTAAAATCCAACTCCAAATGAGTCCAACTCTGCAGAGACTGTAGTAACAAACTATACTGACTCCATTAAGTATCAGAGGATTATGGTGGTTTCAAGGTCTCCTTTGTAGTTTCATGCTTTAGTTATATCAGGGGTGTCAAACTACAGCCCAATTTGATCTCAGACGGGCCGGACCAGTAACATAACAGCATAATAACCTGTAAATAATGACAAGTCCAGATTTTTTTCCATTTTAGTGCAAAGAAGATCAAGTAAATTAGGAGAACGTTTACATTTAATAAACTATCCTTCAAAAAAAAGTGTAGTCCTGGGTCTCAATGTTGTGTTCTGTCCACTTCTTACCAAAACAGTGGACAAATTAGGAAAAAAATCATTGAAAAATTGCAGTCTTCTATGTATGACTATACAAATTCATGCTGTGGGCCAGATTAGACCCTCTGGCGGGCCGCTTTTGGCCCGCGGGCCGTATGTTTGACGCCTGTGGTTATAACGATTTGGATTTCTTCACAGCACAGGTAAACTGTACACACTCAGCTAAGCAGTGCTGCTGCTATAGTGAAGCAACGGGCTCAATATCTGCAGACACAGAGGAGACCCCAGCCAAAGGGCGTCAGCATACCATCAAGGTACCATCTCCGAAGATACCATTCGAGTCATTTGGCATCACGGTCGGCATCTCTTATCACAAATTGCGATTATGCAGCCGCGTACAGAACGGAACCCCGCAAGATGGAAACCGCCATTTGTGTCTTCCTCTACCGTCTCACACCACTCTTTCATTTTCTGAGTGTGAGGTGCACTAATAATCACAGATAAACACAAACCTCCTTTTACAGCTTCCTCTCCCTCCTTCAATATCACACTCATTTTTCACCTTTGACTTCTCATCCACTCTCTTATTACAAACAAGCGCTCTGTCAGTGTGGCTATTATCGTCTCGTCTCCTAGGTTAGATTACCTTTGGCACCCAAGCTTTACTATTACCGTTACCGGAAAGAGAAGGGCTGGAGGAGAGTGTCGGTATGGTATGTTTGTGACGTGCTTGTGTGCAACCGCAGCGGTGAATAGACATTGCAGCATGCCCCAATTTAAATAAACGTGAATTTATTGATGACTTTAATGTCATAATTATCTACTGTTTAAAGGTTTATGCTATCAAACACATTTTGATTGGTTCTTTTGGTCCATATGAGGAATAAACGAAGTCCTGATAATGATTAACCTGAATAACAGTTTTTCTCTCCTGTAAGAGAATCTGACATCAAATAGCTCTCATAGCGAGGGTTTAACAGAGTCACACAGCTCTGGTATAAAGGCAGTCAACATGTAAAACACCACCAGGAAGCATCTCCTATCCATAACTCGCCCCCAGCAGTAAACAAATCAGCTCCAAGAGAAGATAAAATAAATTTTAAAACATTCACTGCTGACCAGTCCCCAAGTACTAGATCAGGAATCAAAAACATATGTGAATTATTGATTATATATAATACATTCTCTAACATTTAATGGAAACTTACCACTAAAACACATCATCAAGTCCTGTTTTTAGAATTATATTAAAGATAGGAAGCTGTATCTATTAGTACTAACACGCCACCAGCCCTTCTCAGTTGAAGCTCTATCTGGAATCAATAGAACACACACACATTTTCCTCCAGACATAATTAAATGTCGCCTCCTGAAAAAATTGCCCTCTTTGAGAAGTTAGGCTAATAAGGGACACAGTAATGTTGAGAAAACACGGCTAGAAAACACAGCCCCTGAGCAGATCCTGGCCAATTTCATCATAAATTACTTCCCTGCACAAAGTTCATCTTTTGAGCTACCCAAGAGAGCCTGCTGCATGATGGTAAAGGATGGCTTTTCTAAGAACAACCTGGCTAGAGGTGAGAGTTGGAACAGAAGCACTTTGTTCAATGCATAGTCCTGTCTACAACGGTAGACAGGACTAGACAAATGCATGTAATTATTGAGCAATCTGAATAGCAAGCTTTAAGGCTGGCGAGGGAAGAAAACAAGCATTGCTGCTGTTTCAGCCTCTTGGATCTCTGGGCCAAACTCTCTGGCAAGTCCGTAATTGCGGAAATGAAGAAAGATGGAGGCATTCAATAAAAGGCCACTGCTTTGAATTAAAATGCATGAACAGCTGTTGCTATTATGCATGGTTCTTTGGGCTTGCTGGTGCAAGGCGCCTCTTTAGCAAAGCCTACAGCCGTGTACAATGCATTAACATTTGTAATGTAGCACGTGAGGCATGATAAAACCACAGAGAGTTGTGGAATTAAAAGGTCGTCGTAGGTTTGTGTTCCTTCATCATTGACTTGACTGCTGTGAAAATACAGACTGGGGATGTTAGGATTCTACTTCAAACGCAGATAAAGAACTTTGACAATAGCATTTATTTGGAATGGAAATTAGTTTTAGTTTTGCTTTCAGCGCTTTTTTGCTCTTGACTTTTCAACACTGCAAATTAGTCTGAAGTGCCTTCACAGCATTAATATCCAAGTATAATAAACTCTCATCATTCTCAGCTCGCCCACTTATTCTAAAGGTGACGTGTAATATCATGTAAATCCAATCCATTATTATTGATTATTATGTCTTTTCATAAATTCCTAAAGAAAGATGTCACATGTTTTAAGTGGGTTAGGTGGGTTTCCATTGTGCATTTTCAGTCCATTAATTAAAAAGAAAATTGGTAAGGCACATACATGATCAGGTTTGCAAGGTCTCAAAATATTTTGATCAGTATATCTGTTAAATAAATTTAGCGTGCCAAGTAAAGCAAACTGCAATGGAGACAGACTTTTATTTGAGCTCAACGTCAACTGAAGCTTCTTCTGTGATGGCTTAATAGCTCCCAATGGGAAAATTAACACCACCAGCTATTTTGCAAAATAAATTAGCACTGATGGATGGAAACATCTCTTTTTGTGTTCAAAGTTTGGTTAAGATTTGTGCGACATACAGATGGACCGCTGAAGATCCATTTTCTGTATAGTTTATTAATTCTGTTAGTCCTCGCTGTTGCTTCAAACCCTGAAAACGTCCACCTGTTGTATGTCTGGATAATGGGTGAGCTGACCGGCTGCCGTCACAGCATTGCTAAACTGACGAGATACCTGCAGCCTGACGAGTTTATTGTGACAAGATACAGAAAAGTTTGGGAAATATTCAGTAATTCCTGTCTGTAACGTCAGAGCAAGATTAATTGGAGATGTGCATTATGATATACTGCTTCTGCCAACTACTTTAACAGCAACAGCAAGGGTATTAATCTTAAAAATGACAGGCACACACGTTATGAAGCAAAAAATGCTTGAAAGTAATGAAAGCAACACTAAAAAGAACAAAATTAGATATACCGCCTGATCATAGAGGATTCTATATGCAAAAACATATTTCCTGCCTATTCATAATAATTTCTTTGTTCCACTTGTCTTGAAAACATTTTATAATCCAGTGGAGAAAGAAGGTGGATATAAAGATGTACAAAAAGTGAAATTAATGTGGGTTTTTCCATCATAAACAACACTGTCATGTCTGACTGACAGAATTAAGGTTAAGCTTACAAATCAATACAATCATAAGTGTTTTACTTTTCTTTTAAAGGAGATCTCCAGCTGATTAAATCCATTTTCCATTACGATAAAATGGTAAACAAGACGATTAACGGGGGGCAAACAGTGCTCAAATTCAGGGAAACTGCTGCTGGGTACAAATGATTACTCGTCTTTTTATGATCCTCAAAGTAAAGGTATTTTAAGAGAGGATTTTGTGACTTTCTCTGAGTTATATGTTGACTCTGGATGTATGAAAGTCTGAAATTACCACATTATAAATGTATTAAGTTCTCAAGTGTAATTCAACAATTAGACTGATTGCTTTTCCATTAAAAGCATAATTATAGAAATTCCCTTCACTGAAGCCTACAATTCAGGGCAATCATAGCACTTGTCAAAAAGACCCCCGGTGTGCCTCACCGCTTTAAAATCATTACCCTTGTGTAAGTCAAAGTAAGCAAACAAAGAGAAACAGGCCGCCGGGGTCACAGCTTGTGATAGCCAGCGTGGATTCCTCTACGGTGATTTATCTGACTGGGGCCTGACAACTTTCTTGCAGAATCCCAAAGTGTGCTATCTATTAATTGAGCCTGTGTCAGCGCAGGGGAGATTAAGCGTCCGCAGCTGCCCGCTCAAACGTCTTCCCCAGGCCCAGCTGTGAGACACAAATCAAAGGCCCCCTGCACTGAGACGAACCGGCAAAAGACAGAGCCACCTCCATGCAAACACAGAGCTCAGCACTAATGTCCTGCCATGATTAATAGTTTGGTAAATACCTATGCTATAATGCCAGATAGGGATTGTTAACCAAAATTTAACACATCTAAACTCTAAACTGGTAATTCAGATGAATTCTAGTGTGCTGGGTGATATAAAAGAGTTTTTGTACTGCTTTGAACTGCAGTGGAACTACTCATTTTTCCCTATGGGTCAAATAATACATCAGCGGTTGGAACACTATTCATTGCCTTGACTTATAAACATGGCTATGATTTGCCTCTTGACTCGGTGTCCTTCATAAACGATCTGACTGTGCTTTTCTCCCCAGGCTCCAATCCCACTAAAAAGCCTCAAGCAGACCGTTTGCTCTCAGCTCCCCACATCCTGAGTTGAGGCGCGCCATACTAACATTGCCTCCACTTGTAAAAAGCCCTGTGTGGTCTTAGTGCTTACCTTGCGGCCGTGGCCTGGCTCTATCATGTGAGACTCTTTGCTGTAGAGCCAAGGATTAACAAAAAAAATGGGGCTTTTATAATTATACCGTCATGATTCCAGGCCTTTCCTGCTGGTCGTTTTAATTAAGTAGATAATTTTCCTCTGGGGAAGACCGGCTTTAACATACTTACCGGCTATTTGAAAAGTGGCCTTTTTGTCAGAACTGTAGCAAAAATCGTCTTTATCAGAACTATTGTTTGTCGTGGATGCATAAATAAAAAATGGCAGCAGTGCATGTGTTGGAAATTGATCGGTGGGGGTATGGGGGTATGTTAATGAGACCGCTCAAGCATTTTTCTTTGTCCCCCCCTCCACCTTCTCACCAACCACAGTGACGACTGTAAAAGCTGCCCCGTCTCTGAAGGGTGGAGATGAATCTTGGTGGATAATAGGGTCTTCTGTCACTCATGCCTTTGTGAGTGACAGTGACAAGTCTAATAATGAGAGCGATGCCTGGTCACCCTTCCGTTCAACCATTTCACCGACGAGACCTATCCGGTGGGCAGACACGCGCCCATGCAGCACCCACCTTGCTCCGGAGGAGGTTTTATAATTCAAACGGAACGCTATAATGGCCTCTACAGTGACAGCATTCAGGGGAGCTGCTTGTTCACAGCTTGGCTTACTGCCCATTAATTTCAAACCTCTCGCAAACAACAAACGACTTTTATAAAGTACACCCGGAAGAACAGACGCTGCAGTGAATATGGTCATTTCTGGGGGAAAAAAAAGCATGATGAGCATGATGATTCAACAAAATTTGGTGAGGATATATACTTAGTATCAAGTAAGAATAAATAAAGCTAAAGTACCACACTTTCATCTCAAGATTTAATGGTTTTTGAGATTCCAGACTTATCAATTCACTGAAAAATAACCATCTTTCTGTATCAGAGCCAGATATCAGTTATTAAGGCTATGATGGAAGCCCTTGACCTTCCAGAAATGATATGTGGACTTACAATACAGCGCGCTCTGTCACCTCTGAGAATATTCGTTATCAATTCTAACTTAAAAATCTCCCAGGTCAGCATATATGTCATCAGAGCGGTGAAGCAGCTGTAATGGATGGAAAAAAGAACAGCGCTCTACGTTCCTTTGTTTTGGAGCTAATCTGATGATTTCCTTTACAGCCGTTAAGCAGGTTATGATCCGTTTTTTATGTCTTACACAAAGCAGGATAGAGTAAATCCATTTATAGTGTAATTGCTGATGCCATTAAAGAAGAGATTAAGATATTATTTAAATCTGATTATTCTTCGTATTACAGCTGTCTGTAGCTCAAAATTAAGAAGGAGGCAGAAAAAAAAACATTGGTGAGTGGCTTTACCTCAGATGCACTGTATAAAATGTGCATTTCCACAAGCAATACGTTCGAGCCTTAAGACTGCCAATCTATTTACTGAAAGTACGTCTGGGGGACATGAAAGACGCTATTTAGATCTGGCACAGAAATTCAGTCCCAATGCAAATATACGGTTTGGATAATGATCAACTCCTGATCACCTCTGTGCATTACCATCTGATATTTTGCATCTGCTGCTGTGGCAATGCTGTCTGATGCTCAAATTGGGCTTGATAATGTTTAACTAAAATTTGGGCAAGTAGAGGGAGAGAGAGGCAACACTGATGGGTTGCTTGATCATCGAGACGTCCAGAAATCCCAAAAGGCCGTAAAGTACTCGCTTCTTGTTACTTATTTCTTTCCTTTTACATTTTAGAAAACACAAGAACAACACCAATAAGACATCATGGGCAAATATGGTGCTGGGTTTCATTTGTATATAGAAGAGGTATTAATACCAATGTGAAATTGTGAGGTTCCGGTATTAAGGAGTAGTCCAGTCTATGCACAATCATCTCATGTTTTCTGTAATGTAAAATATATTGTTAAATTGCTAGCATTTTGGTTGTACTGATTATTCTTTAAGGCCAGTTTCAGCACCAGCAATCTTATATAGCATGTTCATGCAAAGGAGTCCAGAGGAAAAAGTGATCAACCCTGAAGCAAAAGTTGGAAACCACATTCAAATGACACATAATACTCCACAAAAAAAAAAAACCAACACAAAAATACGGTATATACACTGATCAGGCCTAACATTAAAACCACTGACAGGAGAGGTACATAACATTAACCATCTTATGGCAATACAATGTTCTGCTGGGAAACTTTGGGACCTGGCATTGGTGTGGATGTTATTTAGACATGTAGCACCCGCCTAGACCAGACCAGGCACCCCCACCCCATAGCAATGACACTCCTTGATGGCACAAGCACACACACAAAACAGTTTTGGAGGCACAAGGGAGACGTACAAAATACTAGGAAGGTGGACATATTTATTTTGTTAAGACATATAGCATAGCAACATGTGTGATACTGAACTAAGAAGAGAAACTACTATCCACCTCCACTGGCGACTCTAAGCATCAAATATAAACAGACAATGGGAAAATTTGCTCTGCAGTTGTACGTAGACTCTCAACACAGCTTCAAAACAGTTAATAATGCAAAAACAACAAACCATTCCAGCAGCCAATGTTGCCATTTAGATCATTACAGCTGGGGATTTATTCAACAGAGAAAGGGTCAAACTCAAAGCTGGCCAGCACAGAGACTTGGCACAGGCTTGGTAAACACCAATCAACCTGGAAGTGCCAGTGCAGCTCACACAAAAGAGACCAGAGGTTTGGTATTTCTCTCCCTCTAGGGACCCTAAGCAGAGGCTGTATTAAATATCTTCACATTTTGTATTCAGTTTATTCAGCTCATATTTTAAAAGGATTTAAATCCAGTTTTATCATAAAATAGTACAATATGTTTTTTAAACAAAATGTCAACTAAAAATAATTTAAAGAATAAACTAAACATATGTGAGATGACACCCTGGGATGAAAGGTCAGGTTATGGGTCCTACTCATTAAACAGAAAATAGAAAGATCCTCTTCAACAGTGAAGGAACTCTTAGCAATGCTATATATGAAAACATGCACAGAGGCAGAAGACAGAAGCTTCAACAACTTTGTTACAAGTGTTGCTTACATCTTAGCCAATCTGCATATTTACATTTGCACATTAGGGCCGTTATAACCTGATATATGGGTATATTCGTGCCACTGAACATAAAATCTTACAAGGATCACTGCAATGAGTCTTGCCCTTAAGGTTACATCAACAGTATAAGTCTGTCTAAAACGCATGCCTATGCAAAGCAGTCTTTTTACCGTGAGATGCCATGACTGGCCGTACTTAATTTGAAGCTGCATCAAATGTTTGTCTGGGGGCCAGGTGTACTGGCACTCCCATATTAATGAAAGGGTGAGAAGCGTCCTGGGCCTTTAGCCAGGGATTATGCTGGGTTTAAGACAGCGACAGCCTGGAAAGCTAGCCAGGTCCTCTCCAAGTCCATGCAATCTGCAATGCAAATCAATCAACAGTGTCTGGCCAGTGCAGCAGCAGCAGGAGCAGCAGCACTGTAGAACAGCCTGACTGTTAGCAGCATTAGGAACATCTCTTTTTCCTGAGTAGCCATCCGTCTCTGTCAGGTGCCACGGCCGTCCCATCGCCGTCACTCTGACGAGACGGGGAAACTCAGAGCAAGGAGCTTGTTGGAAGGCAAGAATACTCAAATAAGAGCTTATATCAATCAGAGGAAAAGAGAAAGACACAAATCGTGGCTTTTTATCAAGTTTTTGTCTGCAGTTGATGGCAGACGACTGAATGTGGCATCAGCTGCAGAGCCAATAGAATATCAGGGTTTCATTATGTTTAACAATAACTAGATATCATCACCCCATCCTGCCTATTCGTGACTTATCAACCCCACCTTCAGCAGGTATCTTGGCTTACACCTGCTTTCTATAGCTGCTGAGAGTCTTTCTGTTCTGGATTCAGGACTTTTCCTCTACTCTTCTTGCAGATCATTTCAAGTTCTGAGGTATTTTTTATCAAACGCAGCATGTCTAAGATATGCGAACACATTTTCAGTGATGTAAAGGACAGAGAAAAACTGTAAAACATCCGCCTGTGATTCTTAAAGTGGTTCATGGTAGATTGTGAGGGGTGACTTGGATCATTAAACTCTCCTCAGCCTCCTTTCAGATTTAGTTTCTTGTCTGACTGTGTGACGTTTGCTTCCAGAATGAGCTGATATTTAGTGGAATCAAATGTCAACGTGTTGTTTTCATCAAACACTACTCACTTTTTTCTCCAAATACACCTTTAGTGATTTTGGCCAAAGGGCTCAATGTGAACTTCAGTGTGAACTTCACTGCATTTCTTTCCTAAATGGCTCCTGATAGACAGAAGCTGCTTTGAGTCCTACATACATCTGTGATGAGGTTTACAGGTTTGTTTCAATCTGATAATTAATTCTTCACGTCTTTATGACATTTCATTAAAAATGTTACGTCCTTTTATACTATCAGCCTGCTTTGTAGGCAGACAGTCACCGCAAACAGACAGACAGTTTGTTAAGCTCTGGAGTTGTCATCAGCTGACAGTTACTAATGACAATTCTTGACCTCCTTTACAAATGCTAACAAGTCAATTAAGGTTTGATGAAGTTCAAGTGTTTTACAAGAACAAGAGTGCAGGCAAACTTTTGTAACATGCCCCAATTAGACTTTGATTAATTTATTCGATCTTTGCAGGAAATAAAGATAAATATGTGATTTGCCGAAACCTTTGCACACAGCTGTGTGGACCAAGATGGGATGAAAAAAAAATATTCAATAGGTTTTGGCTTAGTGAATTTACTGGTGATTATTTTGAACTGTGCCACATTTTTGCAGTACCATACGATCCTAGTTAATGTGCACTGATTGAAATGAAGCTAACATCAGCTTCCCTGACGACTGATAAGCAATAAATTCTTGTCTTGCTATTCTTATGATGCAATACTTACCGCACATTTGAAATCTCAGCTTGTTTGGTGAAGTTAGTGGCTATCCTCTTAGCAATATATCTTGCCAAATTCATCATATATTATATAGCTTATGGTACTTTGATAACAAACTATTATATAAAGATTACAGTATTTAGCATGGTTAAAAAAAAGAATGCTTGACACCAACTTTTAGTCAGGCAATCTCCTCAGAAAGAAAAAATAAATAGATAATTTCATTTAACATGTAGCTTATTATGTGTCTTCCACTCAAATAACATGCAAAGCACCCCAGCAAACCCCTGCCTTAATCCCCTTAGTAGTATTTCCACCCAGAGAAATGGCGAGCGTATCCTTCCTCATCTCAGCAAAGCCGAAGAAGATCCAGGCGTCCTGGTTACAGGCTAAATGGTAATCATCTCTTTTTCCACTCACGCGGAGTTCACTAAGACCAGGTATGAGCCATTCATTTCACTCAGATCATTTCTGCTGAAGACTGGCAGAGGGGAAATGGAGGAACGGAATATAGCACATGATCAAATCCAAGGGTGATTCTTGTGTCGATTCACTAAATAGTACATTTATCCTGGCCTTGTTGCTATGGTTGCAGTGCGGCAAACGAAAAACGGGAGGCAAAGTGTAAATGTCTTCATTGATCACTTGGTTATACTTTCATCATATCTGGTGGTTAAGGTGAAATTCGCTATTGGATTGGTAGCCTCGCAACAAGGTAGATTAAAAAAAAATAGTGACATCAAGGGCAGAAGCCTCCACTTCCTGGTTAGAATAATGCAAAAAAACAACAAAGAAAAAAAGGAAAAACATTTAGTAACCTATTTATTAAATAACTGCAATATTGGAGTGTATTTTCTGACAGGACTGGAGGGCAGGCGTAATGAATGGGTTCTCTGAAGTCATTTAGAACAGATAAAAACTAGTTTCGTTTAATTAGATTTTCAAAAGGGTGGGAGTGTTGTCCCAGTTCTGAGACAGAACAGTCTTTGTGAAGTTGCGTTTAAAAGCTTGGGTAGATAGGCTACTCTAAAATACATGGCAAATGTGCATTTTAATCAGCTTGAGATTTAAATCATCAACACAGTTACACCAGTCACATCTTCTGTAATGTCAAGCTGTAACCACCACGCCTGGACTTAATAGTGTAGTAAAAATAGTTCCGTGCAACTATTTGAGAAAAACAGGCAAACATTTTATTTACTTACAACAGTTTTCAATGTCTGGGGAGATAAAGTAGAGTCATCTTAGCACGCCTACTCTCCACAATCTTAATTAATTTGGGTAATGACAAAAATACATTTAGAGAATTGGTAGGAGTGTACTCATTCAATTTGAAATCCATGAATCTGTTCAGATGTTTGAGCTGTTTGTTTTCCAGCACACATTGAACGCAGGCACACTCAACTACGATTATGTTTCAGGATGAAAAAAAAAAATATTCTCCACATGTGCTTCAGTACAATAACAAGCTGTGCCTCCCTCATGGGCTGTAAATCGAGTGGATGATTGGAAATCACTCCAAAGTAATGTCAGACAACCCCTCACCTGCAATGAATAAAGTGTCACAGCCGGTCTGTGGCATTAACTGGTAAGCTAAAGGCGCACAGAGAAGCTGAGAGCGGTCTGATATATATATTTTTTTTAAGCCCACCTCATTTAGTGTGCAGCTTATTTCCAAGCGTTACAAGTCTTCACGTCAGACCTGACAACAGAATGAATGTCGGTCGAGATGAGACAACAGCCATGTCATTGTGTGGCGCTCTGAGGACACTTAGTTGAACTACATGCCAATCAATGAGCACAAGCAATGTTCCAATGAACACCAGGCTCTGATTCAGCTGCTGATGCTTTAATTGGATGGAACTAAAGAGGGAGAGAGGATGACCCTTTCAATGACCCTTATCAATGGAGCCGTGCCTGAAGCACAACCTCATGAATGACCCCGGTGTCAAGAGGTTGATGAGGACAGCCCTGCTTAACCCCTGGACACATCAGCCCATGAGGCCATTTAGCATCATTTGAAATCATGCGTCAAAAGACTGCTAGCATCTGGCAAGCATTTTTTCAATACAATTACAACGGAGGGAAAAAATTAGCTGTGACAATTAGATTGGTGGTTCTCTTGCACACAAGGGCACACAGATAAATCAAAAGCCCAGGAGCATGAAAAGCTAAATGTTCTGGTCCATGTACGGGAGAATCTCCATTCAGATGAGCTATATCAGCGGCATGAGACCACATGATATTTCTACTCCAAAGTGGGTATTCTTTTGTTAAATTGACCTGGAATACTTTACTCAAAATTATCAAATAAATAATTAATGCTGTTGAGGATAAATTACATTTCTATTGTTGATTAAACTGGACTGTATGTTCAAGAGTCAATTTTTTGGATTAGTTTCGTTTTAGTTAGTTATTTAACGCTATAGAAGCAGAATGTATAGAAGCAGTAAAAGGAGGTAGAGCAGAGCGTAGTATTAATTAAAGAAAAACGCGAGTGAGTCTGGCGAAAGTGTGGATGGGTCATCGATTTCGCGCCTCCACGTGGCTCCACTCTCGGACTGTACTGCGCAGACTCTGGCTCCAAAGTTGCAACATGACGCAGACCGTTTGCCTGGGAAAATAGCGTCAGTTTGGCCGTTGCAAGGAAGCGGCAACACATTGTCCATATTTATATACAGTCTATGCATTAAACTTATGGCATTAGGGCAAACATAAAATGGAAAATGGAAAAGCACATGACATAAGATGCCCAATTTAATTTTTTTTTTTTTAATTTAGGAAAGGTTGTCATTTTCCCAAAATCAGGTTTAAATGAAATACACACTTACCACACAAAAAAACACACTCTACCACCTGGGCGGCTATGCCTCAGGTGGTAGAGCCGCCACTCTAATAATCATAGTCCTTGCACACATTGGTGTGTGTTTGTGAATGAGAAATATTGTGAAGTGCTTTGTAGAACCACAAAGGTTAAAAGGAGTTACATAAGTCCAGACCATTTATCCGTAAATATATATATATATATATATATGTATAGTTGAAGGCTATTTCTTTTCCCTGAGTAAAGTGACCAGCAAAACAAAACCAGAGGAAGTGTCAGCCTTAAGTCTTAGTTATTGTTTCATTTGAACGGCTCTGCTAATGAACAGGAGAGAAAGTTAAGTCAGTAATCTTCTATGACCTAGCCAATTGCCTTTACAGGGAATCAAGGCTGTTTGGGTTTGATCAGCAAGAGGGAGAGTAATTACATGCACAAAGTCAGACTGGCCTCAAAAAGTTCCGGCTCGACTTAGCAGGTGCTAATGGGATGTTGGAGAGCTTATAGGCTTTGTGGAGTGGAAGCAACCATCTCAGACAGCCAGCTGACTGGAGCACGAAAAGACACCCAGTGATGCCGCGACTGACACGAGTTGACAGTCAGCGAGAGACTGGCCACTCAACTCGCTGAACAAAACACTGCAGTCTGAGTAAAACGGAAAACATACAAGGGCAAAAAAAAAAGACAGCAAATTGTTTTAACTGACTGAGGCACAAAGCTTGTCTGGCAAGTGTCAGCCTACTCTGACAATGACGGAAGAGAGCTGCATTTCTTTTGTGCTGCAGTTGTAATTTCAGAGTTGTTAATTACCATCCTGAGGACTGAAATCGATGCCGACGTGCTGGTACTATCTTATGATTTCTTTCAGTTAGACAATACGTCAGTGTCACGAGTAATTCTCAGAGCGCCATTGTATAAGTTTGACTAAAAGGAAAATTCGAGTGTATATCACATTGTGCGCAGTGCACATCGCTATCAAAGGAAATGATTCCTCTATTACTTCAAGACCTACTATCCTGTTTGTAGCGTGAATGTGCCGATACGTCCAGAAATTCTTTGGTGAGGTTTCGATTATTCAGCTAAACATGAGCTGCAGTGACTCATGATGTCTTTGTGCGTATTTGAAAAAACACACTTCCTGTGGTCATTCCAGATCAATACGCCAGGCCAGATACAGTTAGAAATGTTATTTCTAGATTGCGAAATAATGAGGGCTGCAATATACGCTTGTTGCAGACTGAGTACAGGTGTTGTATAAGGAAAAGGAAAAAAATATTCTCTAACAAGCTGTTGCAGTGGCCGTTACACATCGAGTATGCCATGTGTTCCTCCAACAGAACAAACCTGAGTGCTTAGATGAGGGAACAAATTGCCAGTATCAATATGCATCGAGTACAGCGGAAGGGAGAATGGCAATGTTAATTATTCACTATGGAAAATGTTGCCCTGTTGCTTTCACCGACAGGTCAGACTTCAAATGCTGAGACACTTAACATATACAGCTGAAAAAAACAATTAGTGCCTCACCCCCGCGGCTCAATTAAAAACCCAGTACAACAACATGCTCCTTACTTCTGGATGAGAGTTGCTTTTGTGTGACACGTCGTCGCTTGGCTAAACAGGTAAAGCTGTTTAATTTTTGGTAAAACGTGTACTCGCGCTGGAACAGGCACCGAGCACATAAAGTCCAGCGCTCATGATTTATTAGGGACTTAAAAGCACTGGAAAGCACATTTTCTAGCATGGCAGCTGTCTCAAGGTTAGAGAGGCAGCACTGTCAGGTCACAATTCACATTCCACAACTCGAGGGAAAAATATAGCGACAAAAGAAAAATGTTTTAGCATAAAGTTACCCTTTGAGAATGGAACTGTGGGGACTCTTCAGGAGCCAGCAACTGTATTGATTTGTTGCTTTTGGGCAGATGCATAACTACGCTGGCTCTCCTATCTCTTTGTTCTTGCTTTATTTTAGCCTCTATGTGTTAGGGACAATGAAGAAAGTGAGCTGGGAATCAAACTGGAGATGCGCTGCTGAGGGCGTGTGAGCGCATACGGTACGGGCAATAAACACTCGACTATCCGCTCGCCTCTAAAACATTCACGTATGAATTTGCAAGAACTCCGGCTCTCGTTTAGAGGTTTATAGTTTTCGTCTCACAAATAGAAAAACTTGGCAACACTTGACAGCAAAAGGAAGTACGATGACAAGCAGAATGAAAATGTCTTATGGCTGTTTATGAAGGATTTATACTTGTATAGTTGCATAGAATTGCATTGTTATAATACAGAGACGCTACTGTTTATGTATTGTTAGCTTAAGGCTAAGATTTTTTTTTTTTTTACTTTTCTTTAGAGCTGATGACACTGTTATTGTTTTTTTTTTTTACAGAGAAATATGACGCATGTGTACATTTGGCAACAAGACACCAAGAAATGAATTAAGAAATAATGAAAATTAAGCAAGTTGCAGTGATGATGAGGCTACAGCCAATGGGAGTGTGTGATACAGTTGATTGGCATATGAGTCAGACAAGGAGTTCAGCAAAGGTTTACCACAGGACAACATGACTTCAACATGTCCAGGACTTTGGTTTGTGGATGTGGATAAAATGCTCGGAGCAACGGTGAACCCAGACGAACCTGCATTGACATAGTATTGTCTTTTCCAATAGAGAGCAATGATGGCAAGAGGAGCTGGTGCCATCCATATGTTAACGATACTTTCTGAAAGATTTGGGGTGGAAGATTTTCTCCTAGCTAACGACCACCTATAAGCTACAGAGCAATGGGTGACAAGGAAACCACTGTATGATTGGAGAGGGCTTCAGTGCTATAATACTGCAATGAAAAGGAAGTCTCTTATAGTAACATATTCCTTTTATTGCATAAAATTCCCCAAAATAAAGTGAACAAACTTACATAATGGAGAATCAGTCAAACCATTAGAAAGTTTACTCATAAGACAGAAACAGTATGCTTCAACGATGATACATGGCTTTACCTAGTTGTATCTAGAATAAAGATATTTGGGATTTACTTGCTTTCTTTCCACTTTCGTGTAACACAGAGTGTGTATCCAAACTTGTTCCAATAAATAGCATCTTCTGCCCTGCAGGAGGGGAAAGAAATCATTTATTTTATAGATTTTCTGCTTTACCATCAAGGATTACCCTCTTAACCTTAGCTTCTTGCTTCCTTATTGGCTTAGCTATTGATTGCCCTCCATCCACTCTTCAACCTTCAAGGTGACCCATAACTAATAAACACTCCCGAAAAGTGTGCCATACGGCAACCAAAAAATATCCCTCTGTTTGCTTGTTCCGTTTTGTCTGTCCGTTGACATTCACTGAGCTGAGGGGACACCTTCCATTTACTGGACCAAATGTTGACTCATTAACACGAAGCAGTGTGTCGTAAAAGGCAGTCTTACTTGATTTTCAAAGCCTTCGGTCCTCCCTAAAAGTGGTAAAACAGCTCTGTCAGATTAAAGTTTCCACATGTGAACTGTTAGTTTCATCACAAACAGACTGAGGAAAAGAAAAAAGTAGCTAGTTAACTTGATCTTTTGCTCCGTTTCCCTCCCTTTGCTTCCTAAGAGGGTCACACTGAGGAGTGCCATGATCAGAAGAGGGAACATCTGTCTCTAAAGTGTTCCACCATTATCCACCCATTGTGAAGGATCGGCACCTGAGCAAACAATGAGCTTCCATTATGCCATATTCACCAAAAAATCTCAACAGCACCTTTTACAAGCGGAGAGTGTGAGACCGAGAAAAGGAAAAGAGGGTGAAAGAAGAAAGGGAAATATTGTATGGGAGCTCTGGATGTCTCAGTCTAGTGTGCTTCTTTGACAAAACTAACAATGACCATTAGTTACGAGAAACCTTTGCTCGCCATCATTTCAGCTAAAATGTCTCCCCGCTAAATGGCTCTTAAAGCTGAGAGCGAGGAAGACATGGCTGTTTGTGTTGTTTTGTACAACTCCACAGATAACCCCTTTTAAAATGAGCACTTGACCCGCTTCTACACACTGGAGTGTCCTTTCCAGGGTAATGGTATTTTGCATAATGCCATTACTAAGCTGAAAGCATGAAATCGCTCTGCTTCAGTCCAGTTTTGAACAGGCAGAGAAAAAAATGTGTGTGTGTGTGTGTTTAAGAGCAGAAAATGGGGGATGGGTGTCGAGTGAGTATGTAACATAGCCCAGTGAAAACACACTCTCCAATTGCATCTCCTCTGACTAAACAGATGAGTTAATTAGACATTTAGGATTTACCCAGCCTAAGTTAACTTAACTTTGCATTAACTTGCTTATCTGAAAGCCAAGACAGCCATCACCTGTTCATGAACCAATATTTCGTTGCTGATTGATGGCCAGTTGATAGATAGAGGCCTCTAAAAATATCAGCCGGGGCAGTTGGTGTTATCAGGCTTTGGGTTGCTTGAAGACTGAACCTCAGCTGTCAGTGAAAAGAGTGATTCCAGAGTGTCCTATCTTACCCTAAACACACCACAGGGAGCCTGGGAGAAGACCCTGACCTCACCCCGCTCTAGTCCTCTGTGGGATCTCTCGGGGCAGCTGCAACATCGATCTTCCAGGCTTAAATTTCAAGGGCTGAAAAACAATCTCCCTGTTGGCAAATGGATGGCATAGCATCCGAGTTCTGGGGTCGCCAGTTCAGCAGGAGCCTGAAGGAAGCGTGGATCGCTGTTGATGGGCGGGAACGCTGGACAAGCAAAAGGAGATAGAGACGTGTCCGGCAGGCCTTTCATACGGACTTCTGCTGATTCTGTCGCCGACCAGGTGAAGAGGTCATCATCACTCTCACGCCCTCCAACACTCCCTCACTTTGTACACACTATATATAGGAAGATGGGACTTAACAGCTTATAAACAGCATAGCATACCAAACACGCTCTAACAAATATATTACTTTCAGAGTGCGTAACCTTTTACTGTCTAGAGATTTACACTTGTATTATAAGATTCTGCTGACCCAAGGTGAGGAATGGGGAAGAAATGTGCACATAAAGGATAATTCATCACATCTCGAACTGAGCCGCGGTTCCCCAACTGGAATTCCCATTTAAGTTTTAGATAGCGTTTCAGCAACACTGAAATATTAAAAATAATTCCCGCGGGATGCATTTTTTAGAAATGCCATTAAATTTAAGAACTACCGTGCAGCAAGCAACAATTACAGACCAAGCGTCAGATGGAGGGAGAAATTAAAAATGGTGCCTCAGTAGACTTCACATCTTCCATTTGCTGATTATCTCCCTCAGATTTGCACCGCTCTCTCTTTCCGTTATGACTAAAAGTTCTGTCAAATTTATTATCCTGTCATTCAGCGAGCGGTTTGAATTTGTTTCGTAACATCTCTGCAGCTCCAGTGGCCAACTTAGTTTCCTTGACCGCAACAGTGTGATTCTGACATTTTCTCTACATTAGTCTCGGCCCACATTAGCCACAGCAGAGAGAGAATGAAAAACTCCAAGGAAAGGTCACAAAATAGGTGATATTTAAATGGTTTGGATGTCTAAAACTGGATAAATCAAGAAATTCAGGGGCTCTCTGCCCAAGAAGGAGGAAAACACAACATAGAATTCTGCAACATTTCAAAAGGTCCCAAGCTGACAACACTCAAGTAAGCCTTTCTCACATCCTTAATTCAAGGCTCAGCAGGAGTTGCCCATTCAACCTTTTCAGTTGTTACCGTGTCTTTTCAAAACAACAAGGAATCACACTAGTTGATTGTCACTTTATATACATCGCCATTTTCTCATTTACAACCAGGAGAGAGTAAATACAACTTCCAGGACCAGTGTGCGATAGCCAGCGTGTGTAGCATAAAATGAGAATGTTTCGTGTGATCCACATTTACAAGCATTGTTGAAGTTGACATGTTGATTTAGGGGAGAACCAAGTTATTGATTCAACATCACACCTGATGGGTTTACAGCGTATACTGATAAACTGGAATCCTCAAAAAGCAACAGAGTTTCAAGACACAGGAGGATTGAAAAGGGAACAGAAGATTTGAAAAGGGAACAAAGGAGCAGGGGTTAAACCTCTGTACGTGTTATGCACTCCTGTTGAAGTTAAAGCAGCTGGAAGCCTCATGTGTAAAACAGGAAACGCGCGGTGGTTTACACCCAGCATTAAATATATATCTATTCTCAGTATTTGAAATGGTTTCAGAACCGATTTTGCACAGTACTGATACCAGCAGCACTTTCTTTAGCCCCTTTTCTCTGAGCTGACATACACACCACAGCCCTGCCTCCTCTCAGTCACTCACATCGATGTCTTTTCTCGTCTCGTCACCGGTTTGCTAAGACGTGCACGGCGGATTCTAGCTGAGCTTCTGAACGTGTTTTTAATACGCGAGGTCCAAGAAGGGCACAACTTACAGAAGAGGATATTGACATGCTGTTGTTCCAAGCACAAAAACGCAAAAGTGGCAAAGAATCTCAGAATAAGAAAATTAGAAAATTAAATAAGAAAATTAAATATAGTTTATTGCATAATATTGCTATTCTTTTCTTTTTACTAGTACTTTATTGCCTTTTGGCCTGCTGACTTAGGAGGGCTTAGCATACTTTGTGAAAGATCTACATTTTTGTGCACTACCTCTAGAAGTGCGCTCTAGAGAATTGTATCCCCACACAGTGATTTCTCCTTGTGGTATCTTAATTGCTATAAAACATTGATATTTCTCCAAGTATTTTTATCTATGTTATATATTCATGTATCGTGGAAACATTACCCTGCACAGGCCAACAGTGGTAGTTAGTAACAACTAGAACCC
The DNA here is from genome assembly GCF_963514085.1 of Chelon labrosus. Taxonomy (NCBI): domain Eukaryota; kingdom Metazoa; phylum Chordata; class Actinopteri; order Mugiliformes; family Mugilidae; genus Chelon; species Chelon labrosus. The sequence continues at coordinate 19,691,735 of NC_140348.1, forward strand.
TCTATTTCAAATCTGGACAGAATACACTGTGCAGGGTGTAACATAAAACGTGTGGCTGTTTTCGTTTTATTACTTGTCCCGGTGTGCTGCTGCTCATTTCTGTCGGGAATGTCCCAAGCGACATGCAAGCTTTAAGCAGGACTACATGCATGAGTTTATGTTCATGCATTTATATACGTGCACCGGTAAATATATTCATGCATGACCATAAACTCATAAATTCGACATCTCAGTTAAGGTCTTAGAAATAAAAGTGCAGAAGGAAATAATATAAGAAATCTCATTTGTGGTGTCCAGACAAGTGCAGTGCTCTGAAGGCCTGCCAGCTGGACGAGTCTGGATCTGTGGGTGAACTTTGAGTTAACACATATAGAAGGGGCTTTGTGTGTTGAGAAAATGCAAGGCAACAATCCATTATTCAACTATATATGGTCGATAGTTTTTTTTTTTTTTTAACTCTTACATGGTGTTGTGATCTTTGAAGGAACTCAATGGCCCACAGTCACAAAGAGAAGAATTAAAAAAAAAAAAAAACATAGAAAAGGCCAAGGAGATACTTTATTTTTGGCTGCTGTGAAGATTTTAAGAGTAAGAGATTCATTTTTTAACATTTTGCACAGCTAACCTTTTCTCAGTCCTCCTCTCTCTATAATGCCATCTCCTTTCGTTCGATTTCTCTTTGCGCTCGCTGAAAGACCGATCTACGGAGCGAGAGAGTTCTTGTCTGAAGCTTATCTCCTGTCTCAACCCAGCAGAAAGAAATTCCTTGCCATTTGTTGAATACGAGTGCGATGGTGTGCGTTAGTGGCTGATCTGTGGCTGCACTTCCTCACCTGGCACTCATGTGATTAGATTTCATATCCCAGCCTGCAGCAGATAAACTCTATCTCCATCGGCCAGGCCCCTCAGCATCAATCTACCAGCAGTCTCTTAGCACATTCCTACCACCTTGTTTATGCATACTAATAAAAACGCTGCTTTTCCATAAAACATACCATTTTAGATTTTGTTTTCTTTTTTTTTAAAAAAAGTCATTGTTGATGTGCGGCAATAATTAATAACTTGAAAAGAGAGGACACCCTGTGGTGCTATCCCAATGCTAGGATTGCAGTGCTTGCCTCCAGCAGTAAGCTAGTCATGTCAAGATGCTGGACTGTCTACATGAGGTAAATCCACAGAGCGCCTGGATGGAGGTGAGGTGGAGGAGGAAGTAGGGGGGAAAGTAGAGGAGGACAGAGCAGGTCTGTTTATTTATTGTTCTCCTCTGGTTTAACGGCTCATGACCGGCTAGCTTTATTAAACTGGGCTTTGAGCACACACATAGCAGCACTAAAACTTCCTGATGGCTGAGGGGGGATCAATTCAGGGTGCTGCCTGCAGGAATTACTGCAAAGTAATGGTACTATCACACAGGTAGGTCTTGCTTGTGTTAGGGGTTAAATGGGCCATTTAAATTCTTTAATCAACTTCAGTATTAGCTTCGCGAGAGGAGTGCTGCCCGTAACAGATATATGCAGGTGCAGAGATTTCCATGAATATCAAATAAGGAGAAACCAAAATGGTTACGAGGATGAATCCAAAACAAGCACGGTCAAAATTAAATTAGTTACTGATGGCTAGTACTGACTAGCTGTTTGCAGAAACCTCAAAATTACAAAGATGAATCATCACCTTTATGACAAACAATTGAGCAAACTACAATAGATTAGATGTATTATTCATTACAGACGGTTGAATTGAACTGGATGGGATTGTAACTGAGCTACTGTGACCAAGCAATTTTCCTTGTGGATGAATAAAGTCTGTCAAAGTCTAAGTCTAAGTAACTACAAACAAGTTGCATTTTGAATTTTTGAAGCATAAGAACGGCATCATTTAGATTTAATTTAGACTTAGTCAGTAAAACAGTCATGATCATGTTAAACTGAATGGTACTGCTAAGTCCAGGAATCTGTTGTTTTTGAGTAAATCAATGCCCTTTCCAGCCCCACCACGATCTTCTCTTGTGATTTTTTTATTATTATTCTGTACTAATAGAGGTAGTGCTACCTGTGCAAAATATTTGCAGCTCAGTGGATCATACTCTCAATCAACTGCGAATCAACCATCTTTACAAACGCATGGTTTTTGACTATGTAAATGAGTACCGTGTCTTTCCTGAAATGAAATGCGAGTGTTTATGAAGTACTCCTCCATCACTGACTGTCTTGTGACACTAGAGTGTGAGGCCATTAAGGTTTTCTGATTTGGAGCTGGGAAAGGAGCTACTACAAGAATCTATTTTTTTTTTATTTTTTTTTTTTTACATGCTTTTGTTTCGGTGCTACCTCCAGTTTGTCACAGTGGTCTATTCCATATTGGACATTGTATAATGGAACCATTTAAGTGACGCGACAACCTTTACTTGGTAGTTTTTCGTTGTTCAAAGTGGCTGACAGCACTGTGGATTGTTATGAACTGGAGAACTCAAGACTTGCCGGTAACATAAGGGAAACTTTAGGGAAACTGACAGCCTACATCACTGCTTGGCATTTGGGCGGCAGAGGGAGAAATAATCTTGAACTCTGGATTTTTGGCATTTTTCAGTCCAGTTAATTCAGTATATAACCTAAGCCCGTCTTCCTATCACCAACCTGTGGCAACCACATTTGCAAATTAATAATAATTGCTTAAACAATCAACAAATGCTTCAGTATTATTGCCAAAAAGTATGGAGGGTATCTACAACAACAGTAAACGGTCACTATCTGTAACAGTGGTTATTACAGATGTGGGAAAAAAAAAGTTTGCCACATTTTTTACCTGATTACTGTTAAAAAGTGTAGAATCACTAAATGTGCTGACTGTGTGTTGTGTACACCCTGAAATCTCCCCTCCTCCTCCCGTTTGCTTGTTGACATCATAGTCCCCTTGACCCCCTGCCGCCTCTGTAAATTGTGTTTCACGGCTTGAAGGTTACAGAGAATGGCTCGTGTTTGCCGAGGAAGCCAGATTAGTGCTCATCAGTCGTGGTGTTAGAGATCCCTGCGCTGACCCTTAGGGCAAAAAGCCAAGCTGCTTTCACACTGCACTACACGGGGACCCGAATGAGCCGACAACGGCCTATTGTCACCACTCACCCGAAAGAAAAGACAGCAAATTGCCATGTCAGGAACTTTGGCCCTCGTGCCAATATAATACACAGCCTTTGAGCCAGCATCTTGCCTGTTAATATAAAAGAACTGCTGCTAAAGCGTATATGGTGCGGCTAAATTCTCTCATAACGAGAGTATGATTTGATGTAGGAGCCTGTGTGGGTGTTTTCTTCACTTGCAATACATTTGCATTGGGTTTAAATGAATATATATTCAAGCTGGAGCAGGTTAAAGCAGGGAGGCCCGTGTATCTGCCTGTAGATTTGCAAGGATATAAACAGATGGTTATAAAGAGTGCCTACAATCAGCCAAAGCAAAATACTTTTAATACCTTTAAAAAAAAGATAGGAAGCAAAACATTTTGCTTTGGTATGACAACCCGGATAAATGCTGAGATAAAGAGCATATTGCAAGTTTAAGATGCACAGAAACACAGAGGAAATTCATCTAACAAGCAACAAAATCCCACTAAACCTCAAACCTACTGGCTCAGTTTGAATTCTTGTTACATAGAATGCATCGTTCTCGTTACCTCCTCTAATCGCCCTAGTTGTACCCAAAAGCTTTCCACCTCTGAGGCCATAAACCCCAACCGTCGTCAACTTCACCAACTGTCTCTTGCTTTACTGAGGTAGCTGCTGGAGGTCAGTAATTTAAATACCTAAGAGATGACGTACATCATTAAGGTGGATTTCCAATTCTGCTCAGTAGCCAGTCACGCAAAGGTAATTAGGCCTTTCTGTCTCCATGGTGCTAGTTGACCCTGAGATTAACAAGCTTTTGGTGCACAGTTGACTAGAGGTGAGAGCTGGTCATCCAGATGATGAACAAGGTTCTATATTTTTCGATGGAAGACTCCTCCTGTACACTGCACAGTATTTAGATGTAGGCCGTAAACACATTTCCATGCCCACTGAATAAAATATGCTGAGAATTCATACTTTAATACTTAGACCACCTCCGGTAATCAATATAAATTCACAGGCTAATCCTGTCTAACACCTACGCCTCTATGTGCTCTGAGAGCAAAATAAACCCTGCAAAGAGGAAAGAGTGTTAAGTTAAAATTTATGAAATGTTAGTATGCACATTTTTTTATTATTTTCTTCTTTTATTTCCTTCATACTCACACAAAAAACAGGCTGTGCATGTTTCTAATCAGCATGGTAGCCATCTTAAATGGGAGCAATAAAAAGCACAGAGATCTTGCAGGAATGTAAAAAGCTCCAGTAAAATAAAACGCATGATTTAATGACCATCTGCTGGGTGCCAGTGCAGACCTCGCCGCGACATGCTTTGTGAATGATCAAAGGCAGCGTCCGCATCGAGAGTGATTCACCTCAGGAGGCACGCTGGGGAATTAACAAGCCACCCAGCACAGATCCATTTTTCATGCAGTTGGGCTCTTTTGATTCCTTAACTGGTCTGCCTCAGACTCGCATGGAGGAAGAGAGGGAGTAAAACAACGCAACATACACAACAGTGTAACTCTACAAGCTCCTAGCTGAACAGAAACACACTTTAAAAGTTTGAAATGCATTTGTTGAATAGCCCAGCGGAACGATTCAAAAGAGATGTGTATTATCGTGGTATTTTTCTTCATTCTGAGTAGCCTTGCCATCAACTGCTTATGTTTATGGCCTTCCTGAGCTGCTCTATGAGTCCATTTTGGTGTTGAGGGACGGATGCCAAATGACCAATCAGCACTTAAAAGAGGCATGCACACACACAGAGGGAGGCATGCTGATGTCCTCAGACAGACATTCCAAAACACTCGGCTCTTATCTCATCAAGGCTCAGTAAATAAAACATTTAACAGCTGAGCCAGGCTCAGGTTTGCGGGGTTTTTTTGCAGTGTGGGTTCTCTGCCTGGCTGAGGAATAGCGCACAGAGGACAAAGATAAGTCAGCCACAAACTTATATTAATACTCCCGTATACGATGTTACACGCAGAGCTAAAAAAAGACTCGAGGCGTTCTCAAGGGGATGACAAAACACAACTACTCTGCTGGTGTAGCTCACGCTTCAGAAATTCACCATAAGGCATGACAAATCTCCGGTGGGCTACAAAGAAATTGTACGCTGCAGTACTAGAATTATTAACACACACATCCTTGTGCTGACGTCGCCGTCGTCGCTTATTGGGCTCTCTCAACCGTCACTCCGTCTTGTATCGTATCTTGCCTTAATTATTCTTTCTTTTCCTCTGTCTGTCAGGAAGCCCGTGTGCAGTATTTAACATGCTGAGGGGACACATGTCCACCCTAAACGGCACAGAACAAATTCGCTACTTTGTTTGCGTTCACAGCTCATTTGGCCCAATCCATGTTTTGGCATTCTGTTATCGTCACGCTTGGCGAGGTTTTCTCCGCTGCCCACCAAGGGGGAGAAACACGTTCCTGGGGCTGTCAGCTGACGCTCCCATTCGCACTCTATCCTGCAGCATTTCCTTCTGTCTTTTACTTTTTCATGTAGAACACAGTGAAGACGGCTACTTCAGAAGAGCACTGGTGCCTAATCTCTGGGGCACTGCCAGTGCATTTTGGAGAAGCTAATATAACCCAAGGGCAGGAGGTGATGTAACATCAAGGTCAACCGTTTCTCACTAACATCTTGACCTTTCAGGAGGGTCAAATACTCACACTTTAGATGCAATCAGCACCACAGCTGCATGCATCTTTCTCGCACTTCCACCACCGATAAAAGACGCCCACATGTATACAGGCTTTCTATTCTGTTTGTGCCACAAACCCCCCTCCCAATACTGTGATGAGTGAAGAGCCTTGAGAAAGTGTCAGTGTGGTGTTGATCACTTGAGGAACCATGGAGGTTGAGGGGACGGGACATGGTCTTGTTTGCAATTTCGCAGGTGGAGTTGGCTGTCGGGGGGAACGTCCCAGCTGGTCTCAAAGGTCTAATCTCCCCTAGCTAGCAGCAGTCCATCCACCCACCGACTGTAAACACAATGGCTCCCTATGGTACTGAGCTGATTGCTGTTTCATCAGGGCTAGGACTAGAGACGGTGGAGAAGAGCTGTCTCGCTGTTTGATGAACTTGTTTATTTTCCCACCACATGGGTGGCCCAGAACTAACTGATTGGCAAGGAGAGTGTTTATCAGAGACTTAGGGATCATTTCCGATGACACCGGACCGTCAGTGCAGCACCAAAGTCGCAGCGCAAAAAAAAAAAAAAAAAAAAACCTTAATTAGAATGTTCTGAAAATAATGTCTTGAAACCACCCCCTATAATGCCCATGCACATTATTACCGCTAAGTATGCTCCTCCATCAATTATGGCATGTGCTAATGCGAGTCTCACAGTAGAGAGCCAACATGTTTCAGTGGGCTCAAATAGCTTTGCTGCTCTCTCCCACTTAGAAATTAATCTTCTTCCCAGCAGACACCTCTGCACATGCCTAATACAGAAAGGAACACATATACTAGTATTAATTGGTGTGTATACCACAACAACTCAACCTGAAAGCCCCCCTACAAGAGATTTGCTACCAGAAGGCACATAATAATACACACACAGATCAGACATAACATTATGACCACCTGCCTAATATTATATAGTTCTCCTTTGTGCCTCCAAAACAGTTGTGGCTCGTCAGTGAATGGTATGGGCCTTCTGAGGGTGTCCTGTGGTGTCTGGCAACAGAATGTTGTTAGTGGGGGTCTTTGGGTCCTATGGTTTGAGGGGAGGGGTCTCTGTGGATCATCTGTGTTCCAGTGCATCCCACAGATACTTGATCAGTTGGGGATTTTGTGAATTTGGAGGCCTTTTTCATGTTTTTTTTAGTTGTTCCTAAACCGTTTTTGTGTGTGTGCCTGTGTCAGGCTGCATCCTGCTGGGGATGGCTGCTGCCATCGAGGAGTGTCATTGCTATGGGGTGGGGGTGCCTGGTCTGATCTAGGTGGGTGGTACATGTCTAAGTAACATCCACACGAATGCTACGTCCAAAAGATTCCCAGCAGAACACTGAATTGTCACAAGATGGTCAATGTTATTTACATCTCCTGGTCTTAATGTTGTGGCTGATTGGTGTAAACATTTTCATTATTCAGCTAAAGTAGTCCATCATCAAACACTGAAGTATTTTTGATGATGTTCGATGGAGCGGTCACATTTTCAACTCCTTTTCAGTTCTGCATGGCGCTTGCTTCTGTAGTGAAAATATATAAATAGGCAAAGGCAAAATAAAAAAGACATTACGCAAACTGTTTTCCTCTCATTACCACCCACTACCTCTGACATCTGTTCTCCACCTCCACCACACCTTTTACTCTACACATCCTTCCGTCATTCTCCATGCAATCTTCCTCTCTTTGTTCCTCACCTTCCTCTCTCCCTCCCTCCCTTCCTCCCCCTCCCTCGGTATTCTTTCCTCTCTCTCTCCCACCTTTGCGTGAGATTCTGTGACTCTCCTCAGAGATCTGTCAACACACACATACTGAAGCTGCAGTGCGCGGGTGATAATGAAGTGTCTGGGAAAAGAGGATTAGGTGGAGTGGCGGGCATCATCCCTGCGGTATAAACGCTCATCTCTCCCTCAGGAAGGACACATGCAGTGTCTTTCACCTCGGTCCAACTGCCTGCCTCGGTGTCACTCTCAGCTAGCATACTGGGATAGCTGCTGTGGCCCTCAGGAGGCAACAGTGAGGGAGTTAACACAGCGACGGGCCCCGCTCCTAGGGGATGCTTGGTGTTTCATCCTCTGACACCCGTCTGTTTATTCTGCACAGTCAGGCTGAGAGGAGCATAACAGGCACTAGGAAAGTGAAGATCTTCACCAGGGGAACAGGCTGATACAGAAAGAAAGATAGATAGTGGGAGAGGGAGTAGGAGGGAGTAGGAGACAGATGGAGAGAGAGACTCCTCCTCTTCCCTGTGGTCTGACAAAAAGATGACAGCTTTCCTCTGGAGCTTGCTCTGCCCTCTCTGGGCTGAAGCCTTCCTTGTAGGCAAGTGGCCTGTCAGCCACAGCTAACTAGGCTGCCCCTCGAGAGATGCAGAAAGCTTGACAGTTTGTTACTAGTTGGCAAAAGGCCACCACGGCAGGTCAGCCTCTGCACATAAAGTGTCAAAGACGTGTCACTAATCAGCTGATAAGAGATGCGCACGTAAATATGCTCCTCGTTTTACTCCCACACCCAGCTCAAAGACCTATCATCAGTGCAGTCACAAAAAAAAAGCCTTATAGGCAGTTTAGGCTTCTGTGTCGTATTCGTATATTCAATCGCAATTGTTGAAAGTGAAGCAGGAAGTAGAAACAAAAATTAACCCAACTGAAAAAAAAAAGCACACAAGTATAAATGGCTCCCACCGGCGTCGGCTACATGCGTAAGTTACTGCGTTTATGTTCCGCCGTACCTTAAATGAGCCTTTAGATCTAGATACTACAGCACTACCGTAAACTTCAGCTACTTGTGAAAAGCTTAAACAGGAGTCGGCATGTTGTCTTTGGGCAATGCAAAAGCCCAAGCGTGTGCTGTGTGCACAACGCTGTAAAATCATGCCAAGCGGTAGAGAATGGTGCATGGTACATTTACAACTCAGAATGCAGCTCGGTAATTTAGTAATTACAACTAAACATTAGCAACCACACCTATCTGTGTGGCGCCGCTCACACCAGTAGTGTGTTTTTCTCAGCTGGAGTCTCAAAACAAAAACTGGAAACCAAAGGAGAAACATACCTCTCCCTTTGCGACCTCATACTTTTATATACAACAGTAGTAGACATCTTTTAAGGAAATTAAAGGCATCCAGTTTGTACTCAGTGGGATTTTCATTTAAAATTGCTTAAAAAAACTATTATTTCACCCAAAATATATGAAGGACCAAGGATAGGTTTATTCCACCTGGTCTAGGGACTGTTTATTCATGCAAGGGCTCTGCTACTAATTTCTTCCATTGATCTCCACTGGGTCCTCAATTACCTACAACATTAGTCCTTTTCATTCAGAGATCGCGGCGTAATGGCACTAAGAAAACCCCCTCATTATGCCACTACTGTGTCTTTCACACTGAACTAAACAAAGCAGCATCAGTGTCTAGCGTGATGTATAACATATGCGCCTGCTTTCAAAACAACAGTAATAACAGGCTGGCCTTAGCTGCCCCCATTACAGCGCGCTTCATTTTGGCCTCTGTTTGCAGAGTAAAGGAGCTCCGGGATCACCCAGGTTTACAGACGTATTCAATATTTAACGCCAGCTGCGCACGTCACACATCATCAAAGTGTCACAACCATGTGCCACAGTGGCGGATATTCCTCTCCTCCGCAGAGGTAAATTTGACTACCGGCAGGTGAGAGTGGCAATGCATCCTAACATGTCTGTGCAAGATGAAAGGTTATGGTTATAAGAACCCATTTTTTGCATTTCGTTGAGGCTCAGTTTTGTGGCTGCAGATCAGAGCACCTGATATTGTTAAAACACAGATTTCTACTTTCTCTTTGGCTTTTGTCGAACCTGCCTGTTACTGGAAGAATTCCTAATATATACTTTGCTGGAGCTACTCCAGGGTACAATCCAGGTAAATGTTTTCAAAATAACAGGGTTTGGTATGATTGGTATATTGGCCTGCCAGCTGTCTATGAATCATTTGTGAGCATGTGGCTAAGCTCCTCATGCGATGTCCTTGTAATAGCCTTGCCATGATTGGTGAGACTATAGGATGGGGTAGTGGCCTGCTAAGAACTGTCCCCGTCTGTCAGATCTCATCACTCCATCGTACACTGCTCGGGGCAGCAGGACCAAAACTGACCACTGAGTCAACTGACAAGACAGCTCAGCATCCAGTTATCCCAGAATAATGCACAAACACACACACACACACACACACACAATCCCACTCACTTTTAAATTCAGGCAGGCACAGACATGCCATCACCCGAGCAAATGCATGCACAGTTTATTCGTAGATACACACACACACTGTCATGCACAGTCACAAGGATATACACAGAGACACACGGATGCGAAAGAAAATAGACAGTGCAGTGAAGTGTGTGCAGGATCCTTCCCCAAAAACAGCCACAATAAAGCCCGTGCAGGATACAAATGTGCTCTGACACTGGGGTTGGTAATGCATTGAGTTGTCTAAAATCTCAACAACTGACCCAGAAATGCTGGTGCAGAAGAGGGGGGTTCGGGGTATCGGAAGAGGTCATGTGTGATGCAACGCGGAAGAGAACTAAATTGACACTTTCTTGCCCACTTCTCGAGCCCCGTGGTGGTATTCTCACTTAGTGCGCAATGAGTGGTGACAGAATAAGGTGGCCGATTCTTAAACAGGAGTGAGTGTCCGTTGTGTTGTTGTGCGGAAAGCAAGCGAATTGGTAAGTGGTTGAAATATGCACGTAGTATATCACGCTTCCTTTCAAAGACGGCAAGACAAGAGGGAGCACGAAACAGGAAGAGAGAGAGAAAGAGAGAGAGAGAGAGAAAGAGAGAGGCTTCAGAGGTCAAACACAAAGTAAAACAAGCAGCTGCAATATGTTTACTGCAGCAACCCTGAGGGAAGGAGGAGGACCCGACTGCAATATCACATATATTTATTTTCAACTAAATGATTCTGAGAATTTAACATGGCCTACTTGTGTTGCATGCAAAATGGAAGTAAAGAGCTTTAAAACAATTGCTCATACAATTGTTTCATGACAAATTTAAACACTTTCCAAAGACTGTAAGCCAAAATGTAAAAGCATTCAGTGGATTTGACGGCTTCAGTCGCTTTGCTTCAATACACGGTGGCAAAGATTCTGCAGCAGCAAAGCCCCTTAACCTTAAGTGACCCCTTAGTGGCGAAAAAGCATGTGAGACTCTGCGTCAGACGGAAAATGATACTGAAACTAGGTGGTTAAGGGACTGAGAATCTCTGGTGCAACTCTCCACCGCAGAGGAACAACCCTATACTTCTCTCAGACTTTTAAATTCACTGCAAGCTAAGATAGACTGAGAATAGCAGATTTTAATACACTTTAGGAAAAAGTGAAAAATATTTTACTTTCTGTAGTTGGCTTTGCAGAACAAAATTGTTTCCAAAAACCACAAATTCATTCAAATTATAGTGTTTTAGTCCTGGTTTACGCATAGAATGATCTCCAGGTATCATGTATACACAAAAACAAACTAAAAGCCAAAATGCAATATTTTTTAAAATTCTACAAATGAAAAAAAAAAAAAAAAAAAGGTGTGACTGTAAGCATCAGGGGAGAACCAAGTCTTTGAGTGAGCGTGTCTCCGTGTGGTCCTGGTTCGCTCCCTATATCAAAGCCCTGTAAGGTTTGATATGCTGATATGTGTGCCGTTTAAAGATAGACCCTTTCCCTCACCCACAACGCTGTGCCAGAGATCAAGTGATGCCGTCAACTTGCTAATGACATGACCGCCGCAGGCAACGGCCAGCAGCTTGATTTATACATGGGGACAGAGAGGAATGATTCACAGGCTAATAGAGGAGCACCAGGGCACGTAGAGGCTATATGCTCCTCTCACTTGCTCTTATTCGCAGATAAACACCTCTCCTTTTTTTTTTTGTTCCTCTTAAACTTAACATCTGATCAGTCTGGTTACAGATGCTCGTGATGCCTCTGTGACTTAATCTCTTCCTCCTTTTGTCCCAACATTTGCTGTTCCTCACGCTGTCCCCTTTTCCTTTCTAGGCTCCCTGGCCATTTCTTCTTCCCATCCCATTATAATGCGGCGCTAATCCTAAATATGGAACCCACTGTTGTAGGACAAAATGAATGGCCCAATCATTCTGCATCAATTAGTCCATCCATCACTGCTGATTGGAGGAGGAGGAGGTAGAGGAGGAGGGGGGACGTTCATGGCGACTGCTCTGTGTGGTGGCAGAGATGGCAAAAAGGAGAGCTTTCACACAGAAACCCAATTTTCACCACTATTTGGCTACCACAAGATGACCTTGTCCTGCTAGTTGCAATGAAACGCCCTCTAAATTACGTCATCTTTGCAACAACATAACAGCACACGGATACTTCTCATATGATAAAACATTCGTCCCTTTACTGAGATGCTCTACACACATTAATGGCCACTTTTCTGATGCTTTCTTAAATATTATCCAGTAAGTATTCAGTGCATAAAATAGCATAAAATCACTTAGTAGTTCACTACACTTGGGATTTGCAGAGTTGTTTTATAATTTCACTAAGTAAGTGTAATTTACAAAATGACGTTTCTGCTACGCAAGAGTGAGGCCAATTCAAAAAAGGATTTTATTTTTAATTTAAATGAATATCAACGGCTCAAACCAGAGTAGGAAATGGCAGTGGCCCCCATTTATGGATGTAAAAGCCGAATGCAAAACATGCTGATGTGAGTAGTAAATATAAATATTCAAATAATGAATCTATTATGTGGTCACACCATGGGGTTACCTCATAAACAGCTAGGCTAATGCCAAAGAGGAGGACCGACACACATTTACATTATTGCTGCCTATATTATATATGGAGCATTACAGCATAAATACAAGGCAGGCCTTGATCAGAGTGTAACTAACGCCCCTCTAAAAATGAGGAGATAAGTAAATCCCAAGGGTTCCCCACCGACTGAGGAATCTTTGCATTCAATTTATCATTTTACATTATTTAGGCTACTCCACGGGGAAATACGCTATCTCTGTCATAAGTTATGCTAATGGCTGTTACTACCATCTGTGAACTGAGGACCATCAGTCAAACATAGTGTGCCATGTGTGAGTTATGGGCATAATATGTCATCTTTGAGTGATTCGTTTGGGAGCTTCCAGGGAGCGGTGTAAGGGACATAAGGCCATCTAGCTCCAACCGTCACACAACACCATCTTATATCTCGACCCGCACCCTTCCCCTTGCACCGAGCGGCCGCCTCGGTCGCCTCCAATCTACTCAATAAACAAGCCCCCGGGCAGGACCCAGACACAGGATAATGGTTCACCTGGAGGTGACAGGAAAAGAAAACAGAGCTCTTTGCATAACGAATGGAGACAGAGATAAGCACGGTGAAGCACTTACGAATCTTGATAAAGGATTATCCAAACATGTCTGAAACTGAATACATTGTCTTTTTTAAGCACACTGGTGCAATGTGTTTTAAGAGCCAGCCCTGCAGTTACTGCAGAGCTCTGCTCAAGGTGCACTGTTGGAGTTTCCCTGGTCAAATAAAGCCACTATGAGAACATCATGATTTTATATTTCACTCAAAGGTCAGAGCAAGGACTCTATTTTAATTTCTCTCTGTTAATTAAAATTGTAATGTACATTTACGATACAGGCCTGTCGCCTTGCCACGTCACTGTGTCTACATCCTATGACACAGGACCATACAGTGAGACATAATGACAACAAGTATAATTAATTGCATATATTCCAATGTGCTGGTACGTGCTATGACTCACACCACTGTTTAGGAAACTTGTGAGGGAGGAGAGCTAAGGGCCCACAGCACTATAGCCTATGTTATGTAAGCAGTGACAAAGGCTGGTGAGTTCAGTGAGCGTTAGCGGCCCGTGGCTAAATTAGCCCCAGTCGGGACGCACGAAACCACCGCGCACGTGCCCCCGCTGCTTGACTGGAGCAGAGAAAGGAGGCCCAACCTGAGCAGAACGATTTGTTTGGGTGGTCTAGTTAAAGCCTAGTGCTAAATGGGCAACGGTTCTGGTTAGAATGCTAATGAGCCAATTCCCCTCCTGGATGGAGACATCAAAGGCAAGTGCAGCTCCCTCTCTCCGGCTACACAGGGCTTCATGGTATCATTACATGGCTCGGTGTGCGCTTGAATGCTTGTGTTTGTGCACGCGCTTGTGTGTGTGTGTGTGTATCAGCGGGCGTGCGACACAGAGACAAAGTGGGGGAAAGGCGGGATAGACAACATGATGTTTACATTAGATCTGTTCCTTTGGGAGCGGGCCAGCATCCAGCCATGCTGTGACACACATCACACGAGCAACCTGGTACCATTCATAATTACCCTCTATTCACAGAGGCCTCATTTAGTGTGCTATTATCAGAGATCATTGTTATTTCCCTCTATGTATGTTTGGAATCCCTTTGAGACCAACATGTCTCACGTAGATAACAGTACTATTTTGGTTAACCCCATTGTGTACGTATTACTGAGGATGTGCAACCCGGAGAGAATTCCCATCAGTGATTTCGAAGGATTTAATAGAGCATCAGGGCATAATAATATTTATTTTCTGTTTGTTTCTCTCCATAACTAACGTTAGAAATATAATAATTGTTTTGGGGTAACAGAGAAATTCTAACACCAGGCTGTAAGGCGTCCTATCTCCTTTTTATTTCCTGTTTTGCTGGGACTCTATCAATCTATAATTAATAATATGATATACAGAGAGGTGAAACTTTGAAAGATACCTATACCTACAGAGGGATAACAACAACAAAAAACAATCCTAAAAGTGTGTAGGCAGTGAACTAACTTACATAAACTAAATACTTTGTCCAGTTTTCACTCACTGGCAGGAGGCCCACCTCCAAAACTGTGAGAACTAAGCATGGCTCAGGTGTGTGAGGCCAGCATGATGGATCGTCCTGTTGTGAAGCTGCCCCTCTGCAGAGCCCCCGAGAAGACAGCTGCGAGATAAGGAGGGCCTTATATGAGCGCACATCTCCTCCTCGCATCGATCCTCGCTGCCGCCGAGGCAGGAGGTCTTCACACGCCAAACCGCAGATAGAGGCGGAGAGGGTGGGCAGGGTGACAACGGGGGGAACAGTTTTGCAGGTTTAGCGGCCACCTTCGAGTGATAAAGGCACCGGAAGATAAAACCCCTCTTGGCCTCACGCAGATAAAAGACGAACAGCGAAGAGCTTTGTTTTAAGGGGGAAAATAACATTTCCAGCTCTCTGGTAGATAATAGTAATCTCTCTCTGGTTATAATCGTCATTTTTTTCCCCCATGGCCAGAAAAACAAGCACATTCTTTCCAAGAACGCACAAATATTATAAAATACTCGTGACTTGACTTATTGTGGACATTATTAACCCGAGAAATGTAAGTCTTAGCATTTTAGAGTTAATTGACCTTGTATCTCGTGCCAGTAAGTTGGCAGGAATAGCATCGCTGGGAGTCAATTAAGAATGAAAAGAGGCTTTGCTCTCAAAAAAAAAAAAAAAAAAGCACCAGCTACAATTAGAATTCCTCTGGAGTTAATAAGCACAGCTGCAGGTCACAATCAACTGAAATGTTTTCTTGCAAAGTGTGACGTTAATTGACACACAAGACCCGACGTTCCAGTGTTGACAGCCGCAAATTCAACTCCGTCTTTGTTTCTGCTGCGTTGAAACAGAGCGAGCTGTAATAACACCTATTATTAGGCGAAGACGAAACTGGATCAATCAACAACGACTAAGATTTGAAGAACAAAATAACAATAATGAAAATATAATAGCAAAGAAAATTGCTTCTTATGTGTCTCTGTACGTGGCAAATCAATGCCGAGAGTCGAACGCGGTGGAGGGAGAGATAGCAATCAGCAGGACGGCGCGGCTCGCTTTACGGGGCCCCGGCTTGGTTATGGAGACACATGTTTGTGACCTCTGATCTCAATCACAGAAGTTCTTAAAATGGTTGTGTGCTGAGGGCCTCTCAATGTCACTGATAGACAGGGACTCCACGCTGCAAGTTTGCAGTGGTATCCATGTATCAGACAAGATAAGAGCCACTCCAAGCTGCATGATGAGATGTGAATACGGTTTCAACTGCTCTGCGTACGCTCTAATGGGCACCATGTGTGTGGAGTAGTTAACTATGCTGCGTCTTTGATGTCGCTTTATGCCTGTCCTTATGCCTTAAACAATAGATGTCTCCCACTTTCAGGTGGTTAAAAACAGAAAACAAATAAATAAATGCAGTGTCATTTTGTCTGAATATGTTGTTTTTTAGCTGAGCAAATTTATAAAGAAAAATCAGTAATTTCCAGAAATTTTTTTGATAAATGAAGTGCAGGGTTTCCCATACAATGGTAATACTACGGCGGCCCGCCTGGGTCTAACTTACGCTGCCATGGTCTCGTAACAAATCGGAAATATTTTTGCACGTTTCGAACAACGTTGTGCTCCCCCCAGACCTTCCACACACACCGGCCGCTCACCTGCTCTGTACTGAATTTAACCTGATGGAGAAAACAGCACGGTCAACTCATGTAGCATGTGAAGCTATGTGTGTTGATTGCTAATAAAACCCAATGTTTGTGCTCTTGATTTTTTAGACCATGGAGATTTACAATTATTTAAAGAGAGTTGGCCAAAACCAGAGGAAATGACTCCAACCGTAACATGCACTAGCTGAACTTTATAAGAGCTAGCTAGCAGAATTAGATTGAAAGTCAACAGTTTACTATAAATTAGATTTATTCGCTGATACTTTATTTAATCTTACACACATTTGTCCACACAATGCCACGTCTCAATAGCATCATGTTTAGTATTCATGTACATGAACTGCACAGCTACTATTTGTCCCTAAAACCAATATCCGCGTTATTACGGTAATGTAAAGATGTATAAATAGTGTTTAATAGTTAATAGATGGGATAGGATCATATTTAGCCCCCTGCATCGTCTGTTTTAGTCAGGTAATGCGCACGAGCACAGTGGATAAACAGGCAGCTGTTGAAGGACTGTCACAATAATTTAATTATATCAAGCTGATAATTAACAGTCACACAAACATGTAGTATAGAAATAGACAAATGCCAGGATGGAATTGATGCTGTAGCCCAGGTAGGGCCCTTTGGGTAGGGTGGGGGATCTGTAGACCATTTGATTTGTGGTATGGAGGCTTTTGAGGCAACAAATTTTAGCTGCAAATCAAATTATTGAGCTCTCTTTTTGGTTTAAGTCATTAGTGTTTTGGCTTCACCCAAATAACAGCCACAATGGTGCTTTCATGTTCGTCTTTGCAACTAAATCCACAAATGCTCCTTGAATCATCGGCAATTCTCCCATTAAACCGGAGAAAAAGAACAGGATGCAATGAAATAACATCCAATCTCAAACGATGTGGAAATATAACATTTGTACAGCATCTCTCATTCAGCTTCTTTTTATGCAGGTAAGAAATATGTAAAACATTGCGGTGTGATATTTTAATAATAGTTACAGATCTCCAGCATTCATTCCGTAAGATAATTTGTGTTAATAAACATGCAGATTAGGTGCATTAGGTAGTCAGATGTAATAAGGTCTACTGTCATGGCTGTGATCACAGTGTACAACTGAAGGCTGTCAGTAGACACATTTGAAGTGACAGCTAACACAGATGGATAAACAAATCAGGCTGAAACATTGACCTTATTTCATTGTCATATCATCAGAAATCCCCCTTCGGACTAAAGAAAATTAACATTCCACATGTAACTGGGTGCATTTTACCCCAGCCAGCCTCAGTTAACGGTGCTGAAGCATGATTATTTCAATCATGTCACTGCAAAAGTCAAATTTCAGAAAAGAAGAACAGTGGGGTTGGGCTGCAGTATTCTACTTGAGTTCCTCGCACATTATTCCCACACCACAGTCGGCTGCCTCAGATTTTCTCCACCGCTTTGATGATAATGTTTTTCGGCAGGCCACTAGAGTAATGACCATGTCTCAGTGTGGCACAGCGCAACGTTCTTTTGCACTACGCTCTAATGTTTCGGCCTTACAATGAGCCACGTTTGACACTCGAAACGAAACAGACACTAAATTCTGCCACGAACGCGAGAATACAGACGTGCTATGTGTCGAATCTTTAATTGCTTTAATGCCATATGAGCAGCTGAATGAAATTAAATGATGTAATAAAGAACAAAGGCATTCGCTTACCTCCTCCTCCTCCCAGAAGACTGGAGTTTGCTGAAAAGAGAAAAAAAAAAAAAAGGGTCAGTAAATTCAATAATGATCACTGAACAGACATTTTAGTTTAGACTGACACAAATGCCACATTGAGAAAAGCACATACGAGAAAGAAAAATGTGCCTTTTATTTCCACAGCTCCTAAAAGGAAACTTGTTTGCCAGGGGTTGACAGCGGGAGCATTACTTGAGCAACAAAGAGCCCGAAATGGGCTTGAATGATCACGCTGTTATCATCTTTCGCAGTTAAACCTGTAACCGCACATTTTAAAAAGCTAGCAATAATAGATTTAGCTTCCTGCAACATCACAGTCATCCAAAGATAACAAGTAACATGAATGTCATCCAATAATTTGTTTATCGCATCTCCGGGAGACAAAAGCGATCACTGTGCGAGGAAGCGCGCCTTTTCTTTAAATATTAAATTAGCAAGTTGGCAGCAAACGTGTGACTCAGTGAGCAGCTAATTTCAATATTCACTCCTTGGCAGAATCTTTTTTTATTTTTTTTTGCCTTGGCGACATGACAAAGTTTGCTCTCAATAAAACATGCGATCGATTGAAAGCCAGCAACAGTGGCCTGTAGTTTAAGACTGCTGAATCTACTTTTGTACCAAAGTGAAATCCTGAGTTTGCTTCGTGGGTTGAGACTATTTTGCCATGGAAACATATCACACATATACTTGGACACGAGCTGAGAGGATCAAGGCTTCTGATCTACGAGAGGTTGGGTTGAGGGGAGGGTCCTCTGTGGATCAGGCTTGTTCCAGTACATCCCACAGATACTTGATCAGTTTGAAATCTAGTGAATTTGGAGGCCAGCTCAACACCGAGTTGTTCCTAAACCATTTTTGTGTGTGTCTGTGTCAGTCTGCATCCTGCTGGGGATGGCTGCTGCCATCAAGGAGTGTCATTGCTATGGGGTGGGGGTGCAAAGTCTGGTCTAGGTGGGTGGTACATGTCCAAGCAACATCCACATGAGTGCCAAGTCCAAACATCTCCGAGCAGAACACTGAATTGTCACAACATGGTCAATGTTATTTACCTCTACTGTCAGTGCTCATAATGTTATGGCTGATCAGTGTATAGTACATATATAGAACACCCTAAAAGTAAAGTCTGATGCCTGACATCAGCTGTAAGACCATTTATTTCACTCATATAACTGGCCGAGCCCCGTGCGGTTCATGAATGACTAAAACCCCAACACTGACTGGTTCAACCACAGGTAACTGTCAGATTGATATTCAGAGTGTATCATTAAAAATGGACCTATTTTCATTTTGCTCTGTCAGTTAGAGACATCAACGGCACACGAGAGGAGAAAGATTAGAGGGGATTTAAAGTACATCTGTTAATTTGCGCGCCACTGAAAGTAGGTATGCTACGTGTTTGAAGTGTAGTTCATAAAGCGGGCATCGGGAGATTCGTACACGGCAACACGTCTTTAATGATCTTCAGCTCCAGCTACAGCAGCGGCTATCATTAGCAGTGAGCACCACCCCATTAAAAGCTTATTATTTCTTTTAAAAATGTTTTTTTTGTGCACCAGCAACAGATAATGAACATGTGATATGAGGGAGAGCTCTCCGATCACATCTAACGTTCTGCGGCTTTTCATTATTTTGTCTTTTACGTGCAGAAAGCAGCTTCTGGTGTTCACTGAGTTTCCACATGTTTCTGTGGAACCATTATGGCTTTGCATTGTTCTCATTTGAGCGCCACACATTTGAGTGGGCCCGACAAAGAAAACTCTCCCACTGCAGAATTTATTTCATCAAAGGCCTTTTGTTATCTGTGTATGTGTGTGTGCGTGCATGTGTGTGTGTGTGTGTGTGTACATACAGTATGAGCACAACACACACGAACAAAAAACAGCAACATGTACTGACAATCCGCTGTCATGTTTACAATAGCACCTCTCCAGGTTTTTCTGTGATGAAAAAGACACTCGTGCTCTTCCCAGCCTTTGTTTAGCTCTGGAATCTGTCAGCCATCAACAGAAAGCACACAACCTAAATGCGCATCATTTCCAGAAGGGCCTTTTATAACCAGCTTTCGGTTTACAAAAAAAAAAAAAATGTGGGGCAAAATAAAGTAGATTTTTTAAAGGTCTTATTGACAGTTATACCACTGATTTAAAGGTAAATGTTCAACAGTGTTTAACAGTTCTTGTGTTGTAAGTTATGTCTCTATCATCAGTCCAGGGAAGGTAATAGCTTCGTTGCTCATAGTATGCTAGTTTTCAGCAAAGTCTATCATCATTGTCTAGTCTCCCGGGGAGTCTTCCTATTCCTGAGCTATTAAAACACTGGGGTTTAATTACCTGACATTATGGAAATGCATGCCTGAGGGGGGCGCTTCATTTACTCCACACCTAATCAGAGATTGGAGATGTGGTTGCTAATCAGACTGACGCGACTCTGCTGCTGCAAGTGTGTGTGTGAGGCGGAGTATTGGTAGTAGAGAACGAGTTAGCTTAGGCGTTGAGGTGTCAGATGCTGTCTAACCACATATGACTTCACGGCAATTGCCCACTGGGAGATGATGAAGCTTCTCGTCTTTGATAAACATGGGAGTAAGGAAAGGAAAAAGTCTTCCCAGCGCCTCTCTGCCTGCATTAATAATCACAATGTCATGAGACATGTTTGGCAGTTTATCTTTAAACAACGATGCATACAAACTATCTGTAACATACCTATGAGCTCAGCAAACGCACAAATTGAGGAAGACTTAAAAACGAATGCACTTTAATAATCCATCTTCAAGCACGAGGCAAATAATAAACAGCTGGTAGAGAAGCTAACCTACAGCAGAGCAGAGAGCCACCCTGCACTCTTGGCACCAAAGGCTATGAGCGCGTGCCTCACTCGCTACGAGAAGAGCTTCAATTATCCTGAGTGAAAAACTGAATCAAAACAGAAATCCACATTTGGCCACATCCATCCCACAATGCATATTTCATAGTGTTGATTAATTATGAACTAGCTCTCCTTGCTGTTTTGCCTGCCCTGGGCTCAGTCTGGCTATCTTGTGGAGGATCAACACATTTCTGCCTTTGGGGAAGCGGTGGGAGAGCCAACAATTAGTATTATCAGAAGACCATTATCGGTTTCTTCTACAGTGGCTGAGTGTCTGCATGTGGAGTTGTCTGTTTGAATGTATGTTTAATGGGTTTTTGACTTTGCCAGTGTGTGTGCCCCAAGAGATTTTCCATTAATCAATTTTTTTTTTTCAAGGGCAAAACAGACCACATGTTCACCTCTAAAACAACTGAAAGGAATCCGCCACGTTGGACAAAATACAGCGGCGGGCTTGAGTTTTGAACCAGATTATTACATGTAGCTGTAAAAGGTAAGACTCGAAGGTTTGCAATGACCCAGTTAATGAGAAGAAAGAGTAAAGCCAAAGGAGCAGGCTATAACTTGGGAGTCAGGAGTGCCGGAGTGTCATCCCAGTAGTAACCATAACACGGGTCATAAATCTCAGTGGAAAGGCTCCCCAGACTGCCTGGAGATGGTAGGTCATTAGAAACTACTGCTCCACGCCATTAGTCTGGCCCATCAAACACATGCCTGAACTGTCACTGTGGGAACACCCACTTCCTGTCTGCCCTTTGAACTCTCAACCCACAAGGCAACCTCCTACACCCCTCAGCCAATAAAAAAAAAAAAAAAAAAAATGCAGCCCTGCGACTGCTGTGTATCTTCACAGCAACGAAATATTGATAACAGGATCCTTGCCGGACCATTTGACAGGCACAGTTTATGAATTGTGGCACTGCATCAAGAGGCTAGTGCAGACACAAACACAGCCAGAGAGAAAATACGGTGAAACCACCCTCTAGTCTCAGTGTGTCAGGATATTAGCAGAGCATTCATAAAAATGGCTTGTGTGCACTTCAGTGTGTGAGTCCCGTGTGTGCACAGGGCACTGAGGCATGGATCTGGGTTGCATGCTTGGTGTCGTCAGCAGAGCCCTAGATCATGCAGTTAAATGGGAAGTGCTAGTGCATAACCACAAAAACCTCAAGGCAGTAAACAGATCCACTGTCTACCTTCTGGTCTCTGCCACCTTAGCTGAACCCTTTCAATGGAGCATATTTAAAGGGTTGCCTTATCACCTTATCTCTGGCTACCGCTTACATGCTCCTCGGTAAGCTCAGAGGTTAATAGTGTGCGCCACTGTGACTCTGGGACAAAAGGTGGAGTACAGAAACTAATAAAAAAGTTTTATGGTTCAGGTTGCCGGCTCTGTTGGAAAAAAAAATCTCACTGCAGTTTTTCAAAGCAGCCAATGTCACCAATGCAATGTAATACTAGGGGCCTAACTACTAATCTTACAGGGATTTAATGAAGTAAATACATCCAAGTCAAATAAACTTTGTTCTGTTTCATATCATTCAGTGCAGCTTTTGAAACGTGTCTTACCTGTCAACAAATAAGGAATTTAGATTTTAGCTATTTGATCCTACACACACGAAATGTCCCAAACAAAAGCACAAATCAGGTCAACAGAGCTTTTCTTTGTCACAAAGAGCCACATACTTTCCTTTTCTCCTGTTATTTTTTTTTTAATTAAAATTCATATTCACAGCTAATTTGACAGCCACAAACTGGCGTCTAATAAACCATGAACTGCAAATAGAAGTACTTAACTCGCGAAGGAAAAAATAGTGCAGAGAAATAAAAGCTGATAATTCTTAGAAGTGGTCGACACTAAGATGGTCGTTAGATGTTCCTCTTCATGGCGCTCTGATGTCTAGCATGTCAGCTCTGAGTGTCGATGTTCAAAGAGTTAGTGGAGTGAGGGGCTTTGGCAAATTCTCTGTGTGTGGAATAATGTGCTGCTCTACACAGAAGACTCTTTTCCACTCCACCAGCCTTCCTAACAAGCACTGAT
This sequence comes from Chelon labrosus, assembly GCF_963514085.1. Classification (NCBI taxonomy): domain Eukaryota; kingdom Metazoa; phylum Chordata; class Actinopteri; order Mugiliformes; family Mugilidae; genus Chelon; species Chelon labrosus. The sequence continues at coordinate 19,714,636 of NC_140348.1, forward strand.
ACTGTGCGACTGCACACTCGCATGTACACACGCATGCATGTTTGTGTACACACGCCCTGACGCAACGAGGAATATTCAGGCTAGAATTTGGTATCTGGAGCAACCCATCTCGTGTCTGCGGAGCTGTGTTAAATTGATGCAATTCTCAACCTTTAATGACGGGGGCTGCTTTGCTTTTAGCAGCTCCCGAAATTCGCACAAATGGAGAGATGAGATGGGAGAAGAGAGGCAACGGTGGTATTTCTTATTTGTGGCACATTAAAAATGCATGCTACACCACACATGCTGCCTCGCCTGATAAAACTGGCTGGCATTTTTTTTTGTTCTTTATAGCTTCTAGTGCTCCCTGAGGAGCCTGACTGAGCAAGACAAACTTGTGGCAGAGGTGGTACGATCCAAGCAGCACATTCACAGACAAAATGGTTTCATGTGGACTGAAATGCACAGGAGTGACAATGATCTGACTGAAACGAATAGGTAAGGCAGGGCTAAATGGGAGTATACAATAAGGGAAAATATCACTGTAACCGTCAGAGTATTATCACAGTACTGATATGGCAAAGCGTTTACTGAGGGCCTGTTTAAACCTTACATTAAGATCTGATCTGAGCTATCCGATCGCAAGCAGTCAGCTTTAGGTACGTGTGTTCAGACCTTGCATTAACATGCATCTCCAAATGCGACTCCAGATCCGATCTCACTTCCGCGCCCTGTATGCAAATAAACGCCGACATCATCTGGGGCGCAGTAGAATATTTTAACAGCTGATGTCTAATGGATCACTACAGCTGCTCCAGAACTGAGAACAGCGACACTTTATGTGTGTGCATCATGACTTTGGCACACACGTTGAGTTATTATTTATTGATCTACGCCCTGATGTTGCTTAGACCTGCACAAAACTCAGATTACAACCAGGAAGTTTCTATACTTTGGTCTATAATTTGGTCAGAGATCGGATCTCTCAAACGCGATCTCAATGCATCCTGAGGGTGTTCACACCTCTCTTTTACGTAATCAGATCGCCAAGATCGGATCTTAATGCAAGGTCTGAAAGTTTCAGGTTTCAGTGATAAAGGCAGTGAAAAGAACAATAACAGGGACATTGCTATGGAGCTTGTGCATCAATTAAAAGAAAGTGTGAAAGCATGCATATTAAATCCTGCTGAAAATAAAATAAATCTGGATTTCGGCCAAGCGCGCCACATGCACAAAAAAATGGCAGTCTGAGAGGAAGTGCTGTATTTGGCTTTAATATCAAAAGTGTGTGCAGTCTGGACAGCTGGACTTTCACAGCCCCTTTTTTTACTGCCTCCTAAAACACACTAACACACGACTGATTCAGGCTATAACATTTTGGTTTAGTTACATAGTCTGCTAGTTCTGATCATAAGAGAGACTGCTCATACAGTACAGTACACGATTTAAGTTTTATTTTATTTTCCCAACCTGTTTGCCTTAATGTGTGTCTATGCGCAACAAGGAAAATAAGACCAGCACCTGGAGTATTCCAGTATAACAAATTCAATCAAAAAAACATCCTCCGTCTTCCACACCAGCTTTCACCGAGGATCCAAATGTTTTCAGCTTTGTAAACAATTCATAGGACCTTGTAGCTCGCCGTGTTTGCCAGTCATTGAGTTGTTATGCTGAATTGATTTGGTGCAGGTAGCATAAAGCAGGTCTCATTTCTCATGAGTATTAATGCTCCGTCAACGCTCAGCACAAGTAAAATATTCATTAAGTTACATGAAGGGGAGAACTTTCGGCTGCTCTGTGCAGTATTTTTAGTTCTAGCTATTAAAAGCTCATTTTGCTCAAGAATTTATGTCTGAGGCTGTTGGATTTCTTGTTTACCTTCCCTGCTGTGTACAGTGTTTCAGGTGTTACCATCCTAACCTCTGCTGTTTGTTTTTCTCTTTTTCTAATTTCACTTTGAAAGACATTTGCTTGCATCAGAAAAGGCATCAAGGCTTAAAGCACTAAAAATGACTGTAATAACAACAATTTGAATTCTACTTTAAGTTGGATTGTACTTTAAAAGACACATTACAATATCAGCGGTCCATGCTGGTTGCTTGCACATGCCTTATACTGCTTGCTGATAGATGCAATTACATTGTTTTTGCTGCTTCTTTCAGGAACAGCATTAGTATTATGATGTCTAAATGTATCAATGTGACAACAGGCTGGTGTCACAGTGATTAATCCCTCTCCTCTGCAGACTTGTCACCGTCATAACAAAGCAACAATACCAGATGCCAAAGCCAACCCACACATCTATTGTTATAATTACCTGACCTTCAAATCCACATTAATGAGCCCAGGATGATCCCATTCTCTTTCATCATTTGGCTTCCGAGCCCTCCTTTTATCTAACAAGGTCACCTTTCACAACACTGCTTCTCCCTGATATACACATCCCCCTCATAAATATACATCCACCTGCATCTGCTCAACCCCCAATCCTAAGAAGGGAGCTTGGAGAAATTACAAGAAAATGAAGCTGTAGGTGGGCTGTGCAAAGCGCAAATTTGTATTTCTTCTGAAGTTGACACCAAGGGAATGTCAATGCCACCAAAGTTAGACACAGAAAACAACTTTCTAACAACTCAAGTGTTGCTTAATAATTGTTTTCAACACTAAAGACGGAGCCTATTAACACGAAAGAGAAAGACTCGCTGTATGGGATCTAAAGGCACGGTGGGGGGGGGGGGGGGGGGCATCGAGAGAGCAGAGTTCATTAGATGAATAGTTTCGATCCGCTGCCACTTTTTTTAATCTCAAATGCGATGCCGTTGTCACAACTGCGAGAACCAATGTCTGTGGTTCGTGACAAACCGCAAACACAATCGCAGGAAAAAAACAACACGTTCAATTTTTAATTTTCTCCACTGCAAGTATCACCCATATTTCGCAGTAGCTGGATTTCAGGAAAAGGTAAAACTGAGATGTAATCAGGACTGCAGAGAGCTGTGCAAGGGACCTACAACTTAAAATACAATTGTAAATAATGCCTAGTAGGTAGAGCAAAGTGCCACAAATATCCACATAAATACCAGTACAAGTTAATGATACGTGTAAATGTTTACAGTGGAATAAACTCACACATTTTAATGACATCTCTGCATACCTCATTGCTCATGGGTCTTACGTGAGGCAATTATAGTAGGTAGGTGCAGATGACTAATGCAGGCTCAGGGATAGAAAACACATGCATCAAAAGAGAGATACCAAAAGTTGGAAAATAAACAAACCAGTATAATGTTATATGAGCAAACAATGCAAGGCCCATCCTAAATACTTGAATAAATAGGAAATTCTATGTAATATACCTGCACAATATTAGGAAGGTGGACATAATGTTATGCCTGATCAGTGTAGGTAGGTCATGGCATTTTAGATCTAACCCTTTAACCGATCTGTTCAGCTTAGGAGTAGATTTTCATTCTGAGGAGCAGTACAACAAAATGTCAGACCGTGGGAATGTTTGTTTTTCTGATCTCACTTCAGGTGTGGCATCAGGCTTTAGCTATGATACCACTTGCATCCAACTGTTGCACAAAAAGTGAATCACTTTCTTCATATTCTCTCATATACCCTGTCTAAAATGGATGCAGAGTTTTTGATTTTACCACAGTAACATGATGAGTAATAGAAAGATATACTTTATTAATCCTGCAAGGTAAATTGTTGTCTTTAAAAAAAAAAAAAAAATAAATCTAAAAAGTTAAGTTAAAAGCCAGTATTAAATGTTTGCATAAGTGAAAAATACAAGATTGGACGTGTACTATTTTATATACAGTCAGAGCTAAGTAGTGACAGAGTGAACTAACAGTAGAGCAGAATTGTTCATCTGTCACACAGAGGTGAGCTGTGTTATGTTACAGTGTTATTGCAAACGGCAGGAAGGATTTCCTGAACCATTCTTTACGACAGCGAAGCTGATTGAGTCTGTTTGAGACAGAGCTCCGCTGTCCCTGCAGTGTGTTGTGGAGTGGGTGGGAAGGAGTGTCCGTGATCGAGAGCAGTTTGTTCAGTGACCTCCTGTTCCTCAATGACTCAAACGTCTCTATGCTCCGGCACTGATGCTGATCCGCCAGCAGACCATAGCACAGTAGATGGCACTCGCCGCAGACTGCTAAAAGATCTCCAGCATCTTGCTGCAGACATTGAAAGATCTGAGCTTCCTCAGAAAACAGAGTCTGCTCTTCCCCTCCTTGTACACAGCACTGGTGTTGTGTGTGGTCCCTCCAGTCCAGGCCGCTGTTCAGGATCACACTTAAGTACTTCTAGGTCTGAACAGTTTCAACCCTGTTACGTACTCCGCGAGAAGTTTGTTCTGGCTCCTAGGCCTAGGAGCCAGAACAAATTTCTCACTTCAAGTATCCAACAGTCTTCAAGCTCCTCCCCCAAGATTTTTATGGTTCTGACTGCAGTCCTTGTTCTGTTAAAGTCCACCACCATCTCCTTGGTCTTCTTCATATTTACGAGCAGATGATTCCTGCTGCACCACTCCACTAAGTACTCCACTGTGTGCCTGTTCTCCACTTACTGTCATTCTCTAATGCACCCAACCACCGCAAAGTCATCAGAAACCTCCTTCTCAACTTATCAAGTGTTTCATTGTGATGTTTTTCACTTATTGCATCCAGAATAAGGAACTTTGTCTTCTGTGAATGTTAGATCATGGTAGCTTGCACAGGTCACTCAAAGATGTTGCTTTGACTATGTACCTGAAAGGAAATAAATCAGGTAACATCTAAACTAAACACAGCTAATGATGGTGAAACAGTCAGCCAACTCAGAAAAGTGAGTTGTTTGCATTCCTGTGTGCTGAAAAAAATAAAATCTATAAAAGAAATTCTACGAGGCCAAACATCTATTATTAAATTTCGCTGGAAGTTTACTGAACGAAATAAGCAATAAACAAGATGTTTTATAACGGACAGATATTTCAGCTGATATCTGGCAACCCTAAGCGTGTGTTCCGACTTTGAAGAGGCACTGTCATTTTCCGGTAGAGATTAAACAGGTTATCAGCAAACTTCGCGCGGCCCAATGTCACCGCGGAGCCGTGGCAGGATTTTGGCCAGCAGCTGCATATTAAGGATTTATCCTGTTACATTTCTGGATTTATCAGCCTCACTTTAATACAGCCTCTCCCTTACTTGTGATCAGGCCTGTTGGTATGGTAAAGACTCGCAGGCTGCTCAGGGCCTTTACAGTCCACTGACCCGAGCCAGGTACCCGCCAGGCAGCCAGACAGTTCCCCTTACAATATCCCAAATAACATGGCTGGGATTCCTCCAGACGGAAGAGCCAGGACAGCATTAAATTGGAGATCCTCAACTACTGAAGTGTGGTTTTTGAATCGACTTCCTTTTTACATATCACTGCTTTCTCTTTGCAGGAAATAGAAGTCTGAAAATAAGGGTCTTGGCCTTGATAGCTAGGGTGAAGTATATACACTCGGAATTAGAGTCTATATAGCTTAAGTGCAGAACATTGCATTAAGGAAGAGTGCATTGTCTTTTTTAACACTAAATGTATTTTAACTTCTCTTACTTCCTTAGCAAAATGCACTTAACGGGCACTCAAGAGAATCAATTCCCACCAGCGTCTATTTGATCACTGTGGTGTAAGTGTTGAGGTGATGTGTGAAGTCGGCCCGGGATGCAGACGAACTCAGGTTATGTCACAGAGCCCGGTCTCCCTGGAGGACCAACCAGACTGGAGCATCAAGGCTATAATGTACCGTGTGTTAATTAAAAGGAGTTTATCAAAAACACAGTTTGGATGTCTTTCTGTAGGAAGCAGCACTATTAATGAACACAATTAGGGAGTAGAAAGTGATTCAGTTATGTGCAGCAACAATAAACCATTCTACAGTATGAAACAGAGAAATTAAATGAAAGTATTATAAAATAAAATTACCGAATGCCGCAAGTTCTTTTCGCCCGAGTACACAGAGATTAGAAAGTGATGCTTTTAAATCAATTCTAACAGAGTTTAGATTAAATATTAAACATCTAAATGAAGACATGTTAGCCCAGGCGGCTAAAGCGTATGATGAAAGCTCCTAGAAAGACAGGTCAATCCTTCTTGGATGAGAGATGAACTCATAAATAATCATACGTGTATTAGCGTTAACACTGGCAGCGGTAATGGTTTGATCATAATGGGAGGTATTTACTTTGAGACTGTTATTTTATTTTTTTTTCTCCATACTTTGTAATGGAGATAAAGCAGTTGTGCACCTCAAAGACAACATCTTCCACTGTGTCAGCTCGGCTCACGGTTGAAGCACACACAAAATCTTTAGGCCACAATACTGCAAGAGGAACCGTGCAGTCCTGCAAACAAGTCTTTGAAAGCAAGCTAGAGTTGTTAAGGTTATTTCGTGCCCTGTAAACATTAAAGCTTGAAAAAGAAACTGACAGCAGTCAGTCCATTGTTAGCACAATCTACCTGCTGGATACTGTAGCCTGTAAACACTATAGCAGTAGCATCAAAAGATGGTTGCCGTCTGCACACAGCTAGAAGCACGAGTTTGTGCAAACTACATATTTTGTTGATTCTTGAAAAGAAATGGGATGAAATCTGTAAAATGATATTATAGCGTTTTCTGCCTGCAGCTCCCACTGTTCAAAAGGTCATTAACGAATGGCAGCTAAGGGGAACTGTGGCAGTAAAGACAAGGTCTGAAAGACCAGGCAACATTAATAAAAAATACTTCATATGAGCTGGACGGAAAGGACTGACAGGAAGGTTTAGCTAATGCAGTAGTGGTGCACATTTGACAGTGCCACTTTTGAAACTGTTTAACTAGTTAAGGCTGCTCTACTTTAATATACAATTGTGGAAATGTCCATGAAACCTCTCTTATCAATGAATGTCTGGCCTTTAAAACTTTGATGGAGCTCCTGTGTTCAGCTACCCTTTCTTCCTACCCTGTTTCACAAATTGTGACTTTGGACTATTACGGACAAATATCAGCAAATTCTGGATGCAAATGTCCTGGAGTCAGTAAAGAAAGTGAAGATAAAAAGATGCTGGTTTCTACAAGGGGGAGAATGACTGAAAGTACACCTCAAATGTGCAGTGAACCCCTTCAAGAAACGAAAGCTGGATCTTTCGGAATCCCCCGTCCTGAACACCATTAAGAAATCTACAGGTAGATCTTAAACATGCTGTGCGTGTAAGACAGACCAAAAATATCTCATATCTGCCAGGAGGAGTGGCTGAAAATAAAGCCTTAAATCAAGAACAGAAAGCTTCTTCTCACTTCAAAAGTTCTCCAGTGGTGCCCAAACTTGTCCAAAGGGGTGCATCTGAGTTGTATTTACAAATGCATGCACAACAGCGGAATTGGCTACAGATATGTCATGGAATAATGTTTTGAACATCTTTCCTTTGAGCCACGTGTGGATCACACCATTATAACTTCAAATCAGTATGTTATTTTTTCCACAGAACACATTCACCCCAAGTATCCCAACGGATAAGTTCCTGCTCACTGCAATCTGCGGCCTTTTGCAACAACAAAGCAAAAAGACAACCGGTTTCAGTTGCTTATAAAAACACACACTATGAAATAGTAAGCCACGGAGCTGAGACTCTGAGAATTATACAATCAGGCAGGCAGATTTGCCTCCTGGCAGGGTCACCAAATAAACCCAAGCCTGAATAAAACATAGACCTGCCAGCATGAAAAGGTAGAAAAATCATGTGGGTGTTTTCCCACCAGCCTCAGTTTTAAGCACCGTTTCTTGGTGTCCTGCTTTGAAAGTCATGTGTTTACACCAACTTAATTGATTCAATCCATCAGTCGGCTCAAGTGAGGTTTACAGTGCTGCTAACATCCTGCTAGACGGACGTTTATCCTGTATTGCTTCATCATCTAGTCTGAAGTCATCCTTTGACAACCTTTTAATGATATCTCAGTTTGGCTTAATGGAACCTCTCCAGCTCATCAGAGGATATTAGCCACAGAATAATATGACGTCTCCACATTTGCCACAGCAACTGAAATCATCCACTGTGTCTCATCAGACTCCTCAATCGCCTGTGTTTGAAAAACTAGGCATGAACTTGCTAATCACATGCCATTTCACTAGATAAAGCAGGAAATACATATTATACTTCGGAGCTTGATTTCGTATTAGAAAGCCTTGATACTCACAGGAGAAAGAGACACATAATCAACCACATTAAGCTAAATAATTGACAGGCGTGCTGCAAGCTCAGAGACTGAAATAGTTATCTTGGGGACAGTTAACTAGCAGAATAGATTGACAACGGTTACATCTTTCTAAATGATATCACCGTCCTCCTGCTGAACTTTGCAGTACTGTTTAATTGCAGCCGTTAATTGGCTTGCCTGCGAGCTCTTTACTACAGTGCTGAACCTGAACCCTGCCCACTGTTGCAATCTTAATGTCGGGTTATGTACTCAAGCGAAGATTTACTCAAGATGTACATTAAGTATTGTGAAGGAAATGACTCCAAAGTGAAATGAACAGTTCATATCCACTATTAGAGGTGACCAGCGAAAGAATGTGGCCGTAAACAAGAAGGAAACCGAGGCTACTTTAACATGAGGCTGTCAGCTTTAGTATTCCTGTGTTAGAGTCTCTGCAAAAGGAGGTGGGGCAGTGAACAGAGAACGGCTTCACTTTGGCAGCTCCAAAACACCAATCATACACTAAATCACACTGGTTCTGAGAGGCCTGTCACTTCTAGAGAGCCAATTTATAATTCTTTAACACATGCTGAAGCAGAAAAAGAAGAAAAAAAAGACTCATACTGAGAGAAACTGTGAGCCTGATTATAGAGTTGAATGTTAAAAGATAAGAGAACACGGGGGAGAACCCTCTACAATTTATTTATATTCTATATCGTTCTTTTTCCTTGCACTTGCATAGACATTTCCACTGCAAAATAATAGAAATTCCTATCTCCCCTTCACAGTGGGCTAACTGAAATATCTGCAGGTGGGAGTCTAGAAACCTGAATCTGGCTTGAAAAAGAAGAAGATATGGAGTAAGGATGAAATGACAGCACCAGACGGTCTTGCAAAAGAATTCTGCATGAAATCAAACAACAAGCGTTGAAATAAAAGCTGGGAGAGGTACGCGGGATTTGATTGTAATTCAGATTGCGTGGCCAAAAACTGAAGGAGAGAAACCGACAGAGGCAGAGGATTAATTCTCCTGTATGGCTGCAAACACTGTGCCAAGTCTTTTTCTCTCTAGCTTACAAGGAAGAAAAACCCTGCAACACATAATTCTGTTATCCAAAGGTAACACACCATACTCATTTTAATATTGACAGATGAGAAACGGTATTTCACAGGAAAAACTTCAGAGTGGAATGAAAGAGAAGGGAAGAAAGAGACAGAAGTTGAAGTACGTGATTAAACAACCTAGAAACAAACTTTATGACGCGCTGATGAACATATTGTGAAATATTGGCACAAACAGAATACCTGAGATCAGCAGTAATTACCGCAACAGGATGCAACTTGCTACTTAGTCACTGCTGGGAAAGATGGATTTCTTCAGAGTTGGCTCTATGACATAGGCAAGTTGAAGCTCAGGACTTTACTGCATAGCCTGAATCACGCTTCGGCCGAAATGACAGTCATCACAGAGGACTTTGCATCAGACTTTGCATTACGATCTGACCTGGGCTAACCGATCAGAAGAGACCAGCTATAGGTACATGTGTTCAGACCCGGCATCAACTTGCGTCTCCAAATGTGTCTCCAGATCCAATCTCAGTTTTGCGCTCTGTATGCAAATAAACACCGACATCATCTGGGGCGAAGTAGAATATTTTAACAGCTGCCGTCTCTAATGGATCTCTACCTGCTCCAGAACTGAGAACAGCGCTGTTTTTTTCTGAATGAACGAGGCAGGAGGTGACACAGGAGCACCCCCGTTGAGTATAGGTGGTCTTTAATGTGACTCAGGATGTATGGCGTTCACACTACCCGGACCACCTCCAAATGTGGTCAGATATCGGATCTCTCAAAGCGTCCTGGGAGTCGTCACACCTTGCGATCGGATAGCCCAGATCAGATCTTAATGCAAAGGTCTGAACAGGCCCAGAGAGACACAGGCTGCAATTACAATTGAGATCGGTCCAAAAAGCATTTTCTCGTCCACATCTGTCAGTCTTTTAGTGCAGTTATCACTGCCTAGACTGTTTCTCTAAAAGTTGTGTAGTGGCAGTTTTAATAAGTTGAATCTCCACAAATAAATGAGCCTTGGAAAAATGACGTAGAGACAGACCTTCTGTGTGACCATATATTCTCCACAAGTCAACAAGACCTTTTCTTTGTAAGGCACATTCAAAAACACTTGAGTTACACAGGCTGTTACTTGAGAGAGAGCTCAGTAGTAACCTTGCATCCCAAGGACACATCATTTGAAATGCATTGGGTGCCACAGCAGTGTGATATATCCTTTTTTCCAGAATTAACCTTAGCTAGTCTTTCCTGTCACCAACCAATCAGAGAGTATGAGTAGGGACAGGTCCCAAGTCCTGACACACAAACACAGAGCACTCCTCACTCCGCCCGTCCTTACCAGCTCCTGGGGCGAGAGGTAAATATGACAAATTGCTTGAAAGATCTCACAGGTCATGCGGCCGCATGTTTGACAAATACAATCTAATTGTAAAACATTTGTGCGAAGAATCTTCTTTGGAAACTGGGAGGGATGGAAATGTCTCCGTGACCTCTATTAGAGGCAGAGATCTATCTGTATTCCAAGGTTACCTCAGCCACGAGGCGGTCCATTCGGTGAGCAAAAGGGCCTGTCTATGAGTCTCAAAATAGTAAATGTGAGTGCACTGTTGAGAAGAGAGAAAACTGAAGCCACAGATGGCTAAAAGCATACATGATTAAAATGCAATTCAGTTAGGAAGGTGAGATGGATGAATGACCTAAATGGAATCGGCAGCTGCGCAGGTAGACCGACTCTGACTAAACCGGTGTACATCAGTGGGTTTTGATTCGTCTCACACTGTCACAGTTGCCAGTAAGATGATTAAAAGATGATTAAACCAAAGATTACTGCGCTCAGATTTTACTTTGTACACGAAAAAAAAAAAAAAAAAAAAGGTTGCAAGTGGAAACCACCAAATATTAACAATCTCAGATAAAATTATTAAAAGCAAACTCTTTCTATCTTTTTAATTAAATGACAGAAGCATCCCTTTACAGCATAATAACCGTCACACTGTTGAATTCAGATTTGGCATCAGATTAGTGTCTTTGAGCTTTCTCCCTGAATACACTGAAAGTATGTGACACTGTGTGGATTAAGGGAAGCACTTCAAAGAAGAGGGACTTTGTGATCATTAATGAAAGTTCTAATTACTGACGAGCCACTAGTAAAGGGCCAGCGATAGCTTTAGCTGTGGCTGAGTTCATCATTTATGAAGTTGGGGCAACTGTTTCAAACCTCCAAAGCTTATAATTGGCCAATCTCTCCTTCTGCTTCGCAAAAGTAACATAGCTCCAGTCCCATTCAGAGCAACATGGTCCAACAACATCACATAAGACACTACTTCCTAATCAACAACCCCACATTCCTCATATTATATGTTTCTGAAAATATAAATTTAATTGGGTTCAGACCAGTACGACTGAAGCTTGTTATATACTCCATGAGAAGCGAGAAATTTGTTCTTGCTGCTAGGGCTGCGAGAACAAGAAAACAGTTCGTTCTGGCCAAATATTTCATGAGAAACTCAAGAGCCGAACTCCGGGGAAGTCCTCATAAGATCCTCCCACTACAGCATACGTCACATGCACTAAGGATTGTGGAAGATGCGGGAGATGGACGATTTCTGGATCACGCCTTTCATTCAGCATACACCCACACACAGTCTGCCGAATATTAGCATCTGGCAGCTCACAGAGTGGCCGCCAGTATTTCTGCTTTTCAGCATTTCTGCTTTTCAGCATTTCTGCTTTTCAGCCTTAACCACACCCTCTTCCAATTTCTGACCAATCACAGAACAGGTCACGGACAGCACACGAGAAAAAAGTTCTGCCCGGTTGATGTGTCGAGAACAAGCTGAGAGAACTCCCAAACAAAGGCTGCGAGAACAAAATGACGTCATTCTGTTCTTGCAGCCCGAGGTGTGAGAACAAACTTCTCGCTTCTCACCGAGTACATAACAGCCTTTAGATATGTGGCGCAACATGCATGATATCTCCTTTCAAATATGTTCTTTGTATAATTCCCACCACAGCTTGTATCGCCCCAAGTGCGCCTGTAAAATCTACTATATTCCCGGGGCTGCCGAGGTAAAGTCCTGATAACAGTGTCCAGAGCATCTGTCATCTCGTCTGATTAAATAAACCCTCCGCTGGTGTCACAAACGAGCATTATTTTTGTCACTGCAGGAACTGCCTGTTCAATCTTATTTATGAGTAATAGGAGGGAAGTGGAAGCCTCCTGCCCAGTGCTGCAGTGTGCTAAAGAGGATGTGGTTTAATCTTCACTTCCATCTTTAATGAGATCTGATGCAGGATGAAGCGGGACCCCGTGGTAGCTGCTAAAACACAATGCAGGCCAGCTGAGCTGCACAAAGATGCTGTGTGATAAACTGATATTAAGAAGCCATCAGGACTGTAACAAGTCATTTTTTTTTTGTGTATGTGTGCGTGTACAGCTGTGCCAGTCCCTCAGGGAAAAAAAGAGCACTAACTTAAGTAAAACCAGACCACATACAAGAGAGGTGGAAACTCAAGAGCAGTGCCAGTTTTGCAGGATTAACCTCTGCAAGCACCCCGCGCTTAAATGAAATGGATCGGCCCAAATTCACTCCCCTGTGTTCAGCATTCCCTGTTGTGTTTGCATGTCTGTACTTCTCTCTGGTGACATGTGAAACAAGACCGAGGAAGCCACACCGTGATTGATGGGAGTTGAAATGCTTCTCTTTTTTTCTCTCCATCTAACAGGGAGAGCAAACATCCTCTCCACAATCTCAGTGGATATACTGTATATTCTAGTTACAAAGTCTGACCCCTCTCCCTGACACCTTTGAGGTATAAAAACATGCTCCTTGAGCTCTGTGGCCTGCTCGGGGATCACTGATACCCTGTCAATACCTCTGTTTGCCTTCCCTCCCCCTTCCGTACCAGAAGAGAGGGAGCATTCATTCTTCAATTTGGCCTAATCAAGTTTGAATCGAGTTAACAGTCGCATGTCAATCTTTTCTAGCACTCCGGTTGCAGATATGTAATCCCCACTGGTGTCTCCTGGGCATATTTAACTCATACATAAATACAGAGATTGTCTCCTGCAAATATATAATATGTCACTGCTGGCCAGACAGCAGGTATTGGTTACAACCGCTCGGTCCAGACTGGCGGCATGCTGGCTTTGAGAAAAATGATATGTATTTATGTACTTTCTGTTTTACGGAAAGATTTTTCCAACAACAGAAATAAGCAGGAAGGACTAAAAAGGTTAATTCCAATGGCTTTTTAAAATAAACGCACATATTCTTCTCATGCCAACATATACACACACAAAAAGAACTAATAAACTAAGAGCCTGAATATTTAGCTCTCCTTGCAAAAGCTGACTCAGTTGTCTATCACATGATACTAATAGTTCAGTTGGTCAGGGAGGAGTATTGCTCCATATGGGAGGCTGATTAAGCAGCAGGCTATGTTGAAGCTAGCAGCCCAGAGGATATATAAGGGGGAAAAAAAAGAAGAAGATGTCCCATTGTGGGAGCCCTCTAGCCCACAGTGTCTCCTGTTGGACTAATGTAATCTATGATCTCTCCCATCCCAATTAAAAGACGAAATGGCCTCAGAACAGCTGTAAAGAGAGGCCTCGCAGGAGTGCGCTAACCGCTGTTAATGTCAGAAGTCTCATTTAAAGAGCAGCATCTGTTTAAGCTCCACGCAGGCCTCATGCCTCTGAGCCCGCTAACAGCGCGTACCACCCTGCCCATCTGGAGAGTCGCAGCAACACTCCTCCGTCCTCCGACTCGCACAGGCAAACTGACGCGCCGTGCGGTCCCGATCAACTTGTTGGATACATTTCACTTTGAATGTAAACTTTGTGTGAGGTCAGCCGGGCTTTTTATCAGGTTGCCTTTTATTGATTTCTCTATTAAAAGTTCCTCATTGAGATGTTTGTGATACAGTATCAGACTGAAATTGGAGACGCTGAAGTCTAAAGCCACAGGAGGTGCAAAAGCCTCAGTAAACATCAATATCTGAGCGAAAGCAGCTACGGTTCTCAAAACATTAAATCAAAGTGCTCTTCGGCAAACAACAATACACAGGACTGGCTAAAAACCTTTCATTTTCCAAATCACAGTGAAGGACAGCTTAAATAGATTATTACAGCATTCTTGAGAGCTTCACAACATGCAGTATGGCGTCTGTAATTAATCGATTGATTAATTGTAAAAATGATAGAGTCACCTGGAGCAGAAGCGTTAACGCAAAGTGGGGATATGTGAGGGAATAGCCAAACGAGAATGTGCAAGCGTGTGTGAATCCCAAAGCTATTAAAATGCACTCAGCTATGATTTGATTTTACTTGTTTAACTTCTCAGAACCGATCAGTCAGTAGCCTGCCTCGGATCACTCTGCAGTCAGTCCAACAGAAACCCTCCACTGTTCGTTCGTTCTGACTCGGGGAGCAGGAAACAGCAGTGCATGCAGCCAGGAAATGGGCTGCCAAGTGAGAGAACAGGAGGTCCAGTAAAGAATGAAATGACAGTTATTTGTTTAGCAAGACGGCGGAAGGATGTTCACTTCAGCAAGATCTGATCTGATAATTCCATAGTTCAGCAGCTTCGCCTGTGCACGTTCATCATTCCTGTCGCAGCGAGCAATGAACGCGGATTGTGTCACGTCTCAATAAACTAATTCCCTAATGAAGTTTTAACCAATGTTGCCTCATATTAACACACTGCTATTTCAGGCTTTATGTGATTAAAACATATTCTGATCCACTATGAAATTGATGCCTTGAATGAGTTGCTGTAAATATCACTGACAAATAATAACTACTCGCTTTATAAAACTTACTTTCCAGACACTACTCTGTTTGGGAATAAAAAAAAAATTTTCCGAGTCACTCCAAAAATCCCCATTTATCTCCCAACAACTCCCGCAAACACTCAACACTATTATTTGATGGAGCGTAGCGCTACAAAGCACCTGATGTTCCACCGTGTACAGTCGTAATAGAGAACACAATATGTCTTCAAGCCAAAAAAATAAATTGAGGAATACCATTGTTGTAGTATTTTGGAGGGCGATACTACATATTAAATGCGCTCTGGACTCTCTCATCTCCAATTTAGTCAAATACTCTAGTCTCCTTTATTATTTTGGTGCCAATTTGAGGCTAAGATAAAGCATTTGTGGAGCAAAATCCAAATTGATGCACTCTCCGAGGTACGGTTGAGGATTTATAACGGGATAAAAGCCTTCCAAAAAGAAACTACTGGAACGTTCGAATTGTCCCGCAGCACTACCGCCTGAAATTGATTAGCATTTTTTTTTTTATTTGATTAGTTTCACCTTTCAAATGTGGGTCTGGACTGCATTTATTCCACTTATCTGTTTGATATTGTTTCCACGTTGGGAGGCTGGAACAGCTGTGACACGGTAATGAATTGATTTCAGGTGACTTTAAATAAAAATACATCCTCCATCATCTCCATGGCTGCACTTAATCTTACATCTCTAACAAAAGTGTGTGTTTAAAAAAAAAAAAAAATGCAGCTTAAGTTTAAAAGTTTAAAGTAGAAAGAACAGAATGCCAATTTGCCACGGATGCTAAACTTTAGTGCAAACTAACTGCATTCATAGGTGCCTGTCCTTCAGATAAGCAGTAGAGACAATAACCCAGTGTGTGGGCCTGATTTATCACAACTGTATACATGCACTGACTCATCACAATACAACAGCAGGGAAGCAGCTGGTCAATATGCATTCTCAGCAGCTTTCTGGTTGTGCAGATTAGGAAAGAGGTATAGGTGATCAAGTCTATGATGTACTCAAAACTGCAGTTTCCATTTCCATATGCACCTTTTTCATGGCATTTTTTGTATTTTTGAAACAATAAAACCAAGCAGAGTGTTCTTTGAACTCTAAAATGAAAAAAAAAATGTGCCAACAACTGACCAAACATGCAGTGGTGGAAATGTACTGTTATTGGTATGAGTCATCAGTTTTGACAATACCTCAGACTCAATACTCAACATCTCACACATATATTATTTTCATTTGGGCAATGTGCTGCACTCATAGGTGGTTTAGGATTCAGTGACGCAGACTGCGAGAGCTGTGATTGGTCCGCTTGGTAGTAGCGTGTTTCCTCTTTACTATTTCCAGCTGCTTCTCCATCTCCGCAATTTTCAAATTGATTGTTTTGGATCATTAAGGATGGAACACATCGAGGAAAGGTTAACTGAGGAGGTTCGGAGTTACAAACATTTGTAAGACTCGTCTTTGTAGAAATTTCGGCGAAAGTTTCAGTCACTATTGTTGAAAGCGAAGCAGGAAGTGGAACCAAAAATGAACCCGACTGGCAAAAAATGACACAGCACTGACTAGCGCTGTAGCGTTTGGGTGGTGTTTTTAACTGGATGCTGCTGAAACTAAGACAATCATTATTGTATACAGAACTACTTGAATATCCCTCTGCCGAGCATTTCCATTGATTGGCAGAATTGTGCTGCAGTAATAATTGAGTATTTCAACCAAGCATCATACACACACTGTATTCTGATAGTCAGTACCAGTCTTTCATGGTTTGCAGGCTCTCGGTGTGACTCCAACACATCTGGCAGAGAACCAAGGGTCAGATCTATTTGCGTGTAACACGGTATGATCACATCTCTGCACAGCATTTTACGGTCTCTAACCATCACTATCTTGCCCTCTGCAGGGCACAGGTTAGCAGTATGCATTGGTTTCCCCCGACCAATGAATAGAAAGCAGATCTGAAGCAACCATGTGATGCAGCGTTATTACGTTTATGTAAGCCGTTTTAGCATAAGGAGGCGTCACAAGTCCGGTTGAAGAAAAACTTTAAGCTCAATTCATGGTTTTTAGTTGTAGACCTCTGTTTTACTGTTTATAAGACGGACTCTATCAAACATTATCAAAATCTATTCATGTCACTTTGTTTGATACGTGGTAATGTCTCGAGTTCAACTTCAAGAATTTCAAGAGTTGCCCTCCACTTCTGAATAATTACATCCTCCCTAATTAATGTCTATACCAGCCATCAACCTCCATGTTTACCCAACTCCGTGTCATCTTTCAAGCTGTACTTGAGTATTTTTGGCAGGACGAGCTCAATTATTTCCTCTGAGATTAATTGCCTCCTGGAATCGTGGCAGAATTGTGACAAAATGGGGCGACACTGGAAGCATTTCCACCCTTCCACTGTCTTCCTCCCCTCGTCTGGCTACATGGGGTTCAGTTTTCTCAAACACATGCTCGAGGTTTGTTAGGAAGTGGAGCAGGATTTGTGCTTGGAAACATCCAAACAGAAGAGTCCTCTACTCAGTGAGGGGAACCACTTTTTTTTTTTTTTGGCGTTTATGTCAGTTTTTAGCATTTATTTTGCCCTTGCGGTGTGAACCCTAATCAATCTGCCACTGGGTCGCCCAGTGAGGAAAATTATATTACCGGCCTTTTTATTCCGTCTGCAAATTTTGGTAACTAGGTCTTACTGAATCCCCAGAGCAAAGCAGGAAGAAAATTGAACGTGTTTGTTTATTTTATGTTTTTATCAAAGAAAGGCAGAAGGGTTGTTACATTAGTAATAAGAAACCTTTATACAATCTTGAAATAACATTACACAGTAGCGTTTTGTATGTAAGAACATATTTGTTATTCATATGGCAAATCAGTAATGTAAAATCTATCAAATTTGTTACACCAGCAGTGGCGTTGTTAGCAGTATTTCCATATGCAGATGGTTCCATTTAGATGGGAGTGATACCATGGGGCCAGCGTTTTCCATGCAGCGATAAACATATCAGCTTTTGGATAAACAGCTGAATGCATTCGGACTCCTATTACTTTCAGATGAAAAGCAGCTCGTGGATGTACTGCACAGTTGCAGGACGTGAACGTGGCGCAACACTTGATTTGATATAACACTCTAATATAGTACAAAGCTATCCATGTGCAGTGATGGTGCTTGTGCAAAAGAGCTTTACAAGAATTTTAAGATCTGAAAGTCATATGCATGTTAGATGTGTCCCACTATCTGCAAACATCTGTTAATGTTGGCTGATTGTTTTCAATGAATAATGTACTTGACATATCTCGAGCGCATTTTAAAATATTAATGTTTTTCTTCATCACTAGCTTATGACTAAATACCTTCCACCATATTCGGGTTATTTGTGCAGCTAACAGCTCTGCTAGTCACCCATCAGCAGGCTCCATGTCCTCGTTTCCCAAATGATTACATTACATAAATAACGCTCCGGGGCCAGATTGTGAATTAGTACAACAGGACATTTGTTCCACCTCCAATATGAGAGGGCTATTAACAGCTCAGCGCACTGTAAACGTATCACCTTTTCTGTTTTTAGTCGGAAAATGTGACCGGTGCATAGTGGCATACGTTTTATTAAAACGAGTGGTTCTGAACAACCCAGAGAGAAAATGGTAACCACAAAAAAAAAAGATTAATTAAAATTTAATACTACTTTGTTTCATCAAACAAAAAATATGCCTTGTGAACCCTCAAAGCCGAACTTTTGTCCAGCAAATTCCCGAGGGGGAGAAGTATTCCACAAGCACTTAGTGGAGGAAGGGAACGTGAACATGGAGGTTCTGCGTGGCTTAATACCACACTAAACAAGCAAGTGTAGAAGGACACCATGCCTGGCTGCAGCCCTAATCATCCTGAAAGAACATCTATGTGTTGCTGTTAAATCCAATTTCTGTTTAGAATTAATGCCCTCTGAGCGCCGCTGTCTTTCTGCCATAAAGAACATTATATCCAAACAGACAAATCGAGGGCAAGATATTATGTTTGCATGTTGTACCTAAACACTATATTTGAAAATGTAATGGTTATTACTAATATCAGGTCACCGGATACCTCGTAAATAAGAGAGATTGTAGTCCTTCTGCAAAACATTCAGGGAATACCGGCATGAAAATTTCCAATGATTTGTTCCTACTTACTTCTCTTTACTTGTCTTTTCTCTTTACTCCATTAAACCTCATGAGGAAAAACTGTGGTTGGTAAAAGACAAAGTTTTAATTCTTTCTTAATGACAGTGCTGCCTTTTGAAGTTGTTGTAGTGAAGTCACATGCATGGTCTACCTCATCACCATGTTTTATGCGTCTTCGCTCAAGAGGATTGAAATCTCTTTAGGTTTTTGGTATTAGAGATTTACAGACCAAAAGCCAAAGAGTTAATGCTATTGGAAACGGTGAGCATTCTTAAAAAAAAAAAGAGCAACAGGGACTTCACAGGGGGGCAAAAGAGAGGGTACTACAGACACTCGGCTAATGATGCTATGCAAGCGCATGGGAAGACCTGACGGCTGACTGAGCAAGAGCTGGACTGGGAAAAGGGGGGGATTAGACCTTTGCATCAGGGAAATTCAACTCTGTGAGCTGAGGCAAAAGGACTTAGAATAGTCACCCATGCCTGCTCCATCCCTGCTTTGTCCTCAGAGACAATAGGCTTAGCTACTCTGATCCGAAGCTCTCTGCTTATGATCACAGCACATTACTGATGCATTACTACTGCACTTAAGACAGCAATTTACTGATTGCCATCAATTTCACATGTTGGGATAGTGTCTTGAGGTGTCCATTTTACAGAGATGTGCCATGACGTGAATGGTGGTGATGGTCTCGGCTGAAAAGAACAGGCTGTTCCTTATCCACGCGGATGAAAAATGCATACAGAGAGATGAAGTGAGGAGGGGAATAATTGAAGGTGGCTGAGGCCACTTTGTGCGGGGAATGAAGAGATATTGCACAGCATTCCAACGGCTCCGGCTGCAGCTTTAAATGAAACGCTTGGCTTAAACGCTTTTTTCTGTCATAGAACTTGCATGCAAATGTCTGAGCTAGCCTCTGACCTGCAGACAATTGCGGGGCAGTACATTGAGAGCGCTCTCCGAGATTCTCCCCTGGACTCCAATTAGTGGGCTTCACATTACGATACACAACAGGCTAAACACAGGCCAAGCTTAAGCTGCTCTGCATGTGCTGCATAGCTTGTTGGTGCCATGGCAAATACAGAGAGAAAGGTGATAATAAAATGGTTGTGTGATTAGAAACAGGCCATTTCTACAACGAGGGAAATTACAGATAAAAGGAATAATGATGGTCACTATTTATTCGATATGAGCTTGTTTGAGTAGAAACACTACAGCACACTACACTTTGAAAATTAAAGCCAGAGAACTTGTAACTAAATGTGTTGTTTTTTGTTTCTTTTTCCTCTTTCTTTCAGAGAAAGTGCTATCCTGACTGACCACTGCTCCATATGAGGTGTAAATTTGTTCATGGTTTTCTATTCTTCCTATTCTATTCTAATGAAGAGGATGCAGCACTTAGAATAAAATGCAGCCTATTCTTCACATGATCCTGAGGCGGAATGTGAAACTTACTGTAGAGTGTATGCGTGAGCACTAAAGCTGTACCGCTACAATGATGAAGGACGGCATTTAACCCTTCTAGTGCAGATTAGCGACAAGTCGGAAAGAAATTTTAGATTCTTTTTAGCTGAACAGAATCAACAGCATGCTTGGCACCAACTTAAATCCTGATTTTTTTTTCCCCATTCAAACTATCAAATGCATGCAAGAGGCTTTGACTGAAATTATTATCTTTCCAAGTACAGATTAAAAGCCATTTCAGCAAGAAATTTGCATATGACACCAGAAGGGTCTGAAGTACCAGAAGCAGCAGAGTTTCTTTTTAAATTTTTTTTTTTTTCCACACACCACCTTGTAAAGCAGACAGTTGTCTTTCTAGTCACTTAAACAAACAGAAGACTTCATCTGAAAGGTCACAGGTGTTTATCAGACAGTGAGTGTTGCTTGGTTCGTGGCTGTGAAAACGCTCCGAGAGGCGCTGGAAATGAGAGGTATCATGAAGGATGGGCAGCGACGGCACAGCTACATACAGCAAAACATGCATAAAGATTTCACTTACAGCTTGCCAAAGCACTTATCACCTGTCACTTTGACCGAGCATCTGCTTGCCAATCCATCTGAGTGCTAAGGTAGGTTGGTTTTTTTTTTTCCCCCCACCATCTCATCAGAGATGCATTGAAATTCAATCACTCGTATGGACTCAATAGGTTTGAGAAGAATTACCTGAGCAGATTAGGACCAGAAGCAGCTGGGGAAAGCTATCATCTGATCATTCCAGCGATTCCCGCTCTGTTTGTTTTCACCACTCTTTACCTAAATTAGCAATTACAGTCTCACAGCCAATCTCACCACGGCCACCACAAAGACACAGACACACCTGCAGACGCGCCACTAACGCTGACAAGCTAATGAGAAAAAGTGTCTCTACTATAACTTCAAAGTGAATCCTGGCGGAATTAATGTGGACAGCTAACACACAAAATTGTATTTTTGAAAATTTAAAAGACTGTTGAACACTAAACGGTCTGTCAGTATAGTTAGACTGTATATCTTGACCCGACTTTATGAGCAAAGCAGAGATTTATTATTTTGTTTTATGTATCTGAATAATAGCATGCAAAACCTCTGAGCCAGGGCAGGACTCGAGATCAGGGTTGTAAAGAAAATGAAGGAGAAACTGTTGCATATGGAATAAGCAGGCCATGTAACATTTATTTGAAGATGTAAAAGGGTCATTTTAACCCAAACCATGATTTTTTTCAGTCTTCTGAAAGTCTGCCTACAAAGTTGTAAACCGTCATATTGTCCTGCTTGTATACAAGAGTGTGTTAAATGTCACAGTGCTTGACAGTGTCTTACAGCAAGGGTCATTATATTGTCAACTTATTCAGTGCATCAGAAACAACAAAGGAAGTTCTGGGCTTCAATATCAGCTCAAGAAATCTCTTATTGAATCTATTTTGATTAGTCAGTTAACCCTTCTAAATACCAACAGGTCTTCGATCTTCTTCCCTCTGGCTGTGAAACAAGAAACACTGATCTGGCATTCATGTGGATGTTACTTAGACATGTACCACCCACCTACACCAAAAGAGGCACCACCACCCCATGGCAACAGCCATCAAGGAGTGTCAGCAGGATGCAGCCCGGCACACACACAAAAACAGTTTAGGAACAACTCAAATAAAAAACATGAAAAACAGCACAAGGTGTTGACCTGGCCTCCAAATTCACTAGATCCCAAACTGATCAAATATCTGTTCGATGATCTACAGAGGCCCCTCCCCTCACAGGCCCCCCACTAACAACATTCTGTTGCCAGACTCCACAGGACACCCTCAGAAGGCCCATGTCCATCTGATGAGTCACAACTGTTTTGGAGACACAAGGGAGACCTATATAATATTAGGAAGCCAGTCATAATGTTATGCCCAGGTCAGAATAGTAGTCGTTTAGCTGATTCCTTTAATAATGTATGATGCTAATGGTAGATGATTCCCAGCCTAGAAAAAATCCACAGATGTATTTAAAATACTCTCTCTCTCACTCTCTCTCTGTCGCTGATTCTCGTCCAAGTTGCCAATGCAGATGCACATTTCAATACAGGATTTGAACAGAAATGTAATGCAGTGACATTCAGAAGTGGCTTTAGCTTAATTCACTGGTCGTGGCTACATAAAGAAATGGATAAGAAAACCAAACCGTAGTTGGCAAGTTAGTTTATGAGAGGGGAAACAGAAGGAACCATATCCAGGCCAACTGTAACTCATGTAGCCATTTCAGACAGGGGAATCTGCTGCAAAATTTACATGATATTTGGCATCCTACGGGAGATGGGAGCCCAAAAAGCTATTTTTTATGATTTCCTCGTAGTGGCAGCACTGACGGACAGCAGCAGCGAGATGGAAAACGTCTCATCATCTCAGAGAATAAGCGTGTCCCCAGTTTCTTTACACCGCGCACGGTCATAGAATTTAAAACTTGTTTTGCAGCTGAACTGTTTATCTCCGAGATTGACAATCATTGTCAGCTTTAGAGTTTATAGCTCTGGACACGTTTTTATATCTGCTCAAATAAAAGCATTCTTTCTTTTATAAGCAGTATAATAAACATTAATGAAGGCTTAAAATTTAGAGGCACTTCATTTTTAACTTCATGAACTTTATTAGGGGTATGGACAAATAATGTGGGAGGGTTGTTACTTAGAATAACGTCTTTAATGAAAACACACATTAAAAAAAAAAAATTAAATGGTTATATATATATATATATATATATATATATATATATATATATATATATATATATATATATTTAATGGTTTTATTTCCAAATGCATTAGCAAAATAAAAACTTGTGCAACGGATGTTTGCCTCTTTTAATTTGTTATATGCATTTAACCTTGTCCATGGTACATAATAAACTAATTTTCTGTTTCAAATGTGACACAGACACTGTAACATATAACTAACTACCCATGCATTCACAGAAAGATGTTCAGCTCTCGAAGGTTGCATCACGCTCTAAGTATGTCACAGACCACCGTGTATCTCAATATGACTAAAATAGCCCACTGACTTTTCAAACATAAGATATCGTATCAGCAGCAGGACATTAACACTGTGTCCCAACAATACTGTGAAACCGTAGACTTGTTTAGGCCAGTTTGGACTTCGGAGTGGGGGGGGGGAGTCCAAGCTGTTTGGGTTGATTGAGCCCAGTTACCATGGAAACATGGCCGGATGAACAAAGGAAGAGAGTTTGTTCAACACGAAGGGGCAAGGTCAGCTGGACACGTGATGTGGGAGTCAGCAGCAGCAATCAGAGGTGGAGGTCCAAACTCATTGCATGAGACTAATAAAAGAAGTTCTTTGACTTTTTAACCTTAGGTTGTTGCCACTGAATATGATCTGGGGGAGACACTGTGAGAAATCTTTTCTCATGTTGTAGTTTACTGACACCATGAGCAGAGAAATTAGCAGACCATATGTGGCGTAAACCGATCCGTGACACTGCAGCCATACACAAGTCTCGCACTGACAAAAACAGACATAAAGAGTGGCTCAGGTAAACTGACAGCTGGATATGTGAGAAGCATCAAACGCCTGTCAGGATATGAGAAGAAAAAAAAACACACGCTGAGTCTCTATGGAGGAGTCTATGTCACTGCATTGAGAAGAAACAAGCAGGGATTCAGCAGCCTTAGCCCCAATTATAACCCAGCAGATGACTGCGCATCATACAGAACGCTGTTACACTACAGTAAAGGAAGGAGTGAATACTTTTGTATTACTTCTGACACATGCAGCTTCAGATCTGATGAATGATGTGACTGATCCCAGCCAACCCACTCCAAGATATGGAGGCAGAAAAGAGCTATGTCTCCCTGCACCGTGCGCGAATAAGAATCTCCTGCTGGCACAGCAAACCAGAGTGAAAGGAGTCTGACTATGCAACTGTAACACACTCATGGCAGGCATTAATTACTAACTCAATATAGTCTGAGATTACGACAAGTAAGACGAAGACAGAAAAAAAAAAAAAAAAAATGTGCAGAAATATTCACACAGAATCAACTTTAACAATAGATCGGGGGATCAGCAATGAGATGTTGAGTCTTTACAGCCGACACAGAAGTGAGTATGTTCCTGTGGATAAACACAGAGGAGTAAAAGGAGGCTTTCTCCGGGGAATGCTAGATAATTCCCAATTGAGCCCATCGCCTCCCACACACACACACACACAAACACAGAAGAGACAAGAGCGAGGATATTCATTAGGAGGATACTGAACTCTAATTAAGCAAGGTGGAAGGAACACACGCAGGTGTGGATTGCACCTGGTTTCCAAAACTCTCGCTTCTCCAGGTTGCAGCCATACTGGGGACGTTAACACTCTCCCTTTCTGCGGTTGTGATGTCACTCCCAGCCCACACCCCCACTGCTATCGACCCGACACCCTGCTTTCCTCTGCTCCTCCTACAGCACCTTTGTGGCGCCGGTGCAGGCGTGAAATTTGTCAGGCTGGGAAGCCTTCCACACAGACGGCAATCCACACGGGGAGAAGACACTCTTCCTGCTTGAGTGGCAGATAAATTCCTGACGGCTGGCTCCGGCTCTTCAGCTCGTACAGAGAAAAAATGTACGTGGTAGAGTAGCAAGGCCATGTGTGAAAACGCAGCTGTTTTTTACCCTCCTTTTTAAGAATGAATGACATTACCTGTCCTCTGGTGCTTCTCTCCAGCAGTCTCCAGGCCTTTCACAATAATTACATTAGTGCCTGATACCAATTATTAGATTTAACCATGATCATTTAGCATAATTGTAAGAATGGTTTCCATTCACCTGTATAAAAACAGCTGGAAATCTCATTTTTCCAGAGCTTGTTTCTACATCGTTTTCCACCGCCTAAGGTTTGAGTAGCGCTCTTAATGACGTCATTGTATTGAAGCCCTCCATCTTTTATTTTTTAATGCCACCTAAGGGGAGAATTAGTGCAATTAACTGTTTATCTGGAGGTGTTTTACTCATAATATGGAGACATACAGCTTTGAGAGAGAACAATTATTGGTACAACAATTGGTGAACGAACATTTCCATCTTATCCAGAATGAACTTAACAAGCAGAAAGATCTGTCCGCTCTTCTCAGACGGCAGGAGACGCTGCTGGACACAGACATCACGCCACATTATGAACAGCTGTTAATGCATTCAGACTTAAAAGCCCAGTGTCATTTTTACAAGAACTGCCCTGGAAACACATAATACAGCTGCCACGGCTATGACTCCACTCCGGGGGCTCACCTGTTGCTATGAAGTCAAATCGAAGTCTATCCATGTGTCGCTGTGTGCGTGTGTGTGTGTGTGTGCGCTTTACTGAGAGTTGGTGAGAGAATGTGTTTTCAGTTGTTGGCGTTTGTTTGAACAGAGCCAGGATGAAAGCCTAGACAAACACAAGGGAATGTCAGCCGACTGCTAAAGTCAACACACGGAGGCCCGACTTTGCCAGGGACCCTTGTGTGAGAGGCCTTGCCCTCTGACACCGCACCGGACCGTCTCCACACCTCGTCTCTCCAGCAGTCTCCCCCAGCGAGACAGAGATTCTCAACACATGGGACAGCTACGTTATCTGATCGACAAGTGAGGAGAATACGAATTATGAAATAGAGAAAGTGAGAAAGATAAAAAATAATAATAATAATAAGGATAATAAAGAATATGGAAATACCACCAGACTGCCAGACAGACTCCACTTAGCATAGATGATTAAAAAGGGCCAGGGGTAAACACAGTCCAAATACACGACTGAACAAGAATAAGTAAAAGATATCTATTTTTATATTGAGATGCTAGGCTGGAAAAAATTATAAAACCTAGACACAATTGTAGTGATCTTCCTTCCATTTAAAGTGGACTAACTCATGCAGACAAAATACTCAAGGTAAGCTCCACATACTCGCTTTGAATACATTGTTGAGATTACAGACTTGTATTTTTGCTCTGGTAATGTCCTGTGAAGGAAGGGCAAATGGTAAAGCAGGGCCCGTTCAAACATCTTGCCCTATTCAAGTCAGAGTAAGAGTTTCACTTTTTTTTTTTGTCCATTTTTGTGTGGGAAGCCAGTAGAGCAAGCCTGAGTCCCTATTGACTCAATGTGCTGAGACGCTTTCCCTTTTACCATTGCTAAAGTAGGCATGAGCACTAATCCTAAGGGGTTAAATGGAGCCTCCTCTGGGGTTTCCCTATCCTGAGAGAGCTGGGGGCGGCTTCTGCTTCTGCTTCTGCTGCTGCACAGCACACTGAACTTTAATGGATTTGGCAGAATTTTGGCTCAACTCTTAACAAACTATGCAAAGGAATTCCAACTCAAAACATCAACACTGGAAAAAAAAAGGAGTTCCGATAAATTGCATGTGGGATTTCTGTGTGGTAACTCCTCATAGCAGATACTCAGGTGACAAGAATGAATAAGAGAAATGATAATGAGATAATGAAATTTTAATGACCACAGTGGGAAAACTGGGTCACTGGTGCTGCAGAGAGAAAAGTTACAGACAGAATAAAAAACATAAAAAGTGGAATTAAATGCAAAACTATTTACAAATTGAGAACCTAGTTAGAGCACTGTGGTAGATGAATAAGTGGGAACTGAGCATCTGTGCTGTTGCAGACAAAAAAAAAATGGAGCACACGCCTTTGTTTGCAGTTGTTCACACTATTAGTTACAGTATATGAAAGAATACTGACAATAATGTACGGAGAAGCAAAAAGGTATCACACAAAAGATTATGTGGATCTGTAAAATGCTTAAATGGGTATATTAAGAATGGCATTTACAAATTATATAGTCTCAGTGATGAATGCTTCTAAATAGGAAAATGTGACATTTTCCACATTAACGGTGACCTTTACAAAGAGGAGAAGGCATTTTTGAGAGTCTATTGTAATGTTATGCAGAAGCTTGAAGCAGCCAGCTACAGTTCAATCTACACAAAGACCGTTCACCAATAACACCCACCAGCGAAAAGGGACCATTTCCATTTCAAATCGCAGCCATTTTCACACCAACACTGAGACAGCGTCAGCGGTTGCCAAAGTCTGGCAGCTCCTGCCCCCGGTGTTTTCTCCTATCTCTGCGTATAAATTCACATCTCTGTTATTGTCTGCGTGATTGATGTTTGCCGTAATGACGCCACTTCTATTTACCCAACACACCCACCCATCTCCTCCATGTACGATTTGCTCGTCGACTTCCTCCAACTTTTACTGGTCGCTTTTGATGGGTCATCTTTGAAGGAGCTCTTACTGGCCTGTGAAATGTCACGGCTTTGTCTTTATTGTTCGTTTCTAACAGTGGGGCAAAGATAAGCATATTTACGAGGCTGTGTAATATTTGTGAGAACGATGTTTCCTAATGTCGAGCTTCTAGCTTCATATTCCACAGCTTCTTATCTAGATCTGTCTCTAGCACAGACACACTTTCAAAGACAGAAAGTGTCCAGTATTCACGGACAAAGAAACTTGTAAATGGTCATTTTTAGCTATTTATAATAGTATTTATTATACTTTGGATAAACTCATGGGAGATAATGGTACATGTTCCTAGCTTTGTAGTATAGCCTGTGAAAAAATAAGCTTTCATCCTCCTACACCTCATCCCCACCAACCTAATACACACCTAATATACACCTCTTCCTGCTGAAGGTTAACCTCAGAAACAACCCGGCAACAGAGACAGATAAAGAGGCTCTACTCCAGTTACCCCCGGTTATACATAAAACGTGTCATTCACAACTCCACCACAAGCGCCTTACACTCTCGCGTTAATAGGTGGGTGGCTCGTCTACAAATATTTCTTTCAGGAAAGTCATAAACGTCCCCTCATCTCAACCTGTCCTTTTATTCCCCCATCACCACTTTCTATAGC
This sequence comes from Chelon labrosus, assembly GCF_963514085.1. Lineage (NCBI taxonomy): Eukaryota > Metazoa > Chordata > Actinopteri > Mugiliformes > Mugilidae > Chelon > Chelon labrosus. The sequence goes on from NC_140348.1 coordinate 19,743,212, forward strand.
TTCCCTTTGAGTGTGGCTCCAGGCTGCAGCGGAATAAGACATCCGATATCCAAGCTACCCAGTATGATTGCCAAAGCGCCGGTGTCAGACGCTGAGGTATGGACGCCTCCTTTTTTGACGGGACAGTCGGAGGTGTTACCTGAAAACCCCCCGAGGTGGCACTTAAGGCCAGTTAAGTAGCTCCAGTTCCTTCACTTTTAACAATACCTTAAAGTGAAGAGACCTTCTCACAGCCACAAAATGTCAACATCTCTCTACCGGGCTTTGACAGCTAACAACATAATGGCGCATACTGAATCATTTCATTCCAGACAACCGAACACAAGTGTGGAAGTGGATAATGAGAATGTATTTTAAGCAGGTGATTGAAGCGTCAGCTCCAAGTTGAGAGCACTGTTGCTGCCAAGTTTGCTCTAAAGCACATGAACATATAAGAATGTCTCAGTGCTTTTGTACTTCCCTAGCAGTTATTCACTGTGTTCGGCAGTGGGATAAAAAAAAAAACGCAAAAAAAAAAAAAAAAAACAAAGAGTTGAGCAATCATTAAAAAAGGGCAATTTTTAGATTTTGACTCGTGAGAGTAAACAAAGTGATCCAGATCACAGAGAATACAAAGTCGGAGTCGGTGTTTGGCACAGATAAGTGAACGCTTTGATCACGATGATGGCAGCTCTGTGTGACGAGACCTCCCTTATGCAGTGTTACCACCCTCACACAAAACACTGTTGCCTAAGAAGCATGCTTCCTGTATGTGTTCCGATCAACAGGGCCATTACAGTCCATGAGGTATTGTATAATCTATCTTATCTTATCTGGAGCGGCAAAGACTTGGTTTGCTTCACTAGATAACATTAAACCAGACTTCCTCTCCTCACAGCTCTAAACCCTGACTGACCCCTTCATAAGACACTCAAAACCCCTAAACTGAAAAGACTAAATTCGCCCTTATACTGAAGGAATGTGCTGCTGAGGTAAGGAATCGGGACAGCTGCACGTTTGTCTTTAAGGTCCTGTCAGCACTTATGCAAGCAAGTGGAAGTCATTGTAAAGATAAATGCTGCCATTTAGGTAAGGCTGGTGAAAAGCTGCTAAGTTGGCTAATTACAGATTTAGTGCAGAAATAGTAAACCAGTTACAAAGCAAAAGAGAAGGACTTCAATTAGCTACATTAGAGATGTATGCTGGACTGTGAAAACACTGTATGCTAATTCTATCTTTTTATCCCCTTATTGTGCTGATTAGGGCAGTGGGGGGAGAGTGTTCTATCTAATCTGATCACAGAGCATTGTGTTTGGGGGTCATTAACCTATGGGAGGTCCTGAGGTTGACAAGTCAGCTCCGACCCCCCTCTACCTTCTTTATAGAACTCGCTCATCCCTGAGTTCCTGCGTCTCTGCAGACAACACAACAGCGACCACAAAAACTACCAAAGAAAACAAAAGGCGAGAGGGAAAAACAGCCGACGGAGCTTTTTGCATGGCTTGTCATTCTTCCACAAACACATGGCACAAATGACTACTGACCGAGGCCCTGGGCTTGCCTCAGCAGCAGGATGTCAGCTCCTTTAGTCTCCGTTGTTTTTAGGTCTTTTCTTTCTCTGGCCTGCATCAGAGTCCCGAGAGATGAAGGGGTCAAGCTATCACTCAACATCTGGGATCTGCATCAGAAAAGATTAGGGCCTCACTGCGCGGCCTGGTAGCAATGCCTGTTTCATGTAATCAACATCTGCATTCATATGCATAAAGATGAAACAAGCTGCCAGCCGTTACGGGCAATACCGCGATGCCTACATTTACATTAACACAAACTCATGCTAATGAAATCCAACATCCGTCGATGTTTATCCTTTCACTGATTTAGATTTTTTTCCTGCAAAACCCTCTTTCTATCCCTGTCACACACATTACATCCTCTGCAAATCAAAAACCATGAATACTCTTAACACAACCAGCAGCACCTCTCATCCGCAAATCGTAGTTAAACTGTTGTGAGGCTGAAAAGCTGCCTGTCAGGATGGCAAAGCAGAGATGAAAGGCCCACGGCAAAGATCGCTGCTGATTGCCTGTAGAGGATGAATATGCAAATAAAGCAGAAGGTAAATGAAAAACAAAGCGGGGGTTTTGGCAGCAGCCTTTTACATGTTCCCCTTAATTTGGCATTGGTTAAGAACACAGAAAGCCCATCAATAATGAATTCCAGTCAAAGCACGGAAGGCGATATGAGGGGAAATCAGTCTCCATATTTCCCCTGTGGGCCCCTGAGCAGTTCTGGGGTCTGTTGTATTTCACAAACGCTTTTCGGTAAACGCTAAGCTTAAGTGGCAAATAAGTTGGAAATTGAGGAAGTTAAAATAAACACTTTTCTCACATGGCTCAAATCAGACTCGGTCCATGTGTTCTGGAAGACAGTGCAGAAAGTAGGACACAAAGGGCTGTCGACTGCAAGCCCCATCTATTGATCACAGCATGAGCAAAAAAGTGAATCAATTACCTGGTCTAATGCCTGTCACACGAGACAAAAACTAGACTCAAGGCAGTCTGATAAAGAACAAGTACCAAGTACACCCTTAACAGCAGCTTTATTGTCAACAGACCAAGAAAGGCACTTTAGCCTGCACTAGGCAAAATCAAGAAGCACAACAAAGTAGGAAACAATCTGTGTGTTGTCTAAACACTGTGAAACTAGCCAGACAGACTGGAGCGCATCCTTGGGAAAGGAGAGCATCTATCCCGCTGAACAAAAGATGAACAGGGCCAAAGATTCCCCCTGGTCTTGAGATAACAGAAACCCAACACCCTCGTTCTCCAGTGGGGCTCTTTGTAGGTCTAAGAGAGGGTCAATCAGCAGCCGCTGACAGATGTGTCTGCAGTCGATTTAGGAGAGGAAGCCATGTTGAGGTCAGGCATAGGTTCCTACGCTCTGTCCACAGGACGGAAGACAAGGATCAGGTCAGGATGTCCAAGGCTGACCTTTTCTCACCTCACAGTCTTTGGCATACAACACCTGGCCTCACAGACAATAGTTAATGTCTTCTTGTCAGTTTGAAACAAAACAGAAATTGCATTTCACACTTACTACCTCACGCTGACAACCTTAAAATGAACAATATGCAGGCGTACGGTTTACACTAGAAATCCCTTTGTGTTTCAGACAAAAATGAGAGCCGCTCCAGCTGGAAGGCAAACAAATCTGAAAAACTCCAGTGGAGGTCTAAGTAGTTCTAGCAGATGCTCCAGGCTTAAGTGTCTGTTCAATCAGCCACTCCAGTTAAAAAGACAATAATGCTTTATCCGTGAGATGATGTGTTGAGGCTGGAGTTCGATCACGCTCTGGCCTGGCATAATAACTGGGCATGAGATGTCAGCGGTGGTCAGAGAGTCACTCGTGTGTAGTGCAGCCCATCCTGACGAGGACGTGACTGTTATTAGGAGTAGAGGTCCACGGCGGCAGAGCAACGAATGGAAACATTGAGTGTTTCTGTTGTTAGCATGTCAGGAACATACATCCATAACCAGCATTTTCTGAGATGAGTCACCGGATGTTACAGTCTGGATTTTCCCTTCAGCTGCTGATCTCTCATGCTAGTTTACTGACATTTTTTCCATAGCTACTTTAACTGTTATTTATTATTACAGGCTAACTGCTCTCTCTTGACTAAACAGAAAGCAGGATGCATTTCAGCTTTATATTTTTTGTATCCCCAGAATGACACTTTTCTAACAAACCTGTTTCTTTACTGAAATTGAATGCAGATCCTCCAGACGTTCAGAGCTGAATGGTATAATAGGCTTGAGGTAATTAACAAAAACTGGTATTGGCAGTAGTGAATGACATGTAAGAGAGGAGTGTCCGCATCACACGGGCAGCTGTATACGTCACACACATCTGATCACTGACCCACTGGCTTTGACAGGAAGCTGATATTCAACAACCAATGAACAGAGCTGCTCTGTTGCAGCTCAATGCGCCGGCCTTGTCAGGTAGCCAGAGGGGGAAACACTGGAGATGACGCAGGGCAGGAGAGAGTGTTGGCTGGGTCAGCTTTGCTGTACAAGCCTTTGACTAACAGTCTGACTCACAGAGGCTCAGGGCCTAGAAGGGAAGAAACCCATCATTTGGCTTCATTCAAACATGAAACCAAAGAGGGTCAAAGAAAAGCAAGAGCAGCATGTCAGGCACACCAGAACGACTCACATGTCCGTCCTGAATCAGCACACAAGACACGCAAGCGCCGGGTACAGGTCTGCAGCCACACAAGCACAGATCCACATATTAGGAATTAGCACAAGTCTAAACTCTTGTTATAAATTATTCTGGTTCACTGCAACAACATTATTAAATATTCATTACCTGTCACAGTTTAAAAGCATGTCTGGTATGGGCTTCACACAAAGACGAAGGCATTTAAAAGTTTTACCAGCATTTTTAATAGAATTTAGAGTTTGGGTTTCAAATGGCGAAACACCGGATTTTATTTTGCTCTTAAAAAAATAAAAAATAAATAAATTACACCATAGATATAGCAATTGCAGTAGAGATAATGGACAAAGTAGGACAAGGGAGCTCCTAATTCCAAAAAAGTTCATTCATTTTAAATGAATGTGCCGCCATAATTTACCGTAAAAACCTTAATAAAGGCTCAGCGTAAATCTCTTTTTCACTAACACGCGCACACATACTGTACATTTCCTCAACTTTTACCCTCTCCGTCTTTTTCTGCCAGCTAGCAACGCTTTGCAACCAGTGACTACTGGCTCATCTTAAGTGCACACATCTATGGACAAGGATACGAGCGCCTTTCCCCTTTCCTCCACTCCCCCTAGTGTATCCCACCAACACTGCATCCTGCATCTCCAAAACACACACACACACACACACACACACAGAGAGAGAGCACGGAGAGAAAGAGAGAGAGAGAGAGAGAGCGAGAGAGAGAGAGACCCCTCCTCCAGATGACATCAGTGCTCTATTGAAGCAAAGCTAGAGGCAAACACAACTCCACATTTGTATTGAGATCTACCGTGCACCTATGTCCTCACACAGCCTACAGATTGTGTATGTGTTGAGGGGGGGGCACCAGTAAACATTGCAGTCCTGCTATAGTTAACTCCATATAGCTCTAGCCTTGTGAGAGAGAGGGGCTCTCTCTCTTTTTTTGGGATCTGAATTTTATATCTGCATAGCCTGGACTGGATTATTATTTTTTTCCCTGTCGTGAACCCCAAATTAAGAGGATACCTGTTACTTTCCCTTTTTGGGGGGTTAATTCAAGAGGTAAGTGCGTTTTTCTGCTGGTACAGTCCTGTTGGGAATGCGTCCTTTCCGTCTTTTTTGGATCTTCATCCTAACAGGAAGAATTTAAAGTAATGCGGAATCCTCAAGGAGTTGCTTGTGTCTAATTAGTTGCTCTCTCTCCCTCTTATTTTTTAAAAACATAAGTGGTTATCTAAAAACGATAGTAATAAAAATCGTGAGTGCACTTTTCTTCCAAATAACCAGCCCTAATGTGAGCGCACACAGGGCACAGCTTGGCGGATACCAAACAAAAAAATTAGACGAATGATTCATCCGTCTCTTCGTTTCAAGGCTTTTTCACGCCTGCAACTTGCTGCCTTCACCCTGAGCTGCGTCCCTCTTATTTCAGTGCGTCTATCTGAGACAAGCAAAACACCAGAGCGACGTTTCCAACACGTACTTCTAGACCGCATCCAGCCTCAAATGTTCAAAAAACACGCGAAGAGCGCCCCGAGGAGAATCTGTTCGCTTCTTATTTCAGCTTTTAAGCCGGTGGGGAGTAAAGAAAATAATAATCGGTGGCGAATACGCAAACTTGAGGGGGGATTAGTTTGGCTGTCTGGGTAAGCCACGGTGTCGCAGCCGGAGAAGACACCCCGGCGTGCTGCTGAAATTGCAGCGCACATCCCGCGGAGTTAGACGCGAAGGGGGCAGCTGGAGAAACTCCGCTAAATGCGTCCCCGGCGTCACTGTCTGCCTGTCTGGCCACTACTCCTTTACTGCTCCATTGAAATATACAGTGCAACTGTAAGTTCGTTTACACACACACACGAGCATAGCAACATTAATTATTTATTTATTTCATTTTTGCATCAGGGGCGCAGTCATTAAGGACCCCTGGAAAAAAAACAAACGCTCAAAATGAAATCAAGTTTCATACGCAGCAGTTCGCACATAAGCAGAGACTCATTAAACGCACATAGCATACTGCAAATGTTACAGCCTCTAAACAAATAGCGGTGTGCAGTGGCTTCTTCTTCTTCTTCTTCTTCTGCTATGCCTGTCGTGTTAATAAGCACCCAGAAATAAACGCGGTTTACAGTAAGATAATCCACGGAGCTCAGATGGCCGACTGACAGCAGATCCTTCACCCTAATGTCAATCTATGACAGTAATGATTCTGTCCATACGACCTGATATTTATCCCATTAGACCAATGCAAGCCAGTGGACGCCTCCTTGACAATACCAGGGCATAGACAGTTGTTAATCCAATTTAACATAGCCTTTTATCTTCCTGAGACAATAAGGTCATCCAGGCTTTAAACCATGATCCATATATATATATATATATATATAGGCTGATTTAACTATATCAAGATACAAACTTGACTTAAACAGTAAGGAAATGTAATGGCTTCCATTGTTTTTCAGTGTGTTTGAAAGGCAATATAAATGAATGGCCTGTTAAACATGGCAGACATGAGGACAGACCCAATTGTCTTCGCTGATAATTTGCCCGAGGCAAAACTCCCTAGTCACTTGCTTTCAGAGGGATTTCACATTGCAGATTAACAACTAACCAGGTCACTACAGATGGAATCTTCTACGGCCAGAACATTTAAAACATGAAATATGATTCTACGGCCAGAACATTTAAAACATGAAATATTTACCACAGGGTTAGAATAGAAAGAACAGTGATAGGACTTTTCATAACTATCAAGGCATATATCGGATTCAACGCAGCACTCAGAGGAGGCCCGATTCAGTCCTTTTCATAATTTATTTAGCCTGTAAGCAGTATCTTTTACCATCAATCCCAGGCTTGAAGAAACAAATCGTTTCATGTTGGTCGGTGAAAGTGCAAGTATAAACATGGCTGTAAATGGCGCAAGAAAAAAACCTTGACTCGGAGGCTGTAGATGGGCCAGTGGGGAGGTTAACAAACCCTTTTATTTTGGGTCTGGCCTGCACTGAGATGGGCTCCTGTAGCTTAACATGAGTATTCAGTGTTTTGGTGTTTGCTTGTCACACGCAGACACACACTCACATTTTATCTTGCAGTGCCTACCACCCCCATGTGGGGAAAAACAATTGCAGCTGCTACAGATCTCTCCTTTCACGATATTACAAAAGAGAGACCCCATGTCTATCCCAGGCCTCTCTATATGCTCCTAATGGCCCAGCAAAAAAAAAAAGTATCATCTGTTCAGGCCATCTAAAGGCAGCACCAGGAGGCCACATACCAAATCTGTGAAACTATCAGAGATTTTTGCCCATTTTCTCCGGGACTGAAACGTCTTCTGTGTCCCTGTGAATTCAGATGTGACCATGAATGTTCCATTGTGTCTCTGCAGCACAGTAGGCCGCTGCCAGATGTCTTGACATACAGCTTGCTAAAATGTTAATCAAAGGGCAGACACGAGGTTTCACGGGACACAAGAATGGACCAAAACCAATCTTTAAACGACATTTTTAAATTAAGAAAATTAGTTTTAAATTGTTTTCACGACCATACAACCAATAAACCAACAATGTTTCTAGTCCTATTATTTGCCAATCAATGTCACAGACACATTTCTGAGATTAAAGCGTGAACAAAGCATTACCTACAATAGCTATATTGTCGGCAATCAATCATATTTCAAAATTATATTACGAATTAGAACGAATAATCAACAGCAGATACAAACAACGCTGATTTCCCAATGGAGGGCTCTACTGTGGCTCAAAATTAATTTCAGGGCTCATGAATAATTTAACAGTCAGCCATTACTACTTCTACAGCTCTTTCCCCCCCACCCTTCAACGCAGCTCATGTAATATTATTCTGTATTTTACCGAACTAAAAGTCATTATAATCTGCAATACTTTTGACAGGCATGAAATTGTTTCTATTTGAGTTTTTTTTTTCTCCCCCTCCAAAGCCTTTCTTGTGCAGTGTATGACTAGAGGGCACAAAGTCTTGGGCTCTGTTATTGCAGACTAATGTTCATTTATGCGTGTTCAGCTCACAATGGCTATCAGTGTCCAGCTTTGTGTGAGCCGCCTACGCTCTCCACTGAAAAGGTAACTAGCTGTACACACACGCACACAATTTTACCAGGATGCTCAATTTAACTTCGCCCGTTCAGATTAAATGAAGCAGAATATACCGTGGCTGCCAGAAAAATCCCCTGTCTGTCCGGGCCGGGGCCGGCGGAGCTTATTACGATGATGGAGAGAGACATCCATCAGTAAAAAATGTTCAGCTCCTTCGCTGGCACATGATCATAGCATGACATTTTTCAGTGGGTATAGATTATTATTTAAAGCAATAGAAAAGGGGGTGCTAAAAAGAGGAATTCTTCAATTGTCTGAATAAGTTTCTTAAAACCTACCCCCCCCCCTGCTGTGAGGCTACACGGTCCACATGCTTGCCTTGTAGCGAACAATGGAGAGGGGCCACTCTCCTGAAATACGATGAGCGTGGAAAAAAGAAACGGGAGGGGGGGAAACAGGCAAGCATCTAAGGCCTGACTATGCTCCTTGTTAAAAAGGCACGATGTACAATGTTCAAGGCAGACTTCACTCAATATAACATAACATAACACAAAGGCCTACAACAAATGATGCCACAGTCTGAGCTTAAAGGAATTACCACGTCTGTTGTTTCTGCTGCTGGACACAGATCATCTCAGGTGTCTACAGAAAGGCAAACTAACTGGAATCACATATCATATATTCATATATAGGGCCTATTAATGCAGAGAATCATCCTGTCTCACAACCAGAAAACTCAATTTTTCCCAAGAGCATGTCGTTCCTTCTGCTCAGATTTAAAAAAATTCCTATCAAGGCACATACATACTTAACAGTATTCAGAGGATGGAGAACTTTTAGGTGAAAGGAGCTATTTAAAATTGAAATAGCTTGACTAAGTGCTGCATTAAACGTTCATTCCAACAGACAGACCACACATATCTCTCTTATCATCCCGCCATTTTCTAAAACTCCATTACTAAATTTAATCTTTTTTTTTTTCTCCTCCTCTTTTATTCCACAAGTTAGTAGAGGTCACATCTGGCGCTTTTTTCCCCCCCAAGACTCTAATCTACTACTAATGTAATACTGGACCGAGGGCCCGTGTTTACATGGAACAGAAGGAAGGGAGGAGGGGGGGCATTATTATGAGACAGCATCTCAGGAGTTGTAATCGAGTTACAAGCCTCTCAATTCCCTAATCTTCTCCTTGTCATGGGTTACAACTGTTAAATGGCTAGGCCTCTTGTTCCTAATTTACCTTTGCATGTTTTACAGCACACAGTGGCAGCTAGCCGGTCACACGGACCGCTACGTGTAAGGACACAAAGCTATTGTTGTAGAAGGAAACGTAACATTCGCTTCGGCAAAGGAAATTCTATTTTTACAAATAGAAACAACATTTGTGGAACATTTTCTGAGGATGGGGTGGAGGTAAAGGCGTCGCAGAGAGGAGCGGGGAGTGACGGGGATTTTTGTTTTCCTTCTATTGTAAAGGATCTGGATTTATTTTTTTTTTTTTAATCGCTGGTCTCATATAAAACACCTAAAGCTCCGCTATGCACTGAACTGGACCGAGAATGGCCCAGCAGCTCCACCCTCAGCCACCGTCGAGTTGGGGGTCTAGATCGCTGTTGTCTTTTGTATGCACAGACATTCTTTTCTTGTAGCACCATAGAAAAGAAATGCAGTCTGTTAAAGTAACTAGCTGTAAAAGGTCATCTGGCTAAATCATAGCATGGAGGAAAGGCCAGCGCTAAATACAGACTCACTATGTAAGGCTGGTCTGAGATCAGCATCCAAAAAAAAAAAAAAAAGAAAGCATATCTGCAGCAACTTAAACAATTTTATTTGTTTAAGACAAAACAGAGAATTATATTCTTAAACTCTGTTGACTTCTTTAAATGTTAAATATTGTGCACATTGCTGTCTTGTTACCTGATGATGAAAAAACATAATGTGGGAACTAAATGTATTTTCTATTTTTCAGAACGCCATCCCAGGTGAGGAGGGTGCAGAATGACTCGAGCCGCAGATGTGTGAGAGAAGCTGGGCACAAAAGGATCAGCAACTTGCCCCGTTTTGCTCCTTAGAGGAGAGGAGAACATTGGTTATCTGCTTCAGGAAAAGGACCAGAGCCTTGGATTAATGCGTATACGGGCTCGACAAGGGAGCAGAGGATTCTGGGCTACCTGAAGACGAGGAGTACACAAGTGAACAGGCCTGGATTGAGCCTGTGGCAGAGGGGATTGGCATGGCTCAGACCAGCTTTGTGTCAACTCATCATGCCTGCCGGGTCTGATTGCAGAAAGGAGCCTTTTCTAAAGCTCGCCCCGTCCAACGCACGGATCACTATACACCACCCCGAAAATCTAATTTATGGCTGTGGTTGTTGAGCTTGACAATTGCAACAGCCATTAGGATTTTTAATATTACCTGAGAGCGCATGCTTTGTCAGTGAGAGGGGGATGCTTTTTGTACAGGCTTATCTGCCATGGTAAAGGCATTGAAAGCATGAGCCTCTGACAACACAGAGGAGGTCATCGTCCAAACAAGGATCAGCTCGGCAAACACTGACCGGGTCAGGATATCACAAGAAACCCCTTGGACAAACTTTTCCTTTCAGACAGGATAAGAGCGAATACAAGAGGAAATCTTGATTGGATTTTTTGGTGCCTGCAAAGGATTTACCACATCGTATAAATCAGGTATGACAAAAACGGATGGCTTTACTTCTTTCCACTTCACTGAGCAGACTACCATTTTCTAATGAGACGTACAGGAAGAGAGATCATGGCAGGAATGCATAATTAAAGCAATAATTCAGTATTAGCCTAATTAAAAGGGAACTATGCTCGGCTGGTGGGGGGAAAAAGGAGACAAAGAAGAGACAGACACCTTCTGCTTTTGCTGTGTTCTTAATTTCCAAGACTATCATCTGTATGTTATTTTTCAAACTGTAATATATTTTAAACATACCATGGTTGCTGTAGAAGGATAAGTCATTTCATAAATTCATCTTTTATCCTCAGAAAACTGACTTGAAAAACAAGTATTTCTTGGATCCTAGAGCCCTAGAAGCTTTTATCATAGCTCTTTTCTTTTCAGTACAGATATTTCCTCCATATCTTGAAAAAGTCCAATTAAACCGCAGATTCTGAGTCATCTAACAGGATTTAAGGTTGATTAAAGCCTGACTTTGTCAACCAAGATAAAAAGCAACTTTATTAGCTTTTAAACTTTTATTCTAAACGTATCCCTATTGGAAGTTTATAGTAAAAACTAAATATGCACCTCCCTGCGTGGTAATCGTAATAATCCGTTTATCAGTTGAATCTGGTGAATTCAAACTGATTAATTAGAAAGTGTTTAAGAATTTGTGCTCCCTTTAAAGGTCTTGTGCATTAAATGTACACTTGTGTCTTCTCCCCAGGGGCTCTTGAGGGATTAGCCTGCCAGGCAACACACCTTCAAGATGGTGCGTCAATGCAAGTCCCTTATCCACTTCCTCATCAGAATTGGGCTGCTGCTGGGTCTTGCTAACCCCTTGGTGACCTCTGCCTCATGTCCCTTGGAATGCCGCTGTGATAGGACCTTCATCTACTGTAATGACCGTGGCTTAACTTCCATCCCCACCGGTTTGCCCAAGGATGCTACAGTACTCTTTTTGCAGAACAATCGCATCAGGAGTTCGGGCATTCCTGCAGAGCTTCGCTTTCTTGTAAATGTGGAGAGGATCTATCTTTACTGCAACAATCTGGATGAGTTCCCTACAAACCTTCCTCGTGGGCTAAAAGAGCTCCACCTTCAAGAGAACAACATTCGGATGATTACCCACACCTCTTTAGCCCAAATTCCCTACATTGAGGAACTGCACCTGGATGATAATTCTGTATCAGCAGTCAGCATAGAGGACGGGGCCTTCAGGGATAGTAATCACCTGAGATTGCTTTTTCTCTCCAGAAACCACCTAAGTACCATCCCTCAAGGCCTGCCCATGAGCATTGAGGAGCTACGCTTTGATGACAACCGCATCTCCTCCATCTCAGAGCAATCGCTGCAAGATCTCATTAACCTGAAGCGGCTAGTCCTGGATGGTAACCTGCTCAACAACCGTGGGATTGGAGAGATGGCTTTCATCAACCTGATCAACCTGACTGAGCTCTCACTAGTGAGAAACTCCCTGACTTCGCCACCAGCTAACTTGCCAGGCACCAGTTTGGAGAAGCTGCAGCTCCAAGATAATCACATTAATCGGGTCCCACCCGGGGCTTTTGCCTTCCTTAGGCAGCTGTATCGCCTGGACCTGTCTGGTAACAACTTGAGTAGCCTGCCACAAGGTGTATTTGAAGATCTGGACAATCTCACACAGCTCCTGCTACGTAACAACCCTTGGCAGTGCACTTGCAGGATGAAATGGGTGCGTGACTGGTTGAGGTCATTGCCATCTAAGGTGAATGTGCGTGGCTTCATGTGCCAGGGTCCTGATAAGGTCAAAGGCATGGCGATTAAAGATCTAACTACAGACATGTTTGACTGCACAGATACCGAACTCATCCCAACATATGAGACAAGCACAGTCTCCAACACTTTACGCCCATCACAGCCCCAGTGGCCCTTGTTTGTGACTAAAAGGCCTGTAGTAAAAGGGCCAGACATCAGCAAGAATTACCACAGCACTACCACCTCTTCAGGCAGAAAGATTATCACCATCAGTGTGAAGTCCAGTAGTGCAGATACAATACACATATCATGGAGGGTGTCACAACCCATGACTGCTCTACGACTCAGCTGGCTAAAGCAGGGACACAGCCCTGAATTTGGCTCCATCACTGAGACCATTGTGCAGGGGGAGAGGACGGAGTATCTGCTCACTGCCCTGGAGCCAGAGTCTTCCTATAGAATATGTATGGTTCCCATGGAGACCAGCAACATTTACCTGTCAGATGAGACCCCTGTTTGCATCGAGACAGAGACTGGTTCTCACAAACCATACAACCCGACTACAACTTTAAATAGAGAGCAGGAGAAAGAGCCTTACAAAAATTCCAGTCTGCCTTTGGCTGCTATCATCGGAGGGGCTGTGGCTCTTTTGGCAATAATCATGTTGGCGCTGGTGTGTTGGTATGTCCACAGGAATGGTTCCCTTTTTTCCAGGAACTGCACCTATAACAAAGGCCGCCGGAGAAAGGATGACTATGCTGAGGCTGGCACTAAAAAGGACAACTCCATCCTGGAAATACGAGAAACTTCTTTTCAAATGATACCTATTAATCACCTGCCTGTGTCCAAGGAGGAATTTGTGATACACACAATTTTCCCACCTAATGGGCTGAGTTTATACAAAAGCCCACATAACGAGAACAGTATTAACAACAGGAGCTTCAGAGACAGTGGAATACCAGATTCAGACCATTCCCATTCATGATATTGCGCATGGACATTCATGATGAGTGTGAGACTTCAACAGAGTGGCAAGACTTTTACAAAACACTGGATCTATAAGACTAAAGAAGCAATGTTGTGTACATTTGCCATATAATTTATATTTAAGGACATTTTATGATGGAGATGGAGAACGTTCCAGTTGCAGGCCATCACTGAACCACCAGTGGGTATTGTAACTAACTGCAATTCTATATTTTAGGGATTTGTAGTAATTTGTACTGTATTTCCTTTGCTTAAGGTTATTGACCAACAAAAGAAACTCTGTGTTCTACTAAGATATGATGACTTGTCAACTGTGAAAGTGGGTTTTCATTGCTGTGTTGAACAATCAGACTTTAGAAAACCTTGTAGTATAAGCACAGGTCATTCTTTTAACTTTGTGGCTGTCAGAAAAACAAAAAGGCAAAAAAATGACATGACGTAAAGTAAGGCACAGCTGATCAACTAATTCACAAAGCAGGCATGTTGCCCTCTACAAGAAAGAGGAGTCAGCGGCCGTCTCCACATTCTACGGACCAAGAATCTTTCTCTAGTATTGACCTGTTGTGGAGTACAAATAACTAAAGATGAGGTGCCATGCTTTTCTTTTTTTTAATCTCTGCTTTGTTCAGTGTGTTATTTTGTTCTGTTCGCAAGAAGACGAAACACAGCAGAGCAACCCAAGCAGGGTTCCAATGTTTCTGATAGGATTGTAGGCCACAGCACAGGGCAGAAAAAGCACACCGACCTTAAGGGGCTCTCTGCTCCTCAAAACAAGTAGACAGGACAGGCTGACACAGAGGACCCCCCACTAACTATTTGTACAAGCCAACAATGGCCAAATGACAATGGCGGCATTCTTTAGTACCATGTACCATACGTCATTCTAGTCACCAGGCCAAAAAGACAAAACGTGTTGGCTTTCAGTAGAATTACCACAGTGTCAGCGACTCCTTGTTATGAGTATTATTTTGTATTATTTTCCAAATGAACACACTTTTATGTTGCCACAATTTGAAGTTAACTGTTCTTTACAATTGAAAACCAAAGTGCATTGTATGCCCTTTGGCCAGTCTTGTATGTGCCTTGATCCAATGCTTATTGTATTTAGCTTTTTAAGAAACCAGTGACTTTTTTTCATACACACTTGAATATGAAAAATATTGGTCATATTACAGAATAAAAGTGGAGAAAAATAACTTTGCTCTTTCTTATCTTGACTACAACGAACCCTGCTTCTCAAAATGGTATTTCTACTGTTTAATTGCTACTATCTCAACACGTTGTGGGGCCGTGCGGTAAAAATAAAAGTACGGGGCACCAGTTTTATTAATTGAAATCTCAAATTATTGAGAAGGCACACAATTTAAAACGTCTGACATGAAAAACATAATCAAATAGGCATATTCTGTCTCTATCTGGCCAACCTCAAGCTGATGGTTTACTCCATATGAGCTCGGTTCTGCTCAAGGTTCCTTCCTGTTAAAAGGGAGTTTTTCCTTGCGTGTTTTGAGGGTTTAAGGCCAGGTTTTGTAAAGCACCTTGAGAAATTTTGTATGGGTATTGACGCTATATAAATAAAACTGAATTGAATTGAATGTCACAAACCACAAAAATTCCATGATCAAGTAAATTAATATAAATCAAAAAGATTATTCTATTTGAAAGTAGTCTAACATTATGAGCAGTACTTAGACCTAAGTATGTCTACATTAGCCAAAACAAGCCTTTATGAATGTGGTATGCAGAGTACACACAACAGGGATAATTCAAGAACATTATAGGTAACATTATAGGATATAGACATTTTGGCATGAGAATATATTCTGTGTACAGATCTGGATGCATGTCTTTGCTGCTTAGATAAGCTCGTGGTGTGTCCTCCCTTGGTTCCAAATCCGCTGAAATTTTGGCATCTTCCTTAACATAGAAGAACATGGCATGTTTTCAGAACTGTGGCGTTAACTTGGCACACAAGTACTGGTTCTCATGACATCGACATCGATCCTTCGTGAAGATCTGAACTCTGAGGCCTTAGCTCACAGCCTTAAGACCATATCTCTTGTTCGAAAAACATAGCGAACTCCTTCACTGTAATTCAGCTGTTCTCGAAACCCAGTTTTCCACTTCCATGGGCAGTGTACAAAGCAACATCTGCTTGAGGCTGCTGTTGTTCTTTCGTGTGGTGAAGTCATGTGTGACTTATCCAATTGGCCAGAGAGAGAAATATCACAGTACAGTAGAAACTGGGCTGTGGACATGTTGGACTCTATGGTTTGATGAACCTCCCAGGCACCAGGGCAACAGAAAACTAATAACGAGCGAGTATGGAGGGTGGTAAAGGCAGACCCTGCAGGGGATGCCCGCCTCTACAGAGGAAAGAGTATATATACACACTGCTCTGGGCTCTAGTCAGCACACTTAATGACATGGTTGCAGCTCACCCCGACAAAGGCCCATGAAAAGGTATGCATGCAAAAGCCGGAAGACAGCACGTCAGCCCAATTGAACAAATTAAATAAAAAATATCTTGGAAAGCTGAGATAAAGTGAATTCATTTCAGATTACACTCCCTATTTGGCATAGCACTGACCATTCTCCTACACAAAACACATAAGTATTCAGTTTGTCTAAAAGAAAAGAAAAAATAAATCTTATGCCCACATTCACACACCCACAAGCTCTTAACACTGTGAAAGCTTTAATTACAGTAAGGGGCGCCGCGAAAAGCTGCAAAAGTGATCCAAACCTTAAGTATACAGTAACTCTGCCTTGAACACTAAATATATATCACATTAACTGGGAATTAAAGTAAACAGATGGTCTGCTTTTAGAGTAGTGAATAGAAACAGTTTCCATATGAATGCTTTCAGTAGTTTTTTGTTTTTTTTGTTGCTCTTTGACTGTTCAGCCTCTGCCTTACTTCAGTCAAGAATTCGTAACCTACTACAACCTGAAAGAAACTAAAAAAAAAAAATCTGTTTTGGGTAAATTACAGTAAACCAACGAAAAGCTGGCCAAAAGAAATTGGCTCGTTTCTATTCTTGGCCTTGCAGAAAGTACATAAGCAAACATCTCAGCTTGCTTCACAGCGTTAGCTTCCCACTGATGAATGAGGCGACTCAACAAATGGTGAAAAATGAAAAACTACTGCATTGCTTTACCAGAGGGTCAAAACGTCTAGCATTTGCAAGAACCCTCTTAAAATGAAATGAAAACATTATTTTCGAGACAGAAAAACATAGGGTATCAAGAACATTACTGCAATTCCTTTATGCAGAAATCTTTGGTGTTTTGTTGATGGCTTTGGGGGGTTAAGTAAATCACTCACATGGGTTTGTGGTGACTGCGGTATTGTGATCACTTCAAAGCTCTGAGAGTGAGAAAACCATCCTCACACATGCACTCACCTGTGTGATTAATTACAGTTCAGTTGAATGGGGAGAAGAGCGTGCTATTGTTGGGACGTTCACCAAAAATAATACATTAAACACAGCAGCTTTGTGCATTTTAGTTGACAAAAGTATGAGACAAAATTGATGAACCAGGCTGCTGACAACACTGTGTGACCTCACTTATCACTCATGACCCATGACCCATCTGTCCTTTTAACAATTCCTTAATTACTCTCATGTTCTTACTGAGGTCAAACATGTCTCTAAACAACACAAGCTGCCCTGTACATTTGTCTCCTGTGTGACACATTCAGAGTCTAATTATGTTTGTCTTTTATGTAACCCCGCGTTTAAACCTAATGGGGGCAGCTGCACTGTCTGCCCCAGGCTGCTGTTATTCCTATTGTAATGTACTGGTCGGGCAGCCGGTCACATTTGCATTCCTATAGATGCTCGCATCAAAGAGTCCCTGGATGACCTCCCCATGGCCAGTAGCTGAGCGTGGCATTTCTCTATCAGCACCATTAGCAAGATCAGAAAGTACAGGCCACGTGACCCTGTGACTGATTAGAGGTCAGCGAGGGCAGGTCAGGCGCAGTTCAAGGATCTCGAGAGATGAAAAATTGATGCGTATCAATGGCCGCAAAACGGAGTTAATCATCAAGAAATCTGATTGTCCGCGATAAGGATGCTCAGACCCCCTGGCATTCATTATGCCGCATTCTTAGCAGGGACACTAGAAATTATGGAGAAAAACACTTTGCGGAAAAGGTCAAATGTTCAGCGAATGGCGAAAATACAAAAGCAGACAACATAATCACTATCCCAAGAGTTGAAACAGGACCAAGGTGGGGTTTTTTTTGATACATGATTTTCAACTGACAGTTTATTAACTTCATCTGTCACGCTAGGCTAGAGCACCTTAATAAATTATAAATGAGAGAAACAGAAATCAAAAGAAAGATGTCAGTGTTTTGGATTTGTCCAAGTTACTCTGTCGTAACATGCAGTAAAAGACGAACATTGTGTTCTAAAAGACGAGTTCAGCCCAGATTACAAGAACGAAGAATGTTTTAAGAACACAGACTAATTTGACCAGTATGTCAAAAAACAACTTCACATAAACACAGATAAAAAAAAATGTCTCCCTCACGCACAGGTTGCACAACAAACAGACCATAATTTTAATGGCCTCCTAATGGAGAGCAGTGGTGAGGTCAGAAGCCAAACCAAGACATCATGGCCTCCCACAAAGTCTGCACTTGTGCCAATGTGCAACATCTGCAAAGAATGCGGTTGTTTTTCTGTATGAGCAATAAAACACATAAGGAGCCGTGACT
Source organism: Chelon labrosus (assembly GCF_963514085.1). Classification (NCBI taxonomy): domain Eukaryota; kingdom Metazoa; phylum Chordata; class Actinopteri; order Mugiliformes; family Mugilidae; genus Chelon; species Chelon labrosus. The sequence continues at coordinate 19,761,632 of NC_140348.1, forward strand.
GAAGTGACCGCTCTGAACTTGAAAACTTGCTGTTATCTTGTGTGTAGTTCATTTGTACACATCTCAAGCGCTGTGGCTCTTTAAATGTATCATTCAAATGTGCCGTCATTTATAGATAAAAGTGTGTTTTATATAGAGAAGTGCAAACCAAGTACAACCAAAACACTTCCCAGCACAAATTTAAAAATTGGTTTATACAAGGGAGTATATTCCTGGATATAAGGGAGGCCTGAATCTTACACACCATCTTCGTTACTCACTCATGATGACTGCATTTGACAGTCAGAGGTTCACGCTACCCCACGTGAACGTCTGTACGTGTGAATGTGCTTTTCTCGTTCGCATAATTATAAATGTTACAGTTGTTATGATTACTTGTGCTCTCATGTGAACCAGTGCACATTGTTCACACATCCAACACAAAAGGACGTCCCGATAAGTGGGCAAGCGAAATAACCTGAAGCCGTCAGCTCCCTTCCTCACGGCTGACTCAAGACTATCATGTGACTTTGTAGCTCTGAGTCACAGGCCCGGTCTGTTGTTGTTGTAGTAGTAAAAGAGAGGAAAAAATAAAACAGTGTGTACGATGAGAGACGTGTCAGGGTGAGTGATGCGCTCCAAGGTGGGGGTGTTGTTCTCTCCCCTCTATTCTCTACCCCCCACCCCTCCAGCCTCCCGGCCAGGACCCTCTCCATCACTTCACATTACTCAGTGACCTGAAACCACAAGGCCAAAAATCTTAACCAGCTCCTCCGTCTTCTTAATGAATCCAATTTTTTGCCTCAGAGCACAAGGCGCGCGCATATATCCATCGCAACTCTAAATTATCTGACATTAATACAAATTAACAAGAGGCACCGCCATCAAGACTGTGCCACCCCACAATAGTCGACAATGACAACGCTTCTGTACCGCCGTATGAAGACAGCAACCCATTGTGCGTGCTGTAATACTGAGTCAACGTCCTCATATTGAGACGGGCTATAACCAAAACAAAAGCAGAGGGGCTGACTGGTGTTGATGCCATTACACTATGAATTATACACAATATGTTATGAAAATATCCATATAATTGACTCTGCTCCATGGCAGCCATTAATTCCTGTCCTCCATTAAGTGGTTTAAATGATCTCGTAAGAGGCCATACATCTCCTCATGCCCTTTACGAGATCCAACACCACATCCCCCTAAGAACTTAATCGACCCTCAGTCTCATTTATCCACAAAGTCTGATGCAGGGGAATAATTATTTAATTCCTAAAGGTTTTGAGGGGTCCAACTTGTCCATTACCCCCAGCAGGTTTTGCAGCTCTGCAAGAGGGAGGCAAAAGCTCTCCCCGTCTTCGATCCGTTCTCTCCTCTCATTTATGTTAAGCTAGCTTTGAATGTCAGTACAGTATTTGCATGCCAATGGGGCTCTGTCTGCAGCTCATTATTTTCAGATGTTGACAGCCTAATCGCGTGCAAGTTTAGCACACTTTGCTAGCCTAATGCCTTCTACAGCCAAGTCATACTGAAAAGCAAGGTGTGTACCTGCAGTGTTCGTCTGCAGCTGTCTTATTGACTTTTGCTTTCAGGGGAAAAAGAAAAGAAAAAAAAAACACAGAAAGAGAAGCCACCTAGCACAATCAGCTCATCGGTAATGACAAGAAACATGAATGCTGACCGTCAAACCCGCGTTTATAAAATGAGTGTAACAAGAAGGCCAATATTAATTTTATCAATTACATGCTGAGGGTTGCATTCTGCTGAGATGTCTCAAGCAGGGCAGAAGTCTACCTCAGCGGGACTGATATCACCCTTTTGACAGTCTGACCTTCAGGCGAGTGCTCAGTCTATTTCTCCAGAGAAGTCTATCCTGCCCCTCATCCACAGAGACAGCAGCTCCTCCACACCTCAGCCCTGGCTAACACTTAGACACTTGCTCAAGGGTAGCAGAGTTTTGGTATTTCTCCAAGAGGTGGGGAATTCGGCAGTGTCAGCGCCTTTTAGGATAGTAAATACAACTTGTCACAATTCATCAGGGCGCCAGAAAGAGAACCAAGACACTTCAAGGCCTCATTATTTCACTGTCCTCAAGCGCAAGATCACTGCAGTGCAGCAACGGGGTAACTTCCCTGACCCAGTGTAGACCAACCCACCAGAAGGAGGTATTAACATTTCATGTGGTCTCGTACAGTTTCAGTCACAGTTTTCAAACTCCCGGAGACAGAATTGGCGGAGCCGACACTGGAGGGTTTAAGCACATGAGCGCAGTTAGCGGGCTATCTCCCACTTTCAGAAGCGTGGAAAAGTGACAGCAATGACATCCTGTAACCATACAAGTCATGCACACGACGCGGCTTGGAGACTGCAGTTAGAGAAATGCCTCCCACCGCACCACCCAAACACACACAGAGGAAAAAGTTTGGGGGAGAAGCCACCGATGGGCAAGGCAGGGTGGTGGGATGTGGGATTAATTAAAAGCTGCTGTCACTGTGGTGTGCGGGTGACACACACAGCCGCACGATTACTGAGATCTCTGTGTGAGAGGAATCTGCTCCCACAACTCATTTCCTCCCCATTGAGGAGGGGGCAAAATGGGGCCGTCTGTTGTAAAATACCAAGGAAGAGAGAACCATTTTTCATTCAGAGGAATTTAAGAATCCACAAGAAGAAGGAAAAAAAGAAAGCAGCAAGGGTGGGGAGAAGAAGGATGAGGTGGAATTCCTTTGTTTTTGAATAAAAGTCTGCTGAATCTATTTAAATCGAGTGATACACTGGGCTTGTAGGAGGAGGAGGAGGACCAGGAGGTCAAGGGATGTAAACCACTGTAATCCTAAGCTTGCCGCTGCTTAAAATCTGCTCAAGTTAACAGGGTGATGTGTGCGATACTATGACAATAACACAGCTTAAACAAACATTTCACTAAACATCTGGCAATAGTACCGTAGCATACTTTACACTTACTTCCTGGCGTACGTGGAAGCCCTTTTGTTGCAACCAATAGGGTGACACAATCGAAACCACAAAATATACACCGACCAGCCACAACATTAAAACCACTGACAGGAGAAGTAAATAATATCGACCATCGTGTGACAATCCAATGTTCTGCTGGGGAAGTTTGGACCTGGCATTCATTCATGTGGATGGTTCTTAGACATGTACCACCCACCTAGACCAGACCAGGCACCACCACCCCATAGCAATGACAGCAGGATGCAGCCTGACACAGGCACACACACACAAACGCTTTAGGAACAACTCAAAAAAACATGAAGAACAGCACAAGGTGTTGACCTGGCCTCCAAATTCACTAGATCCCAAACTGATCAAGTATCTGTGGGATGATCCACAGAGGCCCCTCCCCTCAACCCATAGGACCCAAAGGCCCCCACTAACAACATTCTGTTGCCAGACACCACAGGACACCCTCAGAAGGCCCATGTCCATTCTCTGATGAGTCACAACTGTTTTGGAGGCACAAGGGAGACCTACACAATATTAGGAAGGTGGTCATAATGTTATGCCTGATAGGTCAAAAAGTTCTTCAAGCACTATACAATTTAAAAAAATATTGGGCCAGAAGACAAGGTTTGGTTGCACGCAGACAAGGATTCCCAGTAACCTGATTTCTTCAGTAAAGTAAACACATCCCTTGTTTATCTACGTACCCAGTTTTTCTCAAAAAAAAAACAAAAAACTTGGTACTTAAGTGAATATAAAGACACAGCTGCTGCTGCTGAGCAAGCCGTTAAAATGGTTCAAGTGTGGCAGTACAGTATTGAAAAGCATGAAAACCATGTAGCTGCACGGGACCATTATGCAACTAAAGTTAGTTTTTACTGTTTCTAAAAAGCCCATTTTTAGGTTCTACTTCCAGACAGGTGTAGCGAGCAGGCGTCTGACATCTCTATGTGTCAGGTTCGAGTTCTTATATCTGCACTTTCCGAGGATCTTAATTGCAGATTCAGTGAGACGATTTATAGCACCGTTGGAAAAGTAAATATCTTGGGAAATTTTGAAAGACATCCCACCTGCTCTTAGCGCTGTGAGAATGAGATATGTAGCCATCAGCTTGTGAAGTGCTAAAGGTTACACCCCAGCCACAGATGTCATTAACAACTATTCTTATTAAAGGTGATAGCTATGGTGAAAACAGGATCCTGTAGACAAGAAAGACAGCAATGGGGCTTATTAATTCACACTTCAGTGTTCCTGTAGAAGGCAGATAGATCTGACAACACAGTGGAAGTTTGAGAAATAGAAAGCATTTACATATACGGTGAATGATCTCAGTTTGGCAGCTGTTAATTCTTAAAAAAAATAATCACACTCACTTAATGTTACCCACTTTTTCTGCTTATGACTTTCCTCCTCTTGCTAACTAACAAAGCAAAGACTTTGAGCACCTCACAAATTAAAGCTCTTCAGGAAGTCAAATGAAAATTTAATATAACCAGAAGCTTCCAGGCTACTAATTATTCATCCCCTTTAAATATGCAGACATTTCATTTAAACCGAAACTTAAGCAGAAGAGGAAAGTTTCCACTTTCAGAAAACACTGCTGGGAATGCTGGCAGGACCGTTCTTCATTTTTTAATTATGCTGAATTATTATTAGCTAGAGATACAACTGACAAAGAAGACATACATTGATGGGAACTGTGCAATAATGAAATCAGGAGTTATTGTAAAGGGTTTCTACTGTATGTGATGCAGAAACCAGGCCAATCAAAAGCTTAGGGCTTTGCTGCAAAAGTCAAAAATACCAGAATAATGTGAAATGCGGGATCTGCTTATTTCATCACCATGTTCACTTTGAAGCAGACATACACACATCTGTCCACCACAGATTGCTTGTGCTGCAGGCCAGCAGCATATGACCAAATGTTTCCAGCCTGGTGCTAATGTGACAAGGGTGATGGCTTTTGTGTAAAGTCACCAGAAGTTTTCAATGGCACCACGAGCTCAGTCATTAATCACCCAGTCGTCCGGTTGTGTGCATACATGACATGAGGGCAGGGTTGCAGTGGAAGGGGGCCGAGTTCTCCGCCGTGGACTCTTGCCCCAGGAGCCTCAATGGACTTGAATGAAGAGGTCCCATACATTCATAGTTGCCAGGTCACTAATCAAATTATGCTGAGAAAGCATAAAGGACAACAGAATTCATTTAGTATCCTTCACCTCTATTGTCTCTCTGCCGGGGTATCACTGGGGTCCGGAATAAATAAGTAACCCCCTTTTATACTCAATTTATTTGAATCCCTTCAAATGAATAGTGTGCCTTGTGAGAGAGGCGTGAATTAAAGACAACAATGACAGGAGGTAATTTGGAACCTTTGACAACATAGTTGTCACTGCAAGAACAACTATGCAAATCATCAGAGCCAGATGGTCATAGTTTGGGGCAAATTCACTTAGACAAGCATAAGTAATGCTGGACGTTATAAATATACTCGATACATTATAAGACAACTCATGTACAAAGGGATGCTGAGGTGAGATCTGACCATCCATCACAAGAGGTGATCATTCGGTTATATGTCCCCTGGGGTGTCCAAACCCAGCAACCTGGCACACAGGACTTAGTGTGTGTGTGTGGGCACTTATATATGTGTGTATGTCATCGATGCATATACCACAGCCCCAAAGGGATCTAATGCCTTTGCTGTGCAGCATTTTAATTAATCCTGCGATGACAGAGTGGATCTGGCAGGTTATGTTTGTCTTAGGGCTGGGGTGAAAGGGTGCTGAGGAGAGAGGAACATGACAGTGGGGTTAATGCCAAACCCACCCAAAGGCACAACACAGCGAGCAGCAGGTCCACTCTTGGACAGGTGCTCCTTCTGGGGTCACCCGCCAACTCCCTAACCGCACAAAGCCACCGTCTGTCACCACAAACCTGACCCTCGTGCTCAGGAATAGAGAAACACATGGCCTCAGTTCACTTTGGTAAATGTTATGAATTTTAAATGAGGGCAATAAAACTACAATATTTACTTATTAGAGTTTTCTAAGGTAAAATTATACCCACTGGCCATTTGCTTAGGTTACTTGCTCATTTGAGTCCTGGTCATGTACTGAGGTGCAGCTAATTCAAGGCGCTTTAATGTGAATTTGACAGAGCGTAGAAGATGTATTATCACTATTGGTTTCTTTGCTTTGCAAAATGTATCATTTCAATGACCATTAAAGCTCACATTTCACACAAAATGTGATTTGAATATAAAGTCTACACCATCTGAAGAAATCCTTGAAAAATACAAATTTCCTTTGAGTATGATTAATTGAAACTTGTTAATGTGGTGGCCATTGTTTCATGCCCTGGAGTAGACCGGAAGGGGGTGACTGCACACATTGATGGTGAAACTCAATATGGGCCACCTTGTCCATGCTTAATCATGTCAAGCCGGAATACTAAACGCTACGCAGGTGAATAGTGTGACCATGTCCATGTGAGAAAATTCTATGTCGGAGTGAAAACGAGAATCGTTTAGTGATCAATAAGTGCAATAAATGCAGAAGAATTTGTCTTTGTTTGGGAGAAATGACAAACTGCAGAGTTTCAGAGTACATACAGTGCAAGATGAAGAGGACCTCGACCTACTGTAACAAAAGAAAGGAACGTTATGTTAAACATCTTAGTCTAAAGTGTGTTTACACTTACAGTATGTTATGTCTTCACTGTCTATAAGCAGCATGTTTATAACTGAACGAATGCCAAACAAAAATTTAAGTAAAATGGGTATTTAAATGTATAATATCTGCCCCTTATGCCTCAGAGGGCTTTGGTCTGAATGCCATTCAGGTTAAACTAAAATCAACACAGGTCATTTTGCTTTAAGACCAGTGTTTATAACAGTATAATAAAACTCATTTTTGGACGTCATATGTTAGCCTTTCTAAAGTGCCAATAAGAAGATCCAGTGGATGACAGATTAATTGGATACTCAGCCAAGACAGCTGGTTTTATATTGAGATATTAGGCAGCTGAAAAGACACAAGTTCCTTCACTTAGCAGCTGTGAAATGAGAGAGACATGGAGGAATGTCTGTGGAAAAGGAATCTTTTGTTGGGAGGCTCAAGTGCTTGAGTACACAATACAGTCAGAGTGCTTCTACCAGCACATGATCACAGTGGTATTATAAACTACAGAGAACGAGGGAAACCAAGAAAAGGTTGTTCAGACTGTGTAAAAATCAAAGACCTTGTCGGGCCAAATGACTTGCATGGACTGACAGCCTAAATGACTCGAGGAAAAGTGTCTACATGTAATTTATTCAGTATTGATACTGAAAATCTAACACCTATCGTTTCCTCTAAATTAAATTCCTGGGCTGTACGGGCCTGTGTGGTTTTCATTGAATTAATCAGGACTAGTTCGTTGTATGTATCGGCTACGGTCTACCCACAAGGTCTGTTGTACACAGAAGGATTCACATTAAATGAATGAATCTGGCTTGTGGTTGAGTCTTTAACGGACCAGTGTATAGGATTTAGTGGCTTCTAGTTTTTGTGTTGCAGATTACAACAAACTGAATACCCTTCCCTCACCCCTTCCATTTCTAAGCACGTAGGAGAGTCATTTCACTGTAAAACGCCAAAATGGCTTCAATAGAAACATTGTTTGGGTTTTTCTGTTTTTTTTTTTTTCAAGGCTACTGAAAAACTGTGGAGCCACATTGCGGTCACGTTGAAGAGGACCTGTTCTATATGCAGATATGAAGGGTTCATTCTAATCTAACCAAAACACTATGATTCATAGTGACATGTGATTACTTACCAATGAAAATATACTTTTGGGTGTGTACTCTAGTGCACATACATCATGTGTGTAATTCACAGCACAATGGCCAGACTTTGGCTCTCCAAAATAAAATAAAGACACAGATATGCAAACAGCATACTAGAAATGGAAGGAAAAATGAGCAATTGAAAAAAAAATAATATGCGGAGGGAAGATGAGAATCAAAAAGAGAAAGTCTAGTTTTACAACTGTCAAGGAGACAGACTATGCAGAAACCCTATTCAGGAAATGCGTAGATGTATTTTTTTTGTTGGACTGTTTGTGTAAAAGTGAGAATATGTTCAGCTATGATGACAAAAGATGATGAAAGATATGAATAAATATGGAGGTGACCACACAGAGGAAAGGATGGGACATTATGGACACTATTAAGGCTATAAATATATGAATATGAACCTGTGGAAACACATGAAGCAAAGTGGGATATATCCAGAAAAAAAGACCATATGTGCCCAGTGATTGTCATTTTGACTCTATCCTCCAGGCATGTACGTTTCAAAATGTCAAAACTGCAATTCATTAAACTCTAGGGGGTTAACTTGTGACTTATGAAGAGTTCTGCTAGTTCCCAGTGATACGTTTATTCTTTTATTCCTCTATTATCCCTCTGCTTCAGGTAGTGAATCTATTCAAGGAGCTGAGAGATCAACTTTTATGACAGCATGAATAGAAGTCTGAGCTTAGAGAGACAGTTGACCTTGTTTCTTTGCATGACATTGTGCTTTTTGAATGGACTCATTATGCCCCTCACATTCACCATAATAACTCTGGTATAATGAAACATATAATTAGCAGTATTCACCAATAAGGTGATACCGTGTTCTTCCCAATAACATGATATCTGTATCCGTAGCAATATCGTGATGGGAAGATCTCAACCCAATCATATCTTTTACTTTAGATATATGACACTCTATAGTAGCACAGTTCAAACTTTTACTATTTATATGGATAATCTTCAAAGAGAATACCAGCTAACAAAGAAGGATTTATTTAGATATTTTCCAGCGAGAGATTAAAACAAACGAAAATAAGATACATCCCATCATAAAAATACTTGTGCAAGCATATAGCATCATTATCCCAAGAACCGTTCCGGTTATATAACGACTGTTAGATGTAATCTAGACACAACTCAACACTGTATGTTGAAGATGAATGGGGAAAGAAGCGCGGTGAAGAAATCCTGGAGAAGATGTGGTATGATATGTGGGAAACGCACAAAAATATGACACAATCACCCAGATGGAGAGAATTAACTTCATTACACGTAATATTATAAGTATGCAGATGAACATCCAGTAGCTGTGCTGGAGACTGTCCAGTCAAATAGATCTGGACCACACACATATCTTCTGAAAAAAGATTCAAACTTTCTGGGTTAAAATTGATTTAGTTCTTTGTGATGTATTTGGATAAGTGATTCCTGGAAGTGGTCTTGTTTTGTATATTGGTCTTTTGGAAGGAGTTTGGTTAAAACACTTCTTGCGGCCGGAAAGAAGGCCATTACTCAGAACTGACTCAATACTGAAGTACCGAATTACAAAGAATGGGTGTCAAATATAGAAGATGCCCTAACTGGTAATGGGAAATCTCACATATAAGCCAAAAATGAAGAAAGAATGCTTCACAAAGGACTGAGGAAAATATGAAAAGAAAATGGACATTTCACAGTGTTGCTCTCATCTACTGAAACAAGGTCAGATTGTACTTTTCTTCGTACTGACGAAAGAAAAAAAGAAATAAGGTGACGAATGACGTAAAATGTGAAGAAGGTACTTATTAGCTGATATTAGCCTGTAACTGCATGAAAAACTGAGATCTTGTGTAGTCAAAAGTGTAACTGTAATAGGCAGTTTAGCCTTCTGCGTCAACTTGATGCCATAGCTACGCCGACAGCGCAGACCCTAACCGAACGCAGTAGCTGACGTGCACCTCCCCAGACATGTAACTACACACCACGGCGACGCAGGCCTCAAGAGCTGCGATTGGTCCGCTTGGTAGTAGCATGTTTGCACTTTAGTACTTTCAGCTGCTTCTCCATCTCCGCAATAAAGATGGAACACATTGAGCAAAGGTTAACGGACTCGCCTTTGGCGAAATTTCAGCAAAAGTTTCAGTCGGCATTGTTGAAAGTGAAGCAGGAAGTAGAAACAAAAATGAACCCAACTGGCAAAAGAGACAATGGCTCTCACTGGCGTAGGTTATGTGCGTAGTTTATGGCATCTATGTCCCGCAGTACCCTAAATGAGCCTTAAACATTGACTAAATTATGGATGTTGGGAAAATTGTATGTGCTGCAGTTCATTAAAACTACAATATAGAGCTAGGCAAACTGGTTGCAATCCTTTATACGTCCACGGCTGAGGTGCCTCAAGCGAGCACCCAAAACAACTCCAAACTGCTCCCCAGGCACCGGAAGCGTGGTTGCTCACCGCTCCTATTGTGCTCACTTCTGTGTATGAATGGATGGGTTAAATGAAGAGGAGCAATTTCGCCATGCAGGATTCATAAAGAAATAAAGGAAAAACCCTGGAACTACACCTATTCAGTGACGTCCACTGCATCTTGGTTGGCTCCACATTCATTGCGTAAATTCACCATAGAAACTGGTGTAAGGCCAAGGAGGATCTTCTAATTTACTAAATGCGGGCAGTAGATTGAATTCTCTGTTACACTCACTTCTTTGTCAAGCCTCCCACATTACGGTATGTTCACTGCCGGCGGTGATTCTAAATATATTCCATGTATTATTCTATCGGTGTGTGTTTTGCTTCTTACAATATTATGACTCGCTTCATGAAGTGTTGCTTTAACCGTGAAAATGTCGACACCTTTATTCTGAGCACATTTAAGAAGAAACACACTGGAATGGATGCACTGCCTTTGTGTTTTAAAACATTACAAGAAACTCTTAACACGGGAAAATAGCACGGGGGCATCAAGTAAATGTATGATAATTACACGAGGCAATCAATACTCGAGCGCTCATTACATTTTTTTTGGTGATGTTTTATGCAGATTTAATTATCTGCTCTTGATATTTTCATTATTCATTTGTGTCCCGTGATTTCAGTGGTATTTAAAAAATGAAAGTGAGACTGTGTCCAAATGAAGGCGCTAATGCTCCGATTGTGTTAATATAATGTACCTGATGAGGCCATTTCACGGGCTGGATTCATTTTAGCCGACAAGCTTCATTAGTCTCAGCCTCCAAACTGCACGCAGAAATGGTTATCGAGTGCTAAGAGCCACGCCAGGACCTGCACCACACACAATAAACCTCTGATATTAATTAACAACAGTTGTTCGCCGATTTTATTGGATGATGCCTTTTTAATTGACACTTGCTGCAGCTGCAGAAAATTCAAAAGGCACACTTCACTGTAAGAGGGCAAAAAAGACAAATTAAAGTCAATTAGTTTGAGGCAGACTGAAGGAGGAGATGGCCATGCAGATGAGAGAAACAGCCTGGCCACAGGAGCTTAGGCTCAGACAGAAATCCAGACTATAGGGAGTCCCAGTGTCTGCCAATGTGAGATAAGGGCAGCATACAGACTATGGCGCACTGCCTCGTACTGTTGCTTTAGAAAATGGAGTGGGGAGAAATGGCCAGGGTCAGGGCTGCAGCAGGATCGGTTTTAAGAAAGCTCTGTTCCCGTGGAGGCCCTCTGATATGTGTAGAACAGGCAACTTTTGTTCTTTATTTACATTCTTGTTGAATTGGCTGGGATGAAATATGGAGTCAATTTTGGTGTGCAAAAGGGTTGATGGAGAGGTGGGCCAAGATGCAAGTGAAACCCCAGAAGCCTTGTACCACAGAAGCCACAGTTTGTGAGCGCTTTCTCCTGAAAAAGGCAGGACGTCCCTGCCAACACGGAAAAACCGGGGAGAGAGTGTGTCTGGAGTCACGAGGGGTATCGAGGCTGGCTGGAGGCAGCAGGAAGAAGGGATCAGAGCAAAGCTTTACAGGTGTTCCCTGCAACACCGCTGCTTGTTATATGTGTAACATTTGAGTAGGTGGGAATAGCACGCATGGAGTATTTGCAGTTACGGTAAATACTCCACTGTAAAAGTTGTTCGAACAACCTAAAGGAGGCTGTGCCAGGACTTCAAGATGAAATCTCGGGCTCAACAACCTTGTTCTTAAAAGGCTCTTTGATTGGCTCAAAAACCCTTGAATCAGCTCTTCATCTGAAGAGTATTGCTCTTCTGAAAGTATCACTATCAGCCAAGGATAAACCCAGTGGCTATGGAAATCAAACTCACACCGACAAGAAACTGAGCTCAGTGCTACAAGTTTACAAAAATAGAGTTTCAAAAATTATTTACATGAATAAAATTAGAATCTGTGTTTTGGCAGTAAGGTGCGAAACAAGGACTAATCTATCATCAGGGGATTATGAGAATGAGGACGACAGTCTTGTACTGACAAGTTATATTTAAATATTTTGGCCTAGTGGCAAATGCAAAGTGAAAAAAAAAAAAACAGTGGTCCAGCTTTGATCAGGATTATACAACAGAAACTATAATTGAAGTAATAATGAAGACGTGCACACATATCTTCACAGAAGTGGAAGACGAGCTGGCTTAATGTGTTATCATAGCTGATTTACATAAACCATTGTGTGTTTAGTTAAATTTGTAAAATATGCAAAAAATGTTTGACATGTGAAACTGAAATCCTCCCATGTGCCCCTGGCACCTGTCCTAAATCAATCATTATCCTAATGAAAGCCACACTGCAGCAGCTTTATATTGCTTGAAATGATGGATGAAAATTCAATACTTTGTCTTTGTTCAGCTTCATCTCCAAGTCGGGGAAAATTAAAATCATTCGGCATGACTTCAGACAGTGTGCCAGATTCAAATGAGCAAAGTTCTGACAGTGAGCATTAATTAAAAACAATGACTGTAACTACTCAATAAGAATTGCAGAATTAATGTGGCGGAGGAGCTTGATGTATGGACCATGATAGGATGTTATACTGTATACACGGTGACTACAGCTCTTCTCTTTCCAATCTAAAAAAATACTAACACTTCTCTGGGTGAAAGGTAAGCAATTATTCACACGACAACCATTCAACTTAACATCCGTTGGTGCTTATCATTACGATTTGGGTTTGCTTTTACCAGTAACATTCTTATATTAGCAGTGATAGAGGGACACAGCATCTGGGAGGTAACAGTGTTAATACAGTTTGCTTACTATAGGTTTTTGTTGTGACAGATGTGGTGTTTTAATGTCTGCAAGTACAATTAATAAGCAATAACTCTTTCACTTCTTGTAATGAGAATAATTAACACAATGTAGGCATCATGATTATGTAAAGTAAGTCTGATGTCGTATAGGAGCAGGTCAACAGATCTGACACACTTAGTTTTTACAGAGAAAACACAACGACATAAAGAGATTTTCATAACAAGTTAATGTCAATCATGTCAATCCTTTTTGACTACCCAGAGCCACCATACATCCAACAGCCATCATCCAAAATTACTTCTGATAAACTGTATTACCATATACACCAATCTGGCATAACATTATGACCGGAGAAGTAAATAACATTGACCATCTTGTGACAATCCAATGTTCTGCTGGGAAACTTTTGGACCTGGCATTCGTGTGGATGTTACTTAGATATGTACCACCCACCTAGACCAGACCAGGCACCCACACCCCATAGCATCCTGCCTGACACAGAGACACACATAAAAACGGCTTAAGAACAACTAAGAAAAACATGAAAAACAGCACAAGGTGTTGACCTGGCCTCCAAATTCACTAGATTCCAAACTGAATAAGTATCTGTGGAATGATCCACAGAGGCCCCTCCTCTCAACCCATAGGACCCAAAGGCCCCCCACCAACAACATTCTGTTGCCAGACACCACAGGAGGCACATGTCCATTCTCCGATGAGTCACAACTGTTTTGGAGGCACAAGGGAGACCTACACAATATCAGGAAGGTGGTCATAATGTTATGCCTGATCGGTGTATACTGCCAGTTGCTGTTCTGAACAGCAAACCATGATTGGTGATCTTCTTTTCCAGATGTGGTTCCAGAATTGCTAGCAGCATATCAAACTGGGCCACTAACATCCTGAAATAGATCTGGAAATCAATGGGATAATTACACAACAGTTGATTCAGTACAATGAAACAGAGTGGAGTGCACTTTTAAATGTAAAAACTAGTAATGCAAGAATACCTAAATATTATGGAGTGTGTTATGGAGAGGTCCAACAAGAAGGGCCCTAAGGATCAGGACCCAGTGCACAGCAAGAGGAAGACACTCCTGGATTGTTTCATACAGTCATTAACCTTTCTCCTGCAGGGAGGCCCACATGTTTTTTTCCTTTCATTCTATTCACACACTTCATTAACAAGCTCCCTTTCATAGACTAATTCCCCGTTTCAAATTCGCTCTTTGTTAATTAGAGGCAGGTTTAACCTCACAAAGAGCTTCTATTGTGTTTACTTTTTAATAATATTGCCCCATGTCAATGAATTAGCACAAAAACACACTGTCCAAGGCAGCCACTTCAAACCTACATTGATGAGTAAATGAGTGTGGATGCAAAAAGCGCATTTGTGCTTTTCCAGTCTAAAAGCAGGTGTCTTGCTTTGGGTTTTTCTTCTGTTGGTGTTCCTAATTAACTCCTGTTTTCAGGGGGGGATTTAAAATAGGCCAACGAAGAGACTCGCTAAAGGGAGAGTTACAACGGCCTCCTCATCCAGTAAATTAACCTTGGTTGCCTTTTGCACCCAAAATGTAACAGGTTTCTAATCAATGCTGGCTCTAGAGCACATTCGTACGCTTGGAGAAGAATGCCCAACATGAGGTGGGCACTGATAACAAAGTGGCTTAACGCTTATCGCTAAACCACAAGATGTTTTTCTCAGAAAGTGTCAGTATATGGATTCTCTGGTGTCAAACGGCACAATGGTCAAAGCAGAGCTGGATTGCAGGTTGTTTTAGAGAAACTGAGCACTGATGTAATAAAGAGAACAGATATAACGTACAGTTTGGGTCAATCTTAAGGGATTCCTCCTCTCAAAGAAGACAGCAGAAGAAATTAATCTAAAAGTGTGTTTCAGCGATAGGTGCTTTCTTCCAACAGATGCATCCTTGACTTCCTCTCTCTCTCTGCAGGTTGGCTCCACCGAAGCAGCAAACTTAACAGTCACTCATGAAACAAACACAAACGTACAAGCTGATTTTTAACTCCTGAATGTTCCTGGAAGGTGCGGACAGCACTCTTGCCTGGTCCTGAAGGAATTAGGAGTTAAATTGGAAAATGTTTGCTTTGACTTTAAGGCTGCATATGGCAGCAGGGGTGTCACTTCCTCCCACCTCTAATCACTAAGGTGCAATTAAACAAGACAATTAATCTCCGTCGCAGAGACTCTGCCATTTTGTGATAATCAAAGGTCAACAGTCACAGCTATGAACTTGTTCATCTCTGCTGCAGGATGTGTGGCGTCATTACATATTACAAGGGTTTGGCATAAATGTATACACATTAAGTACAGATTTTGTCTATACACTGATCCGGAATAACATTATGACCACCTTCCTAATATTGTGTAGGTCTCCCTTGTGCCTCCAAAACAGTTGTGACTCATCAGAGAATGGACATGGGCCTTCTGAGGGTGTCCTGTGGTGTCTGGTAACAGGATGTTGTTAGTGGGGGGCCTTTGAATCCTATGGGTTAAGGATCACCCCACAGACACAGATCAGTGTCCAGGTCAACACCTTGTGCTGTTGTAACCTTGTAATGTTTATTTTTTTTTTTTTTAGTTGTTCCTAAACCGTTTTTGCATGGCTGCATCCCACTGGGGATGGTTGCTGCAACCATTTCTATAGATTGGGGGTGCCTGGTCTGGTCTGGTCTAGGTGGGTGGTACATGTCTAAGTAACATCCACATGAATACCAGGTTTCCCAGCAGAACATTGTATCGTCACAAGATGGTCAGTGTTATGTACTTCTCCTGTCAGTGGTCATAATGTTGAGGCTGACCGGTGTAGAAAGCCGTTTATACTTTCTTCCTCTGATATACGAATATGACATTGCACTGCACTAAGATCACACCTAAACATTGGGGGTATAAACGCTGCACTGTCAAACACAGTGGCAGAAATTTCCATATTAAACACTATCTTCCCATTCAATAGCCTAAATTAGTCAGTCTCATTTTGATGAGAGGGGAAGGGAAGGGAATATGAGACATTTCTTAATTGGCAGCGTTTGAGTATCACCAGTGACACCAGGGGAGAACAGTCAGTGCTGAGACTCATGAGCAGGACACATTTTTACCGTATTTACTGGAGCCTTTTTTCTTGTGTTCTTGTGCAAAGTCAGAAGTTAGTTTCTTTACTTTTCAACAAACAAGATAATGCGATTAGAGAAAATGAAGATGAATTGCAGTGTATATCGTGTATGTGTGTTTAAAGCAAGCATGATAGGTTTAAGGACTGCATACAGTAAGTTGAGAAGCATGCAGGCAGACAAACATTTCCCAATTACCCTGCATGCAGGGTTTTCATTAAGTACTTCCACATAAGAGTCTGACTGGCTGCTCTTTGTCTCCACAGCCGTCTAGAGCTAATCAAATTCACAAGCCGTCTCAGAAGCCATCTCAGCCTCCCATTATCATTAATCTGGATGGCCATCTCATCGGCACCGTGGTTAACGAACAATGTTAGGGCTAGAAATTCAATTTTCTGCAGTTAGCAATTGAATTGGTGATCAATTGTAGCATCTCAGAGATGAAGGATTGTCAAAGCGGGGTGCTCCATTGTTCCATTATCGGAACGCTCAGATGAGCTCCTGAATCCCATTAATAAAGCGTCAGTACAGCAGCTCTGCATCATGGACCGGCCAACACTAAAAAGAAGCCGGCCCTCACTGTTATTTCCACTGTGGGAGAAAGGATGTGAATGGTGAAACAAAACTACTTTTAGAAGAAGAAATAAAGCACTTGGTGCTGCATGGAGCATGTACTCACCAAGGAGGGGAAGTCTGCACCACAAACATTAATTGAAAATATATTATGTGGGGACCAAGTGGTATTAAAGTATGAAATCTCACACTGTGGGACTAAAGGAGATATAAGATTTATGTTTATTGTGATGATGAGAGGTATTATCATTGTAGGACAAGATACAAAGAAGAACATGCTCAAATTGAACTAGCTCAGTTACATTAAAGACCAACTAAAATCAAGGCATTCTCTATAGAGAGAGGCCTTTCATCATATTCCTGTTTACAACACACACAAACAGCAGAGAGGATGCATAGGAGACGTAAGACAATGAGATGAAAAGGACGAGAAACGGTAGAGACGGGAGGGATAACAATGAGCGGGGCAGGTATCTGACATTACACCGAACCAGCTAAAGCGGGAACAATGGCGTATTATATGAGTTCTAGGGTGTGACAAAAAAAAAGGAACACACCGTCTCCAAGGAGCATTTGGTAATGCAATTCAAATCATTACTGTTAAAGAGAAGTAATACATTATACATGTGATATTTAATTTTAATTGCCCCGGCTTTGTTGTCTATAATGAATTCATGCAAAAAGCATAAAAGAAAAATAAATAAAGCATTTATAAAATTGCAATGCTCGTCGTGAGCCTGACAACACCCAGTAAGTGGGTCTGGCCTTGTGAGCGGAGGGAATAGAATAGATGTTGTGTGTTAGAGGAGCATCGGCCCTTTTCTCTGCTGCTGCTGAAGCTCCACTGTCTGACTGCTACGGGGTCTATTGAGACAGAGTGCCTGCCAGAAGAGTATAAGACTAATAGCATGCTGCCATTTCTGCTTATACTGTTACGCTCCCCCCGATAGGATGCCTACACTACGGCTATGGAATGACGCCACGTGATGTAGTGCAGCTGCAACATGTTTTGCACAGTGTACGACGGATATAAGCAACAAGTAGAACAACATTTTAACGCGCTGCAGGTACCTTAAAAGCAGAATGACATTGAGATTGTCTTGCTCACAAGATTAACAGTCTTCATCTCTCCATTCATTGGTTTTCACTATGATTGTTTTTCCCAAATGCACGTTCTGCATGTTCTGAGTAAAGCTACATTAATGGGAGTCATAGGAACATCCACGAAATGACACAAGTTGTGAAGGCTGTCACACTTACAAAGAAACAAAGCACTGGAGCATGAAAAGCATGCGAGCATTGTCAGTTTGTTGAGTGTGTAAAAAAATAAATAATAGCACAGAATAATAGGGACAGATAGATGCTGACAAAGATGTAAAAACCGATAAACAAGATTTCACAGCCAACTTAATTTCATCAAGAGACGAAGGCGAAAACAGGGCTATGGAAATCAACAACACAATGTCCCTAACACTGGTTTCCCTATACTACCCAGTGACCCCCGGCCCCGTGCTTTCCATTCAACCCCTCAACTGTCCCCCCAAAGAGGTGGGGGGAGGGGAGATATGAAAGCGCTTATTTGTTGGCCTTTGTGCGTGAAACTGCTCTGTCTGCGCGCGTGCTGGAGTTGCTCACCAAGCTCGCCTGCATACTTGTGGTTGTTAGCCCCCGCGTCTTGGTAACAGCACAAGGCGAGCAACATTTAAGGAGGGTCTTACAGTGGATAGAAATCGAGGACAACAGAAAATGTAACAGAGCACCAGGGAGAATGAGACGTTCTGCCAAGTTTGTGCGAACAGGTTCGGGTTAGAAAGAAAAAAAACAATGGTGCTAAGAAAAAGGCGTACCTTCCTGCTTTATTTCTAGATGCATGTGCTACATGAAGGGGAGGATGGTTGCACCACCTGGGTGTGCATTTGCGTCAGTGTACCCTTTATTGTGCGCGCTCGGCGACTGTCTTTCTCAGGTCTACCCATTTCCCGAGCTTTTGTTTGCAGGGCAGAATTTGTCGGCGCAGATATAAAAAGGTAGGAATCGATGTGAAAAGCAGATGTGGTCTGCCAACAAAATGGCATCCTTTGCACAAAGGCTACTGAGGAGAAAAACATGTGCAATCAGAGCAGAGAACAGGATGTGCAACTTTGAACTTGCAAAAATTCCTGAATTAAAAGATCATCCTTCATAATATATGTTATCTAACTGAAAAAAGGAATATGAGTTATGATTTAATGCTGGGTGGACAGATGTCATAGTTGAGGAGTTAGACTGAGCGAAGAAGAAAAGAGGGAAGCTGATGTCATTAGGATATGAGGGGGATGTGGGCAGAGCCAGAAACTACACAGGACAGTGGCGTCCCTTCTCCCACTCTGGTGGACATAGACTAAGACCCCCTTCGAGGACACTGTTCACTGATCCTGATTATCCCAGTGGGCCTAATCCTCAGAAGACCAGCACTGCCTGGCTGTGTCCCCCCTCCCAAAAAAGACTCACTTCAGTGGACAGAGAATCCCAGACACTGTGCCCCTAAACTGTGAAAACTCTCCTCACAATGGGGACCGAGAGGAGAAAGAGACCCAAAATCCACCCTCGCCTCTCACCCCCCCGCCTCCATCGCTCCCCCATCGTCACACTTGGGAAAGCAAAGGAGCAAAGCCTCATCCCAGGAATCCTGCTCAATATCCTGGGATTAGCTGCAGACCCTCTCAGCGCCCCTTCTCTCCCTCCTGCTAAGGCTAATTCAGATTGAACTCAACCGGCCAGAGCCTTTGTAAAAGTCCCTCCGCAGAAGAGAAACAATCAAATAAACTAAACTTAAATCTCTTATGAGCTCATATCGCAGTCTCCCCTGCCTGCCCTCAAATCCTATTGAGGGAGAAAGCCTGAGAGTATGTTCAACACAAAAGGCCACATCCAGGTACACACCCACGCTCAGATATCAGAAAATCTGAAACATTTTTTCAAGGGAATCAATGAGCAAATCCAAGCTCAAATTTATCCCTTTGAGTTGCATTACTAAGCAATTTGAAATGCAACTAAATAAAACAGCCGATATCCAGTCCTAACACACTGCAATTCTGTCAACAGAAGTTTTGTATCGACAGGATCTATTTCCCATCGCTATCTGTGAAAATTAAACACATTCAGGTGCAAGTCTGCAGGGTGGCTAAAGTAAAAGAAATTCCCTCAGAGAAACACGCAACTGGGAAATCAACAGGGGACTTTGAAGGGTGGGATGTGGGTACAGCTGTAAAAATATGAGCGCGTCTGGGGCTGCCACCCATGCAGCAAACGATTGTGTGTTTGTGCGTCTGCGTGACTCCTGTTGCTTCCATCTCCATATCCTGTCACTAAACCCCCCCCCCGGCCCTTTCCACTTCTGCACATAGATGCAGTCTGTGAGGTCCAACTCTAAAGATCATCACTCATGTGCTCATCTGGATACTCAAGAGGTAGGTAGCAGGAGATATTGAGCTCTTGAGTAAATAATTACTTCTGCTGCGTTACATTTGGATTCATTTAGCACATTCTTTGGCTTAATGCACATTCTGTTGATCTGATGTCCAACTGCAGGCACGGCCCCTTATGAGTCTGCTCATAGAAGAATAAATGCTGAAACTAGAGTTGCAGAGAGCGTTCGTAGTCTCACTGTTTTCTTTCTTTCTTTTCTGCTGCTGTAGCTTTCAAACAGCCCACTGCACAGAAAGCAGCCAGCTCTGACTGAGAAACACTGGCCCCGAGGTCAGGACATGAGAGAACCACACCGACACCCAATTGGCAGACAGCGGCAATTGTGTCTGTTGTGTTAATGCTAATAAGTTTGATAGTATATATGCACACACACACACAGAGCTAATGAGATGCTTTTAAACAATTATAATTTCAGATGACAGAGAGAAAAAAAAAAAAGAGGCAAAGACTAATTTTATTTTCGGGGAACATGACAGATTTAATGGTCTTCTTCAGGTAAAAGCAAAAAATACCAATTTTTTTTTAATAAAATGTCACCTCATTATCAGAAAAGTTTTCACAAATTTTAGACTCTTTACTCTTTGCTATATACTTTTATTCACTTTCACAGACTAAACTTGCATAACTTCTATAAACTATAGACGTCAAACTGTTGTGCACTGCTCTGCACATTATAAAAGATCAGGCTGTTTTACGGCTTCCTGTGCTTTATCCGGGGGGGGGGGATAACGTGGATTTCTCCAGTATTTCAGATGGATGTAGGCCTGTATTCAGTACAACCAGAGACACATTTGTCCCCGTTTGTTATCTTGTACCGAGACTCTGGCGGAGTTTAAGGCACTGGAATAACTTGCTGACACTATTTCCTTTCTCACCAAATGTGGCTTGCTGGAAATTAAAAATACATATTGGTATATATTAATGCAGACAGGAGTTTGTTTTTTATGATAATTTGTGAGAGACATGTAGCAGACTGCCTGAGAAAATTATAAAACATAAATAAATATACAGGTGTATTCCACAGGACCTCTGTGGATGAGATAATGTCAATCAAAAAGGAAGAAGAGAGATAAAGACACGTTCTAGAATATATTCCTCAATAAATAAATGAATCCTCAAGTGTTTCCTTATGGCAATTTTTTATATTTAAGTATATATTATAATTATAAAGTTATTGTAAAACTAAATGTTTTGCATTCTCTGCCCACCTTTTTTAAATTTTTTCTTCCCTTATAGAGATCTCTGCTTCACCCATTGAAACAGAGCAACCAGAACCCCAAAGAGATTAACAAAATTGATAGCTCCAGAGCAGAAATCACATTACCCTTTATGTTGTATCACATTTTATTTTGCCTCAAAGGATGCCTCTTTGCCTGTCTGAGAGAGATCTCCTTTTTGAAATTATATTAGGCGCTTACGACAGAGGTGAGAACATCAAAACATCAATCAAAGCGGAAAGGACTTTACAAAGCAACGGCAACAGAAAAGAAAACAGAAAAGTAATCCCTTGCCTAATAAAATCTTATTAAAACAGACTTTACTGTAATGATCCATCAGGATTAAGCCGCGCTGTATGGGTTTGGCTGTCAGATCAGCACTACGGTGTGCGCAGATCAGACTTTGAAGAACTGCAGTTAAGGGAATCATCGGTAAGGTTGCTTTAGTTAGTGACCTGACTATTTTTTGTACCATAAAGCGACTGTTGACTTCAGTCTCTTTGAGGCACACGCAAACTATAGCTGTTAATTTGGATTTTCCCAGGCAAGTCTCCAAGCAGACATTCTCAGTCTGATGTGTCACCTGCAAAAACTGTTTACCCGTATTGGCTTACATCCTGTTTTGCTGTTTTCTTGCCAGTCTCCATCCTGTTATGGCGCTATGACTGCAATGCAGTCGTACATTGCCTTCAGAAAAAAAAAATGTATAAAATCAAGTTCACACACAACCTGTGACTCGCTAAATAAATCTGTAGACATGGAAAGGGAAGTAGGAAAGGAGAAAAGACAGTTTAGGGGGAATGAAAGAAGCAGAGGTACAGGCCTTTGAAAAGACTCTCAGAGGGAGTGGATTTTTGTACAGTGGCATGTATGCAAATCTGGCCACTGGGAATACGCTCTGGCTCTAACGCGCCCTATTCTGATGATGCAGTTCGAGGCAGTGGAGGAAGAAATTGAGTTTAGTCAGATAGAGAAGCCGAGTTAACATGTGGCCTGAAGGAAAAGACGAAGGCATCACCTTGGTCTCGCGGGTAGAGAGGCAAAGTCCTCAACTATCCCGGTTAAGGTATATACTGTGGGAGACGGGAATGAGGGGGTCGATGGATTGGACCTTAATGACGTTCAATTGTAAAGTTCACTGCGTTGGAAGCGGTAAGTGAAATGTGCCATCTAAACCTTGAAATACTAAAACTCTGGGGGTCAGCGCATTTAAATGTAACAATTCTATTTTTGATGATCACAATCTTTCTAATAAGAACCCAAAACTTCTTCCACTTTTACCTTCCCCGATGGATGGCTATCCTTGGAGGCCTTTATCTGCTAAACCTTACTTTAATAGCTGCCAAAGGCACACTGTCAGCTCCCTCTGACCTGAATCTGAGGACTTCATGAGAGCAAGCAGCCAGAGAACGAAAAGGTAGAGTGGGCGCAAAATGCAGAGAAAAGAAGAGCCAGGAAGAGGGATGGAGGGAGAGAGGTAGAGGAGACAGGCCGAGAACTTCACTTAACAGTGAGTGTCTGATATCTCCCCTTGGGCATGGCGTTTTAACTGAGGACTGGCACATCTAGCTGTACACTCTATTAATTTCCTCTCCTTGGATTCATCATTACGTCACCTTGACTTATTGAGAAGGTAAGAGCTTCTCTGCCACCGATACGTCATCAAGATTTGAAGACAAGGCCTGAAAATCTGAGAGATACGACATGTTTACGAGGTTTACGGTACCTATGGAGAACAATCTGACGTCCTTTCCCCTCTACTAAATAAGCTGTTATGAGCAGTAAGCGCCAGATTAAAACCTTCAAGCTACTTTACTCTGTCCCTTTTCTTTTCAGTAATTTTAACACAATTATATTTTATTATTTAGATGTGACTAAACATATGATGTTTCCATTAAGGGTAGTTAAGAAATGAAACTGTCACTGGATTAATAGTACAGACAGTAAATTAAATAAAGTCTGATCCTGACAGGGATATTACCTGCCTCAAAAACAACATGTAGGTGACGGTTTGTGGACCTAATCAGTAATGAGGAGATTGTCTATTCTGATTGGAGTGCTCCCCTTCTGAGCTGAGCAATCCCGCTTTAGTTGATATCATTCACTTGTGCCGCTTTACCTCTGATGAACGAGTGGACACCAACTGTCACTGCCTGAATGTAAATTACTCGGCAAGCAATTAGACACACAGTTAGCTCGGTGCAGTATATCACAGATAAAAATCCTCCTTGTCCACCGACACCTTCCAAGTGGCTTCAAGATGTCTTTTGCTTGTTAGGTTAACAACAGCGGGCGTGAGCCGGCTGCTTCACATAAATAACACCTCGTGAAGAGCGACATTAGCATAGGGTTCAGGACTATTGCAGAACTGCTCATTTTCATCAGAGGTTGTTTGATGTTCTTGACTGCTGTGATGAAGCGCAACAATGAACATTACATTTACTAGATAACAGTAAAAACCAAAGGCACACCACACCGAGTGGGGGAATAGTCTCTGACATACTGCAAGAGCCTGAATGTGATCATAGCAGGAAATCGTCCAATTTGCATTTTGTGTTTAATACTGCATACACAGTAGATGAAACACGCCCTCTGACGTGACTGTTGTGTATCTTTAATGTTCTGTTTAAGTGGTCTATACATCAAAGTTTCTGCACTGAACTGAAGTGTTTCCAGCGTCTCCAGATCCGGCAGAGAGAGGAATGTACGCAAAACACTGTACAAAGGTTTGGACTGATGACCATTGAAAATGGGTGGGAAGATGATCAGGGGGTGGCATAGTGGTGTGGTGGTTTAGCACTGATGCCTCAAAGCAAGAAGGTTCTGGGTTCGCATCCATGGGCCCACTGCTGACTTTCTGTGTGGCGTTTGCATGTTCTCCCTGTGTCTGCGTGGGTTCTCTCCAGGTACTCCGGCTTCCTCCCACCATCCAAAGACATGCTGGTTAGGTTCATTGGTGATTCTAAATTGGCCTTAAGTGTGAGTGTGAATGGTTGTCTGTCTCTCTGTGTTAGCCCTGCGATAGACTGCCGACCTGTCCAGGGTGCCCCCCCCCGGCCCTTCACAGGACAAGCAGTTACAGAAGTTGAATGAATGAATGAGATAAACAGGGCATTTGGATTTACTATAGTAGTGGCACTTAATATTTCTTATGCAAGATCATCACTTGTAGATGTTGAACTTATGACCTTTGGTCTATGTAAATGAATACTCTCCTAACGGACAGCAACACCAGAATGCATCAGCAAAGAGGAAAAATAATTCCATTCAGACCTGCTCTCTGACCCCTCTAGATCCTACCATACCTCATTTTTCCCTCTCAGATAATATAAGATAATAAGTCTTTTCCTGGGGTCGTGTAGCAATCACCTCTGCGACTCAGGCTGCCTGCGTTACCAAGATAATATAGAAAGAGACATTATCTGCTGAGCTCTAGGTGGAGAAATTATCTCTACATTAAAATCAAGTAAAATAATAATAAATGGAGATGTTTCTTGAGGATACCAATACAGGTCCCATACCAGTGCATTTAAAAACTATTAAATGTGCTCCATCAACGCTGTCTCAAATATTTCTGAAAGAAGTCTCAGAGACTTGTGTATTACCAAGCTGTGGCATGGCTCTGAATGACCTATTAAATGGAGAAATTCTAAGTTTTCTATCATCATGGTGGTTCAATGAATTTCACATATTTGTTGCTTTTTGGCTGTCCTTGGTGAAATTTGACGTTGGAATGAACTTTCCAACGTTTGCACCTTCTCCTTTTACCGTAGAGGACTCATTGAGTTCTTCCACATTGTGTGTCTTCGAACGCTTTATACAACTGCTGCTGCTAAAATTATTGCTGCTGTTCTAACGACGGGATATTCTAGCCCTAAACCTAACCCTATACATTTAGACTCTCCAGACACTTCTTTGCCGCTCTAAAACAATAGCCTACGCAGCGAGTTTTACACCGGGAATATGGCATGAGATCAGTGCACAGATTGATATATTCACCAATACTCGATCCAACATTTTAAGCAGTGTTGGAGGCTCTACTTTTTTAAACGATATACTGGAAATCGCAGCCTTTGTTTGTCAAATGAAGCACTACCAGATGAGAACTTAAGGGGAGAAGTGCATGAGTAAAAACCGGCTCTTGCAAGGACCATTAATATTTCTGAGAAAGCTTTCTTATCATAAGGTGGTGGTACAATTCCAAAACCACAGCCACTCCTGAAAGATTAAGACAGAATCTGCAAGTCTTTCGTTTCATGTTACTCAAAGGCTACATCGGTGCTGGCCGCCTGCCTAGCCCCGGCTCAACTCAGACACCCCTCAGACACCCACTCCAAGGCTGTGGTTCCACTTTACGGCTTGTATGACGACAGAGAACCAAAACAATTCAGTCCATTCTGCAATAATGGAAGAAAAAAGGCCGGCAAACGTGAAAACTAAAAGATCTCCTCGCCAGAAAGCATGTGATTTATTCATGGCCTTTACATTCACCCTTTCGGATGCCGGATCATGTGAAGCAGAGCATTAACATCACATGTGCAGGTGCTTTTACGGGCCCTCATCCATTACTCCTGATTTACATTCCTTAGCGAACCCGGTGCTGTAACCCGAACTGCGCGGATGTCTGTTCATCACAAGCAGCCAGTATGTGTGGTAAGGGGTTAATCAATATACAGCAGACAGGACCTACTTGTTTGTGCCAGGTCATTTACCATTACCATCACGCTTCTCTCCACCCGCTTTCTTTCCATGTGTAAAAAAAAATCCTTTGATAAAACAGCTTAAGTAATTTTGCAACTGGGAACCAAAATGGGTAAAGTGGAGACGCAGCAGGCTAAATAAAATATGATTAAAAAAGAGATTCATATTTTAGCACAGACTCTTATTTCTTACAGCACTTCCATTTGAAACTTGTCTGCGCTTCCCCCAAATTCCTACTGCATGGGTAAGCTGATATTTCGAGCTTGTATAAGGGGCCATTTATGCATGTTTACTTATAAGAAACACTGGGGAGTAGGTGTTTTTGTGAGCAGAGTGTGGGTGGAGAAGCATCAAAAAGGCCAAATGAAGCACTTCCAGTACCACTGAGAGATTAGATGGCAGACTCTAGCTTCAAGATATCACTATTGATTTCCCTTTCTTTCTCCCATTTCTCACTCTGAGGAAAAATAACTTCATTACTGTTCTAACTGACTCATCGCTGCACAGAGAGAAAGAAGCCATATATTTTCGAGACAAGCCATCTGAGAAATGCATTTTCTCATGACATACAGCGCATTGTCTAGCTAATAACCGCAACCGAGCTATTTGTTTCGCGGCTGAGTAGGACTACGCACATATGCACACGGCCCACAAGAAGCAGCTTATTAAAATAGGCTTAAAAGGATATGTGTTCAGATGTCCAATAGATCATTCTAGTTCATTACTGCTATCATCATCACTTTGAAAATATTTAATAGGATGGGAAGAAAAATGCCTCTTCACACCCGTAACAGTTGTATTTTAACACTTTGCCTTTGGGGGGGAAATTATTTTTACTCATTCATTCTTTATACTAACCTTGGACTTAAATTTCTTATCAGGCCAAGACAAATTTAATTAGAGCTCACACTTTCAAACCTGAAACTTGTGGCTGATTACTTGGCCTCCCACTTGGTCCATTTGTCTTGAACCATCTTGGACAGCTAAGCGCAGTGAGCACCAGATAACAAAGACGAGGGCTCGGGGACAGCTGGGCGAGTTCTGCTCCGATACTCGCAACTACATCCAGGTTTAATATTTCATAGACGAGAGTCCATGATTAATGGAGGGATTTGGAGTCATAAAGAGGGAAATTTAAACTGTATCCCACAGCAGAGTCACCTTCTCAGACAGGCCTCTCTATTATATAAGCTTTACATAACGCGAGATGGTTTTCTTGAGCATTCTGACAAATCAAATGTGGCAGGTTGGAGGAAAAAAAAAAAAACAGGGGGGGAGGGTTAGATGTCACCTAACTCACAGTTATTCTGTCCTACTACTGAGTAACTTTTCCAACTTTTTCCATCCAGAAATTTTGAAGCAGACAAAGAAGAATAAACTTGAAAAGTAGGACAATAAGAGGTTCCATCTAGAACTACAGAGCAATATTCAGACATTTTACGAATGAGGCAATGTGTCCATCTGCCCGGATTGCTGTGAATTACTTTCCTCCCCCGCACACATTTACCTTCATTATTAAAAAACAAGTATATTCACATATAATTGCCTTTTTTTTAATATAATCATAGTCAGATGTTTTTAATACAGCTTATTTCAATTATAGGGAATTTGGAATAATTGGGTTGAAATTAATGCCGAATAACTGCTCTAAAACCATAATGATGTCTGACGGTGTAAAACCTGAAGCTGCGAGATTTGTAGCTCGTACTTTAACACCTGCTCTCTCATATTCCTCTGCACAAAATGTCAGACCCTTTCAGAAGAAACAGCGTCAGAACAAGGGGAATATGTGGTAGCGCTCTACCTGCTGATTGAAGCTGATGTTAGCATGGAGTCAGGTAATAGGATCAGACTGCCCAGGCGTCAGAGAGTGCCTGCAATTTTCCCCCAGGGACTGTCAACAAAAGGCACTCTACAATTAGAGCGCTGAGAGGCATGCCTGTCTCATTAACACCTGCAATCTCTTACCTTTATTACTAAATGTGCTTTAAAACCATTGTCTCCTAGAGTATTCGTCCTTCTGGGGGGGGGCACAGTAGTTTTCAATCTTTGTCATGCTGTGCCAAAGATTGTAACCTGTAACAGTGATTGCAACTGATGCAAAAAAAAAAAAAAAGTAGCTTCAATAGTTTCTTTATTCACTTTGAAGTACAAAAGAAAAGCCTTTGCAAAGTTCAGATGGTTTTACTATATGGTAAGTACCTGCAGCTTCATATGCAATATTCAAACATAAAGTAGATTTGTGAATTTTATTAGGGCTATAGTCAGTCTAAGAAAAACTAGATGGATTGGTTGCCGGGGGGGAATCTGTGCATTATCTCTAGATTAACTGAAAGGGCCACATTGTACCTGCCTGGTAGCATTAAGAGGATACTGTAAAGAAATTAGAAACAGACATAAAAAGCTAGTATTTGCAGCAATTTGGATAGTTTTAAACCTAATTATTTCATACTGAAAATAAATCATATACAGGTTCATACTGAAAGCGAACATAAGAGCTGAACTTAGACATCTGCTCTAAGATGGTAAACAATGCTGGATGTGATATGCAAAATGCTTGTTTTCAAAGTTTATCACAGGAGTGCCAGCTACCTTAATAACTCTACAGCAGACATTATTAAAGTGTGCACTTGGTTGCAATCCCCTTTCCACCTACGCTCTATCTGGCAACCCCTCTTTCTCTTTTTCACACACACACACACACAACTCTATTATCTTCTCACACATTTGTGCTTTTTCTATACCATAAGAAGCTATTTTGTTCTCATCTTCCTTGAAGTGAATAAACCCGTCTAGTGCTCTGCAAAGGAAGATATTTTTAGTTTTAAAACTTTAAATGGAGTTGTGACTGAGCCAGAAGCGGGTTCTACATTAAAAATGCTGTTATGTTAATTCAGAATTGTATATTGACCTCAAAAGACAGGAGCTAATTTATACAAAATTGTAAATGCAATAATGTGCCAGCAACAAACTGAGACATAACATTTAATGAGGAAGCCAGATTGTTTTTTTGTTTTTTTTTGGTTATTAACTTTTAACAGACGTTCTCTTGCAAGGCTAACACAAATGGTGTCCAAGACTGTTGGCTTTCCAGTGTGTAAAAAGATGAAGAGATACACATGGACTATAAACGGATAGTGGATTTATTTACTTGGCTTCAGCAGTTTTTTGTACTGCAAACTGGGCACTGAACTCCACCGGCCCACGCAGCAATGTTGTCCTCCACGTGATGCAACGACGCCCAAGTCAGATGAGTTACTTGACAATGGAATAATTTTACAAAACTGCAGGCTGCTTGCGACGCCTGGGGCACCTTTAACTAAATCATATTGTAATGTATCACATTATATTCATAAAGTGCCTCTGAGCAATTGCTGAATTGAATCAAATCTTACAAGTTTGCCTTTCCTGATATCCTTTGCAGGCCGATTTAATCCAATAATGTAGACACAGTACAAAAGAATTCATGTTGTCAAAAGACCTATATTCTTTATATTACAACATATTAATTGGTGACTAGCATTGGAGCACATTCATCGTCAGGTCCTCAGCCAGTTACTGGCTCAGTCAACACTAGGCCACTGAAATAACCCATGGTTCAATAAAGTAATGTTATTTCCTCTCAAATAGTTATTACGAGAAAGTCTCTCAAATAGAGACAGAGTCCCGGCTAATATAAAAGACCTTTTATTAAGCTAGATGGTTTGCAATGAAAGCCTTGTGGGGCTATATCAGTCAGGTGGGTCAATAAGGCCTGTCTCAAGCCATTACCCAATGTGAGTAAGATGTGTCAGGGTTCAATGTGGCGGACTCAGACTTATCCTTTGTCCCCTGGGCAGAGGAAAAGATATGAATGAGAATGAGGGATTAAACTCTGTAAGAAAACTAACCTATTAGCACATGAGAAGCAATTTGAAATTTACAAAAAATTATGACTAAAAGTTCTTTTTCAAACTTTCCAATTGGCAGAAAGTCAGTGAATACCAAAGACATGAATGTGCCTGAAGCAATGTGACCACAACTAAGAGCATAAAAATGCTGTAGAAAATATTTCATCATGTTAAATTTATTTCTGCTATTATCACTACTCTCCTTTAAGCAACAGGAGTTAGTACAGGAGTGCAATGTTTATTCACTTAGTTTATTCATTTGTTACTTTCCTTAAGGCCATTTCATGGTGTACTTCCATTCATACTATGAAACCTCAGTCTGGTGTTTCTAAGAAGCTAGTTGGGCACTTTAAAGCTACAGGCCCTTTACAGCATAGCGGCAAGATAGATATTAGAAAGTGTTAATAGCCAAGAGCTATGGAAAGACCTGCAGCCAGCGATTGTTGCCTTTCTGTCCCATGTACAGTGATAGACACAGCCTTCCAAGCATAGCCTTGCCGGGAGTTCAATGTGTCCTTTCCTTGTCGTTTGGCAAACGTTTGGCAGTTCAAATGTCCTCCCAGTGCAATCCAATCCAATCCAGTGACATACATGTCACGTTAATTGGTGAGCCTAAATTAGTCATAGCGGTGTTTGGTTTGTCTCTCTGTGTTAACCCTGTAACGGACTGGTGACCTATCCAGGGAATACACCGCTTCCCTGGATAGGTCCCCTGTTGTTAGCTAGGATAGGCCCCATGCCCCCACAACCCTCTACAGAAGAGATGTCAAACATACAGGCTGTGGGCCAAATCTGGCCAGCCAGAAGGTCCAATCTGGACCGCGGGATGAATTCGCAAAGTGAGAACATTACATAGAAGACATTAACTGCAAGTTCTCAGTAAAATTGACACATATTCCTAATTTGCCCACTGGGAACACACTATTTTAGTAAGAGTTGCGGACATAACACAACACTGAGGCCAAGAACTAAACAGCAGAGGGCAGCAATGTGCCGAAATTGCACTTATTTTTTATCAAAGTAATTTCAGGTTGTTCATAAAAGGTTTTGTAAAAGGATAGTTCATTAAATGTAAATATTTTAATAATGTATTTGAACTTCTTTGCACTAAAACATGGGGAAAAATCTGGAGTTGTCATTCTTTGTGGGTTATTATGATATTACGTGTTACTGGTCCAGCCCCCTTGAGATCAAATTGGGCCGTATGTGGCCCTGAACTAAGATGAGTTTGATACCCCTGCTCTACAGGATAAGCAGTTCTAGGTAATGACGTAATGACGTAAGCAAACCTTCCAATATTACCATGAGGACGGTCCACTCCCAGCGTCACAAAGGTAATGTTTATTGTGATAGTATATGAAGTCCTTCTAAATGTGCACCAAGGAATGTCCCATCAATTTAAATCAAATCACAACATTTACATAAGCTTAAAAAGGTTTGTCACTTAAGAAAGAGATTAAAGATCAGAAATCTCTGCGCATGAAGATATGGCTATTAAGGATTAAAAGAGTTTATGAGGAGACTCAAGTAAGCAGAAAATGAGTACTCTCGTCTCCACCTGCTGCTGCTTATATAATCAAGGAGCAATCAGTGTAAACTCTGCATCGACCTCACCCACCCTACCATCACAAAACAGTCATACCCATTCATTTGACTATCAGAGGACACGTAAAGGACGACACCCAGGCAAAGGCAACAGTTCAGCCTAGCATTCTTAGCTAATACAGTATTTTTACCAAGAATATGAAAAAATATCTAATTAGCTCTCACCAATGTGGCGACCAAAATAAATGAATGGCTTAACTACGTATCCAAAAATAGGACCTTGGAATTAAAAAGGAAATAACTCTCTTCCGACAGGTAATGTTTCAAACTAAATTGGGTCACAGAGCTCGAATTCTTCAGTAAAGGGTTAGATGCCAAGGTCCTAATAGCAACATGCAATAAAAAAAAAAGGCTGAGATAAGCAAGATGCTATTGTAGGAGGCTATGGATATGAGAACAGAGCTTAAAGTTCAGTAGCATCTGTTTTCCTCGTCTAATGAGTTACTACGGTGGTCTGCATATTACCTGTAACCCGGAGGATGTTTGTGGGTTTTCCATCATAGTTTCAAATAAAAGAATAACAATTCAAGCTGACAAACACGTATCAACAGAGACCAATTATAGTAAATTTGTTATAAATGATTAATCTGGTATTACAAGCCATAATAAATAAAGCAATCATTAGGAGCAGAACCAGAGAAAATTAAATGAATTAGCCCGAGAACTGCGCACCTCTTTCTTCCGTGACCAAACCAGGATTTTACCTCGACTGAAAGCAAAAAACTACCTTTTTCAAAACAGAGCCGGGAGATTTCATTTTCTAAACGTATTCATGATCAGAGATTAAAAGAAGAAACCGACAAAGAGAAAGAATTCTGTTTCCATACAGAGGCACCGAGGAGAAAGGAACACAAGAGACACTGTAAATGTACTTCTAAGAGGAGGAGGCAAATTAACGTTTTACAAAATGAATGCAAATATATGCAGATTCTTTCTATCAGCCTGTAGTCAGTTTAAAAAAAAAAAATAAATAACAAAAAAACCTTTGGTCTTTTAAAACTGCAGGCAGACAAACAGCAAGCTGTTTAAAATTCATGAAACATTTATTTAATTCATCGGGCAGAGACCTTTCCTGACAACCTTTTACTTCCCCCACTCGAGCTCTGCCAGTCTGACATTCGTCAGGACCACATTGGACAATGATGTATGTTCCATGACAGATTACTCTCTGGCATCATTCGCGTCACTCTCTTGGGTCTGCTTTGATCAGGGAAGAGGGGGGTGTTGAGCATTAGCATCACCCACACTTCCCACTGAACACTACTGACATAAACGTTGGACAAACTGTGACAGAGGAAAAGGAAAGTCCAGCAAACACAGATATGCCTGCGCACTCACAAACACAAATCACAGGGACATTTATTATTACCAATCTGATTCTTGAGGGCAGTCTACGAACGGTTTGCTGATTCTAGGCTGCAAACGGCATGCAGATGTATGAAACATAAAAAGGTGTTATTCTGTAGTGTTTGGAGGACGATGAAGGCTCGGGGCCAAAAGGCGGCTGGTTTGCTCCACATTGAAAGGAAAAATGTGGGTAAGAATCAACTCTATTGTTTATTTAACCTCCAACACTGTGGTTTTCTTTTGCTGTTTCCATGTGTGCATGTGTCCAACTGAGCGAGTATAGATGAGGATAAAAAATAAAATCAAAGCTACTTTAACTAAACATCAGGAACAATGTATTAATCAAATTAGGATGATAATTTACTTGAAACATGCAGAGAAGTAAATGTTTTATGGGACTCTCTATGAAATATACAATGGATATTGTAGGAAGTAAAGGAGGAATTTGTGAATGTGCACTGTTGCGTATTCTGTTGAGTGTGAGCAGACCACAACCCCATCACTCCACAGGCTCAAGGGTCCAGCCAGTAATCACGGCTATTGGAAAACTAAAGGTTCAATTGGGCTTAATGGCCACTCTGACAAATCCTTTGATTCTTCTACTCATCTTCCCTTTCTTTTCTGTGCAGCAGCATGACTCGGACTCAGCCCATCGCTTTCACAGCCCATCTCATTCCCAGCGACTGGTTGGGCCAAAGCCCAGCTGTCCATCGAGTTTTTCTGCTGAGTGAATGACAAGGAGATGCAGTGAGAGGCAGTGAACCACTGAATGTGGAGGAGCTTCCTCAAAAATCCTCCAGGTTCTTTTCTTTAAACCCAGGCTGTGTAAAAGTCCATCCACGCCCTCCTTGACTCCACTTCTCCCTTGTGTACTACCCCCCTCCTAACAAATTCTCATTCTGGCTCTCTGAGCTGCTCACGCTTCCATGCTTCCCCACCTCTTTAAAGAGGAGATGCTTTCCCACAATTCCCCGAAGATGCGGTCAGTGCTTTCTACTTCCACAAGACTATAGGTGGGATTTGATGAGTCCACTTGGCATCTTCACACTTATTTTTGTAGATTAAGCTTAGATGCTGCTCCCTAGCCATATGGCCCCTGGAGCAAATGGAGGAGGGAGCAAATACTGAGATTAACTCAAAGCAGCAAACACACAACTCATCAGCAGTTTGACCCTAATGTCACTAGCTTTCTGTAAAACGCAAATACCACTTAGGGTACCTGAGAAAATAAAGAGGGTATTTAACCCAGAGAGCTGAGCAGATTTCAGCCATCTGTTTTGAAGAGCTTAACCTCAGACAGTTCTCCACTGTCTGCGTGTGTTTGGTGACAAGAAGAAAACCAAACAAGCGCACTCACTCAGGGAACAATGACGCATGTCCAGCTCTTGTTTCAATCTTTGCTTAGCGCGTTCACTCGAGATGTGCCATATGTCTCAAAATTCCTGATTCACTTTGTTCTGAATAGGGGTGGGCAGGCCATCTGGGGTGGTGGGAGTTTCCCCGATGAGCTACTCAACACTGTTTAAATAAATCACATTCTTCTATATTTACATCTGGTATTTGGAGTGTGTAAGTTCACGCTGAAGGATGTCGAAGTTAAAAAAAAAAAAAAAAGTTGGCTGTGAAACGATGGACACTGTTCACACTCAACACTTGGCAGTGAACAACATCTCATGCAAACGTCACTTTAAACACATTGACACAGTGTCTATTTTTAACTAATACTACAATATTTACAGATTTACAGACACATTTTATTGGGTTAGATTAGCGTGAAACAGAGCAGTGTCAGCTTGGTTAATCAGCGACAGGTTGCTAATATCATGCTTCAGCTTCAAATCTGACTTTCAAACGCAAAATAAAAAACAAATTACACATATATTCTCTTGCAAATTCATAAGTGCACTGGTAAAATAAACAAATCCACTCTAATATAAGAGTCCTGCACTAAATCTTAGCTTTATAAAGGTTATTAATGGTGTTCAGCGTTTGTTTAAAATAACAGATTCAACTGTGTCTTTCCTTTTGGAGGCTGTGGTTTGTGTTACTGTTGAATTGTATCGTGTTGTACCGTTGCACATGTTTCTATTATTTTGACAGCCCTGTTTTAAGGAGCTAGTCTGGGCTAATTAAACCTAGTTTAACAGCACCACAAACTACATCCTGCAAAAATGATCATACAGTTGAATTAGTATGAACCAGCTTTCTGATACAGTTGCATTAGTTTTTCACTAGTGTTCCCAGTGTTTTGTCGAGTGTGATTATTAAACTATTTCAGAAAAGTTAAAATACTTTTTGAAATAGCCTATTTTCTAAACTCTTTAGTAAAGACCATCTAGGTCATGTTTTCAGGGCTGTTTTTTTTCCATTATCCTTGTCGCACTGTTACTCATAATGGGAAGATGAATAGAGGACACCAATTTGAGAGTTTCTTTATACACTCACACCTTTCATTCTATCCTGAAACTAAAAAGGCTTTGTTGTTATACAATACGTATATAAATGGAATTGGTCATTACTGCATTCTGTCGTTTGTGCCACCTTATATGAACATTCACGTGTCTTTCTCAAAAGCTGCATTTTGTACAGTTGCGCAGGTTGACAGGTGTCATAGGGATTGTGTGACATGAATGCCAAATGTCATGGGGAAGGAAGGGATTACACTGTATTACTTTCTGAATAATTCTTCAGAGGCAATAGCTGCCTAGTGAAGGAGTGGTAATCTGCTGTGGCCGGACCCCATCTGGACTGACAGCGGCTTAGTTCCACAGAGTTCAGACCCCGTGTTGCCCAAAAGAAAAACTTGGCCTACCATGTCACAGTCCATCAGAGACCTGAAATTTGGCTATTCCCCCCCTGCTAATGAAACCAGCTCTCTAGCCACGCCACACCACCTCTGGCCCACAACCAAAGAAGACAGCCGTGTTCATTATAGGCGAATTTAAACACCCCAATGTCAAGACCTGCCATGCGAAAAGACAGCTGAGGCTAGCTCTCAGAGATGGGGTGTCTGCTATTTTTCCTTCAATTTCAGAACTGCCTCCAGCCTCGGGGACATAATAGCCATGTGTTTGATGTAGTGTGCCACTTTTCTCTTCGCCGGTACAGATAAAAGAAAAGAAACAACATCACTTTTCTGTCTGGCTTTTATTTATGCCACCTGTGCCATTACATAAATATTGCAGCACAGATACGTTTGTTAGGTCGGTGGTTTGTCGACTTTGACCAATGCTTTCTCATAAGACTGGGCTGATGATGGTGCTGGCAAACAAGCCATTTCAGGTATTATTCTGATAATTTTTGTCACTCTCGATAAGAGTTGACAGCTAAATGACAGAAAAATGTTTGTGCTCATTCTGACTTTCATCCAATATACATTAAACTGATCCTCAGGGGCAATGCTAACAAAATGAGGAAGTCTGTCGAATTTTTTTTTTTTTACACACTGTCCATTTTCCAAGCTCTCGAGAGAACAAAGTGGTCACATAATGGAAGTTGTCTATTTAGCGGGCAAAGCTAGATTAAAGCAAACTGATTATGTCATTAGGCCAGATAGTATAAAAGGATGTTTTATTGACCGACGCGTCAGATCAGGCTGATAAATGGAAACCTAAATTGGCAGCTTTGGAAGGTGGGATATTGACTCTGGTCAAATGGCTCATTGATTATTTGATTATAGCGGTCTGTTGTGATTAGCTGATAAGCAGAGTGGATATTGGACACAATTTGTGAGCTTGGCTGATTGACTCAAAGACAGTGGATTCATCAGATTAATGGCAGTGAAGAAGAAAAAATCCTTTTGGATCTGACGCCAAGCCACTAGTTGGCAAGTTTAGGGATTTATTATCAAATAATTTTAACACTGTGGCTAAGAATGGCTGCAACGAGAACAATATCTCTGAAAGGAGCTTTCAGTGGTTTGTAATGAGGTTGCCTGGGTCTTAGGCATCTCCTCTGTCTATGCTTTCAATGCATGTTGACAGCCACAGTATGAGTTGTAATAGCCAAGCATTCAGGGATCAAATTAATTCACCCCTCATGAAAACTTTATGAATACACTCTGAGGGACTGAATATAAATGTGCACATTCTGTAGTGGTACTGAACAGTGAAGGCACACGGATGCATCAGAGTGAAAATATTATTAGCTAATTTTTCCTTATTTTTTATTTTTTTAACCAGCTATTAACATTTTAATACTATTTGAATTACTGAAAGGAACAACCTGCAATTTTAATTGAAGCTAGAAGACAGAAAAGTTGTTTAGTTGTTGAAACACAAGCAGAAAATGTGCGTTTTAACCATGCACAACAAAGTGGCTTTAATACAATAGAGAATAAACACCAAAATAAATTAATCAAAACTTGTCCAATATTCACACCTATTCTTCCTAGACCTGTACAATAACAATCCAGTAGTGAAGTAATTTGTTTTGAGCGTCACCACAGGAGAGAAATCCTTGTAAATATACCATTTAATTGAAGCCGTGGTGGATACATTTACATGCACAGCACGGTTCATTTCATATTTAGGATGCTCACGTATTCAGACCATCATGTCCCGTTTATAATAACCCAGTTAAAATCTTATCCCAGTTGCTAGAAGCCTGAATATAAGAGCTGGTTATTATCTGGAATACTGAGGCGTGTAAACACTTTAGCCCAATTACTGCTGGTGTATTATGATCGGCACAATGTGATTGCCACGGTAATTTTCCATACTAATTTTCTGATAACTTTGTTTACTCATGTCCAGGAACACAGCATGCTTCAAACGAATCTTAACCGTTTGTCCTCAAATATTGTGAACAAGAAAAGATAGAAACAAAACGCTATGAAGATTTTTTTTTTTGTGAAATAAAATCTACTTTGGTAATCTCTATGTGAAACATGCACAAGTCTGCCACTTTTGATTTTAAAGTGAGATTGAAAGAGCAAAGCGTTATACTTAAAATTCAAAACGGCTACAGAGGGAAATATAATGGATTGAGAAGGGGTGCGGGTTGTAATTTCTCCCTGCTGTTCAACAACTGGGTGGAGAAAAGAGGAAAATGAGTTATGGAGCATTAACCTCTTCATTCACAATTACCCCACTGCCTCTTTCGCTCTCTGGTTATGTGTCTCTCCCTCCCAGTCTTGTATTACACTCTGCTTAATGGCACCAAACTGACCGACGCTCCCTGGAGGCGTCCAATGTCAGCCGAGCGCCCGGCGTTATTTTTTTCCCCAACACCCTTCTGAATCCTAAGAGAGAGGTAAAGAAGCACCCTGATGATATCACTCATATTGAGTTTCAGAGAAGTCATCGCTCACTGCGTGAGGGGCAGAGGATAGAGGTGGGTAAGGAGAAGGGTGACGGGGCTGATAAAAATCTCTTTGTCTCAAAGTGATGACCTGCACTGCCGGGTCAACATCCTGGGGAACTAAAATGGTGCGAGGTATTTTTCAACCTTGGAAAGGTGTTGAGACGTTGAAGGGTGGTGCGGAGAGAGCTATTGAGTTACTCCAATGGGGAGGGCTGAGGGTGCATGTTTGCTTGATGGCCTAAGGCATTTATTAGGCAATAATAGGGCCAGCAGCTCTCGTCTTTCTCCCATCGGTGTCTGCTCTGCATCACAAGTGCGTGACACCTGCCCTCTCACACCTGACTCTTGGTTAAGTATTGACGCTGGTCAAAATCTCAGTCCTCACACGCAACATTAGCAGTGGAAACATGGAGAGAGATGTCGACCTGACCTAAAAAGTTTGGGTTAGTCTAAAAAAATGGCTAAGTGCTACAGAGTAAATATAACCCTAGACCTCTATATATATATATATATATAAGTGCGTGGAGTCGTTGGTTTGGTGCACAGTTGCTACACATGCCAGAATACCTACCGCCAAACTCATTACTGATTCTGCTTTAACTGCACCAGAATCTGATAATACAGGTATTACACAGACTCCACCTCCACGATCATCCATCCCAAGTAACAGTAATAAACCCTCTTTGCCAAAGTCGTTTCAGTCGCCGTCTCCTAGCAGCCAACTAATTGAGAAAACTGATGAGCTCCGTTAGCTTCCAAGTAAGCCCTTTTGTTCTACCTGCTTGCTAATTCCTTGCAAGTCTCCATCTTTGTCCACTTAAAGCTAATTCAGCAGTTCTCAGGCATATGAGTTCCTGATGACCTCCCAGTGGTAAGGAGAAAAATGGACTGGAACCTTGTGACCATATATATTGTGTAACCTTTGGGTACTTTCTGCACAGTGTCTAAGACATGGTCGTTCAATATGTGAGGCTCAATAATTTTCAGAGTTCCAGATAACTGAAAACCTTAAATATATATATATTTTTGTCAAATTATTCATGGGTCTTTGTAAAACATACAGCCTTAAGAAGGAGCTAACCATAAAAAGAACTCGATTAGTTTGGACTGACAGTGTTTTGCAAAATATAACGTAGTTTCTGTTTTTCCACTCTGACAAGAAAATAGCTAAGGGACTAGATCTGAAT
Source organism: Chelon labrosus (assembly GCF_963514085.1). Taxonomy (NCBI): domain Eukaryota; kingdom Metazoa; phylum Chordata; class Actinopteri; order Mugiliformes; family Mugilidae; genus Chelon; species Chelon labrosus. Next base: position 19,801,053 of record NC_140348.1, read on the forward strand.
ATTTGACATGCAAATAGTCAAATTAAACAATCTCCATTATTGACACAAAACTTGGGCCATCTTTGAATTTAATAGAAAAACACTTTTATTGTTTCCCTTTTTAAAAAATCAGTGCTGCTTGCAAATGAATATTGTTCATCACTAAGCAAAGTAAAGTCAGGGAGGAGTGACAGGACTGATAAACACAACAGAAAGGCGCCAAGCCCCCGCCCCACCATGAACACATAAATAGCACATGAAACAAGCATAACATTAAAAGTCCTGCGGGGAATGGAGCAGTTAGCAGACACCAGTAGGTATTTACTTGATCTTTTTACAGTAGTGCTTTCACTTTAATTGCTGTCTGAATAATAAAGCACCGGAACACTCTTGGTCCTCTCTGATCAATCCGTCATATTGGCTAATGAAATAAAAGCTTCAACATTCTCTCCAGCTTTGTTGCCATCTCCTTCGGAGCTGTGGAAGAAAGTTGGTGAAATGTGCAATGATAAACACCCATAAAGCCCTGTCTCATTTTACTGAGAGGCCATTATGGTGCCATCCTGAGAGGTGCTTTCATTCTCTGACAGTTAGTGAGATTCTTCTCATCTATAAAACATGCAGGTTGCGTTGAGAGGTAGCTGTAAACTGCCAGTTTGCTCATTTAGTAATGTCTGGGGAGTGCAGCTATCAGGTATTCATCTTCCGCCTCCTGGCCTCTTGCTGTGGCCCTGACTGGGAGGACACTGACTCACAGTCATAAATGTACAAACGAATAGGCATGGTCACACCACTGCTACCCCAACAAATGGCTTTAATGGCATTGCCATCATGCTGGAAGATAAAATAATCACGTCGCGTTTGTCAGGAAACGTCGGATTAGCCACTTCGCAAAGAACACACTTGTATAATAAATAGTTTGGACCCGGGGGCTGGTTACTGATGAACCTGGCGCTAAAAAAGACAGCGAAAACCCACAGAACCCGCCATCTGTACGATCCAATCTTCATTTGTAACATTCAATGTGTTCTTAGTTAGGCTAACTGTTAATGAATCCAAACCTAACTTTGCTCTCTTTAGGTCGTCTGCCTTTTGTACTGTGCCCGTGGGATACATAGCCACAGATCCAGAGAAGTTTGCTAATTGAAAAAGTACAGAGCATCAAATATACAGCTATCCATCTTGGCCCTGTGCAATAACAATGCAATCAAAGGGTAACGGAACGGAAGACTGTGCTCACCGCTAATTGCAACGGAGTGCATTTCCTTAATGAAGCTCAGGCTTGACCCTAATGTTTGCACAAAACACAATGTAGGCACGTGTGACCCTACACTGCGACTGTGGATTCTGATCCTCCATTTTGTTTATTGGCATAACTTTTAGCTCACATATCTGTTTTACAAGGCTTCACCAAGGGAGGGGAAAAGTAGAAAATGAAACACGCAGGCAGGAACAGGGTGTTCTCCCATGCAACATTTGGTAGTATAAAGCACAGCCCTGTTGTCTTTTATGATGATTAATCTGCAGGCACGCAAGTTTTCAAGACCTCTCCATCAACTCTCTGGGCGCAGGAACCTAAGAACAAGCCTGGAAAACAGGCAAGGAACAAGGCTCTTAAGTGCATTCTTCACAGAGGAGAGGAGAAAAAAAAGATTATTCCATCTAGGTTGTGGTACCTCTTAAAAAAGCATTTCTGCTCACTGTGAGAAACAATCCAAGAGGGAAATGTACAAATCTGTAGAGTATTTTAAAAAGTTTGAGCAGGTTCTGGTGAGAAATATTTTAATTCAAAACCATAATAAACAAAAGACTATAATAAAAGTCAGCAAAAGCCAAATTGTGATGGATTTAACCAAACCATCATGGGAGCCTTTAATAAAAATCACACTATGCTGTGGAGGCAGGGTTTTAAACCCAACAACAGTCTTACTGTACTCCTCAGAATCAACAACATCAGATGACTTCTTTCTCCAGAACTCATTCCACGACTGCCTGCAGCTCCACAGCTCTGGGTCGAATGAAAAGGAGCAGGCTAATGTTAGGCTGTGCTGTCGCAGGAACGGCGCAAACAGAGTCCGTCTGACCTTAACTGACAGAAACACCGTAGATAAATGAGTGATATCACCTGAAATTGAACAGCGCTACAGCTTGTGTTTGGTGGCATGCAAGATAATTGCTTTCGCATTGCAGGAGTAATTGAGCAGATTCAGCCATTACTGGCATCAGTAATACTGCCAATACTGTTAGTGGTGCTGTCTGGAGAGTCAAGGAAATTCAATAGTAAGCCAAAATTGGAGTGAAATAAACAATTACTCATCACTGTCCATGCTCTGTTGACATTCACAACCCCTCCTAAGTGACTGCTGGAAAGCTAAATTAACTAATAGCACATGAGTGTATAGAACTGTCATCTCTGAAAATGGAAAATCAAAGTATTTGTAAAGCTGATTAACTTTAACACCAGGCGTTTTTTTTTTTTTGTTTTAGCCACAGAACGGGGGAAAAAAGTGCCATAAAAAAAGAAAGTGTAAACATCTAAATATGTTGACATACCACAGCATACGGTTGTGATTGAGACGCCAGCTGGTGTTTAGAGTGAAAGCCTAAACCTAGTTTACCATAATGAAGCGCACAGAGGGAGGCAATGCACTCCTGGTGCCGTTTTGCTTTACTTGGATTCTTAACACATCCAAACCTGAAACACACACACACACATTTTTGGGACAAATACAAGATCTCCCTAGTTGCTGCTACAAAGTGGCACTGGGTGTGTTTGCACAGCTTGAGAGAGCTCTGCTAAACAAATGAATGAAGATTCGCTGCCAACTTCTATCTAAAAAACAACAAAAAGTCTTCATTTTGGGGTGCCAAATTGTCTGAGGATGGGTAAACACAATGTTGGCCTTTCTCTGTTGGTCACAGTTTATTTATTTTTTTTTATTTATAGCTTGCCTCTTCAGGAGAGGAAGACTGTTCCAAGATTAAAATGTGTTTATTATGGTTAACAGCAAGCATTACACTATATGTTCCAAAATGATGATACCCAACTTTCTCTGCTGCCCTGAATGACTTCAAGTCACAACTTCAACTATCTCCCACATTTAGTATCTATGCTGTGCTACTGCTTTACTCATTGTTTGGAATCACATCCGTCTTCCGCTATCTGATACCCTCAACTCACCTCTGAGCTGTGACTGTTGTCTTTGGGCCGCTTCAGGTCAACTCCGTGATAGACAGAGTTTAAGGCGCCCAAGGACACAGCCTCTCAATCGGGGGATAGCTCACGAGTCAGTCAAGCGTAACAGCAAGTTTTTGTTTGCAAGAATTTACACGACTGGCAAAATGCCTATTAGTTCTCGTGTCCCAGGACACAAAATCCATATCTCTGGTTTTACAGACTCACAAATCCCAGAACAATATCTCACAGAAGAGTCAAAAAGTCTGTCTTTAAGTTATCAGTCGCCTCAGGCAAACTGCGAAATCCTGTAAACAAGCTGAGTTACAATTTATTACTGCTAAAAGGAATGCGAAAGCGGTGTTTGTTTACAGGGCGGCAATATGTTATCCGTCTTGCTTTTATGCCGTCAGTCAGAAGGTATTATCTCCTCGCTTACAATGCATTGCATGTTTATCTTTTGGAGATGCTGTAGCTGATTTTAATTCAGCCTATCGAAAAATCCTGCTAATTTTTTACACCATCAATACACCAAGCTAGAGTTACTTTATTATATCAGATACATTCAGATCATTTAGGCTTCAAAAAACTGCTGTTTAGGCTCTTTGAAGATATACCACTAACGAATTTCAGTGTAATTTCATACATTATGCACACCAAAAATCAATGAAAATATCACCTGACCTTCTGCTTCTCCTTCATCCCGCACTGACATGCCTCATCATTAATTTCAGCAGCAGAGGCAGCATTAATTGGCCAACAGCTAATGGAAATCACTGTGCAGCTCTTTTCAGGACTTTGACGTGCTAACATGGTAGCAGCAGAGCAATTATCGCATTTCCCAATGTTTACTACGTTCAATTTTCGCTCTGGTTTGCTAAATCAAATTAAGTACTAGCTACTCATCTGACAAGCTGACCTGATGCGACATGATGTGATGTGTGCCGTGTTGCATATTGGCATAATATGTTTACAAGGGGCACAACTGGTAAACTAGTTTATTTTTAAGCTTTGGTTTACGTGATTTCACTGTCTTTTACGACTTCCTCGCACATAGTGCAGTCTCTCCAAAATCCACAAAAAAAAGTTCCTATTTTGCATTATATTCAAGGGAATTTTGGGAGGGCAAAGTTGCACAAACACACCTGAGATCAGTTAGGTTCCCACTGAAATGAATGGACTTCCTGTTATCTACTAATCCCCACATGGAGCTATGCGGAAATGACCGTTTTGCACTGTGCTACACAACTGAAAAGAAGAGCCAAAAATAAGATGAAGCCACTACAGTAGCCCATATAATAATTCCTGATTGTTGATTTTCTCATCAGCACACAAACTAATATTCTGCACTGGCGAGACTTTAAAAAGTTCTTTCTGCATGAAGAGAGACCACACAAAGGAGGACAAAGGAAGCGATTTCAGACTTCGCATTCAAGTTTAAACGACAGTCAAGTTGTACATACTTTCCTTTAAAGGTTTATGCGCTCCATAACCACTCTATTGACTCAACACAGGAAAGAATGTTTTCTCTTTTGTGTTTATATTATTGTAGTTGTTTCACTTCAATTTACAAGACCAAGGCTACAGTCAGTAGTGAAATATAATGCTGAAGTGAGGAGAAGTAATTATTTTTTTTTGCTTTGAAAATCTGAAACTGTGCTCCGGAGTAAGCCTCATATTCTACAGTACTACACATAAACTATGATATGTGTTTTTATAGATTTTAACAGTCTTGGTGAGGCACAGAGTAAATGTAGTCATGACTATGTGTTTGACTAATTAAATCCCCATGCACTGAGCTATACAGCTATAAATGTGGAAAGAGCTGAGCAGCAATAAATGTATCCCATTGTGCCAATCCAAAATTAGAAGTAATTACTAACACTGAAGCCGTTCATTCTGTTGGCTACTAGGTTTGAGGTAAATTAATTTAAGTAAAAATCCTAGAAGAAGTTTTTACAGAGGTCTCATCTCAACTATGAAACTCACTTGAGCTAGAACAGTTTATAACAGACAAAAACAATGAAGTCACTAAACAGCAAAGAAAAAAAAACGTCATTTATTGGCGAGGGAAAAACCTACATTATGATGTTACATTAACATGAATGCTTTGTCAATTACTTTTTAGACCTGAGAAGATGTTTTAGCCAAATGTCTTACTGATGTCAATCATTTATTTGAGTTGGAAAGATGAGGAAATTATCTTAAAATGCCAAAAGTGTTTTGTTGTGTTTTTTTTTTATTATTGTTGCGGGATTTGTTCCAAGTGTTAAAGCTGAAAATGTTGCATGAAATTATCAAGGAGTCACTGGTCAATAACCTTACTACTTCTGGACGTGTTAACATACAGAGTAATCAATGTCTTTGTGCAATGATGCTATAAATGTCAGATTTATTTCACCTTTAATTAGCAAAATATTAGCATGCGTTTTTCTTGCATCTTCCATCTAGACTTCTGAACAGATACACCGATCAGCCACAACATTAAAACCACTGACAGTTCAAGTAAATAACATCGACTATCTTGTGACAATACAATCTTCTCCGGGGAAACTTTTGGACCTGGTATTTACATGTGGATGTTTCTTAGACATGTAGCACCCACCTAGACTAGACCAGACACACCCACCCCATAGCAATGTCACTCTTGCTGGTAGCAGCCATCCCCAGCAGGATGCAGCCTGACACAGGCATGCACACAAAAACAGTTTAGGAAAAAAAAACATGAAAAACAGCGCAAGGTGTTGACCTGGCTTCCAAATTCACTAGTTCCCAAACTGATCAAGTATCTGTGGGATGATCCACAGAGGCACCCTAAGAAGGCCCATGTCCATTCTCTGATGAGTCACGACTGTTTGGGAGGCACAAGGGAGACCTACACAATATTAGGAAGGTGGTCTTAATGTTATGCCTGATTCGCATGATCACGTGATTGACTACAAAAAGTTTTCTCATCCTTTGATGGAACTAACTTGTTCCATCTTGGCATGATAACTATGGCATGATAAATGTACCTATATCACCTGAAATGTGATGCATTTCATCAACAACGTGTCCCAGTCCCCTGGGTACTGTAGTGGCTTGAGGACGGCCATGTGGTGCCTGATTATTCAGGCAACATGAAAAATTAAATCTGCTGAGAGTACACGACATCCTCCTCCTCCGAGTCTCCTGTCTGTCATAACTTCCTCCCGTTTCTCTCTCCTTTTCCATTCTTCTCGTTCACCTGGCAGCTTTTCATGATAACTATAAATATACAGTGTCTGTGCACCTTGTCTTCGTGTTTGTCTAGTGGGAAAACCCATGAAAGTAAAAAAAAAAAAAAACTCATGACTATGACAAAGGCAAGATTTTCTCCTTTACCCAACTTTTTCCCTCTGCGACATTCATCCACACCAAATTACATGCAGATCAATCAACACCTGCTCGTGGCAGGAGAGGCAAGAAAACAGACGGTGGAGGAGCGCTTCCTTAGTGCTCGTATCAAAGAGAGGACGATGCGGAGGCTGCTTAGAAGCTGACTATTTGTAACAGCCGCCTGAGATATAATTAGCTTCGCCATCAAGCTCAAACACAATACAATCACGCTTTGACACAATAATGCTTTAACCTATATAGAGAGAGACCGATAGGTTTCAGTGCTCTGCAGATTTTATAGCCATGCATGAATCTAATGTATGTTTCATCTCTCCCACTTTACAGATATCCTTTAGACTATATTGTATTTTTTCTTTAATGTAATTTAAAATGTGCAGTTATTGTGCTGGTGAGGTATCCAAAAGAAAAGTCCAAGTCTTTAGTTCTGCATAAATAAACTGAATAAAGTAAGATCAGTCCCAGCGCCAGTAACAAAAGTGGAGCATTGTTTTTTTTTTGTTTTTTTTTGCTAACGTCTACACACAACACACACAAAAATAAAAAACCCAATGCCACCCACAGCATCAGGATCTCAGCTGCATCACAAAGAGTGTGTAGTCTCCGCCTTATTGAGAACCTTAATCTGCTTTGTTTGTGGGTGGAGGGCTGGACTAAGATTCTATTAAAGAGATAAAACTGTTTCCGTAGCCAGCTGAAGCATCAAAAGGCCAGCCAAATTGCAACCCCTTACTTGAGTGGGCTGCACTAAAGTCACTTATTTGTCCATTTCATCATGCTAATGGCAGAAGCCATCATCCCATTATGGCTCCACAGCTGAGCGGGGTTAAACAAATGCAGTTTGTTTGAGGTCACGCTGCTACCTTCGAGTCAGGTCTCGCCGCTCCCCGCCTGTACATCACAACAAATCATCAGCTTGTCTATAACTACTCTATATAAGGAACCCTCTGAACCCTGCTGCATTAACCACCTCTTCACTCACTGGCACTTAAGGAATAAGCATTATCTTTTCAGTCTTCTCTTATTGCCCCTCTTAGTGAAGACTTTTTATTCCCATGCAGCACTCTGTTATGGAAATAAAATCCAATCTAACTTCCTCACCAACCTAAAAATAAAAAAAAATCACTTTGCTCTCTTGGGAGTTTGTAAAACAGTATATGACAAGCTTGTGACAGACTGGTTTCAATATACAAGGCCTTGTTACAGTAATAACTGTTTTAAATGAGCAAGTGAAGAAATAAAATCCTGCAGTTTACAGTACTTTCTAACACCGTGGGCAATAAATAGTATTGAGAACATTTTGTCATAAATGATCCCAAATGGAGTCCGGGTTTAGAAAACTGATGGAGTTCATTAGTACTCATTGTTTGCATCGTGGTTACATCAAACACTGACTTGTAAGCTGTACTGCCGCTCCAAATAATAACTCAATCATGCCTAATAAAATCATATCTCCCAGACATTTCACATAAAGCTTGCCGTTCATCATAGCCAACAGAACCTAGCAGCGTTTCTATTACCGTGCTGCCGAACAAAGGTCTTTGTAATATAATGAGTCCACATTCTCTAAGCTCTACAGTAACCACACAATCACTTGTGTCAACAGAAGGGAAATCCATTTCATCAGGACGTCCAGTCGGTGCTTCATTACCATACACGAGGGCAACAACTGTGCAGTCACTAAGCCCCTGAGAGCTGCTGCCGGGTTTGTGGAGTTCAGTGCATTTGCAGACAGAATATATTTCATTATGGCTGTACAAAAGATAAAACTTACTCAATTAAAACAGTCCAATATACTGAATCAGATGAGCTCTCCAACGCCATAGTACATAACTGCACAACCTGATCCTTTTCTATTTTTGTAAACTCTTTGCCAGTAATGCAGAGCTTCATAAAACATTATAAGATAAGATAATTGTTCATATGCACATACCGGGTGCGTATGAACAGAAGGCACAGACGGTCAGCATATTTTCCTTGGGACAGACTAATTTCTATTACTGAGAATTCAGCATTGTTCTTTAAGGTCAGGGCCATCCCACTTAAGAGCATTTTGTCATTGTCAACTAGATGATTGTTTCCTTAAAAAAAAAAAAAAGATTTCCATCCCACACTTATTGCATTTTTTTGCAAGCTTTCAAAAGTTATGTATGAATGTATTTGTTTTAATCTAGGAAAGGCTGCTGTTGTTATGAAACAGGTTCATTATAAAAGATGGAAAAGGTTCCTTTCGTACTACCTGCGGCGATTTTCTAGGATAATATGTGTGTGTTTTCTGGTTCAGTACTGCCTGTTCTGCTATAAAACACAAATTGGTTATGAACAGCCAAAAAAATAAATAAATTAACTGTGAAAAATGTCAACATAACGGGCTTCACATTTTAACAGACTGTTGATGTCTGATATACGCTGCATGGCCAAAAAAAAAAGTCGCCACCAAAAAAAAAAAAAAAAAGGTCACACACACTAATATTTCGTTGGACCACCATTAGCTTTGATTACAGGACGCATTCGCTGTGGCATTGTTTCGATAAGCTTCTGCAATGTCATAAGATTTATTCCCATCCAGTGTTGCGTTAATTTTTCACCAAGATCTTGTATTGATGATGGAGAATCCGACCACTGCGCAAAGCCTTCTCCAGCACAACCCAAAGATTCTCAATGGGGTTAAGGTCTGGACTGTGTGGTGGCCAATCCATGTGTGAAAATGATCCTCTCATGCTCCCTGAACCACTCTTTCACAATCTGAGCCCAATGAATCCTGGCATTGTCATCTTGGAATATGCCTGTGCCATCAGGGAAGAAAAAAATCCCAGTGATTCAATGATTTTTAGTGACATTGTCCTGTTATATTAGAACAATAAGTAAAATACCTACTGCAGGATTTAAAATAAGGAATACCCCTATTTCAATAAAGATTTCTGAAAAATGAACACAGATCACAGAAATCTGAATTGTTAAAATGCTAAATTAAGCTGAACATTTTATTTCATTTACTTTTAAAAGACAGATAAATCTTGGATTTAATGAAAATAATGAAAAACTTCAGAATATCAGAATATTTTTTACAGCCAACAACAGCGACATAAGAAGGATGATGGTTCTGGCTGAAAGATTAACCTTTTTAAAAACTCTTTGAGAGAAACATTTTGTACTTAGTACTCCAAGTGTTCATGTAACAGCGCCATATTCCAGTGAGAATTACTCAATAAAACTTTCAAAGCGCCGAGTGAAACATCAGTTATTCTAAAACGCATTCAAAATGACCAGTTGAGAGCTATTTTTATGAACGCCGCCTCTGGTTCCTCAAAGACACTTATGCTCACAAATATTGAATGAACAGCCCAGGGTTATAGGAATTGTATTCTCATTTAAACCTACTCAAAAAACATCACAGCAGTCTTTCATTTCAGTTGCTTAGAGCGTCTACTTCAATAGAGTCATTTTTCTGTTTAGCAAACAGGAATATTGCAGAGGACATAATTTCCTATCTCCATAAAGTACTGATGTTCTAGGTGCAGTTTGGACAGAGACTTAGTCACAGCCACGATGCGTCGCGTTGCTTTATTCCTGCCGCACCTTATATGCTGCATATAGCATGAATTTATCTGAACCACTGCCTCCCTACTGAAGAAACCACAACTAAAGCTAAAGCGTGAAATTATGAAACGGAGTAAGTGGTGAAAGAAAATTACATCCGTCGTCAAAATGTGTGCTTTATATTCCTTTACTTACTTGTAACATTATGTCTCTCATTACCTGGGCTATTGCCATTACCTGGCCATTATACATAGAAAGCCATTATAGAAAAGCGTTGCCTCATCAGTATTCCTGCTACGGTGCACACTTTTCTGAGCTCACCCGTATACACGGATGCATTTGTTTGATTCTGAGAAGGTGTACAGCATTTCCATGAGTACAGATTAACTGAGACAAAGTGAAGACTGAAGAAAATATTATGAGAACAGAAGCAGGGAGAATGAAGTAATGTTCAAAGAGGGGTACTGTGAGTACCAGAGCATTGCCTGCTGACAACAATGCATAGCACATTGCCTGGGGACCGAGCAGAGAAACAGTCAGCAGTCAGGGGTTGATTTCGCCAACCTTATCCTTTCACCCTTGATTCACTCCACTAGTAAAGAGCTAGTCTCGCCCAGCACCTCCCCGCACTCTCTTATAGATAAAAGAACTCAATCCCCCTTTTTCTGCAACAACACCCATACCATATCTCTACATCTCTGCCACAGCCGAAGACAAGTGTACAGCCACTCTCGATTCTTCAATGGCATTATAATATAACAGCTGAAACCTTGCGGTGAACTCCAAAATTCAGCCTCTGTGTTTGTGTAAAGTATTTCATTTCCCTACCAAAAAAATTGTGTTTCTGCTTCTAAAGAACAGCGCAATATTGGACATTTCTAAGCTACCGGAGAAGCAGATGCTGAAAAATCTGTATAGGATGCCCTGGAATTTCCAGTTGTCACTACAAGCTTTTCTAAAGAAACATCTGTTATGGGGAAGCAGAAAAGGGGGGGGGGGATTTATAGATCTGAAATGCAGAACAAGCTCAGTCATCCCACTTCTCAAACTTACTCTGCCCTCAGAGATGACAGTGATGTTTTAAATGGAGACACAGTGCCCCCTACAGCTCAAAAGGTATGTAAGCTCCTCAAGCATTAACTATTCTGCTTGTGGTCAGTCTGCAATGTCGCCTGTTAAATCCGGCTTTATACTACTAAAAAATATTTTCTTACCATAACACAAAAGCAAACCTTTTCATACAGCATTCGTAAGTTCAGGATGTGAATCATTCTGTAACTACAATCTGTAAGTGCCCACTCAGATGGCATATTTTCTCCAGAATACATTTTCAAGTCACGGTCAGCCTTTAATAGCTAAAATACGTAAGGTTTTGCCTTTTATTCATAAAAATTAAGGCTTCATGGTCGTTTTTAGTCAATGTACTATAAATGACCTCTGTGTTTATTGCCGTTTGCAAAAGATCTTGAACTTGTGAGCGACACAAGGAAAAAGAAAAGGAAGGTGGTGAAAGTGTGTTTCCTCTTGTTCCCATCTGAATACCCCCTCAATTACTCACCGGCCTGATGGATGGGCCCTGGCGTGTGCACAGCATAAGGCAGGATGTTTGGAAATGTTTGTCCCGGGACAGGGAGGGGCTGATGGAACAGAGGCGAGGGGGTCGGAAGAAAAACAGGGATGCAAACAGCGACGTTCTGACCTTGACAACAATGACTTCAGTTCTTTGTCCGCTGGGGTGATAAGAGAGGACCTGACCTGAATGATGGGTCTCTTCATGAGCACTGGCAACTGTCTCTAAAGACACAGACTTAGTGTTACAGCCTACACGCTTTGTGTGTGTGTGTGTGTTAGTATTAAAGAGCAAATGAGGAGGTAGGCTGGGTCTCAAAATGTGCGACTGGGAGGAAAGCGTAGGCCCATTCTCCCAAACACTCAACGCGGTCATACACCATTAGCAGTCCAAGCAATTGTAGACATTCTTCTAAGTGCCAGACAGACACACACTGACAGCACAGATCCCCACGATTACTTTCCATTAGCAACACCTCATGAAAAATGATTTCTATTTGGCTATGTTGGCACGCAGAGTTTAGGTAAACAACACTGACGTTAACCAAACACTGAGGCACGCTGCAGAGCTGCTCAATGGATGCCGGCAGAGGAGAAATCAAGTTGAAATCAGAAGTAAAGAGGAAGCTCACCAGCTGGTTTGTCGCCTCAGCTCACGTTTACAAAGTGACGGCAGGGAAAACCCCTGTCCTTGTGCTTTTACCTCTCTCAGAGGTGATACAATTAACTGGACCTTTTAGTGCAGGACCCAATGCAGCCCACTCACCGGAGTCATTTCACTGTTCATCAGAGCAGTGAGTTCTCTCAGCCCGGGGGATTGATTTTCATTCTTCGTGTGACAGTGCAACAATCACAAGTTTGTTCAAGAAGTTACAAGTCCTACGCCATGGTTTCCAATGTACTCTGTCTGTGTTTGTACTCATATTACTCATTTTGTGAGGGCTTCCAACCTCTGTACACAGTCACATGTAGGGGGATGGAGAATTTAATACCAAATGAAAGGTTTAAAGTTAGGATAAGGCTTGTGTACGGTACTGCGGGTCTAGATGTCGTAACTTACGCAGGTCGCCTACGCCGATGGGAGCCATTTATACTTGTGCGCTCGTCAGTCTGGCTCGCTCTGCAAAAACGCCACCCAAATGCTAATCGGCGCCGTGTCTTTTTTTGCCAGTCGGGTTAATTCCTGTTTCTACTTCCTGCTTCACTTTCAACAATGGCGACTGAAACTTTCATGGAAATTTCGCCAAAGAAGAGCCATACAAATGTTAATATCTCCGAACCTCCTCAGTTAACCTTTCCTCAATGTTTTCCATCTTTGTTGATCCAAAACAATCAATTTGAAAATTGTGGAGATGGAGAAGATGCCGGAAATACTAAAGCAACTAGACCAATCACAGCTCTTGCGGTTTGCGACGATGCATAGTTACATTTGTGGAGAGGTGCACGTCAGGCTACGGCGTTAGGGTCTGTGCCATGTCTCCATATAGTCCGTAGCTACAGCGTCAATTGACGCAGAAGCCTAAACCGCCTGCAAGTGTTGGGGTAGGGATGTACAGTGACTGGCTCCAAAAATTCTCCCATTCAAAAAAGCGTCAACTTTCTCTCACAGCCAAATTCAAAACTCAAGGCTTCAAAACAGTAGCCCATAAACCACTGTGTTTTATACATAATCTATGGTTGTGGTATGTGCCAGGGAACTTAATGTAATTCAATATAAAGATTTCTGAAGTTATGGGAAAACTCTGTGCACTGTGTGTGCAACTGGCAGCAGAGTGAAGGAGAGAACAAAGAAAGCAAAGCCGAGAGTGAGAGGCCCTCTATTGCAGTCATATTGCTGGGAGCATGGCTGCATCACTCAGGGAGGTTATAGCACAGGGTGTGAATCTGCAGAGAGACGGATAGGCCCATCAAGCCAGACTCTCCAGGGGCTGAGCGTGTTGTGCAGCACATCCATGGCCTGACAGAAAATCTAATGAAGAGTCTACGTTGACAAGATCCTTAAACAGCAGGAAGCAAAACCAGATGCCATGGGCTTTATCACTCACTGAGGGAAATGGAAAAGTAAAAAGTGAATTGTAAATTTGACACCATTGTTTGGTATGTCATGCCACAGCCAGATTTTAGTGAGCATGGGCTTATTTTTTGAGGCAACCTATTCGACTGAAAGACTAAAAAAAAAAAATCCCCCCTTTCCACAGCAGCAATACAGGGTCCGAGCAACATTATAGACAGAAGCAATAAAATAAGGATTAGACAGCAAATCAATTTCACAAGTTAGAAAGGGAGACTGTGTTGACATACATTACAACCAAGCTTTTAAAAGTACCCTAAAGTTAAGATGAGCAACAATGAAGAGTCTGTCATTTTAGAGTCTGTCTATAGAACAAGAGTTCAACAAGAGAATAAAAATGTCACATCTACTTTTCTTTCTGGAGAGCCTATTGCTTTGTAGGCTAAAATATTACCAAAGCACTCAGAGAGTCATTCTATAATAAATAAGGCAGTACTATCTACTCTACTGGACATTATACATCATTATTCTCCACTGTTTCTGTGCTACCACAATAACACCACCATGTACTTTCAACTCACATGACAAACTCTCAGAGATGTGTACTTTCCATGATGGACAATTTGAATTTCTTGAACGTCTTTACCATATAACACCATCACAGAAACAACTTAACACACACATAAAAAGCTGCATGCATCTCCACATGTACCCTTCTCGCTCCCACCACCAAATAATGTTGTATTCCATTCAGTATTGACCAGACCAGGACATGCAGGATTCTGTGCCATGCATTATGCATGAACGACCATGAAGGTAAACAATGCTGCCGTCATGCCAAGGAACCCTGCATGCAAACACCGTTTGAATCGACTGCATATCAAAAAACCTATAAAAGTCAATCTCCACTGGATTATGGCATTCTGCCCTCCAAGGGTCGCTGCTCTCATCAAACCTGTAGTGACTGCAGTACGACTGCCTCTATATGACTGAATACCAATTCAGTTCCTTGAACTCATCTCAGCCACTTCAGGTTCTTTATAGCATTCATAACCAGATTCCCCATGCACACTAAATTGGCTCCCGTGAAGAATGATCTAATGTAGAATGATGGGAAAGGTTTACAGCAGGTAATGGATTAGGAGTTAAACCCAGTGCATAATTACCACAGTCATCATGACACGAGTAGTTCCCTCCACTTCTCGCAGCTATCTTCGCAACCTACCTCTGATCTGAGAGCGATGGCGACACTCGCATGAACTCCATGCACAAAGACAGGGAGCAAAAAATCCAAGACACTAGCTTGTGTTTGCCGTGTAAAAGCAACACTAATGATATGCATTAAATTCAAGTCCCACTTTCAACTTTAAGTGAACCCTGTAATTTTCTATGAAACGTTCCTTGATTAACTGCGATAGTCTCCTCTTTCCATCCATCAATGTCCCATACCAATCCAAAGATATAAGCCAAAGACAAGGTCTACTAGAACTGATGAATTAGCAATCAGATAAATTGCGAGGCATTTGTTAAAATTAGAGTATCAGGCGGCATCATTGCTTTCATTCCACAGAGACTGTAGAAAAAAAAAAAGAAAAATGCCTCATGCTCAAAATCTGGGCAGGAACACTTCTATACTTAGGGAATCAATACGCAGCACAAAATAGTCTGCACTCCTAAGATGCTTTAGTCAGTGTGCCGAGTAAAAAAATAAATCCAGATTCAAGGTGTCATGCATACAAGGCCAAAAGTCTTGGTACCCTTAAACCCTCATTGAAACAACTCTCTA
This sequence comes from Chelon labrosus, assembly GCF_963514085.1. Taxonomy (NCBI): domain Eukaryota; kingdom Metazoa; phylum Chordata; class Actinopteri; order Mugiliformes; family Mugilidae; genus Chelon; species Chelon labrosus. The sequence continues at coordinate 19,816,488 of NC_140348.1, forward strand.
TTCTCCCTAAAAAGAGTTTTTAACCTAAAAGTTATTTTATCTTGTAACCTGCATGCTTCTCATTTTGACACTGAATCAAATATATAAGATATGAAGGAGATGAATTACTGCTTATTCTACAAATATTGCCGATAACAGACATTTTGATTAAAACCCTCTCAGAAGTGATTTTTCCAGCAGACTACTGTCTTCACCTATCACTACAGAAGTCTTCATTCTTATAGTCAGCTAGCTTCTTTAAAATGGGGAACAGTAACAAAAGGACTTGAACGGGAACGAGACAAAGAAAAGAAGAAAGGTATCCGAGTCGGTTAGGAAGAAAATCATTGCCAGGTGCCATCATGGTAAAAGCTATAAGACGATCTTCAAGAAGACGTTTAAGGTCCATAGTTCATAGTAGTTATAAGATTTATTTTAAAAAGGAAAACATGAAAAAGAGAGACTAGATTTTGCTAAAATGCATGTTGACAAGTAACCGTGCCTCTTGGAAAATGTGTCCTTCTGGCGGATAAAACAAAATTGCTCAATGTTCACAGACAAAGAAAGAAAGGTTTTGAAGAACAAAGCACCCTCCCCATAGTAGAACGTGGAGGATGCTCAGATAAGTTATGGGTCTGCTTTGCTTCATCTGCCGCAGAGTGTCTTGAATCTGAGCAAATATCATCAAGGAGCCCTGGCAGTCATAGGTCATGGATCCTCCAACAGGGTAATGACACAACGCACACATCCAAGCATGTCTCAAATGGGCGTGCCACAAAATATAAGGTTCAGGAGCCTGATATTTAACTTCCATTTTCATTTGTAGTATTATTTAGAATTACACATACCAAGTGTTCTGCCAGGTATGGAATAGAGAAAAGTGAACGCCAATTACTTCAGTCAGCTTTGATTTCTGTCAGTTTCAATTTCCACATTTTAAGTGGAAGGGGGCATTATTAATTTTGGCTATGTCAGTATACCTTCCAATCATTTTCCTACACTTCACCACAATCGTATGAGTTTATTAACATTTATGCAGCACGGAAGCAAACCAATACAGGCTCATTCCCTAAAGTAGGCTGAGGTGGGACCTGTAGCCCGAGCCACATTCACATGATACGGCCTCTTGCACTCCGCCGACTCTCCCCACAGCCCCTGCTGTCCTGCTCTGTCTGAGCTCTCACCCAGGTGACAGTTTGATCACCTCCTGTGCAACCTCCAGCCAAACAGAATTAAAGAAGAATTAAAAACTCAATGAGGCCGGTAATTAAATTTTAACGGAGGATATAAAGTAACTTGATACCCTCTTAAAGCCATAGGCAGAAACCATAACAGGAGTGGCAAGCTGGACAATTTCTCCTTTACGGCACACGTACTGCTGCTGTCACGCCGAAGCTTTGTTACACTTTTTTTTTTTTTTTAAGTCTGTCTTTGGTTTGTAAAATGAATCCAAAATGTGATGTGTGATTTTGAAAAGAGCTCGTAACAACAGTCTATTTCTCACTGCTCATTTCACTGGGCTACTGTCATTAGAGAACCTAATGGTAGTAACAGTTAAGCTGGGTCATAATAAATAATGAGCTGTGTCATATTACGCAATAAATAAAATATTTATATTCAATCTGACACACAGGATCAAACTGACCTAGACCTGCCAGCTGTTTGTGAGGGCCAGAATTGTACTATCAACCAATTTGTGCAGTCATAATTCAGTTCACATTTGAGTTTAACACACACGCAAAAAAAAAAAAAAAACGTAAGTAAAGAATGGAAAATATATTCCTTTCCACCAAACTTCATCTGCCTACAATTTACACAATTAATACCTCAGCACTCCATGCCTGACTAATGTGAGAAAAAAGAAAAAGAAAAACCACATTCTGACAGCTTATCAAGCTTTGGACTAATACTTTCACAGTGCTCAAAAAGTCCCACAATTCATATGCAGCAGTCTACCGGTGCCAAGCCTAAATGGAAAAACAGCAGGATAAAATGGAAGTGCCGCAGGAAAGAGATTGGAAGCAATGAACAGATGAAAGGCAAGAAGCTGAACAAGCTGTCCAAAGATCCTATCAGTACTGCCCAACATCTGCAACATGTGCTTAGGACTGTGTTACTAACTAAGATATGGGCACTAGCATATTTATATAGCATAATATACTTAAGAATGAGAATTACCAATGATAAAAGCATTGATTATTTCATTCATAATCAAGATTATATTCACAACATGCTCAAGTTCACCATTATACGTTCTTATCCCACCTGCACAAAGACAGCTGGCCTGGTGGTGTGGCTAGTGCAGCACTGAGACCTTCTAAAAATTATTAACAAAAAAAAAGGGGGTTCAGCAATTCCTTCAACCTTTCAGACCCTCTGACAGCCTGCTAAACAGAACGAATTGCCTCCTGGCCGACGGGTAGCTCAATCAGAGGCTGGACGTCTGGAAGCATTAACTGACGGAGTAACTGCCTGCCTGTGCTGCAACGGTATAAGAGTTCACTACTTTAAAAGTAAATCTGTGAGGTACGTAGAGGACACAGATTTTAAATAACTCTGTAGTCAGAGCAATTTATACAGGTCTGTATGCTTGCAGTATATCAAGAATACATACAGTGCCTCCTACAAAAAACCCAACCCTAAAAACACAAATCAGGCATAACATTATGACCACCTTCCTTAAATTGTGTAGGTCTCCCTTGTGCCTCCAAAACAGCTCTGACACTGATATCAGAGAATGGACATGGGCCTTCTGAGAGTGCCCTGTGCACGTGTGTCTGGCAACAGATTGTTGTTAGTGGGGCAATTTGGGTCCTATGGGTTGAGGGGAGGGGTCTCTATGGATCATCCCACAGATACTTGATCAGTGTGGGATCTAGTGAATTTGGAGGCCAGGTCAACACCTTGTGCTGTTCTTCATGTTTTTTTTTTTAGTTGTTCCTAAACTGTTTTGTGTGTGTGTGTGTGTGCCTGTGTCCAGCAGGATGCTGTGAAGTGGGGGTTCCTGGTCTGGTCTAGGTGGGTGGTACATGTCCAAGTGACATCCACATGAATGCCAGGTCCAAACATTTCCCAGCAGGACATTGTATTGTCACAAAATGGTCAGTGTTATTTACTTCTCCTGTCAGTGGTCATAATGTTTTGCCTGATCAGTGTTAATACAGGTTATTTACATTTAAATAGTATACAACAATACAATTCAGACATTTGCATTTATCACAAACTACGACAAAAACCACAACTTGTGTAACCACCGCTAAGTTCTACATTTATAAAGGTCAAAATGTTCGATAAAAACAAGACAAATGCCATGACATTTAGGTGTGTGTCAGGTGACTGTACCATCATTGTCATTTACATGATGCTGATGATTCATGAATGCCATGTCAGCCCATGCTCAGAATGGGTACTGTATTTACATAAAACATTAAATTCATTAGCCTTATCCAGCAGAGAGAGCAGTCTGGCTTTCACATCTATTAATCTTGCATAAATTATAGAGCATTAATTTCACACGAGGTGCACATTGCTTAGTAGACTGTAAATGCATTTGTGTATGTCTTTGCAAATACTGCATAAGAAGGGAAAGACTCTGAAACAGAACAGCTGCGGTGTAGAGTGTAATAATATATACTCTATATCAACTCTATAGCTGAGAAATGGTCCTCAACAGGTAAAGTAATCCTTTAGCACTTTGTCGAAGAGTCGGTATGTGTGTAGGTTGCGAGCAGACTGCAGAAAATTACGTAACCATGGTGCAACCCTGAAAAAAGCATTTCTGCTATCTTTCTCTACTTCTTCTTCCTCGCTTTACTCACTATTACAGGTCTTTATGAAGTTTTCCCAACAGCAGCGTTAGGTAATCACTGAAGCACACACTTCAATGACAAACAGGATGAACCAGACCAAATGTGATTGGGTGACGGACCTTGAGTGAGGGAAAGGTGGAATTCCAATCTAAATCTTATTATATTTCACCTTGTTTAAAGCAGAAGTCTAGTTTAACATTTGTCTAAAATCATACCCATCACTAGTGCAATGCCCCGAGACGCAGCAGTTCCTGAATCTCAACAGGAGAGGGCAGCCAAGGACAGTTTAACAGCAGCGCCGTTAACAAGCATCAGACACCCCTTAACGTTCCCCAAAGGTCCCAGTGCCTACCGGCATTGACTATGGCGTCCAACTCCAAGAGGGTGATATCTCCTTTGTAGAGAGACACTTTATCACTCAGCCCTCCTCCACCTGTCAGCGCCTTCCCTTCTTCCTCGTCATTGGCTGAAACAAAAAAATACGGAACTTGTTGCATTAATTCAACAAACAACTTCATTGTTTGAATATGATTTACTTGAAAAGACTAAATTTGTAGTTAAATGTGACAAAGACGATGCTGAATATGATGATGAGGATGATGATAGAGAGGTTTTTACTGTTTTTACCTTATAAACTCTGACTTTTAACTATTATTTAGTCCTGTGTATACTGTATATAAGTCCTTTTGTCAGTTACTAAAGTCACAGAAGGACACAATTAATTGTGCAATGAAGAGTGTGGTAACATTTTTATGAACTAGTAAATACAAGCTTGACGAGTTTAGCCACGACAATGTTGTAAAGTGTGCTTGTACGACTCTAATGGAGTATGAAGGTCTTTCATACTCCCCTTTAAAGAAAACACATCAGCTAAGAATCTTCCAAACTGCCACGATTTAATACCTTGTTTAAATTAATAAATAAAAATACCATAACTAATGTGTGTGAACATCGCCCACTTCTCTTCAAGTTGCCCTTCTGCCTCCCATCACTGAGCAGAAACTGTGCTCATGAGCTTCTTGCTCTGCATACATTACATGCAGCATTAGGAAACATAATGAAATGGTTGCAACATAGCATTAGTCTTTTAGTTATTTTTCTCATTAGTAATGTTAACATTATCTTTCTTATATTAGAGAACATGTATATAGTATATATTCACTTCTGTCTCTTGTTGTCATGTTTTCTGTCATGGTTTGATTAGTTTCTTGGGTTTCTGTTTATTGTATTTTCTCGGTAAGTTCTCGTTTTTTTACTGTCATGGTTTAGTGTTTAGTTTTTCTGTTCTGTTTCCTGTTTTATTTTGTTAAGTTCTTGATTTCCTGTTTATGTGTCACTCCATGTGTTCTTTCCTTTTGATTAGGTCATTGCTTTCTCCTTGTGTTAGTTCTTGATTTGGTTCACCTGTGTCTCGTCACCCCTCTGTTCCTCGTGTGTATATATAGCCCTGCCTTCCCCTTTGTTCCTTGTCATGTCATACTCTTTATTTGCCTAGTTCATGTCTGTCCATGTCATAGATCTTCATGTCAAGGTCTAGTTTTCATAGTGTTTTGATTTTTCTTGGATTTCCTGCCACGTCAGCAGCACTTTTAGTTTTTGTCAGTTTTGTCTTTTTTTTTTGTTAATTAAAAACCTACTCGCCAACTCCTGCCTCAGCCCTCTGAGTCCTGCATTTGGGTCCTAACCTCCAATACCTGCAACCCGTCTTGACACTTGTAGATTTGTACATATGCAATGTATATTTTTGTTTATACTATTGTATTTTATTATTAATTTAATTTACTATCTTACACCTATTTTGTCTTTCAAGAGTGTTTTTTTTTTTTATGCGCAACTGAGCTACTGTGACCAAACAATTTCCCTTGTGGTACAACAAAGTCTATCTAAGTCTAAGTTTTATTGAAACACGTTATTTAAAAAGCATGAATACGTTAAAAAAAACTCCCAAATTACTTTTCCCAGCTGAAAAGTATTTTGGAAATTTCAAACAAGTCTGCAACACTATTATACCATTGAGCCATGATGCCACAAATCAATAAGAGAATATTATGAAATACCCTTCCACAGCTTACTGTAACCTTGTCTCAGTTTGTTCATGGCTGACTATTTTAAACCCCTGCTACTATGGGCTGACGAGTAACAGAACAGAGAGTTACTTGAAAAGCCACCGTGACCTAATAGTTGAAGTGCACACCATGTAACCACTGCATCCACATTGCAATTACCAATGGGCACTTTTCTAGTATGTCACGTCTTGTATTTTCTTTTTTGGTTTTTCTAACTGCAGTACGCTTTATTGTGACATGCTCACCTATAAACAACACCGGCCTTTATTTCAGCTTTGGATGTACAAGGGCTATAAAATGTTCTCTAATAAATTAGAAAGAAATAGTGGCTAGGAGGACGAAAAAAAAAATTGGTTTATTTATCTTGGTTTGGTTTGTCTCTTGCATTGGCCAAACTGACACTAACTGACACGGGTAGCACTATCTTGTGAGTTTGGAGGCAGAGTCTGCGCAGAGAGGAGCCGCAATATCAATGCCCCTGCCCACACTTCCTCCAGACTCATTCATGTTTTCGTTTAATTAATACTACGCTCTGCTCTACCTCCACCTGTTACAAGGAAATTTTGGATTATACACTGTACTTGTTCTTGAATCTTTTTTTTTTTTTTTTTACAACTGTCACGGTCCTACGGGACCGCTCTACAGAGCAGTTGGCATGGCAACTAGTGGTCGCCATTACGTCACATCCTGTTTCTATAGCAAGTTAGTGAAATAACTAACTAAAATGAAACTTGAATATGCATGAGCATTATATTAACTACTTAAAATTACAGAAACCATAACTGAAAAAGGGGGTGGAGCTTATGACCTATACTGCAGCCAGTCACCAGGGGGAGCTCTATTTAAATTGGCTGCACTTTCGTCCATATTTATGTCTATGAGGAATACGTACACAAATATTGTCTGCAGAACAACAATTAGCATATTTAGAATGCAAAACACAGACCTATCTATTTTGACACTAAAAATCCTGTGCATAATTTTTTGTCCAACAACATATTTTGATATACACTGTAAAATATAACTTGCTTTAGCTTCAACATACAGCCGGTAAATAAGCATGCAATATTTAATTTCAACTGTCCTAGTTTGGATGGTTTAGACTTATTAGTTTAGTTAGCTTGATGTTTGAACTTTAAATGCTCAGTTGAGCTTTGTCTTGTTTACTGAATCACTTTGGTAGTTCTTTGAACCTAAATGTCTATTGCCACGTACAGTGACTGATGTGGCCTGCTTTGTGAAGTTTATTATAACTTTTCAAACTGAGATAATTAACTTTAGTCTTCATTTCACATAAACAACTACTTGAAAATTAGATAAAGACAACATATTAATCCCATTCCAGTGACTTTTAAGAATAAAGGGGTTGGACATAAATTAAAGATTAACTTTTGTCACAGTTAACGCTGTTTGCATTATTATCCATCACTTAATTTAATACATACATTAATGACAAGCAACAGGTTTTCATCTTTTCCAAAATGTCAAGTGTTTTAACTTTCACTAATATATGATCTACTAACATTAATTCATTTACCTCATTCATTCAAGTCAAGGGAGACAAAACAATTAGTAATTTCTGGAGATGTCTGAAAATCTGAAAATAAAAGCTATTCATTTTAAGTTCAATGAGTGTTGCTCTAAAAAGCTGAGATATTACACAGTCTACATGTTACACTTAACATTTGAAGATGGTGTTTAACAGTCCCCTATCAGTCTCTACCTCCCTTCTTCTGTGGTCACTTTATTTCCGGTGCAACTGTGGGAATAAACTCTTAAGACATATCTGAAATCAACTTTTAGCTGATTCAGCTTTTCTGGCACATAACACTTCTTCCTTCTGGCTGGCTCTGGTAAGAACTACCATAATATGTACATTTTCCACCAGTATCCGAGGTGAAACACATTCTTCCTCTCAAACAATAAGCAATAAATCTCTCTTACATCCGTTTTCCTCTCTCCAGGTTGGAATCTTGTCCAGAGGTACGAAATCTTGACGACGATACTCCTTGCGTCTGTCCTCTCGGTCTAGACGGAGAAGTCTCTCTGCAGAGGAAAGGAACCATAGATTTTAGAATAAACAAGGCCGGTTCTATTGAAGAATAACCGATGTGAGAAAGAGATAATTAAATATGCTACTAGCACAGACGGGTAATAATAACTGTAATATTCATTTCCGGTTAAAGCAGTAAATGCTTCATTAACTGAATAATCAATTTCTTTTCTTCTCTTAAGGTCAAGTCAAACTGACCACCACTCAATTCAGTAAGAGTTGCAGTTCTTATCCTGATGAGGTGTGGTGTATTACTCCTCCTCTACCACTTAGCTGGTACCGCCATCATCATCATCATCATCATCAGTCGTGCCCTGCTCCTCATGGCTCCTGCTTCAAGCTTTCTAATTTTACTTTATGAAAATGTGGTCCCTAATAATGTGAGTCTGAATAATGAGATCCTGCTTCATGCAATAAAATCCTCTTTTGGCCGACAGGGTCAAAGTGTAAGATTAGCAATGAAAGATCTGAAAGCCCCTTGAGCTGGTAGGAACTCTGAGTGTTAAGTCCTATGATTGAATATCAGTCTGCCCCTTTTCACTCAGCGGTTCTCAGCCATAAGACACAGAGACGCAAAATAATACAAGTACTTGTTGCAAGCGGCCACATGGGCAGAAGATGAACTCAACAACCTACCAGTCCTTTCTGTAATGAATAAGTTTGGTTTTAAAACTTATTCCAACACATGCTATATATTGTTGTGTTACTCTTTCTTCAACTCCTGTTCCTTCGGACAGCACTCTGCAAAAGAAGCTCCATCCTAATTCTGTGCTTCACTGTGAAATCATTGCCAGATAAAGACCTTTGTACACGCACAGCAGCATGGACTTAAAGACAAAACCCTCCCCTCTGTAAAAGAGTTTACATAAGCTGGATGTGATATAACACAAGAGCAATAACACAGTATAAGAATCTTTATGCCATTTATGAAAGGGGACTACAAATTATGAGCCTTTCCTCTTAGACAAATGAAAGCAGTAAGGCCGACTATATTTTAGTAAGAAATACAATACAAACTTCCTTTAGATCATCTTCCCACATTAGTTCAAGCTTACATTAAAAGCTATTACTGCAGTGTGGGATATCTGTTGTATCCCTTATGTATATTCGCTCCCTCTTGCACACTTCTGTTATTCCCAGAGCTGCTATTATTCCACATGGATGCATAAAAAAAGGCAGTTCTGAGGCTGAACACAGCAAAGCTCTCTGGACTACACCAAAGCGCTTCGTCACTCTGCCCGACTTTTACTCCTTAGATGGAGATTCTAGCTTTAGTTGCCGTGAGAAGAACATGACTGACGTGATTTCTATATTGCATGAAGCCATCAAGAGGACCCTTACGAATTGCCTGCACTTGATGAGCCTTAAGTGGAAATGTTCTGCACACATGCCAAGTTGTACTGATAACAGAAAGGTAGGGGATGCGACTGCCGGTCACATAACATCTCGGTTTGTGTTGTCTTTTTAAGTATTAATAACCCTGTTTTGTGTTTTCTCATGGGAAATTTTGTTTCACAAAGTCCCCCAACTTCATAATAGCCTGCATGCTATGCAAGTACTTTATAAACAAGCCACATTTTTCCAAAGAAACCCAAGGTGTCAACACGACTTACATTAATTTTAGTTTTGGTGTTATTTCATGTTATAATTTAGCCCAGCCTACAGACTAGCCCTGGGTCAAACCACTATTTAAAAAAAATAAATAATAATAAATCCTCAAATTTCTGAATTTCTTTCACGTTTTGACATACCTTGATCTCCTAAAGCAGTTTGAGCTGGAGGGATATACAGTATATCAAATGTGATTAAACGTTGACGTTCATTCTGTGCTATTACCCGCTCGAACCAGAGATGGCTGGCTCTGATAAATTATTACATTTGCTAAGAGAACTTTTTAACATTGAACATTTTTTATGTGCACTTCTCTACAAAATTAGTCAACAGGTTTCATGAGGACATACATGAGCCTAAATGTGTCTGAAACCAGTGTGATATAAAGTACTGTATTCACCAGACAACAGCCATGTCATTAGCAGGTAGATCACAGGTGAAAGTAATATCCTTAATGACTATATTCCATTTAGTGTTCACTAGTTTCACTCAGTGACATACACCAATCAGGCATAACATTATGACCACCTGTCTAATATTGTGTAGGTCTCCCTTGTGCCTCCAAAACAGTTGTGACTCATCAGAGAATGGACATGGGCCTTCTGAGGGTGTCCTGTGGTGTCTGGCAACAGAATGTTGTTAGTGGAGGTGCTTCGGGTCCTATGGGTTGAGGGGAGGGACCTCTGTAGATCATCCCACGGATAGTTGATCAGTTTGGGATCTAGTGAATTTGGAGGCCAGGTCAACACCTTGTGTTATTTTTCATGTTTTCTGAGTCGTTCCTATCCTAAACTGTGTGTGCCTGTGTAAGGCTGCACCCTGCTGGGGATGGCTGCTCCCATCAAGGAGTGTCTTTGCTACGGGGTGGGGGTGCGTGGATGGTACAAGTCCAAGTAGCATCCACATAAATGCCAGGTCCAAACATTTCCCAGCGGAACATTGCATTGTCACAAGATGGCCAATGATATTCACTTCTCCAGGCAGCGGTTTTAATGTTATTGCTGACCGGTGTAAATGGCCAGTGTGGTAGAACGGGATTTTAGGCTAATTAGCTAATTAGTTTGATTATCAACATGTGCTGTACCTGCTATGGAGTGAAGAAAAAGCGTATAAAAACCATACCACACCTGTATTCCTTAGATAACAGGTATATCCTGTACAAACCAAAAGCACTCAGACAAGTTTAACCGTGTATAAAACAGCAGGTAAACACTTCCTGCCTTTAAAACTGCAAATGATTATATTAGAGGCTCTGTTCCCTTCTTTTGGCTGACTGCTACTGCTGCTGCTGCTGCTGTTTGGCTACATGAACATTTAGTTGCAGAGAAAGCTGTTTGTACTCTCTCAGTGAGCTACTGCTGGCGCAGCATACAGGTGGACGACAGGATATGTTAGTTAGGTGCACTCCGACAGGTAAATAAGGACGAGGGGGAAATAGCGGCGAGCGGCTCAAATGTAAGCTAATAAGCAAGCGACATGCACATAGCTGGGAATAGTGTTGTTGCGAATGTCAAACACACATTACGGCAGCCAAACAGAGGCGCCAACACCATTACAACATCTGTACAGTCACCGTGTGGCATTACGGTATAAACGGTAAGTAGTACCACAGCGATACGGAGAGGACAGGAAGAGTGTCTGTCAATCTCCTGGCATGGTTAGTATTCACGCTGTCTGCCATGGAGATGATGATAGCCTCATCTCTACCCACAACCACCTCCCCCAAAACAAGCCTTACCTTTCTCAGTCTTCCAGTCCTTTTTCTTTTTGCTCATGCTGCCGGAATGATTAGACTTCGAATGGTTGCTTTTTGACTGTGGCAACCCCAGGCTCACAGTGAATAGAGTTCCGGGGGAAAAAACTGAAATCTAAAGTGAAACAGCCTCTGAACGGTGCTCTCACCTGTGAAGCTGTCAAATTTCTATGGACCTCTGACGGCTCAACCTACCGCGATTGCGCCGTAAATTATGTGTACGAATCCCGAGCGTGTGATTGGCTCCGGCAAACGCGGAAGTGTGCGTGCGATTGGTCCAGAGGACGAGTCAATCGGAAAGGGTTTCACGCGGTGTGGAGGCAGGGTAGGTTGTTTCCGGCGGTTCAACCTCCTAGTGTGTGTGAGTGTATGTGAGGTGGTGCTGCTGTAGGCCAGTTATAAACCTAGCCAATTGGATGCAGTCTGCACAAAACACACAACAGAAACAGATTAATAACTTTAAAAATACATACTTTTTAACTGGTTTATTTTTGTTAACATACAATAGGGGTTTTGCATTGTTTAATTGCACAGTTTAATCGAGTAAAAATGTTGACCCCATATCAGAATATTTGGAACAAGTGCACACAACGGTTTATATAGTTGTGGTACATAATTTTTGTACTATAGCCTGATATAAAAAACATACTTAAATTGCATGCCTTAAAATGCAATATTCCTCTTGTTAATAATCTTACTTCTCTTCCCCTATAATAGTAGTCCTGTGTGTGATGTGGATTCTTGGCAGTAAGCAAACAGTTGCGATTATAACTTGTAAATTAAGTTGCACCTGATAAATCCTGAATGAATACTCTCATGGACAGGAATATACGTGGTAACCTGTACTTGTGCATGGCGGAGGACTGACCAGATCAGACCAGAAAGGCAGGCTGTCATATGCGAGAGGATGGTTCCAGAGACCACCGTCTGTCATCTGTTGCGTCTGGTCCAGACCCATCTGCTCCTGAAACCACTGACATTATCTGAGAGAGTGGAAAATCATCATTTCATCCAAGCTTTATCATGTGTATATTAGTATAGATACAAGAGCAACAAACGAACATTAGTATCGGGAGCTCCTGTTTATCAAATATATAACTTGTATTACAAAGTGTTCACCAGCCACTTCACGGTACGGGCAAATTAAAGCTCTTTATCACACTGAGCTGTTGCAAATTAAGACAAAGCAATAAGATCGCACTTTTAGCACAGAAATCTATCATTTGTCATCTTAATATATCTAGTTTCTACTCTAACTACCTATAAAGGATTTTTCCATAAAAATTATTATTGTTCTAAAAATGCCACAGTGAGACACATATAGCACCTCTCTCCTCAGGGCCCGTGATGCAAGGAGGGAATTGCAAATTGAGACATTTTATGTTGTTTTATATTCAAATTAGGATTAGATTTGAATGAAGTGGCGGTTGCAGTTGTCCCTGTGTACTGTTCACAACTCACCACTAGATGTCGATCTTGCAGCGTTTGAAGCAAGAGTGATTGTAAGGGCTCTGGTCCACTCTGCTGCACTAAAATAAATGTGTAAGGTTGACTTCTGACCTTTAATTTTAATCTTTGAATAAAGCATCATGTTAGGCTTCAGAAGACTTGGCCACATTATAAACTCACACAAATACAAAACTGTACAATACTGACACGAGGTTAATGCACCTACACAACCAATGTCCACTCACACCTTTTCTCAGCGCTGTACAATCTACACTTTATTGACAGTTCCCTCATTTTATTGTTCATATTTATTGCTCGTGTCAAAGCAGAATAACTTCCAACTTCCTATAACTAATCATTTTTCATGTTTTTGTTTTTTTGGGATCTGCGCTCTGATGTGTATCTGCTTTGACACGAATACAGATCTAATCAGCCAAAGAAGTCAGTTCAGTGTAATTTAATTTAATGTTGTTTTTGTGGTTGCATTTGCTGCCGTGGTAATTTTTCTTTTCCTTTTTGTAGCTGGGTTACCAATTACAACATCAACAATGATACCGTGTCATCCAGACTAGAGCTTTCCCAATTTGGGATGATTTAAAGTAATTGCAAACAACGTTAAGTACAACCTAGTAACCTAGACACTAATTATTTGGACCTTTTTCCTCATTGCGCAACAGGTACAATGCAGACAACATCATCCAGAGAAGACTTGGCTGGATGGCCTCAGTGAATTGTTGCTCCTGCAGGGCAATCTGTATCTTCCAAACAGAGGAGGATCTATTTGTGTAAGTTTGCGTAGGCTATTGTTATTGTCATGGTTACAGCCAGTGGCTCTACTTACCAGTCACTAGCAAGAACACTCCATCATGTAATCTGTTGCTTGCTTGTCTTTCATATCCCACTTATGATTATAGCAACATAATGCAATTATCTACAGAGAAATGCACAAAGCGATCCCCGACTTAAAGTGAGCCCAGAGGCTTGAGGAAATATAATTATGCAGTTGTTGTTTTATGCATTCTTATGTCAATATCCGTTCTCCGTTTGATGGGTTTTTAGTGACTATTTGATGATTTTTTTCCCTGAAGGGATAATATCATCATGTCTGTTCTCAGTCAATGCCTACTAATAAAACACACGGTTGTTTAGTACAGTAATTGCTGTGTTCACAGCACATAGCTCAGTCTATAAATAAAATGCTTCTAGATTAGTGGGATTTCAAGGGATTTCAGTTCATGTGTAACTTCCCTTTAAGGCTTATTGGCAATCGGATATTCACATCATTTTACACATCTTCCCAAAGATAATTAAAGGCTTACAGGAAACAGTTCTTACAGGAATCATCCGATATAATGTGCCCTTTGAAAGCATACACACAAACATAAACATATCTATCTTTTTTTTGCCCATGCCTTAACCTTGAATATGAAAAAAATACATGGGAGTCAAGGTTTATGCTTTTATTCCCCCCAGCCTTCTCAATCAAAGATTTGTCTGCTCATATTATGCATTGTGTCCTGTCATATATTATGCTCATCTGTTGCACAGATGTGAGCAGCGGGTTGCTGCTTGATCAAAAAGAGCCCAAAACGTTCCAGAAGTAAGTAACCACAGCCTAATCAGACACCTTTCTGCAATCTTAAAGCTTGTTTAAGTCATCACAGTGTACTCCACAGACATTTTTTATTATATATTATTGACTTAGTGTCTTCTGTGAAGATACTTTAAATACACTGACTATAATTTCATGTTAATTTAGACCAAAAAAAAAAAAAGAAAGATCCAGGAACCCATTATCCATTGCGGATGAATAGCATGAGGGTAAATTATCTTAAATTATTTATTTTTTTGCATGTCATTGGCCCAGCCATATTCATCATTATATTTTATTATATTATCGTAAATTCTATTAATTTCCCTGAAATCTGAGGAAAGGAATGGAAAGATTTTCCTTTGTTACTCATAGCTGCTCAGAAAAGAGGAACACTCAGACCACTTATGAACCTTCATTTATTTATAAAGCTGCCCTCGTGTATGCTCCAGCTTTTCAGGCTGCTGACCTGTAACTCAGGACTAGAGAAACAAAAATTTTGTGTATTTCCAGTTGCTTTAGCAACTGTTTAATTCATGAATCTTCTACAGTGTTTCTTATTTCTGTCTCTGGCACCTGTTTTATTCATGATTAGTAATTCAACTGTGAGGGCAATTTGTCATGAGACACAGTGTGATGCACTCATGTGAATATAGTGGTTTACGGAGTGGTACTTTGTTTAGTCTACAATCTCAGAATGGGTTTGAGGTTGGGTTTATAAAAAAAAAAAAGAAAAAAAAAAAAGAGTATTCTTTTCCTGCAGGATTCTTGTGGGTTGTAGCTTTGGCAAAATGTGTTGCAACGACTCCCTCTGTTTATTTTACTTTATTTAATAAAGCCCTCATCTGGCGTGGCTCTTCATAACAGAGCGTGCCTCCTCAAAGCAGCAGGAATTCCTTCATGATCGCTGGCTGAACTCAAGTTGAATAAATGTGCTGCGGACTGACGTTCAGATGTTCAAAGCATGTAGTACATAAAATTCTTCTTAACTGCTATAGCTTTTATGTGTCAGTCATTCTTTGTGCAGGATACCTCTGCTCACACAGAACTGACCTGTTACTCTACATTTCCTTTCCCCCCTGCCACAACTGAATAATAACTCTACAGTTTTATTTCTTCTTCTTTCTTAGTCTTTCTTATATAAACAAAATCAGACAGAAATGTCCTCAAACGAAAGTACTGCAGTAAACAAATTAAAATATCACATAATCTCGTTTTACCTTTTTATGTTTTATGGTCTGTGTTATATCATGTACAATTGTAAAGCAGTATACCACATTCATTCATTCATTCATTCATTTATCTTCTGTTACCGCTTGTCCTGTGAATGGTCGCGGGGGGGCTGGAGCCTATCCCAGTTGTCATCGAGCGAGAGGCGAGGCACATCCTGTAGGCTACAGGTCTCCTGTCTATCGCAGGGCTAACACGGAGAGACAGACAACCATTCGCACTCACACTCACACCTACGGCAAATTTAGAATCACCGAATCAAATTCTGAAATTGTGTCGAGATGAAGAAATGTAGAAGGTGTCAAATGAATCATGTCTGCAGTCTGCGAGGTCAGAACGCATCTTTACATGAAAACTGGAAGGACTGTTTTGAACGCTATTAGCAGCTAAAAGAAGGTTCCACAGAGATTACATGGCATGTGATACTAAAGCCGCCCCCCAAAGTCAGGTTGGGCTCCTTGACCCAGTCCCGTATATATTAAGATACGCTTTTTAATATCTATTGACTTATAAGGGGTGTGGGTCTTCAAGCTGGGGTTCCTAGTGGAAGTAAATGATGCACCTGTAGCTAATATATCCATGGCTAGTAGTTACTTATTCTGGAAGACGGTTGTTAGTGGAAGGTAATACAGTATAACCACAAAATGAAATCAATCACATTTTCTTTTTTTTTTTATCAACAGTTTCCTGTCTACATAAACTTAAGACAAAAGATTATTAAGATATTGTTTTCCTTATAAAAGTATGTCTTACATATGCAATATCAGCACAACTATATGAAAGGGTGTTAATGTGCATTATTTAAATATTATAGATGAAGCACCACAGGTAGGCACTGACAGGTAGGAGAATATCTGGATTCCATCTAATGCCCTGTCCTCAGCAAAGTAAGGGAACCTCATGTCAGGAAAACAACGTCCCATCCTGCTGCACCTCGTCCGCCTCTGCAAAATACTTGGTTCAAGGTTCAGTCTCATCAATGCCTGGCTTTTCAGCTGTTTAGATGGTTACCAAGTTTAACCTCATTTTATACAGAGCATTTGAAATTTCTATTCACTGATGCTTATCATAAATGGTCTTGATTTTTCTATTCAAGCATTTTTTCCCCCACATTGAATTTCATCAGGATTTGGTAGTTAAACTGCAGTTCCAAAACTGAAATCCTTGTGGCTAACAGCAAGGACTCAGAGTTGAGTGAACGGTCGTTTCATTGCCAACACTGGGTGAAACTGAGTGAAGCTAGATTTATGCTTCTGCGTCAGATCTATGCTACATGTGTGCTCTAGGTACGGTGTAGTTTTGTATGATACAGTAGCTCTTTTTTTTTTTACATAATAAATCTGGATTCTTATCACAGTAACTGAGGTAGGAAATACAATAACATTAAAGAAACTTTAATGGGAATTTAGTGGAATATATATATTTGTAGATAGTATTTTTATTTCTCAAAAGAGTCTCATGTGGGAGAAATAATCTTTGAATATGTCAATCAATACTGAGAGGTTTTCTGCAATATATCAACTGCAGTTTAACAGGCTGTAATTATAAAATATATGCAATGTGTCGACCAAAAGAAGTGGTGAAGAAATAGGAAAATGGTTGGTGAGATCTGACTGCATGTCAGTGACTGGCTTGTACAGCTAATTGTAGTTAGGGGTGCTGCATTTCTCCATGCCTAAAGCAACACTGAACCATTCTTTACACTGAAGCAATATAATGAATGTTATTTTGGGGTTTAATTATCAGGTGTCTGACAGGCTCGGCACAATTATTTTTATTTTTTTGGTGTGTTTTTTTTTTTTAGAAATAGTACTTTCCTGCCACCTCAGTGTGTATATATATATATATATATATATATATATATATATATATGTATTACGGAAGAGTATTGCTGCCACACTGTAGAAAAAAAAAGGCTCAATATTCTGTAATTACATGAAAGTTTCTTGTTATAACATGATATTTTTCACGTTTTAACATGATAAGTATCACGTTATTACATGAAATTATCATGTTATTTCATGAAATTATCACGTTATTTCATGATAATGATATTTTCATGTTATAACGTGAAAATATCATGTTATTTCAAGATAAAATATTTTCACGTTTTTACATGAAATTATCACGTTATTTCATGATAATGAATATCATATCTTGAAATAACGTTATTTCATGATAATGAATATCATATCTTGACATAACATGATATTTTCACGTTATAACATGAAAATATCATTATCATGAAATAACGTGATAATTTCATGTAATAACGTGATAATTTCATGAAATAACGTGATACGTATCTTGTTAAAACGTGAAAAATATCATGTTATAACAAGAAACTTTCATGTAATTACAGAATATTGAGCCTTTTTTTTCTCTACAGTGTGGCAGCAATACTCTTCCGTAAATATAAATGCATGCTACATGTTTTAGATTCGTGCATTTTTGCATGCATGTCAGGTGTAGTACACACACAGCATCTGCACAGACGTTTCCCTCTTTCTTCCCCAGCAGCACGAGCATTATTTTGTGCAACCTCATCCACGTGTACCACTGTTTGCACGGACCGCACTTCCTTAGCAACGTGTATCTGAACCAGGAAGTACTTGTGTTTTTGCTCCAGCTAACTAGCTTTGGCTTAGCACAGAGCAGTGGAAGTGGTGTGACAGTGAAGTTTGTCTTAGTTACGTTTATGGGTTCAGCTACCGCCCGTGTCTGTTAGACACATGCCAGGTAACGTCGCGTCTGGCAGGCAGTTCTGTGGCTGACAGGAGAGGACGAGAACCCGTAAGTTGGAATTGTTTGGTGGCTGTGTTAGCTAGCTGTTAGCTAACAAGCTAACGAAAACACAAGAGTGCTAGCTTGACTTCGGGTAACTTATTTGTCTGAATTGTCATTTTTATCCATCAAGAAGACACGCATTGCTAAATACAGCTCGTATAATAACGTTAAACGGACATGCTTAACAATTAATTTAGAAGAGCAGTTGTTTGGAAAGTTATTGACAACGTAAACTTTACAAGATAGATGATGTGCGTATGTTATGTGCAAGCTTAAATCGTTATGGATTATAATTATGAATAGCAGTTTTATTACGTTAACTGCAAGATAGAAGTTAAGTAGATAATATTTTACTTTAGTTATAAGCTGAGTCGATGCAACTTTATCGTGCACCATTGCCAGTCGTGAAGGATAACTTCATCATGTTGCTTTGTAATGAGCTCTTTGCATATTGTCTATTGTCTCTTTATAATGCATGGTAACGTTTGTGTTTCCTTTCCTGTCACAGGTGTGCCATGAAAATGACTTTCTTACCACTGTCTGACAGGCAATGATAGGCTTGTCAAGTTATGCAGGGGTTATGGAAAGTCTAATTAATCCTGCAGAAGAGCACCAGGCCTCCTCTCCCCAGACCAACTCATGGTCCAAAAACCAGGAGTCAGGCAAGAAGCAAAATCCAAAAGGTGGATTTGTTTTAGTGCATGCAGGTAAGTGCACAAGCCGTAACTCCAGTTATCCAGTATTGTTGTTTATCAACTTAATTTCATTGCCAGTTTATTGGGTACATTAGTCAAAACACATGCATTCATCCTGCACAAAATCTTAGCTTCACGAAAGTTATGGTATTCAGCTAAAAATAACTGAGAGAGCTGTTGATTCAACTGCGCTGTAATTTTGGAGGTTAAATAACAGAAACACTTTTGTGTTTTATTCAATCCAGTTTAACACCACCACAAACTACATCTAACATGATCGTACAGTTGAATTACCACCTTTCTTACTCTGTTTCTACATAAACTGAACATTGTATCAGTCATAAGTGCAGGACTAGTTTATTTGAATGCATTAGTTTTCCCTAGTGTACCTTATGAACTGGCAAGGGAGTGTAGTTTCCCACTTTTAGGAGGAAAACTATCATCTTGTTATGAATTGTAAAGTCCTTTTTTCTTGTATTTGCTTTCAGGTGCGGGATACCATTCTGAATCTAAAGCCAAGGAGTACAAGCATGTGTGCAAAAGAGCCTGCCAGCGGGTAAGTTTAATTTATGAGCATTATCAGAGCAAACTGTGTGTGAACATGTGTGTGTGAGTGTGAACATGCAGCATGTTCTGTTTGTGCACAGCATCAAATGGAATTATACATGTTTTCTGAAAGCATACAAAGAACCCTCATTTCTCTTATAGGAAAGCTCGCTTAGTAGCAAAATGTCTTGCAAACTTGCATGTTCTTTGGATTCTTCTTCAGTTTGGAAACTTATATTAAGAATTATTAAGATATTGGGACTAATGTTCAGGTAGAATGGGGTACCATCTGGCAACAGCTGTGATTGAATATATTTCCAGTGGGATTCCAATCTGTGTTTTGGCTGTGCTACTCAATCACTTTAATTTTCCTGTTTTGATGTCCTTCCAGTTTTCACTTGGCCGTATTAATATCATTTGCTCACGCAGAGGAAGTCTTTGTTCTTTGGCAATCTAAAGAAGTAATTTTTTTTATTTTTCCGAGAACTTATCAGTCATTGCTCCTTGCATCCTCACAACGGTGCTGCCATTGGTATTGCTTCAAAATAAGAATGGTGTTAGATGGGAATTTAACTGTGTCTGAGTACTTTGGACAAACAGTTTCAGAATTGCTTGCACGCTATTAATTAAAGTATTTCTTCGTTACAACTGTTTAGCATGCAGTGTCCCTTTTCTCACGCACACAAAAAAGCAACACGCCATATTATATGACTGATGTTGCAGCCGATTTTGCAATGTGAATCAACTAATGAAAAACTACCAAGAAGCCGAAACATCATAAGAAGTCTTTTAAGCACATGTGTATGTTTTATCAAAGTTATGTCTCTCTAATTGAAGAAGCACAACTTTCAATCCAGACCTCTGGATGCTTTATTGCTCTATCTTGCATTTTGAGCTCTTCGGTGGGGGTTAAATCCATATTACGACTGACAAGGACTTCATGTTTTCAGCTACATTCTTTTGTGCCTGCATTTGTCAGCAGTACATTTATATTTCCTAGGTGATTAAATTTGACTTTGTAATGGTAAGGAATCAAAATTCAGTACAGTGGAGAAAGTTAAAACAATTAATTTGACTGTATGCCATGTCATAAATTATCTGTTGCACTTTCAACTAGGAGTCTCTGTCTTTTCCAGGCTGTGGACCAACTCAAAGCTGGGGCGCTTGCAGTGGAAGCAGTGGCTGCAGCGCTGGTTGAACTGGAGGTGGGTTGATTATAGTCCAGTTAGCTTTTATTAACACAACAGTTAGTCATCTACAGCATACAAAACAATTATTTTAAAACCCAGACGGGACTTAAAAAACAACAACAACAACATCCAAAAAAACTTTTAGTGGGGTTAAGAAATATAATTCAGCATTGTGTTTATTGGAAACAGCTTTAGTGTGCTCCAGCTTGTGATGCATGTGCGCACATCCTGTTGGATAAGAGGTGGTTTTCCTCAGGCCAGGGTTGGAATAAAGTAACTGAGATGAACTCTGTGTAGGCTCAACAACATACAGAGGAAAGCATAGAGCAAGCATGTTGCATGTTTTTGTGTTAGATTTACTGAATACATACTTAAAACTCACAGAAGGTTATTCTCACTTGCTCCAGTCCACAATTATATCAGCAAATCCCCTAGAAATATGTCTACTAAGGACTTAACCTTACATGAAAGCTCCACATTAGAGGATCATTATCCCATACAGACAAACCTAAAAAAGGATGTAGGCAAATTGACAACAACGTATGTTCTCTAGTGTGTGATTCCTATTGTGTTACAGAGAGAATAGCTCCACAGCAGAAATGTTTGCAATTATCTTTCTTGGATTTTCATCCTGTATTAGATCTTTGTTTGGTCATCGTAGTGGGTTCCCCTTAGTAGAATAGTTTTAAAGTACCATTTAACAAAAACCCGCACTCACAACAGGGGAAAAAAGAGGGAGCATATTGTTTGTGGACCATCTCACAAATTGCAGTTGCATTACTTAAGACCATTTGAGTGACTGGCCATTTTTGTTGTGGTTAAACTACAACAAAAATGGCTTTCCTTCACCATATTAGCACTGACAGTATGGTTTATAACAAATGTTGTTTTATCCTTGACTCTGCACGTTTTAATCGTTCTCAGGACTCTCCTTTCACGAACGCTGGTATGGGCTCCAACCTTAATTTGTCAGGAGAAATTGAGTGTGATGCAAGTATCATGGATGGAAAGTCACTGCATTTTGGCGCCGTGGGAGCTATTAGTGGTGAGTTACTACACGCGTGCGGATACTACTGGAATACTGTTATGTTGCTGCAGCACAGAAGTTCAGTCACCCGGACTTATGGCATCGAGTCGAGCCTTTATATGTCATACGTTTTACTGGTTTACTTTCTACTATCTCAGAGTAAAAAGGCCTTCCACTTCTTTTTTCTTTACCTGGAGGACACGCATGAAATCTTGTTAATATGTAGAGATCAGTGCACTCGTGGAGTGTTTTCCTTGAAGGTTTCAACAGCTGTTTTGTTTTGTTTTTTCTCATGAACTCATGATTAATTCCAAACAACAGCCAAGGGGTGAAAGCTGGCATTTTAACATTTAGTCCAAATCCCAACAGATTGTTTTTATTAAATCTGCATGACGATGTTAACCATATAATTTGTACATACTGAATGTACAGCTTGTATGGCTTAGATACAACATGTGTACCGGCCCATCTCAAACGCAGAAAGATGTTTTTAAATAGGCTCCAAGCAACTTTGCACTAATATCTGTGTCTGTTTAACAGTGGCAAACAAAATGGCATTGAAATGTTCCACATGGTGTATTAAACTCATTGAAGACACTGTCAGTTCATTGGGTACACTGGAGAAAACAAATGCATTCTAACAGCGCTGCACTAAATGTTAGCTTCAGGAACATTATGATATTAAGCCTTTGTTTAAAATAACTGAGAGATCTGTTGATTCAGCTGTGTTTTCATTTTGGAGCCTGTTGAATTGTGTTGTGTTGTAATGACATGTGTTTCTATTATATTGACAACTCAGTTTTAGACAATGGACTAAGGTAAATAACAGAAATACTTTTGTGTATTATTCAATAAATCAATACAGATCAGTGGCACCACAGAAACAAAGATACAACTTAATTACCACCTTTCTTACTCTGTTGCAACATAAACTGAACATTACAACAGTCATGAAGGAGGATTTAGAGCAGGATATGTGTTACTGTTGTGTTCATTTTCACCAGTGTACCTAATGTTTTGGCAAATGAGTGTATGTTTTATATTTCTATAAGCTTTTTATAATTAAGTAAGTAATATTTTTTATAAGCTGTTAATTTGATAGCTCCTCTTTTTCTCCTATTTAAAATTAAAAAATTCAGTTATTGCTTTGGCTAAATGACTTCAGCATCTTGATTAATTTTCCTGTGATTACTCTGACTTTTCCTTCAGGTATTAAGAACCCGGTCTTGGTTGCGAACCGTCTACTGAGTGAAGCACAGAAAGGGAAGCTCTCCGCTGGCAGAATACCACCCTGGTGATTATTATGGATAAAAATCAATGTTACTATATCCTTGTGTTAATTTTCTTTCTTTTGTCAGCTTTTTAGTGGGGCGGGGAGCGCATGACTGGGCAGTCAGCCACGGGATACCACCGTGCCCCTCAGAGAAAATGGCCACCAGTGAGTATCTTTGCACCGATTCACAACGTACACTATTCTAAGAAATGAACTTGCTGTAGCTGCAGAAGTGAGCCAAAAATACATTTGGAAGACGTGAATTAATGTCCTGCGTGTGGATGCGGTCGAACAAGAATATTTTGTCACACCCAGAGTTCAGTTTATCTGCATACAAGAGGAACAAGCGAAAAATGGAGCTGGCAGAGAAAATGGACACAGGACATAATCAGACAAAGAAAAGAAGACAATCAAGTGAAAATGTGAGTAATATGAATAATAACTTAAATGCCACCTGGCTGCATAACCAGTCAAAATGAATCACACCCTGCCCATTTAGAGGTATTATTCCTCTTAAGCTGTTCACACCACGAGAACTAGGAACTAATTTTGGAAACAGCTTTGAATCTCCTCCTTGATTGCTGTTGCAGTTGTGCAGCTTTATGTGACATCCTGGTTGTTGCATAGTCTTTTACATTACTGCCACCTACTGGACTGGAGTGGAGCAGGTTGTTTACTCAGATGCAGAAATGACATGTCAAAGCAGCTTTTGCTCAAATTTTTCTAGTCTTCAGACGGCAGTGGAAACGCAGACAACCAGTGGTCTGAAGAAGACTTTTAGTTGCTTAAAAAAAGTTCTTTGGACTCTTTGGAGTTCCTGAAACTTGGGGTGGAAACCCAACTTTTGTACATTCTTTGTGCTTTGCAAAATGCTCTGTGCACGTAGAGGTGTATGGGCCAAATTTAACCTGTCTTTATGATGAAATCAGACAGTTTCCATACTTGGGCATACGTCAAAACTTTAGACTCACTACCAACAAAGGTAAGAGGGGACATCGGTGCTAGTCGGACAGTCGGGGCATGTGGATTATACTCAGCAGAAAATATGAGCTTCTCAAATTTGTGTGGTCCAAATTTGGTTATCATGCTTGCAGCTCGCTTGCAGAGCCTACCTCGTATGGTGTCAAACTAAATTAGAAAGCCAGGAAACCCCTGGTGAAATTTGGTGTTTTGTTTTGGGTTTTTTTACAAGAAAAAACCTTGTAAGTGTCCACAACTAAGATGTCAAAGCATATCCTTTCTAAGATCTCATGTCCTCGCAGGGTTATCAAATGAAATGGCATTACCGGGTGGTAACGTCGGTTCCAAGAAAGGATTAAGAGTGTTGACAAGAGTTAGTGCAGAGTTTCAAGGCTCTGAGCTGCACAGCTGGAGAGAGGCCTCGTGATGGGCTGAGCTGCGAGCAGGCTCGTTTTGCTCTCTAGCAGTGGAAGCAGCGCAGGAGTGGGTGGGAAAGTTTATCTTGGTTCAGAAGTGAATTGCGTTAAATGGAGTAAAACGTGTAAATGGCCACAGCCTGATACGCTTCATTGAAGAGGTTTTTGAATAAAGAAAAATAAAAAATAAAAAAAATCATGGTTTATTTAGTTCAGTTACATCAATCCTCAATATAAATGATACATGCCTAGAAGAAAGACTAACAGCTAAGATGGACCGTTTGTTGATTCAAATGATGTATGATTCATTGATTGATTTTTCTGCCCAATTACTAGTTTCCTTAATGAGAAAGACTGAGTTGTTCTTGCGTGTTTACTCAAAACTGCTTGACCTATTTAAGATTAATATGCCACCACAAAGACTTGGACATAACGGATAGTCTCACAGTGACCATGACTCATGATCACAATGCTAGGATTTTACCTTATCTTTATTTTTTTCCCCTCTGCCCTGTCAGTTTATAAGAAATAACCTCGCTTTGTATCAGGAATGACTGTTAGAGACTGGGTTCAACAAAAAAAAAATGTTATTGCAGCCTGTTTCTAATTTTCATACACAGTGTTCTTTTTATACGCCTGTCTTTTTGCCAAGCAATAAAACCTTTCCATTCTTTTTTTTTTCTTTTTTTTTCCAGTGCAGTATAGGCACCTGTCTTACGATGGGGTGTAGAGGGTTATTTAGGGAAATCTATGCCCTCGAGATTTTTTACAGTGATTATTTACAGATTATTTTTCATTTAAAGACACTGGTAACGTATGACAGGACGTGTTTGTAGCATTTTAAACTAGTTGGCTCTGGTTCTTTTTGGGCTCAGAACATCAGACAGGGCTGATTTAAGAGAGCATTGACAGATGAGAAAGGATCTCACATTTTTTATTTATTTATTTTAATTTTTTAACTTTTCACTTTTTAGTCCAGGATTTAATCAAGATCTTCAGTTTCAGGTATAAGCAGAGTT
Organism: Chelon labrosus; assembly: GCF_963514085.1. Taxonomy (NCBI): domain Eukaryota; kingdom Metazoa; phylum Chordata; class Actinopteri; order Mugiliformes; family Mugilidae; genus Chelon; species Chelon labrosus. The sequence goes on from NC_140348.1 coordinate 19,841,942, forward strand.
TTGATCATGTATCATAATGCCAGTTCGCACATTTACACTGGACTGCAATCAGGGAAGGAAACAGCTGACTGAAATTACAGCGACTCATTTTTTAGGAAATATGAAGGGAAAATTTGGGTGATTCATAAATGTATACAACATCTCAGGTTCAGAGTGTTTGGTTTTGTCCTCTTCTACTAGTCATTTAAAATGTCCATTTATATGTTTGTTTTTCTTTGTCCAGTACATGTGACTCTTTATTCTTTACTGTGGTTTAGGAAAATGGCTCAGGGTGCCTCGACACGGTCGGAGCTGTTGTGGTGGACCTGGAAGGGAACGTAGCTGCAGCTGTGTCCAGCGGAGGCCTGGCTATGAAACACCCCGGCAGGGTTGGCCAGGTAGTGAGGCTCTATTCTCTGTCTTTTTTCTCTGTCAACTCATTTAAGTGATCAGTTTTTATGTCACTCCATTACAAATTGAAAAGGCCTACTACTATAAATGTGTTCTTGTTATATAGATGTTTTAAAGTACCGTAATAAAACATGTATGTGTATTTCAGTTTAAGTAAGTTCATGTCATAGAAATTTCTGAGGTTTTATCCTTTTTGAAACGTCTCCTACAAAAAGACAACATCAATATAAATAGATGTAAAATTTGTTTCTGGAAAAGGCAAAGTACACCCTTTGCCACAAAATCTCATTTTGCCCCCCTCTTGTAGGTTAATTGTCCACCAGCTTTCTAAAACTGACAACTCTTCCATACAAACTTCCTACATCTACACAATATTCCAGAGGGTTTCCAGTCTGGCCTTTAATTCGTCCACTTCACAACCCTCTGTCTTGTATTGTGGTGGATTTCCTTGTGTGTTTAGGATCATTACCCTGCTGAAAGGTCCATTTCTGGCTCAACTTCAACTTTCAGTCTCACATTGTCGTCAAGCACTCTTTGATATGGCGCAGAATTCATATGTGAATCAATGACTGAAAGCTGCCCTGCAGTCCCTGAGGCAGTGAAGCAGCCTCAAACCATTACATTCCCCCTGCATCGCTTAACAGCTGATACGAGGCTCTTCCCTTGAAAATCAGTCTTTGATCTGCGTCGACTGTAACTGCGTCCAAACAGCTCTATCTTTGATTTGTCTGACCAGAGCACATTGTTCCAAAAGGCCTGGTCTTTGCCTGTCTTTCCAGTGGTTAACTGAAGTTTTTCTCTGATGTTTTTTTTTTTTTTTTTTGGACAGCAAAAGATTTTTCCTGGCACACAGCCCGTGCAGGTTTAGTCAGTCTCTTTTCTGACGGTTGATGCATGTACCGTGACCCCAGCAGTTACCAAGACTTACCTGCAGATCCTGTGATAAAGATCAGATCAGACTTCATTTTGCATCAAATGATTTTTTGTAGATTTTTTTTGCGACCTTTGCCAGACTCATAGACATCCAACATTTATGAATTCATGAAAGAGCTCTTTATATCTTGACATTATCACACCTCACACTTCAATAGCAGACAGAACAGCTGACCCCAGTTGTCAGAGGTTTACATAAGACAGGCTGTAACTCTCACTCCTTAAAGAGGTTCTGCTTTATCACAAATCTGATTTCAGTTAAATTCAAATAGTGTGTTATTATTAGGAGTTGGTGGAGACCCAAACAGAGCTAAAAATTCATCGTATCATTGGACGTATTATTATTTGTCCACCCACTTTTGCAGCTGGGGGAATCTGCATATACTAAAACTGGCAAGCTCATACTGGCACCAGGAGCCTTCATCAGCCAATACAAATACAGTTAACATCTTCACAGCTTGAGATTAAATGTGCTGTCTGTGGAGTCGAGGGGAAAAAGTCAGGCCAGGATTCAGTGTGGAACGACACATGAGATTTTTCTGAAATGTTTTTTTGAGTCAAGTGGCCGGAAACGGCGCCAATGAGAGAACGTGTCCGCTTGATGTGTAAAGAAGAAATTTCTTGCGATGCAATTAAATACAGAGATAACGTGCCAGGGCTATGTGTTTTGGATTTTTAATGCCCTCTGATCAATGCACCCCTAAAATATTTAAAGCAACAAATTAGAGTTTTCAGCAAGCATCTGTTACCCATGAGGCTCGCCAGCTGTCTGTTCCCCTTTCCTTGCTGTATTTTTCCAGCATTGCTGCTGTTTGATTTAATCAGTGGAGCCACCCTTTCTTCTTTACTGGGATGCTCTACCTACTACAGATGGATTTACTCAGGAGCTGTGCAGCATTGTTTTGTCCAAGCAAATTCCAGTAAAACAAGTCAAATTCTTTCATATTGCATCTTCTACAGGAAGTCATTACTTTCCATTAAAATATATATTCATTAACCTAAAAGATTGATTGCATCTGTAGGATTTACAATCTTAAACTAATTATCACTTCTTAAGAAAACCTGAAGTGTAGTTTTTTTTTATGATGTCTTTTTCTTCTGTTTTCTCAGGCGTCTCATTACGGATGTGGCTGCTGGGCTGAAAACGCCTGTAATATGAACTCTTATTCTACAGCAGTGAGTACCTCAGGTATACCAGCACATTCTCTTCAGCCTACTCTACAGAATATGTGTGTTTCCACGCATAGTTTCCTCACACAGTTACAATTTCCTCTAGCCTGCCTTTTTGTTTTGGGGACCATATGAATCAGCTCCAATGAGTCAGGCTCCCAAAAACCACGATAATACTTTCCGATGACCTCCAACCGTTCCCGCCGAGTGATTCTCATCAGTCACTTCCTCGGCTGGTTGAGTCATCATACTCTACACTTTGTTGGTCAGCTGCATGCCAGGTGCATAGCTCTGTGGATTGGCAATGACATTTGACAGAGGTCACCTGGTGTAGATGTGACGGAAGGAGAACCGCTGGGAGTGCAGTACAAAAATGGAGCGGTAACTAATGTATCCCTGTGTTATCTAAAGAGATAAAATGCCTGTTTTTTGTAATATACCGATACAGCGACAATTCAAAATGCCGCTCATCCAATCATCAAGCAGCAAACTATCAAAGCTGCTGCAGTCTATAAAGGCAGGCTGACGACACGATTAAAAAAACTACTGTGAATGCGCTGTCAACGCTCCCCCGGTCACAAAGGCCGGCTGAGGACGCCGTCTTTGAAAGCGCACTGTCGTGAAAGGGTAACTGACAACTTTTAGCCACAATACTGAGTGCTGTTCATCCCACCGGACTCAACGCTACATTCTGCATTGGGTTCCCAGCAGTGCGCCCGCCAAGTGTGAAGTAGATCAGAAGAATGATTGTCGAGGAAGAACAGACACACACCCAAGTCCAGAGATTCCTTTATTTATTTATTTATCCCTTCTTTAGGGAGATGAAAGTCAAATATTCCACAAGACGAAAGGTGGTGACATACATTTGGCACAGCACTAGTTTGGATGTTTTACATTTATAGAGAAGCAGTTTTACATTGTCAGTATAATGTAACCCTAAGCATAAGCCCTGGCTGTATAGGCCTTAGACAAAGACATCATTCCCTTTTGGGACCAATCTGCCATTTTGAAAAGTTGCACTCTTCTTGAACATATTCACTATACACTACTGCGCTTTAGTGTTTCCAAAAATAAGACTATGTGCCTGTTTTAGCCCTAAAGCAACATTTCTGGTTGCAGGCCGTCTGGCTTTGAATGTGAGGTAGCGAGGCTGTATTAGCCCACTTCTTTAAGATGTGTAGACGTCTGCGACATAGCTTCTGGGGGAACATTAAAAATCTTTTGATGTGGATCTGTAGCCTAATGCATCTCAGTGCAGATGAGCTGATTTAACCAGACAAGCTGAAGCTAAATTTATATGTATTTGGAACGCTAACGTAGCCAGCGTTTTGTACGTTTTTACACTGTGATAATGCTTACTTGAATACATAAGGTGCTTGTACTCATCATACTGTAGCCGTAGTTCTGCAGCTTGAAGGTGATCAGGCTTAAAAACCATCTCACCCGACGTAGTTTGTATTTGTTGCATTAACCGAGCAGTGGGAGGTCTAGTGTTCATCAGTTATCGCAGTCGATCAAGTGGAGATGTTTGCTTTGTATGTATCTTTTCACCTCGCCCTGTCTTCCTATATTGCGGCTTTGCCTTTGATGTTGCTTAAAAAAAATAAATAAATAAAAAATGCAGCGTGCCTTATGGGTTTGGAGAGCATTATGTGTGTTCCAGTACAGCACCTGCTTTTAATTTCCTAACATGAAAGGCGTTTCATCAAAAGAAGCAGAAAAACAATCATTTTCATTCTGACACAAGGAGTACTATATGATCCTCACCCTATATGTCCCTCTCCCTTCCCACACTGCTCATCCACCCCCCTCTCCCACTCCCTGCCATTCTTATGAGTCCCGTAATGTGCGGCTCGTGTGGGTCTTTGTTTTACCGCTCCATCCGGGCCTTCGCTTTGCTGTGGCCGGCGAGAGAACAACTCACAAACTTCACTGTTTACGCTCGCTGCTTTTAATTGTCACATCCCGTGCCTACGTTTGTCGGCTCGTTCCTTTTTACACTTTTGTTCATGGTGAGTTGTCGCACTTCCACTTCATCTGTGTTTGTGCTGCCATCATCGTATGCGGTTCCTCTCAGACAGAGGGGGTGTTATGGTAAACACAGAACATGGCCAGTCCAACTATCTGCTTTCTTTAAAAAGGAAAAAGAAATTGCTCCGGGCGTTTGGTCTCCACAGTTACTGACCTGCATTCAGCTCTGTTGTAGTTACCTGATTTATTTTATGGGGCCTTCGTTTGTGTGTTTACAGAAACAACGAGGCTGCAGTCTTCTGTCTTTATTGGTTTTCACGGCAGCTTTTGCCAGATGTGTTTTCTTTTCACTCTTATATTTCTTGTCTTTTTGTGCAAGCAGACTTTACGCTGGTGAAAGATTATACTGAGAAAGATTCTTTTCCTTAGAAACAAGATATTGCACGTGCTGCCCGTGCTTTTTATAGTTTCCTAAATGCTTTGTTTATCTCTCTGGGCTACTTGCAACATGCAGCATAGCTGAAGATCATCAGACAGATTCAGGTGCTGAACGGCGTCCGCTCCTTAGACCAATTTTCTGGTTTCAGCTGAAAATGTTCACACATGTTTAAACACAAAACTTCTAAAGTTTTATTCGTGCACTACAAGAAAATTTGACATTGTTAGTTTTACATTTGGCACACAGTCACTCCCTCCATTGTTAGGCAGCGGTCTAATAAAAATCCTCTCCTCTCGTATACACTCCGCATATAAATAAATATGACTTTTGGATTGGCCACTTGAGCATAAAAATCGAAATCTAAAAATACAAATTACGGTAACATGTAAAAAAAAATCATGCATAAATGTCTCACGGTGATACACGTTGCAAGTATGCATGCGCACCCTGCTGTCATGCAGCGAGCCAGCAACAGCACGGAGTTTACAGACGTGGAATTAATACTGGGTGGTTGCTCTGTTCCCACACCAGCTGGGATCGGGGGGGAAAAGTGAAACACAAACCCTTCCTTCAGCAATTACTGTCAGTGTGCCCTTGAGCAAGGCAGCTGTACTTGGCAACCCCCAGGAGCTGTCAGTGTTACCTGAAATAATAAAGCTTAATTACACTCATAAGAACGTGCCGAGATCGCTGCAGTAGCACTAAATTTTTTTTGTATGAGCTGAACCACCAAATCCTTTAATTTCACAGTATTTTCCATTACGTAACCTCAAAACCAAGCGTGTTGAAAGACGGATCTCTTTATCTAAGCGTAGTATTAAAAATGGAAATCAGGAAGTGCTCATACATACTGACCTCTTTAACGTAAACATGGGAAGCATGAAGATGTGACTAGTGCCATACACAGGTAATGTTTTAAGGCTTTAAAGCTCTAATGATTTTTTTATGTGTCTTGAATTCTGGGTCAAAGTGTTTTGGACTACATGTGCTGTAAATCTCTAAAAGGTACTTGTTTTTTTTGTGTGTGTCCTGTGCCAGGCTGTGGAGAGCATCTGATTCGCACCATGCTGGCACGGGAATGCTCTGCTGCCATGCAGTCCGAAGATGCCCACCAAGCACTGCTGGAGGCTATGCAAAACAAGTTCATCAGTGAGTCACCCGCACGCAGCCCCATTACCGCCGCTTTTCCGTACGCGCACATTTGTCAGCCAAGAGCGCTTTTTTGCGAGAAACACATTGAGAGAATTAAACAAACAGATGTTGCATAACAGAAGGGACGAGCGAACAACTGGGGGGAAAAAAATAGGAAATAATAGAATCATAAGAGACTGCTTTTTGATTTACGGTTCCTTTTCAGTGTTTAAACTGGGCCTTCAGATCTTCCACACATCATAGCTAACAGCCACAGATAATTTTGGAAGACATAATTGTTTTGTTGAAAGTTTATGTGAAGATGTATTTTTCTGCCGTATTCTCAGAAGTGGTCAGTTTTAGAAAGTCTTGTTAAAGCGTGTTTGCTGCGTCTGTGAATGACCAGAGCAGGGGAGGAAAGGACATGTGGAAACATGTGGTGGTTTCTGCCTTGTTCTGGCCTCCTTCTGAAGTCCGTCCCAGCTTGGGTTTGTCATGGGTATCTGTAACACAGAGGACGAGCTGAATGGAGTCAGTTTGAAGTTAATTCCTCTATTTCTTTCCTTTAAGTTTAAAAAGCTCCATGAGTCCTATCTTGGCAGAATCAGTGATGCCAATGTCTGTGAGAGACCCCCACTTCCAACTGATGTCTTCAGCGTTTAAGATTTAATGTCAGTTTTCTTTCTTTTCTGTTTCGCGTTTTGCGTACAGTAACTCTCCTTGTTTAGATACTACTTCCAAACACAAATACCAAGATACCACACAGTTTAAATCACCTCCATATATTGTTACAAGCTAAATAATGGTGAAATTTTAAATGATCTCACTTTAACATAATGCAAATATGTTAAGAGGTGTTATTAGAAAAAAATTAATACAAAAACCTTTATAATTCTCATTTTATTGAAGTAGAAATGCACATTTACACACATCAGTTTCACATCTCAGACAATATGATGAGGGTAAAAGGGTCCAAATATACATTTTTCAATAATGAAACGAAATAATAAAATTAATAAAAAGTCTCATATCCAGTGTCTATCCAATTTCTATTGAAGTTATCGGTTTCCAATGTCATGTAGGAGCTGACGTTTTACTTTAACCCAGTCTACTTTAGGTACATCTCTCTGTTAATGGCTTTTTTTATTTTACGTGCAGTTGAAATTAAACAAGTATTTGTCTCCAGAGCCCAGGATCAAATCTGAGTCTTTTTAAAGTTAAGAACAAACACCAGACTTTTGTGTGAATGTCGTCCAAGCTACACACACACGCAAAAAAACAACATTTTATAGAGTGAAACGAACATTACAACATGGAACCAAAAAATCTGTGCGAAACGCAACAAAAGAAAGGAACAATGGCATGCACACGCGAAACGATGTTTTCATCAAATGCACCGATTCGTCCTGTTTTCCCTCTGCTTGTTGAGACATTTCGAGACATGCTATAGCTGTTTATAGCTCTGTTCTTTTCCAAACCCTTTTTTCTTTTATTGCACCACGCTAATCACCCAATCCAAGTTTTCTTTCTTTCTGTGTACACAGCACCTCATTTCGCCTCTTCTGACATTTAGTCAGGGAGCAACAAAGGTCCTCATTCCACACGGTGTTTCTTTTATAAACGTTAGCTGAAACACATTTTTTGGGCATTATTAAGGTGGACATTTTTGGTTATTTAAATGTAATATTGGTGTTACAGTAGTGCACACAGTGTGGAGAATTAAAAAATACACTACCTGTCATTAACTTATTATGTTCTGTGTGAAATGTTGAAATGTGCCGTCAAAACAAAATAAATATTTCAGGTCGGTATAATTGCTTTCAGTTGTTGAACTTGGCCATAAAGGCAAATAACTTGAGTGGACAGATATTTTCTCATACACCATCTTAATTTGATTAAACAGGTTTTGTCTATTTCTTTTTTTTCATTATTATTATTGATGGAAGAGATTGATGGAACCGTGTTTATTTAGTTTTTTCTTTGTGTGTCCAGGCTCACCCTTCCTGACCAGTGAAGATCGTGTTTTGGGTGGAGTAATTGTCTTGCGGTGCTGCAGATGTGTGGAAGCGCAGCCATCTCAAAATATTCAGGGTATATTGGGTAAGACGTGCTTAATTTCTCGCCGTATAGCACTCAAACCACCACACCACAGACGACGGTTGCCAAATATTTGTCTGTAAATATGTATAAATCAATCGTTCGATAGGAGGAGGGGGAGAAGGAGGAGGACGCTCTCTGTGGCTTTCCTGGCAGGTGGTCTGTGTTTTAACTAGCACAATCAGGCTCTGGTTTCACACCCTTCATCTCTGATTCAAACACAGACCTCCCACTGTGGAATCAACCGCTAATCTTCAGACAAGTAGAGGCCTTCTGAATGCTGCCTCGTTTTGCTGATTATATCGATGGGTCTGGTTTCGCTACCTGGAGTTTGTATGAGGAGGATTCTTCTTTTTGCAAAGCTACCATTGCGGAATTTGACTCAGTCTGAATTTCCTCCAAATGTTGAGCCATGTAAATAACTACTGGGTTTGAGCATTGCCCTTTGCTCAACATATTATATATCAAGCTAACCAAAGACGTTTAGCTGTATGACTACTGTTTATGTAATGCATCATGTCAGCCTCAGCAGTAAAATGTTCTAAAGTGACCATGGACTCTCGAATTCAGCTAATGATCAGAACAAAAATGCCTCATATAAGCACCTCAGCTGGAACAGACTTGGCCCTATCGGAAGTCTTTTGCAATCTGATGAGGTGAGAGGACGTTGATAATGTGTTCAGTAAGAGTGTATTAGCCTGGAAGCTGGACCGACTTCCCAGCCTACAAATTGTTTGACAGACAGAAACGTGGCGGTAGTAAAACAATGAGCCGGACAAAGCCGAATTGATGTGGGCAGCGCCATTTGGTCTCCATATTGCTCATCTTCTTCTTTTGTCCCTCTGTTGCATTTTCTGCCAGATTAGATCCTCCAAGGCAGAACCACTTCACACAAGTCAAAAAAAATAATGTTTTGGAGCATGTAAATACGCATATCTTATCTGATCATCCGCACGAAATGAAAGCACTTTAAACAATTTAGTAGTTTAGTTAGAATTTCTGATGAGAATCCCTTTTGTCAGTATTGTCTAAGCTGTGCAGTTTAATGCTGTTTATGGACTGGAGCCCTTGCGCAGTGTGGACTGCCACAGATTGCTGCGGGCTGTTGATTCACAAGAATAAACAGCATGTCAACCACATCCTTTTGGTGCTGTAATTGAGTTTCCAATTCAGCTCTCAAGTTCTACCTTCCTCTGCAGTTTATGTCACAACAGCCTGTCATGTATTTTCACGATAATGTGCATGCTCAGAGTTTACTGCACCGAGTTACCTGCCAAATGCCCTGCTATGTATGTATGGCACATGGCTCGAATACTAATTTCTGTAATTTGTCCTATCCCCGAACCCTTGTTCTACCTGCTTTATCTTATTAAATCAATGCATTTGTGGTAATACGCTTCCTCCTGTTGTTGTTTCTTATTCACAGTGGAGTTCCTATGGAGTCACACCACAGAGAGCATGTGTGTTGGCTACATGTCTGCCCAAGACAGCAAAGCAAAGGTGAGCTTCCCGATTAGCCCGACTTTAAAAACGTAATGCAATGAGTTTCATTTACTTCTCATTTATTTCTGGTTTTTAAAAATGCACTGTGTAATACTTGTGCATCATAGACCAATGCCAGTAGCAGTTTTTGCAGTTTATGGACACTTCCTTTCAGTTTTATAGATTGTTAAAAGGTTTTGCGTTATACTTTCCAGGATGAATAATGTTAGTTAGACAAACATTTCTATCTAGACCAGTATAAAAGTTGTGACGAGTGCGTGAATAAAAACATTTCAGAAACTTTTTAAAACATATTTTATTTAATTTGATTAAGCAATAGAACTTAATTCTCTATTCTTTTGGCTCTGAGTGGAGCCTTAGCTCCCACTGATTTGTTTTGCTAATGTGTCTCTGTCACTCCGAATGAAGAGAGGGCACTGTTGTTCAAGTTTGGTTCGGATTTCAAAGCGTTTGCCCTCCGTCCCCTGTCCCCGCCCCCTCGCCCGTCCTTTTTCTTTCCCTCTCATGGACTGACTCTCTCATCACCACCCCTCTCTCTGGCCACTACCTGTTCCTAAAGTAACATAAAGTTTACTGAAAGTCGTGCACCGCTGGGGATATCAGTATCAATCTGCATATTTTGTCAGATGTGCTCTGTGTATTGGGCTTTGTGCTGGAATGTGAGCATGCAGGCTCTCCTGTCACGCCTTTGCCAGTGTGAGAGGTGAGCAGCGAGCTGTGTACGTTCAGTCGCCAAACATGCAGTAGCTCTCGTTTGAATGTTTTTGATTTGTTTGCATTGCTACATGTATGTGTAACTGGAGGTTTCGAGGGCATTAGCGGTGGGTAGTATTACATGCAACCGTGTCCCTGCTGCTGTTTAGCTTATTTATGAAAAACTTGGACATGCAGCGGCATTTCTGTGCTATTAATAAATATAAATTGCAGTTACAAGTAGGAGGGATTTGATTTAACATCCTGTGATTAGTGAAGTGGTAGATGTTATGGTATTATCTGAATAATAGAAGAGACTTTGGTTACCAAGACAACTACACAAGTGTGCTCTGAAATGAGTCAGAAAAAGACGAGAGTCAAAAATATCTACCGCGACAGTGGCTCAAACTGCTTCGTCCACAGACTTTGAAATAGCCCAGATAACTCTAGTACCTGTAAATCTCTTTTGCTGCATCAGTCACCAAGTCTTACTTTAATAAGACATGCATGCTAAATATTCTCTATAAAATGAACATGCTCAGGGGGTGCCAGTCCAGGAATATCATCTGTCAGTCGTGGTTTCTGGATCTCTTGGGGGAGGGTATCCACTTCCTCTTGAGGGGCCATTGGTGACACAGTGATATTGGAGAGCGCCGCCAAGAACACAGCTGCTCCACCAAACCTCACTCTCCTCTGTTGGAGACCGAGTAGCTAGTTGTGCGAGCGAAGCTATGGCGCTCTGACGTGCCTCTGCGTGCCTCGCCATCTGTATTCCACGGCAGCTGGCTGCTCCGTCCTTCGTGCCTCCACACTGGGTCCAAAGCAGGGTTTCACTTGTCGAACACCAGCTGGGCCCGGAGCCGCCGGACTCTGCTCACTGCCTATGCACGTCCAATGAGGGGATGCCATGGCGCACAGCATCTGTTTTCTCTCCCATATGGTGAAAAAGCCAGATATGGGAACTTTTAATGCAGCGAGGCTCCGGTCATGTCTGCTCTTGTGGTCTGTGTGCCATGAAGGTGCAGGAAGTGGCACCTGCGTTACCACGGCCTTTGTGCAGATTCAGCCTTCCTGAGAAAGGCAATCTTTGTCTTCTTGCCGTCTTGCACTGTAACACAGAGCAAGTAAATCCTGAGCAAGTTCTTCCCCGACTGTGTTGTCATAAATCCTTGCTAAAGGAAACTTAGGTTTCCAAACCTATAAGTCAGATTTAAGTATGTGCACGTTTACGGTGCAGTCATGTGCAGAGATTGTTAAGCATATAGGACCAGAGCCATCCACAGTCTCAGCTGCTATTCTACAGACATTCCTTCCATTCCTATTAGCTGGGCATTTCTAACCATCTTCCACTGCTTCTCTGTGATAAGAACATGAAAGGGCTGATACACAGTAGCAAGAGTATTTAGGACAGAGGTCACACTGGATTTCTGTTGGAGCAGCTCTACTTCTCTTTTGCAATATATACATATATATGTGTGTGTGTATAAATGTACGCATCTGTGAAGATATTGTAGCTCAGTACGAAATTTTGGATTTCAAGTCTGACTCTTTGCTGCCGTTTTCCTTGCTTTTCAATCAGATGTTGTTCCTGCAGAAAGTTGAGTCTGCATCCTAATCCTTTTGACATTAGACTGTAAAATAGCAGCAGCGCTTGAAAGGGAGAGCATCTGGTTTTATTCAAACCTTCACCTGTGTTTGCTCTGGATAGACATCAGAACATCAAGCTATGTTTTACAGAACCGCACAGAGACGCATGGACGAGCCAGTGGCGGCACTTCTGAAACAGCTCGACTATTGTTTTATGATTGCCCTGATTGGACAGATGAAAGAGACGTGTAGGATCCGCAGCGCCGCCACCATGGCTCCCTTTCCTCCTCCTGGACATCATTACCACTATAAAGAATTTTCAGCCCAAATTGTGTCAGACCAGAGAAAATCAAATGGCATGCAATGCTGGCCTCCTGGTTATTGTCTGTTTTATATATTACGCGACAAATGTCTTTTATTACGGTGCATGTCGTTTTTATTATCCATCTTGCCAGGAGAATAAATAGCATATGATTGTTTTTTTTATTTTTGTTTTAAAAGAAAAGAATGTGAAAACCACAACACAAAAACAACGGCAGAGTCATGCAGCTAAATTTATCCTTCGGTCTGCACTGTGGTGCTAATGTGTGGCTCCTCTAGCTCCTAAACACATTCATATCACCGAAGAATGTTGTTTTTCTCCGACAGATACAATGGAAGTGTGTTTTTCATGTTATATTTTGACTCAGCCGTGGCCCTGTCATGTGGTCACTTCAGTCACCGGGTAAACGAGCTGACAACGTGCTTACTGTCGGTTTGCGTGTCTTCATTTCAATCTGACGCGGCAATCACATAATTGTACATTTCTTTGCTCTTCTTTCAACCGCGCTGACTGTATAATTAGTTTATGCTGCTTCTCTAACCAGGGATTCCACAACAAAGACTCATTTGGAAACTGTTGCTTTTCACAGCAGACATTTGGACTTGTCATAGGAGGAAAAGCACAGGTGCATGATAATGATAGCTGCGTTATAGTCGGGCAGCACGCTGCTTAACTGTCACAGGTTACTGTTACACTTAATGCAACTGAGACATCATTAATACACTTGTGCTGCCACTACTGTGACAAAATGTGTGTCGTGCAAAAGGTTTGTTATCTGCGGTAACAATCGGGCTGAACTATATACTTGGAGACATTTTTTTTTTTTAAAGGTGTGGCGTTTACATGCGTCAACGTGTTCAATCAAAACTGCTTAGACATGCACAAAAGGTACGAATACGTTGTACATTCTTCCTGTCTTATGTCTTTGCCATGTGTTCATGTTGTTTCTTATTTCCTCGCCGAACTGACGAATGCAGCCAGAAAGTAGTCAGGTTAAATTGTGTGGACCTCAGTGTCGTGGCTCCGGTTGAGACAAGTTATATAAAAGCTTCACCTGTTATCACAAATGTAGAAATTACCTACGGAGATCAAAATGCTCTTAGGAATAGCTATTTCTGATGGGTCTTCGGGCATTTTTACGTCTATAGCAATTGACTCATTTTTAGAGCCAGCCTCAAGTGGCCATTAGGGGGACTGCAGTTTTGGCCATTTTCTGCAAAAAGCAAGGTGGTATTTTAGATTTTATTTTTAAAATCTTCATAAAACGGGCAGTGTTTCCAATGGAAGTGTTAAAGATGATTTGTTAGCCATCATCCCCTATTGCAATAAATGAAAATGGTTGCTCTCAGTATTATTCTAATCCTATTGGGAGATATCCATCAAGCTTTCGGTCTATATCATTAGCATATCATTGCTAATAACACTGGTCAGATTCACCAAATGATGGAAACTTTAATCCTGAGCTGAATCCAAAAGCTGCTGCAGACTAATAAAGGAAAAAAAATCTGTGAAATAGAAAAGAGTTGTACTTGAATATAAAGCTATGCTGACAAGACACCAAGGCACCTTTCAACCTCGCTACTCTGAAACCTGGTCCTATGAACCACAACCACAGCATGTAAAAGACACACAATTCTCTTAGCACTGCGGTGCTGTAATAACTCACTTGTTTGGTTTAGTAAGTCTTTGAGTCTTCCTGCTTACTCACTCACGCTTGAAACTAAATTAGGGTTTTAAACATATGGCACGAGTTTGAATGTCTGAGTGAGAGATGGCATACGCTGGTGTCGTCGTCAGACACCATTTTCTCGTAAAATACATGAAGTCATGCAGCTAGCAGGTAATTGTGCCCAGTAGTGGATTTAAAAGAACATTCCCAAAGCTCTTCCCTCTGGCATGCTAACATCAAAAGGAAAACATTTAGCATGTCACCGTTAGTTGATTATGACTCGACTACGGACCTTCACTCAAAACAGTTTAAACAAGGCCTTTCTTTAACCCCATTCTCGTGAGATGAAGGGAAGAAGATGAACCCAGAAACGTGTACTGGAGGCATAATAGCCCCTGAGAGTGTTGCCATGTGTGTTTGGCCTTGTCTGGCTGTTGTCCTGTTGTAGTGACAGTTGCCCTCTGGGTGCTAGAGGCCACAGTTAAAGCCTACACACACACAAAAAAAAAGACCAGTAGACTCCAACTGCAACTGGAGGAGTGATGTCAAGCCAATTCAGTTGCCTGATAAATGAGTGGCTGTGTTCTTCCCCCAAGGCTGGGGTCAATGTTGCCCTCTGTGGAGTGGGAGAGGAAGGAGGATGACAGCCATTATTGGCACAGGCAGAGCTGGTCACCTTTGATCCCCCAGTGGAAGTATCACTCCCGTCTTCACAGCTGTGTTTGTCCCTTCCCTCCTCCTCCTCCTCTTACGGCTTTCTGTCACTGCACAAACAAAAAACACTACCAGTCTGTTCTCTCTCTTTCTTTTTTACTCTCTCTCTACAAATACTGACTTTTTGGACTTGGGTGGGTGCTTGCTGCTGATGCAGCATTTTGGCTAAACCGTGACCAGAGTGACTGAGAATCTACCTTTGTATGGATATCTTTACATGGATGTTTTTCTCATTGAGTGTGTCTTTTTTTTTGTTTGTTTGTTGCCTGCAGACACACATATCCAGATTACCACCTGGGACGGTTCCTGGACAGTCTTTGGCCATTGAGGGAGGGGTGTGTCGGCTGATGGGTGTAGTGGAGTGAACCGCATTCTTCCTCCGTCTGGGGCTTCTTCAGCAATACTCCAGTACAAAACCCCACACACACATACATGCGCACCTCCCTCACTTCCCCACAGCCTTTGCGATGCCAGAAGTAATAAGCTTTTTAACAGGTGTCCAGGACGTAGGGAGGAGTTTTAGCTTCTATTTAGTGCACTTACAGGACTTCCCTCTGCCACTGTCTGCCTCCAGCATGTACTCTATGCCAAGTGACCCCACCCCACCCCACCCCACCGCCACCCCAGGCTCTCTCCCTCCAGTGTCACCTGGTTTAGACTTGATGCACCATTGCCTTGATGCACAGTTTTGTCTCCGTTTCTCTTTTCCAACTAAAAGTGGCATCCTTCCTTTTGTATATAAGCTATCGTTTAGGGAAACAGGGTGGATGTTCTATGTTATTTTCTATTACTGAACAGATGCGACTATTTTCAAACTTTTAGGAGTTTCAGGACCTTGTTTTGTCCTTAAATTACCTTACGGTTTCAAAAAAGATGTCACAGTGCACCTTGTGGATTGCCTGCCACTCAAGGTTTTTGTCATAAATGAAGGATTTATAGCTGCGAGAGGCGGACAGCGACCAGTTCAGAACGACTTCCACGATATTATCCTCCGTATTGTACGACGTAGCATAACGTGCATCTTAGATCATGATGAGTTTTATAACCATTTCAGCAATAGGATGCTTTGCTTTTCGTTCTAAAATGTGAATACATAGCTACTGCATGTACAAAATCTACAGTAAGCCACTGTTTGTGTTTTGAGTGGATCAAGGAGCAGAGTGACGCTTATACATACATACATACATACATATAGTGCTGAGGTAGGGGCACTAGATCCTACCGCCAAACACGACTGTTAGAAATCATTTAAAAATCACAGTATATATTTGTATTTGTCACATCGTCAGATATGTGTATTTTCTTGCTGAGAAGGTCCAGGTAAAAAACTGATGTTTGCTTCAAGCCCATGAAATGGTGCTGCTGAACGTTGTACTTGAAAAAATAGCTATTGTAAGAAGAACTCCAGCCCCCGATGAAACAACAATAGAGCTTGTTTATTGTTTACTTGAAAATGCAACTAATATAATATGGTATAAGCTATGGAAATCATGCGTGCACCGCTCTCTACAGCGCTCACAAAGTTAATAAAATCAAATATATGTTGCTACATTTTTGCGTCCTGTCTTTAGTCATTTAACCTTCGCATATTCTTTTAGTTGTAGGTCTTCCAAAACAATAAAACAGAACAGACAGTCAACAAAACTGAATAAATCTGGTTTTATTCAATAGCCAAACAATATAAACTTAGAAAATGTATAGTCTGGGAATAAATTACATGCTGGAAAACATCAGGAATTGGTGAAGTCTGCCCATTTTGGATGATTTCTTTTCTCAAAAAGTTATTTTTCTTCTACCACGTGTTGATTTGTCTCGTCATGCATAAACATTTAAAAGCTGTGATTAAACACGGTAGTTATTTCTATCAGCTGTTTCAGGCTGGAGGGCAAGACTTTGTCCAGTTGGTAGCCCTGGATCGTGGCCATTGCAGTGTCTGGGAGGAATGTGTAATAGAGTTTTTCACTTAGATAAATATATTCGCCGTTTGAAGGGAGAAATGCCTCCCTGTCAGTGCACCGTGCCTTTGGTTGTGGCATAGGACCACATATTGATGATATCCAGCCACTCCTCTTCTGCCCGTCACAGCCGTTTGATATCACTAATGTGCAAAATGTATGTGACAGGTCAGGAGGAGTATCACAAGGTTGGGTAGGGAGGTGCTGTGCGTGTTAGTTTTTGTTCCACTGCCACCTGACCCTGGTTTGATCTCGAGGGTCCATCCAAAAGTAGACGTATGTTACCTCGCCCCTCACCCACGCTCACAGCATTCTCCATTAGGTTGATTGTGTGTTATTATAGAGCTCCCTCTTTTCATCAGAGCTAATCTGTGTCGCTGGGAGACCCTCTGCCCTACTCGGCAACAGAACCTTCCCCTTCAAACATCATCCCTCTCTGTCCTGGATCCCCTCGGCTTTGAAAAAGGATCCTGGGTCTTTAAAAAGTGGACGGGGTCCCGAGCCATTCAAGGTGTATCCAATGCCTTGCGCTCAGCAAGGCTCTTAAATGCAAAACAGACGGTGGAGCAAATAAAGATCAAAGGCAGCAGCCTTGCCTGTCTGGCCCGCTGTCCTCACATGCCAAGCGCTGCTGTCACAGTGAGTCACGGCCATGCAGCTTCCGTGCTCATGCTGACTCCCCTCCCTCACCACCTCAGGGCCACCAACCCCCTCGACACTGTTGCTGCCACTTTGTGCCAGCTTCTAACGTCAACACACACGCACACAGGCTGAAAACCAGGCAGCGTATAGGGCTCATTTTAGCAGACCAAGCTAAGGTTTCTTTTAGCATTATCATAGTGACTTAGCCTCTTGGTTACAATTCAGATCCACCATGTGCTTTATCTATTTGCTTTATTGCTTATAATATATTCAGTAATGCTGTGTACGGTACGTGTACACGGTGACCCTAAAAATATAAATCTGTGTAAATCTTTACATTTGACTTCAGCTTCTTCATAAATGTGTCTCAGTAAAGTTCAAGTATTTCTTTTATAAGAAGGTAGACGTGATTTTTGTACAATTCAACTTCAACGTATTTTTAAGCATGTGCTTGTGTGTTATGTTTGAATGATAATGTCCACCGCATGGAGATTTTATAGGTAAGTGGAGCTTCAGTCGTATGCTTTGTCATTGATCTGCCATAGATGGCTGCAGATCACTGCAGCATCTCAGCAATGTCCTGGCAGCAGGGGTTAAGTAAGACACTGTGGCCTCTCAGATGTTCCACATCTACTTGACCTGTTTGTTCAGCTGTACGCTCAGGCACGCTCAGCCCCCCCCCCCCCCCCCCGGTCACACTCTTTCCCCCCTCCCAAGCGTGGCTGTGCCAAAGATGTGAGCCTATGGCAGGCAGAACGGCCGTTTTGTCAGTAGGGCATTGTGGGTGAAGGTTCAGAGAGGGTGGAACGGAGAGTGGGTGGGTGCTAGATAAGCGAACTCCTGTTCCAGGTCAGCTCTTCCAGATTAGAAGACGAAAGAAAAACCTTTTAATTAGGTTTGCCGTGCAGTTAGGGCCCTGCGGTATTGTGGCCCAGACACTTCCTGCATTGTGCTACACCACCCATAAAGTAGCAGAGCGAGGGAGCGGGTGAAAGAAAGTGAAGGAGAGAGGCTAAAAATGGCTCTGCCACATCTGCACCACACCACAAAACAAAGACATGCCTGACAGCCACCGTGCAACCCCGGTCATTTACCTAACGCCCACAGCAATCTCCAGCGTGGACAACAAGCCACCTGAACTAGTTATGATGTTAACTGTTCTTAGTAAAATGAGCAGCAGAACACCTAGGACCTAAACTTTAACACATCCAAGTTTCCCAAGGTTTATTCTCTTGTTTTATCCCATTTATTTTCATATTCCCACAGTTAGCGCTTGTTTGGAGGTCTACTGACAAACCCCAGAAGCGGCCCTGTCAAACTCGGTCTAAAACCATTTAAGTACATTGGACATAATTTCCTTCTCATAACAAAAATAGAGGAAAAATACCAACAATCATATCTTGGTGACGCTTAATGAGCCCTTTCGGATCCTTGACAATATACCACTAATATGGTGCTTTGCATCCTTTGAAACATACCAGAGTAGAGTCCTGGAAATAGTAACACAAAAGCGAGGCCTCACTGACTCCCCGCAGTCAAAGTGTACTAGCTGTGCTACGGTTTGTCTGCCCTCTTATACATATTCACGCCACTTGCACTCTCAGACTTTCAATCTCGTACCCGTATTCCCACCAGCGTCTTGGCACAGGAATCTTTTCGTAGGGGAGGGGATCCAAAACGAGAGATGAAAAGTGAGGAGGGCGCACAAGTAATTGCCTGCTCCGGAGACACGTGGAGCCTGTCTGCAGAAGAGATACTGGGTTGGAGGTGGAGGGTGGGTGGGGGGAGCTATGAGAAGGTATGTTGTCAACGTGAGCTCGGCCCTAACGCTTCAAAATAAAGACGAACACCTCGCTTTGATGTCCACGGCCCGCTCTGCCGACGCTCTGCTAAGATAACGATCCATGCTGGTTACTGTAATCTTAGCTCTAAATCGTGCTTCAGGAGAGGGACGTGGACTTTAGAGCTCTGTGTCCGAGAGCACAAAGACAGAAGTGTAGCTACGATTTAAAAGAGTGTACCTGTGTGATTTACAGCGAGTGTTTGAGGGCGGGCTGTTGATAAAAGGCTGGAATAAATGGGTCGTGTGGAGGAATTTTGTATGAATAGTGAAACGACTAGGTGGCTCCAAGCAGCGCCTCAAGGGTGCCGAACGTGCCGGGGCCTGCTGCGTTTATAAAGACGAGCCCCTGCAGCCGCCCAGCTGTGCCATACACAGGGCTACAGGAATGAGGGCACCATGAATGGCTTTCTCTGTGTGACAATGACTGCGGCACTCAGCGGAGAGGGAATGGTCAGAGGTCCCTGCTACGGACATACAGCAGCACTGAGTGAGTGTGTGTGTGTGTGTGAGTGAGCGCGAGTGTACACTGAGAAATTACTCAGGAATGTGAGGATGCATGCCAAAGACAAAGAATTTGAGTCGCACTCAAGGGAACCTCGCTCTCCTCGCCCTCTGAAGAAATATCACTATCCCATCAAAAGGCAGGTCCAGCCACACTGGATGGAACTAATGGAAGTCTTGCGCACAGGCCGTTGGAGGAGTTTAACTGAGGAGATGCTTTTTCTCGTTTCCTGCTGATGGATTTCTCTCCGACAGCGGCGTGTGAGGAATCTAATAGCAGCTGGAGCAACGTTTTCCCGTGAATATCAAGAAATCTAACATCTAATACATTAAAAAAAAACATTTATTTATAGATTTATATCTCAAAAATCTTTCCATACATTTGAATTCACACATTCTTTTACGCTCTAACTTGAGACACGACACATTGGCGGCAAAGTATGAACTACAGAGGGGCCTCAAGTTAGCGCTCTGCCACGTGTGAATCCACAGTCATAGACGCCCAACTCAGACACAGCTACAACTTAATAAATACTTTACAAAAATAATGCAGGCTTTGTACAATGAAGATCTGCCTCGGAGACACGAGGGACACAGTTAAATTACACTTAACGAAAATGAATGCATGCTAAATAAACATACTCACTTATATGAAAACCTGGATATTGTGAATGACAAATGTCCCTCCCTGGCACATTCCCGAGGGATCTCATTATTCAAAGTCTTCTCAGACATAGAGAATCTATGGGGACACAATCTAAATGGACATTTTCTACAATAAAAATTTCCCTTTTTAAGAATATGAAGTCAGTTCTCCCTTTAGTGATCAAATCTGTTACAATTGGAAACAATTTCAGAGGCATATTTTATAAAATTATTTTAAAAAACAGCGTTTCTAGTCTGGTTTTGGTGAAGTCGAGAGTTCCTTTTGAGCAAATAAAGATTCTGACTCTGTTGGATTTTGATTCCTCTTTGTTTAAAAGAGCCGTGAGTCTTTCCTCAGAGCCTAAAAGTTCATCTATGACAAGAATTTAAAATGGTTTCAGCGCCATTTTTGCGGTTTAGCTGAATATTTAAGCAGTGTGTGTTTATTTCTTCCACTCTGCAACGGGCTAGAATTCCCTTGCCTCTTCAAACTGCTTGTAGTAGTCCTCATCCTGAGGGTTGTCCGGACACTTCTGCCCGTTGTTTGGCGGCCTGGCCTGGTTGTAGCGGCTCCAGTCTCCTTTGCAGATGATCCAGGGCAGGATGTCCACCTTGTAATGCAGGTCGGCGGAGAACTCCGTGCTGATGAGGTTGGGCGTTCCTGCCCCTTTGCCGCGAGTGATGAGCTTCATGTGGTCGTCGTAGCAGCAGTGCTGCGCGGCCAGCGTGGTGGATTCAAGGGTCAGCATCGAGCGGATGCAGTAACGGGCCGTGGGCTTGTAGATCTCCAGCTTCTCCTTTGGCCCGCTGGCGTCTTTCCAGCGGAAATCTCGGCGCGTGGGAGGATCGTGTATGTCTGCTGTGCTGTACGCCACCTCAGTTGGGTAAGAGCAAGGGCAGCTGGGAAGGTCGTTGGCCACCTTCACCATGTACTTCTTCAAGAAGTCGCTCTTGCAGTTCATCCATCGCTCACAGCTGTCTGTGTCTGGGAGAAATGAAGACACTATTAAACACTCCTTCACAGCACTCCACAACATTAGAAAAAGTAGCGTGGGAAGGTGTAATATTCAACGTGAAGGTGTGTCTTCACTGAGTTTATTAAAAACAGACATCCCAAGAGGGCGCAGGCAGCAGCAGCAGCACACTGTGCTCTTCCTGCCCTGCTGCACATTTCCATCTCTGCACAGTAATAGAGCGCAAGCATGAGGAATGCTAAGCGTGTGCAGGAGCACTGCTGCCAGATGGATGAACTGCCTTTGATAGTGTAAGAACATCTGAGTGAAGGATAGTCTGGAGTAAGACAAGAAAATCTTACCAACACCAAAGAGCTCTGTGGCATTGAACTCATCTGTTCCTGCTAACAGGCTCACTTCAGTAGCTGCTGTCTTGAAGGCATCTTCAATACCTTTAGAAAGATGGATGCACAGTGAAAGGTGGATCAAAAGATCAACGACTAATAAATCAACACATGGACTCACAAAATATCCGAACATAAAACAAGTTTGTACCTGGGCAGTTGGGCATATCACAAGTTCTGGACTCGGTGGCTGTGCAGGCATAACCACACGACCTCGTTCTCTTCTGGTTTCCGTTTCCACAAGTGACACTGCATGCTGACCAGTTACTCCAGTCGCCCTCTCCGTCCATATAATCTTGGATGAGAGAGAAAAGAAATAAAGAGAGATCCTCAGCGCTGATGCAGACCACATGCTGAACTTACTCGGGCCTGTTAGCACGCCTCACTAAGAATAAGTGGGGTTAGGACATGAAAAGGGAAGTGAAGGACTTCTCTTTGACACTCTGCTGTACATGTTCACACAAAATTGTTGAACCAACAAGGCAAAGGGTCCGGTTATTAAAGTAAGTGGAAAGAATTTTGCAAATCCCAACAAAGCTACGAGGGATCCGGGCGACGAAGCTCAGCTGCTATATCCGTGATTCACGGGTTTGAAAATTAGAAGTGAAACGGCAAGAAATCC
This sequence comes from Chelon labrosus, assembly GCF_963514085.1. NCBI lineage: Eukaryota > Metazoa > Chordata > Actinopteri > Mugiliformes > Mugilidae > Chelon > Chelon labrosus. Next base: position 19,864,126 of record NC_140348.1, read on the forward strand.
TCTTTAGCTCCAATTATCATTGAATACATCACCGTAATATGTATACATGGAAACAGTTACTCTACGACCACCTCTCTCCATCACTCTACCGCACGCATGCACACACATCTTGAAAGCAGCACTCCGTCAATGAGAAGAATTAATGTGGGCATTTTGGGATGGAAGTATTTCTGGCCGGGGTCCAAACCTTCCTATACGCCCCCCGCTGCCATCTGCCCCTCATTATGAGCGTTTTGTATGAAAGCAGGCCAGATAGCCATCTACCCCGAGCTAGTGGCAGCTGAGGCAAAACTCAGAATTTAGTAGAACTTGATAATAACCTGTGCTCGGACCGCAGATGAGACAACTGAATCAGTGGCCTGTGATGGATGACCCTCACTGCCTGTCCACAATTATGCTTATAAAGTTTAAAACCGAGACGGTAATGATGATAAAATATTTCCTTGTGCATCAGTGTGGTATGAAATAAAACACGGATGAGAGCTGACCACAGTGATAAGCCAGAAACATTAAACTATGGTTTTAGTAGTGGATAAAATGACATTTTCCGCAGCGCCACGCATTCCTCTTCGACCACGATGGTTTGGGCATGCTACAACACGGGTCGGACGCACGCTGTGTGACAGTGAGCGTAAATTCTTTCACGGCAGATTTATCTGCGGGGTTACTTTTGGAGAATGGTGTGGAAGCCCAACAGCGCTCCTGGCCCCATTCCTGTTACCGAACTTTGATGTAGCGAGGCGTTTAAACCGTGTCACGTAGCTAGCTCCACAACACAGAGGAATCCGTCTCATAAAAGAGTGTTAAAGGCTTCAATCAGGGACTCCCAAAGGCCTGCCTGGGATGACTGCACTTATTATGGTGACAGCTTAAATCAGCAAATCTGCAAATTACAGATTCCACATCAGACTATGGACATCTGTGGAAATGCTGGAGACCGACGCTCAAATGAGTGCCTGTGGACCCAGCTAAATATTCTGCAATGTGCCTTCATTTCCTGGCACACACACACACACACACACACACACACACGCGCGCGTCATTCTCACCATATTCTGTTTGAGTTTTGCTTCCCCTCCTGTCCCAGTCTGCGGGCGGCCTGAGGAAGTTGCTGTCCTGAGTGTTGCTCCCGTACGAGCGTTCATTCTCCTCTGTTTGATGAGTGGAGGATGAGGATGAGGAGGAGGAGGATGATGAAGAAGAAGAAGAAGAAGAAGAAGAAGTGTGAGGCCACCAGTTTCTCCAGTTAGGTGAAGCCCAGCTGGGCTTGCTTTCCTTACGGAGGCCCTTTTCTGGCTCGTGGCCCTCCAGTCCGTCCACCACTTCGATGGTCACCTGTATTGAAGAAGAAGTTTTTAACACAACGACTCAATCAGGTGCAGCAAGGTGGCATTTTCTGATACCCCTTCACACAATATCACCCCCTTCCCCCTTTCTGTCCTAACACATGTGCCTCCCAGATGAGGGGGACCACCACCCCTGCCCCACAGTCACCCTCCCACCTCTCGGGCTCTCTCCACCTAAACACAAAGTTCAAAGGGCTACTCAGCCTCCTCCAGACCATGAAAGCCAGATGAATCCCAGGATCAAAGACACCCCCTCCTCCTCCCCCCCTTTCTCCCACAGCCTCACGCCCTTGCTCAATTGGTCGCTCCGCTCTCTTCCCACATCTTGAGATGTTAATACACTTTGTTCATGCTCGGATTTAGCAGTGATGCCCTCAGAAATGGAAAGACCCCCTCGCTGGATTAGACAGGAGAATGATTTAAACGTGGCAGCGGTTACTCGACCATCTGCAGCACCGAGGGCGAGGGCTTGCCACACATTTACATAAGCTGCCGCCTGTCTCCCATGCACATGGGTTAGTAGTGAGGCGTCGCTGGTTAGCATCTGCCTTTCAGCTGTCATTGTGATTGACACGAGGCTCCGGTGTCTATCTTAAGCTTTACTGCGAGCCAGGAAGTGTGAAAGGGGAGGAAAGGGGCGAAGGAAGGAAGAAGGGGGAGAAAAAGAGGGTTAGTGATGTGCACCAAGCTATTCTCCTCCTTCCTGTTTGCTCTTCCTGTCTAGTGTGCTTGAGTAGCCAAGTCTTCAGTGAAGTGAAGGCATCAAAGTACACCCAGCAGGTGCACAGACACACATGATCACCTGGATGTTGGGATTCTGTCCATTGATGTCTGCATTGGAGAGGTCAGGGAAATTGTGCAGATCTAGGAGGAACGCTCCGGGGCCGTCCCTGTGTACGTTGCCGCCTTGTGCCCAGGGGAGGGTTGCAGGCTGATGGGCCGAGCGCTGTTCTGGGCCAGACCTTCTGTCTTCAGGAGCCAGCTGGGCAGGGGAGCTACTTCTTGCATTTAAATTTTTTTGCTGAGGAGAGAAAAGAATATAACCTTAATTTTTTTATTTATTTTTTTTGGTACGTTACTGAAATATTGAATTTCCCTTGTGTGAGTGTTAAAACAACTTGGCATCCACAGAGTCTGCACGCTCTGCAACATTAGATTGATCCCTCACATCGACGGCGGTTCACGTGGCCATGACCTCGGCCATAAATCATGAGGACTCTTAATTACTCTGAGCCCAGAAAGAAACCGAAATAGGGGCACAAACATCGCACTGTGTCTTCCACCAAAGTATAATCTGTCTAGAACCTGCATTCAGAGCCGCTGGGCTGTACATTTTTCTATTTTTAAACGGCTGCAGTATGCTGCTGCTTTACCATAGTAATATGGAGTGGACATATATAGCATGTTCTGGTGCTGGCTGAGAGAACACAGCTATGTAAGACGGATGGTTTTCCTGCGTAAAGGCTATACAGAGAAACCTAAGCAAACATTGCAAAATAATTACAACTGCCCTCTTGTAGACAGAAAAAACATTTGGTGTCCTGACAGCGGTGTTGTAAATCCGTCCCAGAAGGACAGTCGAGGCTTATGTCCCCTATCAGGTATGCACAGAAGGAACAATTACTCCTCAATTGGACAGACAGCCATAAGTAGCCAGCAATCATCCATTCTGGGGTGGCAGAAAATAAGATCAAAGAAAGCCATCAATCACGGCCCTTGTTTTTCTTTTTTCACGTCCCATTTCTTCCTCCCGAGTGTTTTTGTGGCCGGGCTGAGGCCTGAGAATATGGCAGCAGTGCTGTACGGTTGCGGCGGCCAGTCACAGACAAAGTGTCAGCTCAGCCGCATTGTGGCGGGTATAAAAGCCCCCAGTGGAGCTGTTTGTGTCCAGCCAAGGTGCACTCTGGGGCAATATAGGCGCTGTAAATGGAGCTGCACAGCGAGGGAGGAAGGATTATAAATGTACATGTAACTTGTATTCAACCGCAGAGAGACCCCATTATCCATTTAGCACTGCTTAGCTCACAACCAGAGACCAGATGGGGACAATATGATGGATTTCACAGAATTTCAAAAACTTTCCCATCACATTTCTTTATGTGCGTTGTCGCCATAATTGCAATGATTATAGAATCATTTTGAGACACAAGATGGCTTGAATTTTTTCGCCTGTGGCTACCAAATAAAAAGAGGGTTTCGACGTAGATAAGAGATTTTTAATGAGAATTTATGATCGGAATAATAAAAACTGAGGAGATGATTCTGAAAAACGCAGATTCCAGCTGAAACCGCCGGTGTCTCGGTTCCAAGACCGAAACGATTATGGCTGACAGCTCGGTAGTAGATGAAAAAAATGTCATTTACGTAAGATCAGTCAGTGCATCAGCTGTCGACCCTTTATTTGCACATCACAGGGCCCTCTTTGGTTCTATCACAAGTGCTTGGACTTCGAGATGCCCATGTGATAACCCCTGCCTTTCAAGTTGCCAGTCTTCAGATTTCACTCGGTGGCTGTAACTGAGCTCTGCTGCTGAGGGAGCAACCCCGACAGACAGAACACTCAGGTTTAATCACAATGTTTAAATACAAACGGGAAACTGTAAACTCGTCTCATCTTGCTCTGAATCCCGTGGAGTATGTGCAGATCGCACACGTTTCTCCAGGCATTATTATTTTATAACACTAATACTCTTACTACTAATACTTTAATTTACACTCAAGGGAATTAATTCTGTTCCTCAGAGCAAATTTCAAAATACAAGCCCAGTCACCGTGTGAGCAGGCAGATTAACCCTCCCTCCACTATCCAGCCTGTTCCTTTATGCTGCATCTCACACACGGCGGGCGGATCGTCTAATCCGGACACAAATTTGCTTTATTTAAAGTCGGACTTCAGAGAATTCTGATTTAATCCCGGAGAAACTCTCTTTCTCGGCGTGAGGGGCCGCTGATCTGAAGCTCGCTTGTGAACACAGAGCGAACCAGCGAGCGAGCAAATATTGGTAGCTTAGCGGCATTAACCTGATTTACGTTTAGGCCGTATATTATCGTTGGGGAACGCACCACGTGGGAAAATGCTGCTAGAATTTTTGATTGATTAAAACTATGCGGCAATTCATTTTAAATTATCCAAAAAACTAAGAATTGATTGGAAAAGTTTAACATCAAGGACATATCTGTTCATCTGCTGACTGACAGGTCGCCATCATCTTTCACTCGTAACAGCTACGCAGCTAAACTTTTCGTCTTCTCTGAACTTTAATATTTCAGGTTAAACTTTTCCATTTTTCGCCTTAGAAAAAAAGGTTTCAGTGCATGCTGTCACGCCTTCTTTGGTGCCAATGCTTTGGATTAAATAGGAAAACTCTGAAAACAGTTGGCTTTGAAAGAAGCAGCGATTTCCTGCAAGCGTTTCACTCAATCTACTGACCTATTTTCAAGTGGTGTGAAGGAATTTGTGCAAATTACTGCGAATTTATGTTTTCTATCCTAATAAGAATTTAAACTAAACGAAGGAAAAGCACCAAGAGGGTTTAAAAATCATAATCCAGAATCAGAGGCGAACGGCAATTAAGTTGTATAAAGTCTGTCATTTCTTGATAGCGTTGTTTCCGTGCGACTCTCTGTGGAGTCTGAAGCGCGGCTCAGTGAGAAAAACACGCCGTTATCTAACCGTGCACAGAAGAAACTCATTTAAATGTTCAAAAAATCAGCAGCGTCCCCCTTTGATGACAGGCTGCTTTACAGTCCCTATCACTCATCTGAGATCCTCCACAACAAGGAGCACGCTTTAATTTGGAGATCAAAAGTGACACGCCAGTCCTCAGTTCATCTGGGGCCTCCCAGGATGTCACCCCCCACCCTCCACACACACACACACACTCCCCAAAAAGCCATGAATGAACACTTGCACACATGAGCCACCCCCTCCTCTCTCTCTCTCTCTCTCTCTCTCCCTCCTCACAGTATCTCTTCTTCTTTTCCCGCTTCCCCCTTTTTCACTTTGTGAGGGCTCTGCTTAAAGGGGCATGACTCTATTTTCAATTGGGAGCAACTCGGGGGTCCTTCCCCCAGGGAGGCTGGCAGGAAATGAAGGCAGTCCACATTGTGCCAGATGCTTTTCAGCACTACGCTTGTGTAGGTGGAAGAGAAAACCGTCCTACCCCTGCCACATGCCTCATCCTGCATGTACACAAATGACTCTGAGAAGTTAAGCGCTCTCGGGGAGAAAAAAAAAATCCCGACTGGCACCATTTTAACACAACATCACACTAACTTTACTTTGCCACAATGGATGAACCTGCCTTCCTGCCCCAGTGATGATAATGCCCCTTGGACCGAACACTTCCCTCTCTCCACTTCAGGTGCACGGAGCTGCATCCTGTCATTTGTGTTTCTCTGAATGGCATTTTAAATTTGACACCTCGGGACGACAATACACCCCCTGGGCCGTGACAAGCATGGTTGAAAGATGACATCACCGTCTTCAGTGGAGGGTTAGTGAAGCATATCGGCACATGGTCGGAGCATTCATGAGCAGGAAAGAAAGGAGAAAAAACACTATTCAAGACTTCAAGTTTCAGGCTTCCTTCATCACGAGCCTCAATGTAAATTTTGGAGCAGTGACAAAAGCTCTGCTGAGGTTAGGAAGGCCGGTGTTTGGTACTTTTTTAACTTTAATTTCCTCAGGAGAAACTCTCCGCTGCTGCTTCTCCATGCCGCTCATCTACTCCAACAATTGGCTGGGAGACAAATATTCCATGAATTCCTGGGATATTTCCCCAGCTTTGCATGCCCTGTTATCCAACAAAACACGGGGATTGCTGTTGCGTATGCGCAGGTGATGGCAGAGATAGAAGAGATGAGAGAAATTACCCTAACCGCCCTCTGTCCCAAGTAAAAAAATAAATAAATCCCAGAGCCCTAATAAAGCACTTATAAAAGAGACACCATACCGGCGCTCATAAATACCCATTTATTACCAGGAGAAGCAGAAAGCATTTCAGCAGCACGCTAAATATACTTCAAAAAGCAGCTGAAGGATGCTTAGCACTCTTTAAAAAAGCCTGTTGATCCCAGACCCGTCTTAACCCTCAGGTCAGGATTTTGGGGGCTCTGCTGGAGTCTGTGTGCTTTATGCTGATGTTAAAGTGGCCAGTTAAACCATTTAAACCTGTCTTTAGTGGTGTCACGTTGACAGATGTCTTCCTTGTGAAAGTTTTTCTGGAAGGCACGCTTCGAGCTGGAGCACTGTCATTAAAAGAAAAAACTGCATCTTGTCCAAAATACACCAAAAGCTTTCCAGTATTTATTTTAGTTATAAGCTGAACATTGATGAATCTGATCATTTAATGTGGGCTTTCCAGCAGGAGTGAGTGAAGTGAAGGGTGGCTTGATGATGCCAGGATGGGGGGCACCTCCAGGGGTTCAGCTCTGACCCTCCGCCTCATCCCTGGGGTGACAGTGATGAGCCCATGATGACAGAGAAGTGCCTGGAGCTAGCATTTAACCCCCTACAATAGGGAGGTGTGTCTGGAGAGGGGGGGAGGGGGGGGGGGGGGGGTGATCTCTGACCCTGCCTCATCTTCTACCCCTCAGCCGGCTCACCACCGTCCCCCTGGGACACCTTTTCGGAGACTGCATCCTTGTTTATGTCAGGCACCCCGAGGGGAATGGAGGCTCCGTTTTACCTGAGCTGCTGTCTCATGTGAGCATTTTATCAAACCCATCTGTGACCGGGGGCAGACCCACATTTTGCATCAAATTCCCCCAGACATCCAAAAAAAAAAAAAAAAACTCACCTCTCTGAGCGCTGCGTCCTGATCCAGGCTCACAGTTACATTTCCCTGTGGCAGCGGGTTGCCCCGCAGCACCGTGATGTGCAAGGTAAGGAGGAGAAGTCCCAGGAGCAGCAGCAGTTCCGCCGCCAGTCGCACCATCCTTTTGACGCGACCGCTCTTCGGAGCCTGCGGTGTGGTCGGAGCTCCGATTCCGCCTCCTCCCGGTGCAGAGACTCCGATCTCCGGATCCGCCGGGGACGAGGAGCCGCAACACCACTTCGGAGCCACTTCGGGAATCAGAATTGCAAAAAACGAAGGGAAACGGATCGGAAGAGGGGGCGGCCAGATGATTTGGAAAAAGTGATGTTTAGTTTGGATCCCAGTGTTGTTGTTGTTGTTTTTTTATAAACAGTGATATTGCCCTAAATAAAGATGTGTACTTCTACTGATTGTTCATTAAAAGTTTTGATCTGATTAATGAAACGCTGGTGTGCCCAGTGGATACAGTACAGTGAAGAGGGCTGATCCAGCGTGCAGCATTAACACTTTCCGCTCTTTGCTGCGCCCTCGTCAAATCTCCAAGCTCAGGAAACTTGCAGCCCCGTTGGCCCCGTGGTGTCCCCGCCACATTCCCTGCCTCATGCTACGCTTTTCTTCAAATCCACTTCGTCCGCTTTTCTTGTCGTGTCCGCATTCTGCGTTGCCCGGCGAGAATATCTTTGGAGAAAAAGTGCAGGTACTAATGGAAAAAAATAAAAATAAAAATAATAAATACAGTTCGTCCTTGTTAAGACTTCACTCCGGAGTTGAGTCAAAAGCGGCATTCATCCATTGCTGTGGGCGCACAGAACTGAAGACCCGGGCTGGGGCTGGCTGGCGTGCGTCGAGTCCTCCTGGAGGAAACAAGTCAAACCATATCAAACTACGGGTTACTGAGACACACGCTGTTCTTGTTGTGCGCTCTTGAGGTGGTTTTATACTAAACGCCCCTGTGCAGGCGCCCTCCCCCTGATTAACTCTTTCGTCCCTCTGAACCAGCCCTCACCACATTGAGGTCCGGCTGAGTTTAAAGTCTCTTATTTGTGTAGAGGATAAAGAGAAACACCTCAAAGGCACATATGATCTATTGATATCACTGCAGATCTAGTCACATAATTAAGATGACACATAAATGTCTTTAAAATGACAAATAATATTAATGATATGCTCATTATTTGATCGACTTAATTTACTGTTGGGGGGGAAAAAGCAATCATGCCAGATGCACAGTAAGGAGATCCAGATCAGCTCAAAGTATCCTTGGTGGTCCCCGGAGGCGCACCGGGCGCACAAGCGCGTCGCAGCGCAGAGGAAGACACCCGAAGGCGCTTTACAGGAGGTCTCCCTCTCATGTTGACATGTGTACAGCAGCAGCAGCAGCAGCCTTGTCTCGGTCTGCGAGCTGAAGCGGAAGGTCCCGCAACACTTCGCTTAAGCAAGACAAATGGTGCGTAATGTGATTAGGCCATGTGAGACTTTTTATTGTCCGCTTCAAAGCGCAGGCCACTGTGTCAAATTATGCACCAGGCAGGGATGCTGCACCTTCGGCGTGGGTGACAGGCCACGGATCCTGTGGGCACGGAAAAGAGCGCGCACGCCATATAATTCAGCGCCTTTGAAGTGGATACATGCAACTTGGGGCGCAAGTGGAACAATATTGTTAGTTACGATGACCAAGAAGATCCTTTTAACTGACAGTGTCTGAGCAGATGTTCAAATCCGCAGTGTATTGGTTATTTGATTGTGCGCATGAAGAGGATGTGGCCAGTTTTTACGCGTGACACACGTGGCCAGTTCACACTAAGAATAAACCTTATGAGGAACAAGTTATGTGGATGATGAATATGATTTGATTCCTCCTGCATCATGTAGTCTCTCTGTCAACTGATTTATGTTCCGGTTATGTAAAACAGGATCCAGTGAAAATCCACAAAACAGTTTCAGTTTCTAATAGTGAAATGAGTTTCCTGGAGGACATTCCTAGAAGTTTGGTAAACCGGGGCCCTGAATTTCGTCATCATTTAATGAATCTCCAGTGATCTAATGTCCAAGTGTGCCAGGAAGTGCAGTTTGCTTCATTCTACAGAAGAAAGCAATGAATAATACCATGATATCCCCAAATATAGCCCTCCAAATAGTAGCATAGATATCTGAATTTGGATAAAAGTACACAATAAATGCTCTAAGTCATCTCCACCATGGCCTATTTCGTTATGCCCTCTGTTAACCCGTAGTTTCTAGTATACGCTGCATATCTTTGGTCTTAACTTGGTCCAGGCAAAGCCGCGCAAATCTGTTTCCCCTTCAAATCTAAACTCCCCTCCCAGAGTAGAAAAAGCTTCGGTCTGAATGGTAAACAGAGGGCAGTGAGAATAGCTCGCCTGCTTTGCACACAGTGGTGGACATCAAAGGTGCAGCGGAGGATCCCCCTTCAGAGTAGCAGCTACATGCCATTCCAATAAGTGCAGCGTATTTGGATCTGCAGTTCAAAAGGAGCTGGTGCAGGCAGGCAGGCAGGCAGGCAGGCAGGCAGGCAGGTCTCTGGGGCCTTGCCACCAGTAGCCTGGCTGCACAGATGTTTTGAATGCCAGTACCGACCATTTGCCACTTCTGCTTAAGCTGAAGGCGGTTACAAGTGACTGGAAGGAAGCTTGGCAAGACTCGTGCTTCCCACCTTGCCCTTACAGTCAGTGTTTGTGTGTGTGTGTGTTACCAAACCGTGCTTGTTTGAAAGTGACACCTCTGGAGTAATAACGACACAGACAACACCAATATGACAACTGTAGCTTTAATAATTCATCAGAAAATACACATTAGAGAAACAGTAAATATAGTTTTAACAGTCCTTTACAGAAGAGATTATTTCTATAAAGACTGAATATGTGCACGATTGTTATATCATAAAGGGTCTGTATGGGTACATTTAACCAAATCCTGCTGTTGGCGCCCACTTGGTGCTTTACAAAAAAAATATAATTCTACTCTCTGAACTAGATAAAGCTCTTTATTTGTTTCAAGTTTATGGCTTCTGTCAGTTGAGTCATATAAGTTTGTCCTCCAGCTGTCACTGTGCTTCCGTTTCTTACTTACATACATATGAAAACCTGAATACTGATTTTTTTTTTTTAAAAAAAGCCACAACCCGAGCTTAATGTCATCCTCAGAATTCATTGTCAAATATGAAAGTTGCCCGAACGCTTTGCCCCGCCGTGCAACCGTGCAAAAAAATGCTGCTGCTAAGTCTCAGCAAGTCAGAGTTTGCCTCTCTGAATAATCACAGCGGAGCTTAGTATTTGAACACCCCGTGCCTGTGACGCACGCCGCTCTGAGTGTCTGAGAATGAATTCGAGCCTTCCAGTCCCCCCCCCACCCCACCCCTGCACACATCTGTCTCCTGCTGTAACGAATTTAACAACGTTCACATTCAGACTAAAGGTGAAAGTAAACAAAAATTAATAACAGACATCCGGAGGACGTTAGCGCACCCCGATGCAGCATTTGAGGCCACCTTCCCACCCCCACAGCCCCCCCACCTCCCCTGCAAAACCTCCTCCACGTCTTTGGTATGACATCACAGATCTGAGGATTAAAGAAAACTGTTTTCTATTGTTTCTGGCTATAGGAGCCAGATGTGAAATATTCACTTACAGAACAAAGTGATCCAGTATAGAGAGCAGACTGAGAGTTTTCTCCTTTAGGGGGGAAAATGACTTAATTCTTTTTCTTGACATTTTTTTTAAAACTATATCTGCGTTCATCTACTGCACCGTGCTTTCCCACGAACAGTGTTCTGATTCCATCTTGTCGAATGTTGTTTATGGGGAGGAAAACACAAACATGGCAACGTCTTGAGGAAAAACAAGTGCCGACTAGACCCGATCTGGCACATTGTGAAAACACATTTATCATCCTTCTATAATCCTTCCTGTGTTAATCAAATGATTACCCCATACCACGAGAATTTTGAGTTCAGCGCTAATTGCTAGGTAAGGTTTCTGTTGGCTCAGGTGCTGCATACTCGGCATGCTTACCTTCACAACTGTTACGCAGTTTGTGTGTGAAAGAGCACAGCAGGTCTTTAAAACATCAACAATTAAGCTGTTAAGACCGGGTGAATATGAGCAGTCTCGCCACAAAACAAGCCATAACACCTTTTCTATTCCGCATGCGGGTTGTTGAGATTTAACTGCATGTCAGAGGAGTAATTGCTGCATGATCTATTGTTGAGATGAAAGTGGCGCTACGCTGAGGACGTTTTTATAAAAACAGTTCACCGTGAATCACAAAAGTCCCGGTATCTTTTGCTTGATCTGTTCAGCCATGAGTTGTGCAAATAATCATGTGTCAGGAAATGAAACACTTAAACACACACAGTAGGGAAGAGGATTAGGGCCACTGGGAAAATAAAAAAGACATGGATTAGGACATGTCTGGGGGGGGGGGGGAGTCGGAATTGTGTCTCCGAATTATACATTTCTTTTCCTTGGAACTCTTGAGTTTACAGTCAGCATTAGGACCTTTTATCTGTCTAGTCTGAAGTTGAACGTCTTTTCTCAGAATTTTAGAATTCTAGAATTTTGAGGAAAAAAGTCTGAATTCTAAACTGAATTCTCATTTTTGAAAAAAAAAAAAAATTTGCATTAGTATTTCTTTTCGGAATTATGTCTCTGAATTATACATTTCTTTTCCTTGGAACTCTTGAGTTTACAGTCAGCATTAGGACCTTTAATCTGTCTAGTCTGAAGTTGAACGTCTTTTCTCAGAATTTTAGAATTCTAGAATTCTAGAATTTTGAGGAAAAAAGTCTGAATTCTAAACTGAATTCTCATTTTTGAAAAAAAGAAATTTGCATTAGTATTCTAAATTTACTAACAACCGGTATTCTAACGTATTTCCTCCGTGATCTGCGTATAAAGTAAGAATTTCTCACAATACAGAACTTTGAGTTTAGAATTCCGGATTTAATTAAGGTTAGAATTATATTTTTTGTTTCTCCCTAGAATTCAGATTTTTTTTGTTTTTTTTTTTTTCTCCTCAGAATTCTAGAATTCTGTTATGCCGAGAAAAACAAAGTCAGATTTCTGATTCAAAAAAATCAGGATTCTGACTCCAGATGAAGAATTCAGATTTGAGTTTATTTTTCTTCTATTTTTCTTTATATTTCTGGGTTTACTGAAAAACAGAATTCGACATATATTTTTTTCACAATTTGTAATTTAAACTTTTAACTTTCTATTGATAATTAAGAATTCTGTAATGTTGAGAACATAAAATCTGATTGCTGAGAGAAAAACAGAAACGGATTTCAGAATGGATTTCAGATTCTGAATTTATTACTATTTATTTATTCCAAATATTTTCTCAGAAGTCTGAATTTAATGTGAGAATTGGGATTTCTTTTTTTTTCTTTAGAGTTTTTTTTAGTTTAAAGTCAGAAATTCTGAATTAAAACTGTCAGAGTTAAGAATTTCAGGCTAACTGAAAATCAGAATTCACACTTTTTAAACTCAGCCCTGGTCCTCTTCAGTATTTTAGAAACAATTAATTTCCAATTAATTTAGATAATAAATCCAAGATAATGGGAGGTGTTAATGTGCAATGTTTGTGTTTTCTTCAAGAAGAATACGACCAAAACGTCTCAATAACTTAGCAACCTAGCAGTAAACCATTTTGGAGAATGTGAAACCACGGTGCCAGTGTGGTTTTTTCCCATTACTTATAACAAAGTAATGGCTGCTCTTATATGAAATTCAACAGTTTCAACATCAGCATTTTTATCAAATGATGTTAAGATATATTACTTTATGAGAAGAAAAAAACACTTCCATAAAAAGGGTTCAACGTCTAAATATAGACATAAGCAATTAGAATAAAATTTTAAAGATTTCTCCAAATGTGACCGCACTAATAATATATAATTTGTTCCCGTGTATAACTTCATTCAAGATATTTTACATTTGTGTTTGACACCATTCCAGCAATGCTTGTGCAGTAGGTCCTCATACAGTACATACTCTATATATACAGTGTATATATATAAATGTATTAAGAAAGAATATTTCCAAAATATTTCCATGTAGTTTCTCTTTTAAAGAAGCACACATTAGTATTGTGCTGAATCATATACGAACATGTAAAAAGCAGCTGCCAAACATTTGGCCCCTCCTTCCCCTTGTGCCGTGAGATACGGGTGTTACCCTGCGTTGTGTGTTTACGAGTCTGCCGTGGCGTGGACACTTAGTTTTGACACTGTGAAGTTAAGGTGTCAAGGGTCATATCAGCTGTCCAGCTCAAAGTCTGTCTCATCGCCGAGGTCAGGCCGAGAGGAATATTTCCGCCGTGAGAACTTCAGGCAGAGAAGGTCTCCCACCTCGTTCAGATTGTGCAGCACCTAAAGGACAGCAGAGAGTCTTAGATCGTTTCGCGTTTCATTAAAGAAAAAAAACAAAACAAACGATACTGTCTTGAGTGCGTACCTGGTTCAGCATGTCTCTGGTGTGAGACGCAGAGACACAAAAGCGAGCTCGGGCCTCTGTGATTGGTGTGGCTGGAAAGCCCACTACCACCACGCCAATTTTTCTCGCCAGCATTTCTCGAGCAAAAGCCCTGATCAGCAACAAAAGAAACAACTATCAATTCATACGTCTATACATTATACACTCAGTAGTCAGTTCATTAGGTGCACGAGTGAAAACAAATGGCTTCTAATGTAAAAGTCCTGCCTGCACTAAATCTGAGCTTCGTGAAGGTTATGGTTTTCAGCATGTGTTTCAAATAACAGAGAAGGCTGTTGATTTAACTGAGGTTTAATTTGGGTTACTATTGAACTGCATCGTGCGGTTTCTATTATTTTGGCTAAAAAACAGATTTGATTTTATTTTTTAACAGAACTTTTGAGTTGAATTGAATCTAAAATGATCCTACAGTTGCACTACACTACACTTACGCTGCTTTCACATACAGAGATCATGATAACAGATTTAGTGCAGGACAGTATGCATTTGTTTTTTAGTGGTGTAGCTAAAGAACGGGCGAGTAGTGAGTGTATTTTAATACACAAATACGGACATTAAAACTAAATCTCTGCTTCTTTTGGTTGTTTTTGAGTAAGACTTTCTCTGGCTGCAGTGGTCCGTGACGTTGTTAGATTACATCCCTTGTTATCCCTAAATTAAAATCATGAGCATCAGATATCCTCGTTGCAGCGCTATTTCTCCTGTCAATGTCTTCAAAGTGATAAAGCTTTGTGACAACGTGGTGCATCTGCACGGTAAACAGACACCAATAGCTACCTGAAGACGTTTACAAGAACGTATCTCACGTTTTTTGAGACGTCCAACATGAGCCGCATCAGAAAGACGAAGCATTTGCTCCTTTTGCCTCGTGAAATTAAAAATCGTGCGGAATGCCGCGCTCCTTCCCGCCCCTCCGAATCCTTAACGATGCAGTCGGGGACGCGTGGTTAGAACGACTTGTGATAATTTCCGCAAAAGGGCCGTAAATCAGGAGGAGCTCCTAGCGGCTGACAGCTCTGACGGCCCGGCAGCAACTTATCTCTGATGACTTTCACTTTTAATGAGGCTACGGAGGGAACGGCTCGTTCTGTGGCAAAGTGGGACGTTTCGAGAAATGTGAAACATCGCAAATGTGATGGGAAACACGGTTTAATGAATCTCACACAGAGAGTCTCACAGATCTGGACTGTTTAGTATCTACAGAAAGAAATATCTGATGAACTTTGACCAAAAAAAAAAGACATTTAGACAAATCGGTTGTCCCTAATACTGGTGATGCCCATGATAACATGTAATTTCCGTGGATATTAATGGCGACTGCCATTGAAAGACACTTTATACCCAATTGATTATACACCTGAATGACTCAAACCATCCACGGTTGTACCTAATCATTACCTGATGTTGCCTCTTAAGTGGTTACAGGCCGCGTCAGTCTACACTACTGATTCATGGAAACTTTGGACAAAGTAATATGGCCGCCATCCAAATCACTTAGAGGTGATACATGCCGAGGAAGGGACGAGGGAAGTTAATATTTTCTGGTTTAAAATAAGTCTAAGCGGAATGAGCACAGAGAACGTATTGATCATCTTACTCTAAAAGTGTTTTGGAGTGTTTGAGTGCACTTACACCACTTTGCCTGGCATATAGAGCAGGACCGGAACCACAGGTGAGTCATCATTGCCGTAGATGATGAAGCCCATCTCCTTCAGCCTGGCCCTGAAGTATCTGGTGTTCTCTGCCAGTTGGCGGATGCGTCTAATGCCTGCAATTAAAACAAGGACACCACCACAGATGTACATGAGCAAAGCATTTCTCCACACATTTCCACCCGTCCCCCACCGGGAGGGACGTCACCTGTCGGTTAGCGGCTAATGTAGCGCGAGTCTGTTGCCGAGCCGTCTCATCCTGGACCTCCGTCTGGGCCATTTCAGCCTCCGCTATGAGGTTGCTCGTGATTACAAGTCGGCTCCAGCAGCAGATGGTTCAGTTTTGTCCGCCTGACGGCATGGTATATATACGCGCTTGCTCGTTTCCAGAAAACGCTCTTGCAAATTGGATCTGATGGATTTCGCACAAAATTAGTGACTGTGGGCAGGCACTGGAGCGTAGCCATGACTGAATACAAATAATGCTTAAGTACCACATGTATTTCGGAAAAATATATTAGAAAGCGGCTCTACTGACCCCCCTGTTCTCTAACATTGTGAATCACTGGGGAGCCGGCTTGCTCTGCAGCAGAGTTTGGCATGGCCCACCCTTGGAACACAGCTCTGTTCCCGTCTGATTACCTGGGAACAGATTGGCAGTTCTTTCAAAGGGATGTAAGAGAGCACTTTAAATCCCCTTATCTCAGCAGAAGGAGAGGGAGAAAAAACCCTCCAAAAAAACACAACATTCGGGCATCTGCCAAAAAAAGCGCAGGCCCCATTTTGTAAATCGTTCCTCTCTGCTAAGATAGAGGGCGCGGAGGTCAAAAACCTGCTGCCAGACACAGAAAACTGTCCGAGTGGGCGAGGAGAACGTGTGGATGTTGCTGTCTGTCGGAGCCGTGCGAAATTCAACATCAAAGGGAAAGACGAGGAAGAGGGAGGAAGGCCGAGAGGAGATTATAAGGCAGATGCTCCGAAGAGTTTGTTAGGTTTCTTGCGCCGGTGAGATTTCATAGTGTTTTGATGGACGGAGCTGGAGCTGATGTTTTGAAAGGCTGCACTGTTTGCTGTGTTCCCTCCCCTCTATAAGACAGGTCAAGACTGATTTTTTCCACAACAACTATTTCACCGGGCTACGTCAGACGCAAAGCATGTCTGGGTCAGAGCCAGATGAAAAAGCTACTCATCTCTGCATGAAACCTCGGCATATACCTCGACTTTAACACACCAGGCTTTAGTCCTTGTGATGATTAACCCATCACAGCACTCCACGACAGACATGTCATTTATTTAGAGCTCACACAGCTGCCTCTTTCCCCCCTGTACACATGGATATGTAAAACTAGAAGTGCTTCACTGACCATTACTACCTCAAGATGCTTCTATTATCAGAAGTACCGCTACAATAACAGCTCAAGAAGAATTGCTCTGGTGGTATTGCGACTGGCCTGCTAACGACTGCTTCCCTGCCCCTGTGTCTGATGCCATTAAAGCAGTAACTTTGCAGAGGAACAGCGTACCTCACAACGCACACATGAAAATGATTTCCTCCACGTTAGGGTCACATGTGCTCGGGGACTGCACGTCTCCCCTCTCCTTACCGCTGCAGACCCCTGTAATTGCTTCCACATTTCCACAAGACCAAGCAGCTGTTTGCCTTTCCCTGCAGGTCTTACTCCGAAATGTTAACATTGCAGCAGTGTCCTCTGGATTTGGTTTGCTGTTGTTTCCATAAAAAATTATATAAAGGTGTAAAAATGTTTACAAGACAGAAATAATATTTGCCCCGGTATAGGACGTTTGACTGAGCCTATAGATAAAAAGACTGAGTGAGCTCACACACTTACCCTCTGTGGTGCCGTCTTTTCCCATGATGCACTTCATGGCCCGTATGACCTGCTCCGTGACGGGAGGGGACATGGATGAGGCGTACACCGCGCTGTGAGACTGGCTGCGGATGTAGTCGACCAGCTCCTGTAATGTTGGACACAGCGTCAATGTGATTGCCCGCTCGCTGTCAATCTCAGACTTTCTCACAGAAGCGTGACCCTGCAGTTTTCTTTCAGCACCACTAGAGAGAGCTCACGCATCATCAACACCTGAGAAGCAATTAAAATACCTCAAGCCAATTCTCTGTCGCCCTGACTATCCTGGCACTGGCTGTAAAACAGCTCTGGATCCGTTCCTGCTTTCCACTCTGGGGGAAAACCAGCGTATTAATTTGAGGAAGAACCTGCGCCAAAATGAGCCAGAATGAGGACCGTCATGCTCATTATTCCTAAATGTCAGCAGGAGATTAATTCTGCTAGTGGCTGACAAGAGAGGAGCAGGATTTCAGAAAAAAAAATGATTTGGTCATGGGTCCCTGGAGCGTATGTATGTATGTGTGTATGTGTGAGTGGCCTGAGGTTGGGAGCGGGGCCCGGCGAGCTGTGAGTGGCTGCCGCTGCGTGGTTGCGGAGCGGGTGCAGGGGTGATGACACGTAGCCGGAGATGCTGTCTGGCCACCGCTTCCACTCACCGCCATCTGTCCCCACTGGGCAGCAGCGGCGGCGGCGGGGGCGGCTGCGGCTTCCTCCAACACACGAGGGGAAGGGATTTTGAGGGGAAATGCTCCAAACTGGGGATAAGAACCCTGAAACAACCTGACATCTGTTTTCATTTAAGGCGGGAGATTTTCACAGCTTTGTGGCCCCGCAGGATTTCGGCGCAACCAAGATAAACCAGTTAAGAGAACATGTCCGAAATCCATCTCTCGCTCGGGGCGCGGACTGACAGCTTAGAGTGTTTCCTCAGCCGCACGGTGGCCGCAATACTGATGTGGTAGTTCCTGTCCACAAAGCCACAGAGTATGAGCGGTGCCAAAACACAGCGTACACTGGCACGTTTTTCAACAGATCTATTTAATAATGCAAATTCAGCGCAATCCAGGTTTGGAGTAAAGGGTTATTGGATAAATCGTCCTACACGCAAGGTTGAAGTGAATTAGAAGGAGCTCGGAGTTTATTTATTGGGGTATTTATTTTTGGTTCTCTCATAAAATAGCTATAACATGACTGTTTTCCAGAACACATCTGCGCAGTCTTTTGTTGGTCAACCCGAATCCACTTAAAATTCGGGATTTGGGGGGATTACGCCACAACAACAAATACGTCAAATCTAAAGGTTCCCTCTCTCTTTTCCCCCTCAGGAGTTTACTACCGCCAGCTGTCAAACCAGGCACAGTGCTCATACTTCAAACATTATCATGCTTGTTAAAAGTCATCCTGTTAAATCTGGAACGCAGTTCCGATCCCTGCCACAAGAAGGGGCTGGCCCTCTGCCAGCCTTACCTTCTTATTACGGCAGAGAGCGGCTGAGAACAACATAAGGCGAAGGAGGAACGGGTAACTTCTCTGAATGCCTAATTCAAACAACATGGCCGTTTCCTCTGTTGCTTTCTAATCAACTGTTGCAAAACCGGTGTGGTTATGTACTAAAGTGTACTTTTTAATGGAGTAAAAAAAAAAAAATTACAAAGGCCCCGAGTCACAGCCCTGGGGAACATTTGTTGGACATGTGAGAGCTACGACAGGGGTGGGGTTGCGATGATGGAGTGTGACTGACTTCCATACATGTTTAAAAACAGACCTGGCTAAAAATGTACAGAAAATACTCCTTTGTGTGATTTGTTTTAAGGTGCTTTGGAGCCAGAGGGGTTAATGTTGCATCGAGTTATTTAAACTGCATCAGGAAAGTCTTAAAAAGTCAGCACAGTTATTTGTTTTTCTGTTAAGACAACTTCCCTAAGGTTATTTGAGTTATTTTAGTCCAACCTGTCTTACCTACTTATTTCTTGAAATTTATCCTGACCCTGTTTGGGTGCGTGGAGGATTATTTTTGCATAGCAACCAGACTAGCTTCTGCCTGACTGGAGAATCACCAGGTCTACTGCAGAGTTTACAAGCTGACTCTTTTATAGCTGTGAACTAGTGATACGAAGGGGAAACGAAACCAGTGACGATGGAGAATAGTTCTTTTCAAGAGAAGCAGGGAAACCCGCTGCTGCTTTGGTTTTGAAAAGTAATACAGAATAATTAAAGTGTTTTTTTTCCATCTCACTCCTTCTTCCTTCTCCACACCGGACAAATTTGGTAGCATTCATCCTTGTGCGCTGCTGTTGTCAACACTGTTTGAGCAGTTCCTCTGTCTGCTTCCAACAGTGGAGTTTAATAAATTGTGTGCGCGGGGCTAACGGATTGACAATTGTCAGTTCTTGTCCAGCCACCGAGAAACGGGACATTTCAGACCGATTGCAGTCGTTGGGGTCTGTGCAGCAACGTTTCTGTGGAAGCGCATGTCAGGTTAGGGCCCAGCAGCGTACTATCTAGCTTTAAAATGATGCTATTTGGTCAGGGAGATTGAAAGTCGGAGGCGTCCTCCATTCCGGGAAGATCCTTATCTGATTTGTGTTTTTCTTTTATAGCTTGTTTTATGCAAAGCACTTTCCAGTAACTTTGTGGCTATACAAATAAGCTCCAACTGGTTCTCTGCCTGCACTCACCCTGTGCTGTATACTAACAAAACCAGAAAATGTGAGGTGACCTTTGTAGGCCTACCTCAATTGGGAAAAAAATAGGATTTTTAGCATTCTGGAAGAAAGAAATATAACATGAATATACACCGATCAGGCATAACATTATGACCACCTGCCTAATATTGTGTAGGTAGGAATGTTGTTACCGGAGGCCTTTGGGTCCTATGGGTTGAGGAGAGAGGATCATCCTACAGATACTTGATTAGTTTGGGATCTAATGAATTTGGAGGCCAGGTCAACACCTTATGATGTTCTTCATGTTTTTTTTGAGTTGCTCCTAAACTGTTTTTGTGTGTGTGTCTGTGTCAGGCTGCATCTTGCTGCTGCCATCAAGGAGTGTCATTGCTATGGGGTGGGGGTGTCTGGTCTGCTCTAGGTGGGTGGTACATGTCTAAGTAACAGCCACACAAATGTCAGGTCCAAAGGTTTCCCAGCAGAACACTGTATTGTCACATGTTATTTACTTCCCCTGTCAGTGGTTTTAATGTTGTGGCTGATCGATGTATATATACTGACTACCAGTAATAAAATCAATGCAAAGCAATGAAATTAAAAGCCACAGGAACCTTTTTTCCCGCAAGGTAGCCTCCAGAAGCACCAAAGCTTTTCGTGAAGGTCCCCATCATCACGTCCACGTCGGTTGGTTTCACGTTAAACAGCTCGGTCACGCCCCTCCCCGTTGCTCCCACTGCTCCAATACTGTGGGCCTCATCCAGGTACAGATACGCCTTGTACTTCTTTTTCAGAGCGATGATCTCAGGTAGTCGCACCACTGAGCCCTCCATGCTAATGACAGAGAATCACAGAGGAGTTATGGAGGTGTTGACATGGACACACGTTTCGTCAAACTCTTAAAAGTGATTCGATTTGGAAAAGAATCTGACGCCCGGCTTCGTCCACTCTAGGCAGAACATCTTTACATCTGCAAATGCATAATTTGACATGTCTTCCAAGAGCCTTTCTGCTGGCCCTCTTTCACTTCACTCCCACCTCCCTCCCCTCTGATGCAAACCTTTTACGGCTACAAATAGACAGCATGAGTGATTATGTGGCTGGGGAATTGAGCAATCCCAGAACTGCTAGACTTGCTGAGAACGTCTGCAGCCCAAATGACATAAGACAGGGTTTCACCAGGACCGATGTGGACATCAAAGGCAAGCCTGGGATATGGCTAAAGTGTGCTTACTCTACATCCAAGCCTTTTGATGTTGCAGGGAGGTGAGACATGGAAGATTAGTTATTTCAGCGATGTAGTGAAAGGCGGCATTTCGCTCTCACGTCTCCCCGTTTGACTTTAGATATATCTGCCTGATGAATGCAGTCTGAAAATGTGTGCAATTAAGTTGTCTCTCAAAGTGCCGGGATTGACATGGAACTAATCATTATATTAATATCAACAGATGCGGCTGTGCTTTCTTCTTTTTCTTTTTTTTTGTTTAAAATAAATCAATTCATTTCAAAGTGTCACATTTTAGTTTAGAAAGACTGAGATATACGTGCGATAGAGGGCCAAAAGACGGAAGAATAAGAAGAAGAAAGGAGGAAAGAAAATGGCTGTGATAAACAGTTGGAGCTGGGGGTGTAGCCAAGTCAATCTCCGTGGCTCCATTTGGCCTTGATTTGGAGCTAATGAGCAGATGGAGAGGGTCACTAAGGCTCGGGATAGCTCGCTGCCGGGAGAGACACATAATACCTTTCTCCTCTCTCCAGTAATCAAATGGTACCCAAGCATACGCGCACACACACACACACACACACACACACACACACACACACACACACACACACACACACACACACACACATGCATACGTACATACACACAATCTATTATTCTAGGGTAGAAAGGGAAAGCAGTTGCAAAAGAGGCCATTACAGGGACTGCTAAGCACAGGCTCACCTCAGGTTACAAATAAAGGCTTGTACCTGAGTTTTCCTGTGCAGCAGCCTGCTACAGACCACCAGGACGCCCATATTTAAAAAAAGATTGATGCCCGATTTCAACTGACTCGAGATATGCGTCTGTAGGAGCGACGGTGCTAATGTGTGGGCTGTGTAACGCCTGACCTGTAGATGCCCTCCACCATGATGAGGATCTTTTTCCAGGGCCTGTGTGTCCGAGGCTGCCCCGAGCAAACTGCCTCTTTTAGCATCTTCTCCAGACTGTGCATGTCTGACAAACAAACAAAGGGGGGGGGGGGGGGAGATGCAAAAGAGTGGTCAGCAACATGATATCAGTTTAAACCTGTATGGTCATATGAATGAAAACACAGCACAGCACAGCTCAGCAATAATCAAACCACAGCTCCGAGGGCAAACATTCGAATGTTATTGTTTTCACACGGCAAGGCGGCTTACAGAATACACAAAGCACTTCTTTATTTGCCAGAAACACCTTCAACAAACGGCGCACCGGTGATAAGGTTGCAGCCTGATGCTTATGAACACCTGCAATGTCTGGATCAGAAGGCAAATTGATACAACGTGGGCTGGGCCAAAGACCTTTTCAGTGCAGTCCTCTTGGAATAAGACCTGACACTTTGGCTTCAGCAAAAATAATCCCCCACCGATATTATAAGTAATGGTGGCGTTACTGTCGATCCTCTGCTGCCCACCAGCAGATGGCAGTGTTGAATAGGTGTAGTTAATAAGTGAAATTACTCAAAGTATGACTGCAATCCAACATTTCCCGCTGAGCGGCAGGGAAACCTGTCATAGCTGATAATCTGTCACAGGTGATTGATAACGCCGCCCCGACACAAAAACTGGTTTACTTAAGAGGCAACAGATGCTCTCCACCCGGAAGCTTAACAGAACAGAATACGTCTAATGTCTCGAGTGGAGAAGAATAAAGCAGACAGGGAAAGACAAATCCACTGTGGCTTGACGAGTGTGTGTGTGTGTGTGTGTGTGTGTGCACAGCCACAAACGAGGAAAAGATCATTTCACAGTTAAACACTGATTTGAGATAAGCTGCAGCCCGATATGGGTCACTGTTTGGCTGTCACGAGTAGGATGGTTATCTTCGCTTCTACACGAGACACGTGCACACTGTCGTGAATATGCATAAATGTTACCACGCTATCTTATCTCTTTGCCGTGACCCTCTGAGTCCGTGCGTGCTACTAGCTTAATACGCAACACATAAACGTAGTTAATTATTTGAAACAGTGCTAGTCTTCAATCTGTGTGACAATGCTCGACTGCACAAACCGGTTCAACTGCTCTGTGGCATGAAATTCCATCAATGTGAAAGGTAAACATTCCAGATGACATAAAGAAAAGAAAAGTGATCTCAGAAACTATAGTCAGTGAGTTTGATTGGTAAAACCCTTTAAGTAAATATTCAGCTAATAAAAGAGTGTCTAGTGCAGGACGTTCAGAGGCAGAGAAGGGTCAGCAGCTCAAGTGCCTGAGGGCTCTTTGCCTTTAGACAGGCCTGTGGGATTTGCTTGGAGGACCCATAACTGACTCTGCTTGTACCTGTCAGGACCCATTTACTGCCAGAGGACCGGCTCATTTGTGCTGTCTCCTGAAAGAACGGGGATGTTTCTGAGGCGAGCACAAAGGATGTTCTATCATCCGCGATTAATAATTCCCCCTTACCTCCGTTTATTACAATATGTAATATGACAGTAAAGTAGTTGGAGCAAGATGAGCTTTTCTTATTGAAAAACTTCTGTTTTGCTGTTCTGTCGCTGAAGGACAAAACACAGTCGTGACTGCAAACCGAACCCGTTTCATTAAAGCTTTTACATTCGCAGCTCTAAACACTGAATGTTAAGTAGGTCTTTCCTAAGGCGAATCTTGTACTGCACAAAAAGCTTCTCGCAAAAGCAACCGTTCGGGGTGAAAAAAAAAAATAAAAACTAGACAGTGTGAGGAGCAGTACTGGCAGCAAACAGAAACTGCAACTTCATCGACACAATCTCACGGCAAAAGAAAAAAAAAAAAGAGAGAGACTGAAGTGTTTGCTGCTCTGGGAGGCGCAATACGCAGACGATGAATCTAAAGCACCGTAGATGTTGGTAAATCAAAGCAGCGCGGCCCTCAGTGGTCATAACTTAAATATGTGTTTCTGTTCCGCAGAAGAGACTCGTGTGTTTCAAATGAGAGAAAGTCACCGGACTCACTGTTGTGTTTGAACACCCGGATGGTCGCTCCTGACAGTCTGGCGCCCAAGATGAGAGATGTGTGATTGAGCTCGTCGCTTAGTATCAAACAACCCTGGAAATCAGCAAAAAAACAGGAGAGGCGTTAATGAGACGACAAAGTGCCATTCAGTGCCTGAGTAACAGCTGAATGCTACTACACTCTTGAAATCAAAAACCGTCTTAAAATACTGTTAAATACATCAAATGGATGATTTCAGAGCAAAATGATTATCCTACAATTTGCACAGACATGGTAAAATTGTGTGAAGTTGTTAGACTAATTAGACTGTCCCCTAATTAACTGGCTTATAAAACATAAAAAATTACTGCATTTCTTTTTCGGGAGGTCTGTTTCTTACATATTCCAAAAGATATGGTTGTTTTCCATTGCATCCTTGCAGAATGTGCTGTATAACTAAAAAAAAACCCCACCTGGCAAATTACATGTCAGCTCATTCCTTTTACCCCACCCCCATCCATAACCCAGTCCTAATCACCTATGTCTATGTGTCTAGGTTCCTCTGTATGTGT
The DNA here is from genome assembly GCF_963514085.1 of Chelon labrosus. NCBI lineage: Eukaryota > Metazoa > Chordata > Actinopteri > Mugiliformes > Mugilidae > Chelon > Chelon labrosus. The sequence goes on from NC_140348.1 coordinate 19,888,722, forward strand.
TGTTGTTGTACGTCCTGTTACGTGTACATGTATTTATTTGAATTCTCCAATGTCTGATGAAGTTTTGACCCACATACAGTTTTCATAATGGAGTGTATAGTGCTTTATAAAAAAAAAAAAAATCAGCATGCAAATTAATTCAGCTGTTCCAGGAAATTCTCTTCGGTACATTAGCATATATAACACTGAAGCTCTAAGCATTTGACTGCATTAGTCTGAATGAAGTCTTGTAGAGGGTATGTTGACACCGTCTCAGTGACAGATATGCTCGGTCTGGCCTGGGGTCCAGCTGGCCCGGTCCCTGGTCTACCAGCAGCTGTCACTCTCATGTTGCTCTGCCCGCGCAGCATGGCCCGATCTGGCTCGGCCTGTCCCTGTAGAACGGAGCTGGCGGTGAGGTTTGACCTCCAGCCTCTGCAGGGTTAGTGTGGGGGCTGCAGCCTCAGGAGCTGCTGCACCTCTTGAGCTGCATAAACGACCCCGTTCCCATCACTTAAACAGTCAACATCCTCTTCCTCCTGTCCACTCCAATCACAGATATTCATGCTGTGTGTTGCCCCTGGTAACCCATGGCCCCTCTGCGTGAGCCAGGCTGCTGCACCGGGAGCCCAGAGTATGGGTAATCGCACCCTCGAGTAGCGCTTTTAACAAAGCCCGCCCTTCCTTGTCTGTGTGTCTGAAAGCAGCCACGTATGCCCAGAGCCTCTTCCTTCTGGCCACTGTAATGTTTAATTATGATTTTAATTAACAGCGGTGAGTCGGGAGTTGTTCACAGCTGAGTTTAGTTGACAGTTCTACATTAATTTAAGCCATACGCAAGAAAGGAACAAAGGCTAGGCTAATTAATATCTTCTGTGCTGTGAAAATTATATCCATTCACAGCAGGAGTTCCTGCTGTATGTACAGTGTGTGGCATTCAGGGTGTAAAATTACCTTGCCCACAAGTGCTGGAATGTTCATTGAGTTGGTGGCGAAACCCATCCCAAAAGTCATAGAGGACTCCACTCCGAGGAAACTGGCGACAAGCTGTTCCAGCTCTTCATGGATTTTCAGGTTACCTACGAGACAAAAATCACACAAAAGATTACCCACCTCTACAAGACTAATGTACCTTGGTTTATTTGGTAGTCCTTTAGTCCCTAGATTTTGCTCCTCTTGGTCGTGCAATCACAAGTTTTTTGACAGAGATGAATGCGATAAGAAGCAAGAGGCCCAGCAGCGAAAACCGGCGCCTCTCGCTCTCCAGGGATCTCGAGAAATTTAGAAAGATTCAAGCTGTGGCAAATGTGTAATTTAGTTCAGCTTTTTGTTTTTTCCATCCCAGGTAATTTCAGAGCAGGTCCTGCAAGTGCTAAAATGGTTCTGCTGCGCATTTTTGGGACTAAGGGGGTGGTGGCTATAACCTAGTGTGACAGGTGGGGACCAGAGTTCATTTAGAAAATTGATCAGATTGTGATCTGTAACCTGATACAGGAGTTTCAGGTATCTGCGCTTGTGGTCATCTGATAAATAGAAGAATTACTGTTATAATTGTGAGCTACAATGAGAGATGTAGCTACTGTATGATGTATATACACACTGTATTTTATTTCTCCTTGCTCTTAGCAATGCTATGTTCTGTATGTAAGGTAGAATTATAACACCTAAGAGATTTAAACACACTCTATATCTGTATCTCTGAAAGAAATGGTGAATTAATTGCATATACATGGGATACTATGCACTGTAGTCATGATCAATAACAATCAGTAACCACAGAGAGCAGGCATTAAAAGTTCAAACAGACTGCATGTCTCAGGAAGGACTGGAAAATAGGTATTGAGTGATGTCTATAAAACCATAGCACAGCGAAGCAGCTCTATCTTTATGTTGATTCCCATTCGGCGCTTTCCATCAGTCAAATCGATTCATACATTTCCTCGACCACTCAGGCTCACAGCCCCTGTGCAGCTGCGGCCTGTGCTTTTTATTTTTTTAAATCCGACTGCATTGGCTTTTCCTCTTTTTATAGAACATTCTACTTAGCCGTGTCTTTACAGGCCTCCTTATTGATATGTTAACGTCAGAAAGCTGCTACAGGTCTGAACACTCTTCCGGTAAGAGTGAGTGGTTATGTTTGATCTCACTTTGCGTGCTTGAGTTGAGAGAAATAAACCCACGACGCCGCCCCTAACACCCACATCTCATTAAGTTAGCAAGTCGCATTCCTGCTGCCACAATCAAGCTCATGGACAGTCAATAAAGATTGTGTGTGCAGATCTGCAAGTTAAATATGACTCTTTAAGTGTAAAACATGTGACTGGGGAATTTTTTATTTTTTTTTCACAGCAAACAGAGGAGAAGAGTTAATGATTTCTCCCGCCAAGCTCGACTGGACTCTCAATAAACAAATGCACCGCCATGTATTTAGTGTCAACATGTAAAGATGCCACACAGCCTTTATGTTACATTAGTATATTAGTATGTGCAATGCAGCATTTACACTGCTCTGTGCTGGGTAGCTACGCCAAATATTTCTTGGTAATACGTCACCATTATCTGATTCACTATATGTTAATGATTGCAGACAATATCGGGAACAATGAGCTATCCATTCATTCAAATCCGTGAATGTTTGACTTGTGCGTTTATTCACAGGGTGTGCTGCTAGTGCACTTTGTATCTACTATTACAGTGCATGTCCATTTGACAACAACAACAAAAAAAACACCTCAATTTGCTTTGTAGGTAGTTTAGTTTAAAACTTTTGGTCAGGTTTGAACCTGTAAAATCTAATTTTAATCTGTAAAAACCAAAAGTGCTGTTTTTACTGTGCACACGACAATAAACATCTTGAATGTAGAAGGAGAAATGAGATTAAATATCTGATGTGTGTGGTTTTGTGATTTTTAATCTATTTATTTCCGTCACATTAGATAAAAACACACCCAGGCAAATTTGACTTTGAAGATTTCCCGTGTATCACCACTACAGATTGCTGTGGTGATTATGGCATCTCTACGACTACAGAGACACCAGGAACCTTAATAATTTATGTTTCGTAGAGTCTCATGGGAGGAATTGTTGTTCCTTAACCCTCTCTGTGAACTGGCTGAAAAAACAGTCCCATTCCGAGAAAGAAATGAACACATAAATAAATCACATAAGTGAATAATGGATGATGTGGAGGTTTGTTTGTGTGTGAGAGTGTGTGTGTGTGTGTGTGTGTGTGTGTGAAAGTGTGTGGGTGTGGTAGACTGTGGAAGTCATACTTTCACTCTCAGAAACATTCATACAACTAATAATCACATGCCCTTTAATTCCTCCGGGTTTCTCTGTTCTTGTCGAACTGCTGATATCAGGCAAAGCTGAGCCGGTGTGTCAGCTCCCTTTCTGCTAGCCTGCGCTCAGCAGATATACAGCGCACACTGGCGTCAAACTGTCATGAAGTAAACATTGTTGACAAAGTGAAAAATATTCTTCTCAAGTAAACTCTTAATACGTGTTGAAAAAGCTCCACACCGTTTGGCTTGGCTTTTCTGCAAACGAACACGCGGCTGATGGCCCGTCATTAGATTTCCCTCCTGTACCACAACTGGAGATTCAGGCTCACAAAGCCGCTTACGCACCACCACCACAAGGGCGGACAAATGTTCAAAGAATAAAACGTCATTCAACATTCATCTGAAGCCACGGATTCTGCTTCCTGATCCTCGCTGTTCTAACACGTTCCACCGCATACAGCATGGTTTTGCATCCTGCATAATGTCCGTGGTGTTTCATAGTGTCACGTCCCACTACGATACAGCTTCCCCTGCTCCTCAGTGCAGACCAATATGTAATCATCTCAACTTATGCCCAAATGGTACATTATTAAACAAAAGCTGAATTATTCATACAACACTGCAGCCACTGAGAGATAATTAAACATGCAGGCAATATCATTTGCAAGAAATATAATAAATGACGGCATATGTGATGAGGGGGATGGAGTTTTATTTCCAGTTTGACACTCTGCCCATTAAGTGCCATCACTTTACACTACTGTACGGCTCTTAAAACTTGAATTATGAAGTGGACATCTTTTGCTCAAGATAAAATAAAACGTCCGTGTGGAAGCCAGCTCGAGAGGGAAGCGTGCAGCTGCTTTTAAGTGTAAAACTGAGCGTTGACCACAAACTCACCTATTTCCTGCCTTGTGCTGCAAACCCCCGCACCGAACTGGTTCATTTTATCAGCCACAGTTTTCAGGAAATCGGCATTGTTCTCAGCAAAACCAAGGTAGTTGTAGGAGCCCATGTTGATGACGTTGGGTATTGTCCCCCCAGTAAACCTGCAAGCATATTTACATTAAGGAATCAATTAGGTTTTCTGTTTTCTCCCCTAACACACTGAGAGATTTAATTACATGGAATAAAAAGTAATCAACATTCAATTAAATGTGCTAATTGCTAATCAGAAACATATTACTTTCTCAGTAGAGTTCTGTTCGTGAGAAATGCAATTATGACAATGTTTATTTAAGGTAAACAGCAGTGACTGCATGCAGAAGAAGCATTTGTTAGGTCTGGCACATTTAGCATCTTGAATTAGAAGTCATCTTTCGCCATAATTAAGAGATGACTCACTCTGGGGAAAGACGTAAAGTCTGATTGTGATAATTGTTGTTCTGGCAAACAACACTCAAGTTCACACTGCAAGTCAAGTGTGAACATTGCTGCCACACTTCATCAGAGTTTAAAAGTATTTAAGAAGAACATTCTTCATCCACTGACCCACTTCTCACAGCCCATGTGAACCTGCATACTGCTCCAAAACCATGAAAGACAAGTCGACTCCCCGCTTCCACTTTTTCCCGTGGCATTAAGCCTCTTTAAACATGTAATCCACGCTCACCTCTTTACCGATTCATAATGTCATTTCCCTTCCCCCGCGGCTCCGTTCATAGTCTTTTTCATAATATATTCCCTGACCCTGCTGTGCAGCACAGAGGAATACCAACTGTGGTCCGGGGACTCAGGAATGACATATCTTTGCTGATAACAAATATGTTTCCGTCTTCGCCATTGCATTCGAGAGGAAGAGATTGATTTAGACAGATAAATCTTCGTTGTCTTGCTCGAGGCCCCAGAAGATTTTCTTTGTTCAAAAACAGTTGCTGCCGTGTTCTAAGCTGGAAAAAAGCTTTGTGTGTTTTTAAATTATACACGGATGAGCCAAGACATAAAGCCCAACATGCTGTTGGTCCTTTGCAAGCGGCCAAAAAAAGGCTCCAACCCACTGAGGTATGGACTCTACAAGACCTTTGGAGGTATCCTGAGGGATCCGGTGCCAGGATTGGTCGGACCTCTTCCAGCAAATACCCCAACACCCAGTAGCAGGTACTGCTGACAATGTTCACTTACCATTTAATATATCATATACTTTGAAGGTTCTGTTGTTATGGCATTATCATGTATGTGATTACTAGCCTACACTATGTTTATCACAGATGACTGGATTCCAGTACCTGAATGTCCAGTTGTAGTCATCGGACACCCTCTCCATCAGGTCAAAGACGGGTCCCGGCAGGCTGCATATGGGACGGTTCCAGTTGTCCCGTACCCTCATGTACAGGTTTCGAGTGTAAAAGTTCTCAAAATCCTGATAAAGCGGTACAAAGTCCTGAGGGCGAGGAGAAACATTTTTAATAACTCCACATGAGGCAAGGTCCAGGACACATTTGTTATAATGAAAGGTTGTTGTTTTTTTTGTTTCGTTTGTAACTGCAACAGAATTGGATCTAGACTTTTAAGTTCTAACAGTATTTCAAGACAATCTTCACACTAAAGCATTTACCGAGGCTATTTAAAGAGCTGGCCTCCATTAACGCCTCTCTGGAGAAAACCATCATGACGGAGCACTCATACTGTAATGCTCTTATTCCCTTTACTTCGTACTAAAAGACTGTTGCCAAACTGCCATCGGCATTAATTCCTTCTAGACTTTACTTAACAGTTCCTGCCTTCAAATATACAACCGCAGAAAAATAATAACAAAACATGGTTACAGCGTTCCTTTGTTTAGTTTTCTTTGCATTTTAATTGAACAAATCTGACTGAAGCGAATGTATCTTAAGTGCAATTTTTGGGTTAACAAAACCAAACCTATGGTAACATAATGGCTCTCACGTGGCAGCGCTCGAGCCGTGTCTAAAATCTGAAGCGCAGTAACAAAGAAAGAGCTTGAATCCTCTGAGATTTAATTAGATCTTCAACAGATATTCTCCGTGGTGTCTTGTCTCACCCATGGCAACGTTATAGTGCAGAGGAACATGAAGGAGGAAAGCAGAGGGAGCGCTCGAGGAAAAAACTTGAAATAATTAGAGGAAAACAAAACGTATTGACACCACATGCATGCTCCTCTGTTCCAACTGTCTGGGTGCATGCGGGTTTGTGCAGAATGTGTGTAAGACTATAGCGTGTGTTTGTGCTGATTGCCTTCTTTTGCCTACCTTCTGTTCCTCTCTCTCCTGGGCAACGTGGCACTTCTCTAAGCCCACAGCTCTGAGGAAGTCTCTGAGGTAGCCAAACAGGGTGACAATGCCAAAGCCCAGGTATGTCATCACAGCCACATACATGGGCGCCTGTTCAAAGGACTCATGCCTGTGCTGCCTGGAGGCGTCAGCAGTCCCGGGGCCATTTTTCTATACAACAAGAGTCCCACATGAGCTGTTTTACATTGCAGACAAGACAACTGAACACAATTGTTTGAACAAAAATGGCTTGATTTTAAATGAAGGGTTGTGGCTGACACTCCAATTATCCCAGCTCCTGACACATAGTATACAGCGCCGACGGAGGCAAGACTCAATGACGGTCCACAATAATGCAGATATAATACCATACAAAAGGGACATTTTGTTCACATTATTAATCACAACTAGTGTTTCTGTATGCGATGAAGGGACCTTTCGGGTTGGTGGTGCTCTAGCTCGCCCATAATGGCCCTGAATTGCAAAGATACCGACTGCGAAACACTTTTTATTGAGAAAGGCCGAATTACAAATAGCTGACATTCATTGCTGCTGTTAATATAAGGCAAGCGTTGAAGGGACGACATTTGCACAGGAGATTACAAATTGCCCTGTGAACAAAATCAGTCAAGAACGAGACGAAATAGAAACAATTCCACCAAATGGTTTTGAATATTGGAGTGTCTTGCTGCATAGATGTGCATACTAACAAGACTCAAACCCCTTTTCTTAGCATTTTTGATGATAAACTCTTAATACTGTGAACATTTTTATATAATAACTTATAAAATTTGAGATTTTGCATTGGAATCATAGACTATGTAAATCAAAAAAAATAATAACATCATTTAAAGGAATTAAGAACGTTAATGATAAACGTTGATGGAACGTATGTCACTTCCGGGTTCCATGTTTGTTCTTGTGTAGCTGCTGCGGCTCGGATAAACTAATGCAAATTATGACTTTCTGAGTTGCAGACTCTATATTCTTTTTAAAAATTTGCACAGAAAAGTCTCTTAAGGACTCTGGAAACACATTTCATCAGACGTAAGTGCTAATGAACTCAGCAACAAAGGTCTTGAAAATGAATGCTAGCTAGCATAAAAAAAAAGATGCTATGATGCTAACGTTTAGCGTTAGCCGTGCAAACAAACAATTAATGCATAAACAGTTGTACTATTATAGCACCGTTTGAGATGGAGGACATTTAATATGACATTTTATGATTGGGGTGCAAATATTACAAGATTACATCCGCGTAATTGCCAAAAGTTGCTAAATATTCGGCTTAAGTAATTCATTCATTAGGTTTAGTATTAACAGGAACGTAAACATAGAAAGTTAAAGGAGGAAGTGAGGCAGTTAAAAGGATTTGTGTTACAGCAAATTTGTATTATTGCACAAAAATAAATCACCTACATCCATTATAACTCTCCAGTCCAAATTGTGCAGGCTACTACTGAACCTGCATTTTTTTTTTTTTTTTTTTAAACGGAAACACAGGTGCAGGTTTCTGACCTACCCACAGCCTAAAGGCAGAGAAATCCTGCTGAGCATGAAATGAAGCATTTCAGGGTGGGGTCGTTTCTTACTGTCGGTTTACATTGTTCTGAGGAACTATACAATCCTTCGTTAAAAAAACAAAACAAAAAAAAAATAAAAAATGCGCGATATTGTTTTACTTTTGTTATTATTTATTTGTATTAAAGTAGTCTGACCACCAACGAACATGTGTCACATGCTGCAGATTTTTTAAAAAAAAAAAAAAAAAGCTTTATGCCACAATTATCTTGTATTTTTGTCTTTCTGTGTGTGCAGTTCCCGTAGTTGTGATTTCGTGTTTTTATTTTTTGCGGTTTATATGCAAAGTTTGCTGACGTCACGCAGGTCTTGTCAGGTAGAGAGCTCCAGTTTGAAAAAAAAAAAAAACATTTCCCCAACTTATAAAACACCCGGCCGGCCGCACCTTGAAAACAGACTCAACCACATAATATGTCGAACAAATAAATTGTACCGGCAGTTGACAGACGTACCTCTTTCCTGCTGTGAAAGCCGTTTTTCACGATGTCTCCGTTTTTCAGTCCATTCTGGTTCAGCTGTGGTTTCAACTCGCCCTCAGCAGCTCTGGCCATGTTGCTGCAGGTACAGGAGCGACGGTCCCCTATGTTTTAGTGGCAGGTATACAGCCGGCGTGCTTCACTGAACTTCCAAAGGTGACTTCCTCCTTCTGTTGTTTCGGTTCAGCCTCTTTTGAAATGCTTGAACTTCACGTGTTTCGATGTTTGTGCAAACGATCCGCTTCTCCTTTATGTCAAAATAAAAGTTTCGACCACGGTGGGAAAGCACTCACGTTCTCATATTACACAACATTATGCACCTTGGGAAAAAATAGTATTTATTTCATAATTAAGTTTGAATTAGTTTGTTTTGTTTTTATAGAAAAAATAGTATATTTTTATTTTATTTTTTCCTCTTCATCACTAGACGGTTTTGCATACATATAACCTTATAAAATGCAGCTAAAGTCCAATTAATGCATCCTATAAACTACACAGGAATACAACAGTCAGCCACAACATTAAAACCACTGAAGGGAGAAGTAAATAACATCGGCCATCTTGTGACAATACAATGTTCTGCTGGGAAACTTTTGGGCCTGGCATTCGTGTGGATGTTACTTAGACATGTACCACACACGTAGACCAGACTTGATGACAGCAGTCATCCCCGGCAGGATGCAGCCTGACACAGACACACACACAAAAGCGGTTTAGGGACAACTCAAAAAGACATGAAACACAGCACAAGGTATTGACCTTGCCTCCAAATTCACTAGATCCCAAACTGATCAAGTATCTGTGGGATGATCCACAGAGGCCCCTTCCCTCAAACCATAGGACCCAAAGGCCCCCCACTAACAACATTATGTTGCCAGACACCACAGGACACCCTCTGAAGGGCCGAGTCCATTCTCTGATGAGTAACAGCTGTTTTGGAGCCACAAGGGAGACCTACACAATATTAGGCAGGTGATCATAATGTTATGCCTGATCGGTATATAACACATAGCTACTTTTTTCGTTTAATGCCTGGTTTGCTAATCATACGTTTGTTTTTACATACGGAAACTGTATTTTTAGATTTAATGTATTACCGTTACGTTGAGTAATATGTGGTCTTACTCGGATCAAAGTTTGTTTAAGTCATTTAGCTAGATAACATTTGGTTGGAGAATGTTTAAAAGCTAAGTACATTTTATTTGCACTTTGCAGAAACCATTTCCTGTAGCTTTAGCTTATCTTTGATTGTGGTCCGACCAGTTGTGGTGTCACTACGTGACACAATGTATCATTGGCAGCTGACATCAAGCCGATTACAAATTCATAATGATAATAGTCCTCGCAATGTAATTCGCACACATTAGCAATTACTTAAGCACTGACCCTGCCATTAGATACTTAAGACAAAAAAATGTTTTTTAAGGCAATATACATGAAAATTGAGCTACAGTATTTAGTAATTTAATGTAATGAGGAATTTTTCTTAATGCATCCACAGGTCGGAGGCTGTCTACAGCTGGCGCTGATCAACTGTCTTCTTCTAACTCATGTACTAACCAAGAAGGTGGGTATCTTATGTGGGCTTAAACTCATGCTTGTAGTCCTGAACTGATGTACAGTAAGTAATACAGGCATTTTGTTGTCTACATCCAGCTAGAAAGGTTATGCTTCAGGTTACGGCCCTCTATATAACAGTTTGTTTCGACCTAATGATACACTTTATACCCCCTGCAGCTATTCTGGCATTGTTTTTACAGACCAGAGGGGTGTTCTAGTTTTACAGCAGTAAAGTGTGCTGCAGTTTGTAGTTACTATGGTCTTGCTAGTTGATAATTTACCAAAGTGTCATAAATCTGGCATAGGTCAAATCAAAATAGCCTTGTAAACTTGAATCCGTATGCGGGCTGTTGACAGTTTGCTGTCTGCCAGCATTTTTGAGATTTTCCCTTTAGGGCAAACACAAAGCAGTTGTTTGTTTGTGAAAGGTCACCGCCTACTCGGTGGTCTTGTGGTTTGTGGGTGCACAGTCAGTAAATCAGAATATGCTCAGTATCATGTGACAGTCTGTGAAATGGGATTTTTTTCATTCACATTGTCATTGACCTGTTGCTTTTGGAGCGCTTGTCTCTGTCAGTGTATGCAAGCACAATTGATAGTAGATAGTCAAAATGATAGTGTGAAGTGGGTAGATTGGAATGCAAGTGCATGTTTGAACATTATACGGCAAGATCAGGAAATGTTTTGTATGACAGTATCTGCTCTACGCTGCTTAGTTTCCTTTTGGGCTGCTACTACTACTACTGCTGTTGTCTTTTTGGACAGGGTGCACATTTTACCATAGGAATCCAGTAATGGGTCATATTGCACCCTTTGTGAAAGCATCCACCTCCGTGTCATTTTAACACGAGTCATTTATCACTATAGGTGTGGGCTCCTTTCATTCCATTCATCATTTGACAGACAGCATTTCCTCCTTTCCCAAGCCACAACAATCGGAAATTGTGCCGTCTTTTTGACATGTGCCTAGAGTTCTTAAATCTTCATTTAAATTGCAAAGCCGGTAGAATCGGATTGTCTCTGAATGCATTGTGTGATGTTTTGGCTGAAAACACTAAGGCCCTGTGGGATGACATGTGTCATCCGCCGTCATTTCAGAGCTGCCTTCACTGACACAGACTGATGAGGCTTGGTGTTGTCTAATAACTCAAGACCATCAAGGAGGGAAGGGGGGAACGCAGGTTGACACTTGGCTGAGGGTAAACCAGGAAAGCTGACTGAAGAGTGCTGGGAGATTGCGGGTATTGCAGTTTGTGTGAAGCAGAGAGAAAAAGACATGTGATGAATCCGGATTAGTCGGCCTGCATCCAACTGTTACAGAGAGAATGACTGAATGGCGGGCAGCATGCAGCAGCCTTAGTAAATGAATGGTATCCGGAGCTCTCACCTCATCTTAGCTTGGAGTGGTGAATGGAGCCGTCACAGTGGCTGGTGTCTCCTTGCCTTCACCGCAGGATCGCTTTCTACCAGTGGGACCAGATCTAACCTACATCTGTCAGGCTTCGTTAGCTACGTCAGTCTGGACTGCACTCTTCATTTTCAGCTCCCAAATGTTTTCTTATTAATTCTTCAATCCAATTCACACATTTAACCAGTTATAATTTACCACTGCAAGTTTCAGGCTCAGAGTTTTTAGCTGTAGCTTTTATCTGACAGACGAACACACTCTCAGTCTGTGTTTAGCTAAATTTGATTAGTCTTTAAGGAGAATCACAATATGAGGCTAATTTCCACGGGGAAATTCTCCATTTTACACTTCACTGAGCATCTTTTATGTTTCGCAATATGACTGAAGATCGGACTTCATTTCTTTGCTTGAAATGCATTCTGCTTAATATCGATTGATGTTTTAATTTCCTCACAGGATTGATCCTTTCTCTCATCCTGGCATTTGAGAATATTCAGTGCTGTTTTTTTTTCTTTTTTCTATTTAAGATGTGATGCAAAGCTGGCAGAATTAGATCTTGTGGCTTTAAAATTTATTTGGAAGCCCCTGTGAAAAAGATTTCCTACCATGAATACAGATGAATGTGAAACAGCGTACATAGGGAATAAGCTGCCCACAGTGCCCAGTGGGACATATCCATCTACACTGCTTTCATGTGAATGTCATGTAAAATGGGCTTTTCCTTAAATACGCGATGAATACTAATCCAAATTTGATCTGCTTGCATGTTTTTAATAGCCTAACAGCCTCAACACTAGCTTGAGTAATTATTTATTTTCTTCATGAATTTATGTGCCTCATGAATTTATTTCTGTTTAAGGATGTTTGATAAAGAAGATTGTGTATGTTCAAAAACATTAAGTGGTGTCCAAAATACTCACACCAATCAAAGATTCTTGAGATGTAGCCTATGGCAGATATAGGTTGTCCTGCCACCTTGTGGTAGTGCAGATGAGGCACACACTCAGCCCCACGCCCACTTTACATACACACCACCCATTTTCCCTGCAATGAAATGAATGAGCAAAGACGTTTGCAGCAGCAGATGGACATGCCTTCACTAGCATGTCGTGTGTGCTTGCAGTAATTCTTAAAGCGGGGCCCATCCAGGATTTGGACAGTTGTTTATAGATGAACTCATGTCATGCTGTGCTGTTGGAGGCCGGCTGTAATGCACAGCTATATTTAAACTTCCCCTGGGGTGCCATTAAATCATGTAATTTCTTCGTCAGGCCTGCCTGACCTCATTTTAATACCCACATCAGAGAGCATTAAGAAAAAAAAAAAATCATGAAAAAGTGGAAGATTGAATTTGTAGCTACTGTGGTATCTTACATTTAAAATTTAAGCACTGTTACAGACATTCTTATCGCGTGAGATTTACAAATGAAATAAGCTCAGATTCCTTAGATCTGGACATTGGAACAGCAGGAGAACTGTGATCAGTAGCGGCTGGTAATACATTTTTCTTTTCATTTTCCACTCTCATTAACAATCCCAATATGATTCAAAACAATCAAACAAATGCAAATATTTTCAATCCACTTACCAAATGTGCTCCAGATTGGCAGCATACTGAGCTGATACCCCTGTCCATCAATAATGAGCCCACGTATTACTTGTGCTATTTTATATTTTGCATAGTTTAGAGATTTTTGTTATGCAGGGAGATCTTCCTCTGAGCGTGATATCCTATGTATGTTTTGATACGGATGTGTGTTTGTTTTTGTTCCCTGTCAGGAGGGAGAGTTTGGACCAGCAAGAGAAATAAGAAAACTATAAAAGTTTGATGCATAAAAACACTACATTTTCGCTTTTGCTTTGTGGCGAATACAAACTAAAAATTTGTTTTTCACTCACCGAAATAGGATATGAAACTTTAATTGTGTTTTAGTTGTATTGTTTTGGGGAAAGAGGAATCAGACTGAAAAATCACTTTATATAAGAGACCCGGTGGACCCAAAATACTAAATTATGCTTGCGGTTTGTTTAGTAGATAAATGAGTTGGTGTTTGACAGTACGGACTTTCATAACTGCGGACAGCACAAATGGCTTCAATTAGTCTTGTGTTATTGTTAAATAGTCAGCTCCTGCAGCTGTGGCACTCCTAACACTGAGTGGGTGTTCACATCCACAGGGGATGCAAGATTCCCCTGTTCTCTTCAGAAGCGAGCGGGAGAAGGGGGGAAAAGACAGACTCTGAGACAGTTATTTATAGAGAGAGTGGGAGAAAGTGAGATTGTGGCTTGAAAGGTTAACGTAAAAGGGAGCGGCAGAATGACAGAGAAGGAGAATGACAGAGTTGTCGGGTGCAAAAGGAAGGTGGTGGAGAATAAAGATTAAGCAGGAGGATTTAGAAATGGATGATGCTGCAGACATCACCGGAGGCTGTGTGGACCCTGCTGTAGATTTATCTCCGTAGGTCAGGTTGGCACTTTATTGTCTGCGTTGACCCTAATTACGGCCTGCAGATACTGTGAATGAGTCACCGAAGGGCTAGAGGAAATATCATCTTTCCGTACGTCCTGTGTTTTTATGTCCGTTGTTTCCCTACTGTGTCATCTGTTCCTTGGTCTGTAAACATTACTGTGATGATCCTAAAAGCAGAATATTAAAACCACGAGAGAATTTGCAATATTTATACGCTGCAGAAATAATATAGGTATCTGAGTTTGTCAGCATACTCAGTCGGAGTGAAATGGGTTTTTCTGAAGTGTTATTAATGTTGAATAACTCATACATAAGTCAGAATGTGAACTCACAGTCTTAATATTCCCATCTGGGTAAAATATGTCACAAACCAGAGAGCTAAACCAGTAAATCATCTCCTCTGAAGTCAAATTTGACCAAATCTGTGGCTCTTTTTTTTCCTGCTCTGACAACTGAAGCAACCATTTGTTCAAGGCACCCAGGAATCCATTGGCCCTATGACACTGAATCTCTGCAAGGCTCCAGACACCTAGTGAGCTTCCCCCTCAGCTGTAATTACTGTTTCCCATCTACCGGGATTGTCCTGACCAGGCCCACTGCGACTCTGCACTAAATCTCCTTGATGTTGTCAGTTAGTCATCCACATAGGTAGCCGGACCGGACAGGAAAAAAAAGGCAGGGCCTCCTGGAAGTGAGCTCTGTGCTCCAGGGTAATTGATGTATGGACCATCGTGGACCTGAGTTTAATGGATGGTCTCTCCTCCCACACTGGGCCTTTCTGAAATCATTGTCAACATTGGGCAAATATGTCCAGGAGGATAGATGGGAGTTTGCCGTGTTCAGGATAGTGTGGAGAAAATGTTGTCTTCTGCGAAGAGACACAGTGGCACGGGCAGCCATTTTCCTGCTGTACAATGATTGAGTTTACAGTAGCTGGGTTGCCATGAAAAGGATTAAATGACGATATGTGCAGAGAGATGTTAGTTGTAGCTCAGATCAGCTCACTTCTGTGTGCAGGTAGTGTGCCTATATTACAGCTAGTTTGATCAATGACAACTAACTGCAAGAAAAACATAATTAATACAGCAATGTGCTATTTTTCAGATGTAATAATTCATAAACGTGGTAATAATGAAACAAAGAAGAATGGTGAAGCACGACTGATCGATATATGTTTCAAGGCGCAGTCTAGTTTTGATGTGTAAGGCTGACTGACTGACTGAGATCACTGTTGAAATGTTTAGAGCTTTTTTGCTTTATTCGTGATGAAAATGCCTTTTAAAGGACATGAGTTAGACTGAGATGTAAAGCATTTCATTGAGCTTTGTCACAGGCTGGCAGGGACTGATGATAAAAGGTTCTGATTGTTTGAGCCTTCATAGTTTGAAATGTCGATTCATTTAATCTTGTTGTCCTAAAATAAATTGAGTGCACTTCAAACCAATTCAAGCCGTTTTAAAACAACGATTAAATCTTCAGACTTTGTTTGTGGAACAGGTTGGAAGACGGCAATTTATATTGCAAAGGTCTGTTTAACAAAGGTTGATTATAACATGATGCAACACTTTCACAATATGCAGAAATAATACATATACCGTAGAATTCATTATATACATTCATGCCAGAGTTAGTCTACAAGACATAGTGGGACCAGTTATTCTCAGTTCTGGTCTGCCATGCAATCAATGTGAAAGAGAAATAAAAAGAGCAAGAGAGGCAGATAGCTGAAGGGGTTTTTTAAAGCCTGCTTAGTCGAGCACAGTTATTATGAGAGTATCAATCCACATTACGACACACTGCAGTTCCACTCATTTACAACACTTTGCCTGCCCTCAGTGGGTATATCACACAGTTACTGTATTTTAAAGTCACATTCAGTATTTGTTATTCTTCCAGCTTCAGCTGGAGATGAATGTTAATAAGCCTTATAAGCCATGCAGAGCTCTGACTCCTTGTCACTGCACTGCAGGTTTTATCCTGGCTTGTGTGAGGCAACACATGGTGAGAGCTTGACATTCATGCCTCTTATTTTCCTAAAATTGGGTGCAAATGCAAACTGAAGGCCCCTGCAAGCTTGCAACCAAGTAATTATTGCAATTTTTGAAATGTTGAAAGGAAAAGGATAATTATGTTATTAGAAGGAGGAAGGCTGTATCGGCAGGTGGCTTTCTGGCAGGCTTTAGTAATGGCCCATCGCATCAGCTCCTGTTGTGAATGGAATGGAACGCCTCTATTCTTTAGTTATTTGATGCTTTTGGTCATCTGTGGACTTTTCAGTGTCCACAGTTCGCTTTCCTCCCTTAACTCTCACTTTGGAAGAGTCCTGGACAAGAGTGGGTCGATACAGGCAACTCCCAGAGCAAAGAAAGAAGTTAATGGTTCACTTTCACCTTGTGAAAAAAAGATCAATAAAACAAATGTTTGCATTTAACACAGTGTTTCTCAACTGTCTAGTATGTCCTTTAAAAACACAGTAGTGGATTGGCTTGTTGGTATTAATGTATAAATTAAGTCTACTTGTTTGAATTATTGGAAAAAACATGTTGTTTGTGCAGAATCATGTCATTCAACTTCCTCTGCTAACATTCCTCCTCAGTGTTGCACACACTACAGAGCACACTCACACCACTAGGTGATACTTGCCTCTATATTTGGTGCTAAAAGCTGAAGTGTTAAAATCTCAGTTTCCGTTGAGTTAATGCTTCAATTTGTTCCCAGAACTGAGAAACGGCATTCCTGCAGTGTAGCTTCTCCGTATCAGTGAGTATCCGCTAGACTGCTACACACATATTCTGTTGTTAATGCTCTTGATGAATATTATGTACTAATACCTCTTGCACTGATGCACTGTTAGCTAGGTCCCAGCCAATAACTTCAGCCTGTTTCAAACAAATTTACTGTAGGGAGAGCAAGAAACCATTGAAATTAATTCCGGTTAAGATGAGCTCCCTTTCACACCCTTAATTTTGCTGTGCTGTGTCTCAGTTGATAGAGGGGAAAAGAGACATTGAGAATGATGGCGGCTGGCTGTGACACTGGTGGCAACAGGCCCAAATGGGGAGGGCTGTGAGGAGGAGGAAAGGCAAGTGGGGGAAGGAGAGGGGAGTGACGTGACTGACGGGCATGTGTCAACCCTCCTCTTATACTTAATGTTGAGCGGGGGACAAGGGTGGCTCGTTAATTGGGGCGAGATGTAAAAGTCCCCGTCACTCATCATCATCTTCACTAATATGTTTTGAGGCAAAAGCCGGAGCATAGAGCTGAATGATTAGTGACTGGAGTTGGAGGTAGCTGAGTGAAGTGATGCATTTCCACTCAGAACATGTTTTCTGGACATAGCTCTTGCACTGATAAGATGGGTTCCACACTGTGCCGCTCAATACAAAGCTGTCTGCTTTAATTATTGAACATCTGTACATTTAATTTGCAAGGCAATTTCAGAGAGCAGCCCTGTGAGACCTACTGATATTTATTCTCTTTTTTTATAACACATGCAACAATAAATCACTTGCTTAATATTAGCAGCTCCCTGAATTGTCATGCTGGAGTACAAGTCCTGGGCTTCTTGTATTCATAATTTTCCTTTTGACCTTGATTTCTTCACCCTTCATGTCTTGCCCCGAGGAAAAAGATGGCAAAGAGAGAGGGGGAAATGAAATGCAGGCTCTGGAGTTGCCTGTGATATTAACAAGAGACTAGTTATTCCAAAGACAGCAATAACAAAGCGGGTCCTGTTGCTGCTGTTGTGTTTACCTCATTCTTTAGTTTTTTGTAACCCCTATACCCAACACAGCGGAATAACAACGCTTTTGTAGTAACAATAAATGGGTTAGTTTGATGACATGATAATTTAATGTTGCATTATCACACGGATTGAGCATTGCTTTCAAATAGCTGTGGACCGAGGCTTAAACAGGTATAATTAAACTTAATTTGCCATATAATTAGATAAATGTGGTGCCAAATATTTCTAGCCTAATGCCTATTTAATATCAGCACTTGGCAGTGTCTCTTCTCAGCAATTTCCCACTCTTGAATCTAACAGTTCAAACAAAGCTGGCCAGTCACATCATCAAATTTGAGTGGCTTTTAAGATCTAATTTCCATAACCCCCTAACAGGAAAAACAACAGCAATAATGGCAGTGGTATTAGCATGAAATGACACCCCTGAACTGCAGTCATGCAGCAGGTGGGTAATTGGCCCTGAGCTGTACAGTGGGCACTCTGTGTGACTGTCCTTGTCTCTTGATGGGGACACCGGCAGCTCGACGGGGCGGTCTTATCAGCTCACCGCCCTCTGAGCCAGATGCAACCTTTTATAATTAACCAAGTGAGACGAGCAGGGTCAGAGAGAAATGGTGCAGTTCTGTGCTGTAACTAGCTCTGCTGAGGCTGTGATTATACACGTAGAGTACAGTAAATGCCTCTCTTCTCTTTAATCTGTTTACTCTTCCTCCCCTTTCATCAGATGTACAGTACGTAGATGTTTTTGTATGCTCGCAGTGTGTTAGTGTGGGATAGGCAGTTTTATTGCTAAGAATGAAACTGGACTCCAGAGGCCTTCATGGTGTTAATTGAGGTGTAATGTGATTTGTTTTGCTGGCCCTTCCAGCAGCCCTTACCAGTCCATTGAATCAGATCCCCTGTGATTACTTGCTAATGGCCTCAGTTATGTCTATGTGCTTTAAACAACCCACAACTGCAAAGGATAAAATGATAAGGTTAATGCTGGAATGGCAGTGTGCAAAGTGAATAACCATTTAAACCGTGTGTCTTTACAGTGCCACTGCAGTGTACTTAAAAGGAACAAAATGACTGTTTTCAACCAGATGGAAAGCAAAAAGAATGATGTTGCCGTAATAACACTTGCATCTGGTGCGCATCCTTACAATTGTGCTGACTATATATGACAAACTACAAATAACCCACTCAGTGTTGCAGGTGTAGTTATGTTAGTGAAATAGCAACCAACAAATAGCTGTAGTTGGAAGAAGTATTCATTTTTCCACATATGACATACACTATAAAAATCCTCTCTTTCAGTTCACTAAAGGCCTGAAGCCACTGCTCATCATCAGTCACTGAATATAATTACACATCCCAGTAATATGACTCGGAAGAGTGGGGTAATATCAGAAGTACTTCCTCCCAATGAATTGCACCTTTTTGGCACTGAAAGCACCAGAGAAAAAAAGCAATGATTTTCAACCTTAATTCTCTTTTAAAAAACAGCTTAAATAAGTGTCACCGTGTGAGCAACACTGTTGATGTTTTTTTAATGTTCTCTGTATCTCTGGGTATCAGCTTCAAGGTCTGTGGTTTTTCCTGGAACAAGTAACCATCACTGGTTCTCCTAAGAACAAGAAGTTGTTTCGGCTTGGATTTCCAGCCTCTGTTGCTGGGCACCAGAGGGGTGCTTTAGATACCACTCAAATCCTTCCACATGGTTGCAGTGCACACTGATTGTCTTTCCAACAACATAAAATATAACTTTATGAGGTCAGAGGATTTTATGGATGAGGACCTGTGGCTGCAGATGCATTAGCCTTGGAGTAGAGTATGAGGGAGTCTTAGTGTGTTTGTCTTATAGTGCATGGAATAGTTACTTGCTTGGACAGTAGTGTGCTGGACAGTGTCTTCAAAATCTTTAAGAGATGACTGAGAGGGCGGATGACCACTGAGTTGACCGTTATTTTTGTAATGCATCCTTGTACATGTAAGCAGCACAATAAAAAACAAACAACAAAACTATCTATGAATGGATTGCGGTATGTTTTTTAGATGATATAACAGTGGTTAGCACTAATGCTTCACAGGATCGAATCCATCGGCCGACTGGGGCCTTTATGTGCAGAGTTTGCACGTTCTCCCTGTGTCTCTGTGGGTTCTCTCCGGGTACTCCAGCTTCCTCCCACCGTTCAAAGACATGCTCGTTAGGTTCATTGGTGATTCTGAATTGGCCGTAGGCGTGAGTGTGAATGGCTGTCTGTCTCTCTGTGTTAGCCCTGCGATAGACTGGAGACCTGTCCAGGGTTCAGCTGGGATAGCCTCCAACCCCCCTGCGACCCCTCCAGAGGACAAGTGGTTACAGAAAACGAATAGAGGAAAAACAAAATAACTTTCTTTTTATTGTGGGTCTACTGCACCTTTAGTGGTACAATCAGTGACCTCATCATTCAGAGGCACAGGTGTTTGATTTGACTGACACTTGGGCTGTGTCAAGTAATTTTCTCCAACACCACATTCTGAAGAGACAACATACAACAACAGGATTTTCTTTTTCTATTATGAAAGTAACAGGCTGCCAGGTGCAGGTCCCTGGGCGACGTATTTATTTATTACGTGTAGGCATGTTGATTTGTGGCGCTATAGCCGACTAAACCGATCAGTCTTGAGTGACCTTACTGGATTGGTGGCACTGCTCTGCGGTTCATGAATGTTTAATAGAAAGACTGGCTGTTTTGGGCCTGCCAAGCTGGGTTTGCTGCATGACAGAAACATACTAACTCAAAGGCAGAATGGAGAACACTGAGTCCTGCAAACAAAGGCTACAAGATACAACTTCTGACAAGTAAACATTCCTCATAGGCTCATAGAAATCAGTCGAGTATTGGATGAGAGAGCCATGCAATGATCCACGCAGACACATGTTCCCATTCTCACGTTGCTGTTCTTGGACTTGCAACATTTCATCTCCTTGAATTGGATCTGTGGCCCTGTTCAAGCTGTACAACTCATAGTAAATTAATTAATGTCATCCGATATCTTCCAAGAACACTAGATTGTTAAGTAGATAGCTCGAATGACAAATAACAGGCTCACGCAGAGTGAAAAGGCGTGGGATGAGGACTACAGGTGGGGAATGAGAAAAGGATTTTGTAAAAAGAACAGGAACAGCAGGAAGGGGTGAGGAGTTGTCGCGAAAAATGTCTAGCTCACAGCCTACATGCTCCCTTTCTGTCACCAAGAATTTCCCACATTTCGCTACACACTCCAAAGTCACAAAACACCTTGAAAATCAGTGCTAAGAAGGACAATAGCAAGAAGGAGTTGGCACAAATAAGTGATGTTATTAAAAGAAGGTGGAAAAGGTAATTGGGTTTGAGGACAAGTGGTTATTTGGCACGCAGGATATAAGAGGCATTGACTTTTTGTAAAAAACAATAAAACATCATATGCCTAAAACAAAACCTCCTCCGGCTTATTGATGCCGTGTTTGACGTTAAAGGAACAAACAACATTAAAACAGAGTCCTGTACTCTCTTTGTGCGAGAGAAACGCAATCAACTTCTTATTTATGTCTGACAGCATCCCACTCTTCCAGCTTTATAGAGGCGACAGCACAAAGGGAATACTAGTCAAGTGTGTCATGAAGTGTGAATGTGTCTGCGAGAGAAAAAATAGAGACTAAGGCTACCTTCAACCTCCAAGTGAAGGGAAACTTTTACTTTGTGGAGTCTTTTTTTTTTTTTTTTTTCATTTTACTGCCAGGGTGGCATGATGAGATAAAACCTTCAGCTCTGAGCTGAAATCTGAAGGAGAGAACAAGCAGATGAGTCAGCTGCGCTAACAGAGTGGACTGCATATGAATATAATTTCAATAAAGAGTCTCTGCCTTAGAACTAAATATTCAGTGAGTCCTGCTATGGTAACTCAGTTTGACAACTTTAGCAGAATATTCATCTAATTAAAAAAAAACGGACACATTAAAAAATAATAATGAGCATTATAATAAGCAGCAGTCATTGTCAAAAAATATTATTTGTACCTTTTAACATGCAAAACATGTACGAAGTCTAAGCTTCCTGAACGACACTGGACTGTTTAAAGATTCAAACGACACCTTGAGGCGTCTTTTTAAATTTCCATTGGCTCTAAGCTGAGAGAAGCACTGAAGAGGGAAATAGATGATAGAGGCCTTTCTGTCTGGGCTGGGGCTGTGATGCAGAGAGCAGGTCTCATTGATAATGCATCAGGAGAAGAAATCCATCAGGACCACATCCATTTAATGCATGAAGCCGACATTTATGCATGAAAGTGTGAGTGGCCTCTTGCTCTGAACCTGCGGCCCGGCTAAGTGGGGCTGTCCTCTGCGGTTGTCACCGAGTACAGTTGCTCAGGTCTCATGGTCACAGCGGCCCCCCCTAGACGTCAGCCCTGCCCAGTTCCAGACAAAAGGATGAAACATTCATGAGGTGTCTTTCTGACAGTGGCAGATTCAACATTGTTTGGTTATATGGTGGCCTCCCCACCTCTTCTTCCTCGCGGCACTCCACCCACCCCCTCCACACACATCATATCTGTCGGCCCACTTGATAGAGCTTTCAGGTGAAAACATAAACCCAGTGTGGAGTGATTACCGAGTGTGCTCCTGCAGAGGAAGGACTGGCATTTCTCTCTCTTTGTTGTGCATCTGACCTTTGAAAATATCACAGATTAAATCTTTAATTATTTATGACGGCTAGTGGTGGTGATGAGAGAGTAGAGGGCTATGTTGCCACATGTGATAGGGCATTCTTAGTATAAGAGACTTTTTAGCCGTTGTTCTAATCTGACTAGTACACATTCAGACATATGCGGAGTTCAGACACATGTTTTTATTTTGTGTGATTTACACTTTCCGTGTGTAATCGGATCTTTCAGATATCATGATGTATATTTAAAATTCTACCTCCAACACTGGACTCAAATAGGGACCTCTTCCCAACATGTGTTTCGCACTGTTTAGTGAACTTCAAAACAGCAACCCTCAGATCCCTCTAACTCCCCGCGTCACTTACCCTCCTGCAGTAAATATTCCTGACACATTCAATTTTAAAGTAATCAAATAATCATGATGCTGAAAAATAATAAACAAACAACAGAGAAAACAACTATGCTATATGGAGAGGAAAAAAAAAAAAAAACGATTTCCCCGGAGAATAGTTTAACCAGTGTTTGAAATGCAAATTGTCTTTTTCATCCAACCCGCCAGTAAATGTCAGAAGGGACACTGGGGAGGGGCTGAACATCTCAATTAAAGAGCGCTAACATGCATCATTCCAAACAACCCAAGAAATGAAAGGCATCATTTAGATTGATCTACAGCATCTGTGAGAATAAATCAGAGCAGCTACCTAATAATGCAACACTCCGGGGTGCGCCTGAAAATTACAGATAGCAATTCAGAACAGTATCTGCATAATGGCGTTCCAGTTGATGAAGTTGAGGATCAGTATATGGAAAATGGCCCGTCGGTGTGAAGTTAAATACTCAGATGCGTCTGTAAGAAATGAAAGAATGGGCGGCTATAACCCTCTAATGGCTGAATCATGCTTGCAGTTAATGCAGTTTTCCTTTTCTTTTTTTTCTGACTGGTGGTTGAAAGAATTAAAATAATTTGCTTCCACTCCCAATTAACCTCCTCCAGTGTTCTCGCCAGTTAAGCAATTTTGGGGAGTTTGTAAATGTGCTGCTTGGCACACTCTTTCTATACTCCATATTGAGAAGGCACTTCAAGTTGGCTCGAGGCTAATTTTAGTAGTCTATGTTTCCAAACATTAGGAGCTGCTGGGTATTGGTATCTTGTCTTCGAATATCCAAAACTAATTTCCTAATGGCTCTGATTATCTTTGGACTTCTAGCAAACTCCATCCAGCAGCGGGTTTAGCAAAGTAGTCTAGACGTCCTGCTCCTTCCAGTTTTCAGTGCAGATTGATTGGAAGGGACCTCATACTCTGTAAGGATTCTGACTCCTCTTTTTATGCTTCCTTGAAACCTGAAGGTGTTTTGTTTTTTGGTTTGTCCATCTGTCTCGATCTCATGAGTCTCGTCTCTCAAGAACAACTTATGAGATTCGAATTTCAAAGGTTCAGGATGAACTGATTAGATTTTTGTGGTCAAAGGTCAGTGGTCTGCCAGATATAATTATGACGTGATGACTTTTTCATTTCCAAACAGTGAAAGGTCATCTTCAATGTAACATCGCAGTGGCCATTGTTCAACAATGTACACTGATCAGGCATAGCATTATGACCAATGACAGAAGTAATTAACATTAACCATCTTGTGACAATTCAGTGTTCTGCTGAGAAACTTTTGGACCTGGCTTTCGTGTGGATGTTACTTAGACATGTACCACCCACCTAGACCAGACCAGGCACCCCCACCCCATAGCAATGACACTCCTTGATGGCAGCAGCCATCCCAAACTCAAAAAAACATGAAAAACAGCACAAGGTGTTGACCTGGCCCTAGATCCCAAACTGATCAAGTATCTGTGGGATGCACTGGAACAAACCTGATCCACAGAGGCCCCTCTCCTCAACCCATAGGACCCAAAGGCCCCACGAGAGACCACAGGACACCCTCAGAAGGCCCATGTTCTTTCTCTGATGAGTCACAACTCTTATGGAAGCACAAGGGAGACACACAATATTTGGAAGGTGGTTATAATGTTATGCCTGACCATAATTCACGTTGGTGTGGAGACTGGGTTGGGTACCAATCTTTGAAAGTGGTGATTGTATATAGGTTAAAGATGTGTATGAAGCATCAGTGTTTCAGACTTTGCAGCAATGTCCATATTTGAATCATTTTCTGCTGTCATGGCTACCACTTTGTGTTCTCTCACAGTCAGCTTTACTAGCCAGTCAAGTGCGACTTGATCGGTTGGTGGGGGCATACGACCATGAGGCGATAATTGTAGTTTGAGACTATCCCTGCACTAGCTGGGGTTTCATCTCATTGGCATGAATACATAGCCGTTTTATCCACGGCTCCATCTGATTGGTGAAATGTTTGCAGGCTGAGAGCGAATGCATTACACGTGTAAATAGAATGTTTTTCCTTCTTTTAGGCACAATGTCTTTCCCAGAAGTTCTGATGTTCTGAAACAGAATGAATCTATTTAATAGTCAAAGCACTCAACCTCACCACATGAATGATCTTATTTTTTTCATGATCCTAATAGGTGAAGGTGTTTCATATCAGTGCAGGTTTTATAGATGGTTTCTATTTAGGCGAAGTTTGGAATAATGTGTCTGGCTGCTCTAAAGGACATGTCTTTGTAGTCATTACTCTTATGTCTAAAAATTGCTCACATGCAAGAAAAAGGTCTTCTTTAAAAATTACTCAAGTGAACATAAAAGTATGAACATTCATTAATCAAAATGAGAATTTATTTGCCCGCTAGGTGAAATATACTTGAATTTATCTTGGTGAGATCGGTGTAGTGAACATCGATACAGCTAACAAAGTCTAATAAATAGTGTGTTTAATGTAGTGTTGCAACAACAGGACCACACATTTTTCTCAGTAGACAATTCATAGAGTGCATGGATCCAGCTTGTTCAGAAAGGCAGGGGGGAAAGATTGCTGTGACTTCATTAGAGTGTAGTGAATACAGGGGTATACGCCCCACATCAGGTCTAGCACTAACACAGACTGATTAATGGCAAGGCTACACTATATGAGATTACCAAGGGTTACATTAACAACCCCCACTGAGAATGACCTAATTAGCTCACCAAGGAGGGGGTAAAATGTGAGAAGGCCTCAGCATGAAGGGTCACATGTCTGATTTCACCTCAGGTTGCTTTTTTTTTGGAAAGATAACCCAATCAGGAAAAAACTGTTTGAGACATTTAGAATCATTATCAGACTGTAATGAACACAAACATGTACCTGCCTTTTGCTTTCAAGCACAATATTTTTGTATTTCTTTTCAGTAATCGGAGGCTGGTGTATTTTTATACCTGTCGGTAGATGCTCTGCAAGTTCCATTGTGATCTTGAGCTGCTCCCTTAGCCGGTAACATTTTGATCCTTTGATGTTTTTGCTTGGTCAGAATGTCCTGTCACACGTTACGCCGCTGTTGTGGGGCACGGCCACCAGTTTCCTCGTACCGCAGTCTGCTACAGTTTTTGCTTGTTTCACTGCTCAACAAATTCTCCAGCATCTAGCACAAATGCAAATGCAAGATGCTGAAGATTAAAAGAATTACTTGGAATCTGAAAAAAAAAAAAAAAAAGACTGCATTTAAAGCTTTAGATGACCCAGTTTCCAGGCATCCATCCAGTGCCTTAGTCGCTCCAGAGGCTTCTAAATGTAGTATTTGTGGATTCACTAAGCAGTGCGTTTTAATGTGCAAAAGTGTGTGTCTGTTCTCTGCACCAGCACATATTCATGCATTTTGTTTTGTCCTTTCTATACAGCTTTTTCTTTTATAACTTTCATTGTTTTTTTGGTTTTTTTTTTACATATCCTTAGATCTTATAAAAACTGTGACCTAGATACAATTAACCCTCTCAAACCAGCAGAAAATTGTATTTAAAGGGAGAACAGCACCCATCAATCTAGTCTGCAGGGCAGGAAGGGCTGCTCCTCATGTTAAAGCCAGGTTCCCTAATAGAGGTAGATATCATGGACTCCCTGCAGCATGGTGACACTCAGGGCAAGCACTCAGAGAAATGTGATGGTATGAATACACTTGTCTCAAGGCAGTCTCCTAACTGACAGGTATTATGCATGAAACACATGAATCCTAGAAAACATGAGCTTCTGTTATTGTTGAAATGAGTGTCTCTCAATAAATAGCAGAGAGGCAAGCAAAGAGAGAGAGCCCTAAACCATGGCTTTTGCTTTTCTGGCAGAATGACGCAGAGATGCTTGATCAAATGTAATTTATTCTTGCTCAGATAGCCTGTTGTAAGGTGTAATTGGCTAAACAGCTTCCCTCATCTCTCATCTTTTGAGCTGAATGCGAACGCACATCACACGCTACTTTTAAGAATCTTCGCCAATGCATAAGATGCCGATTACACATTTAATCTTATAATCTGATTTAATTTGTTCATTTGTTCATGCATGTCAATGAGGCAAAGCACCACACGTTCAAACCGCTTTCAGGGTGACTTGTCGATGATGTAGTTATTGTGATAATAAGCCAACATCCCGTATCAGTCCGATGGGATCAGACATTTTTAGGGTTCACGTTCTCATGAGATTGATTTCTCCTTAAGAACCTCTTAGAAGATCAAGATCCTCTAAGTAGTTCTTGCCCGTATCTGATTGCATAAAATATGAGTTAGATCAGCTGTTGCTCACTTACTCACAGTGTGTCATAAAGTGCCTGCTTAGTCAGAAAAGAGGAAAATTAATTCAAGGATTTGAAACTGGCATTGATATGATTACAGGCGGTGTAGTAATTTGGCTTTGAATAGGACATTATCAACTGCATACAATGGTTAATCAAACTTAAATTCAAGCAGCACTCTCTGTTGCTTTTTGGTGTCTCAAACCCTCACTTAGTTTTACAGGATTAAAATGAACACGACCTGGGGGTCTGATTGGCTCAATTTTAAGAACATTCTTGTCTTAGTCGAGGGTGGAAAAGTACACAATCAGGACCTCTGGCAGACTTCATTTCGACAGCTGAAATTACATTTGAATGCACAAGTTTGGGAACCACTTGAGAAATTAAATATGTTGTAGAATTGTCACACACAATGAAGGAAATACAATGGCGTGCAGCGAGAGGAATAAGCTGCTTTTGAAGTGTCACTGAAACTGCCACTGACAAACCTGAAAAACGGAAGACTAGATTTCCTGCTTTCTGCCTTTTGAGGTCTTAGTGAACTTTGACCACTAATATGTTCATCCTTGAGTCCAAGAGAATGTTTTATGAAGTATTAAGAAATTACCTCAGATTACATCTAGTTCCTGAGATATTGCATTTGTGAGAGCGAGACACATATGAGGTCCCCTTTGACACCAAAACACCAAATTCTTGTCACTTCATCCTTTCGCCCAAGTCAGTATTTGTGCTAAATTTAATTAAATTCCTTTCTGTTGTTTCTGTTCGGTACACCGATCAGCCACCACATTAAAACCACTGACAGGAGAAGTAAATAACATTGACCGTCTTGTGACAATTCAGTGTTCTGCTGAGAACCTTCTGGACCTGGCATTCAGTTATGTGGATGTTACTTAGACATGTACCATGTACCACTCCTACCCCATAGTAATGTCACTGCTTGATGACAGCAGCCATCCCCAGCAGGATGCAGCCTGACACAGGCACACACACAAAAACGGTTTAGGAAAAACTCAAAAAAACATGAAAAACGGCACAAGGAGTTGACCTGGCCTCCGAATTCACTAGATCCCAAACTGATCAAGTATCTGTGGGATGATCCACAGAGGTCCCTCCCCTCAACCCACAGGACCCAAAGGCCCCCACTTGAAATAATTCTGTACTGCAGCAATCCCATGCAACACAACACCAAAGCCGAATATTTCCACCCTGATGCTGCTGCTTCTCTCCAAACACACCTTTTGTTGATTGTGGCAAAAGAAAGCAATCTGAAATCCGTTTATCCACAGTATGTGTTTGCAATAACACGCTGGCTTACACTGGATGTTGCTCTGTAGGTTGTAAACATTGACTTTTATGATGAGGTGGCCTGTAAGGTTTTCTGATGACTCTTACGTGCAGACCCTGTTTGTGCATTAATGATGCCCAATGGGGCTGTTTCCCACTGCTCCAGCGTCAGCTGAATCCTCCTACAGTCACATGAGGCTTTGCTGTGCTTTGCATGTATTTCTGGCTAGCAGACATGCAGTTTTATTTGAAAATCTAGATCTTCCAGATCCCTCCCTGTCTTCTGTAGTCACTCTCAACTGCCATTCCTTTCATTACATTGCAGAAAGTGGAAATTGCACGCTGCAAGTGCTTTGATATCGTTTTATACCCTCCCATTGCGTTGCAGGCAGCAATTAGCTTCAGTTTCACATTCTCAGTCAGTTGCTTAGAGGAGCCCATGGTTTTTGAGTACTATCGCATGGTTTGAAGAGCCGTGTCCACATAGGAAGCATGTTGTGCGTAGCATGTCAGCAGAACAGCAGCTCTAGTGCTTCTTCTGTCAACGAACACTGAGTTCTAAGTAGGTATGTCCCGATCCAGTATTTATTTTCCCTCAGTCATTTTAATATTGAGAAATGGCATAATCCCAGTCCTGGTCCAATCAGTCAATCTGCCTGTAGGCTATAGCTTAAAGATTTTTGCTTTATTTTATACATAACAGTAGAGCCTTCTTTGTTGTGCAAAATAAATAACTCTACAACAAAGAGGTTAACGGAAGGACAGGTTCACCGTCAAACCGAGCCCTTTATTTTTCCCTGACAGGCCAGCAGATTGGCACACTGCTCATCAAACAATGTCGCCACTTTTTGCCACATAAACATTACCCTGTGCTTTCCGGTAAAAGAAAGGCTCTGCCGGTAAAGCACTTCCACTCAGCAGACATGTTCAGGTTTAGTTTTGGGCAGCTCTAAAATATGGGGTTTGGCTAAAGCTCTATGCAGTCATTTTAAAAATGCTTTTATCAACATCACTTGTTGCGATTGTAGGTCACCCGGATGTTAAGGGACCTAACAATTTTCCAGCATTAGTTAAGAAAGTACTGTGACCTCACAAGTAGGAGGGTACACATAGTTCATGTGTTTGACCTTTCTTCACTTCAAAAATTAAAATTACAAGCAGGAATTTCTCCTCAGTCGTTTGTCTACAATGTTATTATTACATTTGCTTATCAAGATACAGAATTTAACATGTAAGTCAGTGATTGTTGTGTGGTATATACTTTTTCAAAATTGTGACTTATTATTTGTGATATGGATGATTCTTAACTTCAAGTTCAACAAAGGCGCCAAGTAACGTAATGTAACAATCGTGTCAAACTCTTATGCAGTATTCTCGCTCTTTTCTTGCACAATGCAGCAATGCTGATGTGTTGTTTCCTCAGCCTCCCTCTGGGACATGTGAACTGAGAGAAGGGAAGGGTAGAGACAAGTGAAAGAGGAGGTGGAGAACACACAACACAATAAACATCAATGCGCAATGCCCACATCTTCTTGTTCTGGAGATCAGAGTTCTGCGTTTTTGTAAAGAAACAAAGCATTAGCAATCCAATACCCATGATACACTGAATAATATATCTACTATTATGATTAGATGATGGGGTCATCACGTAGGGCTGCAAACTAAGGTTATAGCACACATACTCATTAAACTAGCTTATTTTGTTTGATGAATCAAAGCTAACCCGCTCGTAAGTTGAGATGCAAGCAGACAACCCCTGCCTCCAGGGTTATTTTATAATGTAGCTAAAAGATAACATCAGAGCACTGAATCTGTTGACTTTTGTGGAGAGTAAGAAGAAAACTGCTGCACCTGCAAATAAGTGAATGCAGTTAAATTTCTTTTCTCACTCGCTGTCAGTATGGCTGCCCTGTTGAGAATCCTACTGGCACACAGTCCTACCCTGGGGCTCGGGGATTACATGTGCTGCGTACGTGTTAAAGCCTCTAAACCCTCGCCTCCGCAGAGCTGATCTTACTGCACAATCATTCCTCTCACTCTGAGGTTCACTACCAGCCATGAGGCCCCCTTTCTCCCAGGATGCTTACTTCTAGATCAGCAGGTCTCTGTGCTGCCCGTGAAGGTCGGACCATGAGTAAATTTGTCAGGTTGCCTCCGTGTACACAGGATCGCCTGGGAGTTGACACTCTCGCTCACCATCAGTTCATGGAGTCGGACACTCTGAGAGAATTCTTCAAAATCTGTCTATTTTTAGAGGAAAATGGGTCAGAAGAACAGTTGTTGAGTTATTGTTTTGCTCATTGAACTTGAACTCCTTGAACGCTGCCACTAAGCAGAGGCACACCTATTTGTAGTACAATCACACGTCTGCACAAAAACACACACATGCGCTCTCGACATCCACACATATACAAACACACAACACATCCGGCAATTTCATGGGGGGAATTGAGGACCCGGAGGCACGGAATACCGTGCAGGGCAGAGCATATATCCACTTCGCCCCTGGCACTTCTTCACCCTTACCTATCGTCATTGCATCACATTTCAATATTTCACAGAGGTGTGCCGCCAACGCAGTGCTGACACATCAAAGGGCTGCGGCAAATCCGCACTCCTCCTCGGAACCTCACAGCTATGTCGCAGCTGTTCTGGGATAGGCCAGACAGGCGCTGGGAGAGGCCAGGCATGACTAAAGACCTTAGCAGACACATTAAAAAATGGATTTTCTATTTCCCACTTCGATGAGTTAAAAGTTATCAGGCCAGCCTGTGGGTAGAGGTTTCCCGGTCCAGCGTGGCATGGTTAACTCTGAGGGTTAAGGAGAGAGATGATCTGAATCACAAACTGTGCACGACTGGATAGATGTGATGAATTTTTTTAGACTAAAAAATCTGAAAAGTCTTAACCATGCCCGCTCTCTTTAAACTTTTTGCCAAAATACATCAGGAAATGCTAGTAGCAGAACAGTCATATCCTCAATTTTTACAATAAAGCTGCAAAGACATAAGACAGACAGAATCACTAATGACATCCCTTCCCTTCCATTTCTCTTCAGGCCACCGTTGATGGAGGTGATATAGGCTGTGTAGAGGTTCACTGCAATCTTCTTGTGAATGTAGCATATGGCTATATTTGCAGGGGCAAAGTTTGCACAGAGCGAGCTGAAGTTAAAACAGCATGCTCATTTATTGCCGCCAGGTTTGCCTCCTTACCCCTACACAGTCTCTTCCCCTGTCTCTTTTTTTTTTTTTTTTTAAGTGTTGGCCAAATGAGTTAGGGCTCTAAATTGAATTCCATCTTGATGTATTTCTTCCAGAGGGCTCGCTAATTAAGAATTTAATTATGGCTGAGAGCAAAACACAGGCAACAAAAGCCCCTCATGTTTAAAACATCTTCAGCCTCAACAACTTTCTCTCTCCCTTACTCTCTTCCTCTCACCCCCCCTTTCGGGTTTCTCTCTCTGCTTAAGTGTGCTTTTTTTGAAAGTTTTGAGGTGAACTGAAGGTAAGATATATGCTAAGATGGTAATCAATAGGGAATATACCAGAAATTCTCTTGAGTGAGAATCCGGTGCATGCACGATGAAAGAGATTTGGGAGACTGGATTGTTGAGGTTATTAAAATTATAGGCTTATTTGCTTAGAATAAAAACTTTCAGCGCCTACCCCCCAAAAATAAGATTCATAATTAATGCTTGTAGATATTGAAAAAAAGCACATTTATTAGCATCTTGTATTGTACTTTTTGCTCTAAATCTCCACAGTAGCACTGGTTAGTGTGCTATTCCACAGTTGTCTTTTAGCACTTTGCATACGGGCTGTCTGTGGACTCTCCACTCTGTACGCCCGGCCTGTTCACATGCTGTACCGTTCTCCCCCCCCCCCCCCCCTCTTTTTCTCAGACCCTATCTTCTTGTCTCTGTGGGCCACCCCTCCACCAGCTATTTGTCAGAAGCAGATGTTCGAAAGGGCTGTGACCTCCAAGTGTGGTTGCTGGGGAATGGGGAGCTTGGCGCCAGTTCTGATTGGAAGCCTGCCGAGCAGAGAGGCCATGGTCAAGGTGAGTAATACTAGCTCCTCTGAGGTCCTGAGGTCAGCTAATCTCCCATGGCAATCAGGAAGGCAATACAACGAGTGAGAGGTGCCTGTGTGGGGCTGTCCAGCCAGTGACATGGTATTGATGGAGCCAAGAAGGGAACTAGTCGCAGGGATGGTATTTACTGTCTCCTTTCCAACTGTGTCATCCATACAGTTGTTATGGGATATGTTGTGAGGTCTTCAGCATAGCGTTACATGTGGTTTCAGAAATCTATTGATGTGGTACTTACTATTATCTGGATTGCAGATTTTGTGTTCATTAAAATGCTGACATCTGTAGGCAAGTAACAATGTTCTGGCATAAACAGCAGCGTTTTGTGAGGGACCCAGGTAGTGTTACTGAGCAACAGGGATATACGGGAATGGGACTTAAAATCTGCAGATAAAATGTCCTGATGATTGTTTGACATATCCTTTGGACCCTCTTGGAAACACTGTACTTGAAAAACACAGATGGAGATGCCTGACAAATTAAAGAAACACAACTGTAAA
This sequence comes from Chelon labrosus, assembly GCF_963514085.1. Lineage (NCBI taxonomy): Eukaryota > Metazoa > Chordata > Actinopteri > Mugiliformes > Mugilidae > Chelon > Chelon labrosus. Next base: position 19,921,665 of record NC_140348.1, read on the forward strand.
ACGCCTCAGTTGGGTGCGTGCAGCCCGAGCAGCTTCACTGAGCTCTTAGTTTTGATGATGATGGGGGAGAGCACCGTGTTGCTAATTTTCATCCTCGTCAAACCATTTAATGAGCGCTTGTGCTGTGTATGGACTTATCTGTATTCATTATCGCACTCCACTTATTTAAACCAGTGTTGGATTTTAATTTATTTGTTAATTTGTATATGTATATATCACACGCACAGGCTAATCTGACTCTGGCAAATTTAATTTCGGTATAACGGTTTGTTCTGTGTCTTCTACCAGTGTGTTTACAAGCACGCACACGCGTGCCAATGTCACAAAACAACGTGACTCCGCCAGATTTCTGCCAGCTGCGGAGGGTGTTAACGGTTGGTGGCAGTAATGTGTCCCAAAAGTAGCAATACGCCAGTAAAAAGAGAAGAAAACCGCAAGCTTGTGTAAAAAGCGCAGAGTTTAGACCATTCAAAAACAAAGGCTTTACTTTATGGTGTAGGGAATGCATTCAACATGTTTGTTAAGCTCTGAAGGTACACGCAATGTGAAGGAAACCAGGCCTGTTGGTAATTAAAACTCCACGGGGGAACTTTCAAAATAACTGGCAGCCTCTTCTATTTTTTTTTCTTTTCTCTTTTTCACATCTCCTCTCTCCCTCCCTCTTTAACAACACACAAACACACCTGCTGATATGGCTGCGGTTGGCTGTCTTGGAGAGGATTCTTTGCTGTCATCTCATTTCTTGCAGGTCATGTGTTGTTGCAGCCCACTCTTGTGCTCCCACCACCACAAGTGAAATGATTTCCCAGTAGGCTGGTTGAATATAGTTTTGCCTAAATTGGAGAGAAGCACAATCGGAATGGGTATGGAAAAGTATTGTGGGCCAAGCAGCGTAATAATACATGTAATGTAATAATTCATAATCGCAAACCATACGCCTAACTGAATTGAGAATACATTAATAGTAAGATAACTGACAAGGGATCCAGAGATCCTCTCAGGAAGCTCAGATGCTAATTAACAACCGTATGTAACCGTAGGAAACGAACGAGACAAATTACCTGTAGCCAGTTGATTTGAGAAGAAAAGCTGCAGCAATGAGTTAAACAGATATTCTTTTATAGGCTGTAATTAATGCAATTCAGACAGAATTTAGATGCATGTTAATGGCTGAGTGAGTGCAAGTTAAAATTATATAATAAATATGGTGTATTATATAATATATCCTGTCACATAACCTCGTTCATTAGGAGGCATTTGTAATACACATTTACATTAAATGTCGCAGTGATTTAAAATATAAGATACGATATATGACGCAGATTTTGCAGCATGATATGGTGCATCAGTTACAGAATAAACCATGCAGAGAAATGGTATGATCTATGATCTTCCCATGCCTCAGTAGATATTAGCTGTGATAACTCGTTAGCAATGTCATCATTTTACATCTCATACAGATTTTATTTCCAGAGTTTGTCCTACATTTCAGTGCTCGGGAAATGTAAATAATATATTCAAAATTACTTTTAGGCATTACATGGCTTTTGCATCACCTTTGTTAAGATGATAACATGAGTAATGCCTGAGAACGGGATGCTTATGATTAAATGCAGAAAGTAGGAGAGGCATATGTCAGGGAGGTGGTAAATAACAACGTGATGATGACTCAGACTCTACTACACACTAGAAACAGTTGGATTGCTTGGTGTACATGTTTAATTTGATTAAAACAGAACCTCTGCGTCTCTTCTGCCACCTCTATAGCTACAGAAATGTCATTGGCATTGACAGAGTCAAGAGGGAAACAAGACAAGAGCCCCTAATGATATGACGTACATACTGTAGTTTATTAGAGGGTGCATTTGCAGTGTAATGTTCTAATTTCGGTAATGAAGATGATATACACTCATCCCTTTCTTTTCAAATCACCGCACATGCACGGACTATGGCTGTGTAATTAATATGTTCTGAAATCTGCAATTAATAGAAGGGTTAGCATGCACATAGCACTGTGATATAATCTATTAAGCCTTGGATTTCGTCGAGTTGAACCACTCTTCTGTGAAACAACTTTGAATTTTAATTTGTCCTTTTGCAAGCTGTTTGAAATTCTGTCTTTCCTTCTCTCACATTGTCTATGTTTTATCTTTAGGGTTGTGAATGAAGATTTTGAGGCTGGAGCTGATGATGAATGTATTTCCCTGGACTTGATTCAGCTGTTTCTCCATCTGGCGTTGGAGCACCTAGGGTAAGCCTTTCTCTGCGAACTGCTTTACCTCGCCTTTCAACCGCCGCCTCCCCTTCTAAAATGTTGCCTCGTTGTTTGCTTCTCACTCACAGCCCTTTTACGTGCTTTTTAACCAAATCATTAACATATTAGAATAAAATATTACATTAATAATATGTAATATCTCACACACACACAAGCGTTCTTCAGGAAACACCAGCATGTGTTTCTGAATGGGTTCAACAAATCTTAACCTAATGCAATAACATTGTATTTTATATTCTGATAATACTACTCTGAAGGGACACATAACTTAATATCCAGATCTCCCCTCCAAACTAGATTCTGAGCACTGATCTGGCAACTCAGATTGCAAAGTGAACAGCCTGAGTGGCCAGATTTGCTAACACAGTGTAGAGCAGAGCTCCTCGGCTCTAATGAACACTACAGATGTGTCAAGCTGGGGAGGAGGGTTTGCCAAGAGCAATGTAAACAGCAGCCAATTACCTGCCTGGATGACAATTCTTTACTCCTGCTTAGTGCATACACGTGACGAGGCCAGCACATCTGCTAGCACCGGTGTGCTGCACATACTATTATCAACCGCTAGACATGCTGCATCCCAAGCCTGCATTCTTTCATTGTTACTTCCTTCAGTTTGTATAATTGTGTTGATTTAGTTGTGTGGAGTCAAACAGGGAAAAATAGAGAGACAGAGAAAGACTCGCCATCTGGATGTTTTCAGATATCTGCCTCGGGCAAGCTTGGTCGACATAAACAGTATAGTTTGGTTGTGTTCTTTATGTAGAAGTTATATAACGGATGTACTCAAGATGCCTGCTCCGTCCACATTTTGGAGCCATCTGTTAAATCTTCGAGGCGAAATAGCTTCTCCTAAACATACCTGCAAAAAATAAGCACTTGTGCACCAAGTCATGCTCCAAATACATTAAATTTGGCAAGCTGGCGTCGCTTGCTTTGAAGATATGCTAATCCGTACACCTTTTCTTTTTTTTCTAGACCACATTTATTTGGTCCTTTATCTCTCGCAACTATTACAATGCCATCGCTCAAGTCTTTGATTAATTAATTTCTTTAGAGAGGAAGGGGAAATTACATCAAATCACTGAAGAAAAAGAAGTTAATGCTTAAAAAAATAATGGGGCCTTTCGACGATAAATTGTTGAAAAAGTGAATAAATTCATGTCTCAATATTCTGATGCCACTGCAGGGTAATACGATATGTTCAGTGGAAATATATTCCAACAGGGCTGCAAGACTGCAGTCAACTCACAGCTAAAGTTGTTGTATAATGTTATACGGTATAATGTCAAAAACAGGACATCTGTGTACATCTGACCCTCAGGTGCTGCTCCGTATCGCTGTTTACTTCTCAAAATAGCTCCTTATACTGTACACGCGTTTACAGAATGAGGAAGACTGAATAAACACAGGATGATGATCACATGAGATGAAGAGGCTGAGGTGACTGAATGCAAGCCATTTGCACGGTATTCCTGTTTTGCTGTCTGTCTGCATGTAGTTATCCGGCTGCATTGCATTTACAAGTGTGCCTGAAAGGCAGGAAAGCTTTCATTTGGTCCAGTGTGACATTAATGCATTGTGATAGGTCTTGACTGAAGGTAGCTCATTATACTGCTGTATTAGATAAATAAGTTTTACTGATGCTTGGATTCCCACCAAAAGGACACAGTGTTGCTCGCTTTCATGTTTACATTGCAGTATGTTTGAAAGTAGAGGATATGACTATTAAGTGATATTGCTGATGAATGTTCTTGAATTGAGTAAACAAGAGTGTCCTCGTCATAGCGGACGGGGTGTTAGCAGAGACTCATCCGTCTGAATTCAGCGGGCTTCAGCGATATTCCTTCCTGCAAGCTGATGTGGAAGTAGCGGGAGAGATATATACTGTATGACGGCTACAATATCACAGACAGAAGGAGCATGCCTCTCTGGAGCCCATTATCATTTTTCACTGTGGAGAGTGGTGATTCTGATATGATGTAAGTCTGTTTGTGCTCCTTGGCAGAACACGGCCAGCATTGTCTCAGGGGTTTCTCAAGGCTGTCACACTTTATGATGCAGAAAGCCTAAATCTCATTACCTTTAAGTGCTGTAATACCAAAGCACAAGTCGACAGTGCCTTTGCTGTGCGCGAAGACCAACTTGTCCAGAACTAAAGTGGCCTGACTTTATTCTACTGGGACAAAAGCCAGCACCCATCCAAGCCTCCTAGGGGTTTAAATTAGTTATACCCCCATCTCTCTGTGGCCTCTGAAGCCCCCTTTATATCTACTGCGCATGGTTACAACATGTCTCCAGTGGCAGGTCTGTCTTAAAGCCCAACCCACATACTGTACCAAGACATGAGCTATCTTTGAAAATAACCTTGAGAAAGTAGGGCTGAAGGGGAGGGTTTTGGTACACTTGATTTGTCTCCTCTATAATAGGACTACATGATTTGGCCTCTCCAGAGAGCCCATCACCACACTTCTGAAGCTGAATGCTGCTCCCTGAAACTACTGATCCAACAATGCATTTAATAGTTTGGCTCGATGCCACGCTATTATGTAAGCAAATGAAAATGTGTGGCCGACAAAGAAATAGTACATAACCAAGCACCTTATTAACCAGATAAATATGTCTGTTCTTTATGTTACACAGTGTTTAAACTGTATGCGATTCTTTCAAGGGGGGGGAAAGCTTTTAAGAGAAGCTCTTTAATAGGCCTGTGGGGAAATGTTTGTATATGGATAAGCCATTGCTCAGCATCCCAGCAGACTTATGAAATAGGAAATGTTCTGTTAGATTGCTGAATGTGTGTTATAGTTGCACATGCATGTTTAGGTACAGACCGTACTCCTCCCTATGAATACTAATGCCCCGTCCCAAAAACATCCCACTATACACATGCTTTCTTCTGTCTGTCAGAGCCACCCTGTGGCCAACACTACTGGCAGCTCCATGACACCTGCCATGAAATATTCACTATACCATGAGTCATGTTTAGACTGCAGGGAGAACTGTGCTTACTATCCTGTTTCAGAATCAGACCTGGCTAAGGGAAGCCGCTGTTAACTTTGATCCTCTGCTGGGCCTCCTGACTAAAGGCTGTCTCTTCTCATGCCAAGCCATTTCTATATATATATTATTCTTCTGTCATTCCTCTGTGGCGTCATCCTTGTATCTTACTTTAACATTAACTCATCTGTAATGGATGAACCGAAGGAGGGAGATGGAAGACAGAATAACAGCTTCAAGAACCTTTACTCTTTGTCCAAATTACTTGTTTATGTGCAAGTCATCTTGTGCTGCTGTGAACATTTGCTGAAGGAGTACCTAAAGGAACAGCTCGTGACTAGTGGCAGAGTATGTACAGTTTGTGAGAGGCATTGCGTTGGCTCAGGGTCTCAGTGGTAAAGAGACCATAAATTAACAGAAACAAAGAATATCATCCCCCTCAGCAGCAGTGATTAATCTCACTTTAGGCTTTTAACTCTGGAGCATGTTCTTAAGTCATGCAGCATTTGTCCGGCCATTTATTCATTAGAGGTCCCTGAAGAACATCAGGGGACACCTCAATTGCTGCTGAAAAATAATGTCTCTCATGGTTTGTTGCTGATTAAAACCACTATGGTTTAATGGTAACAGAGTTATAACACATGCCAGTTGTCATTCACAGTGAAACCATTGTATAGACAAATACACAGGACAGACATAACATTATGACCACCTGCCTGATATTGTGTAGGTCTCCCTTGTGCCTCCAAAACAGTTGTGACTCATCAGAGAATAGACATGGATGCACATTATACCCAGACAATGTTTTTGCTCAAATAAAATCATTTTTCAAGGTTTAGATCTAGAAGGCATTCGTCAGATACAAGAAGTAGCGATCAAAAATGTCAAATCAATGTGCTGGTTGGTCTGTATTGCCTCCTTAAGGTATTAATGGCCCACTGTTCACCTCTTCTGACTGAAAGTTTTCAGAAGAAGATTTGTGTTATACTGTTTGTACACCATGAACAGTGCATTTGCTGTCCAAAATAGTAAACTAATGGGACACATTAAGCCTATATTTAAGCGTCCTTCAGTGCATTATACTAGAACATGTCCTTGTCGGCCCCTAATGGTGAACAGGTTGAGGTCCCTAAACTGGTCAACAGAGAAGAGGCACATGTGTGAGTGTGAATACTTTCTCACTTGGCACCACTAATATTTCTGGCTGTCATTATACCTGCAGATGTCAAATGCCTTGAAACAGACACTTTGTTTGTGGAATATATTTTCACCTTAGGTCCTTATGAAGGAGAAATGCTGTTTTCTCACAAGGCAAAACCTTTAAAGAACACTGTGCCCTTGTTTTTTTTTTTTATCTACTAGACATGTTCTGTTTTTGAGACTGTTTGAATAAGTGGCTGATATTGACTTCAGAACAAAAATGTCAATATAGACTGAAACACCACGCTTTGCATACTTGTGACGAGCAAAAAGGCACACTGGCTATGAGAGCGGAGGGTGGTTATTGAACCTGTTACTCGTCTCACCAGGGAAGATTGAGATGTTAGTGCATTCTCTTAAGAGATCTCCTAATCAATAATGGACAAACACAATGAATTCTCAGCGGGGACCTTTCTCGGCTTCACAAAAATGACTGAGGAAGTACATCTTGGGATCTGTCTCTGAACTGGCACAAAAGATACCGCCAACATTTTAAGGCACATTAATGATTTAAAGGCAACTTCATCGTTCTCAAACAGATGAGTTAAAATCGTTTTCCAGCTCCCATTTGCTAACCGTACATTGGCCGTGAGTCTTTTTAAACCAGTCTCAAACTTGTTTGAGTTCTTTAATAGCACATAATTACACAAGTGCTGTTATATTTGAATTGCCTTAATGAGTGTAATTTAGGGTGGTCCTCCTAGCTTCAAGAGCTGCAGTGTTGTTCTTTCTTCACCTGCTGCCCTTGGGAGAAACAGGAAGCCCTCACAAGAAAAAGTCTAGTTATAGAACCAATTAACTGGTGTGACAAGTTCTTATAGTAATTGCCGCTGAATGGAGATTGGGTAGCACTCAAAGAGTCAGGCAATCGGAAATTAAAAGACCATTACATTTTAGCCTTTAGGTGGACTCATGGCCGTTGCAGAGTGGATTGGAGAAAGATTTTCTTACCACTAGTGAAGCACAGTTTTAATGGGAAGTCTTGTAAATAATTTATAGTCAGGTTTTCTGCTCAACAATCAAATTACTTATTCGTCAATGGGATATGTTTTTAGTGATATCATATGCATAAATCCTTTTTTTTGTCACATTTTCATACCATGGAAAACAAACTGATTCACACAGAGAGCCATATCTATACAAGCCTTCCGAACATAAGGAGATGAATAACTGTTTGTTTTACTGTACCTTACACCCCTAACCCTGAAATGTCAAATGTATCTCTGGGTTGTTTTAAAAAATATTCAGGCAATACTGTGATTTTTGCTTGAATGTATTGATTGAATAAATTTTATATAAATGATTAAATAAGAAAACAATGCTCATGAGAGATACAAATATATACATGTAGGAGATATGGAGCAGATAATATAAAGTTGAAGAACAAAGCAGTGCTTACAATTCCACATAATTCAAGTTGTGGCATGAACAAAAACAGCATTTCTACTGACACGCTGAAAATGTAATTTGTATTGATTTTTATGTATAGGCATAATATAATGAAAATCAAGCTGGAGTGGTTACATAGAAACACAAGAAAGATATATGTTGTAAATAAGAAATAAGAGCTGTTCCAGCCCTTAAATATGTTTTCGTTCTTTATTGTTATTTCTAAAGGGAGAAAAATGCTCCTTGAAGACATTCTCAGCATAGGAAGCATTAAAAGGCAAATGTACGGTTTGTCATTCTCCTTTTGACTTTATGCAACCTCTGCTGAGTATCACAGCTGCTGCGATCAAGGTCATCTCTCATCCTGCAGACCTGATTTTCCTTGTCCGTATTCCAAGCACCTCAGAAGATGCTGGCAACAGTTTTTTTTTTTCTTGGTAGATCCCCCCCACCCCCCACCCAATCCAATAGGGCACATGGATGAGACACACTCTGAATAGTCGATTCTTTCAACCTGCGGTCAGCATTCTACATGCGTCCCTTGGAGCTAAACACTCTTCCTCTGCTCTCCTTTTAAGCTCCCTGACAGGAAGGATGCGATATTGCACCTGGCCTCTTTCACAGCTCCCTCCCCCTTCGCCTCTGCCTTGGCGTGGAACTGTTCCACCTCTCTACACTAACTGTTCATTCCCTCTCTCCCTCTTATTCCGCTCTGCCACCTCCTCCCCGCAGAACTCTCCCTGCTCACGCCTTGAGAAAAGAGGACAACTCGTTATTCAAACTGTTAAATAGATGAGTTCATAAGCAAGAACAGCTCAGCCCCCCAGGATACAGAAAGTGAAACCTGCTATAAATCTGTTTTGATCCGGGTAGAGCTTCGGCACAGCGGAGCGTTCTGATACCAGGGTGATGAACATAAAATCCTCCTGCCAGCTCAGCCTCAATAAGTCTGTGTTGTTTAATGAAGCCCAATCAGTGGGAACAACCTGGCAAACCATCTCAATCAAACTTCATCTACTCATATAATGACTCCCTGTGGGACCTCCAGGTCCTGGCCTGATGCACCTCTGAGTCCAGCTCCAAGTCCAACTTTTCTAATAAGCATCATGAACACAAATGTTAATTGGCCATCTGTACTCATTAAATTGCACAGAATAGGGGAAAAACACACAAGCATTATAAACTGCACAATCCAATCCACAAAATAAGTTTAATTTAGTTGCTTCATGCATCACATTTGGCGGGTGATTTAGACGTTGTCTGACAATCTACAGTCATCTGATAATAAGTGGAATTGTCAACATTGGATCCCGTTTGAGTTAAATTGTAAATTTCATGTGTTGAAGTGATCCATCACCATTTATCACGTTTATCACACCTTCAAATCCAATTAGATGTCCATGAGTACAACACCTGTCTTACTTAACTTCCGACATCTAGTGTCTGCTGCTCTCTTTGCTACTATGGTATTGCACCAAGACCTAAAAAGCTCTCTAAGGCCTTGTTGTGGACACCGGCAATAGATTTGAAAAGATGGACTGTGAGATAGATTCTGTCTCAGAATCTGCAGGCAGCTCTTACATGTGGTCAAAGTGCATGCGTCCACAATCAGATATTGATTGCACAAACTTGGCCTTTATGCGAGGAAAGAGCCTTATGTCTCAATAAAAACATCAACAACATTAGTAAAAGAATAATGTGTGAGGCCACCTGTTTGAAACTTGAAGGCGTACTAGAAGTGAACCTTTTAACAAGGTAGTGGTTCTTAGCGCACACTAGCAAAATCCGACGTGGATGTTTTGGGGGGGATTTGAAACTGGCGGTACAGGCAGAAGAATCTTCAAACATCTTGCAACTGAAATAGTGTAGCATGAAAGAGTGGTCAAAAATTCCATCAAGTCAATTATCCAAAACACCTACAAGATGTTTTCTTTGCTACAGGGGGCAATACTAGCTTCTGAAACCGAGGATGAACTCCACAGAAATATATCACATCTATTGATATTTGTGTTGAATAGCTCATTTTCCTGGCTCATGATGTTAGTTACACGTATATTATATTTCAGTTTCTTTCAAAAGGCAGTGTACTGTAAGTAATGTGTCTTTTGCAGTATATTGAGGAACAGACTCTCTCTTTTAAGGATTAGAAATGTATTATTGATTATCAAGCGTGAAGTGAGATCCTTTAACTAAGACATTAGGAGAAACAATGAGCTGTCATGAGCTGTGCCATTATCTTAATCATCAGAACCATCTTAAACTCTCTTTCCAAAAGACTGTTAATTAATTGCATAAGTGCAACAATAGAAGAATTAGCAACTTCATCACACAAATATGAAATGGCACGGCTTATTGAGAAAGTTTTGGCTCAGACACCAGTGATGTGTTGGCGTCTGGCGGAGAGCTCTGTAGGAAGCCATTGCAACCAGTTCCAGCAAGGAGTCTCACATATCATACTTGCTACCTTTGCTTGTACTATTTTTAACACTTCTTTTTCCAACGAGAAGGACAGAAATAAAGATTTTGTTGCATGTCTTTGTATTCACTGTCCGAGATCCTTTCTCACACAGGCGAGAGTGATTAGGGATTCATTATAACATCGCCTGTCAGTGCTCAGCCTGTGTACATACGTGTAGCGGATCAATGGTGATTCTCCAGCATGGAGCCTGGCCTTGTCGTGTGGCGAGGGGGTGTGCAGGGAACGAGCGGGCAGATTAAAGCAGCTTTGTCTGTGCATAAGTGGATTATCAGCAGGTAGAGTGCTCCCTGTGTTTCTGCAGCAATTGTGTTAGTGCACTTCCTGCCTGGCCGCAGAGAGGACCATCTGCCATTTAGCTCTGATGGATGCTCCCAAGCAAACGTCAGTCTCCTCTACCCAGAACACCTGCTGAATCCTGATCAGACAGTTGGCTCATATAAGTAAAGCGCATCGCTTTGTCACGAGAGCAGCCGTGTCTTGCTGCTGAGGTACAAACAGAAACAACCACGGGCATAAGCATTTAAAAATGTAAAAGATGGTAAACAGATTCTGGGGCTTATTCACTAATCCAACGCATGCTGCATAACGTAGACCTATAAACAATCTAATCCATCATTATGGCCTGCATTGGGCCCTTCGCTAATTACATCATTGAACAGACTGTAATATTTTGATTGGCAACAAATGGACGTAGCTGTGCCAGTTCCTAACAGGATTGTGTGTTTTGAAGCAGAAGCTCACCAAGAAACAAAGTACAGTATGTCCCTCTTGCACATGAGAGAGTGGCAGACCAGAAAAGAAAACCTGAAGGAGGAATAGCAGCAGTTAGTGGAGAGAAACCTCACTATAATGTTAAGATATCATGTTTTACAAAGGCTAGGAAAGACATATGGTTACCCAGAGGATCAGACCAGTGGATCATTCAGACATTAGACGGTAGAAAATTCAGCAGAGGAACAGATAACAGCCTTTTATGTGACAAGTAGGAGACATAAATGAAGAGGAAAAAAATATATTCCATATGTAATATAAGATGAGAAAAAAACAAATCCTTTGATGGAAAAAAAAAGAAACCCCAAACAAACTGAAGTTGTCAAGTGACCATCATCAAATGCAAAGTGTGAAAACTAGAAAAGAATTCACAAATTTCATACCGTAACGCTTGACGGCATATTTGAATTTAGAAATAGAGAACATCAGTAGGTTCCACATGACAGCTTGTTTATCACACGGATATAAAAGAAATCCACTTTATGAACATACACTACACAGTTGACACATTTATCTTTTGTGTTATTTATTGAAATTGCATGAATCTATTCTACTATATTTACCTCATATGTACTACATTTCCAATTTACGTTTTTCTTTAAGGGTAGTGTTTATTTAGTCTTTCAAAAATTCAATAATTACACACTCAACAACCACTATGTGTATGGCGAGTCAGTCACAGAAGGAACAGTTTGCAGTGTGTGACCCCGTTGACCCTCATGTCTGTCTCAGTGTGACAGACATGCTCTCAGCCAGATAAGAACCCCCTTATAGCCACCAAGCCACCACAAAGAAAGACCCTGTCTTCTCCTGACAACCATCTCTTACCACTCATCACTTTATCTCATCAAGCATGACAAGAAATAAATTAGAGCATGGCAAATGCAGGGAAAACGGAAGCTGTGTCCTTGGTGACACATGTGACATTGGCTTACAATCTTGTTTTGCAATCAGTGAGTCTATAATTTCATGCATTTGCATCTCAAGCATGGTTACCGTTGGATGCACAGCTTGGGTGTGATAATATAATGTAGGTGCCTTTTCAAATGGTCAAAACTTAAAGTCCATCATGTTGATGTTTATGTAATTGCCACTGATATTTTAACATGCAGAGATTGGTTTTGGTTAAATCCGAAATCAGGTTTTGGTTGGTGCATTTTTGTACAGAAATGGCGTCAGTGAAAGTATTTATGTTCATGTTGGCGCACAGGTTTGGTGGTTAGCACCGGTAACTCACAGCAAAAAGGTTCTGGGTTCAAATCCATCAGAGTTTGTAGAGTTTGCTTGTTCTCCCTGTGTCTGCGGGTACTTTGGTTTCCTCCCACCGTCCAAAGATGCAGGTTAATTGGCGATTCTAAATTGGCCATAGGTGTAAGTGCGGTTGTCTGTCTCTCTGTGTTAGCCCTGTGATAGATGATAGCTGGGATAGGCTCCAGCTTTCCCACGACCCTCCAGAGGACAAGCGGTTACAGAAAATGAGTGAATGCAATCTTTAACAACTCTCACAAGTTCTTGCCGTCTATGTATCCCTGCGTTCCCATGTTGATGGACTGTGGAGATGGCTGTAGAGACTGATCTGTGACACTTGTGCTTCCAGTGTGTAGATTTTGCAGAAGTATACAGCAGGTGACAAAAACTGGGAGGTGCACATTGACCCAAAATATCACCAAATCACACCAGCAGTGTTGACGTCAGATATGAGCGGGAACCCTCTGGTCTCAAAGGTTAATTATCACCCTCACTGCAGCCTGGTGCACCATAAAGAGGCAAATAAAATACATTTTACAAGAGCCAAGAATTTATGTTTGAGGACTACCCGGCGGATACACTGTATGTTACAGGACTAAACTTATCTCAAGGCTGTTGGTGTTGAATAACCTGCTCTAAAAATTTAAGTTAATGTAAAGAGGCAGCACATTTTTAATTGCAACAAAGAAAGAACTTTCTCTAGCAAAATTGACTTTAAAATTGCTAAAACTGCTGTTCACTGATTTGGCCCTGCTACAGATATTGGCTAGCTTAATTAGTGTTAACATTACTGAAAATAGTCACTGCATAGACGCTTTATAGCTTATGCTACTACAGAGTTTAGTGTTGAATACAAATGTATGTGTGATGTACTGTATAACTCAGGTCAGATCATGCTGTGGGCGATTGCTCAGAGAGAGGCTTCTGCATCTGACCGAGAGTGGTGCATTTTTATTTAATTGGCAATCATATCAAACAAAGTACAGATTTCCATAGTTCCACAAAGAATGGATATTGGATCAATAATCAGCCATGCCAATAGCTGAATAAGCTCTGGTCTATACTGCCCATAGGCCTTGAGTTTGGTTAATCTAAGTGTGGGTAGATGTTGCTCTCCAGAAATATGTCTTAAAATAGCCAGGTCCTATTTGGTATTTTTATCATATATATTGTGTATTTACCCATGCAAGGAATTTGTTCACTGCGTGTAACCCATCCATTTATGCACAAACAGATCAGCAATGGATGTTGAGGACATTTGAACCAGTGACCCTGGAGTCCCATGTCCAATTCTCATTAGTCCATGGCTCCCCAAATATTTAGTTTTGTAGTGGTACACCAGACGTCAAGGTGCTAACTATCGTGAGTGAGGAAATGTTTTAACAAAAATATTAGGATTATTACAAAGTACAAAGTACCAAAAAAGCTCTAGACCAGACCAGAAAGTGAAAGTGCAGGTTCCTCTCTGCAGAGAGGCTTCCAGGTGTTTCTGCAGTTTGACAAACCTGGTCATCGACACTGACAGACTTTTTCTTCTCTGCATTCCCAAATCATGTTTATCCAGTCATTTCATAAGAGAGATGTGATTTAAACCAAATTAGAGAAATATCCAGATGTTGATTTTTAACTTTCTTAGCAGTACCTAGTTTCTTGCCATCCTCCAGCGTGTGTGAAAGAAATGAAACTGTCCCGATGGGAGGGTGTCGCAGTAAACGGTACCATCAATCAAACTAGAAGACTGGTGATGTAACAGCTTATGGTGTAAAATGGCATGCAGACGAGACTGATTCAACAGCATAATCAAAAACAGACCTTTCTGTGTGTCCAATTACCAATCAATTCTAGTGAGATGGTAATCAATCATAGCTAAAATGCTATGTGTACATGGTGTGTAGCTCTATGGGTAATCAGTCCTGGAGGGGAGGTCTGCTATCTCACAGATCTGATACAGCTGTCAAGCCCATGCCTGTGTGCATCTTGAAGTGTCACACCATGCCTGCCTCTCAGTAATAACCTTAAATCTTCACTGTAGCCCTCAATTCACTGTTCACTGCCTCAGGCGCCTATATTCTCAAATACAAAACATAACAGCCGCCACTGCCGTCTTAGTCTTTTCCACCACCACCTGCAGTGTCTTTTACTGCCCTTCCCATGAGCGCCTGATGTAAAGAAAAAACATTGTTTCACTTTGGCGCCCCAGGGTTGTGATTTCAAATCATCACAGAGGATCAGTGCAACTTCCTAGTCCATATTTAATCTCTGAATGCTTGCTTAACCCCGGGAGTTCTTGCTGAATAGTAGCAGTCGCATTCAGTCAGCATCGGAAACCAGAAGGATCTGCCTGTCTGTCACATAAAGCCCTCCTCCCCTCATCTGCCTTTCCTCTCCCTCCCCTCCCATCCCTATTTGACCCAGTGCAGCTTTCATCTTCTTCCTCCGAGTACAAAGTGAATGCTGTGTTGCTGCTGGGACCCAGCCAGCCAAGGAAGGAGTCTACCACTCAGACACTGACTACAAACTATAAAATCCTCCCACCCAACCCCAACTCTCTCTCACTTTCTCTTCTTTCTTTCTCCGTCTCTCTTTCCCCAAGCTCATAAATGCCCAGGCTTCCATTTTACAGAAAATACAATTCGCCGTAACTGCTGTGCTGTTCGTTTTCTGGGCTACAGGATTACAGGTTATATCCAGGCCTTCAGATATACACTGGCAGACCAGTGTCCCACTGACCCTCCAAAGCCTGCAATTTAGCACAGTTATTTATGGAGCGAGGAGAACACATCCTTCCCTCCTGCTCCTCTCTGCTTCCATGATGCTGGACAGCCGCAGAAGCCGCTCACTCTTATGCCTCAGCCCTTCCCTGCTTGGTGAGCATGGCACTTTCTCTGTGAATCACAATCCTATTACCCCTGTCCGGCCTCGCGGTGGGGTGATAAGAGCAGCCTGGCACGCTGCGAAAAGTGGAAGCGCCGGGCCTCCTTTATCTGCGGTAGGTGGCTTAACCATGGGAAGAATGCTTCACAGAGCTTTCTCTCTCATCATTTCAGCCGAAATGAGGTTTTGCAAAGATGTGTGGGTTGGTTAAAAAAGAGATTGAATGGAAACTTTAGAAACTGAATGGAAACTTTCCCCCGCCCACAAAATCTATACAGCGAAAAAGTTGGTATGGAACCGCTCCATTGGGAACTGATTATGCTCCGGCAAAGATCTGCTGGGCCAGACAGATCTTTTGGGCAGGCTTTATGCGGTGATGGTGCGAAGAGTAATAGCAGTCATCTACATCATCATTTGATTACAGTGGAATTGAATTTGTTTACTACTGGTTGTTGGACTATCTAATTGCATGCAGTGGTATTTATTTTCTCTGTCGGTTGAAATACACCCCATAATGAAATATAGTACGATCACTTGAGAAAATGCTGTATTTAGACATAATTTGTATCACAAATGTGGTTTTTCAGCTTAACAATTTGAGTACATTCTTGAAAAATGTTCTTATATCCCAGTTATGTCTTTCCCCCTTTGGCTTTAATGACAACTTTCACTCCACCCACCCATGTTATCCCAGTGCGACCTGACGGTCTTCCAAAGAACTCCTTGTGATGTTATGAATGCTTGGCTCTTTCCGTCTTCTACCTCCATACATTTTTAATGGGGTTAAGGTCAAGTGACTGGGGAGAAAAAGTCCATGATGATCAGCACTCCTTGCACTTTTTTTTTTTTTTTTTGGTCTTCAAGTAGTATCTTCAAAGCTTTTAGGTGAGTTTTGGCTCATTATTCTGCTTCAGCATGATGCAAACCAGAGTGTGCTCCATGTCTCTGAAGAATGGCGTGCTACTTCTCCAGGTTTAGGTTAGGTATCCATCTCCAGAGTAGCCCCGAGTTGAGTATTCTCTTGCCTGTTCGTTTCCTTACATGAACTCTTGTGTTACTGTTACACATATATAACTGTGATTCATCAGTGAATGAGACCTTTTTTTCCATTATCCACTGTGAAATGCTATTAAGTCTTAGCCCCCGTGTAGTGTTTGGCCTTGTTTCTCCTCTTGCGTTTAGAAACCACCAGACATCCTATGAGACTCAACTTAAAAATCTCTCTTAGACAGAACTTTTGCTCACTGGAGTCTTGCTTCCTCTTTCTTTCTTTTTTTTTTTTTTTTTTTTTTTTTTTTTTTAGTAAGTGAATCCTGCATCTGCGATGAAGTTACTTTTCCACCTCTCAATGAACAAAGATTGGTGTTGATTTTCCGACAGTGTGGTCACTTTTAATCTGTCCGAGTATGCTTTGGATACAACTGAGCCAGTTTCATTGAGGTTTTAGAGCTCCATTTGCTTCCCCCTTAAAAACCTTCAGTGAGAAAGCCTTTCCCTACATGCCTGACACTTTCTGTTATATCTGAATCAAAACATGTCCAACATGCCACCACCTATCTAATTTCAACCAGTCAGATCAACAGCGCATATCACATTGTATTCACTGTCATGGAAATCTGTATAGAAAAGGCACACACCATTGTTGTCTTTGCCAGTAGTTCCTCACAGGACACTGATTGATTTAGCCATCGGGATTCAGCCACAAGCGCGTAGCTCGAAGCCAGACAAGTGGGATTACCATGTGATCGTCTGATGGTGCAATCTCACGAGAAAGCTGCCCCACAAGGTTCAGATTTTGAAAAATGTCTTCTTCGTTTTACGTGTCAGAAATATTTTTAAAATTCATACACTGGATTATTATTTTTTTTGGACCTTTGATGCCGTCTCAGAGTCAGGCCGGATTCATCTGCTTTACGTTTTCACAGCATCTCCTCCTCTGACTCACTGTATTATAGCAACAGTTGGCGCGTGCCGGTTGACTCGCGGGGCAAAAAGGAAACGTACGCTCTGTATTTAACATTCATTCATACAGTATGTGCATGAAGTGGTTTTGCGAAGACTTTACACACAGTGAGACAAGCGCACAAACAGTGCAGGGGGCTCGCAGAGACACAGTCACCTTACGCAATGTGGTATATATCCACAATATGTTGTATATGCAAATAGCTACAATTTCCGTACACTGTTTTGAATAATACAACCGTCTATGTCCCTTCATGTTCTTGCTTCTGCTGTGTGCTACCAGGGGAACTGTTAGATATATTAAAAAGCAGACAGCCTGTCGCATCCTCCTCACCAGCTGACAGGAAATGAATGTGACCTTGCTGAAGCATGCTCATTTATTACAGATGTCTATTTTCTATTTAGGGCTGCAGTTTCTTACCTCCATTTTGAAAATGCTCTGGACTGCTCTGGCCTCTGATTACCTTAATGTGTCTTAATGCAAATGTGCATGTTGTGTCTTGGACCACATTAAGGTGTGTTTTTTTAACTGCAGCTGTGTGTTGCAAGTCGCATGCAAGGTATCTTGTGTGTCAGCTGACAGGGTGATTCATTGTTACATGTGTAAGCGCGAGTGTGCTGACAGTGCTCTTAACCCCCTCATCAAAGCACCAGCCTCCCTCTGAACCCCCTCCTCACTCAGGCCTTTATGTGAGCATCAATCCCCGTTCAGCCATGTACACTGCGCCTAATTATGCAGAGGCCAGCTTGAGACTTAGAGGGAGCCTCCAGTGCACAACTGTAACCCTGTCAGTGCAAGAAAATGGGAATAGGAGAAAAGGGGCGGATAATTAGGAATCTGGTCTCTTTTCCTCTTCCACTTTCGCTCCTTCTCCTTCTCAAGCCTGCTTCATCTGCATGTTTCAGAAGATTCCTCCAATTACCGAGGCAGTACCCCCAACCGCTTCCCCATCCGCCACCAGGAGGGGAAAGTAGGAGGGTGTGTGCGGTGAGATGGGGAAAATGGAGGGATTCTGAGAGCAGTGTGAGTTTGAATTAATGTCTTAAATTAGCAGTTCTACGGGATAAAGCAAAATTAAAGTAGATGGAATGAAGGATACCCCATACGGTTTCAGTTAGAGCTTACTTTACTGAGTCTTTTTTTCCCTTTCTCGTTTCTCACTGCCGGCCTGATGCACACGGACAAACATGCCACAGTAGATATTTTCAGAAGGCAGCTCTCATAGGCAGTTATAGCAGGGCATGGTGTGAATCAGTCGCCTTGAGGCTACATATAGATGTCATATGTTTAAATGCCAGATTCGGTATGAATCATCGTGGGCTTATCAGTTTTCAGTAAGGACAGCTGCCTTTAAATGACAAAGCAGCGTTCATGATCAATCTCATTAAAGTATCAAATTTTAGTTTTGTTACATCAACTGCAATATACCACACAGACAGCAAAACTGCTCTCACCCCCTTTTTCATTTCTCAGTTTTGCAGAATCAGCTGTTGTAGAGCTGACAGACAATATGATGGTGTTGGGGGTGGGATGGTGAAGGTGAAAATGACTGAAACCTGGTGGGGGACAGTGGGTTAGTGATTACGGTCACCTTTACACTGATTGGAGTGGAGGTTAATGTTGTTCTGGGAATGAAAAAAAAAAAAAAGAGTACCAGCAGTACTGTCGTTTCTGTATGAGGTAAGCAGTTCTAGATGATTGATCGCTGAATCTGGTGCATTTTTGAGCAGAATGAGGTAGAAGTGTGACTAGCCGTGCTGTGGTAAGTGTAAAATGAAGGCTTTTAAGGGAAAAAAGTAATAGCTGTTATAATAAATTTTCCATCAGGGCTAATTTCTCAGCTTATATGGCTGGCTGGGAAAGTCTTCATGACTGTATCCTCTGCAAGGATTCTGCATAAAACCATTTTCACTGTGCCGGAACAGAGAGAACTATTTTAAAACAGGCAGTTATTACACTCTATTAGTCCTGACTGTTTAAAATATCGGCTTTGATGGAAAAAGGCTCTTTGATGGAAAAGTTAGGTGTACAATTCTTGGCTTAATGGTAATAATGCCTCCAGAGCAAGAATTATAGAGAAGCATTTGTGACAGTTACTACTTTACAAGTATTATCTTGCATTTTCACCTGGAGAGCTTTTAAAGGACTTTCTTTTCCCCCAGCTTCAGCTACTTTTACAACAGATCTGCAGTCATTGTTTGCCTTTTCAGCTGCCATTAGTTACCCCCTAAAATAGCAGACGGCAGTAAAAACCTCTGTAGCTAATCTCCTTCCTTCTTAGTTGGTCAGTATCAGCCGCCTCCCCGCTCTGCTGCGCACTTTCAGCAGAGATTAGGATGTATGAATTCATCGGGCTGGCTGTGGCTGTGGTAGTATAGAAATGAACACATGTGAGCCCTGCATCAAGCCATGCTTGCTCCACGTGCAGAGATATACTATCACTTTATATTTATATTGACCCCATAATTCTCACTTGTCCGTGATTTATAACCGAGAATTGCTACAAAATCCCCTCTGCCACACTGCATTCATACACGGAAACCAATGAGAGGCATGTCACAGCTCCTTATGAATAAAAATGGATAACATTATGGAGGTTTCATTTCAACCATGTAATGTTGCTGTCATTTCTAATTCTCCCAGCGCATTGTATGCCGTGCCAGAGAAATATCCTCCAGATCCCATGTGAGAAATGTTATTCTCACATAGCCATAAGTCCTGCAGCATCCTCAGAATATAAAGTCTGCCAGCGGGGATGGAAACGAAATTGCCACAGGGTGGATGTACAAGGCAGCCATGCTAAAACCATACTGCGGTCATGAGAGGAATTAGTGCGGTTACAGGACCGTAGTGGGGATCAAACTGATTTATTTTGGCCGGTAGCGCTTCAAACCTAGCAGTACTGGAAGAGAAAGCCTCTCTTCTAATGCCTTGATATCATTGCATTATTAATTATTAAACGACAGCAGCATGGATGGTGACCTGCCAGAGGTTTGAGCACAGTTTGGCTCAGTTGGGAAAAACAATTAAATCCAGGAAAGGAGAGAGTTAGTTTTGGACAACACAACAGATTAACAAAACACCATATTAACCTTCAGGTGCATCTAATTGTTGGGAAATTGAATGCAGCTCTCAGCGAGAGGGGAATCAATATATCGAGCTGGCCTGGTTTACAACCTCTAATCCTGCAAATCATCTTGAGGACCTGAAGTGCTGTATTGAATATCTAAGTATCTGAATGTCTTGGATAGCCTCGCTTAAGCGTTATTTATATAATGCATCTCCCTGTGTCCACAATCGTTCCTAGTGGTTCCTTGTTGTTTCTGAAGATAAGTCCATCTTTCTCCCACCAGTTTGTTTTTTGTTTTTTTTGTTTTTTTGCTGCGGTGCATGTTGAGTTCATGGCACAAAAACTTTGGACCTGTGAGATTTATCTACTGCTTGTCAAGACAATTGTGTCCAGATCCTTTGATCTGTTCAGACCTCATCATAGATTACCTTGATCTAAATAGTAATTATACACAGCTGCAGACAGAGAAACATCTGAAGCTATTGATTGCACATGGTACGGCTACAAACCAATCCAATGTGGCTCAAGAGAACTTGAAATATCTCCTGTATTAAAAGCCGGCGTAAGCCTGCACATATGCTCTCCTGTCCGTTCTCATCCTCAGTGTTCATGGTGCAAACAAACTTCTGTTTGTGTAGAATGTGTGAGGTTACATTTACTGCAAATCCGTTCCTCTAAGTCAGACCATTTCTTTTCAAATTTGTAGTTATTCATACAAAAATAAATGTTGTGTCTTTGAGCTCTTAAATCCCCTCATCATTTGTGCAGGGTGAGGCTGCTCCAAAGCCTCCCGTCAGTCCTTTCAATCACAGCACACTGTGCCACTTGTCATCTGCAGTCAGGCCTATTATTGAGAGGCTTCCCTCAGGCCGCCTCTTTGTCTTTAGTGGCTCGATTAAATTAGAGTGACACCTGGCATGGATCCTCAGCTGTAATGGCCCTTCTTTTCATCCCATCCCTTTTATCAGCATAATAGACCCCTGATGAATTATTACAAACCTCCTTCTCTGTGCTCCGCTGAACTCTATGTGGGGTCGAAAGAAACAAGAGATTGGTTCATGTGACTTTAATGACATAGCAAATTATACGGAAGTGTTTAAATAGGTTTGGATATCATGAGGAAATGGCAGACTGCAGTCCTCACATGTAATAGTCACTGGATAAATCACTTTTGAAATTGCATGAATGCTTTAATCACATAAAATGTGCAGTTAGTGACTCGCGCACGCTTGCCTTGTTGAGGTGGTAGTGGGTGGGGATATTTTTAACCTCTCCACGGCAATGACACCGCACGTACAGTAGATTGCTTCTATTCCTGAAAACATATTACTCTTCTGGAGTAACCTTCTTGTGGTGGTTTACAGTTACACTTTGCCATATATAATGGATTCACACACCTTTTGTTATGCAAAAGAGGCATGATGAAAAGAATTTCATCATTGAGAAATGGAATTCCAGCTGCTCCTCCTCTTCCCCGATGGCCGTGAGGGTTTGCTGGAGGTGCAGCGCTGCACACTGGAGGAAAATCCCCTCCACTCCAATCTCTTGAGCTCTGATGTGTTTGGCCTTTTGATATTTCGCGTGCCTCATGTTTGCAGTGGAGGGATTGGCGAGGGGATGCTGAAGGGGGGGTGTTCAGAGCTACCGAACCTGTTTTAAAATCTCACTCGGTTTAATAGCAAACTAATAATTGTAAGTAAGAGCAGAAACAAGAATTGCCTTTTCAATGAACCCCCTGTTAAAACAGTACTTTGAAAAACTATAATTATTATTCATATGCACGATTCCTGATCTTGCATTTTTCCACTCATTTCTGCTTTTCCACCTTTATTCACAAATGCTAATTGTGTAAGATTGCAATCGTTTCTTTTCTAGCAACTGCGTTGTTCCGTTCTTGCTCTGTTTGCTTCAGTGCTGCCTTGGGTGCCAACAGAATAATTGATAGCCAAAGATATTATGTTGCATTACTGGTTGGTTGATATTACATCTCTGTGTCGACTTCTTGTTGCCTTGGGCTGCTCAAGAGATTCTGCAACTCTGCCAGAGAAGTCCAAAGGATTCTTCCAGTTTTGTTGATCTCTAATGGCAATAACTGAAATTAATCACATTAAAATAAAAAGCCAAATTGTAAATATGTCAAGTCTGGCTTTCAGTGAAAAAAGGTCACAGCAAAAGTTTAAATTTACCAATGATTATATGTCTTTTTTTTTTTGTTTCATCCTACCCTTTACTAGATAAACCTGACAGTGGATATGAAATAACATCTACCCACTCACTGACAGTCATGTATATTGTACTCTGTCTTTTGCAACCTCGTGAAAAAAACACATGAAGCGTATGTTCCACCTCCTCTGATTGAATACATAATGTTCATCCCACGCTTGTGCACATGTATGATTGCCTGCCAGTGTAAACATATTACTCACAGCCATACAGACTGTGGGTGTGTTTGGGATGAGCGCTTCAAATAAGGGTCTGATGCTCTCTTTATCTATCTCTGGCACATAATTGCATTATTTTCATAGGACCTACTTTATCAGCGGCTGCATTTATCAGCGCTGTCACCTGGCTTTCTTCTGTACAAGGCATAAATAATGCTTTACGCCAGGGGTTGACTGCCCGCGGACGAACACATAACGCACAAAGTCAACCAGGAAAAGTTCGACAAACACAACGCTTTCATTCATCTCATGTCCTGTGATTATTTCCAGCAGCTCAGAGTGAGAAAAGCTTTGGTATCTCAAAGAGAAGGGAAGGTAAGGCACTGTAAAGCTTAAATTGAGGCCATTATTGAGGGCAGAGAGGGAATAGTTTGAGGCTTGACTCAAAAAAATAAAAATAAAAAACATAGACAGGGAAAGAGTTGTAGTTAGGTCAGATGATCGCTTATGGCAGCTACTATAAGTCTTTGAAATGACACAGAGCGTTGAATCTTCACCATCACATGTGAAGCAAATGATTAAAGTACAATCATTTAATGTCTTTATCTCTGCATTTAACATTTTCATCTTCATCTGATTAAAGAATACAGAAATAACTTGTGACATTTTACCTATCAAGCCGCTTTACTTTCTGACAGTTGAGTCAGCTGCAACCAATTATCTGAGTTAATGGCAAGATGAGAAAAGATTCTTTGCTTCGCCAACATCGGCTTCATCATCAGCTTGACAATTAGGCTTGAGTCGTGCAGCTGTGGGGATTTCTATGCAGACGCATTAAATAAACGTTGAGCGGCATTGCATTGCTCCGAATCCCCCTTTTGATTGAGCACAGAATCCCTGCTTCGCGGTTTTAATCAACTGTGTGTCAACCAGCTTTTGCAGTTAGCATCAGACCCCAACAGCCTGGCTAATGCCTTCTTGAACAATGCTAATTGCATGGACTTTTAGACAGAGTAACCGGTTTTCCCTGTGGTACAAAGGGCATATAAAAGAGCAGGGGAACGGGAGACAGCGCTCCATTTCTTAAATGAGGACACTAAAGCAGGCTGTTAGAGCTCAGTTGGATTTCAAAGAACTCGATATCACTCTGCCATAGAAGTTATTATACTCCTTACAATAATTCAGACAGAAATTGCCAGCGTTGGAAAATGTACGGTCACATCAAGGTTAAATGAAGAGAAAACCGTCGTTCAGCAAATAAAATACATTCTTTTTAATGTGTATTCAGGGAGACAAAATGCATTCCTATTAAATTGTGCTGACTCCCAGATTAGTTGATATTTCCGAATTCGTTCGACAAAAGAAATCCCTTGTTGCCTGTATAATGTCTCTGTTGATTACCAGACTTCCCACTGCCGAGCGATAAGATCCCAAAGCAGATAGTGGAAAACGGCGCAGTTAAAGCATTATTCAGGCAATAACTGTTCACCACATTTCCATTCAAATGTGCACAAATGCAAACTATGAACGCAATCATTTAAAACCTTCACATTTCCTTTGTGCTCACAGGAGGTAATTAAAGTGGAAAGCCAGGTTTCCTGCATGAGGTCTGAATGAATGCAAATAAAGCTGGTCTCCTGTGCTCTTTCTCCATCTCTGTATCATTGTCTATCACACATTAAAACAGATTAGATCAACCCCCCGCGTTCAGTGCACAGAGAGAGACAGAGCGAGAGCATGTGTACAAATGAATCAGTGCTGTTTGTTGTACTGTTTCAGTCTCGAGCCGTTTCAAGTAGCTTATTTGGGAGAGCTGCAGATCATGTTTAGTAAGCTCGCTCTCATTATATCAGACCCTGGGGAGAGAAGGGCCCTCTTGCTCCATACTATCAAAGCCATGGAGCTGCCTTAGAGGACATGCTTCAGTATGAATACAGCCTCTGGAGTACACACAGAAAAAGTAGCATGCTCAGCCCTCATCACCTCTCGCGGTGGGAAGCTGACAACATTCAAGGTTTTGATCAGGCTTCGCTGTAATGGCTGTGGCTGACAGGTATGTGAAACCATGGTTGTGGAAATAAATAGCCTGATTAGCATAATGCATCACCGACAAATTTGGCTTTCAGAGCGCGTGAAAGAACTTCTTTTTGCCCGACTGCTGCATTCATATTCCTTCAGGGATCGTATTTCATAGGACAAACACGCAATTATGTAAACAGGGTATTTACCTCTGCACAACTGGAAGGCAATATCGTTTACTTTCAGTGTGGGCCTGATACTCTGTCACTGCGTTAACGGTATTTTCGCCTGCTTTGAATAGACTCTGCAGTTCCCATTGTCCACCAAAAAAAAAAAATGTATTTCCACTCTTTTCAGTAATCATAATTCACCTGGTACATGCAGCATTTACCTGCCGTATTGATCCATCTTTAGCGGAGCCATGTTTCTATAAACAGACCAATCTGACATAAAAGCTGGCGTCTCGGGGTCCTAGCCTGTTGAAACGATTTAGCTCTGCCTGGCAGCAATGAATAAATAAATAGATAAATGAAATGCACAATCGCAGGCTAAGTCCCGCAGTGCGCGCCAGCCAAATGAAGACAACAGCTCTGAGATAGGAGGTTATTTGGAATAGCATCCCTTACATTTGGCAGCTCTTTAGCACCGCGACGTTTGACAAAGATGTGACGGTGGCCTATCATCAGTCAAACTCCCCGTCTTCCCCCTGCCATGACCTGCTCCTTGCATCTGATCTTTGAGACCTTTTGCCATTCTCACCTGTGATTAATTGCTACTTCGGATAATTTATGTGATGATTATTATAGGAACGACCACTTTACCAGAATACCTTTACCAGCTGCCTTATTGCTCAGATCTTATGGCTCAGGTTCCCTTACATCTGTCAGGATTACAAGCAACTCATTGTAACCTTCAGCAGCCCTTGCCAGGCGCTCTCATAACATTTACTGGGCACTTTTTTTGCACTCAGAATTCATATTGTGAAACGTAACCTGCTCTTTTCAACACTTTCAACTGCAATATGGATACATGCTTAACACATGGTTTAAGGGGTGTTAAGGGGAAAATGAGATTTCCTCTGAGATTTGTTGAATTAAAAAACACATTTCTTAAATTATTTTCTTTGATGAATTCTTTAAACCCACAGCTGTGTTTCCCCCTTCCTCTCTTTGGCCATTATTAATTCATTGACATTTTGCCGGGATGGAAATGATCAGGGTGTTGAGGAGTGGGTATGTGATTGCCTGCAGTGAACGGAGCGATGTTCGAAGCGGTTGCGCGACAAGGTGCAGCGTCTCTCACAGTTTTCTCAGTGAGTAGTGGTATTTTGTTCCGTTGTGTGGATTTAAGCCCGCTCCACGTTAATATGCCCAGTAGTCAAATGTGCAGCAGAGTAAGGTAACAACACCTTCCCTCTGAGACACCATAAGACCTTTTGGCTGTGTTCACAGACGTATCTGCACTTGAAACAATCGATCTTTGAGAGCATTAAGAATGTTGATCAGGGGTAATCCACAGTCCTGCCTCCAGTCAGACAGAATCTTTTCATCCTTAATTTGTAGTGAGCAGTAATTAAACCTTGAGCTAGACTTTCCTGTTTAATATATTCTCAGTCAATGTCCGCCAACTCCATTTTCCCTTTTCCTGTCTCCCACTGAGCTATATGTATGTCACAAAGCTTATCTAGACTATATTAAGAATCTGCACTCACACGTTTCACATATTTATGATTAAAAATGAATATTACACTCTCATAAATGCTCAAATACAGTATATTAAACATGTTTAATTGAATTAAAATGCCTTGCCAGTGTTGTACATGTGAGATATTTGTCATTTACTTTTGTGGGCAAATACTGATACGGACTTTTCCTTTACTGACAAGCTAATTATAATTAGATGTCTAACCATGCATTTTATTCTTAGCCCTTGTAGGATTTAATTGCGTTTCATTCATATCATTAAAATGGGTTCCCTCAATAATCGTCACCTCCAACAGAATACAAATACAGTGTTTTCGTTAAGTATAGCCTAAGCACATAATTAGTCTATGATACATTTACGTATTAAAAGGTTTGGGAATATCTACCTTTGAACTGCAGGTAATTGGAGCTTCTAACACAACTGCTCATTGTCGTCTTGCTATTGATTCAGCAGTCGTTTTCTTTTCTAGCTATTTTCCACCACTGGCTCTGGCAGTGAGTTTGTAGCCATTGGCAGCTCTCCTGCCTACTGAAATGACTGACAAACACCAAAAAAAATAACAAGTTGATAGACTTGAGGAGCAATTTAATCCAGGAGAAAAAAATAAGGAAAGGTATCTCCGGAGATCTGAGGTGTTGTTTTTGCATCAAAGGTGACAGAAATGCTTTTTACACAGTGGGCCTTGCAAGGGTTTGCCTGGGTTCTCACATTTAACTAAATCTAACAGTACTGGAGTTGTAATTCTGCTGCCGTAGATCAGTTACAGTTGTGTGTGTGTCTCTGTGTCTGTTGAAAGCAAGCTTGCCGCTAACTCCTGGCACATTCCTGTCCCTTGCCTCTAGTGCAATTAATGATCTTGCTTACAACATTAGCGCCACAATCATGAAAAATCGCACTGAAGCACAGAGTCCCCCAACATATTGAGTTCAATTCATCAAGGGCTTCATGCTCATTGGCGATGTCAAACTTGGTCTCTGCATTATTGAGTGCTTTCATAATCAAGTACCTGCCATGAGCTCCCAGGAGGGATTACCTTTCTGAACATACAGCTCCTGAAGATATATGATTTGTCTCAAGATTCAGTAGCTCATTTTGTTTTCAGGTTTTACAGCATATCAGGTAATCAGAGAAAGCCAAAAATCTTTTTTATTTCATTGATTTGTTGGTGTACATGGGAATTGTATCTGGGATTGTACTCCAACATATGGGGGCTCCTTCCAAAGGCTGTTTATCAGATAAAGATACGAAGAAGTCTTCATTTATAACTCTCTGTCTTTTTTTTTTATCTGTAAACAGACACATCAAGATCAACTCTGGGTCAAACAGCCAGAGCAGTATGCCAGGAATTCGACGCTATGGGGATTTCAGACATTTTGAAATGTAATATCATTCGTTCTTTATCTCTTGAAACTTGACATTGTGTGATGGCCTTATCAAGGATCCATTCTTTATGACCAAAGTCTATAAAAATTCAAGATGGTAGACATTGTCTGCTATGCTGTCTTACTCCTTTCACACTTACAGAAGGAATTGCACATCTCACATAGATTTCCTTGTGGAAGGATGCTAGTCCACCTCTGTACGACACTGGCATTTTAACATGTTAATTTGTACCTGAACTAACATGCTAACACAATCAAACTCACACATTAACACACAAACAAAAAATAACCTAATGAGTCATCGCCATTCTCCCATGTCCCACAAGGTGGAATTATAGCCTTTGTCACTGAAATCTGGCTTTGTAAAGAGCATAGATCAGGAATGTCAAAACATTTTCACCAAGGGCCACATATGGAAAAATATAGAGCTCCGGTAGCTGACGTCACCCTGCACCATCAAAACGTTGCCATATTGGCACTATTCGGTTGACAACTGCAAGCAAATAACTTGTCCTTGTACCAGTTGCATCCAAAAGTGGTCGACAGCTGTTGTGCCCCAGGATGTCAGAATAGTTGGGGACAGGCAAAGGGGAAGTCGTTTTATAGGATTCCCAAAGATCCTGCGAGATGGCAGATGTGGATTACCGCATTAAAACACGCGAGAAGCAGAAGAAACGGATTTCGCTTGTGTGTTTTACAAGTGTTCTGTCTTATTTAGCATGTTTTTTCAACACAATGTCCAACAGATTTCTTTTCATAAAGGGAAGTTGGGCTAATGTTTATAATGTGGATTACAAAGGGGTATTGCTCATACAGCACTAAAACTACTCACAGTGAGAAAGAAATTCAGGATTAAACAGTTCCTTGTTATTGAAGTTGTTTTACTGTCATGAACCTCCTCAGAAAAATTCTTCAGTGTATGCTTTCAGGGACTCTCCGGAGGAGGACAAAGGAAAGTTAATGAGGTAGTTATATATATATCCGGATACTGCAGGTCAGGAACATTGTCCGCGCAGGCTGTTTCAATGCTCGAAAAAAGCAAAACACCTGGGGCATGATAAGGATCCGTGGTATATAATCTGTCAAGTTTTGCCTTGTACTGGTCAATTTCTATGTTTAATGTGCACAGTAAACTCAAGACGGCCTGAAATCACCTCTGGCGCCATTCATTTTTCCTGCCAATATGGCGGTGTCAACAAAAAAAGTCATGTGATGCCCAGAGATCTATATAAAGGGCTGGGCCACACAAATGAGGTATATCTGCAAATAAATGTAGGTAAATTACACTTGATATATTGAACAGCCTACATCACAGCCTTCCATTAAAGGGTTTTTTCATTTATTTTGCTGCAGAAACAGTTGGCAACTCATTCTGAACACAGCAGCTTGGTCACACAACTGTTTCTAGACATGCTAACGTTGTTAAATGCCTGCCTTTTTTCTTACAGGCACATTAATCGACTCTTTAATAAGACACTCTCTTATGAAGTTACCATCTGAAAGCATGAAATAAAGCAATAGTCGAGCTTGCAGACTACCTGCCATAAGTGTAACTTTCTGCTCTTGTTTGGCACCAGTGTGGGTCTGACATTTGGTTTCATACAGCCATTGTATATTGTACTCTTCCACCACAGCAAGTGTTTCATTGTAAATCAAACAGACACACTTCCCCTCATTTTCCGGTAAAGAAATATTCATTGTTAAAGTTCCATATGTGGGTCATTTTTAAAATTTCCAGTTGGTCCACAAGCTGTATTTTGAACGCCACTGGCATAGATCAATAGTGGCTTCAGTTCCCTGTTGGAAAAGGCTGTCTGACCGCAAGGTGAAACAGTGATAATATTCTAAATATAGTGCACTTAAACTGATATTGATTTTGCTCTTGTTTTAGGTGTCTAAAATACACTTTGCTGCTGACCCCGTCCACAACAATTAATTTCTTGGCTTCAGTGAGGCTCCAAACTGCTTCTCCAAACTGGGGTCATGTCGACGACCATCTAATGTAGGCTGACTATTTATAAGCAGCTCATACGACCTCACTCTGAAGACACAGAACTATCCCTTTAAATTCATATTCAGCAGAGGGTGGATGAAGAATGGAGTTTGACAGATACAAAACAGGGTGTACAAGTGGCATGAGGACAGGGATCATCAATCAACAGACAGCTGTACCTGGCATTGAATCACTGGAGTGCTAAAGGGCTAAATCATCTGTCCCCATCTCCTAATTTCAGACAAAGTGTGTAGCATTATCGCTTTTTACAAATGGGATACACGACCAGCAGACCACTTGTTCTGTTTATTGGCATCATCAAAAACCATACACATTCGTTGGTCTCTGTAGCACGTAAACACAGACATGTACACCAGTTTACCCATCCATTATCTTCCGCAGATCATCCTGTGGACATTTATTCTACACGAGAAAGAATATATTCAGTAGCACGGTAAATTAAGACTGCCTCGTCAAAATGAAAAAGTAAAACAAATTAACAGACTAATCCATTAACAGACCAACATCAGTGCAATTCTGTAGCATGTACAGTATGCTTCTGTAAATACTCCAAACAAAGAGAAGTAAAAGTCCATAAGATAAACAGCTTCTAACACCTAATCGATCGCTGATCTTTTTGCTGTAAACAAAAATAGGAGGCGCCAGAACAATTAGTAGTACACACCAGATGAAATGGATCTGGTCGGCCCATGCTGCAAGTACTGCAGCGCAGGCAGAATTAGAAGAAATAGTTCACTCTACCATGTAGTGGTGAATGGTAATCAGTCCTAACTAATTTCCACTGTAAACGTGATGACACTGATCTACACGGAGTGACTAAGATGATTGTAGGTGCAGAGCAACATGCTACAGAGAGATACTGTAGGGGTTGTGTGACTGGTTAAATCTAGTGCTTCCTAATCTAAGACCCCTCAAGCCCGCTCTAAGTGCCCTGTTCACTAGATTCAAAAAATCGAAAAAGCTGCAGATTCCACTGAAACCACTCAAATACAGATGGCTATTACTACAAGAGGACAAATAGTGTTGTTTGTTTTTAAACGTCCCACAGCTTTTTTTCATCTCCATTATGATGCTGATGGTCCGGTCACGATCATCATGAAATATTGCTGATATATATGTGCATTCTATGCTAGCATAGAAATAATAAACATACTGTAGCATATTCATCATATAAGATATCTTTGTGATCAGCATTGGCCACATTTGTGGCATCATATACATTTCCGTATTTACATATATTTATATATACATGCACATTTAGTGCAAGATATTCTTTTTGTCTTGAGGATTTTATGACAATTCATCCTTGTATTTGGACCATTCATCATCTTGAAACATACAGTAGATTTGGTCCTACTCAAGTGGACCCTTTCTTCAAACTAAAATCACATAAAAACCTTTTACAGGTCTGAGATCAGATCTTTTGCACAATAGTGACAAAAAATAAATAACAGAAAGTGACACTATGCACAAAGTGATAAATATCTATTTTCCGTAAGTGCACTGATAATCGGTCAAAGGTTTGAACAGGCGTCATCAAGCATAGAAGATAAGTTCAGGAATCTGTCCCCCCTGCACTCCAGTGCCGTTAGTGCTGTCCGAGGAGCACTGGAATTGAAATGTCACTTTCCCACACTGTACCTCTGTCATTCCTTCCTGTCCAAAGTAGCTCAACTCGTTCCCATCGAGAACCACACTGGCAGTGTAGAACGTATCAGGCTCAATCTGGACTGGATACTCAAACCACACAGGGAAAGTATTGCTGGAACCATCTGAGAAGTATTTGCTGAGGTTTTGTCCCAGCAGTACTCCTTGACGTTTCAATTCTATCTTGGCACTGTATTCTGCTGAGCCACAGCTAGATCCGTACAGTCCAAACCCAGCGATGAAAACCCTTTTATCCACTGCAAACTGTATACTGTCACAGCGGCCTCGGTAACGCCACTGATTGCTTCGGTAGGCACAGGACTGGAATCTGTGGCAGCGCTGTGGTGTCAGGCCCATCCTAGGCTGGCTGACAAACTGCAGCTCAGGCTTTTTGGCTGCGGTATACCACAGGAAGATGTCATTGGTCTCATTAAGCGTCAACACACCCGACTGCGCTGCTCCATTGGCAAAATCATCCAAAGCCATTGTTGGGATACGTATCAAGTACATGGCCTTGCCCAAAACCTTCCGCTTGTTGTCAGTCGATGAGGTGAGCTCCTGTCTCTGGCACTCCGCCTCAGCCCAGCTAAGTGCAGCCTCAAATACCACTATCTCTTTAGCGTTGAGCGTCTCTCGCTGTAGGATACTCTCCAGGGTCTGGGCATCGATGTCGCAGAAGCCCTCCGAGCGTAACGCCAGTTCAGCCTGGGCATCAATCACCTCCCAGCAGCGCTGTGTCAGCTCTGGCTCCTCGAACAGGCAGCTCTGGGAGAGTAACACGCAAGCATTCTTTGCACTCAGACTGGTCTCCAGGAAGTTGACGCAGGCACGTGCCAGGTGAGGGACAATGTACTTCTTGGCAGCGTAAAGAGTGGCCAAAACTGTATCAGCACTCAGGTCAATTTCATCACAGTAAATGTACCTGTTGACATAAAAATACAACTTTCTCAGCTCAAACTCCACAGACACGACATGCAAAATGACATTTTTGTTAAGATGATAATTATATTGTAAAGACAGACCAGAGTGCATGATTGACCCATCCATAATACTTCGAATATTGCATGTTGTATGGATGAAATTGATTTACATTACATGGTTGTAAGCAATAGCACCGCTGCATCTGTACTAAGATATTTTGGAAAACAATGAAATGAGACCCTGAACAGAGTGAAATTTCTGTGCATAGCATTAGTGCTGAATAGCATTCCTCCTACACCCTTGTCTACCCCCTACTGCTGCGTGCCTGCAAGGATAGAGAAAACAAAACTAAGGAATAAAAGTGATGAAAGGAAGGCGAGGAGTAGGTAGGAAACAATATCAAGGGATTTGGAGTGGAAAGTATAATGAAATAAATTAGAGTAAAACAGACAGATATAGATTCTATCGCAGATACACGAGGAAGAAGCACCTCATCTCGTTTGTCTGTCACAGGAAGTGCTGAACAATTTCATGCAAGATGTGCGAGGAGATAGACGTAGAATAGTCTTATCAAGTCTCACTCCTTTCACCAAGATCAAAAGGAAATGGCAGTTTTGTAAAGAGGAACCTTACATACACTATTCAACAAAAGCACCGTGAGACCAGCAGAAGAAAGTACAAGATGTTCAAGAATTCAGAAAAAGTGGAGCATCCTCACTTTAGCATTGCCAGGAATGCTGCTGGCTCCACATCTGGAATATGGATTTCATCCGTGTTCTCAGCAAGTTCACCGTAGAACATGGCATGAAACACAGAGCTGCCCACAGCCAACACATACTGTTAAAAGAAGAAGAGAAAACAAAGAAAGGAGAGGGAAAAGAAATGAAAACAGAGTTCATCTATGATTTCACACTTTGAAAAACTTTTGAAATGGGAATTGTAGAAATCCAAGGAATACATGTGTCTCCTTCTTCAAAAAATCACCCAGTGAAGCTTGAACAAAGCTTCAGTTCTTGAGAGGCTGTACCTGTTGAGTTTCTAAGCAGTTCTGAGCCATTTTCCCAGAAGACAGGGAGGCATCTGACACAGCACGGTTCACAAGTTCATTTTGCTGAAATTAATGACATAGTTCGTATTTAATGTTTTCGGCAATCAGCGCTGTAATCAAGGCTATGAATTCTGTCATTACACTCACATACGTTCATGTTTCTGGGCTGTGTGTGCATGCCACTGTTATGTGTGTGTTTGCAGCACAAGTATGTGTAGGTGTGTATGTGGGCGGTATAAATTTTCTCAAAAAAGCGCACAGAATTTCTCTGAAGCAAATTGCAGGGAGGCCAATTGAAAACGAGGCTTACAAAAAAAAGAAAAAGGGTTTTGAAAACAATAGCATAGCTGTCGTTACCCACTGAAATTCAATTTACTTTCTTCTTTTTCTCATGAAGAGAGTTCAGCCTGGAGACAGGTGCTCTTTTACGTGGGTTTAGAGACCACTATACAAATACTGAATATTAGTATAACATTAGTCCCTCCTCTTGACCCATTGGATTTTATAGATTTTATAGATACATTTTTAGATGCATCCTGCGTCTTGGGAGGATATAACCTCCTGCCAAATGGACACAATAAAGATTGCTGCAATGAATGCCATTATAAAGCCCTGGGCATAATGTCTCAGCATAAAGTGCAGTCAAGTCATCCTCGGTGTCCGTCCATAACTGCTTCCTCTAAATGCACAAAGTGCACTGCAGCTACCAATCATAGATAATACATTTGGATGACCCATTCAGCGCTGATCAGATCTAGTAGATGAGAAATGGATAGCTGGGGCCAGATTTCTGTGAATGCTGTAATCATATTCAAATAGAGCAGAAATTAAAGTGCTTTTAGATGAAGCACGCGGTCTAGACAAATGTAAACCTTAATCATTTATGTGAGCATCCTGAAAAAGTAATGAGGTCAGAGGGTGGACTAAACAAAGAAGCCAGGAAGACCACCTGCAGGTTACAGCGGGCACAAACAGGATGAATACGGGCACAAATGCTAATGATCAGCACTATTTAAAGTGGATTAATTGTATAATCGTTTCCAAAATTCAAATGCTAATCAAGCGAATGAATACCAAAGTTTTGCTGCGATGTGAGAGGCACAGCTGAATGCACCTTGCTCTGTGTCTTATCATCATGTGCTGTTGGGTGATTAAAAGTTGGGTAATTGCGGAGCAGCTTCTGAAAAACCTGAGTCGAAGCAGAAACAAAGGCATCCTGTGTGAGACGACTGCAGAAGAGGATATCCCTTCCTCCTTTGCTCACACTCTGCCTCTATCTGTCAGCCTCATTTACATAAATAATTGAGGACTGTCTCGAAAAGACACATGGTGCGGAAGTGAGAGTGGAGCACAAAGGACTCGAGTTCCATTACTGCTGGCAATGGGGATGATTATTTTTATGCCTGTATGATATGAACAACAATGTGCCGGGCTGGTAGCTGATAGCTTGTTTGTTCATTTCCTCCCTGCTGCCGCGCTCTTTTACCGGCTGATGAAATTCTTACTCTGTGTCCTGGCAGCCGCTGAGTCCTTCCAGGCTGACCCACCACAAAGTGAACATCTGCCATCAGCTCATTGTTGAACATTACCGAATTTCTAAAAAGGAGAAAGAAAGAGGAGACATTTATTCTACATGTTTTACGCCACTTTGAGGCATTAGATTAAGCAAAATTCACATTTAAATTTATATGTGCCCTATGTGGAGTTATATGATTGTGTGGTGATGTAAATGACACACACATGTCATTTATCAACCTTACACTTCTTCTGTTATTCATTCTTCCTACGTAAAGGACAGGGAAACGAGACAATGAACTCCATGGAAAATCCCCACTGTGAAAGAATGGAACCAACAATAAAGCTGCGTTCATATATTATTGAGTAGTGGAACATGTCACAGGGGTAGGTAAACAGCCCCATGATGTTCTGGAGAGACAACAAAGCCAGGTCGGGAAAGCACACATTTCGCTCTGGACAGCTGGGCCCTTTTACTGATAGGCCAAGGTAAATATTTTGCTTTTAGTGCAGAGCAGCCTCTGCCTGTTGTGCATATCAAACGCACCCGGTGCTTGTCCGCCCTCTGTTATGTCAGAGCGGCAAAGTCTGCAGGATCAGGAGAGGGTGTAAACAGAGGGCAGGGCAGAGAGAGCACCCACCCATACTCCAACCCACCCATACACACATGCACACAGTATATAAGAGTAAAAATACCTCCCAGAAGTGTTCTGTGATGCATTTTTTAAATTTCTTTGGGGTCCCGTTAAGAAAACTGGCCCGACTGGTAGTTTGAGTTGGCAAACTTTATGAGAAATTTCCAGATAAACATTTCAAACTCGGTGTAATGTTGATGAAAACTGTTCCTCTTGTTTGGCAGTTGTACTCACCTTTCTCTTATAGTGGAGTAGAGTCCCTGCCAGTTACAGTTTTGTATGGTGTTGTTGTTGTTGAGGTTCTGCTGCTGGTACTGTTGCACTGTGGTGCTGGACGCTGACTTTTTGGTGGGAAAAATGTCCGCTGCCATCTTCTTCTTCTTCTTGCTCCTCAGGGTGATTATCTCATAACAGACGGGAGGCAGCTTGGAGCTTCCGCTGGCATTCCCTTTCTTTGAGCTTTTACTTGACTTGCTTTTCACTGACTCTGGGAGCATTAAAAAGAAAGTCAGACATTTCATGTTCCTTCCCTTGGCATCGACCATGAGTGTGTTCAACTGCTGAGCAGTGGGAGAGCATACAGAGAAGTCATTCGCCACGAGCCGGCAGGTGCGATGGAGGACGGAGAGGGGGAAGGTGACAGCAGTGACTTGAGCTGTGCTAAGCCGTGTAGCAGTCAGATCCTGGATGAGGTTTTGGGAACTATCTGGATGACTTTTTAATTTGGTCACTTCTCTGAAGAGGCGGGTTCAGACTGGCGATCCAATGCACTTTCCTTGTGTGAAGTTTGATCTGCTGACAGAGAGGCTCCGAGGGTTCCCATCCCTGCTCGTCCAGAGTGATGTTATCAGCTCTTCAGATCACTTCTTCTCCTCCTCTGCTCCCTTGCCTCTCTCACTCACTGCTTTGTTGAGGGTTGGCCTGACAGCTCCAGATTTAGTGTAGCTGCAGTGATCCTTAGGCAACGATGTTTACTCAGTTCTTTTCATCTTGCTCTCTTACTCCTTCTGTGCTTCTCCCCCTCTCTGCCTCTCTTCATGTGTGGCTCTACCTTTTTTCCTCTTCAGCACCGGCTCCTTTTTCCCCCCTTCCTCTCCTCCATGGAGCAGACTCCTCTGCAGGATGCTGTAGCTGTGGATGCTGCGCTGATCTGCTCTGCTCTGCCGCTCGTTCTGCTGACTACAGAGGTTGAATGGGAGAGCGCAGAGGAGATGGAGAGCCCCCCTCTCTGGCTTCCCGCCCCCTCTCGGCACAGTACATGGCTCTCTCCGGAGCTCAGCCAATAGCAGCACACAGCAGTGATGATTGGCTAATGCAGCCTAGTGCAGCACATACTTGAATATGCAATTGTCAACGTCTCAATTAAAGTGACAGCCATGCCCCATAAGAATGAAATATATTTATGCGTTTCCTTTTACCTGAAGCCACAACATTCAGTTTGCACTCCAGTAAAACCAGTGTTCTAGCTCAAAAGGGCATTATAAATTTACATGCTCCTTTTAAGGGCAGAATTTGCTTAATTCACAACAATCAAAGTTTTTTAAATGAGGCTTTCATACATTTATGCAAACAGTTAAATGTGCAAATCATTATTCACTTGAGTGCTTTGACTGGACTTAAATCCTCTGAACAGTTTTACCACTGCATAACCTTTTCAGATTTAAGCCTATAAAGGATTTATAGCAAAAACAAACATCACGCACAAGCTGTTCTCATATGACTTGTTCATCTAACCTATTGTGTTCTTCTAATATTCCTGCATCAGTACATGTCATTTTGTCCCATTTATGCATTTAAAAAAAAGTGGCTGTGCAATACCACTCTCTATGTTTCCTCAGAGCCTCTATTTTAAAAAACAAAACAAAACACAAAAGTCTTCTAAGGATATGCTGGCACCTAAGCTTTTTTTTTTTTTTTTTTTGTAAAGTCATGTCTTCAGGAGAGTACAGAATGCAGTGCACTCTTTACACGATGTATAATGCATACGGTTCCTTCGCTCTTCTTGTGTAGTTGGCCCAGTGCACGGTGGATATTCTATTTAAAGAGCTGTGATGATTTAGCTCTTTGGTGGGGCTGGTTTAAAATGTTATGAAGTGTGGCTGTATTTTCCGTAGCAAGTCTGTTTCTTTTATTTTAAAACACTTTGCGCGTGTTTCCCTGCTTTTGTGCGAGTCGCCCTGATAATAGCGTAATCTGAAATATTGATGCTATTCGATGCAGTTCATTTGCATAGTTATACTCGTGAGACTGGATATGAAGCTGGCAAAAAGAGCAGGATGAGGTGGCTAAATTTAATGGAGAAAGCCTTCCTTGAACCACTGTCACAATATTGATTTTTCCATAAACCCTAATTAACTGTCTTAGTGTTTGCTGCACCGAGGAGCATTAGTCCGCTAAGCCCCCTTGTACAGTGTGCGCTTTGGAACAGAGACATTTGCTATGGTAACATAGAGCCTACATTACAGGGCACCATACTCTCAAATTGCAGGCCACTAGAGATGTTACCCTGGTAACCACATCCACAAGCAGCAGCAGCACGACAGAAATGTAGAACACAGACATAAAAAAAACAATGATGATTGTAAACCTGACCTGATTTAATTCTGCGTCCTTCATAAAAATTAGGTATATGTACATATGTGATTTTTCTGTTACCCTGCACCACACTGAGCGTCACTACTAACCACTAAATGAAAACTGTAACGTTTAAGAGTCAGTGTTGATAACTGGTGACAGAATACACATGTTAAACCAACAGTTTTGTGATTATCATCGTCTAGCGGCCGCACACCGTATATGATAAATAAGGTGTCACTACGCATCAGCCTAAACGGCTTCCCGCTTCCTTTAATTGCATTTCCCCTCCATTCATCAGCAGAAATTGTAATCTTGTTACTCACACCTTCAGAGGTGGGAGTGAGAGGAGGAAATAATCACGGTGTTGTCACGGCGCCAACATCACCTTCGTCTCGCGCTTTGTCATCACACCGCCGCCCGTTTTCACAGAAAAACAAAACATTAGCGCGGCCGTAGTAGCGCAGGGATCAGCAGCGGGATCGAGAAAGGCCATGCTCGACAAAGCCGCTGACGGTAAAACAGTGCAGAACTGAGCACAAATATAGACTGAAATAAGCGAGCACGGAAATGTATGTCAGTCATTTTTAGATACGCTGCCAGTCTCTCATAAATTTGCAGCAATATTACAATAACTGCAAAACTTAAGATGTTAAATAATTTCATTTTCTGATGCAAGTGTGCAGTTTAAACATTTCCCTCCCTTTTCAAGGCTTCGCCGTGCTCCAGCCTTCGGTGTGTTCACTTCAAAAGGGGAAAGTTAAAAAGCAGCAGAAGTCCAGCTGTGCCTTTGTTGATTACTTCTTGATGACAGTACTCAATGCAACACCCTTATCTTCAAAGTAGTTACACTGGGACACCTTCATCTTCTGAAGAAGTAACTGCCGCCGGTGTGCGATACGTGCAAGGCAGAAACAAGTAGAAACAGTCAGGTGCTGCAATCGTTACGAGAATACTTGAGTAAGTTTATCTCTGCTGTTGTGTTAACATTAGCACCGACTTCCTTTTCTTGCATTTTTAAACAAGCTTAAGACGTTTCCATGGATCCAAAAAGATCATTTCAAGGTAATGAATAAACGAACATATTATTTATTGTGCCTGTAAGGTAACAAATTGCTGTATGCAAGACATTAATATGTGATTCTAGATTAGCAGTGCTGGGTAGTCTTTGTTTTGTTGAAGTAGATTTCAAAACTTACTGAGTCCTGAGGTCATTAGTTATGTTACGGAGGTGGCTGCTTGCCATTCTTCGTGTGAGCACAGAGACGCCGTCCTGTGCGGTGACAGAACTCTTCTGCAAAAAAAGACACCTGCTGAGAGGCTTGGCTGAGCATAGCGGACGAGAGAGGAGGCTGGGAAATGAACTGTGATGCAGGCCTGGCACACGAAAGGCAGGGACAGGATCCAGCAGCTCGTCCAGCGTTCAACCCCCCCGCTCGCCCTCCCTCCCTCCCTCCCCGCAGCCTGCCCTCTCTGCTGCCACCATTAAAGCAAGGCAAGGACACCTGACAGGTGGAAGGGACGGAAGCGGTGGCGTCTGCCCAGAGACTGGGCTTAGAACTCGTGAAAAAAAGAGAGCCGTTAGCCAGCGGGATCTTGGGAAGAGCTGGCAGTCAGGAACGAGAACAGTGTGAGCGTTTGTCTGTGTATGCATGTGAAAGTAAATGCTCTTACGCAAGTTAATGTGTGTTTATGAAACCATTTGCGTGCTGGATGGCACTTGTTCACATGGCGGCATGTATTTTTACAGTCACCTCAGTGCCATAATCAGCTTGTTAAAGTTTCTACAAGGGTAGGCTAAGCATTTCATTAGAAAAACCCCCCATCAACGCGATATATATATTTTTTTACCAACTATCTTGTACAACAAATAGCCAAACACACTTTAACTGAACAGAGAGGACACTCTAGATGAGATGATAGCCTCTCCTATGGCTTACAATCAATATGTCACAGTCAGAAGATGTATGGGGGTAATTTTACTTGCCTGGAAAGCACAAAAAAGATGTGAGATGGTAGGAGGGCGAACAACCATTCGAACACAGGTGCATCCCCCACACACTGGCATCTTGAACCGTAAGCATCTACCCATACATCTATCTATGCGTCTACTTGCAGCTGTACACGTGTGCGTGTGTGCTGCTGCTGCTGCTGCTGTGGTGCGTGGACACGGTAATGACGGTGCAGAGAGGACCTTATAACCCTGGCCCACCACGTGCTCACACACCACCTCCCACACACTTTCCACCATTGCTCTCATCGCCCTCCCTCTGCTGTCGTGCAAAACTCGATAGCCGCAATTTTCGGCGTGATTAAATGTTTTGAGTGTGCTATGAGGTGGCCTTTGCAGATGTGTTGGATACCGTGCCCTCGCAGTTAATTTGGTGGTGTAGTTTGGGGTTCGCCTGGCAGCAGCCTTTTTTTATTTGTTGTCTAGACCCTCAGCCTCGCAAGTCTGTTCTTAGTTTGCACCACACAATTGGTGCTACATTTGTTGACTTCGTGATTATAATGGAAGATTATTTATATTCGAAACTGGGAAACTTGAAGAGCCTGACTAAGACAAATCAGAACAATCAACACCTTCAGATGCAGAGAGGACTTGAAGACTAAACTCTGCATGCTGAGACAGTGTGCATTCAGCAATAATCTCATATGCATCTCCTTTTTTTATTGTTGTTTTAGCCTTTCCCAAATAGAATCAAATAATACTGAAACTTTAAGGAATGGATCAAAATTGTGTTCGCCCATCTCACACCCATTCCTGTCGCATCTGACTTTTCTACCTGCCTGCCTGTGCTTGAGGTTTATCTGAACTAGTGATGCATGGATCGGCTCTGACGCCGCCTGAATCCGCACACGCGCATAAATCATCCACCCGCCAACCAGCCGAACTAATTATTTTCTCTGCTTTAGAGACCGGATCAGACATTACCATTATTTCTCATACGATAACACCGCTCTGAAGTGGGCTGGTTTTAAATCAAATATCTTTTTTTTTTTTTTTTTTTTTTTTGTCAAATGAAAAGCATGTATTTGCACTAAAGCTTGAACACAGACTGACATCTTTGACATCTCTTTAAACAAAATAATGTATGGTAATTCATACTTGTCAGATGTGCCCATTTTAGACAATGCAAATGCATGATGTAGGCTATTATTTCACCCATCAGCATTAAAGGTGGTGACCATATTATCTGGTTTTCTTTAGGCTAAATACTTGCAGGTTTTACTCATAATAAACAGGCATATCGGTTCAGTTATTTGGGCATATACCATATGTGGATATACACTGGTCAGGCATAACATTATGACCACCTCCATGTCTCCAAAACAGTTCAGATTCATCAGAGAATGGACGTGGGCCTTCTGAGGGTGTCCTGTGGTGCCAAATGTTGTTAGTGGGGACCTTTGGGTCCTATGGGTTGAGGGGAGGGGCCTCTGTGGATCATGCCACAGATACTTGATCAGTTTGGGATCTAGTGAATTTGGACGCCAGGGCAACACTGTTTTTCATGTTGTTTTTTTTTAGTTATTCCTAAAATGTTTTTGTGTGTGTGCCTGTGTCAGGCTGCATCCTGCTGGGGATGGCTGCTGCCATCAAGGAGTGTCATTGTTATGGGTTGGGGGTGGCCTGGTCTGGTCTAGGTGGGTGCTACATGTCTAACATCCACATGAATACCAGGTCCAAACGTCTCCCAGCAGAACATTGAAATGTCACAAGATGGTCAATTTTATTCACTCACCTGTCAGTGGTTTTAATGTTGTGGCAGATCGGTGTATATTCTCACACATGTTCACACATGTGCCGGACAGCACACACGCACACACACACACACATACACACTCATTGAGATAGAGATTTGCCACTCTTCACACATATTTGCAAATATTCCTCACAATAATACCCCCATATGTCTGAAACAAAGGACTCATTGTTCCATCTGTTACTGAGAACCTTAATTGGTAAATCTGTTGTTATCACTGCAAACTGCATGCGTGCTGCGTGAAAACAGAAAGCTTAAAAGACAATAGCAACTGTGGTTTGAGAGGACGGTTGGCAGTTCGCGCATGAGGAGTTTCAATTGGAAGTGGAAGGCAGAAAATTGTGGTTCATTTGGGTGCGATAGGGGACATGAATCTAAATTAGATCACCACTTAAAGTTGGGGACATAGGATCAAAATTACCCCTGGATGTCTTACTGTGGAAAAATCCAGCCATCACTAGTGGAACAGTGTATTGATGTCACGCAGGAGATGGAGACTTGCTGGTGCAGGTTTTCATTGACTGAACAGAGGAACGTATAGGCCACAAAGACCGGAGCACCTGCTGCTCCAGAAGTGACGGTTGATATGGGAGGAGTACTAATATATAATGGAAAATTATTTTTAGCTCCTGATTTCTGAACCTCAAAGAGGTTCTCATAAACCATTGTAGGAGTCAGGAAATTACTCAGTGGGAATGCTGAAAAATTTTCTGGGGAAACTATTGAAAGGCAAACACACCCTCTATTCAGTAGGCAGCACTGAAGCCTCTTTGAATGGCATTTAGTGCTATCCAGCAAACACTGTGGACTTTTATTGGTGTTTTTTCAATGCGTTTAATCCTTGGAAGATCAAGATTATTGTTAATTATTACATAGTATATGCCCCAGACAGCAAATAATGTTGCTAGGATTTCCCCTTATCCTCTTTCTAATTCTTCTTCCAGCCAGATCAATATGTGATTCATAAATCACAAACACATTTGGCTGCAGACTTACTCCGGAGTCTGACTGGGGGGGATATGCTTCTTCACTAATTTATGAGAGTAGTGAAGTAGTACTTTATGAGCTCATATTGTTCATTAAAATCACTGACGTGGAATGTACTAAATTACATAACCAGCATCGATTGTCCTGCAATACCAATCCGACCCGGACACGGCTTATCTCCTTTGCATAGATCACTGAGGTTGTTTTAAAGCTCTGCAGTGGAAACACTTAATGTTCTGTTGACGTGAGTTTAGACGTCAGATTGACTGTTTTCCCTGGGAGCTCTGTGAGAGGATGCTACTTGAGTGTGGCAGCTGCCCAGGTCTTATACACTCAGAGAGGGAACTGCTTTAAAGTATTCAGCTTTTCAAAAGTTGGTGCCATTTGCATAGAATGATTTTCATAGACTGAAATCTGGGCTCTGCCAAGGTTCAGAAAGTGTCCATTTAGTCCTCATTTGAATTTCACTTGTGAGTGTTGTGCCACTTAGGCTGGGAGGTATCTGCCGCCTCAAGTGGAAGTGCTCAGGTTGAGGATTTCAAGTATTTTCGGGTCTTACAAACTGTCTCTTATCTGTTTTGTCTTACCAAGCACCTCAAGGACCATCAAAAATATCTACTGAGATTATCATTAAGTAGTGCATTGGGAGTTCAACCTTCTCCATAACACAACACGGTTGTGCACCAGGTTTTATTTCTCCAGTATTTTAATCCAGTCAGTTTTCTCAAAATGACCCTTTGTAAGAATATCTGCTCTGCTCTGCTCTGAAGTGATGGCTCATGTGGGAGGAGTTCATAGCCTCTCGTAGGTCATTGTAGAAGGCAGGATATTGCTCAGTGGGGATCCTGGAAGGCACACCCTGTGTTCACTAGATGGTGCTACAACCAGGAATTTCAGAAAGTCCCTTAAGGGCTACAACAACAACAACAAAAAAACATTATTTTGAAGTCGTGTAAAGATCAGTTTACTCCGCTGTAAAGTCAACTCCACATTCTCACCATTCACCATATCTTTTCCTCTATATGTGTC
Organism: Chelon labrosus; assembly: GCF_963514085.1. NCBI lineage: Eukaryota > Metazoa > Chordata > Actinopteri > Mugiliformes > Mugilidae > Chelon > Chelon labrosus. Next base: position 19,965,554 of record NC_140348.1, read on the forward strand.
TCTTGGATAATTTTCCAATCAATGTAATGCCCCTGTATCTGTATTTACAATTTGCTTCATTTTTACAACCTCCCTGTCAAAGACTTACACCAATCAGCCACAACATTAAAATCACTGACACTGACTTTTGGACCTGGCATTCATGTGGATGTTACTTAGACATGTACCACCCACCTAGACCACTCCTTGATGGCAGCAGCCATCCCCAGCAGGATGCAGCCTAACACAGGCACACACACAAAAATGGTTTAGGAACAACTCAAAAAAAACATGAAGAACAGCACAAGGTGTTGACCTGGCCTTGAATAACATTCACTAGATCCCAAACTGATCAACTGTATGTGGGATGATCCACAGAGGTCCATCCCCTCAACCCATAGGACCCAAAGGCCCCCCACTACCAACATTCTGTTGCCAGACACCACAGGACACCCTCAGAAGGCCCATGTCTATTTTCTGAGGAGTCAGAACAGTTTTGGAGGCACAAGGGAGACCTACACACTATTAGGCAGGTGGTCATAATGTTATGCCTGATCGGTGTATATTCTTTATCTTTATCATCATGCAGTCTGCATGACCCATCAGCTGTCATGTAATGATGACAATGTTTTGGCGCCTCTGGTGTCGTCAGCTGATATATGGATATAATATACCAATATTCAGGTGAAGACTTCCTGTTCTGTGCACTAATCACCGTGCACAGCCACCTTGAGACTGACTTGTGACCCAAGAATGGCACTGAAAATGAGAGACTACATCTATAACTTGCCAGTTTACACTGAGTTAAGAGTTACTGCTATGGCTTTGTTTAAGGTATTTGCCTGACAAACCTCCCTGCGCTGACTGCGCTGCTTCTTTCTCTCTCAACATGGACTATTTACCTCGATGCAGCCATTCAAAGAATTTGGTGAATACTATACTGAATGCAAAACAAAAACCAGAAAGCTTCTTTACAAAATTATTATCCCTTGCTTACAGTTTGCGTATTTTCAAGTGCAGATACCTGTCTATAGAGTCATTCCTCAGTAGCTTGACACTAGCCTTCAGGATCCTTTGGGCAGCTGTTGCTCAGGTGGTGGATTCGGTTGTCCACTGGCAGTTTGATTTGAGCCCATCGACATGTCAAAGAGCTCTGGGGCAAGACAGTGAATCTGCCACAATGGTGTGCATGTATGGCTGAATGGAAAAAAGCTCTTTGGGTGCCACTAAGGTTGCCGTTCTAGACTTCTAGTCCACAGTCTCACCTACATTTTCTACCTCCACCAGCCCTCTGCTACGAAATTTTAAATATTTGAATCTGGGTGTAAATCGTGCCAGGCTTCCAGACCAAACAAACACCGCATCAGCAGATGACTTCCTCGATTAGCATAATGTCAAGCAGGCGGGAGGTGCTTGTCATATAAAATCAGCTTTTTAGTGATGTTTAGGAGCTAAAACCTGCGTGCTCACAGACGTGTGTGGAACACAGATGCTTACTCCTGCAGCAGCGCACGAGATTCTGCTGTACTTAAAATATGGAAAGCAAGGTGTTGACGAAGCTGTTGGCCGGATTCCAACTGGTGCAGGAAGAGCTGACCATATGGTTCATCCTGTGATGTGATTTAGCATGTCTGCAGCCAGTACAGATGCAGATGTTTACACAAGAGCGCCGTAATAATGCACACCGTCTTCTGCTTCTATATTTTTGCATAGTACTGTGGGACTTGTGCTATCTCGGACTGTGATAAATATGTATATGAGTGTCTAAACAGGCTCCTTATGTGTTCAAGCTGCACCAAAGGAGCCCCAGAGGAGCAGAGTGCTGACCTGGCACATGCAGGCATGGAGAAAACAAAGAGGGAGAGAGAGAGAGAGGGAGAAGACATATGGAAAAGAGATATACAGATAGTTTGTAATGAGGGTCCTTTTGTCGAGGGAGGAGGGGACGTCTGCTGACTGTCTTAATAAAGCAGGAGGGCATGGCATTAATGATGTGCTGTGTAAAGATCAGATCCATCGCATTTATACAAAAAGATATTGAGTTACGGTAATTACGGTGTTATTTGGTTTATTTAGATATTAAATTAATTTGCTTCACAGTACAATGCTGCTAAGATGCTATAGCATTGTGGTCAAATGCTATAGGATGGTGCAAAAGGGATGCAGTCTGGTGACCCCAATATTCTATACTGCAACATGAAATTGTATATGTGGCTTTGTGTGTGTGGGTGGGTGTATGTGTGTTAATCAGCAGAAACTGCTGGGCAGGAGAAGGTCAGAGAGGAGATTGGGTTTTCTGAACTGAGTGAAAACAGTCCCTATAGAAACCAGTGGAAAAGCAAAAAAAAAAAAAAAGTGAGATACGGCTCCGTGGAGCACATGGGAAAAGCCCTTCAAAGCTGTTTCTTAATCCCTTTCTACCCCAGCCCTCCTCCCGTCACCTTCCCTTCAGTTTAATCTCTGACACTGCATTAACATTTAAATTTTTCACAGTAATTTGAATCTAGTGTATGCCGCGACCACCTACATTTGTATTCACTTACACTAATTACCTACTGCTGGGATGGGAAAGGATGGTTTAACCTTCTCACGGCTAATTTCTCATGATTTCTCCAAAGCACTCGGCGCGGCCCCCGAGGGGAAAATTGTGACCTTTTCCAATTTTATTATCAGCAATACAAACAAAATGACACTAATCAGGATAATGCGGTGGCACCTTTAAAACACATTGCATGCCATTTCGTTTCAATTTGGAGCTCTGGATAGCAGGAATGTATGTACTTTATTTAGCTTTATTTCCTTTGTTTTATGGTGAGTTTTTTGTCTTAAACATTTTCTGAATTGCTACTCTTGTACTCTCAAATCGGAGAACTTTAAAGTCCTGATGACCAGTTGCCCAGATGGAAAATGTCAATTGTCTTTGCCTTTAATAGTGACACAAATGAGTGTTTTCTGATTTGGAGTTCCTACTGTCAGGCATCACAAAGGCACAAGGTTGGGTTTATTCACCAGAACTCTTTGCATAACAGTCATAGCTGGTTTTAAGACATCCTGACAAATTTCCGTCTCCTGTAAGTCAAATTTCCTGACGCCTTACTCCACTCACCGTATTGTTGTCTGACCCAAGAAGCCCTACTGTGAGGCTGTAATGGAAATTAATTTCATCAAGGCTTGGCTTGGATAAAGCCCACAAAAAGCTTTCATATTTTGGCTTCAATTGGGCTAATGGAAAAACCCTATCTGAGACTAACCTCCGCATCTATGCAAATCAAACATGTGCACACAGTGCCAGTTAGATTGTCAGATGAAAGCTACGTTATTTTTTTATTTATTTTTTTTTGTTGTGTGTGCTCAGCCTCTGGGCATTTTGTAAATTCCCAGCCCAATTAATTTGTGTAAACTTTATTAAAAGGTCGGTAGTAAAAGATGGATTATGGCTCATTTTAATTAAGATATTATTTTCTTCTGTGACACGATTGAAAATTAGATAATGAGTATACTTTACTCAGATGCAAAGGTTTTTTTTTAAGGTGCCTTTTTGCCTGACAGGAAATGTCAAACATTTCATGTTTATTTGCTCCTTTGAGTCGTTGCAGTGATGCACATTAAAAATACTCCTGACTGCAAAAAGACTGAGATACACTGGATAACAAGCATTGCTATCCTGGAGTCATATTTGTGCTTTCAAATTCTCAATAATGCTGATGTCAATCAAATCTACTGCCACTACGGGTCCAAAAACAATCTATCGAGACCTTTTACATGTTAATTTTTTTTTTCTGAAGCGGCGCCAGAGCTGGCAAATTAGTGTGATGCCGCTTTTGGAGCTGCGTGCTACAGTTTTGCCTTCTAATTTCAGATTTGTCTGACAGTGGTGCAGCCTATGTGGGTGGTGTAAATGCCTGGCAGCTCATATTAAACATGCCAAGAGAAAAGACTGCACATACAATTGTAACAGAATAAGGAGGTATTTGTCATGTCACAGATTTAATCCTTCAGTTTCTTATTTGGGGTTTAAAAGGCTTCCAGTAAGAATAACATACATATGATGGAATTAAAAAGAATTAGCATGTAATACTAGTGTTTTATTTATAGGATATGCTTTAACTGTTTTTTTGTTTGTTTGTTTTTCTTTATCAGAAAAGCAAATTAAGTTCAATTTAGTAGATTTTAAATGTCATATTATGGCACCAGTGAAACACCCATCCATCTGCTGGTAGAGCAAAACAAACGTTTGAACGTACTGTTCACTGCAGGGCTTCCTGTGCAGTACAGTAGGTGTGGTGGCGCCTGTCGCTGCTGTATTCCACACCCGAGTGCTGTGAAGCTGATTTATAAGTGGGAGGGGCCCCTGAGCTGCAATCAGCCCATTTCCATCAGCGCTACAGCGGCCTGACAACATCCAGCTGTCCCTGATGTGCCACAGAGGGCTGATGGTGCTCTTGTCAGCTCTGCTCTTTTACTGCAGCGCTCACTGAGACGAAAACATATACGCACACGTGCGTACTTGCCCACACAGTCACCCGTGCTACCACTCGCATGTACAATCTGCAGATGAAGTCTCCAGTGGAAGTGTGGGGATTGTACATGCATGTAAAATGTTAAAAGTGGCATTTTTAAAAAGGTTAAATCTTGCATTTTGCCATAATTTATAAAGGCTGCAAAAAGAAGAACCTTTTTTCCTATATTTAATGAGTTGCTCGTGAGATCCAGTAGCAGTTTATGCCAAAGAAAGAAATGAATCCATTTCACAAGACGATGCTCTGATCAACTTTCAGACTGACAGCACACCTAATCAGACCACTGACTCGACAATGGATCGGTGCTGAGCTTCATCTGTGCAATCGCTCTCCACCCATTTCATGATGTCTCCTCTCCAGCTGCTCCCACTAACTTACGATATAATGACATTATACCGAAAGCTGATAAAGTGTGAGCCCAGCTGGCTAAATCAGATTTTTGCCTTTACAGCAGCTGGGATGCTACGTGCACTGGACGCTCACCGTGCTGCGTGTCTCTTTGTGTGGAGAATGAATGACGTCATTAAATTGTTTGTGTAGGATAAAGGAAGATGTGTTAAACATCAAAGACACTGGAGTGAGACAGCACTGTTGAGGACTGCTGATTATGTGATAGATACTATAGCGCAAATTATAGCCAAGTAACTATTGTCTTTATTCTATATAAAGTTATTAAAAGTCACACAAGCTGTTTAGAAGAGACTAAAAGTTAATTCTCACTATATAACAATATTATTGCCGTTGATATTCCTAAAATCTTTCTTAAAAGTGTAATTATTTTCAGAGTTCACAAGTTGAACTGACAAACACAATGGCAGAGGCCATATATGGTAATTGGATGAGTTTTTCTAATTCTGTTTCCGAAGAAAACATATTTCCTGCAGCCTCATCCTTTCATTGTGCCTTTGCATTTCCTGCATTCAGACGCCCTGCTGTTAGCTTGCTAAATAATAAGCTTTGATGGCCACCCAGGCTAGCAGTTTAGCAAGCTAATGACTGGATAACCTAATGTAGGATATGCAAAGGCACGGTCATTGGGGAATTCAGTCATGCCACAAGAGGAGGGCCATTTAATGAACAGCATTTATACACATCTTCCCTAGTTGTAATCACATGCCCTAGAGTTTCATTTGAAGGCAGTATTTTGTCACAGCAGGGAAGCCGCCGGTAAATGTATATGACTCAGTGCCATTAAAGCTTGGTTTATACTCCTGTAATGTGTTTACATTGAGGCTACGCCAGTCAAAGTACACCTGTGCATTGTTTTGTCAGCTTTCACCACTAAAACGTCAGGCGGTGACTACTTAATGAAGTGCTTTTCGGACCAGTCACAGGCGTTACGGTGTACGCCTTCGCCAGGTTGTAGTAATGCCACGCAACTATAAACCGAGTATAAATGTCCTAGTAGAGTGCACAAAACAAAGTGGAATATGGTCATAATTATGACATCTGACTTGACATCTCAATTATGACGTGTGAGTAGACAATACATCTGATGATTATTTAATCTCCTCCATTTAATGAATGCTTCATTTTCAGAACAACTACAGATATGCCTTCCACCAAAGTCAGAAAACAAACTGCAAAAATTACATGTTCTTGCATTATCTGAGCCTTGGAGGGGTGGTTTTTCCATGGTACAGTGGATTCATAAAGTATTTAGATCCCTGTACACTTCACTGTGTGACAGATTTCGTTTCGTAAGGCTAAGATTCACATTCTTGGTCCATCAGTTAATGACTAAAATGAAAACACGTCATGTCAATTGGCTCTGCGACATATTAAATATAAAAACTGAAGTCCGTTCTTCTTCTCCTGCTTGCTGGTTTTCAATTCTGTCCTTTAATTCACTTCTTTGTAGAAGCACCTTTGGCAGCAATTACAGTTTCAAGTTATCTTAGTGAGTCTCTACATGCAGTGCAGGAAAGTTTGTTCCTGAATAACGATGAAGCAATGTCATTTCAGAGGTAGCGTGGCGCAAAAAAAAAATGTAGATAATGTCTCATCTTGCCACATAAATGACTTTTTCCTTGGGTTAGTTCTGTTCAGAACATACTGAACACTGCCTCCTGGCATTTATCAGATCTAAACATAGCATTGATTTTGATTAGGATTTGAAATACAATATTACATTTACTTGCAATTGATTTTTAATTTCTTTTTAGTTGTCGTGTCTTCTAAAGCTGGAGGCTTCAATCAGAGGATTGGTGTCCAGAAAGCTTGGCCACACAGAGAAAGAAAACATTTCTGTCTCAACCTAACCATGGTTAAATTCTGTTGTCTTGGCAATTTCGTTTTTAGACAGAGCGTGAAATAAAAAAAAATGTGTTTTTCCGGTCTGTCAGGCTGACAGCGCAGACGTTTATTGATTTTGCCCATTTAATGCGTTCAAGATATAATACTACTACAGCTCCCTCTTAGCTGAGGAACCAGCTCGTCCTTCTCTTATCAGGCATAACTAACAATTAACATTTCATTTGTGCCATTGTTGCTGTAGCTGGATGATGATTGAAAGAAGTGGCTTCACTGTGCAAAGAAGCCAGAGAACCTGTTGGAATTGTTAACGTGCATGCTGCAACTATACATGACATTAGAGCTTGAAGCTTTGCGTGCACTGGTGCATGCCCGTCCCTTTATTTGCAGTTAAATTTCATCAGTGGTGATTAGAATAGACACTCAATTAAACACATTTGAAACAGATGCAGCTCCAGTGAGATCAAAAGCAACCAGCAGAAATCAATTTGGCAGACATTTAAAGCAATGGGCTTTAACAAAAGTGAGGGGAAGGGGGAGGTGGTGGTAATTGAAATGCAGCGTCAGTTGGCAAACTGCTGATGTGAGAATAATAATAAACGAAGAATCCAATAGTTTTTAACGTCTTCCTCTCGCTGCTTTTGTGTCTCCTGTTACCATCCTACAGACAGTTATTGCCTTGTTACCTCCCAGAAGAAATCTTGTTTAAAACTGAAGACAGTATTCCCTTATTCTCAAACAGATTGTCTGGATCTCAGTCCAATCAGATTTTAATGGATGTCAAATGAACCAGTGGAACCGCAATATCAATCCTGCTCCTTTATTTCCGAAAAAATACCACAGAAATGTTGCTCTGGTTGCTGAGCTCCAACCCCAGTATAGCTGCCAAACCGCTCATATTCTAAACACTGAGCCTGATTTATTTTTTTTTGCATTTTGCATTTTGCTTCTTGCCCTTGCCCATAATTTATGGCTGAGATAGACAATATAGACCAATATAGGCCTGGGGACATTCCCCGTGACTTTCAGGATTTTAATAACCTCACGAAATCTCGAGTCACATTCAAAGGTAGCACTGCGTTGAGGTTATTTTTCTTAGCTTATCAGATTCTTATATGACTGCGCATACAATACATGTTAGATCCAAATGAGTTTAGGTTCTGAAGATGCAAACGGAGAGTTTTCTCCATTTGTCTTCGGCAAAAAGAAGAGTGGAAATGATCGAGCATGCTGTTGGGAGGGAAAAAGGCCAGTCATAGCCTTGAAATGAATGAAACAATTTGTTGTGATGCAAAAGGTGTAAGGTAATTATTTACCCAGGTGATCACTGGGCTGTTGCTACGCATGGAGGATGTAGCTTAATAGAGTTTCTGCATTTAGCTTTATCTCTGCTGTCGTCACCCGTGACTCACCGAAGAGCCACATGGAATAAAACTACCGGGTTTGTTAATGAGCCACAGATAAAAGCAGAGTTTCCTGTCGTCTCTTCACGTTGAGTATCATAGCACACACTTTGAAAGGAGGATGTTTTTCAGTGACACTGCAGACGTATTAGCAGGGGTGTTTCTAAGCACTCCCGGCTTTTGAAAAGACACCCTGCGCTCCTGTGCATTGTGCCCGTTGTTTTCATACTCAGCGTCTGTGGCAGATTGCCTCGCAGGGGCAGCTTGCAGACATTTGAATTAAAGCTGCAAAACTATTAAAAATGTATGGTCTGCATGAATGCGTGACCTATATTTTCCGTACAAATAAATAAATAAACAGGGGTTTAGAGGGGATGATGCAAATCTTCAGAAGTGGGACGCAGGATGAGCTAATGACATTATAACAATAAAGAGTCTGGATTTCACACTGAGAGCGTAATGGAGACCAATCCTGTCTTACACATTCCTTCACCTCCTCGCTTCTGCTTCCACCCGTAATAAGTCTATCGCATTGCCGCCTGCAATATCCATCCCAGCATGGCTGTGTTTGAAATGGCCTCTCCTAGTTCAAGTGCATATTGTGACTCACCTCTCTCTCTGCACACTTCAGCATAGCATCAGAGAATGTTCTGCCTTTCATGTAGTGGTATATTTTTCAAAAGCCCTGACATTGACACAAGGTGGTTTTTGGAGTCTTTTTCTTATTGACGTTGATGCGGCCTCTCTCCTTCATTCTGTCCCCAGACCATATCTGTCTGTTTTTTTTTTTGTGTTTTTCTCCTGCCTCCCTTCTTTGCTCCCCTCGCCCTGTCTGCCTCCCTCTGTTGTCTCAGTAGATTTGCTCTTCGCTCTGCCATTCAGACAATGTCAGGGACCATGGCAGCGGGAATAAAGGCCACTGGTTTCTCTTCATTCACGATGAACTGCTGTTACTTTCCTCCAAAATTCACTAGAAGTAGAGAAAAAAGTGACAAAGACAACTATTCAGCCATCAGAAGTAACTCATTTGTCTGAGTCGTGCCCATGCTGAGTTGTTCAGCCTGCTCGTTCTCGTTAAAAGAAACGAAACGGAAAAGCCTGGCTGTTTGGAAGAAGACGAAGACTAAAGGGGGTTTGAGTCAAGGCATTACCATCAATTTGTCATTTAAATCCTGTACATGAAAAGGTCACCTCGTTATCTCTCACATAGACTCGTGTGGCATTAGTTTTCAGCCTGAAATCTGTCCATAGACTACTGAGCCGGGGACGTAACGCTGACCCTCACTCTGTGACAACGGGGTAACCTTTTACCCCGTGTTTTCTGCAAAGGCCACCCTGTCTCGGAAGCAGCTCATAAACCAGCATTTCTTATGCTGTGTGTGCGAGTGTGTGCCTGTGTAGTATCAGCATATGTGTGTGCGTGTCTGAGTTCAGGCAAGGCTGTTGGCTGTTTACATGAAGCAGAAGAGTGTATCCATGCTGAAATGACTAATTGGGAAATATAGTGTACAAGCTCATTTGATGCACCAAGCAGCTTATTCCCTTTGCATGAATAACTGCAGGTTTATGCCCTAAATACAGCGCTTGTGTAGCTTCTTACACCACTGCATCCAGTGGATTGGTGTTACAAGGATCTCTACTCAGTATATATTTCTTTTTGCTTTCTTCTCTGCATTGTGTTTTCTCCCCCAAGGTACTTTCTCTCCCTCCTCCTGCAACGCTGCTCTGGCTACTGCCACAAGATTGGCATCAAAGGGCCATTAAAGAGGCATCTTCTAAATGAACTTGACAGCAAAGCCAAGGCGTGGTGATATGGGTGGACATGCAAATCAATATTTCACATCATCAGCCTCTGGTTGGTGGAGCATGGGGACAGGATGACAAGGTGCAGCCAATACAGTCTGCGACTTAGACCGCAAGAGAAATCAAGGAGGTCCAGTTGTAGTGGTGCAGTAGGTACATATTGTGTTGTAGGTCATCGAAGGCCAGGTATCATAAGAGTTTTTATTTCAGTGTCAGCTCTGAGTCCACGTTCAGTCCTTCTGCTCTGCTGCGATTCAGCCGATAATTTACTGGAAGATAAGTTGGAGGGTTGTTGATCGCACTGAAATGACATCTGCGCTTTGTTTATCCGCCCGTACGTGCCATAACGGTTTGCAGTCTCATTGTAGAAAGAAAGGATTAGTGTAAGCAAAGCAGATGGAAGGCATATGGATGCAATTCCTCCCTCATTGAATTGTACCATTTACTTCTACAGACCGGCGAAGCGATGTGTCACAACACCGGCGCTGCACACGCAGCCTGGCAGCCGTTTGAACGGCAAACATGTCATTCAGTTGTAAATTATGTTACACGCAAGGTCACCTTGTGTAAAGGTTGGCAAGGAGGAGGAAATGAGCTGAGGGTGTAATTCATCTCCCCGTGTCGGAGATATATATCACGCGGTCGAAATCAAAACATGTGCAGTTAAACTCTGAGATAACACAAACACAGCGCAGATGTCTGTATTTATTAACCTATTAAACCTTACGCCTAAAATGTCTCAATTCCTTGTTTATTGCTGTGAATTTTAAGCTTTTCACTGCATTGCTATAAAACGTGGGCAAAGTTTAATAGTGAGTATTATGCGCTGATTTGTTCAAAGGGTGAAAAAATATTAGCCAGTGTAAACGTAGCTATTTAAAGTAATTTTATGCAGATGCAGCGCTGTATGTCCTCCAGGACGTGTAGCTGGTTTCCTCTTACTGGCACCAGCAACTCTCCGTCCTTGAGTGACATTCAACTCCAATCTATGCTCCCTCAAGGGTACATGTCTTAGCATAATACAGACAGCTTAGGAGTCATTGAGATGTGGTCCCTCTACTATTATAGACAGACACTGCCAGGCTAGGAATCCCCCCCTCCGCTAGGAAACCAGCTCATTGCCAGCACAATGCCAACTCTGTGCCTCTCCAGCTTTTGGCACCCTTGACCGCTCACTCTGTTTGATTCACACCTCCCCTCCCCCCAGACACACCGGCTACAGAAAGACAGCTCACATTGACTTTAATCATCCAGTCTGGCAAAACAACATTTAATGACAATAAATGCCATGTACGGGGGCATCTCACATTCTCAAATTGAATCTGTTTTTTACCAATTAGCCACTTATTTATTTATTTATTTTTTTTCCCATCATCCTTTGGCTGGGTGCTGTGCCAGATATGGGGAGACAGGCAAGGTCAAATCCTTCCCTACAGTTCCCATCTGGCACTAACCCCAGTGACAAGGGTGTCTGGGAGAGGGAGATGGTTTCATGCTGGATGCACAATTTGTCCAGTGTTTACTCCCCAGTCCATTTGCATCACCGACAGTAGACCAGAGCGGCGTTAACATGAAGCAGAATGCATTGTTGTTGTGGATTGTCTTGACAAGTCTGCACATGATGCCTGCATGATTTGACAGTATGCATGTACACTTGCACTACGGTGCGTTCTGCATTACGGTGCTTTATTATCAGGACTTTCCGTTGCCGTGTTTACATGTACAATGGCATTCTGCTAATAATAGGAATAATAACCCAATCAGAGCAGAAATGCCTTATGTAACTCCTTCAGTTGGAGCAAACTGGCTCATTGGGATGTTTTTTTTTTTTATTGGACTGAGACGGGTGGCAATGTTATTCTTATAATATAATCTTATCTTTTATTAATAATCCATGTAAACATAATTATATTGAGTCAAATTCAGTTAGATTTAATTAAACTTTATTATCATTACACACGTTAATGTACAAGCCAACGAAATGCAGTTATAACCAGAAGTGCAAAAGCAGTAAGTGCAGAATGTGTTCATATATAGGTGGGTTTAAATTAAATTAAAATACTGTAAACATGTAAACATCTCTCTAACTCTCTAACTTCCGGCCATCACCACGCTACATGTTGTGTGTTATGTAGCGTGAGCATTACTTATGGGAATAGTTCTAGATTTGGGAAAATAGATCATAAGACTTAGAGAGAATGGAACAGGCTGAAATAAGGACTAGGAAACAGTTTTTTTTTACCAAATGCAGTCCAGCAGAGTCGGATTAAACGAAAAGGACAGAACGTGTATATTTGTGGGCTTTAGACGTGCTGGAAGGTGGGTTTATTTAACATTTTGGACAGAGCTTAGCAGTTTCACACTGCTGCTCTGGGCTAAGTTCACCATTTCCTGGCTGTAGCTTCATATTAACAGAAGAGACTGATACAAGAGTAGAACTGATCTTGATGTGATTGATGTGAATCCAGACAAGAAAGAACTTGGTGAAATTCATCTTCACATCCATAATTTCAAGAATGTTGCTACTTTCTGAATGCGTTTTTAGGTTCTGGGGACACAAATTGGGAATTGAAAGTGCCTATAAGCATGTTTATTTGCATTTGCTCACTCATATTAATACAGGAGCGTTAGAAGTCGATGCTGTTCCACCCCGACTGGAGTCTTAAATGAGCTTGTCAGTGACGTTTGCGGTCAGCTGAGTACAGCAGACGAATCTAGATACACAACTGTGAAATTAGTTGATTGAAGATGCAATTTTTCACGCTAAATGTTTCCAAGCAGTGGGCTTGCTGGGTTGCACTACATCAACCTTTTATGTTACTCCAACGTCTCTGTTTTCATTTGCACAGGATTAGATTATTAAAGAGAAAAAGATCCAAGTGCACTGCTGGATGCGTCTGTTGAATTTTTTTATTTTTTTTTGAGGATATTCATTTATATTACTGAAACATTTGGTCCAGTATCATATATTACATAAGCACAACAGGGTTCCTCAACCCTGCTAGCAAATAGTCACACCTGATGAAGAACAGAATGACCTGATTTCCTGTATCTCCAGAGACATCTGTGCAGATGAAGGAGCACGGTGTATTGGGCCCCTATTTCCCTTCTTCTACAACCTGTCATGGCATCAATCCTGCCTTTGGTTGTGCTCTCTATAGGGAACAAATCAGAGGAGGTACTCTGGTTTAACCTTCTCTGTCTTTCTATTTCTATCTGTGTACATATCTATCCATCCATCCTTATATTTTGTCATCCTTTCTTTTCTTCCTCCTTGGGGATTAAGTCTTTCTCCTTCCTCCCTCTCAGGCTGACTTTCTTCCCGCCCTCTCCCTCTCTTTTTATCTCTCCTTGCCCCCTCCCTGTTTTGGTAGAGCAGCAGCTCATGGAGCTCAGGGACTATGATTAGGACAGAAGAGAACTGGCTGTAAGACGGAGACAAACTCAGAACTGGGTCATCATTGTTTCTGTGTGAGGGCCCGCTCTCTGCAGATGAAAAGCTCGAAGACAAGAGCAGCAAATGACGCTCAGTATACGGTACCGGGAGCCCTAGACGTTTCTGGGCTACAGAAATACTCATGAAAAGGAGGAATTGGAACTGCAAGACAGAATTTATGTAATAAGAGCTGAATAAAACATGCCGCTGGCCTGCTTTTTCTAACTCTGAAACCTTCAAGTTAGTAATCACCCACTGGTTGGCAGAGATGTAGCACAATCACAGAGAAGTGCAGTGGTCGTGTAGCACAAGACGTGGAAAACCTTGGTTGTCACAGGGTAATAGAATTTTGACATTGATCATCATTTTTCTGCTGCTCGCTCATGCTCTTTCTGTCTTGTCCTCGCTGCAGTCATCTCTCTCTGTGTCTTCCACCCCTTTAGCAGACAGTCTGACAAGGTCTGTCCCACTGGCCAGCCATTCAGCACTCATCATGCGCATCATTTCCTCTCATCATTCCCCCCGGTGTGCTTCTTCCATCTCCTCTGGCATGTTCGCTTGCCATCAGCCTCTTCACATAAACCCTTTTATTTGTGTGTGTGTGTGTGTGTGTGTTTGTGTTTGTGCCACAGTGTGTAGTGAATAGAAATAGAATATACTGTATATAGATATGCAAAACCTGCGTGTACACGTTGTTTGTTTAAGCACGACTGCTGTGGATTGTGGTATCGATGTGAAGCAACAAGCTGGGCGACAGAATCCATCACATTTTCATTTCAGTTTATGGTTTTATTTGTCTAGTGCAACAGGTATCTCATTGTAGATGTCCCTTGGAGAAACTTTGTGTCTTATTTGAGCACAACCGATTGATTCAAAGATTTTTATTGTCAATTCTCTGTGGAAGAGCTGAAAAATCTTTTCTCTCTCAATATGAAGTAAACACTCTAGAAAATATATGTATTCACTAATCAGCTACAACATTAAAACCACTGACAGGAGAAGTAAATAACATAGACCATCTAGTGACAATACAATGTTCTGCTGGGAAAACTTTGGACCTGGATGTTTCTTAGACATGTAGCACCCACCTGGATCAGACCAGGACCCCTACCCCATAGCAATGACACTCCTTGATGGCAGCAGCCATCCTCAGCAGGATGCAGACACACACAGGCTCTCACACAAAAACAGTTTAGGAACAACTAAAAAAAACATGAAGAACAGCACAAGGTGTTGACCTGGCCTCCAAATTCACTAGATCCCAAATTGATCAAGTATCTGCGGGATGATCCACAGAGGCCCCTCCCCTCAACCCGTAGGACCCAAAGGCCCCCACTAACAACATTCTGTTACCAGACACCACAGGACACCCGTAGAAGGCCCATGTCCATTCTCTGATGAGTCACAACTGTTTTGGAGGCACAAGGGAGACCTGCACAATATAATCTTGTGGCTTATCGGTGTATATAAAATCAACCTACGTACACAGTGGCGGTATTGCAGTATAATAGCAGCTTGTTGAATGATCGTAGACAGTAAAGCAAATGTACATTAAGGTTCAGGCCAGATTACAGATTGTAGTAAAGTGGTGATTGTCCAGTTGTGTTCTTAAATCAGAAAGCAAACTGCATTTAGTTTAGTTGCTCCGTTGACTGGCTGTAAAATAAACTGATTTATCTAAGGTCCTTCCTCACTTCTTACAAACGTGGCATCAGACGGACAATACTTCATTCGCATATTGTCTTTTCCTCGACTCGATACATTTTCCGTCGCTTGTGTCGGACCTTTATTGCAAAGGGGAGTCAGTGGCGCCTTGGCCTACTTTCCAAACCATCGAGGAGCAAATAATCAGCCCCGGCTAAGGATTTGCTTGGCAGTGGGGGCTTGTGAAACACCCTTCTCTGCAAATGTTTCAACTGAGAGACTTTCTAGAGAGAGAGAGAGAGAGAGAGAGAGAGAGAGAGAGTGTGTGTGTGTGTGGTTTTTTCCTCCAGTTGAATTTTGAGACTTCTACTGCCATCTAGAGTACAATCACATGGTGTTTATAAAAGGAGATGGAAGCTGTGTGGCTTGGAGAGATTTCTAATGCTTGTTTACAAATGAATGCGCATGTAATGCATCAAATAAAATACAGCAGCTTTTTATCCGTTCACCTGCTATAGATCATAGCTAAGCCGCGCATTGTTTCCTAGTGATTTTCATTTAAATGTTCAATATTTAAGTCTTAAATTGTAGGATTATTTACTGTAAGCCAAGAGACCGTTCAATATTTGACTTTTCTCTTCCGCTGGCTCTCCTTTTCTTTCCACGATGAGCCTGCTCCTCACAGAAGTGTTGCCAAAGCAGTTACCATTGCCAGAAATTGCCCGGAGGTTTATAAATGAACTATTTGTTGTTCAGAGTGTGGGAAGATATTTCTTTTTATTATACAAGTAAACCTAACACCAGCTAGCAAAAGAAAAGAGAGAGCCACGGATCACCGGAGGCTTAAAACCCGTTTGATGTATTATCCACCTCATTCTTCTTTTTCATTTGATTTCTTCCTCTTGTTATGAATTTTCCTTCCTTTGTAGTCTGCGCTACGCTTCTGCCACGCAATTCAAAATCCAGGCCACTCATTGCTGATTGTATTCCACAATTCTAATCACCATTTTCATCTTGCTTTAATTAAACCTTTTATTGGACAGAGACGTGGGCCATTATGCTCTCTATATTTCAGAGAATAGACTGGAAAATGGCTAATACCGTGCTCTGACCTTTCTCAATCGCTGCCTGCTGGCAAGGCTATGCAGGGCGATTTCACCAACATATTTATCTCATCCACGGCGCACCTTAGACCTAATCCTAATGGCCTTTTCATTAGCTTTTTAATTGAGCTGCGCGGGGAGTGTTAAAATGTCTCTCAGCGGCTTTTGAAAAGTAGCCTGATGTCAGATCGTGCCTACACGCATTAATTTGGGGTAGTTAAACCCACATTAAAGTCCAAGTGTGGTCATCAGTCACTCATGTTCTCCTTACGTTATCCTTCATCCGACCGTTATGTGCTGTTGTTAATAACCTGACGCATAAAAAAAGAGCCAGACTCACATTTAGATATCATCCATGCTTGTGTGAAACAGCAGGGGAAAATGTAATTTCAGGATTTTAGTAAACTCACAACAAAACGCTGACGGCTCGATTTGACATATGAATTGATGTTGTAAATAAATAGACAGTGATAACACAACATAACACAAATTACACTAAATAAATAAAAACATCAGTACGAGTTTTGAATTAACCTTCTTTAATTAGATGTGTAAAAATCTACTCAACCAGCAGTTACGGCCTAAATAGAGACAGTTTAAAGGGTGCTTAACGGTGTTGTAAGTCTTGAGGCAGAATTTGCAATCAATTAGTTTTGCACTTGGCACCTGGACAAGAAAGATGTGTTCTGCACATTAATCAGATAAATCTACCAGAAGATTGCATCACTGATTACGGTATAAAAATGTGTTTTTCCTAACCTTGGGTTTTCAGTTGTTATGCATCGCCTGCTCTGTGTGAATAATAGGATCTAATCAGAATCACTCCACAATCTACCCCAAGAGGGAATCTCCTCTGTGCACCAACCAAACAGTGTTTGTGAGAGCAGAAGCCAGTAGATGGCAGTGCTTCCCCGCCCTGCCGCGACCAAGCGGTGAACGCAGCAAGAATATATACGCGGGACAAAGGTCAAATAACACGGCGGTGTTGACCAGGAGCGAGTCAACACATAAATATCTCCGGGGACTTTTTCAAGTGCCTAGTGCAGCTACTTAGTCTGAGATTTACCAGAGGAAAAGGCAGAAGTCCCATTTCCACCTCAGCAAAATGAAATCAGGAGCCTCAGGGATTTGTCTCTGACCTTCCTCACCCTCGCTCCTGAGTGATTACTGAAATATACGAGGCTAGACTGTGTTAATGCTTTGCAGCGCAAAGTTGCATGCACGTTCAAATGTGAAATGCTTAAGATGTATTCATAATTATTGTCTAATTGACGTCAACTATAATTTATGTCTTGTGGAGCAGATAGGCAGTAACAACACCTAGAGGGAATATTATAAAACAACTATTTCTTCATTGAGCAACAATTCTTACTGTACCGTATAATATAAATCTAGATGCCAATCTTTGTTTGTTCAACGTTTAGTGAACAGGAATTCCTTTGGTTTGCTTCAGACCTGCATGCATTTTATTGGCTTGTGTGGGATTTGGGCAGGAAACCAGAGCTAATGCCCCCTCTCCCACTTCAAACGGATGCCAGGCACCCTTAAATGTCATGGGGTGGTTAGAAAGTTGAAGGAGGTGGGAGGGATCGAGTGGTGAGGAGCTGGGGCTCGGCGGGTGAGACACAGAAATCCAGCCACGCCGGACTCTCCTCTGAGCTTATCAGTGTGTGCTGGATGTAGCTTTAGCGAGGCTGCTAAGGCAAACCAGATGCAGTGTAAGTTGCTCTGTGCCACTTCGTGTCAGGTACAGCCTGGGTCAACCTGAGGGGCCTAGGTAGTATGAGAAGAGGCCACAGTGCTGTCCAAACTCACTGCAGATGTTCTGTACAGTGGAGTATCGGGTCCTGTGGTTCATCCTCCTGCCTTAACATCATCACTGTTGAAAAGTTGAGAAGGTCTTCATGGTGTCACGTCAGTTACTCACCCAGATGGATTTCTTCTGCATTTTAGATTGACAACTCGCAGCGGTTTATAGCTGGAGTATATCAAAGCCTGCGAGTGTGTGTTCTGGGGTGTGTTGGTCACTGGGAAACCCATGGTGTCTTTCTAGTCTTGCCAGCAGTGGTGTTTATAGGATTTTGTCTCATTTTCTCCAGTGTTAATTTATTTCCATGAAAGCAGCCATGACACATTCTCTCCTCTGCCTTGTGCCTCTGTGTGGCTTCACTTTACTGAATTTCTCTCCATGTCTCTCTGTGCTTGATGGAAGAACAGACCAGACTAACCTCAGTCGTTGCTACATGCTTATTTTTACAACGAGAACAGTTTCTCTCCTGGGTCTTCCTCTCTGCCACTCTTTATCTCCCCCAGCCTCTGTCTTAAGCCCTATTTGTCTACACCCTGCTATTGCATTGTCTTGTGGTTGTGGATAGCTTCTCACTGTATTGTCACGCTTCCTGAGGTATGTCATTATGTTATCCGTGTCAGTGGGTAGATGAACATGTTGCGGCGTGGTCGACTTCAGTTTCTCATGCTCGTGACTAAGTCTCTAAATCTCCAGCTTGCCAGTCTCACACTCCGCCCTCCCTCTCAGTCAGTTTGGCAACCAGAAAATGCCATTTCTCTCATCATCTGGATTATACAGAACTCGTTTGGCTTTGATTGCAAAATCATTAAGGCAGAAATGTATCGGCGACTGGCTCGTGACCTTTCTCATCTACTGACAAGCGAAGCTGGTCTCATCACTTTTCCTCTCAGGCTCTTTGGACCCAGGGGTCTGGGTCAGGGTTTGGTAGTGTTTGTGCTGTCTTTCTGTCAGACTCGCATGATCCACTGCCACTTAATGAGAGAGAGAGAACAAGGCTGAGAAATGAGGCATTTCCGGGCCGAGGGGTTTATTCCTACAGCACAGTGGATTACATTACAGCTTACAAAGGGGAGACATGACTCATTTTTTTTTTTTTTAAAAGAAATATTTTGCTCTGAACCTTTTTCCAAAACATCTTAGTGTCAAATCTGCAGGGAGAATCCACGCTGACAGGATACAAAGGTTTTGGATGTGTTTTTACATTATGTCATATATATTCAGACTCTATTCAGTTCTATCTCTATTTTGAACAAGGTGAAGCTTTCAGAGTTCTCATCAGGCATACATTGTTGAGCCCTCAGGAATTAGTCTGCTGGATGCTAAAAAAAAAAAGAAAAAAGAAATGCTTATCACGTATCTTGTGTAACAAAGTTCTGTCAGGCTATGAGGTTCTTCTGTTTCCTTTTAGCTTTCCCTCCCATGGCAAAAGGTTGATAGAGGTCCAAATACAGAAAAAGGATTGTAGTCTTTTCTATTTCTATATACAATAAAATAATGTGGATTATACTTTACTAACTACCAAAAACAATGCGTCATGTGTACATATGGTGTTAATTCCTAACTAAAAGGCAATAGTCTATAGCGGACCTTTTTTTGTTCGCATATGGGAATAAAAAAAAGGTCTGTGTAGTTGTCTCTTTATTTCTCTCATCATCAGGTGGCCACCGCTTTACGTGGCGGAGGGGCATCCGTGTTGACCACATCTCTGTCCGGGCAGATGGTTTGCACAGGGTCAGGGTTGACCATGTGCTGCAGGAGCAGAGGAGACGTTGGGGTGGTCAGGGGGTGGCGAAGGACAACGATGTGAGCGCTGGGTCCCTGCAGTAGGAGTTCAGAGAGCTCTTCCTCTGTAGCATTGACCACCGGTACGCCATTTACCTCCATCAGTCTACGAGGCCAATTACACACAAGTACATCGTGTTAGACGGACGATGAAGACACAATTCTGCAAATGCTGCATAATCAAAGTTAAAACATGATTAAATCACCAATGAAATGCCTAGTCTGCTTGAAATGGTGACATATAGTACAAGGTGGCATATAGTACAAGACTGAATTTGGGTCCAAAGGCAGTTGGAACTTTTCTTTCAACCCCTTTAAAATATTAAAGGGTTATATGACAGCGTATTCCCCGCTGGTAAAACGGCAGGCTTAATATTATGTATTTAACAAAGGATCACAGAACTTAGAATATGAAAAACCTTTAAACAGAGCTCTTATTTATAGGCACCCAGATCACACTGACAGTAAAATAGCAACCTTTTGTATTCTTTTTATTAGCTGTGTAAAGAGCACTGGCACAGATGCTGCGATACGTGAACACACACAGTCAGCCTGAAACAACGTTCTCAGCTTCTGTGGTTCTGTCTCCGCAGCGCGCTGTGTGTCTAAGCATGAACTTGCTGTAATTCCATAATTGCTTAATTATATGAAGTTCTTTTATCTGCTCCCTTTCACTCTCTTCTGCATCCAAGTATTACATTACAGCGGTGCTTGTTTTGGGGCCAATCTCAGATGGGTCTCCATAGCTACCAGGCATAGAGAAAAAGAGCGATGAAAGAAATGGGTGAGATGAGATAGATGTTGAATGCCACTCTCGCTGACTAGGGGGCGTCTCTGAACCCAAACCAAATATTTGCGATAAAGTCCACGCTTCTTTAGCGTGTGTTCTTGTGTTACCTGTCGTCCACACAGAGGTCAGAGTTGTCCGCCTTCACTACGACTAGTCCACTGCCGTCTCTGTAGCCGCACGTGAATCCGTAATGGCCGTCAGGGCTCCGGTTCTCCTGCACAACCAGGAGCATGGCTGGAGACTGCGGTGACACCAGCTGGCTCAGGCTACCAATGGCCAAAGTCTTTCTTCTGGCTTTCTCCTACATACAGAAACAAAGCAAAAATGAAACTCTCACAGACAGCTTAGGTGCAAATGGAACAGATTTGAAGACATAGCCCATTTGTAGTGGATTGATGTACATTTTATGCACAATATACCGTGTCAAATTGAATTTTCTGCCTTAAATAGATAAGTGTAGTTCAGTGTTTGAGTGACATATGTGACGCATCAGTTTTCTTCATTAGAGTTAAATAAAAAGATGAACTGATTTTTAAAAGGAGACTTTTAAAATAGGGGAAAAAGAACTAACCTCACAGGACCCATTATGAGAATGTATTGATCTCAAAGCTGAACTTATTCCTCCAAGACAGTTGAAGAGACTTACATGTGCCTCCTGTATCATTATATTTACAGAGTGAAACTCTGAATAATCATTGGCGTAAAATGTTTAAAATGACTACAACTACTCCTCCCTCATTAAAACAATCTAGATTATATGAGCAATATCTCAGACATCATGAAGAACCGTTATATGCGTTTCAGATTTCCTCCTCACTTGCCTAAGTTGCCTATTGGGCCAAGATTGACTTCCAAACCAGTGCCACTGAACCCTGAAACTAACTAGATAGAATTTTAACTTTATTATCTTTGTTTCTTAGAAGAAAGTCAAATGGGAGTCCCCAGGAGATAAAGACAGAGGCTGCGTCAAAGCCAGAGACCACCAAGATGTAATGATTAGCCTTGGAAGAGATCACACCACAAGTAGCTTGCAGGGATCAGAAATAACTTGTGAGCCTGACCACTGAATTCCAATGTTCCCTTATCCAGCCTCTTGGCATACTCCTCTCTCCCCCTGCGTGGCGTGTGAATGCCTTGCAGCAATAGATGCCGCCTTGCCGGGGTCAGAGGTCAAAGCTAAGGCTGCTCTCTCTTCAGACTAGCGAGCCAGACAGGATATATCCACGGAAACACAGCCGAAGCCCCTTGAGGAGCAGACGCTAATGCACCCTCCACCCCCCCTCAGACTTCAGCTTGCTCAATGTTGGACACACGCCAAGAAACCCAAGGAATTCTCTCTTCATATTCTTCTTGTTTATCCACAAGATCTGATCAAATCCTAGCCTAGCTGGGCCAGACACAGGGCACATACCCCATACACACACCAGACACAATAAATTGCCCAATAGAAGGCAATTAAAAACAGTGCTCGCTCCTCAAGATCATAAAGGTCGCTCAGACGATTAAGAATCATTCACTTTTCTTAAAATTAAAATTCAAGAAGCTACAACATGAAAGGACTTGATTATTATCATGTATTATCACACAATTCAGGGAACATAGATGCAAAGTAGGAGGGATTGGACTGTGTTTGTAGTGATGTGTGTCGGAAGACGTGCATTCACTGCTGACAGGAAGAAAATGGAGGATACAGAAATGGAAAATAACCACGCTGATAAACCACAACTCATATCATGACTGTTTCCATAAAGAAAAAAAAACAACTGGAGACACTGTAACCCTTTCTTAAGCTCCGGGGGGGTGTCATGGCAAAGAGGTGGCGGATTTTTTTCCCTCAATCCACCCAAAGAACATATGTGACTAAAGACCGGGCGAAACAGTAATTCTCCCAATTTCCCCTCTTTAATAGTCCGTCTGAAGTTTTTAGAATTGTCCAAGTTAAACTGCTTATTTAAAGTCATTTCCGCCGCTTGTTGTCCTTCCCCTCCTCCCTGCCTCTGTTTCTCCTTCTACTTCCCTCTTGGCTGCGTTATTGATGCTCTCCAGTTCGCAATAGATCCTGGAGATTAGACCGCCGATGATGAAATATTTCCTTATTGTCTGTAATGCGGGGCAGCCTTCGAGACCAAACACAGGGCGGTCTGTTCCTTATTTGAACAGCAGCTCTATCAGTTCCCAGGCTGCTCCTCAGCTCTGACCTGTGTGTTAACTCTGATTAGGTCATATGATAAACATTAGCGCTGCAGCTTTTCCCACAAACTCAGCACCTAAAAAAGCGTGGCCCCGGGGTGGCAACGTGACACGGGGCACCTTTCAAAGGCGAAAAGCCGCGTGTGTCCTTTCATGGCACCTCGTTAGGGCTTCTCCAACGGGATAAAAGAGCCACATTAAAAAAGAAGTGAGCTCCTCTGGGGATGGATGGAGATAGTTTTACACATGCTGGCCTATTTCTCCATTGCACTCTCCCAGTGGCTTTTGTCACACACATTCCATTGTTGGTATGGTCACAGGCTCTCGGGTGTCGGCGCTAAACATCATTTTCTCCCAAAAAGAGTGAAAAAAAGAGTGCGTGTTCATCCAAAAGGACTTCACCGTGACTTGTACGCTCACAACGGGGAATAACCACACAGCTTGACGAAGCAGAGTGGGCTGAATGGAGCATTGTGTTGTCACTCATAGGATCAAAGTCATAGGATCATAATGGTGTCAAGTACTGGCCGGACACCTCGGGATGCCACCTTTCCTAGTGTGAGCCAATTCAACAGTTGGACAGTTAAAGGACACAAATAAATGAACTTCACACGATTTGCAGATTAATTTGTTGTTTAGGTTTGTGATTATCACGGTACGGCTTTTATTTGTTCCAGATACATCTGTTATTCCAGTTGTGTCTCATGGGAGTTTGAAAAATCATCACAGAATGTAACTGATATGACTGAAAGTTAATCTAACCTTAACCTTTTCAAGTGTTTTTCATATCTAATCCCAAAACGAGAGTAAAGAGTGACACAAAAAGAAAGAAATCAGAGAGTGGAAAGTAAAACAAGTGCACGACGGAAGAACTTTTTGTCCTTGTATAGTTGATAAAACGCCGTCAGTGTTTCACAAACTACCGTGGGACTGGTCTGTGTTGCCGGCACAGCAGATACTGCCAATGGAAATACATGATTTCTTCAAAGTTCTGTCTCACGCATGAGCGTACTATTTTCGTCCGTAGCCATGCATCAATCAGTTCAATTTCATCAGTATTTCATGGTTATTCTGATATAGCCAAAGACAGATGGGGAACAGCGTTTGCCATGGTATTATTTTTCAAAAACACCAAATTTGACTGTGTTCTCTCTTCTGCAGAAGTCTGGTTTTATTATCCCATACCACACATAACTCTCTCCGTATCTAGAGTTGTGTTGGTGCAAATATGAGTTTCTCATTGTTTATTTTTAGCAGTCAAAACATTCTCCGACTCAGACCATACAGCTTTCCCACATCTTGGTGTAACTGCGTTTCACAGGCCGTGTTGATTGCACTCCACTGGCCGAGCGCTATTGCGAATAATCAGCGAAACGTGTTGATCTTAATCTTATCGGTTGTACCTTAATGCAGCTTTCCTGCAGAGCACTTTGGAGGTGAGCCGCGTGCCGGTTCAGATGTACCATGGAAATTTCCCCCTTAAAGATTTGGCAGTTCAGCTTCATCTTCTCCAAGAGACGAACCTCCGACTGTCTGAATGGGAAGAGGCCACGTTTCGGAAAAAAATCACAGACACACAGACACACAGACGTAGTTTATGAATTTTGTAGTTATATTTTAAGATTTTATGTACATCTCACTGGAGTTAATATTTTTGAAGCAGCAGTTCTTTAGCATGTTTGACTTTTAAACAAAAACATATCAAAAGATTATTAACTCCCAAGAGGTATCCTTTTATCCAGTAACATTTTCCCTCATTAGTTTTTAGAGCTACAGTACCATCACATAAAGGAGTGGAGTCTCTAATTTGAGTGTCTTTTGAAGGTGGAATTTTTTTTTTTATGCATTCTTGAACAAGCTACTAATTAACAGACACCTACTTCTTCTTGTGAGCAGCGGAGTTGTTCACGTCGTCTCTGAAGCTCTGCAGGTTCTGCCTCTGGTCGTGTAGCCGGCTGTTAACCAGGTCCAGCCTCTGCTTCAGCTCAGCCGCGCTGAGCCTGTCTACGTTCACATCTCCGTACATGCTCTTTAACTCCGAGCAAAATGCTACCAGGCCGTGATGGAGCTCCTGAACCTTTTGTGGGTCAAAGAGGTCTGCTTGGTCAAATGAATCAAATGAATTCGTTCTAGCTGAAGTGCACATGTTAATCTATTGCTGAACAGAGATATAGACCTGGAGGATGACATTCTGTAGTGATTCCACCTGTTGGTTTAGTTCCCTGATCCTCTCTTCTTTAGCTAGGTGGTTCTCCTGGGTGTTACTGTTGCCATTCTCACTGGACTTGTTGTCTTCTGGACCATTTTGGGAGGCAGAAGTTGCTGGCTTGTCCTATAATTCCCAATTAATACAGAAAGCATCTTTGTTATGTGCGTGACTATCTGGCATGCAACTCTGTATGCTTAGTTTGTCTAAAAAGCTAACAAATAAACTACCATTTTGCACAAGTGCAGCTCCAGCTGCCTGTTCTCTGATGATGACGTCAGTAAAGTCCCAATCTGTTGATCTGGTGAGAGCTCCTCCGGTGAACCTTAAACAAAAGCATACACTGTACGGCATGTTGTTTCTTGCAAAGACTAAATGGCGACGCGTCCCTAGTGGGCCTACCTTCCTTTTCTTTCATTATGAACAGGTGCTTATCCTCTGTCATTCCCAGCATTTTAATGCACGAGTCCATGATTTTTCCCACTGTCGTCTCTTTTGGGGTTCTGAGATGAACTATGCGCTCTGATGCTGTAACACAACATTGAGATTTATGCTCAGTATAAAAAGAAACACCCATCTCTCAAAGCATCTCAGTTATTTCATGCATTTAACCTTTGAGCCAATTCAGTTACTCACCATTAATAGTAATCTCTATCAGTTGAGCATTCTTCTGTGGCATGGGGTTTTGGCTGATGTTTCTGTAGTGGACAAAATGCCTTAAGATTAAAACAATTTGTATTTTTTCTTTTTTTGGTGTATACATTATATGAGCAGCTTTACCTGAGCTTGAGGGAACGCTGATTCATACTCAAGCAGCTCACATGAGGAGAGGACTTGGACTTTGTCATTGACCCCGTTTTTGCTGTGAATGTCTCCGCATTCTTAGGCCCTAGAAAAAGAACAGTAAACATGTCCTTTACCTTCTCGTTTGCAGTTGATCGAGTTGAGTGATTGTACTCTATGTCTTGCTATAATAGTAGAAGTATACCTAGCAGAGGGTTCAGCGACTGGGTCACAATGCTGGGAGGGTGAAGCTGATTATAAATGGCCGACAGCAACTGCTCCCTGTCCTCCAGCGTGCTGATATGGAGGATGTCCAGCGTGTTCTCATCTACCGAAGCCATGTCTGCGCCGCACAGTTGTGATTCTGAAAGAGAAGCATTCAGTCAAGAAGTCTGAGAGGTGTACTGCCACCAATAATCTGTAATTCGTAACAAATGTTTAAAAGGCCTGGTTGCATTTAGAATGTAACTCTGCTTGTGTCAGAATCCATTAAGAACATTTATGAGAATAAATATACACCACAGATGCCAATGAGCCAAACACCTAATAGTTTAACCCAAAGCATAGCTATTAAAGGCAGAAGGAAGTTTTTTTGCATTCAACTCTTAACTTGTTGAAGCTTTAATATGATTTATGCAGTCATGGTGTCAAGCTTAATCTTCTCTTATCCTCTTCTACTTTTCATCTTCACTTGTTGACATTCATTAAAAAATGGTTTATTTGATTGGCAGTAAAGACAAATCCAATTGGCAAGGCATGCCTTTGCTATGCAGCCACGGGGCTGTGAGAGGAGACAGTCAGGAGGATATGATGTACCTCTGATGAAAGGGAGACATTTTTTCAGTCCAATACTGGCAAACCACTGGCAGACTTCTTCTGTGTTCAGATCCTTGAGAGATTTGGCCGCTTGCCTGTCTTGGTCCAGATGAGATCCTCTTGGGGAAATCTGTGGAGAGATTCTTCACGCATGATTTTTTGCAGCTGCTCTTAGCTGGAAGGGCTTTTGTTGCTTTACCTTCCGCGCTTAAAATCCTTCAAAAATGTTGTGTTGGATTCAAGTCACTTTGCTGACTTGTCCATTTGTTAAAAATGTATCTGTTAGAGTGTGTTTGGATGTCGTGTTGGAGGATTCCTGCCTCGATTCTTGAAACGGGGAATCAACTTTTTGACTCTTGCATTACACCCCATATCCGCCATGATTAAGGGGTGGCACTATCACAATCGCTGTGGTCATTCTGGTCAGCAATTACGCTCATCTTTTAGTTTTTATCTTTCCCTGCTAATAGATCCTTTTCACATTTTGACCTGCCACAGTAAAGAAAGGACAGGCGTATTAGCACTGGCTGTGTGCATGCTGGCTCACTGCCATGGTTACTGGAATATTTAAGAGAACTGAGTCATCATTAACACACCTGTGCACTGTGATAAGCTGATCGGGCTTTTTTGCATGTTGCACGGTCACATAAAGACCCCGATTTTTCAATGACAGCTTCCGCGTCTTCTGTTATTTATAATACGGCTCTTGCTATATCTCATAATCACTGCTGCAGCTGTGTTTTGGCTCATACTCTCGCACCATCTGGCTGATGCTCTCGCACCTTCTCTGTGACGTCTTGTTTCTTTTAGTTCCTTACCACCTTAGATCAGGACAAACCTGAGAAAGCTGTGGAGTTCTTTTATAGCCTTGCTCATGCACTTTTGTGGCATTGCTTTCTGGACCGTGTCCTTTTTGTTTTAACACCAAAAAAAGCAAGAAATTAAATTTTGGATGATTGCATTTATTTATTTTTTTCTTAATCTCAACCCAAAGCTTGGGAACTAAAGAGAGAGCTGGGCATGACGCACAAAGCTGATTGTTACCCAAACTCCTACGCGCAAGGCATTCAGTAGGCGGCAATGCTTCAAGACAAAACATGGTCAAATTCCTGACGTGTCATTGTGTGTGTCACTGGCTTATTGAAAGTAAGTATGACTACGCTGGATATATTAAAGCAAATAAGCACATTTGTGTGTTTAACTGTAAACTAATGTTTATGAAAGGCAAAGATGTGTTTGCTTTAGTTGGGAACCTAAACATGGGTTTCTGTGTAATTGTTGCCTTAGTCACAGATTGTGTGTTTATGGTGTTCCTGGGAAGAAGATGACAGTGTTTCCCTCGGCCTGTAGATGCCTTACGAGATGACAGTGAGTGATGTGAGAAGTCGGACTTGTCTTAAAAACTTCCCCTAAGACAAAGAGACCTTTTAAAGAGCAATTTAGATCATAATGAACCGAAACCGCATTAATAATCCAATTGAGTTTCAGCCATTTTGTGGAGTGAGGTGTGGCTGCTTAAGATACAGTACCTGTTGCTCAATTGGCCAAAGTGACTCATAAGTAAATGATGGGGTACCAGGAAAATAAAACGCTTAATAGTGCTTGGAGATAATAAGCAGAGGACAGGCAGGACTAAGACTTTTCTTTTTCCTTTGTGTTCTGTGTTTTAGCTAACATGTGCATCGCTAAGGATACAAGCAATGTTGCTTTGCAAATCCTGGACACAAAGACTAAAATCCTGGGACTATTTGCAGAGTCATTGCTTTGACAGATCAAGGGAGCTGGGAAATATAAACAGAGCATATTCTGTAATTGCAGCAGCTCTGGGCTGTATGCTGATGCCACCCTGAAGGCCCTGCTTTGATGGTTTACAATACCTTCTCGGGAAAGTTTCCATTCTGATCCGTAGAATGAGGCATATATGATGCTGCGTAAAGAAAAACAGATACTTGTAAGGTAGTGTTTAAATAGTACATCAGCCGAAATGGTAGTATTACGACACTCTCGCTTCTCTATAAAATAACACCGGACTCACCGACAGTTATGCGCCGTTGCCGCGGCGACGCCTCCTGTTCCTGGTTTCGTGGAAAGAGCAAAGCGTGGAAAGTGGAACTCCTAGTCAGCGTGCCCCCAAGACTGCAGGATCGAGTTATCGGCCGCTGTCACGTAAACACAAGACCGGAAAAAAAAAAAAAAAAAAAGCCCTGTCTAATCAATTTACAGTCGGTACGTATTCATGAGTCGTAATACACAGCCGCCGCAGTCTAAATCAGATAAAGCACATTTCTTACAGGAATGTGTGGTGTCTCTCTGTAGATTACCTTTAAATACATTAAGGTTGCATGTGTGGGCCTTGTTGACTATAGATACTGTAGAGCATGTGATGTGAAGTATGAAGAGATCATGGGAAAAAGCTTGTGGCGATACACGTACCCTTTGGTGAGTAAATGTGTCCATCGTGGTAGTTTTGGGACTCAGGCAAAGTTCAGACATCAGCATGTGGGAACAGCTAAAATCTCTGTTACTCAGGTCATCTGCAAAGTAATCCACAAAGTAAGTCAGTACACGTATAATTACTTAGTATGGGAAATAAAGTCCTTGTTTTCACCCTTTTAAGCCAGCCCGTGTCTTTTTCTGGTGTTCGGGTCACCAGGTCTATTTGGAGTGCATTAGCTGGTGCTGATACTGGACGCGGCATGATGGAGTTGCTGGGCAACCGTTCAGACACAGTAAAGTCTGTCTAGTTGATGACATGCGTCTCTGAGAGCCCAAGTTCTTTCCCACAGAAAGCACATATTCTTACATTTTCCAAATGTCACTCGGTCAGCAAGCAGATATCTTTATTTTCTGCTATCACAACAAGCAAGACGAATGGGGCTGAGAATATGACATCCAAGCTAGGCCCTGGCTTTTTTAGGCAATGCGAGGCAGCGATGTGATTGTGGCAAACTTTTCTACCTTTAGAGGCTGAAGCATCAAGCTCCATTTCGCCGTTTAAAAAACAGTAGTCTTTTCAAATAGTTTACCCAACGAAAATTTCGACTAATTTCTTAAACGCATGTTTTTCATTTCAAGGGGCCTGTTTCTGAAAGGCTGGTTTGACATGGATGGGGGTTTAGATGGAGTCAGGATCAGATAAGACGGTGTAATTGGTTTATGTGTGTCAGCAGTGGAATCTTGTCTGGGTCTTGGAGAGACAGTGGAGTGCAAGGAGGGGGGGGACAACGAGCTGGCACTCTCTCCATCACCTGGCTTGTCTGTGAATCATTCTGTGGAGGATCATGAAGTCTTGCTAATTCAGGACACGCTCCATGCAAAACACAACTGTCCTGATTGGAACAGGAAACTGAGAAAAGCGATGAGTCTAACTTTGAGAACACGCTGACCTCAGACATAACACTGTGTCTTTGATATTCTGAGAAAGTCACTCCCCGTCTCACTCCATGACTTCTTTTCAGCACGCACGAGAGAAGACGGAGAGCTGTCTGAGAATGGTAATGGAGGGTAGCAGCACACCTCCCCACCACAGCCACCCAAAAAACCCCAATCAAAACAAAGGACAGGAAATTTTTTGGGCTGGCTCAGGGACCCAGCCTAATGTTGCCTTAAACGGTGAAATCACCAGTAATGGAGAGATGGACATCATTCCTAGTTCAAGTTTTCTCAGCCAGGACACGTCACAACATGAGTGTGCTCTCTCGCCCTTGACTGGTTAGCACAAACAAACACACTGCATCCTTGCACGCACACATACAGATGCGCATAACATCCTAGGTTTGGTGCGTGACAGAGTTTGACTATTCGCACACAAGGTTAATAACAACGCAAAGCTTTAGACCCGGAACTTTTCAGCACGTTTATGTAATGGATAGGCAACGGCGATGCTTATCGTTTTCAGTATTATTGTCCCGCTCGGGTTTGAAAAGAAAGTAAGCTCTTTGAGAGACGACCGAGGGAGGAGAGCATGCTGAGTCACAGGAACCCAAAACCTGGGAACCGTCTGACCAGCCACACATGGGGAATACACACACAATGGTTAAAGAGGGATTCCAACAAAGGGGAACTTCTGCAACTCCCAAAGGAGGCATTCGAGGTACTGTAGCTGTGTCACATAATGACTGCAATTTCATCTGAATGGGGAACTAAGATCAAAACGAAGGGGAATACACATTAGCTCAACAGCTGGATGAAGCTAATCATCATCTGGTGCAATTTAAACAGAAAGGTGTAAATAAATAAATATTCCACAACAAAACTCACCCAAGTTGTGCTCAGTAAATGACAAATGGTTTATTCCAGTGTTGACGCTTCCTACAACAGAGAAAGAAACCAAAACAGTTTCTTTGAATTAAACAAATCTTTTTAAGAGGATATTAAAGAAACACTGCTAAGTTTGGTTAGATTTTTAGCACTTAATATTGTCAATCTTATGTTTAGCTGTGCTCCACATTGTGTCAGACTCATTTTGCCATGCAGATCGTTATTCAAATGGTTTTGACGCAGCATATGGGGCAGCTGATATGATGTGCACATTATTAATTTAAGCATTTACAGTGTTCAGTGTTCACATATTGAATTATATGTGAAATATTAGAAGCTAAAAAAAAAAAGAGAACGTGTGACCAAACTTTTGATTGCTACTGGTGCTATACAGGTTGGACTTTGGAGTTTTTAGATGCAGCCACCAGGCAGAGCCTCTTCTAAACTTTTTCTATTTTGATCTCAATTCCACACACAACCTGTAAGCAGGACACCTTTTCCGTTATTTGAAGGTACACATGACAAAGCCAAGCCATCTGCTTCCATAGCTTTTTGCTATGCTAGTCTAAACATTACAGAGCTAATAAGAGCTAATAAAACTGTGGGACTCACTTCTCTGAGGGTACTCAGGGAGAGGAGCCACATGGTAGGCGCTACGTAAGAACTCGTAAGGTTTTGTTTTCTCTTTCTCTTCGTTTTTTATTAGCACAGCCTCTCTTTGTTCTCCAGGCTCATCTCTCCAGACTTCTTTGGGCTCAGCTTCACAATCAGCCATGGCCTTTCTCCCGGCCAGAATGCACCCCTCCTTTGGTTCCTCCACATTCTCCATTTTCTCCTCCCAACTCTCCTGGTCCGCTCCAGCAAATATTTCGTCACTTGTATTTGCCACACTTCCCTCTGAGCTAATGTCAAAGAATTGATCGTCATCGATCACGTCGGATGGCGTGGGTGGAATCAGATTAATGACAGGTGATGCCAGGAGGCTGTCAGTGTTGCTCTCGAGCTGCAACGTGTCGTCGTCCTCTAGTTCGTCATCTTCTCCGGTGCTAGAAGTGTGTGCCAGTTCGGTTTGGGACGGTATAGGGAGCGAAGACAGAGGCTTCAGGCGTTTCTTTTTCAGAGCTCTTGGGCAAGCGGACACAGAGCTGGCTGAGCGGCCCATGTTGTTCCTCGGGGTTAGGAAGTCCTCGTCAAGCAGGCTGAAGCCGGCGTTAACTATCCCCAGATCCTCCACTGTAATCTGGATAGCCTCCTTCTCACCTGATCCCCGTTGATCCGAGGGTAGCTGCACAGGGCCCCCATTAATCTTCTTTTCCTGCTCCTGCAGTGGATCCTTCTCACTGCACCAACATGAGCAGCAGTTCAGCTGGTGTGAAAAACGCTGAAGGTTCTTTCTCCATGTGCGTCTATGAGGCCGCTGCTTGTCTGCTTTTGCACTTGCCATAGCAGTGACTGTCTAACTATACACTGGCTATACTATTAAACACACACAGTTTGATCAAATAAAGCTCTGCAGGCTGAGAAGAAGCACAACCATCCACTCCTCTGGGATATAATACTGTGATAGTAGAAGCCTTAGCACACAATACAAACACTCAGCCGCAACATGTGTTGCTTAGGAGAGGAGACTAATTCATGCACTTCTGGTCAGGTGGACACTTGAAATGAATGGTAGCCTTAATCAGCATGCTTTGATATGATAAGCAGCATCCTTGTAGATACACTGTGGTTTCAAAGGACTCTAATAAGACAGCAGCACCCTGCGAAACATATAGATAAAAATGAGAAATAGTAAATTACGAAAAATACAAGCAGTGGTGCATGACTGTGCATGTTGTTATATTAATACAAGCCAGTGTTCGGTTTCTCTTGGGGGGGTGGGGTCGTCCATCGGGGACTCACAAGCATGTTTGGAAACGGGTGAGAATATGGGCTGGCGGATGCTTGGTTCACACAGCCCGTATGGCATCAGATGACATTTCCTTCATTCCACAGGCCCAGTCCTGTTCTCGGTTACTTGATAAATCATCCAGCATCATCTTTAAACCATTTCACCAAACCACCCACAAAGAAGGGCTTGTTTTCTCACACCCATAATGTGACAGTAGAGTGATGGGAATAATTACTCCTCTGCCAGCATCCACCTATCACCTTGCAGTCTCTCTTTTGGTGTGAAAGGAAGCTACTACTGTTTCCATTTCCACCCCTATCAGTGTTTGTTTCTCACTTTTAAGAAATTTACAAAAAAAAAAGTGTTACCAGCCTACAGAGCATAAAATTCTAATTAACATCTTAATTAACAGTTATTCCATATATCTTTTATCTCTCATAAAACTTAGAGCCAGTGGATTATATTGCCCACATTCATATGGCAAACTGAGCTCTATGTGTAAATTAAAATCTGCCAGAAAGGTTGCCTTAATTAGGCTTTTAACAACAGTGACTATTTTTTCCCAAATAAAAGCTAACCTCAGACACAGTTACTATTCTCAAATTAGGCTACACAGTTTGCTGGCATGCAGTAGCTTTGCTTACTGGCGGTAGATATAAGCAAAGTGCCTTTTTTTTTCTAAACACCCTGAGCTTTTCAGGTAGTAAAGTTCCAGAGAGACTTTGTTGCTAGGCACAAATTGCAGCACCTCGAGGCTGGCCTCCTCGGTGGGAGGCCAGCCGACTATTGACAGACTTAGTGCAAGCCTGAAGACTCTTTGTAGTGGGGTGAAAAGTGCTTTTATGCCCATGTCACTCAGAGACCCGCATGATGGTTTCCACCCGGAGAAAGGCTGATCCGAAACGAGCGACCTAACCCCAGCAGTCGTAGCAGATAAGAGCCTATGTGCGTTCCCTCAGATTTTAGCATGACAGCAAAGGCTGAGAGCTGTAGACCCAAGATAATGAAAACTTGCCCTTGACTTGAAAACAACTCCTTTTTTAGAATTAACCACACAAGAAAGAGAACTATTTAATGAATGTAAATCATATGATTCTGCAGCGTTCAGAACAAGTGTGCTTTGTCAAAACATTGTGCAACACTCCATGAGAGAGATTTGAAAGAAGTCTGTGACATAATGTCAATACTACAAATCCAACAAAGGGGGGCAGTAGAGAGCAGGTCCACGGCACTGACAGGACATTAAACAGAGCCCACCACTTCTTAGAAGGACCTCCGCTGGTATTTGCAAGTCTGGATAAAGTTAAACCACACAAGTGCTTTTCATTCTCAGGCTAGCGAGGCTGGCTTTCATGATATCTTGATCTGGTATTTGCAAGACTATCAAGTTTTGTCATAATCCGTTTTACATGTTGTTTGAGTATACAAAAGCGGTAGGGGAACGAAAAGATATATGTAGGATTAATGTTCCATCCCCTTTATACGGGCTGTGTTTGAAATTAGCTGCAAATCTGCGACCTTACTGGCAGCTTTATGAAAAATGGGTTCCTTATGATCAATGTTGAGAGACAGTGTAAGTGACACAGCAGACAAAGATGAATGCTCCACAGCTGCTGTAGCCTGGGGCAGTTAGTGGGAGAGATGACTGAGACAAACATGGAAACCCACCAGTCGGCACCGCTCTCGGCTGAGTGACGATGTACATTTTCAGCTATTCTAATTATTTGCCTTTAACGTACACTCTTCGGTTTGTTTGACTTTTTCCATGCATTCGTGCAGTTGCATCACTGGACTCCACAGCTCTCTGTGTGAGAGTCTACATGTCCAGACATAGGTCGGTGGGGATCTGAGCATGCTCTGAGAGTGTTTTTCCTGGTCTCCCAACCAGAGAGTGGTAAACTCTGGACTGCCCCAAGGCGCCTGTGCAGCCAACATCAACAGCGGCCCTCGGCTCTGGGAGGGCTCCTCTCTAAAACACCCTCACCTCTCGCTCAGCTGCGGCGCTGTGAAACATGTTGAACATTTCCTGTGACAGTCATGTTTCCATAGGCATCAAGGCTCTGCGTCCATAGTGGGTTCTGTGGTGAACATGACCCTGTTTGGTCATACGGAGAACTCACACAGGCAAACACGCACACCCTCAAAAGAAAAAAGAAAAAGAGAAATAGAGGCTTTTTTTTTTTTTTTTTTTCGCTCTAATTCACAGGAGAGGAGAATGCTTCAACCGGTCTATAATTGCATTTACAAAACAAGACAGCGGCATGAGTCACTTTCCAGAGGCAAGGAATGTCACCTCTTCCTGTGAATTTAGGACGAATGGAGGGAGGTACTACTTCAGCATAACATGCACTGACCTCTTTATATTGTCAAGGATTTCGAGCAGCCACGAGGGGCTAAACAACGCAGCGGCACTCAGCAGCAAAGTGGGGGTCTACATAAATAAGCACAGTCGACCAAGGATGTTGAGTTCGTGAATCAACACGTCACGAATCGAGGCTTTTCACCAGCTCTCGAGCAGATGCGTCTATGTTGCTTACACAGACCTTCCTGTTTGTGCTCGCCACCGCCGAACCGCTTGGAAGTCGTACCAAGTGTGCCAAATATTTGCAGTTTCCCCTGTGGCTGATACCTAATAGCATGAGAAAAGGAGTTTAGAAGAGGCGGGGGGAAGAGGGCAGTGACCTTGAGAACTTCTGGGCTGAACTTTCCCCTCCATCCCCCCCACCACCAGCCAGTCCTCCTCTCCCTAATCAATTACTGTTGGCAGTCAGGAGACCACCAATGATTAGCAGCAGCAAGGCAGACGTGGTTTGGGGGGTTAGAGTGTGGGAGGTTGGGAGGGTGGTGCGTGGGGGGGAGAAGGAGAGGAAAGAGACCTTCTAAACGTCTTTGATCAAAATGCTGTTGCGAGAAAAGGGTAATGCATACCCCCCCCCCCCTCCCCAATTCAATTGACCCGTGAAGAGTTTTATTTTATCTGCGAGGAAGAAAGATAGCATCCTTTTGCATTTTGTCTCTCAGGCTGTTGCATGTGACAGCTGCAGCTCGCCAACACTGTTCACTCTCACACACTCGCAGTAGAAACTGGCCGCGACAGAGAGGCTCAGAGACAACAACACAGCAACACCACACATAAACACAAACCTTTTTTGTTGTTCAGGTCTTTGAAGCAGAAGGGAAATAATTTACAGGCTCTTTTTTTTTTTTTATGAGAATCTGTCCCGTTCCCACGCCCAGTGTGGCAGGAAAGCTCAACGAAATCATTTGTCTTAGATTGGCTGATTGGCTTGCTGGAATCTGAGTGAATGTCTATGACGGTGATGGAAGTTTAATTTGATGAGAGGAACTCTCCCACCACACCCACCCACAACAGTCCTTCTCACACTTTTACTCATTTGCTCTCTTTTTCTCTTATCTCTCTCCCTTTAGTTTATATAGAGTGAAAGTGGGGCCGAGGGAGAAAATGCAGAAATGTGTGTGTCATTAATTCTCCTCTCTTGTTCTGTGGTGTGGTGAGACAGTGAGAGACGGTTTATAAGGTTAGCTGGGAGATATACACAGAGAGAAAGATTAAATAGAGATAAAAGAGGAAACGGCATAAAAGACCGAAGATATGAACCAGAGAATCAACAACTGTGACTCCACAGCCGACTCACACAAACCTGCTTTACAAGATGTGGCTTCCTCCCGAGCGCTCCGAGGCCAAGCCTTTCTACAACTCTCCCCGCACACAATTAATGGCATTATGACCACCGTTGGAAAGCTCGGCTAAACAGTTGTGTGAGTGACTTTCCCATGGGAACACCATTTTGTGCCGATGCCAAGGGCTCTGAAGTGATACGGTTATCTCTTTTCACTGATGGCCTCCTCTGGGACTTGTGCTGTTGAGATGGCTTTGAGGAAATCGGGCGAAAAAAAATCAAATGAAGGTTTTATCTGTAATTTCAGAACCAACAAGGACTCTCATGATACATCACTGAGCAATGCAGGCTGGACTCTGACTGGCAGTTTTGGAGCCTAGTCCATTGTCTTCGTTGCTGTCCTGAGTTTGTCCTTGTCATGAGATGTTTTTTCACAGCCAAGCACGGTCACTGTGATGTCCACTGCCAGAGCATCTGAGCCCCATCCGGCAGCCATTTCAAAGCCGCTGTCATGGGTATTTAGAAAGGGGCAGAGCAAAGACAAAGGCCTGCTACGTTCCTAACGATGTCCGTGCCCTCATAGAAATCACTGCAAATTCATTTTAACACTCGGTGAAAAGGCAGATTAGTGCCGAGAGGGTGGCACAAAGGGTGTTAAATATGGCGAGAGGCATGCCGGACCAGAGGCTAGGCCCAGGGCACGTTACCCACAGCTGCCAACACTGACCTATTTCCACCAAACCAGCTTATAGATGTTTAGCATCCTCTATTGTGCTGAGACTTTGCAAAGCACACCCATTGAAGTCTTATCTGCATGACCCCCTTTGGGCACGGTGCTCTTTGATGGCTCTTATAAAGGCAGTGATGGAGGTTTTAATTAAGTGTGGCAGGTGATTAGAGGGTCCGTGTTTATTTGGAGGGGTAAGGGCAGATGTTGCAAGAGACAACCGGGGTGGGGGTGGTGGAGAAATAACTCTATGAAGAATACAACCAAGGGCTAAAGCTATTATGGTGCATACCTTAAGCAACAGACAGGACCCTCACTCTGAAACCATTTCAGATTCAATTATCCTCTTTGCAGGAGGAAATAGTGAGCAGATGGCAACAATAGTCGCACGCCTCACCACCATCAGCAGCGTCCACGGACATCTTTTCTTTGTGACAAATTTACCGTGGCCTCATGAGGTTTTCATTGAAGTGTTAGCACTAGGAGGTGAAGTTTGCCTACAGGTTAATGGCATGGCAGAGGTCCAAGGCATCACAATATTTCATGTAAGACACAAGGCCTTTTCCACGAAAGATTTATTTGGCCCGCTTTTTTCTACTGGAAATTTGCTTATTTCGCATATTCTACAGTTCACGTTGAGCAAGTGTTGACATAATCATCCAACATTTCTCAGCATGTGAGTCAGAGAGGAAACACTGTCCTCTGTCACGCAGTGAATAGGAATCCTAAATAATACCAGTAAGTCAGTAACGTTACAATGGGTATGTGATTGTTTTTGTGATCGAGATGACTAATCTGACGTTTATACAGTTCATGGGAGAAACTTACAAAGACTTGGGAGGCAAGTCTGAATGTGTCTGCACGGCTGCAACCAGATGAGCAGAGTGAGAAGGAGATGTGAATGATGGTCGAGTTCTTTAGCGCAAATAAATGGCCTCAATTTAAGTGTGCGTGGAAAATCGGATCTTTTGGAACGGTAGTGACCGTTCTGTGGGAGCACTGAACTTCTGATTACATTCATGCCATGGCTGAATGAGAAGGGGAATGTGTTTACTTTTTTGGAAATAGCCATGAATCAAACAAATCCTAAAAAGTTCTTGTGACTTAAAATAAAGAGTTCCTGCAGACAGGTTATCTAGAAGCCTGCAAAATGAGTTATAGTTGTTTAAAAAGCAGCTATTATGTTTTGTTTGGTCCGACTATAGCTCTCTTTGGCATGTCTTTAACATGTGGCTGAACTATAAACAGCAGCCCCTGTTTTCAGTCTCTTGCTTATTGTGGATTATCTTTCGTTATTGTCTACAATTGATGTCGGCATGGCTATAAGTCTGTAGATTGATGTAATGCAAAATTACCTGCAAAATCACCTCTGTCTGTGTCTGTACTTATTGGCGTGCATTGAAAATATGATTATTTAAATGTGTGTCACTGAGGTCATTCCATGTCTGCACTCTGAGTGATTGCAGTGAAAGTTCAGAGTAAACTATAGGCAGATTTTTCTGTGCCACTGTTTTGTTCTGACCAGATCTAAAAATAAATGCAGTCCGTCACGGAAGACATTTGAGCCTGTTTATCCACTTCACTGCACCAACCTGTCTGATTAGTGCAATATGTTATATTCTGTGAGTTGGTGCAGTTACATCCGACAATATTCCTTTTCTCTCCCCGACACGTTAGCCTTGAAGGCGATGTGTGTGCATATGTGTGTGTTTGCATATTTATCAGCGTACATCTCAGGGGGGGGAACAAGGGGGAAGCCCAGATACTGGAGAGAGATCTTGTCAGATATACCACACACAGACTCACGCACACAAAATGGTGTTTCTATCTTTACCATCTCAAATTAGAATCCACCCTAACCCTTACCCTAACTTAATTGTAATATTTACCCAGAAAACCAAGCCTTAACAGGTTGCAACACTGTGCAGGTTGAAAAATGGTCCCACAAAGACAACATGGTCTCACAATGTTAGTACAATGCAAGAGTTTGGCCTTCAGAACTAAGTAAAAACAAGAACACACGCTATATTTCTCTGCCAGTGAAGGTCCTGGAGCGCAGATGCAGGCTGACACAAAGCCTATCTTTGAGTGCATAATATCACAAGTAATCAGCACCTACAAAGGGCTCCTACAAAAGCTCGGAAACACAATGGGATCAAATGCACAGTATGCTTATTAATCACCTGTGACACGCATCGGTGTTCGTGCACACTGCCAACATTACATTAACCGGGGCAGTGATCCTTTTATTTCACAGACTGAAGTGATGAAAGAAACCTGAACCTTCTCGGAAGCTGGACGAGAAAAAGGCAGCACAATAGTTGCTCATTTCCTGCTCTGAATAGACATTTGACATGACCACAAGATTGCGCATACTGTTGCCATTATCAGAATTTGCATGACACATGGGCACGGTTGCTCTTTGTTACCGGCAATGTTCTTTATCTGGAAATTACATTTTTGTCATTTAAATTCCCATTCCTGGAAATACATTGTCTGGTGGTTTATTATTTAAAAACTCACCACATGCAGATTTATCTCTACATTGTGCAGAGATTGTGTTAGAGTCAAGGTAGAGCATCCAGGCCTTTGGAGACTTGGATCACTTTGGGGTCTGTGCTTTAATTTAAAGACTCAACGGTGGACTTAAGAACTTAGTCTAATTCCTTAAACCACATGCCTGTAGTGTGCCGTCACACATGTAATCTCCTCTGTCCTCTGCGCTGCTGGAGTATTTGTGTTCTTTTCCTCCTGTGCTGACGGTCCTCTCAGGAGGCCATTATTGCTGAACATCGAGTCACGCTAGACAGCAGCAGGCTGTTTTAGTACTCAGGTTGCTGAAGGTTGCTCCGTCACCTTGACCCCAGTGAAACATGAGAGCTTGAATACTGTCTTCCCCCATTTCTTCAAATAGCAACATCAGGGATTTTTACACCCGTGCAGCCGAAGCAGTTGGAAAGCAATTGTTTCTGTGTATTCATTAGAACTTAAAATATATCTTTGCACGGATCATTTTCAATAACTTGTTGTTGCTTTCTTTTTTATCTTATGCTTTTTCTTTATAGGCAGTCTGGTTGTCATTAAGAGGAATATGGGGATAAGCCTTTTATAGTCCATGCATTCAGTGCTGGCAACATATTTTTTTGGAAAAACAAGAACAGTTATTAGCCGAACAGCTATTACCTTGAAACTAGTTGCTATAGAAATCCCATTATCAGCACTGTGAAACATGGTCTTGACAATCAGGCTCAGTGTCTCCCTAAGGCAGTGTAATCAACCTTACTACAGCTTCAGCAAAATGCTGCCTGTTCCACCTCTGTAGTAGACGGCAACTCAGACTGAGGGTCAGATTGGGGGTCAAAAGAAGGGAACAGGTCCGTGTTGTCAGCCCGATTAGGACTCATACTCTTTCACAAAACCGTGCCCCCAGCAGCCCCCTCGCCTCATCCCGGGCCTGGGTGGAATGCAGGGGAATCTGATGGCAGACAGGAAGTCCTTATTGTACTAGTGCAGAGATCCCGGAGCCAGACAGCATACAGGAGCGATGTCATCCCTGGCCGGGCCAGGCATATCTTTGTGCTTGCTCACTGCGTAACAAAGACGTAAATAAACACTGTTACCCCCACTGGTCTTCAACTGTCATTTCAATTAGGCAGAGGAGTGATCGAAAGCCGTGGCCTGTGTTTTTCCCAGCCATGCCGTTACCTCTGACCCCTGCGGCTCGTGCCTGAGGTGATTTTCTTTATTAGTCCATGGGGTCAGTATTTAGCCCCATAGCCATCGGTAGCTGGCTTAAATCTGCAGAGTCAACACTCTGCCTTCCTGGCTGTTAGCTGCATTAGCACACTGAAGCCCCACAGCCCTTCCACTCCCACTCCGCAAACATCCTCCCTAAGGCCAGATAACATCTCTGTCCCGACCATTCATGAGCCAGCCAAAAGCCGTGTTCTGAACCCGGGGTGATGCACATGTTGATGTAGGGAGGCTTTCTAGGAAGCCTTTTCATTTTAAATGTGTGAGACTAGATGAAGGTTTTACCAGTAGTAAAATGTTTAGAGTTGTTGTCAAGATAATGACTGGATGTTTAAAGTTTTATGGCTTTCTGAGGCTGCTGATTGCTCACCAACCGAGAATCCGTTTTAAACGCCCAAACACAGCTATTAATAAAGAAATAGTAAAAGCCTTCATAGAGACTATTAAATAATCTTATACTTTTTGTTTGAATAAATACACACAGATCCACTCACGCAAGCCACATAATATTGGACATCATGGCTTTTTTTCCCTAAACCCTCAGTGCTTCCCAAACCAAAGCAAATAAGCTAACAGAGCTGTGACCAAATGCTACATTTTCCAGGAAACCAAGCCTTTGGGATTGAAACAGTAAATGTTTTGTTACTGAACATAAATCATGACATTGTTTAATTAGCGTCCTCCAAATTCTCATTCATTGTGGTGTGCCTCTGAGATGCTTCCCTCTTTGGCTTTTCGTCACATATTTCCCAAGATATTCCACCCATCAATTTTGCTACTGAGAGCGATAGAGGCAAATGGCAATTAAGCAGAAGGGAAATCTGGTGGGGAGTAAAATGGGCCATTGTGATAATCCTCCCGCAGGGATTTTAAATCCGTATCAGATAAAGAAACAGTCATTTGCTCATCTAGCTTTTTTTCTCATTACGCATTTTCTCATCCTCTTACAAAACGATGTACGTGTAATTACATCTTCTAATGCAGATTAAACTGGAAATCTATCATTTAAGCAAGTGCATTCTTGTCAAACTGTTCTCATAGGAAAAAACAATGATGACTTCCCTGTTCCTCCCACTCTCTCCCAACCCTGGGCTTCACCTGAACCTAATCTCTCAGAGCATCTTAGCCACACAAAGCCCTGTCAACCTGAGTAAGATGATTCCTTGTTGGTGGTGGCCTCTAAAGACCAGCGAGGACAATGGATCAAATACGAAGTAAAATACAAAGAGGCTTTGAACTATTGTGGTTAGTCTCTTTGCCTCTATCGCTCATGCCCACCACGACCCTCTGCTCCTCCTCTGCTCCTGATATCTCGCTTGATATCCGACCCAGTGAAAGTGCCTCTTATTCTGGAGGTGGAGGAAATTTCTGATTGGCCTATCTCATCTACCGGGTGACCTAGATAACGGTGTCTATTCAGTGAATACACATAGAGTCAGGGGCTTTCATGCTGGCTCACTAGCAGTTTTAAAGGTCTGATAAAAGTCTGCTTGGAATTCCCCTACATCCATCTCACTGCAGAGCCATAAAACAAATTCAGTTTGGAAACAATGGGTGTGTAGGTAGATCACATTCACTTCAGAGAAAAAAATGCAGGATTTAAGAATGACATATTACATGTAGCAGGATTAAATGTAATCCAAACGACTTTCAGTTACCATGTAAAGAAAATCCCATACATTTTTCTGCTCTTTCTTGCCTTTTGTATTTCTGTTGTCTTTGGTCCTCGCTCTTTACAAACTCTTTAAACACGAGCCATGAAACACGAGACAAGTAGTCATCCGAAAAATAGCTCAGATACAAGTGTACTCGGGAGAAAAGGATTTCAGCATTTAACAATAACTGGCTCATAACAGCATGGTCGCAGAAAGTCATAAAAATTTCATGATGCTTTTTCAGAAATAAGCCGCGCACTGACAACCGTCGAAAGGCAACTTGGAAAATCGGGAGCTTATTTGTGTGCAGAGGCTTGCCAGCGTTCATGAGTAACACAATAAAACAGTCAAGCAGCGCTACAGAAATCTTTCCATTTTCCAAATGTTTGAAAAATGGGACTTTCATTTGCATGAGGAAATCCAAGGAATCTGATCCTTGGATATCAATCTCTGTCTGCATGATAAAGGCACTGATGACAGAGGAGTTGATCACAAGCCTAGGGTGGGGTCCATGCATATTTGTCTGCAGTTCTACAGTAAATGCTGCTGTCTCCACCCAAACTCAAACCACTCCACAGACTTGTCTCTCTTCCCGAGCTGTCTGCAGACATCAAGTCTAACATACTGTACACGCTGCGTTTACCTTCATTCCATCAAGCATGTCTACAAGACAGGACCACGAGGAGCCTCGGCTAATGACAAAACAACATGTATGTAATCAGCTCGAGAGAACGGGGGGGGGAGATTCAGCAAACCTCAGTAAAGCGATGTCTGGCAGTGGCTGCTTGTGATACAGGATTGTCAGTTGGTGCCAGCTGGCACAGACACCCTGGCAAAACCATGCCTGGTGGTTAATGGATCATAAAGGTTTGCTGGGAGCCGCTTCACAGCCCGAGTTGATTTAGCAATGTAACACAAACCCATTAGAGCTGCGTTTCTGTGTAAGCAAACATGGCATTTAGACTCCATGCACCATGCAGGCTCCATGCAGCAAAACACAGACTTATAGCACTCGTAAATCATCGTGCCTGGGCAGCTCTCACAAAAAAGACAGAAATGATACAGCTTATCACACTGTAAAATTATTGGCGTACGCAAGGCAATTATTCTCAACTGCATCATGTTAAACTGTAGGAGCAATTTCCTGACTACTCAGTCCACAAAATCTATTAAATACAAAATTATCCCAGTGTTTGTAAGTTATTACAAGTGCACTGCCTCCAGCAATCTTTAGAGCACTGGCTGTATTGCGTTCACACAGCACACTATTCTGTCCTTTATTAACAAATACAAGGCTGGATTAAAGTGTGAATCTAGCACTAATGGGCTCGCTCTTACCTTAACAAAAAAATGCCGCCATTAGTCCAGGAGTGTGCCGCTGGACCGGAGAACAGGAGGAAGATGTTATTATTAGATGCTCACTTTCTCAGTTTGAAGATAAGTGACACACTGTAGACAGTGTGTTGGCAGGGGGACAAGTCTGGTTGGCTGACAGAAAGGGATTAAACAGTATTAACAGTGTCCAGATGCAGGGCCACACGCACATTCATTCAAACTAATACTCTGACATCCTAACACACTGCGTCGGAAGATAAACAATGAAAAATAAACCTTTCTATTGTCTCAGCATTCAGAACCAATACCTGCCCTTCCTCTGTAATATTTGCACTTTGGAACTTTAACGAGGCAAACGCTTGTTACAGCTGAATCTCTGTTTTTACCACATGCGCCTTCTATCATTCATTTGTCCGTACCGTTGTTTAAAGCTGATTATAGTCGGCCAGATGGGCCCCAGTACCCACACCCAGTCTGCCTGTGCTACAACTCCTCCCCCAGCGAACGTTACACATCTGTATGAGTGGATGACAAACACAGACAAACTGGGTCACGGCGGTATTTGAAGATAATAGAGTTTGTGGATATTGCGTTTGTTTTTCCCCGATCTCTTTACCATAACCGTTGTCGTGAACTCATTAAAGTGTCATTAGAGCACAAAATCCCACACAAGGACACCCATTTTTTTTCTCTATGGCTTATTTAAATATCATTTTTCTACAAAATGTAGGTCTGAGGTCACCGCAGGAAGGCAGGGAGTTTATGAACCTGCAGTGTATTTACAAAGGCCAGAAATTCCCCAGCTGCAGCTCTGAGGCCAGCCTTGCTCCCTGGACGGCCTCCCCTGGAAGTCTCCTGTGACCCCTCAGACTTTTCCATAAATCTGCTGAGTGATTGCGGTGGTCAATTAACACTCTATGAATTGCTCCCGGTGGAGAGAACGGTCACATCCGTAACAGCAAGAAACCAAAGCCGCGGGTTCACCCCGAGTTCTGCAGTAATAACAAGGTAGACCCGGTACAATGAAAAATGGGTTGAAGGCCCAAAACTAT
Source organism: Chelon labrosus (assembly GCF_963514085.1). Classification (NCBI taxonomy): domain Eukaryota; kingdom Metazoa; phylum Chordata; class Actinopteri; order Mugiliformes; family Mugilidae; genus Chelon; species Chelon labrosus. The sequence continues at coordinate 20,010,386 of NC_140348.1, forward strand.
AATAGCGGCCATTGTGCTGGTGGTCACACAGTCACTCAAGTGCAATATTCAGGAAGGCCATTTCATTACATCCAATAGAGCCTCAATCATGTGTAAAATTTGCAGTTTGAATGGGCTTGCTATCATATCAATCATCAGCTGCTACAGTGAAGCCTAATGGAGGCCCTTTCTTCCTGCTTACTCTTTGTGTGTTCTGTTCCCATTTGCAATATCAGAGTTTGGCTCAATTTAGACTTCTTTAAATCAATACTGGACTTTCAGTCATTATTGTTGTGCTGGACCAGGTTGCGCACACCAATATGTTTCCTGAAGATTAGAGCAAAATAGAATTTGTTCTGCTGGAGGAAAGAAATCCATCAAAGTGCAGAACGTGTTTGATGTTAAATACAGCAGAAGACCTGCAAATAGGTTGACTAATTTGCAGTTCCTGTGCTCAGACAGTAACAATGGTTGACCCCTGCTAAAGACTAAACAACTGTTTAGGAGAACTTTTAAACACTTACTTGGAGATTAAACCTGAAAACAGCTGCTAGCAATGTTTGTCACCCCTACTTTGGTCCAGACTGAAATATATTGACAATAATGTGATGGATTGCCATGAAATGTAAATTGTGATAATCCCTAAATCTTTACAATAAGTTAGAGAGGTCAGGTTGAGATGGTTTGGACAAGTTCAGAGGAAGGATAGTGAATATATTGGTCGAAGGATGCTGAGGTTAGAGGTGCCAGGCAGGAGGTCTAGTGGAAGACCAAAAAGGAGGTTTATGGAAGCAGTGAGGGGAGGACATGGAGGTTGTCTGTGAGAGAGAACATGAAAATGATTAGATCTATTTAACATGGGTCTAAACTCCAATGATAGACATCGTAACGCTAAGTAGGGAACGGAATCACCAGAGTCCACAATAAAAACACAATACATGAGTCACAATACACTGTTATTGCGACTTTAACTCACATCTAAGTGCAAAATTATTTTGCTTACAAGCGACCATGCTTAACGACGGAGCATAGTTGATGTACTAAACATTACAGCAATTGAAACACAGTCCTCAAAAACATACGCGGCGCTCCACAAATAAAAAGCGATGGAAACTGTGAAAGCTTGGGGTTAAAATCCTGCAGACTTTCTCACATCTGCACATCCTGTCAATCTCTGCGTAAAGTCAGAGGGCTTTATGGATTGTTGGTTTTGGAAAGTTGCAGCGTTCTGTGCCACACTCTCATTTGCGAGGTCTGGAAGTTGTGGGGGATGAGAGTTTCAGATGCTGTTTGAGAATCTGACAAAAAAACGTTTCATTTGAAGAATACCGACGCCACGATATGTCCCACGCTTCCCCTTCCACCGTGGCCCTATCTGAATGGCGCCACTTTATGAATGCAAGCACGGTGTAGCATATAGCTGACGATCTTGAGGAACTGGAAGCCTCAAAGGGGAAGTGATACACACATCGGACTGAGAATTCACATCTGTTTAAAGAAACCCCCACACTATTTCATCATCATAGAATCAGATTTTTCCTTAAATAATATTTGCTAGCCTCTGCAGGATGACTAAGCATGAATCTCTGCATGTATAAATACAATTTAGTTTTGTCTTGTAGTTTTTAATTCTGAATTTCTGCGTATTTTGTTCGTCCTGCAAAAAAAATACAGTTTGATGGAGGAAAGTTTTAACTGAAAATAATAATAAGCTACCCGATATTTTTAATTGAATGCACAGCGTAGTCCCTCAACTCCAAATGTTCATTACCCTGGAATGACATCATTTGTGGTCACACTTTTGGGTGTGTGTTGATGGTTGAACACATTTACTTTGTTTACAGATGTTGTGACTTGGAGTGTGGAAAATAGGTGGTCAGTACCCCCACAAACCCTGTAATTTGCACTTTGTTGGCCTTGTTTTTTATGATGCTGCGAACAATTATGTATACAAGGAACATCCCATAAAAGACACTAATATAAACGTTTTATTGCTGCAGACAATCTTTTCTCCAGTACAAAGACATTATAGGAAGTAAACACATGACTTCACCATCTATATTCTATCTCTGGAGTTAAAACATACACCCTGCAAGGTGCTTTGGCAATAGCAGACGCTTGCTTTTAGCCCCACATGCAGCGCAGTGTTTTCTGGAGGGTCGGAGTCATAGTCCGGCTTTTGCAGAACCCGGCTGTGGCTTTTGGTTCCTAGTAAAATGTTTTTATGTCTAGACGTCGCACCAAAATAGAAACAGTGAATGGATTTAGTTGAGTGTCAACTCTGTGCTTCCCACAGAGTGAGTGCACTTTCTCATGAGTGCAAATAAAGCAGTCGGTTCAATAGACCTGTCAGCAGGAAAAGAACTGTTGATGTTGAGGATGTGGACGATAACAATATCTGATCTAGATTTAAAAGCAAGGAGCGCTGGACTGAGCTATTTAGTGAGGACAATAGAGTTGTGCTGATTTAGATAAGTAAAGAAGTAGCAGTGGAAGTTGCAGTGGAACACCAAAACATGATTCATATATAATACATGCACCATTCAGGTGTAACATTATGACCACTTTCCTAATATTGTGTAGGTCTCCCTTGAGCCTCCAAGACAGTCGTGACTCATCAGAGAATGGACATGGGCCTTCTGAGGGTGTCCTGTGGTGTCTGGCAACACAGTGTTGTTAGTGGGGGAATTTGAGTCCTATTGGTTGAGGGGAGGGGCCTCTGTGGATCATCCCACAGATACTTGATCAGTTTGGGATCTAGTGAATTTGGCGGGCCAGGTCAACACCTTGTGATGTTCTTCATGTTTTTTGAGTTGTTCCTAAACCGTTTTTGTGTGTGTGCCTGTGTCAGGCTGCCATCAAGAAGTGTCATTGCTATGGGGTCGGGGGTGCCTGGTCTGGTCTAGGTGGGTGGTGCATGTCTAAGTAACATCCACATGAATGCAAGGTCCAAATATTTCCCAGCAGAACATTGAATTGTCTCAAGATGGTCAATGTTATTTACTTCTCCTGTCAGTGATCATAATATTGTGGCTGATCGGTATATAACATATTAAAAATACACCATCTTGAAATGCTCTGGATATATGGCAAGATCCCACACATTCCAGTGGGCCACTATGGGACAAAATTAGACATGGTAGTCAGTTACAGGAGGCAAATTCTTCTGAATCATTAAGATTTTGGTTGATTTTTGTAAATTTAAAAGATAATGTTGCAAGTCTAGAAAGTCACAGTTTGCTCATACATAACTTATACAATACAGAAAACATAATTAGAAAGACTACACTCAGAATTCTCTCTCTTCGCATATTAGCCAAAGATCAAAGTGCCGTGAAGAGTATTGGTCTCCTGCCGTTGAGCGAAAACATAGTTATTCTGAAATAAGGGCGTGCTGTGTCCATCAGAACGAGAGGAATGAGCCACGTGTCATGTCGCCACCAGAGTTGTGTATTTTTGCCAAATAAAAAACCACTATTACGGGGAACAATAGCTGGACAAAGCATGTAAAAGCAGTCAGACTTGCGTCGGCCTTCTCCTTTTCTTCTCTGGGTGATGAAAACCAGGGAGCACAAGCGTTTGATAAATTTCCCGAAATCTATTATTTTATTGGTTCTTCGGCAGTCAATTTCATTTAACTGCAGACAGACTGCTTGCCCAAAATGCTTCTGGCTTTTGTTTTCTCCCGAATTTTGGGGAAAAAAATCAGACGTTCTAAATGGGCTTGCAATTTACATTTCCAGTTGACGGTTTCTTTCTAAATTTTATTTGAAAGGTGCTTGCCGAAGGGGCTTATGAGTCAGGGTTCAGGAATCCCCCTCGTTCGCTGCTAATGCACAGTGACAAACAGCGAAGATGGATCAGGATCTCCAAACACTCTCCACAGGCTTCCACTGAGCAATCAATTTATCACAGGCCTGGTGCGGCGGTGCCAAGGCTTTTAACTGCAACACAAGACGTGGTCCGTGCTCCTCGCAGGGGGAGAGCTAGAAGATTGATGGCCAGATGAAGCTCTATTATGACTAACCTCACCCGGTGGTTTTGAGACGGTGCCTGCCGGGCTGCTTCGAGAGTGGCAGTGGTGGAGTGGCGTGACCCTGCCAGTAAGAGTGACAGGGCGAGCTTGTGAGTATCACAGCTGCATTCTGGGGATGTTTTGTGGAGTCTGACTGATCTGATCTGCACTGCGTTGATGAGCAGTCAACAGACAGTGGCCCGACGCTGGCACCGGTCCACGCTAACAAATACCAGCTTTAGCTCTGGAGAACAGATAGTCTCCACTCTTACTCTGAGTAATGTCTGCCTCTCCTACACTGGGGCGGCGCATGAAAAGCTTTCAGACACCAGGGCCATGCCAAAGGTGACATCACACCATATTCCTCCTCCTCCTATGAGGCTGACTGCCGCAGGATGTGAAAGAGAGTGACATGACAAAACCACCTCTGCTTACGAAAGTGTAGGTGTCGGCGCCCGTTTATGGGTGTGTGGCAGTGTGTGCGTGTTGTGACCTGTGCCAGATTTCGTGTGTTTCGAATCATCTGTGTCAGCGTTTGATAATGGCGCAGGTCTATGTAGTCACTTTCCCCTGTAGTGACGTTAAACCAGTTAAGGGTGAAGCACATGAATAAAAAAGAGATTTATTGCACCTCTGAGGCGTCATTCTGTTTTCTCTGAACTTTGTTAAAGAGGTGGAATAACTCAACATTTCTGAGGTCTACATCCACGGGGAGATCACTGATGTTTAGGGTCGGGCCTGATGTTTCCTGCAAAGTACATACACCGATCAGCCACAACATTATGACCACTGACAGGGGAAGTGAATAATTGACCATCTTGTGACTATACAATGTTCTGCTGGGAAACTTTTGGACCTGGCATTCATGTGGACGTTACTTAGACATGTACCACCCACTTAGACCAGACCAGGCATCTCCACCCCATAGCAATGATCCCGAGCAGGATGCAGCCTGACACAGGTACACATGCAAAAACGGCACAAGGTGTTGACCTGGCCTCCAAATTCACTAGATCCCAAGATCCCAAAAGGCACAAGGGCGACCTACACGATATTAGACAGGTGGTCATAATGTTATGCCAGATTGGTGTACACTCTACTTCAGAAGATAAAATCCCCCCCCCATGTAGTTTGTTTGGGATTGTTTCACATTCAGATTAAAGCTTTCATACAACTAAAAGAGAAATATTGTTCCTTATTACACACGCAATCAATTAAGCTTGTTAGAAATAAGGAACACACGTGTTTGGGCTATTAAAGAATACTATTATATCCCTATAATTTTTTTGAGACATTTATAAACCACGGGATTTCTTAACTTGATGCTGGCAACAAAACAATTGCGATTATAAAGTTTTTTTGTTCCATCCGATGTCAGGTTACTTTTGCCTGCCAGTGTAATTTACATTTCAGCGCCGACTGCAGATAAAGACGCGGGCCTTTGTGTCTGTGACAGATGGAATGTAACCAGGAATTAACCGAGCTTCAAATGACCTAATACAGCTAAATAATTACCCCCGATGATTGCAGTTTGTTTAAGCACCAGATAGAGAGTGCTCCAGAGGTCTCATGTTACAAAACACTGTTGCGTCACATGTTCTCGTTCAGATCATCGCTTAGGCTAGACTTGTGGTGGTTCCTGCGGCTGATACATGGAAACATAAAACAGCCATCACACCTACAACTTCCCCCGCGCAATCAGGGCTCGTCCCTGTGGTTGTCACGGTGGCTGACGTTCAAGTTCATTGTTTTAAATTCCCCTCCTCGCGGCACATCATTTAGTTATTAGGCTGGGAGGGGAGGGAGAGAGTGATGTAGGAAGAGAGAAGATGGGGAAGGAGGAGTGTGTTTGCAAGATTTTCCCCCCTCAGCTTAGCCCCTCTTCCTTTGCCTTTCTGTTGCATTCCCTTGTCCTCACTCTTCAGCCTCAAACAGAAGAGGGCTTCAAGGAGAGGCTGGTCGAAGTCAGACAGGGATGGGCCTGAAAGAGGCATATTGTGAGGTCACATTCTTCCCAAATGCAGACAGGAGCCAAGTCAGTAGCTGCCGGAATTACCCCCATGAATCATGCCCATTGTGATGCCTACCCAGGATGAGAACATGGAAAGGAATTAGGTATGGCAGAGCCTTATCAGCTTCCCATTCGGAACTGGTCGGCCGCTTGGTTCAAGCAGCCCGGACAGCCGTTCCCATCCTCGCTCATGCAGAGTGTCCGTGAGTGTGGAATTCCTCCTCTGCCATGTGTTGTTACTTAAGGGTGTGCTGCAGCCAAGTTACTGCGCACTTTTCCATCCACACCCGTCCTCCTGTCTGTGCACTTCCTTCCCTCCCATTTACCCAGAGATCTTTGTGGTAGGTCCTGGAGTTCAGGCAATATTAGGTTGCACCTCTTAAAACATGTCAGGCTTTGTGGTGAAAATTAAAGAATGGAAAAATGATGAAATGTAACGTTTTTTGCTTAAGACTTTTCTTTTTTCTTTCACTTTCAAGCTGTTCAAAACGAAGGGAGAAAAGATGAGACGGATAGAAACACATTTGACAAGTTTTATCACACAGTCCCACTTTATTTCCTCTTCAGCAGCTCGTTGCAGACTCCAGGCTGAGTGGTGTTACTTGGGTGGCACACTTGGTGCTGAGATCCACCGGTTGTCTCACTTGTAAAGTGAAGAAGACAAAATGTGTTTTCAGCTAAATCTCGGGGGGAGTGAGTGTACCATTATTTCACCTCAACTTTCCATTTCAATTCATTCACAAGATGCTTTGTGCAAAGAAATCCCTTCTCGCGTCTGCTCTCTGTGTCTTGGCCCGAAATTCTCACCTGATATGATAAATGAAATGAATTCCATGGCGAACAAAGAATTGTGTTTGTCAAAGAGGATGAAAGAGACTCCGAGGGTGAGACTCTGTAATAGAAAACACTCCACAGCTTAGATATACGTTCTCATTTAAAAAAAAATATATATATGTAACCCTCTGGTGGTTTGAATGAAAAGAGCCTGTGCTGGATAAATGAGTCTTCTGCATGATGAACTATTCCATGGTGCTACAGAGCCTTGTGTGACTTCAGCTAAAGGTTTTAGCCCTCTGGGACTTTGTGATGGATGGTAAACAATCCTGAAACTTTCTGAACCTTATATGAATGAGGTAATAGCAGCGAGACAGGAAAATGGACTGACCCAGGAAGTCTCCTGTCAGCATTTTCAACTGTCCATGAGAACAAAAGAGAACGAAGAAAAAGAAAAAAATGGGTGAATCTAGCTGTTTTGTGGTTGTGTGTGTGTGTGTGTGTGAGGTTTGTATCAACACCAGGCAGGACAGGACAGGGTGTGAGCAGGAGTCACCTCCTCCAACCTCCTCCAGCCCCTCCTCCCATCCCTCGCTCTTCGTGGGAAGGGCAGACCGGGTGGAGCTGGCAGAGTTGTGCGGGCCCCCATACCTCATAAGGGCATGACACAAGCACTGACTGCATATATCCGGGGAGTGAAGGCTTTGTCATAACACAGCTCTCTGCAAAATAAAATAAACACATGAGCAGAGGGTGGGGAGAGATAAGGATAAGGAGGGAGAGCAGGTAGGAGGGAGAAACGTTTTTGCAAGAATGGGAGTGCTGGAAAAAGGTGGTGCATGAAACAAAGCGACAAGCACCCCCCCTGAGTTGATTACTATTGAGTAAGCCCCGAGTCCATTAGCCCAAATAACATCCAGGTGCTGCTGTGGCTATGGTGGCTTTTTTCACTGGGGTGTAAACGACCTGCTTCTTTTCATGCTCCAACACGGGAGGCCGGGAAACAGGCCAGACAAGCGCCATGTCTCCTTGGGCTATTCCTCTCTCCTTCTTCCCCCCCTGCACTGCATCACCTGAGTCCCATCAGGAGCCCCGCCTCTCCTCGAGACGTGTTCTTATCATCTGCCACCCCGAACATCACCTCAAAACATTGTTGCTCTCTGATCTATGTGTGTGTGTTGAGTGTGGGTGTCTTCTCTCCCTGGGTGAGACCTCCCGCCATTAACCGTTACAGTTCCCTTCCCACAACTGAGCCGGGGGGCCCCTCAGCTCGCACTAAACACGCTTTCTTCTTCACGGGTTTAATGAGGAATCGGAGAAAGAGAGGGAGAAAGAATGTTTGGCAGAAAAAAAACGTGGAGGGATTTTTCAAAACAGCCACAGAGGATTTATTTGACAGAGGGAGAAAGGAGAGAGAGGGAGAGTCAAGAGACATTCTGGATGTGGACACAAATATGTGCACATGGAACCGCATTACACCCATGTTACCTCTCATTACCTCCAGATAAGCAGCAGTACACCACAGCTGGCTGCCGTCTCTCAGTAATGACCACTATACTACAAATTAGTGGCTATAGCCAAGCCCAGTCTCTACGGCTATTAGGCCTGGACGCTGTATCCTCTGGGTCTGTGTTTCACAACTGAGGAACAAGCTTGAGTGTTTGTCATTACATCCCATTTAAGGCCACTAGCCATTCAGGCAATAAAGTCCTCTTTATTCTTATTCTCAGAGTTGTGAAGTTAACGTAACTGGATTACAGTAATCTGGTTACAAAACATAACGAGTGCAATTCGTCAGAATCAACATTTATTTTTCCAGTACACATTTGCAAGCAATGTGAGCTGCAGATATTATGGCTGAGACGCACACACACATTCAGTGTATATATGATAGTAAATGCATCAGGTGTGATTTGTGTGTGTGTAGTATGTAGAGACATCAGGTATTTCTACACATATATAATTATATTCACTTTAATTTGAAATATACACCAAACAGGTATAACATTATGTTGTAATGTTATGCCCGTATTGTGTAGGTCTCCCTTGTTCCTCCAAAACAGATGAATGGACATGGGCCTTCTGAGGGTGTCCTGTGGTGTCTGGCAACAGAATGTTGTTAATGGGGGGCCCTTGGGTCCTATGGGTTGAGGGGAGGGGCCTCTGTGGATCATCCCACAGATACTTGATCAGTGTGGGATCTAGTGAATTTGGAGGCCAGGTCAGCACCTTGTGCTGTTCTATTGAGTTGTTCCTAAAGCATTTTTTTGTTTGTTCATCCTGCTGAGGATGGCTGCTGCCATCAAGGAGTGTCATTGCTATGGGGTGGGGGTGTCTGGTCTGGTCTAGGTGGGAGGTACATGTCTAAGTAACATCCACATGAATGCCAGGTCCAAAGGTTTCCCAGTCAGTGGTCATAATGTTGTGGCTGATCGGTGTACCAAAATAAAGTGCTGTTGTTTGTGTGGCTGTACGAATGGTGTGTGAGGCATGTTATATATTACAGTAGACAATATATATAGTAGTAGTATTATAGTAACTACGTGCTGTATATCAGAACAGTATAAATGTTTGCCAGGCACATGGAGGTGACAAATGAGCAGCTTCAATTCACTTTGGCATAGAGTCTCCTAGGGCCTCATTTGTAACCATTTCATAAGCACAAAACAGGGCTTGGAAGCTGTGAACGCCACTTCCCATGAAAAGGGTGAGATTAATAGAAGCAAGTCAGAGAATGTGCTTACCGGTTGTGGTGAATTGATGCAAGACTTAGTAATAATCCTCACAGGTTTAATTTTATATCCACAATGTGAAAATACTCGTGAATGTCCACCATCAACGTCTGTGATTCATTGTTAATGTTGTTACTGCACGCTTGGTGGTGGCTAATCAGTGGCTCTGTACAGTGTATATGATGCTCACACTCCCAGATTCTTCAGAATTCCCCTCCGCCGTACCTGTTGGTAACCTTGAACATCCAGATCTCGTCCCAGCCATGTTGAAATCCTCATCAAACTGCATCACATTTCTATAGAAAAGCGAGGAGAAGAGCACACCACCATACTGTTCACTCATCTGCAGCAGCAGCAGCGATACTGAGAGACACACCCCAATGCTTGGGTGAATTTAGTTACAGTTTTTCTTTATATCTTATTATAATGTGCATTCTGAGTGCGTTTAAATTAAGAAGCCATGCTTTTTGTTGAGCAACGGCTGCTACAGCCATCAACCTCTCCCGACTGTGTTTTGTTTATAACACTTCCTTCATTCTCTACAGGAACAATATGTGCATCAGTATTCGTGAGGGATTTACCCTGATCATTTGTGGTTCCTCTGGGAAGCGCGCACATTTTTGTGTTGCTCGTGGTTCACAAAGAGAAATTCCTGTGTAAGCGTGCATTTTAAAATTTCGGAATCTGACGCACAGTTTTATAAATTATTCCACATGACAAGCCCTTTTGACATGTGGAGGGATAAACATCATTCTCGTCAAAACATTCACTGTTCTTGTTGTTTTTTTAAATTTTGCAACGCATAACTCACTTCTCGCTCTTAGCATAAAAGTCAGTCCCGTTCATGGAGCTCATCAATTTTGGCGAAATGTATAACCAAATATTGAAACAAACTCCTAACCTTTGGTTCCATTTGGAAACTATTATGACATTCTGATTTTATATGATCTTCATCAACAGGAGTTGCTTGGGTTGTCAACAGATTGCAGACGCACTGAACCACATTTTTTTTGTGAATACTTCATCTGTGCATTTCAAAGCTGTCGTGTCATCTAAATTACAATCCACAAATAAATCTCATCCAAAAGACTGATTTTATATCTGTTCTCGAGCTTTCAGCTGTGTCCCGTGATCATCAGTAGAAGCATGCCTTGTGATTCCGGTCTCTGTTTGCATTGTAAGCACAGAACGTTCACGGACCATAAATAGGCTGCTGCTTCCCCTGCAGAGGCTTTGCGTGTATGCTCAGGTGATTATACTCAGGGTGGAGGTGCTCAATCAATCCAGCTTTCACTATTCCTGTATTTCTTTCAAGGGTATGTATTGTGCATGTCAAAACAAGAAGTTCAATCCTTGCAGGTAGTATTTGCTTTGCTCGTCGTCCCCTATTTGCCCACATTTCTCTCGGCTTCACCTCTGGTTCGCCTTTCCCCGTAAAATAGTTTGCGCTGTTGTTCGAGCTCTGTTTCATCCTCTGTCAACTCCCCGTGAGGATCTCTGTGAAACATTCACTCAGCGGGCTTACGGGCAGTTACAGGAGGCTGCATTGGGGACAAACCATGCAGAAAATCCACTCATCCCTGGGGTGACCATTAGACGTGGTATGTTGACATGATATGGGACTGGATGGTGTTTGAGGTGAGGAGGCTTCGTCAGAAGACGCAGCTCATAGTCTTGAGGATCTCAGCCTTAAAATGCCATGACAAGGGAACAAAGCCAGAGCTCTGATCCTTAAGCTCCATAATGACTGGGTGCTTGTCATCCATAGGGTCTGATCTCATTTATGTTTGCAGTGCCGAGGCCTGTGATCCTCATGCTCTCGACTGCACTCTATAGTAGAGCGGAGTACAATATCAAGCATTGTTGAAGGAGTGTCTGGAATCTGTCCAGTTTCATTAACACTACAATACATAATATGAGAAGAAGGATGTATCTGGATTTGTGATTTGTGAGGGAAATGTTGCTCACACTGCACTGGGTGGAAATCACAAAGCTAAGGTGTGCGTGTGTGCATACCATACGTGTTTGTTCATAGTTGTGTTTGTACATGCCGCTGCTTTGGCGTGGTGAGTTTATGTACGGTATTTATCTCCTTTTGGAACATTCAAGGAGAAAAAGGCGCTTCAGCACGGAATAGATGTTATTTATGACTACTTTGTCAGAGAAGCCAACTTCAAGTACTTGGCAAAAACATACCAAAAGATAAATACGAGTTCAAAAAAGCTGCGTGACACATTATCTCTTGCGAAGAATGAGAAACATGGTTTGGAAAGAGTGTACGTTTTGAGTTTGTGAATGAGCGGTTTGTTGACAATGTGCAGTAATGGAAAAAGATCAGAAATATGGTGTCAAATGAGGAAAGATATTACGTGCACAATGCAGAAATATTAGTTGAAAGGTTGAAAGGCCGTATTGGTTGAAAATAAATTCAGCAGCTCGACTCTTTTCATCCAGTGGAAGCTTATGGTGCATTAAGCCAGTAAACCAATTTAGCGGAAAATCACGCATGTATTGACAGGTCAAAAATAATTGTACACCGGTTTCTGCCAAAGACAAGAGTCACTGTTGGCGTGGCAGCAACACCCCAAGCATGGAACTCACTAACATGTGATTGTCACATTATGTGATTCATTTCCTTTAGGCTCTTTTTTGGTTATAGTCTTGACGTCATGTTTTCAGTATTAAACGTCTCATGCAACATTAGTTGGAGGTTTTTAAGAACGGCCAGTTGCTTTCACAACACTGAACATAAATTCAACGGCATTGTAAGATTGATGTGAGCGTTTGTAAGTAAAAGCAACACCCACACAAGTGGATTTTCTCTTTACAGACATATTCTCGCAGTTTTTTTGTTATTTTCAATCCGACTGTGTCGTTAACGTTCTCAGTTTGGGAGAACTAGCTACGTATTTACGCAAAAACGCAAACCCTTTCTGGCTTTTTCTCTGATGCTCTCTGGTTTACTCCACTGCATTTGTATTAACCCACATTATTATACCTTATTATGTTTGATTTACACTGTAAAACACACACAGTTACCATGGCGATGTAGAGGCTCTACAGTGAAAGCTTTATTTGTTTGCCGGATGGTTTCCTCGCCCTCACTGGTTCAGTGCCCTGGGCTGGACTCAACGTGTTTGGTGGGATTTGATGAGCGAACAGCAAATGTTCACTGCGTTTTTGGAGTCGCTCCATTTCCGACCCAGTCCTCCGCTCTACAGTGTAAGCTAAAATGGCATATTAAAAACAACTGTCGCTGGTGTGGCAGGGTCATTGGAGACATTCTGAAAATGAAATGTGGCGTTTTTGCATTCATTTACAGCATTCCTTTTACCAACATGCAAAATTCCCCATCTTTGAGCGCACGACAATGATAGGTACTGTAGTATATTGATGCATTCTTAAAGTACCACATAACCCATAATTAAAGCCATGTGTGCCATGACGCACTGTATTTCTAAAGAAAATGTGAGACAAGGTATTGGATCAGATGACAAAAACTGCAGCGCATCCTGTCCTCAGCCAATAAATCAGAAATAAAACACAGGTGACGAGCAGATTCACCGAAGTTTTCCATTACACTGAAAGAAAATGCATCATCTTACTTTACTGCTCTGATGGAGTACAACATCATTAGCTGGAGGTTCTCAACCAAACTACAGGGCAATTTTACAGTGGGACGGCTGAATAAATCAGCTCTCTTGGAGTTCTCAAACTAAGTAGGTTTTACTTGGTCCCTTTGATCTCAGCAGAGCACCTGCATCCGATGTCTCAGGGAAAATCCTTTAAAAGTCAGAGGCATGTTTATGTGGCTGCCACAGAGACCTGCTTTCTCATCACTTTATCATCAAGTCTTTTAAACTGCGTCTGCAAGAACCTAGACCGAAGCTCCCAAAGCAAAAACACGAGGAAATACGTAAAGACATAATAATCATTAAATGATTAAACCAGGGAAACGGGCACTGAGTCATCTCATGTGTATTCAGCGTAAATGCTGCAACTCGCAGGAGGCACCTGTGTTCCATCAGGATACCATTAGAGTCTCAGAAGATCACGTGCAGGATCTTGCTTGCATCCTGTTTCTCCTGACTGTGTGTGTGGGGGGTGTCCATGTGTACTGTATATGTGTGGTGAAGCAGGAGGAGGAGGAGGAGGGGGCTGAGGCGTACTAGGCAGAGTTGTTTTGTTTTAATCAGTTTCGCCTGTAATCACACTACTCAGAGTTGGCAGGCGACGAGACTGGAGATGGGCCTGATGCGGGTAAAATGACTTCCTGTCTCTCACTCTCGCTCTCCCTCTCGTGCTCTAGCTCTCCACAGGCTGACTCATAGCTGGGGAGCGGCCGTGCATGTGAGTGTGAAGACGAAGGGGAAGTGAGCTCACTGGTGGGCCGACCTTGCCCTCTCGGGGCCAAATCACTGCCCGCTAATTAACCGCAGAGTGGCCCCTTCCCAACAGCACCCAGCAGGGAGTCTGCTCACCACAGCCATTGAGCTAAAAGACTCAGCAGTCGCCAATATACCCAACTGTGCAGCACTTTCCTGCATCTGTTTTATAGGCATATGCTGGATAACACTCTCCATAAGTGTTGATCTTCACTAATCTAAATTGTACCTGGGGTCTTTGCTCGACACATCAGCTGTTTTCTTTGAGCGCCAGCCTCGATGATCACCCTGCAGCCCCGGGACCGTGTTGTGCATGTTGCCATGACTGTGTTGTAGATTGTGTTGTGTAATGCGTTCCAGATGGATAGGTAAAGCCAAACATTCTACATTTCACCAGCATCTGGTAGAATAATCTCCTACCACCTCCAAAATGCTTTCCTTGGATGCGGAAAGGAAGTGATGATCACGATTTACAACAATCTGCTTTGATTTCTGGAATTCTAGACCACCACCTTGTCTTGGCTGGCTGTGACTGAGAAACTGGCAAGATGGGAGTCTGTGGCTTGACGCTAATAGGCTGAAGAAGAGCCAAGCCCACCCACACCTGACAATCCACGGTAATATCCAATAAAAAAAAAGGGGAAAAAATGCAGGCATTAGGCTAACAAGGATTTGCTTTTTGGGGTTTTTACATACTCCTGAAAACGTCAGGGTAACTATTTAGCGACTCAGTGCAGAGTGGGAGGGGAATCTTTTGCTTCAACAATGGTAAACAATATATGGTGGTTTGGCTTATGAGGGCAGAGAAATGCTGATCTACAGATAGTTTCCAGGAGGACAAATCCAATAAGGGCTAAGAGATGATTAATGCGGTCAAGTAAATAAAATAATGTTCTTTTTGCATAGTTCTTCTGGGGTGGAACAAGTCCTTGAATAAACTCTCCTCTAGACTGATTCTGTTAACCAGCATTACTGCAGATAGTGTGCACAGAGGGAACCAAAGCATCTGACTTTTTACTGCTTATTTTTTGTCTAGAGAATATTGGAGACAGACTATATATTGCAAAATTGAGTCAGTTTAAGGAAAAGGTCTTGAGTTTGGGAAAAGCAACATATGAGTACAGTAAAACGCTGTTACTAATTTCATTTTAACAATGAATGAGAACTTTAAAAGAGAGGAGCTGGCATATTCCCATTTGAAAATCCACACGGTCGTCACCTTATCCTAAATGATATCCCGATTCCTGGTCTGGGTACTTCACTCTATACTTCAATCTGTAATTAATCCAAAAAACTCTTCCCGAAATAATAAGATCTCCTTTAAACCAGATTAATGCTTGCTGCTTTTTCATTCTGGACCACACATGAGGTGACGTGATGCAAAGACAGTGTCACGAGAGGCTTGTCAGACTGACATATGAATATCGATAGTGACAAATTGACTGGACATAAAATATATAATAATGTGGATATAATCCCTTTGGAGCACCCTCTGTGCACTTTAAAACCGAATCACTGTATAATTGTCTGTTGCAACATAACACCGCTTGAGAAATAACCAGTATTGAGGGCCGTATGACAACCATTGACGGGAAGCGTATTATAGTTTTGCATCATGGGATGTGTCATCAGTCGAGCAGTTGGCATGGCACTGTGTTGATGTAATATGGCAGTCATTATCTTCCACAGTCCCCGCCAAAGGAGGAATACCCTCTCAAATGTCAAGTCAGATCAGCGCTGTGGAAAACCGCACCGACTACGAGAGCCAATTTGTCACATTTTCAGCATGTGGCACCACACCAGCTCCAGTAACATTCATTATTGTGCTGATTGGCCTCATTAAGAGAGAAATAAAAGACTGTATGCAATCCCACTAATCATAAAGATATTGAATTTTCATTTCATTGTCAAATTTAGCTGTTGGCCAGAAGATTAATTCTATTTTTGGCCCGCACTGCGATGACTTCCGCTTTCTGAGTAAAGATGCTTTCCTTGCCAAGACAAATAAATGTACAGGAATTTGTTGAACAGAGCATACTGGCAGGCATAATGCTGAACACGGACAGCACATATTGCAGTGAATAGTCTTTCTTTACTTTGTACTCAAGTTTCTCCTTCTCCGGCCTGCCCACGGTCGCACTCAGTTTCTCTGTACTTGGCAGATCGATTGTTCTGCTTCTCTGTGAACTTGTCACAGTTCTTTTGTGAATTCGGGCTCTTGCAGTTGCATCTGTCTCTTCGTATAATCCCTGTCTGACCCAATGATGTTGAGATCAGGGCCTTTACCGCTGTTGCAGGGCATGTTCTTTTTGCTGCTGACGACCGTTATGACTGTGATTGTGTGTCTAGCGTTATTGTCGTGCTGCAGACTAAGTTCAAGATCAGCCAGATGCCTCTCTAATGCCACTGCACAAAGGATGAGAATCTGAACATCTAAATGGCCTAAAAATATTTTGTAGCATAACTGTTTGCACTAAACTTTGTTTTTAATTTGTAGTTTCCTTTGAATGCACATGGCACAACTTCCTTCCATGTGTGCAAAATTCAAAACCCCTGCACATTGTTTTCTATAATGAAGACGCTATTCTTATGCCATATGGATGCACTTCACTGTGTAAACCATAAAACTGCTCTCATTTCAGGTTCCAATCTTAGTTTTACACAATTTTACTTTGCAATGCTCTATTTTGCGAGTGCAAACACAACGTGCGTGCATGCGCCATGCTATTTATGGTACAGGTCTTCTATATCCAGAGGGCAGGGGTGGGATCACTGTTACAAGTATCCAGTACATACCTTTCTGTTGTGATTGGGTTGAGACTAATCTGCTGAGGCTACAACAGCAAATGTGGACTGCATATGAATTAATGCAAACTACAACCATATGAAGCTGATGGCAGACGAATGAAAGAAAGAGAAAATAGACAATGACTGCAAGGTCTATTGTAATTATAAGCAGTGAGCTTGCTGGAAATACCCCTCTCAATTGATGAGATTGATTTTGTCTCCGTCTGCACACACACCGTCATAAGTACACACTTGTGCGTGTGCAGTATACTGTACATACTCAGGCGTGTATGTGCATGCACACAGCTCTGGAGGATTTACTTTTCCTGGCATGCCAGCCATACTAATACTTTTATACACTGAAGTGAAAAAAAGAGCTTGTAGCCAGACTGCGTTGCCAAAAGCTGTTGCAATACTTCTCTCATGCAGAGTGAAAATTTGGGGTCGGGAATATGAATCCACAGTGTTAAAGATATACGCTACTTAGGCAAGCCAGAAAGTTTTCTGCAGAACCAGCTCTCCCTTAAAATCTCTGAAGTGCATTAAGTGTTAATTCATGTTCTGTGGAAAAACATAACACAGTTGAAGCATTTTTAAAATAAGCTGCCAAACTGCTTGGATTAATTGAAATTATTTTGCAGTTATGTCTCTCCTGTGAATACTCTGAAAGCAGACTCTGCTCAGTTTCTTGCACTCAGGCCAAACTTTTAATTCCTTTTGTAACATTGATATCTAAGTCATTTCGACTGCAGAATATTTGCTGTACTGAGATAAGGAAAGTTTGGAGTCTGGAAATTCAGAGCAGAGGTTACAAAGGAAAGCAGTCTTCTGATGATGCACGTCAGCGTTCATAAAATAACAAAATAAACTAATTTTTGTTAAGGACACGCTCTTCTTGCTCAGGTTTGTACATACAGCTAAGCTTTCAGTCTGCTTTCAATATTGTTCCACAGCAGCTGGCGAGCTGCAACACACACCTGGGTAAACACACTCAGCTCTAGCGCTTGTCCTGTTCACTCTCTGCATAACCGATGAAGATCACTGGCTGCTGCAAGGGGCCTTCATTTGTCTTCATTCGTCCTTCTGCTCACTGTCAGACTCGCGGGGCTCGGCTCCAACCGCTGATCAATCTCACTTCGCCAGCACTGTCTATGAGGACACGAGGGGGATGCCACGACAAAAGGCCCACCCAAAATCCCTCCAAATCCTCTTCATGCAGAGCAAGCAGGACGCACAGCAGTGTGAATTACCTCAGGAGCCTGACATAGCCCAGCCCCTCTGGTCTGGACGGGAGGGCTCGTTTACAACCAGAACTTTGATTGTATCAGCTCTGGTGATGTCAGCCCGCTCTGCCGCTAACAGCTTTATGCCACTCTCTTCCAATTCCCCCTTTCACTCTGAATGCCAGTCCTGCCAGCAGATTAATCCGTGGCCCTCCACCACACGCTCGTCACTTTCTCAACCGAACGCACAAACCGCCAAGACCAGGATATAGCCTGTTAATGTCACACCTGAATGAAATTTACATTGTGCAAGCTGCCCTTACCCACTCCAACATTATTTCACAGTATTGAAAAAGCCTGCTCCGGCGCTGACCTTCCCTCAATTCCAGCACGGGTTTCCAGATGCTGGTGACTTAACCCCTCGCCTGTAAAACAAGAGTAAGAAAAACACCCTGGCTATGATTACTATATTGGTGGCCTCGTTCTCCCAGGGAGCAGAGACTTGGCTGGGGTTCTGTGCGACTACAGAGGGCCAGTGGGTATTAGTGGTTACTGTAAAGTTTTTTTGAGAGTCATTTAGTTTGGTATCTGACCAGTATGCCTCCGTTGACCCTTCACTTTCTGTCGTACCCCTTTGCTGTCCCCCCTCAGAGTGGGTGACTCCATGTTAGGGGTTTGTAGATCTCACCATTACTTATTTATGAGTGTTTAAATGCCACAGCACCCTGGCAAGGACTTTAATGGAGGTGAGACACTCCCATGTCGCACTACTCCCCTCAGTAAAGTTTTACAGCGTCCCACCACACTCTCCAGAGAGGCCAGGGGAAAGTGACGCCATAGCCTAGGAAAATACTCTGTAGTCATGCCTGGGCTGACACTCTGGTGCAGTTGAGTTGGGGGCTGTGAGGTATCTTAAAACCGTGAAAGTGCGGTTTTTGATATTACTCTCCTTTCAATCCACTCCAAATGTTACTGTAGTCAAATGTCACACCTTAAAAGCAGTCGTAAGATGCGAGAACGCAGTCGAAACGAAGCACTGCGCCACATTTGATTGCAATTATCACAACATAATATCTCTCTTGTAGGGTCACCTTCTCGTCTTGTGCTAATCAGCCCACAAGCCACTTGTATCTGTCAGGCTTCACCACCACTGCGGCTAATGGATCGGTACTTTATCACATTGATTCTCCCTGTAAATCCAGCCCCCTTGTCAACCCACCCACCTTTTCCCCTTGCCTCATATGGCCGTGATGAGATCCAGACCCTGTGTGGAAGCATATTAAAGTGGCCCAACAGTGTCAGCAGGAGAGCTAAATGGAAGGTAGTGAAATCTTTTGAACCTCTGTTACATTATAACAGTTCTAAACACATCCAGCTGGGTCCAAAGTTCAGGGAAGACATAAAAGCACTGTTGCATGTTACCTTGGAGGATGATAATAGCCGAGTACCACTAAAACTACTAAGACAGTCCACAATCAAAGGGCCCAGAGGAAAGACTCCCCGCACTTCTTACTGGCTGCTAATGGCATGTGTGTATTACACACAACCTGTCTGATGCTCTTATAACACACACTCCATGCATTATTAAGAGAGGGAACTATTTCGGTGTTAGTGATTAAACTCCATTAAGTTGGGGTTAATTAAAACACAAAAGACTTAGAAAAGTAGTAATTTCCCTGCACCAGCCTGGTAGGTCACCCTTCAAGCAAGTTACAGTACACTGATCTTGATGGGAGGCAGCTCGTATCGTGACTTCATGGCTGCCAGACGTCTCTGCAAACTTGTTTTACAGGAGTTGGACTGCTGACATTGACAATATTACTGATTCTGTCTATATTATAGAGGAGAGGAGCCGGACAGACATAGCGGAGCAAGCCCAGACAGTATACAGCATGTATGTGTGTGTGTTCCTTGAGCTATGTGTCGGCTGTGGGCTCCTCTGTGGCGCTTCAACCACACACGATAAATATGAGCTTGTGGTGAAGCCGTGGTGCCCCAGGAATGCTCACATGTGGTGGAGCCGCTCTCACCACCATTGACAAGAGAGTTAGATGGCTTTTGGTCATCAAGATTCCTGGTGGGGAGAGCTACATAGGAGGCCATTTGACTTCAAGACTCGGGGCCGTGGTTGCCAGTTTCCTTTCTGGCTCAAGTCTCCTACTAAAGCGTGTTATTTGTTTACGCCGTATTGTGACGACGCAGCCAATCACACTATTGTTTACTGGCTGACTGATCTCGGTTGGGGCCAAAAATGCACTTAATCACCAGTTACCAGCATCGGAAACAAACATGGAATGGCACGGTCGACGGCAACATTTCCCGGATCAAGTGTACGTCTGCGAGTGTCTTTCCATGCACAGCTCAGGAAATGCTCCCTCGGCCTCAGCGAGTCTGAAGATGTCCGACTCCAGAAGAGCTGGCCCGGCCTTAAATGTGGTATTTGGCCAAAAGTGAGCAAGTTAGAAGTTTTAAGGAATCTCTGCAAGATGCCAAAATAAATATGATAAGATCAGTCTTAGCTGTAAGGGCATTAATCAAGCAGACATTACATCCAGAACTCGCAAGGCTAAGCCCTCTCGTAGACAGATAACATCCACCAGATCTCTGCGGACAGTCCTCAGTAGGTCGTTGTCTTCTTGCACTTTGATGTAACCAAATGGGACTATGATCTGTAAATTGATGTACAGCAGAAACTGTTTTAGCAGCCTCCCGACACCAAAAGTAAAAACATTCACCCTGATTGATGTTGCAGTGATTAGGCCGCTTGTTATTCTAATATCAATAGTGTGGAGCGATGAAGCCAAGGTAATTTGTTACCCTCGGCAGTCGTGCCAAAATATTCATGTGGTTCTATTTTTCATACTGTAGTCGGACGTTCTCAGGATGACGCTTGATCCTTAAATATTCCAGAACAAATACGACACACCACCTGGAATCTAAAACTTGTTCCCAAGCAAAAAGCAAAAAAAAAAAAAAACCAATTACTAAAGTCATTAAATTAGGTCAATTATTCTGTGGTCATTAAATTGTTTTGTTTTTTTTGTTGTTTTTTTTGAAGAAGTGAGTGTAAATCATCAGCCTCCTTCCACACATCCGTCATCAGAGACCAATCTGCTGTCTCCCATAACTTCATGGCTGACAAGGGTCATTCGCCTCAGGCGCAGTTGGAGACTATATCCCCTCTCTGGACAGATGCAGTGGCATAAGGGGGCCCCGGATACCCCCCTTCTCCTCCTGCTGACCCCTCTCTCTCTTCCAGACTCTGAGAAAGGGTCCTGAGGTTGAGAAGGTCCTGGGGACTGGACACATTGCGGCATTAATTACACACTCAGTTACCATTGAGCCTAATGTTTACCCCCCCACCCCCGGGGTTAACTCTTTCCTGACAAGCAGGGAAAGTAATGGGGCCTCTGTGGCTTGTTTGCCAGCAGTCAGCCAAGACAGATCCTCTATGTCCTCTTCCATAGTCCTGTTCTCACTGACTGACAGCAGCTAAATGCTTCAGTCCCGCGTCGCTCGGGGATCACACACAGGGAGGAGGAGACGGGGATAATGGGAGGTGTGAGGCGGTGTGTGACAGGCGGGACACTTCACCCCATCAAAGGCTTTTTGCTGGTTGTCTTGTGCAAACAAAGAGGCTTTTCTGGAGCGTTATCTATCAGAAGCTTCTCCTGCTGACATCCTCGCTGCAGCCGAGAGTGTGACTGGCAGAGGAGACAGAGAAAGAAGAAAGAGAGCGAGCACTGACAGGATATCCCCTCTGGTTAACGGCAAAGTAAACACAGCAGAAAGAAAAGAGAAAGGAAGTCTACCTCTGTCACACAGACTCGAGGTGAGACGCTTGCAGATGTCCTTCGATGTATAAAAGATTAGTTCCTGAACTTTGGCGGGGCTGGCGCTCTTCTCCAAAACGCTGCTGGCTACAACTATAATCACAAGTGTCTCTGCCTATTGCTGAAGTAATCCGATTTCTGTTGACAGTAGGTAATCTGATAGCGGAGTACTTACAATATCAAGGCCTGTGTTTCGTTTGATTAATTCATGGCCTACAGGGTCTGTGAGATACAAGGAGAGCGCAGCATGAGATCATGACCCTGGAATTCTAAACAATAACCATCTGTGGTGAACCATGTTGAGCTCGATCCGACTCTCGCTTTTCCTCTCTCACTTCCTTTTTCTCTTCCTCCCGTCTCCTCCCCAACACGTTAAAACACACCCACACATGAAAGACACACACACACACACCTGCGACAGCCGTTTTGCATGTACCGCCGAGCATCTGTGTACCAAAAATATGTCACAACATGCACATCGTTAAGAACGGCATACTTGTGGGCCCGGGGCGCATATCACCACAACACCTGAGCTAAAACAGAGCCTCTGTGAAACCCTGAGTCATCTTGCAGGAAAAGAGGAGGGCAGAAATGATCTGGATTCACTTTTTTTTTTTTTAAATCATTTAACAGGGAGTATACTCAGCTTGCTCAGCAGTGCTTTACCCTTCAAGCTGTAAGTGTTTGCTGCACTGTCGGAGAAAATCTCACTCAAATCTGCCATTTTATAAGAGGGATGGCCTGAATTAAGTGTTTCAATAATTTCTTTTTTTTTGTCCCGCAAAAAAGAAAACAACATCTCTGTAAATGTCAGAGCTCTTCCAGCGTCTCCTTCAGTGTTGAGAAAAAGTGACGCGGTTTGTTCTCTTTCAGCTGGTCGCCACGGGGCTGAGAATGATCGATGAAGTGTTACTTTGCGGACTATTTTAAACTTTTCCAAACCAGCGTTCAGACATCCCATCTGGACAGGGTTATGGGGCAACGCAGCACACGTTCTTCGCCATTTAGTAGTTACAGTAACAGACACCAACGGCTCTCCTCAGAGGTGGCAAAACAAAGATTGTACTTGTTTATGTGCTATGGCACAACGAGTACCGCTCAGTTTCAAGAGGTGATGTATGACTGTTTAGTAAGTTTAGACAAAAAAAAAAGAATTAAATGGTTTAAAAGTCCATAAAAATGTAGTAAAGCTTCTATAAATCTGGATTGTCTGTTAGAACATAATATGGTGTTTATGATCGGAAAAACAGCAATGCCTTCACAACATAGTAGTCAGTGGTTAAATAAAAAATCTTGTAGCGCAACTGCAAATCAGCGTCGTGCTTAAAGACTTTAAGTCAGTATTTCAATTAGTTAAAAACGCAACAGACCCTAAAGTGAACTAATGAAGGATTTGTCATCAGAAAGCTGAAGACTTTTCTAAAATCTTTGAAATTATATTGTAATATAAGTCATATCTTCAGCAAGATGTTTAATGAGCGGTTATAAACCTTTTGTCTCCTACGTCACGACTACGTCACTTAGCTGGAGGCAAAGCAGCCGAGAACTGGAGGCAAAATAGGAATCACCACAGACCAGAATAGAAGGCTACCGTTCACCTAATGTTATCAAAATGTCATCCTGCTGTGTCGTCAGGTGCCAGAATTAGAGGAGTAAGGTTAATAGCTTCAAAGTGAAATTTTATCGTATACAAGCTGCCGCTCCGAGTCAAAAAGATCGGAAAACTTGTGTTTAAACGCAATAAGGATTGGACTGAGGCGATCATCAAAAATGCTTGTGTGCAGTGTGCACTTTTTATCATGGAAGGTTCAGTCAAGTATTGTCTTTTGTAAGTTTGGTTCCTCCTTTTAGCCATCAGCCTGTAATAGCCTCCATTAGCCTGTACAACAATCACATATATAACACATATGTAGTTAACAAATACTAAGTGTAGGTTACTTACTTACTGAGCCATGTTAGTGCAGCTCCCTGTCTAGACGTAGCCGTTGGTTCGGTTCACAATAATCCGAGCCTGATGCAGGTTCGTTTTCTGGCCTTGCTGCTAGCTGGGCAGAACTTCAGCTGGCACAACACGATCTTTGTAAGTCAAAGTCCTGGACATGACAATTTAGGACATATTTGTCGTCATCTAAATATTTATATGACCTCACTCTCTCTTTAATGTAAATGTACCTCTCATTGCACAGTAGCTAATCTTGATAGATCGTCCATCCGTGGTGTTATTGCGTACGGGTCGGCTAATCTTGTCCCGTCAATTAATGTTAACTTTGTCGAGCAACAGCAAAAGAAAAATTGCGTTTTCTTCCACCATTGTCAAAACCAAGCCTACGCAAACTGATAATGAGAGTTAACTAACGTATTCCTGTGGATTGTAAACAGGGTAAAAGTCACTTTGTGCAGTGTAAGGGTTAAGGATAGTCACAGGCTATATCTTGCATGTTACTCTGTTTAACAGTAACACATCTCGTGATTGCCCCACGTGTTGACAAAATAATTGTTAGTAGTAGAGGAAAGGCATGGGGCAGACTATGACGTGTCATCACAGCGACTGTGAGCTGTGGTGTTGGGCTGTGTGTGCTTTTCATGCGGCCTGAATACAATTTGGCACTTCAGTATTACATAAAATAAAGTTGTGTTAATGGCTGTGTTTATATGAAAATGTTAATGTCATATTAAATAGTTCAGTATTTGTCATTTGACGTTTTAGTGAAGACCTGACACATTTTCACTGCTTCTTCACATCTCTTTCATAAAGAGCCCACTCAAGACACGAAGAGAATAAATCATCAGATGGGAGAGATACAGTTCATCTGACTAAAAGGAATCACACACTAAACATCTTTTCCTCTCCCATCCAACTCACGTGCAGATTTCTAAAATTACATGACCTAGAAATGGCCTCCAAAAGGCTTTGCATTGACCTTTGACTGAACAGGATGAATGACCTGTGAAGGATGGCCTCTCAAGAGAAGGACTGTCTTGCTATCAGCCAGGAATCTGCTAATGTTTATGCTTTAAGGGGTGCGTCAGGATGAGAGTGTTGGACTGAGATGCTTTGAGAGAAAGGGAGATACACCCTCCATTCACCACCAGAGTTGAATGTCAAGTGTAGATACGTTGCAGAACAATGCAGCAAAAACACCGTCTCTAATGAGAAATGCCCTCCCGCCTGCAGCTGGAGCACAAGTGGCCCCACAGAGCTTCTCTCTAATGCACAAGGTTTCCATTCCCCTTTTTTCCAGACTAACCACAAGGCTCACAAATAACCCTACGTCGCACGTAATGCGTTTTCAGCAGAGGACTCTCACTTCATGCCACTATTTTTGACTTTATAGTGAGAAAGGGTGTTCCCTTGATGATGGTTGTACGGCGAACAATAACTGGAGTTGCGTTTCCCTTTGTGCCCTTTGAGTCTCAAACACCGTGTCCACCGCAGAGAGAGCCTTAGGTTTTCAATTACACTCCCAAAAGTGGTCTCCAATCGCCCCCCCCCCCCCCCCCCCCCATGTCACAGGTGGTGGGAGGTATGTGGAGGGGCAAAACCTGGTTGTTCCATTTAAGAAATACGTTGGAAAAACTGAATCTGAGCCTTATTTGTTTGGAATGTTTTATGGGGACAGATGTGTCTCCTACTGCGCCAGCGTTGCTCCGTGCTAATAATGTCTCTGCTCCTATACCCACTAATTATAGCAGCTGAGTCGTTAGAAGTCGAACAAATTAAGACATAGCATAACCAAAGAGTACAGTTGGCTGTCATTATACTGTACTTCACACAATATCTTGTAAATATAGAACTTCATGCAAAGGGCTAATTTTCATGTTTAAAAGCTTTACAAAAGTAAAAGCCATTCTCACGATGAATGCTGACACGGCAAATCCAATGAGCAGTTGTTCAATAATCTCACCTAAACTGGAACACTCTCCCTGTTAGTTTTTTGTCACCTTGTGCATTTTCACGGGTGGCCCTATTTTGCTTTTTGGGGGGTCCCGAGCTACATTTATTATTTTATAAAGTCCCACCCACCTTTTTCTCTTTCACTCTCTCTCTGTGCACACTCATCTGCATTACATGTGCTATTTGGAGGTGGTGGGGGTTCAACAAGCCACCAATGTAGAACACAAACTTTCCTCTAAAGAGCTTTTTTTCTTAATAAAAAAAAAAAAGAATAAGAGACAGACAGAGAATGAACATTGTGTCTGTACTCCTGATCCAGAGGTCCTCCATCTGAAGGGGGAAGCCCACACAGCAGGAAAAACAGTCCAGTACAGTGTGATGGGAAAACATCCTAGGATTGATTTTCATCAGTTACAACACAAACCCAGATTTTTTTTTTATTTTTTTTTTTTTTAAAGAAGAAAAAAAAACACTGACATGCACGTTTTGCTTACATATGGCCGACTTCCTTTACAATATGTCATGTGTAAAGCTATAGCCCGTGGTTCTGCGTCTGCTGGGGCCTCAAGTCCCTCACCAGGACTTGGAAGCAAACAGCAAGCTTTACCTTGGACAATCAAAGGTCAACAGAAAGAGAAGAGAGCGTCCCTTTGGCTGACATTGCAGCATGAAGCCTTGATCTGATTTTAATGGCCTGCGTGAATCTGTGCGATGACTGGGGTTGTGGTTGCTGTTGCTCTTTAATAAGCAACTTAATTCATTTTTAAAAGAAAATTACCGCACAATGGTGTAGCATTTAGCACGGACACCTGACAGCAAGAATCTCCTGGGTTTGAACCTCCCTGTGCCTACATGGCTGTACTCTTGGTGCTCCAGCTTCCTCCAAAAGTCCTTGTTAAGTCAACTGGTGTTTCTAAAGTGGCTGTAGGTCTGCATGTGAGTGTGAATGGTCATTTGTCTTTCTGTGTCCAGGATGTACCCTGCCTATCACTCAGTAATAGGTGGGATAGGCTCCAGCGCCCCTGCGACCCTTTAGAGGAGAAGTGGTAAAAGATAATGAACAAATGAATGAATTTTTGCATTTTTGCTGTGTTAGGATTTACATGCATGGATATGTCTTTTTCAGCTGTGTAAGTCCTTTCCCCCCCCCCCCCACGGCAAAAACAAGACATGAGATGCCATAAAGGTTTGTTTTTTACACAAATCCAACGAACAAAACATAACATGTTAATTATTGAGCTTTAAATGCACTTGTGGATGGATTTTATTACTTTTACACAGAGCCATGGCATAGCAGTTTCCCTCTGTTTCTCATTTTTATGATGCCGAGGTAACTAGCGTCCTCTGCAGCTTACAGACGTGACGGCGGTGTAAAAGTTCTCGTTTAGTGCTCAAGATATTGCAGTATTCCTTCAGTTAAGTAGTTAAGTGTGCAGCAGTTATAAATCTAACGATGTGTTCAGGAGTCACTCTACAAATGAAGCATTCTTCATGTGTGCGGATGAGCAGTGGAGAGAATTGAATCAGAGTCCCAGAAACTGACCTTTAAAATGCAGAGGTGACCCTTGACCTCTTCCATCCCTCCACACAGGAAGACACTTCAAGACACACATAGAAATGCACACTGCTTGCCCTCATTAGCAATTAGGATGCATTAGAAACTGGAAATTTAATAGTGGTTTTTAGTTTGTCATCGGGTAGCATTTCCTCTGCCTGACAGCCAACCACACAGGCAGCGTGGTGTCTAACGCCTGTTAGCGAAAAAAAAGTCTGAAATGGAAATGCTGTTGTGGTCGGCCTCCACACCCTTCTATCGTTTGTCTTTACCAAACCCGCCCAGAAATAAAATTACTCAAATGCAAGGGGATTTTTTTTCCCCCTACTTTCTCGCTTACACTCTTGCACCTCTTTTTTGAAAGTGGAAAAGCAGCACGCTTTGCGGAATTCGGTCGCCCACGCACTCAGTCAGGACACTTGATTCCAATTAGATATTTTTCTTTGCTTTCTTGTTCTAGCCTGTCTGGGCCTCCTGCTTTTATCCCTCCCTCTGCCCTCCCTCACTGACTCCCTCACTGTTGAACTCTCCCCTCCTCTCTCTCCCGTTTTCCTCGCCCGTGTCCTCATTCTCTCAATCTCTATCACAATTTGTAGTTTCGTGAACCGCAGTGCCCTGCTTTGCTTTCATGTATTCTCTCATCCGCAGCTTTCTCACGCGCCCGACATCCCGCGTCCGTTTTTAAACTTTGACACTGTCACATACAACACATCAGGGCCGTAAAACACTGTGGCAAAACTGTTACAGCAGACAAAGCCAAACAGATTCCATAATGATAAAGTGGGGATTTAGAAGCGGCTTCAGAAGTTTCCAAAACCGCCTTTGTTTTGCTCCCAGGCAGTGGATATTTATTAACCTATGGATCCATTTGATTACAGTGTGAGGTCAGCTTCATGCTGTGAAGATCCTCCCACACATTCACTAATGATAGCCTAGCCATGGAGCGCATACAATACATTTCAACCAGAGTGCAGTAGCCACATGCAATTCCTCATCCAAATTACTGTAATTAAAACATTCCACAATCCTTTATATGTTATTTCTTGTCTCAGCTCTTTTTTCAACAATCAAATAAAGGCTATTAGTCTCTGCTCTGTTGATTCATTTTCCGTAGACTACACAAACTGTTTATAACACAAAGAAAGAGAAATTATGTTATTTTAGCTTAGAAAACAGAGTCGGCAACATTTCTGCAAGTGGGTTGTTTGCTAACACTGACTCCCATTTTTCTTTTGTTGCGGGCCGCAGACAGATGATTTAGAGCGCATCTCTTTAGCCCGAAATTGCTTCCAAGCGGGGGGTTCCTCTGCAGCGTCCAGCCCATCGCCTCACGACTGAGGCCTCAAGTTTCTGCTCCGTGTTGCATGGAAGTTTCCAGGGGGCTTAGCTATTGTATGTGTCAGCCACATCCATCATGTAGTTGTACAACACCGGAAAATTCTGCATTGCACTTTGCAATTTCTTAGCTAACCACAATAATAGAATAATAAGAGTATCTTGTGTGTTTGAGTTATGTCTCTGGCTTTTGGAGATGGAAAGCTTGCAATTCAATTAGTTATTGAGCTGGCAAAGGGGGTGTTTCCTATTAAGCAAGTGCTTGATGGTTTTCTAAATTCGTTTCTATTGAAAAAGCTCAGCCTTAAAGTCACCTACCTTCAATTAGTCCCGATTCAGGATGGGATTATGTTACTGATGGGCCAGCTGAGGTAGCTCTAATTAGGACTCATGCTCAAGGGAGAGATTAGTACAGAAAACTCAAGATGGTGAGGCATATGCACGTTTGTTTATCCTTCACCTTCAATCGAACACACAAGCTGCAGGAACGCTGGTGTTGAGCAATAACAGCGATGTCAGGCTGCACGCAATGTGCACCAACTTCAGCTATGAAAACTATTTACTGCTCACTCGGGGCTGAACCATTCATCACATGGAAAGCAGGGAAGGATGAAAACATACCCCCCGGTCGAGCACGAGAATACATTCGCTAAGTCAAAAAATCATCAGATTGCCTTCAAACCGAAAACACTTCCACCTCATCCGGAAGATAATATCTGATGTCGTGCCTGAGCTGGATGTAGATAGCAGATGGCCCTCTGTTATGCACTTTCCAGATGAGAAGATTTACCTGCAAATTCTAAACTCCCTGTTGCACTGTAAAGCTCCCTGTCTTTGGTGATATTACACTCAGAAGATGGCAGGTACAATGATAAATTAATTTCAGTCAAGGATAACAGGAATCCGTGGACAGATCTGAACAGAAAAACAGGAAGGCAGCATTCAAGGCTTGTGCTTTCTGTTATGCCTGCTCGAAGAAACTGAAATTCATAATTAACTAAAACACGGAATGATTAACTAACTGTGTTTCCTAGGGAATATATAAATATCCTCCTGCAACTCTTTATGCAAACAATTGAAGCTAAGAAGGGAAACAGAACACTTCCGAGGCCTCTCAAGCCTTTTAGCATTTCGGAAGTGCCAGCAGGTGGGATTGTGTTTATCAGTGAATATCATCTAATCTTAATGTGGAACACATGCCTTCAGCCAACACTTAGGTTTACAATTGTTTTAAAAAAATTGCCCCGACAATCGTGTTTCCGTGCACTTCAAGGATCTTAGAAGAAAACGTTGTGTTGACAGGTGTGTCATCAGAGAAAGCTGGGACCACACACAATAATCCTTCATGGCTCTTCAAGGCCAGAGCCATGCATGCGTGAAAGATCTACAACTGGAAGGGAAGCCCAGCCTTGCACCCCTGCCTTTTTAAAAAGCACTCGCTCTCCTTGAGTGTCTCCAGAGTGGGACAGATGCAACAAGGCAAGGCGACCTCTTGGAAGGGTCAAGGATAAACACAGGGACGCTTGGGGGTGGGACGTTGGAGTTGTCTATCATTCACTGAAGATGCAGACTCACACATGTGTACTCCGCAACATGCACAAAGAAGTAACCCTCACACACATGCTTGCCTTTGCCTCTTTTCATGACAGGACGTCTCTAATGATTCTGGCACTCAGAGGACCCTTGAGAGGAAGCAAGGCCACTCTCACTCCTACTACTGACTCTGCAGGGCACACAGAGGACCTCAAATGTCTGTATTTCACAAGATAACCAGATTGAAACGCTGTCCCCAGACAAGTGTGCTCTGTCAAGGGCTGAGGGACGTTTTTATGTCTCCCTGCCGCTGTCTGACAGATACGTAGAAGGTCGACTCTGAAGGAGTGCTTGTTCACGGCTATTACAGTTACTGGTACAGTGAGGGGGCCCTTTGACTCGACAATAGCCACATTATCTGCCTCTCTCTGTCCATGCCTCTTCTGATGTGCACCAGGCACTCTGTCTTGATATGCAACACACACTGTCAGCGTGTTATGGCCCCACTCAAGTGACTGTATAAATTGAGATTATGGAAGAATTATTCTGGTCTGTCTGGCAATTAAATACGCTCATGTGTGGCTTTCCAAGGCAGCCGGCAAAGCTCTCATCGGCACCAGTCCCAGTCTGATCTAATTCTACCAAGCGACTCTCTTTGTCTGTGGCAGTGCATTTTTATCAGAAGAGAATGTGCGTCTCGTAGTATTGAAATATCTCTTTCAACTCACGCTTCCTGAAACCTTCAGTACAACAGCAAAGACATCAAGGATCTCTTTGGTCTGTGCGGCTTTGCTGATAAATCCAAACAAGATGAGTCTGTCTCACAGTCATCTGAAGTTCGTGTGACACGAGGGATATTTATTTCATTAATTCTTTTATTTAAAACTAGTAAATTACCCTGAGATATAAAACGCTCTCCCTCTTGACTCGTCTGTTTCAGAGCACGGTCTGGAGAGTGTAATGAGCGGCTGGCAGTGGATAAAGCACTGTAAGACTCTATTAAAAGGCCAAGTGGATATTCTGAGACATGGTGCAGGTTACTCTTAGTCTCTGGGTGTGTAGAAGATACATGTTTATTTTGGACTTGAGGGACAGTGAACCCAGCGCATGGCCCAGACTTCAGAGACAGGAGACATCACGTCAGAACCCTCCTCACCACAGTGGCAGCAAATAACGAAAGCCTGCCCCCGCCAGCATGCCGAACATGCACACACGCTCTCACACCATCACCTTCAGAGGGGACCCACCACCCTGCAGCAGAGCCTGGCACCTCACCAGTGGCGAGGGAAGAGGGGGTTTTAAGTGCGGAGCCTGCTCTTGCCTCATTCAAATCCCAGAGACCACTTAAAACGCATTCCTGCAGCTATTTAACACAGCGGCTCAACACGGCTCAACAGCTGAGGTCTTACAAACTCTGAGAGCAGTTGAACTGGTTGGGGTCGGCTGCAGATGGCTGATACAGTGTGGGGGCCGTGGGATTAAGCTATTACCTTAACCACAGGAAGTAGATGAAACGTGAAACTCAATAATCTCCCAAAACCTCCTATTGAGCTATATGTTCCCGCGTAGGTGTCTTTACACCAACTTTATGTTTAGTTAACTCTGCCAAGTCATTACTAGAGAATCATCAGATGAAGAAAGCTGTCTGACAGCACAAACCAAGAAGCTGTCCCTCTGGGACATAATGTCATCAACCTTGAAACTGCTGTGTGTTAAGCAACGTGAAGTGTGGCGTAAACCTTTTATGTTATACTGACATGTTCAATCTTGGATCTGTGTGTTCCCACCTTGTAGCCAAGTACAACCCTACTTATAGAAAAACTAGAACAGACAGAACTTTAGCAGCTTAGTCTTGCAGGTACGAAAGTGGCACACTGAGTAAATCTGTGCTTTAGTTTTTTATGGGATGTGCTGTAGATCATGTCGACATAAGACATCATTTTAAAGTCTAAAGAGATATTACCTTTGGCCAGATAGCTTCCTCAGAGAAGAAAACGCTTCTCTCAACGTTTTTTTGGGTTTAAAAAAAAAAATACTAACACACCAACGCTCCATTTCTCTCAGGGACGCTTTGAGTAAAACTCTGAAATATTCACGACTGGATGGGCTCAAGAAATGTTTTTATTCCGCCACAGATTCATGTAGACCTCAGGGTAGAAGTATTCCAACATACACACGGTTACAGCAAGTTTAGACTGCAAATGATTGTAACTGTAAATGAAAGCGTGCAACGCTCAGCACTCTGAAAACTTGTGTGAACGCTTCAAATAGAACATTCCAGCAAAACACCTCTACACTGTTATTTTCTTCTTTATAAAACATGTGGCCCCAGTTTGAGGCTGATGACAGAGTTTACTTACATTGTCATGTCAGATGACACATGAGAACACACAGACCGTATACAGTATAATCTCCATCTTGCCAGGGAACCAAGCTAATGATCTGAAGGGACCATTAATAGCGTGTGCGTTTGGTCACAAGAACTCACAGCACATTAAAAAGAAATGCTTTAGAGAAAACGCATATAAACATTTGACCTTGATGTTAGAGGAAAAAGGAGTAACTGAGGTCACTTTGTGGAAGAAAAAAAGAAAGAAAGAAGGAGAGAGAGTCCCTCTGGTTAATCTGACAGACGTGGTAGTTATTATGAGGAAGACAGATAACACATGGGCGCATGTGGAAAGAATCACAATCGAACTCAAACACACGCAAGCACAGGAACACAAACTTCCTGTCACAAACACTTCTTCCACTTCTACACACATGCAATATGAAATTCAACCCATCTAAACATAACCATTTACACCAGCGTTTTTATATCCTGTTTTACTGCGCGACACGCCGCTTGTGCAAACAAACTCTCTTAAATCTTTCGGTAATATGACTTGTTACTATAGGCTTGCACACGCACTCATAACGACGCACTGGGCAGTTTTTTCCCTACCGCACTGGAGCATGGACAGGCCAAAGCTCACTTTTCAAGAGGGGATGCTTTGAGTTCCAGAGGGGTGCACATGAAAGAGCAGCAGAATATAAAGGAGTGCCCAAGGATACACTGCAGCGCTCAATGTGAGGACAATTTAGCCCTGATGGAAAACCTGGATCAAAGGCCTGGCCTCCATAATTGCACATTCCCCAACAAACACAGTGCCATTTGAAGAGTGGGCCAGACCTCCGGACTCCTGAGACCTGCTCCTGTTCACAGGCAGCACCATTCCTTTCACCTTGCTATGTTCTCTATCTCAATGTCTCGCTAAAAGATTAGAGAAATGCTTTCATTCCAAAAGTGCTCACAGTTTCTCTTTGAATGTCAAGATAGTGACAGAGGCCGAGGCAAACGGCACTCAAAGGTTTCTTCTTCTTATTCTAATTAAAGGTCTCCAAGTTATGGTGATGAAGAGTCACAGTGGAAAATGACAAGACTGACGCAAAAAGTGACATGACTCACACTAATGGACCCATCAGATGCACTTTACATGTGGACGAATCTCTTTGTGAGGTGAATCTAACGATGTCCTCTGAAAGCATCAATTAAAAAGACACTTAAAGTGTTTTGGTTACGTCAACAGCTCACAAGGGAATGACTGCACTCCAAGATAAGATCCTGATTTCCCGATTAATTATAATGATGTAACGCTGTTTGTTTTAAATCTGTTTAAAAACATTATGAGAGGCCATAGCTGTCCGTGTCCTTGCTTGCTGGAAACAAGTGACACGAAAGTGATTTAAGAACACATATTTCTCACTCCCTCAAGCGCTGCCTGCAGGCGTGTTTTCCCTAAAATTGCAGTCTCAGCCAACAAAATGCATTTTTAGGACTTGTAAATCTAGCATGGATATCTTTAGTGTGCTGCAGGTGGGAGTCCTCGGGATAGTGTGGAATGCTTTGGCTCTGCTGCCAAGGAAACCAGTAGTAAAAAGAAAAAGAGAACAAAATTATAATCTCTGTAAGTTTATAAATTTACTTGTTTATAAATCTTAAAGTAAAATATAAGCTGAATTATACTTTTGTGTCAGGATGCAGAAGACTTTCATTGCTCCTTTCTGTTCATGATATGTTTAGCACCATATCTCATAAACATGTGGACAAGACATTGACATTGACATTGTTTAATTTTCTCTCCCTTTTGAAACATTATTTTAAGTTAGAGGGTATTATCGCAAATAGACAGCAAAAGACCAAGGAGTATGAAAGAAAATGGTATGCACTAAGGCCTAGTTTAAAAGACTGAGGATAATGAATTGTGTCCCTTTTTGTGTGTGTATTTTCCTTTTGTGTTCTGTATTTATTGTTTCAATGTAATTAAAAAAAAAAAAAAAAAAAAAAAAAAAAAACATGTGGACAAGACAAGGATTGATACTTTGCTCGTGTTCTCCTTTTACCGCTGCCATAAGATGCATGTAGCTTCCTTTGCTCTGTCAGCATCCATTATACTCGAATCTCTTGCACCGAATCTCTCCTAACGCTGCACAGACAGCAGCAGAAGTCTAGCATGGTTCAACAGACACTGACAGCTCTGTCCATGAGAGCCTGTGACTGCTTACTTCAGGACTTCTGATGGTTTTATGTTGCGTCTAGACTTTAATAAGTGGTTGTGTTTTCCTGACAGCACAACCCAAATCTACCCTTAAAGTCCTATGGCGATGCTTTAGTAATAAAATACTATATGCATGTGTTGTTGGGCTGGACTCAAATAAACACGCTCCTAATGGGCCTCAATGTGGTAAACCTACAGAAAGTGCTTTGTCATCAGAAGTATCTCTCGCTTTTCTGTGTGCTGCTACATCCTTGCGCACACTTTGAAGGTTGAGATTTTTATGAAGTAGATGTCACATATGGTAAAGCTGTAACACAGACAACATAAAGAGAATACCTAAACTTTCTATAGGCGTTTTGGACCAAACTGTTGGGGTTTGGGGGTCTTTCCGAGGGTAAAACCCACTTGGGAACTCCTTCAAGATCTACATGCCTTCAATGGCTTTTTTTTTTTTCTTTCTGTTTGCATTTGCACTGCCAATAGGAACATAGAAGTAATAGTCATCTGGCGGTTGGTATAGCAACACAACCGAATACTGCGCAGCATACGGAACATAGAACAGCGTCACATCACTGTAGGTCTGTTACTTTGTTTTGTTCCATTTTTTAAAGTTAACGTTATGAGCTGGTATCCACATGGCTTTACCAGCGTTTAAAAAGTTGCCAGCGTTTCCTTCATGCGTTCATTAAAATACACCTAAACCTGGGCCAATCATCGTACAGTTGCATCACATGAGGTTTCTTTTGTGTCCTAAAGGCTCTTTTAGAGTACTGCGGGACATAGACGACGTAACTTACGCAACTAGCCAACACCGGTGCGAGCCATTTATATTTGTGCTCTCTTCAGTCTGGCTCACTCTGTAACAACGCCACCCAAATTCTAGTCGGCACTGTGTCTTTTTTGCCAGTCGGGTTAATTCTTGTTTCCACTTCCTGCTTCACTCTCAACAATGGCGACTGAAACGTTCACCGAAATTTCGACGATGACGAGTCATACAAATGTTTGTAGCTAGCCTTTGTTTGATGTGTTCCATCCTTATTGATCCAAAACAGTCAATTCGACAATTGCGGAGATGGAGAGGCAGCCGGAAATACTAAAGCTACCAAGCGGACCAATCACAGCTCTTGCGCTCTGTGTCGCTGTGGCATGTAGTTACATTTCTGGAGCAGTGCACATCGGCTACAACGGGAGTGTTTGGGCAAGGTCTGCGCAAGGGCTGCATATGTTCTGCACTGTTGCTACGGCGTCAAATTGACGCAGAAGTCTAAACCGCCTACAAGAACTAATAAAGTTCTCAGTCCCTGTAGTACAGACACGCTTCATGTTTTGTAGCAGCTTCTTCTGACTAATTTGACATAGTATGATCTTTAGCTCATGTTGGCTGAACTTTACAGATATTGTATGTTAATGGTTTTGAATCCCGTAATTGTCACTTGTGTATCACTCTTACACAAAAATTTAAAATCTTGCTTTAAAGAATGTGTGTAACATTTAATAGCACTAGATGCTATGAGGTAGAGGTGAGGTAGCAGATAGCAACCAACTAGATACCAGGCACTCTCTGGAGCCAGTGTTTGATATGGTATGTCTGTTCTGGGCTGCTGAAGAGACATGCTGGGACAATGGCTGGCTCACTGGAAGCGGTCCTATCTAGATATCTAGATATGAATGGGTAATTTTAAGCTAACAACAACACAGTCATTTATAATTTCCAGTGACTATACATGAATGCCAATATAATTATGACTTATATTCCATTTATACCAGTAGAACTCCCTAAATACCACACGTTGAAACCTTAAGGATCATTAAAATGCAGTTTTTGCAGAGGAATTATGAAGATTTTCGATTTCTGTGACAAATGTTAGTACAGCTCCTCCTTCATTGTGTGGCCGTCGCAGTTTATCAGATTTGGAGGAGCAAAATCAGATTTTGTGTCCTCCTCTTTCACAAACAAGTAATAAAAGTTATCTGAAACTCAATTTTGAAACAATGAATGGTACATGTGGAAATGAAAAAGCACTGTTAGATGTCTGTTCCATTGAAATATAAGACTACCGCCCTCCAGCAGTATTTTATGAATCACATGGGCCATTAAAATCCATGCATACTGAAACGCATACATCTACCATCTGTGGCTCACCTGTGACCCAGCCCAATTATACCTGCTAACCAGATGAACCATCAGATAGTACCTCTCTCGGGATCCAAGAAATGCATAGTTATCCATTCATCGCTGACCTATCGTTAACCTCTGAGGATTTTCTTCAGTTCTCAGTGAAAAGCTTTCGGTTTGGTCATATTGAATTTCTCCTGTCCTGACATTCAAGTTCAAAGCAGTCATGTTGAGTAAGTAGATGGGTCCAAGAAAATAACTGAATTTAAAAGCTGGTTTGAACATATTTCAAAAGAACCACGATGGGGACATGATGCAGCATAGTGATAATTTCTTAGCCGCCGCAAGCTTTGAGGAGAAAAGAAAAAGACAAAAAAAAAAAAAAAACTCAGATTACAGACTGCATCCCAGTTTTATTCCCCCTTGACTTCGGTAAAACCTGTTGAGGTGCGAATAACAAGTCACAGACTGTCCACAGACTCAATTTTGACAAGTCCACAGTCTCCATTTCACTCCAAGGTTAGATCACTGTAGAGATGAAAGCAGGGAGTGGAGAAGGGGAAGGTCTTTGGTGTTAATCAGGTGCTGATTGGCAGCTTGGGAGCCATTAGGCGTTTTGGGGGAAAAAGGGGTCATTACCCCTGAACACCAGTTCATTTCCTCCTCATTGTTGTCAGTGGCGAATTGCTGTCAATTCAAGCTGAAGTCTGTTTGTGATACAAATCTCAGAGTAAAGCAGGACAGAAGAGCGGTTTACAAGCAATATGTCTTTACTCTCTCGTGTGAAATCGAGACGTTTTGAGGCTCAGTGTGGTGGCTTCTGCCGTCGCCATCTTGGCAGCGCCTGACTGCGTCTAACTTCCAGTTCCCAGTTGCAACATTAAATTGTGCAGCAACCACTAATGACTGAGCATGTGTTGAATGTAAAGTAGCATCCATTTAAACACTGTCACTCGAGCCTTACTGTGGACTGGCTCGGTTTCATGCCCACATAAAGCCCCTCTCCGATCGCCAATAAATATGTTCTCAAGCTCTTTTAGGAAATGGGACACAAGTCGGCTAATTGGAGGGGTGGCAGGGGTTAAACACTTCCCTCAGCGTTTCAATCTGTCTCTCCACACCGCTGCATGCTGGGACTAAACACTGGACCTGAATGTGGGAGTCCATCTGAGCCTCTCCAAGGACGCTAAATGGAGACACCCCCGAGAGGCTGCCGCTGCCGCTGCAGAAGAAACACACAAACCAGCTGTGAACCGCACACACCCCGTCCCCTCAGTATTTACACTCCTTTTTCCTTTTGAGTTCCCGGTGCCATTGCTGTGCAGAAATCATATCATTTATAAACCAAAACACCTCTAACTTTTAAACTTAAAAGCACACGAAGTAGACGCATTTTCTCAATAATCGCCGTTCTGTTTCCATCCTTACTAATGTCATTCACAATAGACTGGCAGCAGTGAATTTTCCTCTTTAGCCTGCTGGGGCCTCACGGTGATTGAAGTCTTGTACATGTCGCTTAAGTCTGCCTGTTTAACCCCAGGCCCTCACAGGATATGGCATGAATTACTTGCACACACCGCACTGCTTAGATTGTAATCTTTTCATAATATACAGCCAATTTCCACAGGGCTACATATATCTGATTGGTGCAGAGTTGGTGGAGCAGTCCACACCTTCCTCAGTATCACACCAGCTCACGAAAAATACGTGACGAGTCCCAGTGTTGCTGTATAAACAATCAGGAAACGAAGCTTTTCATCAAGACGCTGGCACGAGTTTCTGCTCCCCACTACTTTGTCTTACAGGCATTGTTTCCTTTTTAATTAAGTAAACTCGGTTCTCTGTATACACAAGTGTACATCTGTAAATTGGAGTTTGATTAGTTTCCCATAGAGATGTTGCGAGATAGCAGTGATAGCTAAGCAGGGAGGGGGCTGTTACATATTTGCTGCTGTCTTTCAACACTAAATGAGGGGTGTTCTCTGTCTTTGGCAGTTTGTTTAACCACTTATATGATTGGATTGTTCATTAATTCTCATTCTGTCATGTCCCAGCATTAATCATTTTTTAACTGTGCCTTTAAACTGCCATCCTCAACATCTGCCTAATGATTTAATGTTGACATATTACACAGTGAGTTGTTTTTCCGCCACCGATATATTCTGATGCTTTAATGCAATTAAGCGTTGTAATTCATTTTAACCCATTTAGTGCTCCGCGTCTTATTGGATTAGGTACGGTGACGCTCGGGCACATTCTGTGAGCGGCATGCTCGGAAAGTCAGTCCACAAATATGTGCCCTCCCCTTTGCAACAGTATGGCTTTCTGTGCGAGATCATGTGTAGAATTATTAATTGTGAAAGCACGTCTTCTTACTTCTTAGTTAGCCTTTATTTATCTGGTTCCTGTCATTGTTTTCATTAATCATCCACTTCCTATTCCCACCGTCGCATCCTACTGCTTTCTGAATTTGCTGTGATTTCCCAACGTCGTAGCCAGTAGCCTCAGTAACCACAGCCCAGCTGACTACTGGTCACCACACCTATAGGAAACACACCCACAGGACATTGTTTATGCCTCAAAATATTGGAAATATTATCCACGTCCATGTGTTGGGTAAACAAATATTTCACTGGCCAAAAAAATCCATCAACTCATGTTAAACATTCAGAGTCGTTTGCAAGAAAACGGGCTAAACTTGTGTCACTAAACTTTGCAACTGCGGTGAAGGTTTGCTTTTGCAAGTTTCCTTTTTGCTCCCAGCAAACTTTTTTCCTCTCTGTAAACATAAATAGTGACAATTGCACACTAACTTTTAACTAATTCTCTCTTGATTCTTTTCTTGAAATACTTTTAAAAGCTTTATAAAACCCACTCATTCAAAAACCGAGGCCGACAGTGGAGTTAAAGGAGGGACAGACCGTTGCCAGCTCTTTCCGCAAAACCATTCATAATCCGCTTCTCTGCATTGGCCTTTGTAGGGAAAACACAATCCATGCTTTATTGTCATGTCTAAAAAAAAAAAAAAAAAAAAAAAGTTGAAGTGGAATCAGATGGGCAAGCCTTCTCATACATTCTGGCAGAGGTCGATAATAGAGTAAATCCTGTTTATTTTTTCACTTATGGCTAAAAACAAAACATGTGAGTGTTCCAGCTTTAAGACTGGAAGGGTTTGACACCTTGGAAGGACGGAGGCCAGCTGTGGTTCTGATCCAGCCGTTCACATGTGTGGGTCCAGACAGATCAGCGTGAGGGAGGGTTTGCTGCTGTGAGGCTGCTCCACCTAATCCCAGGCTGCATTACTCAACCAACAGCACACACAAACGCGGGGACTTCCCCTTCCCTCCAAAGACGTAGAGGAATACGCTATTGCCTCATGCACCACTGAGGTAATATCATTACTTCAACCGAACGCTGCAAAGTCTAACCTGAATATTGTCTTAAAGTGTCCAAACTGCATTGTGTGAAAGACCAATTTGTCCAAAGAAATATAAAAGCAGTAACGTTATAATAAGTCTGGGATTATTGCTGCTTCGAAATACTCTGTGCTGAAGTTTTCTCTGGTTGTAACATGAGTGTGTGAGAGTTCTGTAGCTTTACCCCAACTCTTGCCAAGGGTATGTTAAAGTATCGGTGATTTTAGTCATTTTCATGTTTTTCCCTCTGATAAGTATCAGTCAAACCTTCTTGAGGGAAAATCCGTGACACGGGTGTGCAACAGCTTCTCAAGGTATTGTTTCTTGCACGCAACTCTAAAATTACTGCAATCCAGTGTTACTGGCACCCACTCAACACCTTCAGGGTGTTGAAGGGTGTAATTTATTGTGTTCATATCTGCACTAGCATAACTCATAAACTCTACCACCTCTCATCATTTGCAGTTCACGGAGGCAAAACTTGATGTAATTGATGTACTGTTTTCCTTCAAAGGCGAGCGGTGTAAACAGCATCTGAGACATGTGACGTAGCAAAGATGCAGGTTGATTTCTCATCAGTAGCATAATGAGAACAAGAAAACCATGTAATGAGCACAAACTGGATCTGCGCTGACACATTTCCCTCGACAGATAAATATGAACTTGAAGCAAAGCGTTGGGTCTATCTCTGAAAACAAACACGGCCATATATTTCACTTGGAATAACAGCGATCAGCTGTATCAACACTGGTCCTCCTACTGCAGCCAGCCACCTCAAGTGAGAAAGCACCGAGTCTGAGAGCGTCCTCTGAGCGCGTTCGAGCAGACAGTGTCATTCATATCGAGTTTCATATCTCGGACTGTCATTTGTTTTAACGCCTGATCTCGGTTCAATACGACTATCAGCTCCAGAGAAATGTCCAGACAAAATAAAAACACCAAATCTCCACGCATACACGGCTAAAGAGTGCATTCGGGTTGCTACGATTTGATGGCAGTTATTATGATAGCGAGGCCTGCCTGACTTTTCTCTCACAAATAATCTGTCTGCTGTTTGCACTGGCACAGCTGTTTGCGTTGCCTTTGTTCAGCTGTCTGTGCACTCCCTCCCTTTTCCCAGTTTGATAACATAATACTCTTGAGTGTGTTTCCAAAGGGTCATAAAACGAGAAGGAGCCGCTATCTGCTCTTTGATTGAGCAACACATCCCGTGAACCTGGAACATTTTGCCATCCAGTGTTTTTCTTTTGGAGCAAACAGCAGAGTTGAAAGAATCTTATAATTATTTTTTTCTTTTTAAAGTCCAGAGGCATTCAGA
Source organism: Chelon labrosus (assembly GCF_963514085.1). Classification (NCBI taxonomy): domain Eukaryota; kingdom Metazoa; phylum Chordata; class Actinopteri; order Mugiliformes; family Mugilidae; genus Chelon; species Chelon labrosus. The sequence goes on from NC_140348.1 coordinate 20,051,831, forward strand.
TTTGTTGTGCATTTGATGTTGAGCATGTCATTTAATAAAGAATATGGACTCTCAAAGAGCTTCAGTCTAAAAAGCAAAAACTAAAAAATCAAGAAAAGAGTTTAAAAACTGTATTAATGCAACTTGTTGCACATTTTGTCGTGAACATAATGCTTTTCATGAATATTTATTAACTTAAAATGAATATAGTAACGAGCAGATCTGCTTTTAACCTATTGCTTTTTTAGTCAAACCTCATAAAACATTAAATTTAGCATAGCGGATGCATATAAATTGTTTTTTTTAATCATCAAATTGTCAGTGGCAAGTTTTATAAGAGGTATCTGTGAAGTCAGTCCACATAAACATGTTCCTCAAAAGAACAAAAACAATTGCTTGCAGAAGTTCTTATTTATTTATTTCAGCTGAAAACACAATGAGTTTTCCAGCACCACTCAGCACAAAGAATATCTAACTTTTCACACAGTGAGTCAGCAAGATCCCTATCTTTAATATGCCCCCCCTCTCCCAACCCAGCGCACCGCTCATCTTGATAAGCAGTCAACTTTCAATCATCCAGCGCTAGGAAGAGAGGTTAAAACCTGCTAACATTCCTTCTTTTTCTTGGTGCTGCTTCCTGCATGTGTTATTGTTTTACGGTTTCCCAACGCTGCGGCCACTCGGTAGCCACAACCCAGCTGACTGCTGGTCACCACACCTATAGGAAACACACCCACAGGACATGGTTTATGCCACAAAATCTTGGAAATATTATCCACGTCCATGTGCTGGGTAAACAAATACTTCTCTGGCCAAAAAAATGCATCAACTATACAGTAATGTTAAATATTCAGAGGGAGTTGCAATAAAGTTGAGAAAGCTTTACTAGCTTTTCTCCGGTACAATATGACAATCTGCTGCTGTTGCTTGCCGCTTGTTTTTCTTACTTTGTTTTATCACACCAATGAATTATGTCATTGTGCCTATTTTGTCATTAAAGTGGCACTCTCAAAGATTTATTGATGACACTTATTGCGGATGGCAACGGCACATGCAGTTTCGTGCTGCACGTCACTAAATTCTGCGGGCAGGAAAAGTATTGGCATTTTCAATAAAGACTGGAGGCAGTAATCTGCCTTTGAGCAACTTCCTGACGTTATGCTTCACACAGCATGAGTGTAAAAAGCAGGTCACAGTTAAAAATAATTAAGAAGTTGGAGATGAGCAGCCTGTCGCCTGCAGCTCTTCATCTAACAGCTCACTGTGGACACTCCTTGTTTCATTGTTCCCTGAAATACCTCTGCTGTCAAAAAATGCTTGAAATAGCTGCTTTAGTTTTGATAAATAATAGCACTTGGAACGGTGACACATTTATTATGCTGTGACAGTTTAATTATAAAAGTCAACATTAAGTCCTTTAATGTGAAGCGGCAACTACAGAAAGTGTTCGGTTTGTATTAGGATCATGCATTCATTTCCATATATTGTATCTGTGAGTGAATTTGATATGAATATGAATGTCAGTGCAAACACTTAGGTCAATTAATGCTAACATTTAAATATTCCAATATTTTTCATCAGTGGACGATAAGCTATGTCACCATTCTGTCTATGTAAGAGCAGCACACTCCCTGAGTTTGAGGGAACAGACTTTGGTTGTAAGTTGTCGTCCAGGCAGCAGTTTTGTTTCCTCCCAAAAGTATTTGGCAAAACAAAGTAGTGGCATATAAACATGTTTTCCACGAGACCAAGGAGGTTCATGAAAATGCCGCTTTACTTCATAGAAGGCCGAAGAAGTGTGACCCCCGCGGCTCCACCTTTGACCTCGCAAAATCACTGTCATTGTCAAGACTGTCTGCTCGTCTCCTCCCCATCAATGAGGAAACTGCTAGTTGCTGATTGACGACGGCGGCCTCTGTGTTAGCGCCTGTCTTGTTTGTAGATTTTGGAGTGAGTTGTTAATGTACACACATCCGGACTAAGCGCATGCAATAAAGCTAAAAAAAAAAAAAAGGGGGGCACACATACTCGAACTATTCGAGCTGCAACCGTTATAAGCATGACAGTGTGCTTAGTCACAGACCTGGGTGGGTGAGGGGCTCTGTGTTTTGTTTCAGTCATCAAAGCTATTGGGTTTAGGGTCTCTACTCTGTGCCTATCACTCAGCGACACTCATGGCCACTCGGACCCTGAAATCTTACTCCAGGCTGCTGAGGGGAGTGGGCGGTTGGGCTGAAGAAACGTCTCCCTGGTCTTGCTCGGCACTGCCGGGGGTCACTCTGCCATTCTTCTGTTGCACAAAAGACTTCTTCAAGTGCCTGTGTGACAATAGCCTTTAGATCAGTGAAGCGTAATGATTGCTGGTTAACGTGAATGCGCTCCGTATTAATTGAGCCAGAATTAATATGAAGTTTTTTCTTTCTAAGTTGACAAGGAAACTTGAAAGAAGCATCCAGTAACCATGACTAAATGTTCACGTTGGCCTTGATTAATTCACTTCTTGCATAGCAGACATTGTTGTGGTAGATGATGTTCGGGACCGGACAGACTCCCACACTGCCAGGACTCACTCTGAGCTTGTTAATGAGCCCAGCCTCTCACTTTCAACCTTAAGAGCTAACGTAATGTCACTCACAAGCTCCTCATAATGAATGCGCACAAACCACACGTCCACAATAGCAGTGAAGCATGATTTCACAAGACAAGCCTTTAACTTCACACAAAGGAATGTCAGATGTGCTGACACAAAAGATCTCCCCTTTTTCCCCTTGATTTACATAAAGCACGGAGCACCGAGGGAGATGAGACATTCAGGCATTTGCGCACCACATTAAAATGCTTTCAGGGATTCTGATTAGGTCACAGTGAAAAACATTATCAAATAAAAATAATTAAAACAAGGTTCTGAGTCGATGGTTTCCAGACTGCTTTTGTTTAGCTGTCGTAAACAGAGTTAGCCGTGTCTGTCAGTGAATTAAGAAAACACAGGGCCCCTTCTGCTGTGCCGACCTTGATTCACGGATCCTGTGAGACTTGCCAGCGCTTCGCTCTCTTTCAGCGCAAGTCGACTTGGCCAGTGACAGACAGGCACCTTCATGTCAAAACACTGTCTGCGCCTGCCAGCCTGCAGACTGCATGCAGCAAGGCGCACTTACTGTCACCATCGCCGCTCACATATTTATGTACACAGTACATTCTTGTACATATGACAACATATGCTGTGTATTAGAGGAGCGATATGTCTCTTTCCACAGCCAAGCCGATCAACAGTCATCCATTTTACAGCTGAATGGCTTGTGAAGTTCCTCCATACACTCTCCTCCTTCTGATCTACGGCCCTCATTTTTCAGCTCCTCTTTCCAAAATTACTTTTGTGATTCTGGAGCTGCATCATGTTTTGCCTTTTGCTGACTCTTGTCTTTGGATATCAATATTTTAATTTTCTCACTGTCCCGTTTGCTGCTAATGAGACCGCTTTGCTTTGGTGTTTTGGACCATTAAGTGTGGAGTAACCACAAGAGGACAGGACCGGGAAGAGATGCCAGCTTGTTGCAAACTGACACCTCTTCAAAGGGCTTGCGAGTCTGCCAGCCATGCATAGGTATCCTCTTTCTGAGAGTCACACTTAAAGCCGCTTGGATGCTTAGCCCGACAGTGCTATAAATGATAAAATAACGACTTGTTTCAGGCTTTCAGACACATTTAAGAGTGCGCTCTTGTGTCTATTTCAGTCCTTCTTCAGTCTCTGGAATGCTCTGAGGTACAGGGGAAAGGAAATTATGAGCCCAAACATTCCCATTTCTCACTTTTCATGATGTCTTGGACTCTGCGCTGTTGTTGACAGAATTTCCCCGTCTTCACGTGCTGTAGGAAACAAACTTTTGAGGCCAGCGTGTTGAGATGCAGCCGCACAGAGGATCTTTTTGAGGATAAAAAGTACAAATCCATTTTAAATCCTAGAAAAACTTCAACAGCAAAAGCTGAACTTATTCACAGGTTAGCGGAACAAGGCAGCGGATCGTCTAAGCGGATTATTTTTCCCACATTTCAACGAAACAGACGGCGTTCAGACAACAACGCAACACGCCAGACTGATAATTTAAAAAAAATATTATGGATTATAGTATTTTGTCTGTATGACACCCACACATGTGTAGCCTACATGCTATTTGTCATTAGGCTGTGTGGAAAATATTGCTCCCACTGACAGCTTTATGACTACTTCACACAGCATTTTCAGAGTCATGGCCAAGGAAAAAAAAGACATGGCTATAAAACCCTCCTGTTGCCTATTAAGGCACAGTGAAATTTAACCATACTGAGGTTTGCCATTGATTGTGTGTCACTGCTCCTATTGTACAGGCTTAACAGAAGCGTGACATTTTCTTTGTCCTCGCTAACATTCAGAAAAACATGGAATTCGTCTACAATATGAGTTATATATATATAAAAAAACATAAACAGTTTTAGGGCTCAGTTAAAAAAACAGATGTCCGTCTTGCAGCTTGAAATAAACGTTCAAATCTTCACATTATAAGGTTCATTTTGTTTAATTGCTCACTCCCGTCTGCAGATTCAAAATAAAACTAACATGTTTTCTCATTGGCCTGTTAAAATAAAAGTATATTTAATTCAGATAAGAACTGAATGAACAGATTTATCAATAATAACTTGTGGTTGTGTTAGCAATTGACTGGAAAAAAACAAACACACAAGCCCTGAGGGAGAGTTTAGATAACTTCTCAAATAAAACATCCAGGTTAAAAGACTAATCAGTGTTACTTAAAGCAAAGTGATGCAACTGATTTAAAGTCATTTGGATGGTTCATTTGAATAGGGGGTGTGCATCCTCTTTAATAACCACTATACAGTCAGTTCTCGCACTGTATAACTTGAGTTGATCATGGGTAATCTCCCGGGATTACTGGGTTAGTCCTCGCTGAATGCTGGAAACTGACTGGCCACCACAACTAATTCCGTTTTGCAGATCCAAGCTTTGCCTACAATGCCGCAAAAAAACATAACACAATATCCCTGTTGCCATGTAAATGAAAGTGGATGGGTGGACTTTACGAACCAGGTGCTTGAATAAATCATGTGTGTGAGGAAAGATGAGCTAAAGTTAAATTCATAAGCAGCAGAGCGTGCTGGCAACAGGAAATGACACAATGCGCTCACCACAGCGACGTTTGCTTACCACGTCAACGTCAGTGCCTGTTGACAGTAAAACTGATGGATTATGAGTTTTGTGTTTGTTTAATGAGCAACAGATTGTGTTACAGTTGCTTTTATGTTGTGTTTCAAACCAGAACCCTGTAGTTACCACTAATGGCCACAGAGGCCGCTGTTGTCGACGCTCAGTTGACTGAACAGTGGATCAAGATGACAACTTGTTGAAGAAAGAGACAATTACAGCGACAAAGACACAGATAATTAGAACCTGGCTCTTTGGCATTTTAAAAGAAATGGATCGACATTTCGGTGAATGCACTTTCTTTTAAAACTGTTAGTTAAATGTGAAGCTATCCAGAGCTAGCTGTTGAATAGCTGCAAAAAGAAACTGTGTGGAAACCGATTCTGACTGGTAGCACCTTACATCTTATCTGAATGTACAGAAATGTAAATGGATTTTCAGTTCCTTTAAAGTTGTGGTGGATTAATGTTTTACTCTATAAAAAGTTCAACACACACACACACAGTCACACACTCTATTTGTCCATGGTGATTTACACAGTGTGTCGGACCTTTTACACTAGCAGCTCATTCACAATGGGGCTGAAAATAGGCTCATTAGTTTAACATTAACAGGTAGTTGACACGCTCCAGTGGAGTGGACCCGTCCAATATTCAGCTTTGCTTCGTGTCTCTTAGCTGAGCTGTCCCCACATATTTCCATGTTCTCCGTGACTGCTCCACGTCTCCTCACCGGTCTGTAAACAGACTCAATATTGTCCTTCCCCTGTTAGTTGACACTGTATAATCTAATTGTTGGTATATTGACTCACTAAATGTTGGCATTGGATCTGAGCCCAAGAATAAATATGACAAGACATTAGTTTATTGTCATATAAAATTAACAGAGCACCCTTGAGCTGCATCTTAATTTATTATAGTGAGGACAAGTGTAAAGTAAACAGTCTGCCCGGCTTCTTCTGTTTAAGTAAAATCTCATGTTAGTCTTTTTTTTTTCCTTCTTTTTTTTTTTTTTACATCCACCACATACTAGTGTTTAATGCCATGTCATGGGCTCACTTCCAGTTTCCTGAAATAACACTGTGGCTTTCGATTTGCAAACATACAAAAACAACATCAATTCAAACCGCTTCACTCCCGAGTGCGAAGATTGAACATGAAAACATATATCAGCTCGTGAGTGCCTGCTCTGTCTCAAGACTCGTTCCTGGTGTGTGATCACACATTCTGTACGTGCATGTGGGAGAGCCGGTGGATTTTGTTTACTTTAGGGGAAAGTGAAATGCCGGGGTCGTCTATATTAAAACTGACAGGTCCATTTGGAAGCAATCATCAAATGTGTCATGGAAAAACCGCTACGTCATGTTGCAAGGGACGTCAAGACCCAGCCAGCATCAATATTTTCCTTCAAGGCTCGCCACGGGTGTCGTTTTGAAGTTCCTCTCGGCAAGTCTGCAGGTTATTATTCTGAGAGAGAGTCTGCAAGGAGACGTGGCTCTCCCAGGGACACACACCTTCACGATTCAAAGTGTAACGCGATCGACAAACAGAGACAAAAGAGAGGAAGAGTTTTATCAGTGTCACCTCCTACAGATAGGAAGTTCAGGTAATTAGCTGCACTCACCTCAAGCGAAGGGCCAATATCCTGTTTGAAGAGAGCACTGTTCTGACTCACTGATCCCGATGGGGCGCTCACATTTAGGAGACCACCTTGGATGGTGTCGTGGGCAAGGGATCTAATCTTCCTGCCTGAATAGTTTGCATCCTCCCACCTGAGAAACTGTCACATTGATCAATGATTTAAACATTCCTCGCCATTCTAGTTTATTCTCAAACTGCCCTTTCCACAATCTAATCAAACCGACGCCACACGGTTAAACAACTGCGCTATGACATTACACACAAATCGTTTAATCACATGATCACAAGGGTCAGCTCAGCAGTATGAGACCTGGTATTGTTAGCCAGGTGGAAATACTACGCTGGTGTGTAGCAGGCGGCTGGCCTAAGACGGGATAATCTGATTTATTTCACTGACTGAAGCCCTAAGGACTCCCCTCCCCTCAGAGGATCAAACATCTCTGGTCATTAAGGATGCGAGAGGACACCCACGGACTGATGATCCATTCACAGCGTCTTAACCTGACACATGTGCCCGTGCAGAGTGCTGATCCAGTCATCTCGTACGATGCTGCTGATGTGCACGCTAAAAGTAAGCGTCTAAATCCCTGCAGGTCCCCAGTGTCACTGATACACCCAGCACCAAAGAAAGAAACGCAGCTAGAATAAACATGACATAAATGAGTCGCCCACAGCATCACCGCAGCAATTAAGCTCAGTTCGAACCAATGAAAATCAAAACCCATGCTCTCAACCAAACCCTCTATAATCCAATTTTTACTTAAGCTCCACATAGCAGCTGGACTCCCTGTGCACTAACCACATTGAGGTACTTAACCACGTATACACTCAGACATCAAAATACCATCACCTCCTCCCAGGACGGGCTTTCGAATAAATGTTGAAAATAACAAAGTGGTCATCTTTAACGTTGGAAAATAATATTTATCTGAGTGCCGATTCCTGATTCCATCTGTGACACGTTCTGTAAAAGCAGCTCCCATAAACACGCCGTGTAAACACTGTGATATTTTTAAACGGCATGAACCCTAAACTACAGGGAGAGCCTCCCTTTTCTCTGGACCGAGCACTCATCTCCGACCCTCAGATGTGCTCCTTCAACTCGCACGTCCTTCACTCAAACACAGAGACACTGACATTATTGTGTAAATTCCCCAATTGACTATATACTTCTTTAGGGTGGTCAGGCATAACATTATGACCACCTTCCTAATATTGTGTAGGTCTCCAAAACAGTTGTGACTCATCAGAGAATGGACATGAGCCTTCTGACGGTGTCCAGTGGTGTCTGGAAGCAAAATGTTGTTGTTGGGGGCCTTTGGGTCCTATGGGTTGAGGGGAGGGGCCTCTGTGGGATGATACTCTGAAATCGAACTCAAAACAGCTTTCAGATAAATGTAGTGGAGTAAAATATCTCAGTATGAAGTAGCTAAACATGTACCTTACAAAAGGACCACAAAGTTCTACAGATCTGAAGTTGTATGGTGCATAAAAACACTTTGAAAGCTTTGAATAAAAATTTGCATCCTGTTACTTACACATACAATGAGAATCAACATTCAGACATCTCGGATTGTTTGGGCATTTTGCCATTGTCGGACCTTGGGCCTTGTTTGGGAGCCGCCTTTCCGCCAACTCAGCGTGTCGAATCGAGATCACTCTGATTGGCTGATCAGCTTAGAGGAGATCTGAATGAGTGGACACCCAGAAGGAATGAAAGCAAACAGGAGTTCAAACAGCTCACAAAGAAGGCTTATCTCCCTTTACACCTTCGTCTTATCTGAAGACTCAAATGCACATTTATTTTTCACAACTGTCATCTAGATCATCTAGCTCTTCCTGTTTCCCCTGTTTGAATGATGATTACAGGCTACTGCCACCTGTAGGTGTAAACATTTATTTCCTTTCATGCAAGTGCGTTAGTGCGTTATTTTGAGATCTTCAACCATGCTGAAAGCGTCTCTTTAAACTTTTACTACACTGATCTCAGAGAAACTTTCAGCCTTCAGCAGACGAACATTAAAAAAATAAAAAAACAGGCTTCTTGTGTCAACCTCTGCACATACAATACAGTGCATTTAGCACAGTCAACATGCATTTATAGGAAAGCCTCAGTTTGTTTGGAGGATTTTCTTTAATCTTGTCACACGTTGTTTTTTGTATCAACAATCTCTGGCGCAATCAGAAAGGTGAAAATCACGAGCAACCCCTTGTGACAGATCACCGCTCTCGTGGTCAAGTAGCCTCCATGGCCCTGATGATGTAGAGGTGCATTGTTGAGGGGGTGTGACGGCCGACGTAAACTTTACACCTTGCCCTAATACAGAATAGCCATTCTGCCAACCCTGTTACACGGTGCTTCCTTGTCTTTCATTGTTGACTGTCCACAATAGAAGTCCTTGTTGAAGCAACACAGCCCCGCCACTTTTGTCCATAAAAGTTCCCAGACTTTGGTGGCCAGGCAATAGTGTCAATAAAATAAATGGGCTACATGTTTTTTAAAAAGATGGTAGTAGTTGTAAATCTCTTTAGGAGAGAGCGGACAGTTTTTTGTAAAGGTGGGGGGAAGGGAGGTGAAAATCTAATCCACCACATTCTTGTTAGGGGTCTGAATTCAGGCTTGCTTCAATGCCATGCACTACGATAGGAGGGGTAGCAAAAGGCTGAGGTAATTGGATTGGAATACGGCATTGAGTGTCAGACAACAAAAGATATCCATCTCTCCCTCATGGCCGTTCGGCTCTTTTGTATCGGGGCTGGAATTTATTTGGTCATTCACTCTACTCTTCCAAGCTCGGCGAGGACAGAGGAGCAGGAGCGGGGCCACCAGGACTGGCTCAGTCTGGTGGTCTCTTATGCGGGCCAGTGGAGTCACAGCGCCTGTGCAGCCGATGTGTGAGGATGTATGAACCCCCAAAGCCCAGGGGTCATTTGTGTGATCATTACCATAATCACATTAAGGCTGCAAGAGATTAGCACCATGGCCTCAGAGGAGAAACCCTGTCTGTGCTCCATGACGACTACAGAGCATGCTTACAGGGAACAGTGAACATGCGGCTTAGATACCTATTAGCTGTATGATAGACGGGAAAAGCAGCAGTCAAGTGGAAGACCCGGATAAACCGAGAGGACCTCCTTCGTTGGCCTGTCCTCTCAGACAAATGTAAAAACACCCAGAAAATCTATTTCAGAAATGTCCCTTTGTGCTAATTTGCAAATGGAAAAAAGATTGTGTTCTTTTTGCATATAATTAGTCATATCAGACATATTGTCCTAGAAAACCTCCCCTGTCATCATCTCAACACACCTCTGGGCAGGTCGTGGGGGCACGGTAGACGGGATCCAATCACGCCCCCCCTCCTCCCCCTTCCTCCTCAATCCGTCTACAATCTCTAGACATTTAAAAAAAAAAAACTGCTTCATAGGGTTAAAAACTTCTCCAATTAACCCTAATTACCCAGAGAGAGCATTTCTCCGAGGCCTGTAACCTGAGATGTCTGCCAGTTCAGAGACTGAGCCGAGCGGGGAGGAAGTCGCACCTTTCATCTTGAAGTTCAACCACAGGAAATGTGAGATCTGAATATTGACAGCAGTGATTTGAGACAGGGGAAATAACACTTTACTGCTTTCCCCTTTGAATATGAATACAATTATTCCATCACTAGTAGTACCTAGACTTCTCTTACATTAAGTGCAGTCTTTTAAGAAGCTACCGTTCACCATCACTGTATCACTGAGCTGACTAAAATAAGGATAAGCTGCTTGCTTTGCTGCTTCAGTGAAAACAGTGAACTAGACTTTGGTTACTTGCACAGTTTCAAACAAAGAATATCGAAAAAAAAACGCAACCTTTCTGCTTATCAGGTCAGCCGCATACATCTGAGACGTGTGACAGCCTCATAAACAGCTGTAAAGTGTGATGGTGAAACACGTTGTTACTGATTGATACACTCCCCACTATGGAGTGCCGCGATTTCCAACTGTGTCTCCTCGATTGTGACCCATTGGCTGACCTGGGTAATTGGCCCGCACAAATCACTAACCACAGGGGCCGAGGGGGTTCCCATCCTCTCACGTGAACCTGTGCATGTGTGTGGAGTGTAGTCCTAGCCACTGATCCAGTTCACAGATTACCTTCTTGCAGAGATACACCTGGCCACAATTGCCCTTTGACACCAAGAGGATACTGGGGTAATAATATCTTTCAGCAATCTGTCAGGAGTATTTCTACATCGATGAATAGAAAAGCAAGACTATAAATCGGATCAGCAAGGGGGTTCATTCAAACTAAAACCTGCACTGGGTATTATGCTTAGCCATTAACCAGAGGTTGATCGCTGGAAATTGCATTAAATTGCAAGTGATTTAAAATGTGTGACATTCCTCCAGCAGCCATTAACCCTGCAGGTCTGCCACTCTGGGGCACTGTTGCGTGCACATGTTGTTAGCCTTCACATTCAAAGTTTATTTATTTCCAAAAAAAAAAAATGATTAAAGCTATTTTGGAGCAAAAAAACCCCCCAAAAAACTATTCAGAATATGAACGGATTCTGGGCATTTTTCTGCAGTGGAATTTGAGGCTGTTTACCCAAGGCTTGTCTAAACATACCATGCATTTAACAAAATGCCCTTGACTCAGCGACGGCCTTGATGCAGGCTCCGGTTATGATTTAGTATGCTACCTAATGGCACAGATGTAGAGGAGAATACAAGCCAGCTAAACTCGGTATATCCACCTTCTAAGTGGACGTAAATCTTTATGAGGTAAAACAACAGTGTAAATTGTGCGGAGTGTGGTATGGAGCTAATGGAGGGTGTAGAAAGATGAGATCTCCTAAAGGAGGGGTGAGTCTGAACTGATGCATGTCTGAATATATAATTCACGTATGTTTAAGTCTGCAGTTGTGATGACTTACGAGTATCAATACGACTTCAGGTCATGGATTATTTCCACTTTTATTTTCCTCCACAGCACTGCCAGGGAGTCCTTAAAGCATGCTTGAGTGTATGATTATCCTCATAATGTGAGAGGGGCGGGCTCTCTGCGCTCTGCTCATGAATATGGAGGCACAGGGCTCCGACACTCCCTCCCTGCTGAACTTGTGTAGCCAGCTCCAGCTCGGACCAGCAGTCACTCAGTCAGTCAGTGGGCTCAGCCGCCGCATGGCTACTGTGTAAACTTTCCTCAACAACAAGTGGAGACTGTCGGATAACGAAGAAGCGCAGACGCTCGGAGAGCTTTGAGGGACATACTAGGAAGAGGTCTTCTATGAATCGGGAACCTGTGCTCCGCTGATTAAACTGTTGTTTCCCACTCGTGCATGTTTAAACCAGAGGAGAGCTCTGGTGCCGTGTGTCGGCCAGACGACTAGTACAAACGAGTGGCAACAGCAGTCCGGAGGCATGATTTTGAGACGGGGCTCAGTCGTTGCTGCCTTTTTACTCTGCTTTCTCGCGAAGGTATGTGGATTATTTGAGCGAAAACAGCGGGAAAGGTCACCCAGCTCTGCCGCTTGGATGTACTTTGATTGCATGCGTGTGTCGCCTTAAATGTGCACGGCTATGCTAACATTACATGTCACCATGCCTCATGCAACAATTGCGTCCACATTTAGCCCGCTGCAAAGTGTAAAAGTAATGTCGAGTAGCGATCGCTAAAGCAGTTGAGCATTACGCACAGTTTTACGCACAGTATTACAACTTTTTTTTTTTAAATGGTAAATGTTTTCCATTGCACTCACTGTTTTGTCTTCAACAGGTGTCGGAGGGATCTGGACAATTCGAGTTGCAAATCTTATCGATGCACAATGCGAACGGGGAGCTGCTGAGCGGCATGTGTTGTGATGGCACACGGAACAGCGCGGATAGAAAGTGCACACGGGACGAGTGCGATACGTTTTTTAAAGTTTGTCTGAAGGAATACCAGTCGAGAGTTTCTGCTGCAGGGCCCTGCAGCTTCGGAATGGGATCTACGCCTATCCTCGGAGGGAATACCTTTTCTTTCAAGAGCTCTGTCAGGAATGACAGATCCAGGATAGTTTTGCCCTTCAGTTTTGCCTGGCCGGTGAGTGGAGTCTTTAAAACAAACAAAAAAAAAAACTTTTCTGTTTCCCGACACGCATCTCCAAACAGCGACCATAAAAAAAGAGAGAGAAAAATTCGGTTTCCAGACCAATTCTGCGCAATTACTGCCCGTCAATCATTCATACCCCCCAAAAAGCTGGTTAGAAAGCACAACAAACAAAGAACGAGTTTATCCTTTTGAGAACCCCCACCTTGTCTCCTCATTATGTTCCCCAATTAACCAGGTGCAGGTATTTTTGTCCATCGGGCCCAGACCTGTGTGACTAAGAAGTGTTAAAACTAAATTACCTATCAGATAATCATAAAACAAGATAAACAGTTTTCATGATTTGTTCCTAAGCCATGCAATGAGAAACCAAAAAAATGTGAGTAAATGATGACTTGTAGTTAATTTGAACCATCAGACACACCAGTATAAATAAAAAGGGCCCCATTATTATTTTTCCTTCTTGTAGTGTTGTATAAAGTTGTATAAATAGGTTGGGTGTTATTTCATGGTGCATTGCGATGTTTTCCATTGTCTGGCACGATACAACAGATGAACACTTGAGATAAAAAGTTAATTCTCACACGTTTCTCCTCCTCTGCACATGTTGCACAGTACATCGGCTCCGGGGTGAAAAACTGGTTTGCTTAAGTGTCGTCTCGTCTTCACGGAGTAAATAAATGGGCTTGACGGGCCTGTGGGAGTGTTGTAGCTGTTGTGAGAGATATGATTTGCCATGCTGGACCGCATTTCGATGTAGTGAGGAGAGGGAAGAAAAAAAAAAAAGAAAAGAAAAGAGAGGACTGTGCACAGACTGACTGGCCCCACAGCTTGGCCCGCAAACTCCTCCACTGTGCCTGACGGGTGAAAGGCACAGTCCTCTGGTATGTGTGTGTCCAATTACATCAAGGCTATTTTTACCTCAATCTTGATGAAAGTTCTTGCGGTAATTTCAAGCATTGTACACACTGTTGATCTGAAACGGCCCGAATAAGTGAAAGAACTGGACCATCCTGTGTGGTTTCCTTTCATGTGGTTGATTGTTTTTTTTATAAGGGGTTACCTATGAGGCAGAGCAGATAACATGAATTTAAATTTTCCCTATGATCGTCCAGTAAAACATTGTTCTCAGCAGGGTATCTTGCAATATGATATCTTCTGTAATTTTTATTTGCTCTCCACTTAGACACTGGCGCCTCACCTTTTTTTTTTTTTTTTTTTTTTTTTAAGACAAAGGTTTCTGTTTATGTTCACACTATGGCAACACTGAGTTGGCATGAACCCTCACAGGCAGAGCAGTTTCATCTTACTGCCTGAAATCAGTCCTGCCTGAAAACATTATGTGTTGACATTGAAAATGGAACCTGTGGTCACGTCAGACTTGAAGCCTCCCCTGGCTTCGCTTCTTTTCTTACGCTAATGAAGGATGTTGTCCTGTTGAAAACTGCGCGGAAACAGCCAGTCGCGGTCGACCAATTGAGATTTGCCATTTTTAACGCAGCTCTGTTGTTGAAAACAGGAGCTCGGAGCACCGGGACTTGATTTTTGGGAAAGATTGGAGCTGCTCCCCGGATTCTCTCATCCTTCACTTCAAGTGCTTTACTTCAGTGCACATTAACAATTGTCAGGTTAGGTATGATATCACTCTTTGTCCTTACCATCGGTTGATTGGCTGTTGTGGACAGATGGCAATGTGGTGCAATTGGGTTGCTGGGTACTCCGAGTTCATGAAGCTCTACCGCCCCCCCACCCCCCACCCCTCCCTCCCTTCATCCTCTCTCTTGTGAGCTGCATGAAGTTGGCCTCTTGTCCAGGCCAAGGGCTTTGTTTAAGTCACGCTCGGTTGGACCCCAGGCATTTCATCGCTTTAACCTTGCCACCCACAGTAACTGCTGCACTTAATGAGGCTGCACACATGTGTTTAGATCAGGTAGGGCAAATGCCAGGCATCCAGCCCAATGACGTCGGTCGGACATCTTTAACATGAGCGCACCGATGTTTTAGAGTAGGGGGTTCGCTAATGTCTGCTTCGTGCTTTTATTCCACAGAGGAGTGAGGGCCCGGCTCCCCTGGCCCTCACTGTGTATCAAGCGGGGACAATAGAGTGCACTCACTGACTACAGTGAGGATTATGGAGCATAATAGAGGCAGTACAGCTGTAATGCCAGTGCAGGGCAAGCAACAGGAAGCAGTTGTAGTAGACTCAGCAGT
Organism: Chelon labrosus; assembly: GCF_963514085.1. Lineage (NCBI taxonomy): Eukaryota > Metazoa > Chordata > Actinopteri > Mugiliformes > Mugilidae > Chelon > Chelon labrosus. The sequence goes on from NC_140348.1 coordinate 20,066,925, forward strand.
GATGAAGTTGGCTCTCAGGCAAACTGTGACCTTGCCTCTGTGGCTACCTCAGCATATTTGCCCATCTGAAAAAGGAAAGGGTTGTTTTTTTTTAATTTTATTTCAAAATGACATGAAACCAACTGCTCCTTAGATTAGATCCATCTTTCACAAGCGCCAGCCTGATCACTTGCCAGACACTTTTTCCTCTTGAAGCAATTGTTTTCCTTTCATCCCGTGTCTGTCTCTAATCTAATTATGCCCAAATTAAACAGCACCGTTTTCCTCAGTCTATCCCTTGGCGTGTCTCAGACCTAAGACATCAGCCTGATTGATTGGCTGACAAGTCAGAGCAGTCTGAGAGAGCTGGGATCAGGTGAGTCACAGAACAATAGTCTGCTCAGCCATAAGGGTAAGCGCTGCCGGCTGCTGTGGGAGTAATGACATGTTTGTTTTATATAGTCGGCTCTGATGTGGCAGTTAAGTGCAAATTACTCAAGTGAAAGAGGGAAAAGAAACGTGCTCTTTCTTTTTTTTCTTCTCTTCTCTACCTCACCCCGTCCTCGGCTTGAACAAGAACTTTTTATTTTTTTTGCAGTGTTTTGTCAGTGTTGTTATATAATGGCCTGTGATGCTTCACTGCTTATCAGAGTTGTTTCAAGCTGCATAAAGGCAGGACGTGCATTCAATATACAGTTAATTAGTGTAACCTGTGGCGTGTTTTTGTTTCCCTTTAATGGTCAGTGACCCTTGTAAAAGACAGAAGACTGGCTGCTTGCTTGTTTAGTTATGACTTTCGTTCCCGCTCTCGGGCTCATGTTTTGATCTTGTTTGTCTTGAGAAAGAAAGAAAAATCTGTTTGCCGTGCCTTTTGTTTGGGTTGGCAAAAGGTGAGATTCCTTCGTCGGGGCGAGGATCTGTCGTATCCCGGGCTGCGGGATATTTAATAAGTGGCTGATTGTGCAGCAGTCTTTCTCAAGCGCTTGTTGTGCTGAAAATCTCTTGGGGGAAACAATGTGTTCCCTCCTTCCAAGTCCGCCAGTGCAGCCAGTGGCTTTGGAAGAGATCGTGAGAGTTGACTTTTCATGACCGAGCTTGGGATTTTGTGGCAAACGGGGTGTGTTACTTAGCGCTCCCAATTATTGGTTAGATTGCAGGTTGATAATGTTAAAGTGATTGACTCAGGAAAACTGATACTGAAGGTCAACATCCTTTGACTAGATTGTTTACATTTCCTGTGTGCTGAGAGTAGACCAGTATAATCTGTCCTGCCTTGCCTTTATTTAGACCTTTGGCTCCGGCCTGTTATTCCATGAGACATGCCATTCTTTTTATTTTCTTGAATTTCCCAGTAATGCTACATCAGATGGCTCCATTTTCAGCAGAGGTCAGGATGACAGGGTGTGTGTGTGTGTGTCTGTGTGCATTAGGAAAATTCCCCTACTGAGAGGAATCAGTAGTGTTCTTTGGCAAGTCGGCGTGATTCGAACTGGAACGATCTTTATCGCTTTGTGTTGCTTGTCTGTTGGACGGTGTCTGCTTGGCCAGGAAAGATAAGAAGACATATGGCCACACTTACTGGCCTTACTTGTGTGCGAGTGTGTGTGTGTGTGAGATAGAGAGAGGGAGAGTGAGCTCGGTTGTTCAAAGAGAAGCTGTGAGTCAGCTGGGAGCCTGGGAAAAGTGAACCTGGCAGTGGCAGACGGTTCCAAGCTGATAACCGCCAAGGAGTTATGGAGTGTTAGCGAATGAGGTCTGGGGCAGTATCTCACTCTCTGGAAGCAGTTATTTAGTCTGAAACCAAACATCCCAATAATGGTGAGGCTACTTGTTAGATCAAGTCGTTCCTGACGCCGTTGTTTGATGTGAACTCCGGGGTGCAGCAACGTTAACGAGCGTGCCAGAAAGTTTCAGACGCGTAACAGAACAGAAAACATTGTTATCTCTCACGGCTCTGTTTTGTATTAGCTTTTACGGCGTGGCCTGTAATCAAGTTAATGTAGGATTAACATATGATCAGTCTGTGGTGGCGGTAGTGATGGCGGTGATTACAGTGCTGCAATAGCTTCCATGTTGAGACAAGTCCAAATCATGCAGGATATGGGTGTGTGTTTTAATGTTGTAGGAAGGAATATAACCTATTCATTACTCTTGACTAACAGCGCAACACCTCGAAGTGGAATTTCTTTCCCACCAGTCTTAGACTAGGTGTGTAGTTTAGTTGTGTAGCAGGTGAGCCAGGCTTGTTGACGTTTTCAGTAGCCGGCAAGAATCTATTGTTTCCCTGATGTAACTGACAGTAAGATGATAATGTGCTTGCAATGTTCAGATTGCCGAGTGGGTCACTGAAAGGTAACTGCACTGAAGCAGAAAGCGCATTTATTCCCAGATCATTAATCACACTAACACGTCAATGCAATGTTGCAATGATGGATATGTGTCTTATTTAGAAAGGATGTGTGTGTGTGTGTGTGTGTGTTCGGTGACTGTATTTGAGTTCCCATTTTATGAGGAGTTCACCACGTGTGCTGTGCTGTGTCACATGCATGGGACTTATTTTTATTTCGTCACCCCCCGCCCCCCTTACCAATCGCACACCCACCAAAATATGTTTACATGAACTGAAAATGCATTTTCAATGATGCAGCGTTGTTGTTTGACGCTCCTTTGCCACCGTATCAAGTGTTGGCCTCGGGACGGGAACACTGTGAAGCATCAACATGACACTGGTTGATTCCTGAGGAGAAGCCGGAGGACTCGTGTTCTTGCTGTTGAAATAACTAGTTGTAGATGATTAGCTATCGCATTGCAACTCGCTCACGTACTGAAGGCCTGTGTCAAGCGATTGCAGCCAATCGTGTGCCCTGATTGTAATACTGGCACGGGATGAGACGACTGTCTCCTGGGAAGATTGAAAGTTGAGTGCCTGAGAAAACAAGGTAAAGCCCTGGAAAGAAAAAAAAAAAAAAAAGGAGAAGCAGCTTCAGTGGTGAGTCATAGCCGTGTCTTTCTTTTGTGAGGAGTGAAAAGGGGTTTTCCTTCATGCAGGTTTGTTTACCATGAAGTCATCGTGGTGGAGGGGACTATAGAGGCATAATTTGTGAAATGCCTCCGAGCAACGCTGCTAGTGGCAAGCATGTGTGCGAATACAACAAGTAGGTGTTCTCTAGTGTTTCTGCCCGAGCACTGTAAGTGGATTACGCGTTCTCACAATCGCATACTTTCTCTCTGACTCTGTCGTGTGCGCTCGCAAGGCACATTGTCCGTTTCCCTCATGACTCCGGCTCGGGGCAGGCTGAACGTGTAAGCTGATATCGGTGTGAGCGCTACCGACCCCGAATCAGACAAAGCGATTTCAGGAGTGCTGAAATCTAGACAGGCCCTCCGGAGTGTAGCACTCATTCAGTCTCTTTCTGTCTCCCCTTTCCTGCATATTTTTTCCTGCCTCACCATCCGTCACGCACACCTATTTTTTTTTCTTTCCTCTCCATTTTGAATTCAGCCTGAAAAGCAGCATCCTTTAAGCCTTTCTGCCTGGATTGTTTGCAGCATTTGCAGCACTGAGGTTAAAAAAATGGCATGAAACAGAACTGACCGTGCCATATTTTATGACCATGTGGAAAAGTTCTTGCTGCTAATATGAAGACAGCGAAGTATCATTTCTTATTTTGGGCGTACGCGGCCTGTTTTCGGGGGCATCAGACACTCTCCTTCTGGGTGGGTGTCCAGCGAGACCAGACCACTGCCCGTTCTAATCGTTGTGAGACCGCTGCACCACCTCGAGCTTATCCTCTCTTAATCAGATCAACGGAGCCATTGTTATAAGTTCACAGCAGTTTCTGTACGAGGCTTTGTGGGAAGCTAACTCAATGAGAGGGAGATGAAACGTCATTGGCAGAGGCGGCTGAGGTCATGGGAAATGGCAAAGTTGTGGATTTGAAGTTTTTTTTTTTTGGTTGTTTTTTTGTTTCCCGAGGCTTTTATTAAGAAAATCAGCTCATCCCTTTGGTTATTTAACATTAGGTCTGATTGATTGCTTCCTATAGGGTAACTTTGTACAAGCCAGTTTGGTTTCTAACAAACAAAAGGCTGTTAACTGTTCGGTAGATGTCAAAACATCATCAATCATTGAGTAATGTGTTTTACTGAAGATCCTGCTCTTCACTAACGCTCCATGTGTCTCTCTTCTCCTCCTCAGAGGTCCTACACTTTGATAGTGGAAGCCTTGGACCACAGCAATGAAACCAGTGGTGAGTATTCGTCCTTGTCTGGCATCCTCATCTTGCCTCTTTTTTTTTTTTCTCTTCTTTTGTGTCTCTCCCCCTTCCTCTCAGCACCGCCATGTGAGGAGTTGTGTTGAAGGTCAGGAAAGGAAGTTTATTCTTCCTGAACCCCATGCCCTCTTCCACATGGTCCACTGGGTGTGTGTCCATGTTAAAGTGTGTTGACAGGTGCCTGTGAGGGAGGAGAGCGGTTCAAGGAAGCAAAGGGGGAGGAGGAAGAAGAGGTGGGGTGGCATTTTTCATAGAGGGGCCACACCGACTGCCCCCATCCCCCCTCCCACCCGTATGAAAATGTTTTTATTTGGCCGATGACTGATGGCAGGTGCTGCCAGCCAGGGTCGGGGTCGCACTGTCTCACTGTCACCGAGGTGTGAAACACGGGAGTTCATCCCAACGACTTGCCTGGCGTTGCAACCGGCCTGCAGCCACAATGCAGGGGGGGGGGGGGGCCTGAGCTATGCCGCCTCGTAGGTTAAAGTTACCTCTGGCACAGGTGGGCCGCAGGCTGAGCTCGAAGCGCGCGCAGGGGAAGACGTTTTTAGCGTACTACTCGAAGTCGCTGAGTGTTCTTCCCATGAACACGAGTGTAGAATGTAAATTCTGGTTGCTGCTGGGATTCCTGCTGGTTGGTGGTCAGGTTGGCGACAGCGTGGTGATTCCAGATGAGGGCAGGGCCTTATCCCGTGCTTGTTTATGTGTGTTTGAGCTCAACAAGGTTTCGGTCTTTTCTGCTGTATTTGCCGCTCCCCAGAGAGCCATTAGGGCATTAGTGTGAAAAGCCCCCTCAACGTACACACATACAACCGGTTATAAACCTCACTGAACTCCTTCAGATTAACTCACAGCTCTGTTTTGAACAAACGCAAACATAAAGCTTTGCTGTATTTTAAACCTAAATATATAAGCTAGAGTTTTTAAGTTTAAAGTTTTTTTTTTTTACAGTACTCGCACAGTCTTTGTGGAGTTATTTTTTTTAATATATCTTTTAAGTTTAGGTATTTTCCTTTAGTGAAGTATTTATCGATCCATGACCTTTCTGAACTTTTCAGTTTGTCTGATTTATGTTTAAACTGCCAGCCAGGCAGCAGGTCGTACGGCCGTGCTACTCCTCACACTGCAGGCCAGCAGTCGGTAGAGAAATGCCACACAGCTGAGCTCTGGATTCCAGACCGCTGCGAAATGTTACCGGGCACTGCGACTTCAGTGCGCCGCCTCGAACCCCCCGTACGTGCACCTCCGCGCAGTAAATAAATGACAGCAGTCCATCCCCCACTGCGTTGCATCATACTACACAGAGGAGCGATTCACCCCGCGGTCAGCCACCTTCTGCTCGTGTGAGCACGGTAAATAATGACGATGACTTATTTTTTCATTCTCTCCCAGGTGGAAGATTTAGACGGCTCTCGAGTAGCGAGTGAATGAGTGGTGTTTATGCGCAGACGGTGCACTAGACAGTGTAGTGTCTGGAGATTGGGCTGAGCATGTTTGCTCAGTCCGAGTCTGTTTGCTCTGTGTGTGTGAGAGGCTCATTAGAGCCCTCGACTCCCAGCTCAGTCCTTGCCCGTTTGACAGAGCTTTGACCTCTTCTTGTTTGACAAGAAAATAGGTCTGTTTCTGGGTCTAAGTCTGTGTGTATTTTACAATCACAACATCGGCTGCGCCTTTGCTCCACATTTGAAGTGAGGAAAGAGTCGTCTAAGTGTGTGAAAGTGTTGATTTCAATACTTTTCTGACTTGCTTTTGGTATAAAAATGCATATAAGAAAAGCAGCCTGGAGGGGAGAAAAAAAAAAAGTGCTGATGGCACGCTGGCAAGCTTCCCAGCAATGAATGTGGCATCAGTGTCCTCACACTGTAATTTATGGTGGCTGCGGTTCTGTCCTCGCTTGAGCAGATGCAAAGGGCAGCGTCAGAGGAGGCCAGCAATATCCTCAAGCTGTAAACCTGAGAGTCAGTAAGCAACCAGGGAGAGTTGGACAGAGAGCGTGAGAAAAAAAGCAGTTAAACGTGCTTATTACAGGCATCCTTTTCCTTTTTTTCTGCATTTCCTCCTTGTACTTTTCTTCCTCTCCAGCGCACACAGTTGCCTTAATTACATATAATCTGCTATCTAAGAGATCTTCTGCAATTTGTGTTAGAATTTTTGGGGCATTTTTGGGTTCACACTGTATGATCATGGAGAACACTGCAACACCCAAGAGCGTAATGTCGGATGCTGCATTCCACTATTCTCTCCCAGGCTCAAACATTTCATGAACACTGACTCAGTCGAGGGCAGAATACATCCATATTTTTAGAAGAATCTGTCTGATCATGTCACAAAAATGTTTATTTTTAGGTGCAGATGGGAAGTTGATAGAGAAAGCCTCTCATTCTGGCATGATCAACCCCAGCCCACAATGGCAGAAGCTGACTCACAACGGCCCCGTAGCGCAGTTTGAGTACCAAATCCGTGTCAGCTGTGATGAGCACTACTACGGCTTCGGCTGCAACAAGTTTTGTCGGCCCAGGGATGAGTTCTTCGGGCATTACACCTGTGACTACAATGGAAACAAAACCTGTCTGGAAGGCTGGTCCGGACCTGACTGCAACACAGGTAAGCCCCGGTGGGATGGCAGCATGAAGACGGCAGTACTGCTCGAGACGGCAACTTGAGACGGCCGGATTAGCATTTGTGACTATGTATGAGTCTTCCAAAACCAGCAGCCGGCCTCTCATCTGTGATTCACACTGATGCTCTGTCTGTTGTGTGCAATGAGCGACAGCCTTTGCCTCTTAACTCTCACTTTAGTTTTCTATTTCAGCTCAAATAAAGCTTTTACTCTCCTCTAGGACCAGGAATAATCTACAGAGTCAATTTCTCATTACATATTTCACCGTATTATGTGGCAGGGAAAGCATGGTTGTTTGTCGGCAGCAGTGTTTATTCTTGCAGACAGAAATGTCAGAGAGGGTTGTAATTATATTATTTACTACTATAATTAAAATGTGCTGAGAAGTTTGAGTGTAGTTACCATGCAGTAAAATAATTATTCTTTCTCCTCGTCCAGCAATATGTCGACAAGGCTGCAGCACTGAACATGGATCATGCAAGGAGCCAGGTGAATGCAAGTAAGTGCCCGGGCCTGCCCCGTTAGATTTATTGGTCTGTTATCAGTGATTTTACTGCATTATTACCGCGTGAACTGTCGAACACGGCCTGCTCAAGTGCCTTTACTTACTTACCATGCAGGGCAGTGCCAGAAGCCTGTGGTGTGGATCCCCCCAGATATGTAGGGATTGCGTCCAAGCACCAGATCCGTCATGGCACGGATCTTTCTCTGTACATGCTTGGGTTTTTCTGGCCAAGAGACAATCAGTACCAGGGCTTTAACAGAGATATAGAGTGAGCTGCTTGTAAATCTCTCGTGGAGCTTTGGATCGAAGCCTCCAAAGTGAGGAAAGCAGAGGCTCAACTGCCACGATTTCACGTTGGAAATGTAACGCCTCCGACGAGACGAGTGTTATCGGCGAAATCGTGTGTAACATTCGGATGAGCCTCGGAGTGTATTGTTTATGTAGCTAATGGCTTCCTAATGCTGTTTATGCACACAGCCAGAGGAAAAGCCAGGCACAGATGGATATCAGAGCCGGGGCATTGTGTGCAGTAACGGTTCTATCTCCTCCTCATCCTGGAGGAGGCCCTGCACTGCCCGACGCTTCCCACAGTTCAGGCATCGGTTGCTTTCTTAGTTGTCTGATTTGGCCGTAAATCAAGCACAGGGACGATCATGTTTGTTCATTTTGTGCAGCGGCGTTGTTGTTCTTCCCAAGCTTTTGACATCATCAGGTTTCTTGTAAGTGCCTGTGTGGCCACTGGCAGAACAAGAGGCTGAGCTGCTTTCGTCTCGGCACAGGTGTGGCCATATTTAAAGCTCTGGGTTTTATCTTTGTTTTTGTGCGCTCCTTCAACAAAACTCTCCAAGCAAGCTCCACTACTATTGGAGCCAGTGAGCAGGTTCCCACCATTATGCAGCTGCGGTGTGTTAAACAAGTACAGTACATAGCAACCCCAGGGTGCATGATAGGACAGCCTCCCTGTCACTAACTTGATGTCAGTGGAGCCACAACTAATGACTTTCTGCTAATAATATTCCTTTGCTAATACATTAATAACAGAGCACCTGTAGGTTTTGAAAAGCATTAACTGTACAACATATAGGCTCTTGTGAGTTAGTGGGTTCAGACCTTTATGTGCATCAGCGGTGTTGCACAATGTAATGTCACATTCCCCAGTAATTTGGCTGTGTAATAACTGTAAATGATTTGGGATCCTGCTGGGGATTCCTGCTCCACTTCTCATGGAGAGGATTAGCACACTTTTAAGAATAGCCTCTTTAATCACAGACTGAGGTTTACTTAACCACCACGTTTATTTTTACAGTCTGTCCGTTTCTTGGGGCTAATCAGTGCGGCGCTCCCCCAGAGGGACACTGTGTTTCCTGTCGCTAGGCTGCACAGCAGCAAACTGTATCGCCACTTCGCCACCTTTGAAGAGCTGAGTTATCAGTCGGGCTGGATTGCCGTCTTAATTACGGAGCGGAGGACAAAAAGGGCGACATTATCAGTGTAATTATGGACCTGGACATTTCAGTGGTCAGCAGGCTGTGTTCTCCTCCTCGGCCTTGGGGCACAAGCCTGACTACTGAGTCATGGGAACCAGGATGAGCAGCAGTGTAAGAGCCGAGAGGAGGGCTCAACACTCCTCTCTGCAAGAATGTCGCCACTGCCAAGCCACAGGCACAGTGTCGTTAAAGGGAGCGTCTGGCCGCATGCTAATGTTAGCTGTGCTAAAGGTCCCATTGGAACTGTAATTTAGTGTTTTGTTTTTTTCTGTTTGGTAAAATGCTAAATACGCCTCCGTTTCCTTGTCCCCAAGTATTGTTTAAAAGCTGTTGCATAAACAGCCTGCTACTTAAAATTCATTTGTGGTCTTTCAAAACGCAGCCCAGTTGTGAGGGCAAGAATACTGCCTCTTTGTTTGTTTCATTTGTGCAGCTCCACGCTGCATATGCTAATTAAATTCAGATTATCACGGCATTGCTTTTCAAAGAATCTAGAATAAAAGGAAGATTAAGATATTAACATTTTCAGATGCCACGGGGATTATCTGTCCGTCTGAATGGTCTGCATGTGTCGCCGTGGCACGTGTGTGTTTATTTTGGCTGACTTCTTATTTTTTGTCCCCATTTCTGTCTGATCTCATGAGCATGCCTCTCTCTCTGTGTGTGTGTCTTGCAGGTGTCTGTATGGCTGGCAGGGCCAGTACTGCGACAAGTGCATCCCCCACCCTGGCTGCGTTCATGGCACCTGTATAGAGCCATGGCAGTGCCTGTGTGACACCAACTGGGGTGGCCACCTTTGCGATAAAGGTTAATTTCCTTCCCTTATTTCATTGCTGTGGGAGCAGCCTTTTGTTTTGTCCCATCTAAAGCTGTATGAAACGTTCTGTTCCCAGATCTGAACTACTGTGGCACTCACCAGCCATGCCTGAATGGTGGGACGTGTATCAACACAGGACCTGACAAATACCAGTGTACTTGCGCTGAGGGTTACTCTGGCGCCAACTGTGAGAGAGGTGAGTGTTGCCGATGTTCAGACAGATAAGATTTAGCGCTCTGTTTTGCAAAATTATGGCTGATAACAGGAGGTGTGCTGCTCCTCCCTGTGAAAACCGGACTTTATTTTGAATTTGCTTTTCTGTGGGAAGCTAAGCAGCTCCGGAACTTCTAGTGAACTTCCCTTTTCATCTCTAATGTAACACTTTTACAGTAAAGCATCTGATTGCAAGGGCTTTCACAACCATTTCTATGAATAAGAGGGAATGTTTGGGCTCACTGAGCTTAAAGACAAAAGGTCAGAGGTGCCTTGAGTTTGTAATCAGAGGAGATGGTAACTGAACAGTAATCTGTTTCCACTCCTGTGTAAGTGGCCCCCAAGTCAGGTAATCCACCAGTTTGATCCTTAGTGGCCGGTCATCCCTTTGCTCCTCAAGACAGATGGGTGTGGTGCGAAGGTCCAGCTGCTGCAAACACTTACCATGGAGATGATGGTTTTTTCCTCATTAAATCTGAGCCTTGCAGGGGGGTTGACAGCTTAACTGCAGAGATGTCAGGAAACCGTGCCCTTCGTAACAGGAGGTCCGCAGACCAGGGGATACGTGGGGCTATTGTAACACAGCGCTGCATCCTTTCCCCTCCCTCCTCCCCCGTGGCATACCGAGAGGTGTCTGCTGATCACCTCCAACTGCCTCGTTGTTCCTTGAGTGAATCATTCACTTTTGATTCATCTGGGACCCGCTCATCCTTAACTGGGCCGCCCGCAAAGGACAAACTCCCGCCCCTCTCCCGCTCTCCCTCCCGCCGCCCCTCTCATCTTCTGCCGCCTCTCAGAAGAAAAATGGCAGGGAGTCAGAGGGAAGTCACGGCACGTTGGTCAGGTCAACTTAGCATGAAAGATGATTTCCTGGTGGCGGGGAGCGAGATGGGGGTCGGGGTTTGAGCGGGCTTTTGGGGCAGTGCAGTGCAGGGGTCTAGTTAATCAGTAAGCAAAAGAGGAGTGAGGTTTGCCAAAGATTAGAAGCTGAGGTGCAAGTTTTTGTTTTTTTTGTCAGCAACGGGGCGAATGCAGATCACACGATTTAACACCAACAATGGCATGATTATAGTTTATAATCACAAAATAAGTGTCATAAACTGCCAAAGTGATTTTCCTCTTGTGACCTCTTTGCAAATCTGTCTTTGTCTTTATAGCGGAACACGCCTGTATCTCCAACCCATGCTCTAATGGAGGGAGCTGCTCAGAAACCAGTCAAGGCTATGAGTGCCAATGTGCCCTCGGCTGGAGCGGCCCCTCCTGCACTATCAGTAAGATTTAACTCAAACTGCCCCCGCTGAATGTCGGCAATGCCCTCATTGAGAATATCCCTCTTATTGACCTGCATTGACGTCTCTCCGCACAGATGTTGACGACTGCGCTCCAAACCCGTGCAACCACGGGGGAACCTGCCAGGATCTGGTCAATGGCTACAAGTGTCACTGTCCTTCACAGTGGACGGGGAAGACGTGCCTAATAGGTGAGTCACTCGGTCTCTTTCCACCGCTTCATGCCCGACAAATGCACGTGCACATGCCAACAGCCGCTTCTTTCCTTCCCTAGATGCCAACGAATGCGATAGCAAGCCATGTGTCAATGCCAACTCGTGCCGCAACCTGATTGGCGGATACTTCTGCGAGTGCCTCCCTGGTTGGACGGGGCAGAACTGCGACATTAGTGAGTTGAAAGCTGCAGCTGTGCAACGGGACGCCTGTCCGGCTCCTGCTGCCCCCTTTTATTTATTTGTCTCCATTCATGCAACACATGCTGAATTTAAAGCTGCGACATAGAAGCCGTAAAGCAGCGAAGCAGTTGAGCAAGTGCAGTCTTTTCCTGCAGCGTAGTGCTGTATCATTTCTAGGCCTGTGTGTGGCCAAGGCTGTGGTGATTAGAGGTGGCTCAAAACAATCCCAGAACTAGTTTCACTTGGCAGCCGACGGGATTGCTCAATAGTCTTGTTTTGCACTGATTTTGCAGCCACAATATCCAGCCCTCGCAAAGTGCTCTGTAGCTCCACCAGTGTTTTCAAAGCCTGTACCATGGGAAACACAAAGCACAGACTTGTTTTCAAAGACAGACGATTTAGTCAAGCTGTTCAGAATTAATCGGCAGATTTGTTTTCCCATGCAGATATAAACGACTGCAAGGACCAGTGCCAGAATGGAGGAACTTGTAAGGTAGGTGTTGGTTCATATGCCATCTAGCTTTATCTGGTATCAGTGCTTTGTTTGCCAGCATGTTTGTTTTATTGCTTTTTTTCCTTTTTTTTTTTTTTTTTTGGTCAAAGTCATTTACAGTGGTTATATAAATAGCTGCTGTAAACTGTTCTCTTCAAACCAGCAGTGGAATTGTTGTGGAATTCTTCTGAAATCAAATCTTGAGAGGAGTGGGTTCAGAGGGGTTTCTAAGGGAGGGACACACAAGTTTCTTGACCACACTAGATTGAATTACCATAAACATTATTGTGTTGAGTCCGTGCCAGGAAAATGTGTTGAAATAATTGTGGAGCTGTGATAATACCCCCTCCTTCTCCTCCTCCTCCTCCTCCTCCTCCTCTTCTTGCCCTCTTCATTCTGTTCCCTGGTTTGACAGTTATTGTTTGGACCCCACCCTTTCAAGGCAGTTAATCAAATATATAGCCGTGCGAGGTTAACCCCCGGTTTCTCGTTCTCAGGACTTGGTGAACGGCTACCGCTGCGTGTGCCCTCCTGGTTTCGCTGGCGAGCACTGTGAGAGGGACATCGACGAGTGCGCCAGCTCGCCGTGTCTGAATGGCGGCCGTTGTCAGGATGAAGTGAACGGCTTCCAGTGTCTGTGTCTGACTGGCTTCTCAGGAAACCTCTGCCAGGTGAGACACTGCTCCCACCGCCGTCCCCACGCACAATCATACTCCCCAATATCATTCGGCCAGCTTAAGTTTTTCTGCGAGCGTTGCTGTATATTTGGGTTTGTTGTAAAGTTTTCCTGCCCCACCCTCCTAAATGGCTGTTGTTCCATAGTCCTCCTTTTTTAAAAGGGAGTGCTTTGTTGAAGCTGCTCCTGGCTACAGTGGGATACATTCCTCAGCGCTGAAGCCCAGACTCAGAGGACGGCTCCTATGTCTCTGCCTTGTTTTTCCCCCTTCCTCCAAGCGCTGTGTGTGTGTTGTTTCCTGGCACAGCCTGTAGGGAGGATGCTGTGGGTTTTGCTCTGTTTTCTGTAGCAGAAAGTATGTCAGCTATCAGGTTCACGGCTCTCTATTCAATACCTTTCTTCCCTAGCTGGATATTGATTACTGCTCGCCCAACCCGTGTCAGAACGGTGCGCCCTGCTTCAACCTGGCCACCGACTACTACTGCGCCTGCCCGGAGGACTACGAGGGCAAAAACTGCTCCCACCTCAAAGACCACTGTCGCACCACCACATGTAAAGGTACGCCCGCTGCCTGCAATAACCACCAGCTTTTCGCTGTTTGTCTTTTTCCAGAACACTTCTGAAAGGTGATCTGTGTAGCGCGCTGTAGTAAAATGCTGAATAAGGCCAGGTATTACTCACAATTCGCCTGAACACTTTGCCCACATGTTCCCATGAGGGCAATACCTATATTTTCGTTCCATGCAGTGAAGGTTCTTGGCCAAGGTGAGCAGTTGTTTCTTTTTAAAGTGTAGCTCCCCCCTTCCTCTCCCCGCCAAAGCTTTTCCAATGTTTTCCCCCCGTTTCTCTGAGTTCCCCCGAAAATCTGGCAAAAGGCTGATAGCACCGTGTGTGTTCTTAATAATGACTTGGTGGGCTACCTCTTCTTTTCCCCCTCGATGAATGTGCACATTTTTCTGTGTGTGTAATTGAGTGAGTGGACCAACCACAGAGCCAGATACCAGACGGTGAGATTCTCTCTGCTCTTGGCAAGAATTAAGTGATTACAGGGGAGCGAGCTCACCCGGCGCACCTAACCTGATCAGACAGGGGGAAAGGAAGGGATTTCAGCACAGAGTGAAAAAGATCACTATGAATTGCTTATGAAAGCATAACAGCTTATCGCTGTGTCTCCTATCGTTCACATTTTTTTCTCATTCGTACATTGATACCAATTTTCTCAGGGGATTTAATCAGGTTGTTTGAATTATTATTTGTAAAAGCCTGTTGCCTCGTAGATCTATTTTTAATCTCTTGCTCACTCTTTCTTTTATATCACATGTTAGCTGTCTGGCAGCATTAGAACACCAACGATAAAATAAATGCCCATCCTTCTTTATCCCGTTGGAAAATACAAACCACATGTGGATTTGGATCAAACAGACTTTCATCAGTGTCCACTGTCTAACTCTCTCTCTCTCTCTCTCTCGCTCTGCAGTGATTGACAGCTGCACAGTTGCCGTGGCATCCAACAGCACACCAGGAGGAGAGCGTTACATTTCGTCAAATGTGTGTGGACCTCACGGCCGCTGTCGGAGCCAGGCCGGGGGCCAGTTCAGCTGCGAGTGCCAGGAAGGCTTCAGAGGCACCTACTGTCATGAGAGTAAGGCCAGACTCCACTAGCATAATAATAATAATAATAATAATAATGTTTTACACTGTCAGCATTGCTACAGTTTTAAAAAAAAAAAAAATTCTAATTGCAGACATAAACGATTGCGAGAGCAACCCGTGCCGCAACGGAGGCACATGCATCGACAAAGTCAGCGTGTACCAGTGCATCTGCGGTGACGGCTGGGAGGGCGACCACTGTGAGATCAGTGAGTGGGAACGCTTGTCTTGTGACCTCAAAACAAACCCACACAACCCTCATTAGACTCCTCGGGTTCATGTTTAAACACAAAAGCGTTTGATTTGCTGCACACACGTCACACTCCCGTCTAATGTCTCCACCAGACATAGATGACTGCAGCACCAACCCCTGTCATAACGGAGGGACGTGTCGAGACCTGGTGACTGATTTCTTCTGCGAGTGTAAAAACGGCTGGAAGGGAAAGACTTGCCACTCCCGTAAGCTTTTTTTTTTTTTTTCCTTTTGTTTTTTTTCCCTCCCACACCTATGTAGTCTGTCTGTCTGTGCAGGCTCATGGTATGCGCTTTTGGCTGTATATAATTACTTCATTGCAAATTGTGTGTATGTGTGGTTATTAACAATTATGTGAGCAACTTTAAGATGTAAATTCTCCCCCCAGGTGAAAGTCAGTGCGATGGAGCCACGTGCAACAATGGAGGCACCTGCCATGATGAGGGCGACACATTCCAGTGCAAGTGTTCCCCCGGGTGGGAGGGTACGACGTGCAACATAGGTGAGTCTCTCCGTCAAAGCGGTTTGGTTTCACATTCACAAGACACGGGAGATTGCTTTGAGGTGGTGCAGTGGGGTGGGGTGGAGTGGGGTGGGGTGGGGGTGTAGCCCCGTCGTGTCTCAGATATTAATCGGACCTGTCAGCTGTGCAAGATCCACAAACAGTTTTTATCCCTTCACTCTGTCAGCGCTGCCTCCGTTCTCATCTCCCTCCTCGCCCATTTCTCTCGCTCCCGTGAGCGCTGACAGATACCCGCTTAAAATCCCTGATTGCACTGACAGTACACTTCAAAGTTGTGGAATGTAGAGACAAAAAAATAAATATAATTAAACGGAAACCCAACTGAAAATACTCACGCCAACCGGGTGTGACTTTTTAATTTATATGATCGCACTGATAATACTGTTTATTGTTGGGGAAATCCCACTGACAGAATTAAACTTCTTTTCCCCCTTCTCTCTCTCTCTCTCTCTCTCTCTCAGCCAAAAACTCAAGCTGTCTTCCAAACCCATGTGAGAACGGCGGTACCTGTGTGGTGAAGGGGGACTCGTTCACCTGCGTCTGCAAGGAAGGCTGGGAGGGTCCCACGTGCACTCAGAGTAAGAAGTGGGGGAGTGGTGGGATGGATAAAATTGGACAGTTATTGCTATTAAATGATGATAAACCCCGTGCTACCGAGTGCAGAGGTGAAGTCCTGCATCTGATTAGAACCGACTCTCCCATCGTCTTTTGATCTGTAGCTTTTTTCCTCGTCGTTGCATTCCTGTCCAAACAGTGACATGTCTGCTTGTTCTACAGCCCTCCTCCATTTCCCTTGCTTTCCCGGGATCCCTGCCCTTGTCCGCATGTCCTCCAAAACATGAATTCCTCTTGTAGCTTTTGTTGGGGAGGGAGAAACAGCCGGGGTGGGAATCTGGGCGTAGAGATGTTGTCGATGGCGGCGGGGTAGCTGGAACCCAGTTTTGAGGGCGAGAGTCGACTCTGTGTTGTTAATAAGGCAGAGTAATCAGCGCGGCGTCCGCCTCTGCACTCACAAGCTCAGACGTGCTCTTTGCTGTCATGTGCGCTAAACACTCATGCACGAATGCATAAAAAACAACAACAACACACTCACTACTTTCTGTCTCTCCCTCCTTTCTTTGTGTTTCTTTTTTTTTTTTCTCTCTTGCAGATACCAACGACTGCAGTCCCCACCCATGGTAAGTGGAAGCCAAACATTTCCTGTAGATTTAGACACATGAAAACAAGCTGCTGCTCCTCCTGTATCGTAGTTTCCCACCTGCAGGCTTTCTCTCTGCTGAGAACCGAGCATACACCCTCCCCTGTCTGCCATTCCTGGGATGCAATCAGCTTTGTTTTGTGTGACTCTCATGCACCTCTGGAGCTCCCTCCCAAAACCAAGTGCACCTGTCCAATAAAATTAATTGCTTTAATTCTCTTTGAGAAATAGCCGACTGGTGGGAAAAAATTGAGGACTTAAATTATTTAGAGTAAAAGTAGCGTGGCTGTGTCCGGTATGAAAGACGCAAATTCTCTTTTTGTTTCTGCAGCTACAACAGTGGAACCTGCGTGGATGGGGATAACTGGTACCGCTGCGAGTGCGCCCCAGGCTTCGCGGGTCCAGACTGTCGGATCAGTGAGTATTAACCCCGCCACCAGCCCCTCCCCGATCCCTATTTGAGGCGTTGGTTAGAACATGCCCGGGCCGCGGGACCATCGCATTCGCTCCAAATGGAAGGTCTAGTCGGCCAATTATCTGCACGTTGGGCTTCGGGCCAGGCCGAGCCATTTCGGTGTCACTCCGCCGGGCCGCGCTGCTGTCCCCGGGGAGAAACCAGCTTAGGAGGCCAACAGCTAATCAGCCATGCTCTCTGACACTGATTACACAGATTGTTTTCCCTCTTAAAGGCTTTCAGATGGCCACATTCTTTCCCATTGCAAACCCTTTGTTCTGCTAAGTCCAGCCTTTAGCTCCTGCATACCTGCTAATGATGCTGCCTTTAAAGAAAAGCTGCGAGGGGCAAAAAAAAAAAAAAAAAAAAAAAGAAGGGGCTGATTTAAAGCATGTTTGCTTGTTTTTATTAACTGCCGTGTATGTGTATGTACTGTTCAAATGACACATGACCTCAATGAATTTAGCCAAGGAATTAGATTTGTGTGCCGACTCCGTTAACCCAATATTTGAACGCTGTCTGGCTGGACTCTTTATGCCATGAGGGAACCATTTCTTACCTCCTGCTCTTCTCCTCCTTCGTGGCAGATATTAATGAGTGCCAGTCGTCCCCGTGCGCCGCCGGCTCTACCTGCGTGGACGAGATCAACGGATACCGCTGCCTTTGTCCACCTGACAGAACTGGACCCCACTGTCAAGAGGGTATTTACAAGACAATAAAAGAGACACGTCCACATTGGAAGCTCTGTTTATGGTTCACTAACGCTGATGTGTTTTGAATGCAGTGACGAGAAAGCCATGCTCTGTTAACGGACACGTCACCGCTGATGGAGTCAAATGGGACGAAGACTGCAACACTTGCCACTGTTCGAATGGGAAAGTCGTGTGCACCAAGGTGTGTTTAAACAAACTGAGCACGCACGAGCTGTAGAGTTGATGGGAAAGTGATTGAGGCTCTGTGAGAAGTCCATCATGTTGACTCAAAGGCTGCGTCTGCCTTCTGAGATCATAGGTAGGGCCGTGTAAGGCCACAACAACACTCTGTCCCACAGGGCGGGGCTGATTTGGGAGTGTCAAATTCAATACAGAGACGATACAGTTGGCTTTCGAAAGAAAACACAATGGCACTGTTAGAAGTCGGTGTCGGGTGCCATCTCAGAATCTCCCACAGTCGCACCGGGTGAGGACTGGGTGATTTACAGCAGCCGCCCCGAAGTGGTGCTATCATTAGCGCGCCCGTCTAACCGCCGCGCGAACAATGGCGCCTCACTGATACGGCTTCCCCTCGGGACGCAAATGCATCATGGGGTGAAAAGGGTCTGCAGGTTATGGTTTTAAACACAGCCTGATGTTACCGTACTACACTGCTGCACACAGTAGGCCGTGTGTTTCCTTCAGATTACAGAAGCGTATCCGTAGGCGCTCGGTGGAGACAAATGAATCTTTGCAGAGCTACTAATAACCTTGACTGGGAAAATCTGGTACCACTGATTTAATTTTTTCTAAACTGTTTACAGCTCTGTTTTGGACTCTGCTAGTCAGTAATACAGACATTTCACTTTGTAACAGAATATACTGTTAAAGTCCGGCTTTATCAGTGCAGACATTCATATTATTAGATTTTATTTTAGATATCGGCTCGCATGATTCATCCTCTGGCAGTCGGGAATGTTTGTACAAAATCTCAGAGTTCATTCTGCAAGTGTTGAGATATATTATGTACGTGTTTGAAGGTTAAACAACGCTCTTCTCTGCAGATGTGGTGCGGACCCATGTCGTGCAAACTGGGTGCCAAAGGCAGAGGCGGGTGTCCTTCGGGCCAGAGCTGCATCCCCCTCAGGGAGGGCCACTGCTTCGTGAAGCCTTGCCTCGAGCTCGGGGAGTGCTGGCGCTCCAACCCTCCCCAGCCTCCCACCAAGTGCCACCCCAGCTCCACTTACCAGGACAACAGCTGCGCCAACATCACCTTCACCTTCCACAAGGAGAGCATGACTCAGGTGACTTTTCGCAAAGAGGAAGAGATTGAATTAACGTGTTTGCGCTGTAATTTTTCATGCCTCTCCTCCGCCAGCACTCTGAAATGAATAGGAGCAGCAAACTGTAAAAAGATCAGGTTTTCTGGAGGGCTCAGCCGTCCCTCCAAGGCAAAAAGACACTCAGTCCTGCATTTAAAAAAACATGGGAAAGTGTCGTTTTTTTTTTTTTTTCCTGTGTCATGTTGCTGGGAATGAGGCATTTGCGACTTTGCAACCCGACCGCACTGTGAGATTAATTTAAGGATAAAATGGATTTGAGCTAAACGGGACCACTGGCGACTCCACACAGGACGAACCGTTGCCAGTTGCCTTACAAGCATGACAGCAGATAGTGACGGGAACATGAGCCTGTGGTCTTTAATCTAAATTTGGTGGATTTCCACCAGATGCCAAAATGGAGACCTAGTTCTGCTTATTTCATGATTACCTCTTATTTTTCTATGTGTTATTTATTTATTTATTTATTTGTTGTCGTGTCCAGGGCTTGACTGTGGAGGGAGTATGCAAGCAGCTGAGGCTCTTGTACATAGTGAAGAATTTCTCCTTGGAGCATTCAGTGTCCATAACCTGTGACCCCTCATTCTCAGCCAGCAACGAGATCCACGCCTGCATTGTAAGTACCCCCCCCACACACACACACCCCCCCCACTCAGAGTCTGCCACATGTTTGTCTGCCTCTATTAATGCAAACTCCAAAAAATCCTCTTTGATTTATAGCCTGTGGCATGCATTCCAGACACCACATAGACGAGCTCTGATGCGATATATGATGGAATTTAGGTTTCTTTTTTTTTAGTGTCATCAGGTGCTAGCAAACGTAAACATAATCGCTGCCAGACATAATGGAACGTTAAACCTAAACAAGAAGATTTCAGACCTTAATTTATTTTATTTTTCCTTTCCATTTAGTCGACCGAGGACCATCGCTTGGACCGGAGCCCCATTAAAGAGATCACAGACAGGATAATCGACTTGGTTAGCAAACGTCACGGGAACAACACCATCATCTCCGCCATCGCAGAAGTCCGTGTGCCAAGCCCCAGCAAAACTGGTATGAACTGAATCCAAACTCCGCTTGTTGCTTATGAAGTTTTCCAGGCTTGCACACACTTGCATGTGTAGAAATGGGTGGGAGGATTTCTTTTATTTTTTCTTAAATCAGATGAGATAGAGCCAAGTCTTGAATATGACAGCAATGCTGAGCACCAAAGAATATGCGTCTGAAAAGTAATTCCATAACCTCCCACACAACTCAGACCGCCCAGGTCTGCCATCTCAGAGCAGTTGTAATGGAGCTGAAAAACAATCTAGCCAGGATTTCTATGGAAAGAGCAGAAGTGCTTGGCTACATGGCTTTAGGTTGGCTCACACTGCGACTGGCTGGACTTAGTAGTAAGACTCCCGCATGTGTCCACCATTCATCAACGCAGTGACAGCAGACTGCCGCCATGGCCAAATAGAAGCAGCCTCCTCTCCCCCCGCTGAGGGCTCGGAGGTCAGGTTATACTGGCACGCTAATGATTTAATATAATAAAACCCGCTGTGCGTTGTTTAACTGGGAATCGGTTCTTTGAACTCGCGGCAGCTCTTTGACCTGTGCTTGTCTTCCTCCGACAGACTATCTGGTGCCCCTCCTCAGCTCCATCTTCATTGTCATCTGGGTCCTCGTACTGGTCTCCACTTTGCTGTGGTGCATGCGCCGCCGGCGGAAACAGAGCAACCACAACGGGACGTCGGCGACCGGCTCGGAGGACAACACGACCAATAACGTTCGGGAGCAGCTTAACCAGATCAAGAACCCTATAGAGAAGCACGTGGGCCTCACGGTGGCCATTAAAGACTATGAAAACAAGAACTCCATCATTGCCAAAATAAGGACAAATCATCCCGAGGGGGATGAGGACGACAAGGAGAGGCACTTACAGAAGGGCCGCTTTGCCAAACAGCCAGCATACACACTGGTGGAGAGGGACGAGAAGGCGCCCCTCTCCAATCCCAACTCCACATCCAAGCATCCTAATTGGACTAATAAACAGGACAACAGAGACTTGGAGACAGCAAACAGCATAAACAGGATGGACTACATTGTATAGCAGACAGCTGTGTTGCTGTGCAACCAAGCCCTATGCCTTCACACCCAGGTGGTGGGTGAAACAGGGGAGCTTTGGCATGTGTAGTTAGTAAACGGTCATGTCATTTGTGACCCCACAGTATTTTCAGATATTCCCCGTGTTAATTTAAGTTTTGACAAGCTGGCTTACACTGGCAGTGACAGTTGCTTTGGTTGGCTGGAAACACAAGGCACTGGTATACATTTCACTGTAGAACGACTTGCAGAAGTGTCCACCTATGCATTTCACTTCCCTTTCTTTAAAATTTAGTGGACACATGGAAGGGGGCTCCTGGTGTAATTGTTGTACAATGACTAAAAACTACCCGACGCGTTCAACACTAGAGCTAATTTAGCTTATGTTTAGTACGTGTTTGAATTCTTTCTAGTTCTGTTTGGAGAAAGTGCCTTTTCAGCTTTAGACTTCAGCAACTGTCAAATGAGAGAGAGAGAGAGAAAAAAAAAAAAGATCAACTTTATTATTTATTTTTATTTTTGTGGGTGGGGGGAGGGGGGTTCAATGTCAGCAGTCGCTGCCAATATGAAGAATTTATGTGACAATTTAGAACGTGTAGATATGTACATTTTTTTTTATTAATCATTGTGTATATTTGATTTATTAACTTAATAATCAAGAGCCTTAAGATATCATTCCTTTTTATTTATATGTTCTGTCTAGTTTGAAGGTTTTGATAGCTGTGGAAGCCTACCATTTCTTTCAGTGACAAATTCTTTTTTCAACGCATTCAAAAAAAAAAAAAAATTCAAAAAAAAAAAAGCCAGATTTCAAAGAATTTAAGACAAAAGACAGGCACTCTGGGCCTAAGAGACATTTTCTTTTTGTTGTTTTTCCACACATTTCATTATTTGTTGCCAGGACCTTAATTGAAGGCAAGTGAGGTTAGGACAACAAAAGATCCTGGCTGCTGCAAGGGTTGGACATGGTGGCAGACATATTGCTTGCCACTAATGGATAAATACTTAAGGGAACAAAAATTCTTCAGCAGCTCCAGTTTAAACCCACTGACATTTTTCACAGGCTGTCAAAATCCACCAACTTGCGAGGCAAGTCACATCAATACAGTATGACATGCCAAAATTCCCATCTCCTTTAGTCAGCGTAATATCATAAGCTAGACCATGAGTACTTGAACAGCAGGGGGGCAATGGGAACATAGTAGATTCAGATTAAATACACTGCCTTGCTCTGCAAGAGTCTGCTTCGTGTCTGTGCACATTTGTTTCTTTTTAAAAATGAGGCTCTTAAAGACAAACATGTTTTATCTCATTCGTTAACCCTTTGAGATCATGGCAACATTTTGTCCTATTTTTTTTTTTTTTTTGGACTTTTGTGTTATGAACTTGAGAACTATGTGTTGATCTGGCAATATATTTTTGAAAGTCATATTTATTAAATATTTTGTATGAAAAGAGAATTAAAGTTGTCTTTGTTCTGGAGAGCGAGTGAAGAGTCTGTCTGTGATGCATCAAGCCAAACATGTTG
Organism: Chelon labrosus; assembly: GCF_963514085.1. Lineage (NCBI taxonomy): Eukaryota > Metazoa > Chordata > Actinopteri > Mugiliformes > Mugilidae > Chelon > Chelon labrosus. The sequence goes on from NC_140348.1 coordinate 20,089,400, forward strand.
GAGCATATGAAAGGTTTCTCATGGGGCTGGCGTGGGAACTGGAGCTGGAGAGACATCATAGACTCCAGCGAGGTTCTCTATCCAAATATGTTTACAGCTAATTACGTTGTAGCTCGCTATCCGTGTGTGAAGTCCATCCTGGAGACAAAAATACCGACGCTCATGATTCTGGGACAACGTTTCCCTTGTTGCTCTGCTTTAAGTAGCAACCTTTCCTCTAAACCTTACAAACTGGCAGGCCTGAGGAGCTCGTGCTGTAGAGTTGATTTCAAGACGACCTCTTCTGCAGAATCAGTTTGACAGGACTGAAACCAAGGCGAGAGATTAGCAGCACCTCAAACATATCGGGATTTTAAAAACATTAGGTTCATGTCCACAAATCTTCCGTATTGTCTCGGTCTTGAACAGAACTGGTTTCCGGTAGTGACTTGGGTTACAACCACTAATAATGACAAACCTTCCCTGTAGAGCTGCCATAAGCCAGTCTGGACCGCGTGAGAGGAAAACAATACAATGCAGTCAGATTTACTGTACATGTATTTCGTGCCGGCTCCTTTCCAAAGAATTCTCAGCCTATTTGCATATTTCCACAAACACTCGGAGAAGGTTTTTTTTTTTTTTTTCTCATGGGAAAAACAAGTTTATTTCACAAGTAATGTATTCAGGCAGAATTATGTCATGAAATGGAACGTCTTGATTTTAAATGATGACTGTTGCCCCATGTTCAGTTTGGGCCTGAGCCAGTGGGGTGATACGAACAGCCCTGCCGAGTGTTGGGACGATGACAGCAGCTTCTTTTTAACCTTAAATGATGTGAACATCTTGCTTTTACAAGAAAAAAAAAAAAAAAAAAAAACACCACTAATGTTTGAGCACATATTTGGCTGAAGTTCAGTTTTTAAAAGTTGAATAATATGTTCAAATTTAAAAATAGTTCTTCAGGTGCTTAGCAACCGAGCACCGAGCAAATTGTATATGAATGAGATCGAGCTACACAAATACATTTTTGAGAATGGGGTGATGAAATAAATCTGGAAACAGCAATCAATCACACCAGAGCTTCAGCGGGGAAACTGGACAGTTTTCAGACACATAGGAGCCAGTATTTCAGACTGAGAGCCATGACGTACTGCATGGCTCCTGCCTGTCTGAAATCCCCGATCTTTAACACAAAACCAAATCTAAACTCCAATTAAAGGTTTTTGACTTTCATTTGCGAGCCTCTCTTGACCACCACTACTTATGGGTGGAGGCTAATTCTGTTTCAAGTATCTGACAAAGCCTAAGTCAAAGGCTCATGTATCAATTGCCATAACGTTTGCAGTATTTGATCTGCATGTGTGTTCACAGCGCGGGCAGCACATGTTTTAAAAAAAAAAAAAAACAGATAATGCAGTAAAAAGTGACACATGCACAAATGCAAGTCAGCTGGTCATCTGAGGAGACGGCGTGGTCTACACGGGGTAAACATGTAGCATGACAGAATATCATCTCTATCTGTGTGGCGTCAGGCATCTTTACTGTAGCCTGTCCGCCCCCACCAACCACCCCACCACCACCTCACCACCTCAAGACCTCTTCAGTCGTCGTAATCTCGAGGTTCTGGGCACATTTTCACCCCCCTCCTCTCCAAGTGTGGATCTGGAACCAATAGAGGAGCCAGAGGATGCAGGCTTGACAGATAGGCCCCTCAGACTTGCGGCCAGCCTGTTTTGGTTTGTCTGTGCCGTGTTATTGCTTGTGAGGGGGAGCCTCTGGGCCCGTTTCCCTGGAGTAAGCAGCTCTACTTCCACTGTGGTTTTCTTGCACTCTGAGACAGGGAAAGCCTTGGACTCTGCCTTGGCTTCGTCTGGAGGAAGGGGCGGCAGAGGAAGAAGGTCATGCTTGGATGTTTGTGTGGTGCACTCGGTGGAGTGAGTTTGAATTGTGGCTGGAGGCTTTCCAAGACGAGTCCTTTTGGCCCTCTGGGGGTGAGGGTCTTCCCCAGCATCACTCGGCTTGCACCTCTTGTCGGTGTCCTCACTGATTTCATGTTGGCAAAAACCTGCTGAGGCCCCGTTTAGGTTGATGTCGTCTGGAGGACAGGCTCTCTGATCCATTTGCTGCTCACCCGTAGTGGGTCCATGGAGCTCTTGCTGGACACTAGCTTGTTTGGCTCTGAGACATTTAAAAGAATAGGAGGATATGAACGGATATTTGAGTGTCCTCTAACTGCTGGGATTGGAAAGTTCTGCATTAGATCATACTCACATCTTTTGAAGCACTGTCTTCTTTGTTTTCGTGGAGCAGTTTAAAAGCTCTTGGGTTTCTCCCACACTGGAAAAATATTCCGATCTGCTTTGTTCACACAGCTCACTCTAGAGAAGACAAACAGAATTGGTGTAAACAAAAAAATATTATTTCTGGCATCTCCCGGAAAAGTTTGGCTCCGCGGTGCCGTCGTCATCATCTGGCATCGTTGAACCAGACTCACTTTACTCGTGTAAAAATGCTAAAACCTGTTATAAATGCAGATAGATTCAGTGTTATCACCTCACTATCTGAACTATGGTTCAGTACGAGAAGAATGTTTGCTACAATGCCTTCAGAAACACGTAGTGACAGCCCAGCTGGCACAAATAATTTGTCCTCTACTTAAAATTGTCCAAAGCAGCCACCTCAAAGGCTTCAGAAAATGATCACTGCTTCATCTCAGTATGATGAATGTTCTAGTCTCCACTGTCTGAGGCTTAGCGTGAAGCTTGCAGCCAGAGGCAGAATTACTAAACGGTGACCATGCTGACAAGCTAAAACAGTGAATAAAGAAGACTCTTTATAAGATGAGCAAAGCAGAGGAAATTACAAGTGGGACATGGGAATGGAAAAATGCAACAAAAAAAAAAGGAGGTGGGTTAAAAAAAAAAAAAAGCTTCTCAGAAGACAGATCAAAAAATATAAACAAGTCAGTGGAAGTAGCAGCAATGTTGTTCAAATCCAGAGGCTGAAAAAACACGACAAATCCCTCTCCCTTCACTTTCAATAACCACAATGTATGAAACTCTCTTTGAACAAAGAGTGTGTAGAGCTTCACGTGCGCCTTTATTTGCGTAAAGCCTTTACTCCACCTGGAACTGTACACCTGAGGTCCGTTCAGCATATCCACCATACCATGAGGAGCCTCTGAGGCGGAACAAGGAACAAGCTGAAAATTGGATCTCACCAACGCAGGCCCTCAACAGGCCGTTAATGAAGGTTAATCACACATCTTTACCTTGGCTGACCAAGAACAGGCTCTGTATTTATGAGGGAACGAGAGACGCCGGTGGCAAATCGAGCGGAACTTACAGGTTGAGAGCCTGTGTCAGTTCATCATAAAATAATTGCATCAATAAAAGTTGGATAACGTCAGAGTGGGACTGGCTTAGAAAAAGAGTCGGTGTCTGTTTGTTCCTTTGGAAAAATGTTGACAGCCATACTCGGGGCTATACTAAGCCCATAGTACAGCTGTGCTTTTTATCATATCAGTATTAGCATATCAGCTCAGAGACATTGTGAAATAAAGTAAAGAATTGGAGACATTTTAAATTTCACCCTTATGTGGTGTTATTTGAGAACAAAGAATCACCAGAGTTTGCGCTTGGATGTCTGTGCCAGGTTTAACGGCCGTCCGGTAGGTGTCGAGATTGTTCACACACAAACACAAATCCCAGCAATAATTCGTGGTATCATCAGACTACGATGACTAATGTTTGAGTCAATACATCAAGTACATATTTGAGATATTTCACTGATAAATGAAACTAATTGACCTGATGAGAACAAAGTCTTTGGGTCTGTGTCTGAGCCAAATATCACGACACTGCCCGACAGTACTGAAGTTATTTAACTACGGCGGACTAGCTGACATTACTATCCGCAGACCACTGCCTCTGGCACGACTAAAAACTGACTGTTGAAGAAGGAAATAGAACCAGATAGTGGTTAAATCTTGGAAGATTCAAGGTTGTGGCATCTCAGTTTAATAGCTGCCATTTCCAGATCATTACAATTCCATAAACTGGTTGGTAAAATGATCAATGTGCACTTTAAGGAGAGGAAAGCCAATGTGGTAAGCTCTGGCATCCACTAGTTGTTCTGAATACTGAAAAAAAAAAAAATCATTAAGGTTCTCTCCCACGTGTCATGAAACCAGTGACAACATATGATCATCAGACAAGGGGAAAAGACTGATTGTCCCAAGCTGTAAGGGCAAACTGGGGCATTGCGGCTTTGCCTTGGGTGTTGAAACCTAGCAAGTGCACTCTGTGGTGGTGGGGTAGATGGAATAAAGAGGCCAGACAGAGGGAAGGGAAGTGAATAAGGAGGATGGGCAACAGCGAAGTAGGCGGAGTTGACAAGAAACAAGCGACAAGATACTACAGAATGAATAAGAGACGGAGAGGGTTTAGAGGGGAGCACAACAAAAGCAGAAGCAACCCCCCAGAGTCACACTGCCTGACCTCAACAGTCTGTCCAGCATGCCCACAAACGCAAGAATCCTCACACAGGAAGTTCTCCACAGGCTGCTCTTTGTGCAGGGATGGAGTCATGCTACAGTGTGGGCAGAGGCTCGGTCTTTACGCTCTCTCATGTCCAGAACTACAGCTGGCCTTAGACTCGGATTTTGGGACAGTGACACACACACACACACACAAACTTGCATTTGCCTACACGCTCGCGCGCCCACCCCAACAACAACAATACTGAGAAAAATGTGGGTGCTATCATTTGCATTGTAATGCCTTGATATGTATTCTCATCTGTTTAATATGAATAAATGCTGTTTGAAAATGAACTTGAAAGAAAAATCAACAAGAAGCCAAAGGGAGGTTCTCTGGGAAAGTTTAGTGCCTTTCTGTTCCTGTCGGCACAACTTCAAAAGAGCAAGACAGTGAAAGAAAAGAGTCACAGAGAGGAAGGATCATGAAGAGAGGAAGAGGTTGGATATACATAGCAAGTAAAAGAAAAATAGATGAAAAGACAGACAGAGAGAGATGGTGCCTGAATTATTATCACCAGGGGCTCAGCGGCTGGATATTCTGTATATAGCAACTAAAGCAGAAAGAAGAGGGATTAAAGATAGAGAGGGAGAGTGAAAGAGAGAGTGAGATGAAACACGAGCAACATAATAATCATCACAAGGCTGTGTGTATAAAACACTATTGTGCGGAGACTGAGGTGGTCTAATCGTGTATGAAATGATGCAAAACAAAAAAGCTGGAGAGAATCTCACAAAAAAAGGAGGGAGGGAGGGATGTGGTAAAAAAGGAACGTCTACCCACCACCACCGCCGCCGCCGCCACCACCGCCGCTACCACCTCTCCCAAAGCAAAAAAGCATTCAACCCCCCCAACCGTCAGCCAGTCTGCTCGCCCCCACACAAAGCTGCGAAACGCTCCTCGTGATCCAACACGTAGAGCAGACCGACAGTGCCCTCCCCGGCCCTGGAGCCTCCAAAACAACACGGCTCCACCGCAGGAGTTGCAACAAGGCAGCACATCTGGATGTCAGATTATAGAGATAAACCTGGCAAAAGGGCAAGGAGAGCAGAGGGAATGAATCACTTGCTTTAAAAGGATACCAATGCAGATTCACATAGCTCGCCCCGACTCTGAATGACTCCTGGAAACGACTTCAAAAAGATAACCAACAACGGGCTCCATAAAATACATGGAATGAACAGTTTCTCCTTGGCCATCTTAGATAAGGTCGGAACACAGATAGGCAGATTATGCTGGTTATCTTTTAGTACAGCTGCACTGATAAGGCCAGAGAGTCTCTGAGTGGTCTAAAATGCTCCACTGCTGGGAACTGAGCAGGGTGCGATTACCCCTCTTGGTGTATTAAAACAATGCTTAATGATTACACCAAGCAAACAGTTTTGCTTTCTGATATATGTTAGAGTTTTGCCTCAACTAATCTTCTCTTATGACCGTGCACATTCATTCTGTACGATAAATAACAGGTTGCCTTTTCAGTTGTTTAAGCTAAACTTACTGGATAGTGGAATTTGAAATATGAAAATACCCAGGAAAAAAATCCCCGATGACAAATCAGAAAAATCTTTCAGTACAGGAAGCTCCAATCAACCATCAACTCTGATTTTCCAGAGGAAGCCGAATTGTTTATTCTTGCATTACTCTAATGTTTCCGTATATCACCTGGCACACACCAAACCAGTGAGCTGCCATCCTATAAAACCAAGTATTAACTCATCCGTCATGCCTTGAAATGCTTGAATCCCTCAAACCATAGAAGTTATAAAAGCAGAACTCTTTTTTCCTCTCAGAAGCCTTTGAACAGCTCTATGATGGCATTGCTAAATATACAAAATCCTTGAACTGGGACCAAGAAACAACAACAGCATTTAAACTGTCAGGGCAGAAATACCTCCTGCAGAGATGTTCGTGAATGTAGTCCACAAATTCCGCCCCTCATCCTCCACCCACCCTACTCCCACAGATGAAGCATGCCCTGTTTGTCTAAGCTTACCACATCTTCTCTGCGACAAAGTCAACAAAACATGCATGGGCACATACTTTTCTAAAATAGAAGACAGTTCTTATGCCCAAACAGTGACAAAGGCTTTTTGGATCCACCCATGTGAAAGGATTAAGACAAGCTGTTAACTCTCATTGCAACTCAGTGAAAGCAGCTTGAGATGGGACGGAATCGTAGTACTGTAAGAAACCATAGCCATGCATTTGGCCCAGAATAAGAGGAGGACAGAACTGGACACTGGACGCTTGGGAAAGGACTGCTGCTCGCTGTTGAGAGCTGTGAAGAACAGAGGCGTGCTGAGGTCATGAGTAAACACACAGGCTCGTCCAGAGCTCAGAAGAGAGAAGGGGGGGCTGGAAACACATCTGCACTGCCTTTGATCCAAACTTCTGCAGCCCAGCACGCCACTCACCTCAGCTGCCCACTCTGTGCCTGACTAGAAAACAACGGCCACAGTCCTAAACACTAGCCTTTCCTTCCCATGCTGCCCTCCTTATTCTTAGTGCTGACTTGCAATAAAAGCATCTATTCATTGGAGGGAATAAATGTCAAGAAGAAAACAGAACTGGACAATGCATTTTGTGTGCTTCCCACTGTCTCGTGCAAACAAAAGCAGGCTCTACTGTACCTTTGCAAAACAGTTGGCTCTTAGAGGAGTAGAGGAAATTAGGCTCATACGTACGTCATTGCTGATTTCACCCAACAACTCCAGACATGACAGTCATGCCTCCACAGGAATAAGTAGGCTCAAATCAAAACAATTATTGGAAACTCCTCTTTTTAGTTTAAAACACTTGAATTGGGGTTAACCTCTGCAGCTACTGGCCCGCTTGGTTAAGGTGAGAGAGTAAATAGGAGTCTGACGTGTCTTGCACTATCTTTTATCAGTGTTCACAATGTTATTTTGTTAAGGTTGCATGTTTTCAATGGAACAGCTTTCAACAGTTTTGCTTTCTGAGAAGAGTGGATGTCATGCTGTGCCAGCTGGTTAGTTTCAGTCACACCCTACCTTAAAACTTTAATTTACGGTAATTTGCATCTACCTGATCGAAGGTGTTGTGAAACAAAACAGAAAAGTTGCGGTTGCGTTGTATTACAATTGAACCGAACAGAACAGAACAGGTTTCAGAACTGATTTCAATAATAAAAGGTATCATAGCTGCTTCTGCGCTGTTGGAAATGACTAAAACCGGCTTTCTTCCCTTCTAACTTAACCTCAGTTGGAAATATGACTAATAAGAGTACACTGCTCACCATACAACTCACGTCCAGTATACTCAAGTGTGGGAGTGAGAAGTTGGCTTTCACAGGACGAAAGGCCAAACCATGATGTCACCTTAATTCCCTCCAAACTAACCCCCTGACCTTATGAAAACTGCACATTTGATGAGTCTACATTTCCACTGCGGTTAAAGATTTTTGTTCGACAACTCACACAAACAGAATCCTAACAACAAACCCGAAACCACCCTGAACACAGGGAAATGTGGCATTTTTTGGGACGAGCGAGCTTGTGCTGTCAAAAGCTGTGGGATGAAAGACCCCTTCTTAAACACGAGATTAACTCTGACATGAAACTCCGAAGACTCCATTACTTTTAGACAGGAACATTATTATACCTTACCTCAGTTGTGACTCATGGCGCTAACTTTTTTCATTAAGATTTTTGACTTCTCTGGCAACTTTTAGAGTGAAAAAACTCCCTTTCTGACAAATAAGAACAGAGTGAGGGATGTAAACAAATGATCGTTTCAGTCATGTGAGAAACTTCAGCCTTTCTGTCTCGTATCTTTCCCCTTACAAACCAGTCTCGAGGTTGAGCTAGTGAGAGCTCCACCACAAGACTCCCACCCTCCAATTCCCTCTGCTTGTACTGTATGAGCCCAGAGAACCACATCCTGAGGAGAGGAACGCAATCGACAGCAATGCCTCCTTGAACTGGAAAATTGGTTACACAATCTGAACTTTTCACTGACGACTGTGTTGCTCCACTAAAAATATTACAATCCCTGCTTTCATTGGAAGCCAAACTGTGGAGAGTGCAGAGAGGTTTCAAAGGGAAACAATAGCAAAATCCCCATAGAAAAACAGCAGGCCACTGATCATGGGATGTGATGGGAGAAATGTCTGTCCTTGATGTGAGTGCCAAGGTGAGAGGCTCCACCGACGTTTCCCAGAATGCTCTGGGGAGTTTGGGATCAAATGAACACTGACCAAAGGATAGTTGATTATAATGCAAGTGAACAAAACTGCAGTAGTCGGCCTCATGACATGGGCAAGACGCTGACGAGAGGAAAATACTGAATCAAGGCACTTTGCATTTGATTGGAGACAATCAAGCTGACAGAGTTCCCCCTTAAAAACCCAAAACAGTTTACATTAAACAGAAGGACGAAGCATGTTGTTGCACTTCTCTTGAACAATGATCAATGTGCTTTTTAATGGAGCATATGTACTGGACAGACAAAGTTGTAATTTTATATAAAATAAAAAAGTTCTAACAATATCAACACGGACTCCACACAGTGAGCTTGGATAAAAGTAGAAAACAAGTGCCATCCAATCCCCAATATCTACTATCTAAGATGTTCTAAAATGTACAAAAATGTACAATATATTTTTGAGTTTGAATAAAACTGTGCAGGAGAACAGGAGGTCGTTAAAGAAAAGGCGACTGCAGCTTCACAGCACCCAACCTCTTGCTATCCTCTCTCTATTTCTCTAAAAAGCCCCAGTAGGTTCAGAGCCCACCCCCTTGTAAAGAGGATCAGCATATATAAGTGAGAGCACAATTTGGCAACACATCCCTATAATAACACACAGACCCATGCAGGACTTTTTGCCAGGCGACTGGAAGAGGAAATAGAGGAGTATAAACAGCACTCACCGCGGCCAGGCTCGGGTTTCTATGGTGCGCTGAGGCATCTTCTGGACAGCTCACACACACAACATATCGTTCGGGAAACACACGCAAATCTGAAAGCAACAACACAGACCCTGCTGGTTAATACCGTGGCCTCACCTCTAATTATTAGCCCAAGTCAGACAGAGGGAATTGTGGTGGATGTTTGAAATTTACGTCTACAAACACCAAGTATTTACAATTCCTCAGACCAGGGAGAAAATTGCAGTTTAGACGTAATTGCTCGACTTTATGAGCTGCGTAAACAGCATGAAATATTAGAAAATTTTACATTAACAATGGCTTTGGGAGCAATATGACGGTTTCATTGACTTCAAAAGGAAAGATTATTTTCAGTACAACAACAATATTGTAACATGGATTATATCGTTAAAATACGTTTAACAGTCTGTAAGCGCGCCAGATGAACTGACCTCAACATATCACCTTGCAGTCAAGCTGGGAAAAGCTGGGAAAAGCCTAACCTGCAGCCTGTTGCAAAGCCACGGGATAAATAAAGAACAAACATTTATCCCACTATCTATCTATCTATCTATCTATCTATCTTAACAAATGAAAAAGAGCACTGGGCATGTATATAAGTACTACATCAATTTGTGATTTAATTTAACATGCCACCTTCTGAATATTGCAATGCATAGGGAAATAAATGCCTTGCCGAGGATAAACTCTTAGCCACATCACTTCATTTAACTCATAATTAAACTGGTGCGTCTGTTGTGGAATTTGCGAAGCACATTTACCCGCCAGACAGAAGAAAACAAGAGAACATTTCCTTACAGTGACCTTATGGTTATTCACATAATAAAAACCCTGTAATACAATTTCGGTTTTTGCCCCACTGATTAAAAACAGTCTGTTTTTTATTAACTTTCAACATAAATCTGAAAATATCAAAGCATTCTGACTGAGTAATTACAGTAATCAGTTAGTAGCAATCACCCAATCATAATAAAGGCTCTTTAATCATGCATTTTATAGCTAATTTTACATGATCTTACCACATATGTACAGCTAACTCTGTGCACCGAATTTAACAACCTCTGACCTCGGGAGACTAGGTCTAATTTGATGTGCGGTGGACCTGCAGAGACAAACTGTCATCTCAATCTGCAGCAGGTCACTGCTGCCTTAACGTCCAGGCGCTAGCCCCCAGGGAGAAGATATTAACTTTACTGACAGGAAGAGAACCATGTTGGTCCCATGAAAAGGTGGCCAAGGGTCACAAGCACTAGATGAGCCATGGAGATAGATTCTCACTGGCCTCCACATACGGCCCTGTAATCTTTCTCTCTCTCCCACTCTCAGTAGCCTCTCAAGGGAGCCACTTAATGGCTGCCTGTTCTCAACAACACCCTGAGCAGGTAGGGACAGGACATAAAAACAAGTGAGGGGGGGAAAAATCAACATGCAGGCCACAGATGACATGCTCTTTCTGTGGGAAATTTGGCTGAGCATGAACCACTGAGGGGTCTATTTCTGATCCCTTTAACTGGGACTGGTTTATTGAAAACATGTAGGTCACGTACCCTGCTTGACAACACATCTGAGACTGGAGTGCCGCTTCAGAAAATTGGCGACCAGGTTGAAGTTTTCCCCTATAAAACAAAACAAAACATTAAAACTGCCATTACTGACACCAGTGGGTAATATTTGGTGGAACTCTAGATGGTGCGTGTTTGCACTGCTGTCTTTCCTTGATACACTGATGACATACTGTGCTGTATATCCAATTTACCACCAAGCCCAGCTGCTTTCTTGGTCACGGAAATTTTATTCAGACAGGGAGAAAATGTGGTTAATCAGTGGACACACTATGAAAATATATTCTATCCAATACGATGAGTCGTCCATCTGTGGAAGAAGGGGGTCTAGGATATACTTCAAGTGATTATAGGACCAGGGATTAAAACTCATCGGGATATAGCAGCTTAACATTATTAATGCAGTAACCATTTCCCATATATGGCTCTATATGCATAGGTACAGTGCATGCATTTCAAAGCGATATTATTTATTGACTGTGAAACAATTTTTTTTTTTTTCTATTTTAATTTAACTGCCATCCCAGTTTGGCACAAGCAGTGAAACCATGTCCCTGCTCTATTTGTCAAGGAATGTTTGTCATGGTATGTAAGATGTGCTGGGCAGAAGCAGCGGCCTGTTGCCTAATCTGGCAGGAATTTGTTGACTAAAAGCAAGGGTCTGGCTAACACGCAAACCAGTTGTTCTTTGCAAACAGACACAAAGTGCTGGGAGGCTGACAGAGCCTGCCAACGTTTTCGGACCATCTCCTCTCGTCCTTTCTATTATTTCTTATTTAGCATCCTCTCGCATGCTGCAGTTGCCGTGTGAAAACCTCATTACCTGTCAGCTGCGGGTATTTTAGTATTTTAACTCAATAACTCATTTCAATTAAAGGATTATATGTTTTTCTTAGCTCCTCAGAAACTCCTGACCTCTTGCGCTCAAGGCTCTTTCGGAAGTCACAGAGGATGCCAAATATGCACCTCGATATGTCTTCCAGCTAAAAACCAGGGCGTCTTATTTCTGAAAAGCTGACATTTTGCGTAATGGGTATATTTAGGACCGTCAACAGTCACTCAAAAAGCAAAACTGAAAAAAACTTGGACAAGTCTAGTTTATTTGTGTATGCATTTGTATATATTCAAGCTAAATGTAAAGAGAGAACCATACATGGGAGGAGGGTGGGGGTGGAAATAATTGGATGCTGTTCCTTTAATGGTAAATTGCTAGTTGTACCTCAAGCGTCATTCAATAAATAAAAGTCTCTTCTAAAAGCTTACCTACAACTGGAACATACACCACAAAGACTAGGCCACACGCATTAGTGAGGGTGCCTTTGTGAGCATTTCTCTGCACTGATGTAATCTCAGGACAACTCCAAGCGTTTAATTATCGTCTCCAAGAAGAAGCCGTCTTTGGACAATGACATGCAATTACAGAGACAGTTTGCCGTAAAACTGCCACAGGTATATGCTTACAACGACCGGCCAGTGATTAATGGCACCGCCTCTGCTTTCTTTTTCTTCTGGCGTGTGGCAGAATTACCTACTTTCAAGAACCAAATTCACAAGAGCAACACAAGACTAACACAGATGAGTAAGGGAACAAGTGAATTAATGAAACATGAATCAAATAAGTTTGACAATATAAATATATATCCCGATCTCTCAAAGGATTTTGAAATGTCTGTAACCATGATACTAAGCAATCATACCCAATATTTTCCAAAGCTAATAGAGTCAAATTCTTATTGAGGCTATAAAAATCAGCAGTGTACCTTTGCGAATGCTTTTGATTCTCAATATTAAGCCAACAGCAAAATTAACATTAGACAATGTCTGACAGTTTGTTTGATTTGTGGACATAAATTATAATCTCTTCAAGACCGAACAAAACCAACCAGCTTATCGGCTCTGTTAAAACGAGACTTCTTGGAGACTATGGTTGTCTGCTCACATGATGTGTCATAAAAAGTCAGTTATCATTTACATATTACAGATGACGTCACATTATTTGTCTTCAAAAACACACAACCTACATCCTATTAGAGGTGAGGTTAAGAGTTTACTTTACTCTTCCTAGCTTTTCTTAAGACTGTCATTGTCCTTCTTGTAAATTGTTTCTTACACTAGCCATTTATTCAGGGACTCACTAACACGTGGGAGAACAACTGAAAGCATTTTCGCAGTCTGGGAATAAAATCCTCTGCCTTGCAGCAAGAAAGTTATGCAATACAGTTTGGTGGATAATTACAGAAAAAAGGGATTTTGTAGAAATTGAAATTGCAGATGTAGACAGTTTCTATTTATCCTCTATTTATCTTGCTGAACACAACAACGAGCCCCACCAGCTTACAATGGCAAAACCTTCTCACTTAAAGGCACCATGTCAGTCAGATGTGTTGATTGTAGAAAATCCATTGCATGTAATGAAGCCTGAATGGCAGCCTGAAGGGTATTAGCCAGTGAAATCAGCCTGGTAATTTCTCTGGTGGTATTCTTCCAGGCCTAAAATGCAGCCATTGAGTGTTTTTTTGATCTGTAGCAAGTTTGGCACATACTGGATTGGGGTGACTGGTATAACCACTCACAAACATGTCACTGGTAAATACAAGAAAATGGCATGTTTGGTAAGTATAAGAACAGTGTATTCCAGCTGGACTTGGCATGGAAAACAAATTATAAAATTTGCATGGACGCATAAACATGTGGGACACTATGTTTAAAAGTGGTGTGCACTTATTTAAGTCGGATGTAAACACTCATATAAAGCATGTTTGTACTTTAACCTCATAGCCGGTAGCCCCAAAATGTTTGCGTGTTTACATCAGCTTGTTTGGGGCAAATAAACTATGGCTGCATAGTCTTGTCAGAAGCTTGTGGAATAGGTTTTGTTACACGAGAGGAAGAACAATAAATAGAAATCAAACCAGTCCCCTTGGCCGTTACAAGAAAATGAATGAAATGAAAAATAGGGAGAGCACTCAACCGCTCTTTAATGTCAGCTAACACTGACCATGTTTCTTGTTATCCAGAGACAATGTACACAGTTACTACAACGAACGACACTACAGACACGAAAAATACTTATTTTCTATAAGCTGAAGAAAACTTCTGACGCTTCTATTAAGCGCATTTTTTTTCCCAATCGAAAGCCAAAGCCATGTCGAGCAAAAATAAAAACATATCTTTTATGGAAAAGGCAGGCTTTGCCTTTTCCATAAACCATTTCTAATGTAATACTTGTGCACCCCCGTCTTTCTCTGTTGCATGGCTATAGTGTAAGAGTAGAGCTAAAATCATAAAAAATGTCACACTGGTTTACTTGTGGGACCCAGAGACACACCAATGTTATTTTATGAGTTCACATTATTGGTATGTGTCCCTCAATGAGCTGCCGTCCTTGAGAGTCTGTCCCTTTAGGGCTACATAAAGTATGCAGTAATAATAATGCATAAGCTAACAATCTGTAAATAGACTACAATTAATCCCAAGGGGAAGTTGCACTAGGACACTGTAAGGGTATGTTGAGCATGTTTGTAGTTAATAACAGCATTCCTTTATGGGGAAAGATTTTGGCATTTAGTTATTCCTTAAATAGCTGAGCAGTAGTCATCTATCACCCATTCGGGATATCTACCCAGAGAGGAATGCAGATCTGTATCTCTGTTTTGTTTTCTCTGTCCATTATGGGTCTAGAAGGGACCAGGAAGCAAGCATCTTTCATTGCACATTCATGCTTTTAGAGGCTTTGATTTAGTCCATTACTCTTTAGCCTCATGTCGAGCCCTACAACTGTTCTCACTGCTTTTCCTTGGTGGGTTGAGCTTGCCAATTCCCAGGACAACTTTGACAGGGATGTCTGGACACAGACATTGGGAACCAGTGCAACGCCGCGGCCCGAGACATCAGCTGTTGCTCCAACTTTATAACGTCCTGCGCAGCGCGAAGTTGCTCTTGGCCCTCTGCCCAGGTTCTCTCGTGCTAAGCTTACATTCATGTTTCCCTCTCACAAACAGTTTGCTGGTGCCTCCTCTGGGGAATGAGTGGCCCCTTCTTTGCGGCAACTGTGGCCCACAGTGGTGCAATACCCAAATCTGTGGAGTAGGAACTTTAAAGGGTTTCATTTGTACTTCCTTAAAAAGAAGATGGCCTTGCTTAATTGTTTTGAAATTCGATGCACAACAATATTATGACAGGTTAAATCAAACAGTAAACAAGCCGGCATGCCATGTTTTCAGAAATGTGGTAGATAATATTGTAACCACTTGTTTAGAGATACTTCTGCCAACTTGTAATATACCACATAACAACTGCAGAAAAAAGACTAAACAGGCCTGGTACCAAGGCTAGAATACTGTACTTAAACACACACACACACACACACACACACACACACACAGTACAGCTTTCACCACTTCCTGGGAAAACAATGAGAGGAAAGAAAAGTCAACAAACCAAAAGACATCCAGAGTGACTGGGTCTGTAAAAGGGAACAGACAGGGGTGAGAGGCATTCAGACCAGGGTCAAAGGTAAGCCCCTGTGGAACAGACTTCATTAACTTCAGTCATATCCTGAGGAGATCATTAAAACAGCTACAGAAAACATAACCTACTTCTTCTCACCATCTGCATTCCTGGCAGCACACGTTGTTGTGACTCATGCAGGAATCCATAAGAATTTCTGCTCTGATATGGACAACTTTCCAAGAGGCTCCTGGCCAATGAATTAGCTCGACAGTAACGGACTTTAATGCAGAAAACTTTGGAGTTTGCTTATCTCGGTGCATTTACAGGGCCCTGAGTTACCTGATCACACACCCTGATTCAATTACTGTGAGAAAGAACAAGAAAACCAGGTTTTCATAATCAGGCGAGCAACTACTACTAGTAGATTGGCTGATTCACAGCCAAATGTCAACTTACGGAAACCAATTTCTTGCCTGTGCACATGTTTAACTGGGGTTTACAAGAACAGGTGTGCCAGGCGAAGATTTTGACTTGGAGATAAGGTTTCATTACGGCTAAGGTTGGAAGGAAAGATTATTTAAGAATAAAAAAACAAAGAGCGGCGTCTCAGTCAGTAAGTCCAAATGTTTCTACAAAAAGTCAAAAGCAGGAGGCAGCTTTGCATATCATTAATACGTTTAAATTCTGCCTGCATTGCTCCAAAAACATGAAAACCCGAGAAATCTGATTAACCACCAGCTGCGTGCAAAGGCAGGGTAAATAAAAATCAGATTATCACAGTGCATGTAAAGGCATTGTCCCAATTTTCTCCCATAACTTGATTTCACTCGTTACCCATGTTGCTGGTGTGCATGTAAAAGTAGTGACTGGATGTCAGGAGAGATATAATTCCCACGCAACCCCTTTATGAACAGGAGTTGAATCAGCAGGACAGTCAGACATCAGTGCCTGAGAATCCTGCTCTTTTGACATCTCCGCTTTGATGTGAACCCCCTCCCTCTGTCCTCAAGTGTGGGAGGAGTTGGGGCTTAGAGCGAGAGAGCGGGGTGGAGTGGTGAAGGATGAGAGAGCCTGAGGAAGTTACCCATATGTAAGTGGGGGCTTTCCTGGAAGGACATCACTCTCTGTGTGCAACTGTAACTACGGCCGTTGCAGAGCACTGTGCCTTATCATCCTGCACAAGGTCCACCTGAAACAATATTTGCACATGAGTGTTCAATTTAACATTTGGGTGACCCCTTCATCGCAGTTACAAAATACGCCGCAGCATGGTAGCTCAGGCCAACCCATAATGCAGCATGTGACTAAAGTGGTGGGGAGCATTTTGGAGCGCAGAACGATTATCAAGGGAAAAGAAATGTATTTTTCAGACACATAATCTGATTAGAGAAATGCAGTCACAATACAAAATGTCACATTCAATCATCATTATATCCTAATTAGCCCAAAAGGCCACAAATCTCCTCAAGTGCAACCACTGTTTAATTTAAAGAGCGTTCAGAATGAGAAGGATACAATCTGCTCTCTCTCCTTTGGTTTAGTGTTGCACAAAGTACTTTGGGAACTCGAGTTATGCACCATGCTGGCACTTTAAAACCTAGACCAAGGTCTCACTGGAAGCTTTCCCTGCTTGCCTGGTCCTGTGTATCTGATAGCCTGTATTTAGAAATTCAAACAGAAGAAACATTGCACACCTGCAGATTGTACCTATGCTTTACCACAAGGGTCTAATAATAACAGAAGTGCAAGGTCATAACTAAAAAAAGCATTCTACTGACTGAAGTTCTGTAATTTTGCGCAAGTTATGTGAAAACTATGCCTGGAAAGCATCAGTGTCTATTATCAACTTGGCACAGCACATTACAATGACAGCTGTCAACATGAAAAGCATCACAGCAACGCATGACGCTAGGAGTGGATGTTATTAAAAGTATGGAAAGTGCACCACTGAGCCAGGTAGGATTTTGACTGTCCCATTGTTCAGTGACATAACTAGATCAGTCTCCCAGCAGCAAGGCACTAAACCATGCCTAGCCCGCAGGAAAGAAGAAGATTAGCTTTGCAGTCTGCAGCAGTGAAAATGCTTTTGGAAAATGGCAGAGCCCTTGCTGCTTTGTTTGGAAATGAAAGTGCTGCACAGAGCAAAGACGAAGTGGAGTTGGTAAAAAAGACCAGTGCAGCATCCACAAACGGACATGGCTCAGGTTTAAACAAACCGAACAAACCAATAATCTGCTATAATTATGTCAAATGGCAGTGGTTGCAAAGGGGTGATAATACAAGCAAGCTTTTCAATCACCTTAAATCGAAACACATTCTGGAATAAAATTAAAGTAAAAGAATGTCTCCCACAAACGCTAAGTGAATTGTTGAGCAATGATGGGAATTTGGTGGGAATCTTCTTTCTTATTGCCGTTTAGCACAATACCCTGTACCCTGTGACATATGCCCAAGTAATTCAGTACAGAATCAGCTGCCACACAGTTGCCATACCAGTGCTTTACCCCTTCATTTATATGGAATTTTAACAAAAACAAGCCCCTAATTTCCAAAGTGAAGAAAAGAGCAGAAGAACGACAGGGCCCTCTCAAATGTTTCAGTAATTCCTGAAACAAGGCACTCTGGTCAGGCTGAACACTTAGCATGAGTTCAAGAGAGTGTGTGCCGTCTCCCAGACCAGATTGTGGTAAAAGGGAACAGTCACATGAATGTGATCCGTGCTCAAGCTCAGGCTCAGGCCCTAATTATATGGGAAAAGAGTGTGGTGTGACAGCTATGGCGGGGATTGCGGTTGTGTCCTAAGAGACTGCAGCTGACCCTGTGGAGAAGGAGAAGGGGAGAAAGTGAGAAAACATGAAGACATGACATGAGGAGAGGAAAAAGCAGCAAGCACCGGAGAGGAGAGGAGAGGAGAGGAGAGGAGAGGAGAGGAGAGGAGAGGAGAGGAATCGTAAGGACACAAAAATGAAAAAGAACAAGTGTGTGTGTATAAGTGCAGTAATGGTGAGAAGGTTTAGCAGTGGAGTCAGACTGTCCTATGTGTTGCTGCTGAGTAAGGACAGGAGCTTACAGGAAGGATTTAAAGAGCCACAGCAACACCACAAAGCACCAGGAGAAAGGGGGTTGCCCAGCAGGGGCCAGGGGAGGGAGAGCAAGCGGGTAGAGGGGCAGGCTGGCTGGAGCGGCTACTCTGATCAGGATCCATTTCCAGCCTGGGCCTTGGAATTCCTTTGTTCCTGTCACAGGTCTCTGTTTCCCTCTCGCCTTAATCCCAGCCTGCCTCACGCCCAGTAACATAGAGCAGAGCAGGTAACTCTGCCACAGGCATGCCTCTCTATTTACAGATCCATCCCCACATTACATCCACCCACAAAAATAGTAATAGCCGAGGCAGCAGGGACAAGAAACAAGGTTGTTTAATAGAGGCTGTCACTACAAAATTACTTTGGACACACTTGTGTGAGCTGTCCCAGTAGAAGGCTAAAGGGTTAGCATCAATTGATTCTCACTTGAACATGAACAGCATCAAAATAAACATGTAATGCAACTTTGACTGAAGCATTATGACCAGTTCTGATAGAAAAACCATTCTGGTTTGGGGTCAAAGGCCTTCAAATGGACAAAGGAGTCTAACAAAGCTAAATCTGCTTTAAATCTCAAATGGGGCAAAAAGGAACCATCTTCCTTGTAGTTCCTAGACATCCTCCACATTCTTCACTGGGAGGGAGATGGTCATTCGTAAACACATTCTCCAACAGTAAAGCTATCCAGCAACACTTGTGCTTTTCCCGCAATGGCCACGGCCAGGCTGCCTTAAGCCCCCTTCATAGGCCTGCCAAGAGGAGTCAGTGGTACACTGTGCAGCACTCGCAAAGCCCTCTCCCACGGCTATTAGTGACCATTCATCTGGGGAGCCTGGGAAAATGCCTCTCCAGCCTGCCGTGGCCATGGGGAAACAGGCTGGCAGGTGTTCCCTCCCCCTAAGCCCTGGCACCTGTGCAGGGAGAGGAAGAAGGAACCAGCTCTGCCATGGGCTCAAACAGATTGCAGGTACCACTTTGCCAGGTCTCCTCTAACTGCTCTGACTGATAGGAAGACTCTCAAATGCCAGGCTGAACTATACCTGTGAACTGCCTCACACAGTGATCAGTCTGGGGTATATATATATACTAATAGTAGATGCAAGACATCTGGTAATGTGCTTTGGCAATTTGAAATGGCATGTTAACTATATCCGTGTTAAATGGGACTTCTCAGTTTACACTCAACCCATATACACAAAATATGCACTATTGTGGACTGCAAAAACAATATACCCTTAAGTTACAACAATATGAGACCAGGGTTATGCAAGATCAGCAGTGGAAGCAAACTACATCGCATCCAATGAGAAATCTCTTAGACGGCATGTACCGCATGTTGTGTTGCCACTGACACGAACAAGACTCTGCACAAAACAATTCTCATGAAGATAACTGTGACACTGATTTTGTCGTAGAGCATAACCACCAGCTCCCTTACTCAAATATCATCTTGAATGACAAAAATGAATTCCTCAAAGCACAGAGAACCTATTATCCACTCATTTTCAATCTGTAATTACTCTGAGAAATGTGGGTGTGTTCAACACGGTCTACCAGTGAGAATGCATGAGGCCTCTCCCAAGCTCCCGTTCCCCGGACTTCTTAAGTCTAGCATGTCCATTCCGCATGTCCAGAGCCAAAATGTTTGGTGGGAAAAGTTCCCTCTGTTCATCTCTCTAAAAACATAAATAAATCACATCACTATGAGCTAATCATGAAGTCTCAAGTAGCCTGGGTAAAAAATGAGGGGGGTGGGGGTTGTAAATTGGCTTCTGGAGCAGAGATTTTTAAAAAAATGGTTTAGATTTATGTTGGCAGAAGACATGGGATAAGCCCCTCCCTGCCATGTTCACTGGGTGCTCTACACACACACATGTGCACCCAACAAAGCCTATATAGAGAAACACAATAACCCATAGAGATAACTTAGATACAAACACTTGCACTGAAGGGCCTTGGAACGCTAAAAGCTGTTGATGGCTCATTTGAAGTGCCAACAGCTGAGGCTGTTACACTGTTCTTACTGCTGTCTGTTAGCGGAAGCCCCTGCGATTTCACACTGGCACAAGCTCAAACGCCGCCTCATACAAGACCCACAATCCCCCTCCCACACCATCCCACCCATAGCACCAAAGTCCATCTGCCTATTCCTGGCCTAGACATCAGTACTAGCCCGCCTGACACCTTTCTCTATGTGGCATGTGACAACATGCATGTACACGTGTTCCAGCACATACACACATCTCACCCCAGGACATTCAGCTTAATTCTGCTGTCAAATGACAACATGCTGCAGACATACAAACTGATGCAAATGGGTCTTCTGCTGAAACAGAAAACCAGCTTCCACTCCCGGCTAAGGACAGTCTGAAAGTCCTGTGAGGATTAGCTGGTTAGCGTTTGACCTGCTTGCAGAATACACGACCCCAATACTTAATACCCACCCTGAGGTTTGCTGGGCTTCCCTCCCTAAGCCTATAGTGTGCCCTCCCCTTTTTATGGCTCCTGCCTGCCTGCTCACTTCTCACAGTCACAGTCTCCACCTTTACTGCTCTGTGGCCTCCCTCACGCGGGACAATGAAAAGACCAAGAATGTCATTACACTCACTTAAGACCTTTAATAGGACTAGAGCACATGAACTATGTAGGCCTGTTTAAGGCGCTATACCTTTTCATGTTCTGAGGAGGAAAAAAATATCTGATATGGTATGGAGTCATGTTCCACTGGTTACGTTCTTTTTGGCAAAGCTGCAAGGAGCTTAATCATTTTTACATGCATATTTCTCTGGTGAAATACTGATAGTCTCCCTGTTCACACTGTGCAGTGGATTTGTGCGTAGAAGTGTGTGTGTGTGCGTGGGGGGGGCTCAGTCTGTGATCTCCATCATTAGAGATGTCTGTCTCTCCTCAGTCTGTCATGGGGAATATGAGTCAGGCTTTTCAGTAACCTTACACTGTCGGCCTGTTCACACCTTGCCCAGGGGGAGGATATATCTCTCAAACACACTGTTGCTTTTCTGATTGTCACTGGATCTATGGGCACCTGTATGCATGCAACATGCATCCGCAGACTATATTTCTAAATGTATAGGGGAAAAAAACTACAAAATGCGAAAAAAAAAAACACACATGCAAAACAATGAGTGGCTGGCAAGACTAAAGTGTGTGTGGAGGGGGGGTAGCGTGAGACGCAGAGCTGCAGCCGCAGGAGAAACTTTATGGGGCCGACTGCCCTGTAATCCCACTCTCACAGTCAGGCCTGCCCTGCTGAGTGAGCCCAGTTTAACTGCCCTTAACTGCTACCTGTGACAAACCTGCCTGTCTTACAGCACGCAGCTGGAGGTTCCTCTGATGCCAGGTTTACAATGCTTCAAAGAAATGTGCGTGGGTGGCTGGGGGAATGCATTCTCACTGGATAAGCAGGGATGAACTGAATTGCTAATTCCCATTGGTGCATACGTTATCAATTTATTTCTCTGTGTGTATGGTCGTATATATCACAGATGTTTTTGATGTTATCACCTTAACTACAAGTTGCAGATAAACACAGGCGTGCCAGTGACACATTAAACAGAAGTGTAACCAGCATAAGCCGTTTTAATGCACTGACATCTTGCATGTACAAATGCATAGGAGACGTGCCAAGTTAAACACTGCAACACAATATAAAAAATCCTATCAGCTCTTGCCTCCACTGGTCACACCCTGGGCGTAGGGAGCCACCGTGTCCCAACTAGTTCTGTTGTCTCTCCACCCACACTCTCCTAGAAAGGTAGCCATGAAATACTTGTGTGACTGTTTTGTAACTCCATTCCCATCCTGCTCACACATTTCAATGGTCCACCAACATGTGCACAACAGTATCTCTGCTCAAGCGAATAAACAATGGTTTTGAGTTCGTAGCCAGAGTAAACAACTTTACTTGAATTGAATAGTTGACGGCAGACACACCTACACACCTAAGACAAGGGAAGGCAAAGATGACTTCATTCCAAAGGAATGAGCAACAGTGGATTCAAAACAGAATAAATATGACATGAGCTGTAATATAAACTAATGTTCAAGTGAATGCACTGAAATAAGCAATTATGGATCGTAAAGCAATAAACCACATCATGATAAATACTGGATTATTAGGGTCTAAAGAACCTTTCACAGAGAAGGCCGCAGCAGGTGCCAGGTCCTTCTTCACTTTGGCCTGTCTTCTATTGTGGAGGAACTCTGTGTACTGCTTAACTCTCTGGTCCACAGCATCTCGAACCAGGGTTGTAACCTCCTGAAAATACAGAAAGATATTGGCGAACTGTTAAGAGAACAAAAGTTTTGACAAGATTAAATACTTGGAGACAGCGGAAGTCTCAAGTGACAGGTGAGTACGGCAACTCCTCAAGCAGCTGGCAGAGAGATGGGAACAGTTTTGCAACAATGAAAAGAAAGAAGGCTCAAAGTCATTTTAGATTCTACGCTGCTGCTGTCCTCTGAAAAGGCCCCCAGCAGAACAGAAGCCATATATTCAGTCACACACTTATTCACAGGCACGCCCTTCTCCCTGTGTCTGTACCTCGATGTGGTCCGTAGTAAACCAGCTGGCGTCCTCTTGGCCGCCCAGGGGCAGAACGTGGAGATCCACCAGCACAGCAAAGTTCCCACACTGTAACACAAAGAGGAAGGACAGCCACAGGTTGCTGAGGGGCATTGAGCTCAGAGGCAACAAAGGAAATCAGAGTGCGGGTGATTGACAGCGAGACAAACCACAACGACCCCCTGTGTCCTCAAACATCACCCCAGGCCTCTCACAGCAGTCCCCTCCCTCCTATTTCTCTGTCTAGCCATCTCACTACCAATCTCTTTACAAAAAAGTATGGCCCTGTCTGTCTCCTCATATTTCCCCTCTCTCGGTATTTCCCGCTTCTATAAACTTTGCAGTGCAGTCAGAGCCTCAGGTCACAATGGGCTGCAGAAAAAAAAAGTCTCAAGATGTACCACGCAAATGAGGATTATCCTACTGTGTATCAGAGTGGCAATAAACATCCACGGATCTATTTCTTTGAGTGGTGTAGAAAGAGAAGAAAAAGACTGCAGAGTGGATTCCTAAAGCCCTACGTCTTTGTGTTTGTGACAATAAACTACACGGAACAAGGAGGCCTGAAATGCTGCTGCTGGTTAAGTTACTGTTACATCTGTCTCAGGGTGGCCTGATTATGGTTTACACATGAGTGCAAAAGCTGCTCGCTGCAGAAAGCAAATGGATGTGGGTCTCGTGTGAACTTCGCCTCTCGCTGGACAAGGAAGTAATGGATGGACCGAGACCACCCACAACACGACACAGAGGAGCGAACCCCAGCCCTGAGTGATAATGGAGCAAAAAGCGTTGAATTGAATTGCAAAGTCATGAAAAGGCAAAGATTTTAGGCTGACATTGTAGAAATTTAGCCGTGTGTTCCAACAGAAGAATTTATTCAATTAGTAACATGGGGATATGTATGAACACTAAAAGCTTTGTTTTGAGCCAGCCTCATCCTCTGGGGTAAAGTATCACAGACAGGATGACTAAACTCTACAACCCAGACGAGAGGGGATGTTCCTATGGCCTTGCTCTCAGGATGACGCGAGAAAATGAATTAGCAGGGTGTGTAGGGGAAGGCCCTCACTACTTAGGTTCTCATTCTGGACACAAGTCTACACTTCCCTACTCCAAACTTTGTCCAGCTGTCTCCTCCTCTTGTTTAGAAAAGAGTTAGATTAGCTCCTTCATCAAAGAGGGAGACTGATTTCATTTATTGTTATAAAACTAACATTGGGCTGTGAACATTCGTCAATATATTAAAAGGCTGCTTACTGGCTCGGAGCAAATCAAGCTGCCAAATATTTTGCATTATACTTTCCCCATGAGAGCATTTTCCTTTCTTGTTGTCTTTCTGTAAATAATAAATGAAGTGGAGCTGCTGCCTTTCTTTCTGCTTGCCGCTCAAGTAGAGGAGAGGGCGCCCCCATATGACTGATCTTTGAACGTCTTATTAGTGTCTAACCTCAGCCAATGGTTGCACTGTTGTATAGAATTAATCTAGCCCTAAAGGCCCTAAGGCACGTCATTTTATACTTAAACTTATGTCTCTGCATCAGTGTTACCAAGACAAATGTGAAAAGACACAGTATAAAAATCCAACAGAGTCAACAGAGACAAAAAAACATGCTTTCACAAAGACAATAAGTAATGTGCAGGCTTCCCGTCTATAAAATGTGTGCGTGCTGCCCGCCAGTATCAGCTTGTCCCTACAGATCAGCATTCTTTTGACCTTTGTCTCACAGCAGTCCATCGATGACTGGCGGCCTCCGACAATTACCCATGTGTGGGGAAGCCTAGCAACAGAGGGTCGGACCTTGTCAGTCAAAACACAAGAGCCCAACGAGTGGATTTGACGCATGCAGAATGGGTTTTTGGTATCGTGACTTAAGCCTCTGAGTTTTGAGACCTAAGAATGGACTGACAGATTATTGGAACTCCACCACTATGCCTGAGTTACCACCAGGTCTAAATAAAATAAACCCTTAACTTACAGTGGTGACAATAGGTCTGGCAAATGTCAGTTGACCATCATGGAAATCTTTGAGGTCACAGATGATATTGAGATGGCATGGTACTAGTGTGTTTATTATTGTATTCTGCTTGCCTCATGCTTGTACACCGAAACAGCACCACATGACCCATCTTCCAGGGTACATGGCTCAAAATTACACAAGTTAATGGAAACTTTAAAGAGCGGTGCAAGGTTAATTTGGTAAATATCCTAAAATGAAGAGAGCAGTGTGGGGTTTAGAGTGGGATCCTCATGGAGAGGCCCTGCATTGTGACTTCCCTAACATGGTTTCTACGCTTCTGATTGAGTCTGTGTTTTGGGCTGAAAGCCAGACATCTAGCAAGCCTTAGACTAACTTCCTTTTATCACATTAGACCAGCAGACAGGACTCGACTGGGAACTGGACGTTAATGATAAACAGTGGTCTGCCCTTACACAAAAACAGCATGTGATTCCACGGGCTTCTCAGGAATGGGGGATTTTTTTCAGGAATGCGAACTAATGCAATCACCCTAATGAGAAAACAATTAATTTGCCAAGCAAAAGTGCCAGTTGAGTGAGCGGACAGACTTCTCGCAAATGTGTCCACCTTTCAGTCAAGTCTGGGCTGCTAAGATGCAGCCACTAGAGCTTCTACAGAGCACATTTGCGTTGAGTGCGGCAGATAAGACTAAAAGAAGCAGAATCTAATTTTACACAAAGGCTCTGACAACAATCACATCATGTGGTCTAAATTTGTCAGCTCCCCAGCATAAAGAGTGACCAGCAGATCTCTTGGCTGAACTCTGCCATGAACTTTGACCTTCATGTATCCCACTTAAAGACCAGCGATGGCCCCTCTTTAAGAGTGATCTCCGAGCGCAGTCCAGTACTTCATAGAAACTGCAAGTGATCTGAAAGCAGCACAAAAAAATCCAAGGCTGACAACCAAAAACAGAAATAAACAACTTCAAAGCAGACTTATCAGAAACTATACCCATTTATCATTTCTTTCTGTAACACAATCTCTTTGGTTTCGTACTGAGGACCCCAAAGGATTTCATTAAAGCTGACATATTTAGTTATCAAAATTCATGAGCTATTCCTCTTTGTGTAGTTTGATTTGACACATTGGAGGCAGTACTCTGAGCAACTGTCACTGAAAGGTTTGATAAAGGGCCAAGTTCTGGAGGAAGTTACTCTTTTCATACATACTAAAGTGGGCCAGCACTACTTTGTTCTCTGCCTTGCACAGGCCTTTTGGAGTTATGAACAGAGGCTGAATGAGGGGCTGCAAGAAGCGCTACTTAATACCTAATCCTTTATTGTGCCATCTTTTGTGTGCTGTCACACAGCGGATGAATAGAACTGAGTCTTCCTGCAGGCTAAGCTCAACTTCTCTATCCTAAATCTCCCTACTGCCAAAGTGATAAATATTACCTGCGAGAGAAAAAAAAAGGTTTAAGAGAAAAACATTAGAAACAGACACTAAAGCTGCCCACAGTCCACAGAACAACATGAGGAAAATCCTTTATATTTTCTGTCTGTAAATAAACAAATCCGGACTCAGGCCCTCTGACGGCTCCTTTGGCTTTTCTAGTCTTCAGTGCTCTGGTCTATATCACTCTCAGTTCCCAAAACACTCTCTACCTTCCCTTATCTCTCTTCCAGACTCGGCTCTCCATCCTCCCGCATTTGCTGCTCCAAGTCGGGCGCGGGGCCCAAACCTCTATGAGCGGCTTCACCCGCCTCCCCACCTCGCTGCCCTTTGCCATTGCTATCGCGCCGTATAAGAACCAGACCTTCTCGGACTGCACTTAGCTCAGAGGCTAACACTAACCAGCCACAGATGTTTACATTGGGAGAGAAGGGGCAGCAGATGCGGTCTCACTCAATAAAACTTGCATCTCTCCCTCTCTCCCTTTGTCTCTCTTGCAAGTCTGCAAAGAACCCAGGGGAGCTCTTTAGATCTGTGGGTGTGACAACCTTGCTCTCAGGCTTTATTTGCCTCATTCCCAGCTCTCTCTGTGCTGTGAGTCACCTGGGTTTCCCCTTTAAAAAAAAAAAAAAAAAAAAAAAAGGCCTTTCTTTTTTCCAACTTTTTTTTCGATCATTTTTTTCTCCAGATACTTTTTGGAAGTGAGTGTACGGGAGGGTTGCATTCTGTTGAAACCTCCCTTCATTCAGGGGAATGTTAGCACACCTGAGTCCTCTTTATTTGATGATAAAAAGAGACACAACCCAAGAGTGGAATTTCAGCAGCAAGAACAGACAGGAATATCTCCAGGTAACACTCAGCAAACAAAGCTCGGGCTGACACATCACTGAGAAATTGGTAGATTTACAGAAATAGCAAGCTGAGAAGTGTTTTGCCTCATTAGGAAATGTCAAATCTGTAGAGCAAAGCGGAGCGGAGATGAAAGAGAACTTTTCTTTTTCACCCTGTCACTTTCTCTTGAGAAGTTGGAAAGTGTCAAAAATGTTTTCAATAAGAAACTGCAATGATTCTGCACAGAGGCACGATGTGTGGTCCGTTATGATCTCATCTACAGAGTGACAACACTAAACAGTACGTAAACCTCTGACAATAAACTGGTCTGTGAAAACTCAAATGTTTTATTCCTAAAACCCTTTGGTCTCTGTTTTAACCTACTACATTAGATGGTTAGAAAGTCAGCAGTGCATATTGCTAATAGAAGGCAGATTGCAGGGCTCTGCAGCAGTAATGTCCTGGCAGACAGCAAGCGCTTCAGTGGATCAGCGATTTAGCCTGCAGGCCCTTTTGGGAGATCTGAGAAGTGGCAGGTCACTATATAGTCTAAGCCTATTTAAGAAAGAGCATACCAGCACCTCCTGCAGTTCCACAGACCACGGAGGGAGCTGCTTTGAAAACATTTCAGAAGAAAGGACCATAAAACACACTGCTGAACAGCCTACTAAATGTGGCACAGTGAATCCATGAACATAACTCATAATTACTTCAATAATCCTCACTCTCCCTGCAAGCCAGCAAACAGTGTTGGCACTATGTCTTAGTGAAAGCTATTTCTCTGTGCGGATTTTATTCTTTAATATTCTAAGAAGGTAATTTATTCATTGAAAAACACGGTGGTAGTGTTATGAAAGAGAAGGCCAGGGTAGCGCCTTGAATGCTATTGTTTAGACTGATCCCTTCTAACATACTTGTTTGTGGTTAGTTGGTTAAGCAGGGTAGAGGCTGTGTGCATTTTCTCAGGCAGAGTAACACAACAGTATCATTATGTGCCCAGTGGGAAGGAACCTTCCGTGAACCTCCAGGGTTTTACTCTCCCACAACCAACCGACGGGGGTGGTGGGGTAGCCTGTACGCAGGCATGCATATGAAACAAATAAAAGGGAGCGAACGCAATATCTAGTCAACTAGGCACACATGGCATTACAGAGGATGTGAGAGATCAGTGCGAATGTCTGCAGCCCTCATCCAAAACTCTCAATAAATGAAACATCAACAAAAGGGAGACCAGCGGCTTTCCCTGCACTTAACAAAAACATCTGATGTGCATTATTCGTGATAGAGCAACAGACTGGGGATGAACAGCTTGGCTTTTAAT
This sequence comes from Chelon labrosus, assembly GCF_963514085.1. Lineage (NCBI taxonomy): Eukaryota > Metazoa > Chordata > Actinopteri > Mugiliformes > Mugilidae > Chelon > Chelon labrosus. The sequence goes on from NC_140348.1 coordinate 20,118,068, forward strand.
AGAATGAGTTTCCTCTACACTGGTTGCGACCATTAACAAAAAGCTCTCAGGGAGGCATTCAGTTAAGATATGAAAAAGGGTGACCAGAAACTTTTTCTACGGAATGAAAAACAACATCAAGACAGCTAAAACGTGTATCTGTACTTCCCTCTAGTGGACATATACGTTACCACTGAGAAGGCAACACAATTAATGCAGGCAGTGAAAGATGCTGCAGCATAATATTAAAAGAACAAAAAAAAAAAAGGCAAGAATACATACTTTTGTCCTGTTTTGCATATTTTCCACAACTGCACAACAGTTTTTCAGTGGTTTAACACAGACCATAATGACTCAAGCCGCTTGCTGGAAGCAGTGTCTGTAGCTGTTCTACTGTTTGGCATTTGCAGATAAATAGAGCGTTGTTTATAATGTCAGCAGAAACACTTTAATGAAATGCAGATTCCTCTTATTCTTTAGTATGTGCATTTTAAATGGAAAACATTGTTGCTTAAAGTAAATACAAGGCACTGCGGTCAGCAAAAAGCGCACAAGTTTTCTGCTTCGTAACAAATATTTTTCAAGACAGACAAAAGTACATGTCAAGATGATGCTATTATATGATTACACTTAACACTTAAAAACATAAAGTTATAAACGTTAACTTAAATGTCACATGGAGACAGCACTGACAAGACAAACATATTCAAGACATTGCATGTAAACATTGAACGTTAGAAGCACGCTGCTTAACAAATACGGCCACTTGAAAGAGCATCAGAAAAGTAGTAATTCAACTGTATGATCATTTTTTGAAGAAGTTAGTGTTGCTTTCACATACCTTAATGGTAAGTTTACGTGGAGCCATTGATATGATCACAGCAGTCAGTCAGTCAGTTAGTGAGTTTAACCTGAAATAAGCACATGAACCTTATAATTACACATGATAGTGGTCAACAAAAGGTCTCAAAAGGTCAAACTGTTTATGAAAGACAACATGGCAGGTCACCTTTCTAAGAATATAAATCTAGCTCTGCCTATCTGAGTGTGTATGGAATATTAATTGGCTTATAAGTATAGTATGCAGTATACACTGAAGTTAAAGCACTTTAGCTGTAGAATAATTCGAGTTTAACTAGCTGCTGTAAACTCTAAACCAGCTAACCTTACCGAGTAGCTTAATGCTCACTTTATTTAACAGCTAAACTCACGAGACGGGCAGTTACTGCTTACAACTGTAACGTTAAACCGTTAAATATTAAATTTCGTGTTCATAACAAAACAAAAAAAGTTTAATAAACGAATGGTACAACGCTGTGTACGTACTACAGCCTGTATATGGTATGCACATAAAAGCTGTCAAATTTCCTACCGCCAATATGAACGATTTGAATCGAACGACGAGGCTGCTAGAGATGACGTCACCGCCAGTCTGTAGTCCAAGAGCGGCGAAGCTAGAGTGAGTCGGAGCTTTCAGCATTTGGCAAAAATAAATAAGCAAACTCGGCAATTAATAGCAAGGCTGATTGTCGAATATATCGCTGTTATAAAGCTGGATTGGAGAAGCCTTACGCATTCGGAGCAGCAATTATTCAAGAAGAGCGAGAGAATGCGACTCTTCATCAAATAGGACCCAGAACGGGAGCAACGCTGTGACCGCTACCATGGAAACGAATTGTGTCTCTACAAAGCCTGTAATAATGTCAAATTACTAAATTGTCTAATTACTTATGTTTATTTTTATGACCACTTTAAATACATTTTAATGGTAAACTAATCCTTTGCAAATATTTTTTAACACACAACGATATAGACTGTCCTCAGAATCTGTTTAATTTTGTTCAGGCAATGCAATGAGAGTCAATCTGAGTTGTTGCGAGCATAAGCGCTCAAGAGGGAAACAGCGAAGGTAGTGTTTTCTATCAAATGTCACTATTCAGACCTGTCCAAATGTGATCCCGTTTTGCCAGCGTTTTCAAGAATTCCCCAGTTCAGTGATGTCTCGCGTCGTAAAGAAGTCCCCATCTCTTTGCACGGATTTACCGCTCGACAACGCCGATATTTGCAACAAACTCAATTTGCTCAGGCAGCTTCTACGATCTTGTTTGGGTCCGACAGCCAGACTGAAGCATGTTCATAACAACATCGGAGGGCAGGTTGTAACCACCTCATCCTCATCTGTTCTCCTTCCGGCTATTTCCTCCTCGCAACCATTCATCAACCTGATAAAAGCCTCCATCCTCAACCACGTCTCTCGCTTCAGTGACTGTGGGTTGTTTGCTGGCATCTTTTGTTTGGCTGTTGTCGATCAGGCAAAGCAGTCGGGTCTCCGAGCAAACGTGGCTATCAGAGTGAACAAGCACTTGCTGGCTCTGTGCACCAGCTACCTACAACGAGAAGACTGTGGCTGCAAGGTGAAGCTCGACTTCTGCAGCAGCCAAAACTTGATCACACTGGCTCGCAGTATCATCTCCAGCAAACCAGCATGTGTATTAACAGATCCAGAGACACTTCACATCAGCAAGCTGGCTGTGCAAGCTTTTCTGCTGACTATTCCCTGTACCAGCAAAGATACAGTCAGCCTTGGCAAAACAGTGACCGTCCCTGTTGAAGGCCATTCTGTTATTAACTCTGCAGTGTTTCCAGGTTTACTCATGGACATGCCTGATGGCCTTAATAATTTAGACAATGTTTCAATCCCACTGCGTATGGTGCTGTTCAGTGTCTCTCTTGCTGGGGATCTTTGTGAATTAGGAGATGGGATGATTGAGGTGCACCCAGGTGTAGACACAGACTCACAGATCCTGGATCAACTTCTGGAGGCTGGCAAACAGGTGGTTAAAGATGAGGTGAAGTTCTTTGTATGCCAGAAGGTCATCCACCCGGTTTTACAGCAATACCTGAGGAGTCACGGTGTCGTAGTGGTAGAGAGAGTGGGGATCACTCTCATGGAGCCACTCATTCAACTAACAGGTAGGCACAGATCCGTTGCAGAGTCATAAATGGAAATTCATACACAAACTTCAGTCAAGGAAACAATGGAATACGCACACACGCTTCTTGTTTTGTGTGTACCGTAACAAATAGGTGCTCAGCCGGTGGCCACCTTCCACACCACAATCCCATCCAAGGCGTATGGGAAGGTGAAGGATCTAAGCGTCAGACAGGTGGGATCCAAGACAATGCTGCACTTACACCCTCTCGGGGAATCGGCAATCTGCACGATGGTCCTCTGCCACAGGAACGAGACAATGCTGAATGAGCTTAAGGTGAGATTAAGTGGATGTCAGAGCTGTCGGCTATGACGTATGTATTAAGGTGAAACTGTTTTGGTCACCCATGCACTAAAATTGACAAATCCTCATTACGTTACGATGGATCTCACGCCCTCCCACTATGATTTACAGTCTCCACTACACTATTATTCAGTAAGTCAGTAATATATACGGCCCCATAAAGCTCACTTGCTTTTCACTAACAGGAAAAAAGAGTAATTTCCCCTAGAGCACAAAACCATCCATTAACTGGGATCACATATTTTAAAACCCTATTCTCAAGTAGCTAGGAACATCCAGTGTAAAAAAATGAACTGATGTGTTAATTTCCTTTTGTGCTTATGTTAAAGGTGGTGTGCCAGAAGGCGGAACATGTCTTGAGGCTTACTCTAAGAGAACCATTTGCCCTACTAGGAGGTGGGTGTACAGAGACCCACTTAGCTGCTTATGTCAGACACAAGGTGAGTACTTAGTCTTAAAGTAGTTTAGTTTTATTGATTTCATGTCTTTAAAAAGCATGATTGTGACACACTTTCCTCTCAGAGCAAAAACGAAGAAGCATCAGCATTGGGATGCTCACAGACAGACTACCTTCGTGGCGTGGAGGCGTTCTGCCGCTCTCTGGAGTCCGTGGCCAGAGCGCTGGAGCACGACGGTGGGGATTCAATAATAGACTTGACCCATGCTCACCACTGGATTCTGCCCGCAGACGTCATGAAAGAACACATGGAGGAGAGTTTGGGCTTCTGTGGTTGCGGACTGGTGGAAAGCAGCCCAAGTGAGAAGTGGGTGTATCTGAACACTAATAACACAGACTTCTCTCCTAAACCCGTTTTTGGAGACACACCAGCGCAGCCCCGTGTGCTGGACTCCTTCATAGCTAAACTCAGCGCATTACAAGTTGCTGTAGAAACTGCTAATCTTGCACTTGATGTGAAATACATAATTCAAGATGTGAACTAGCAACCTTCTGGTTCAAAATGAGGACGGAAAGCTGTTTCATTTTATAAATAAGTTTAGACAGTATTGAGTGAGACTGTCTTGCTTCTTGTCCTATTAATGTGGATGTATGACTTTGTAATATTGTCAAGAATACTGAGCATAATCAGTAAACTGTCAACCTCTCATGCATTTCATAAGCCATGCATTCCTGACATCTTTAAAACAGAGACTAAAAGAAGACTCACATGTTCCGTGGACATACTTTACTGTTCACTGCGTTTTATGGCATGTTGCAGAATCAAATTTGGTGATAATGGTTTATGAAGTGGTGGAAGAAATTAAGAGAAACTTGTCATTTCTGTTTAAAATAAAAACAGAGACGCTCATCTTCTGCTCCCCTCTCTGCCCTGACAAAGTCGACAGGTTGGTGCTTTTTCTCTCAAAATATAAAAGCCTGTTCAAACTAGTGACGGCCTTTGATTTTCTCTTTGTGAAACCTGTAGCAGAAGAGAGGAACTGTCACTCAGAAATGTCATGTACAGTCTCGGGATTCCTCAGCTTTCCATTTATATCTTAGGCACCTGTGATGGCAACATGCCCTTCGTGCAATAACACACAGACTAAACATAGCGGCCGAGTGTTGGAAGGGGCCAGGTGGCTACAGCGAAGCTAAAAGCGCTCCATGATCTCTCCTAAGTAGCTGGCACTAGAAACATATTCAGACTCCTGCAGAAGCTTAAGACGGCCACCACATGTTGAACATAGTCGTTATTGTGTGTACTGTGTGTACCATTCTAATGTAAAACAGCAGTAAAGCTGAGAGATATACTAGTAAATAACTTTATGCTGCATGTAACACGATTCAGTTGTGCCTTTTTTAAAGCAAAGAATAAATACTGTACTTAGCAGTCTGGTGATGACAGTCTGCATTCATTTTAAAACTGGGCACAGTTCACACAGCGAAAGAAACTGCCATCATCACGCTCAGCGGGAAAGACTTTCGTCTGGACAGTGGTGAATAGTTTTGTGTAGAAGCAGTACATACAGTAGTTGTAAAGAGGTGGCTGGTATAGGAAAACTTTTACAACCGCATGGAGGCATTCTGTTACGACATGGCATCAAAGTGAAGACAAAAAATTAATTGTGGGTCGTTGCATTCTCCTCAGTGTTTCAGCCTTCACATTATAGCAGCAGGACATCTGTGTTCCATCAAAGTTCCCCTTTCTGTGTCTCCATTTTAATATTTGGTACTTTCATAAGGTGTCTCTGTATATACTGCCTGTCTAGCAGCTAAAAGGTGCAATGGTTTGTTGTTCTGTGAACACTGACAACAGGAGCTTTAACCTTTTTCTAAAAGAGTATTCAGTTCGTTTTGTTCCTCTGTTGGATCTGATCTATCAATGATCAGGCAATATTAAATGAAAGAGAGGAAAAAAATCCACAGAAATCATTTTGAAAGGAATTTTTAGGTCAAATCAACCCTGCTGACAATTTGGCTCATATCTTGAATGAATGAAATGTTGTAAAATCCAAAGCCAAAATACATCATCACACTGCAGGTGCCTCCCCACAAAAGTATCTCCACACCAGCATATGCTGTTCTAGCCCAAGGAGAGAGCCCCATTTGGCATCCATATGAATTCTGTGTCTTCTTGTGATGGGCCAGTCAGTGTCCCCATCCTGTCAAGATGATCACACCGCTGAAATAGCTGACCAGGTCCTCATAGCTGTGTATCTCGCAAGCCTGCGCCTCAAGCTTGCGGAGCTGTGCAGTAAATGTTTCCTCTTGTGCATCTGTGTGAAACTAAATGGATATAAGCAGCCTCGCTGAATTATCCCCAGGGTAAAGGAAGAGGTAGAGTATATCAGCCAGCCGACAGGCTGCTACTGCAAAGGTAAAACTTATGCTCCTTGCGAGGTTGTGATTATCATTTTAACCTGGGAAAACACTGATGTTAAATGGCCACATTTCCCAGCGCTACAATAGCAATAACCGTGTAGTTTAATCACAATGAAGTCAGCTGGAGGAAATCTGTTTAGGTCTGTAAAAATCCCTGAAGTGTGCGCATACATTTGCAAAGGGAAGGGCGACCTATTGACTTTAAATGAAGCTTTTCCTGTCTTTTCTTATTATTAATGAGTGGGTGGAAGAAACTTGAACAGGCAGACAAACTAAACTCACCATAACCTCACAATGAAATCCAGATGCAGACACAAATGCTGACCACAGTTTGAGGGATGATAACAGGATAAGTACGTACTACATAATAAGTAGAAGACATTGTAGTGCACCCTTTTTGGATCCCCTTGTTTGTGGTCAGAAGTGTTCAACCCCGTGTACGGTTACGGTTTATGATTTGGTTACAACTGCGAAATGAATGTGATCTTTAAATATTAGCCCTACTCTACATCATATTTATTTAACTCAGATTTCACAAAGATTGTGCATTTTCAGGCTTGAGGTTATGCACGGTATGTCAATGATATTCATGTTCACAACATGGTCTGCGTGAGGACATTTCTTGACTTTTACTCTGTGTACTCTAAGACCTCCTGACTCCACCTCTGGAACAGAAAGCAGATGAGGAGTTTCATGACTTAATAGCAGTTGGGCGGACTTATTGTGTAACCTTGTTGGTGATTTTCATCCATCCAAATTCAGTAATTGTCAGTGCACTGCATATTTTCAAGGAAATCAACTTAACTTGTTGAAGTCCTGGCAGTTGAGGTCAGACATTTAAATAGGTAGAAATGCTGATAATGAAGCCGGTCAAATTTACACAAACTGAGGTTTTGTCTGCACAAGTACTCTCGGTTGCCTTTTTATTAGGTACGCCTAAAACAACCTCAACAATACAACTGCCTCATAGAAAATCCTACATCTGTGAAGGTTATGATTAGTTTTTGTCAAGAGAGTGTTCCTAATACATGTTTCTGTTACATATCCTATTCCCATAGATATATTTATGGATATACACCACAGCCACAACATTATGACCAGTGACAGGAGAAGTAAATAACCATCTTGAGACAATCCAGTGTCCTGTTGGGAAACTTTTGGACCTTTTGGGGAATTTGGGCATTCATGTGGATGTTACTTAGACATGTACCACCCACCTAGACCAGACCAGGCACCCCCACCCCATAGCAATGACACTCCTTGATGGCAGCAGCCGGCCTGGCATCCAAATTCACTAGATCCCAAACTGATCAAGTATCTGTGGGATGATCCACAGAGGTCCCTCTCCTCATTCCATAGGACCCAAAAGCCCCAACTAACAACATTATGTTGCCAGACACCACAGGACACCCTCAGAAGGCCCATGTCTATTCTCTGATGAGTCACAACTGTTTTAGAGGCACAAGGGAGACCTACACAATATTAGGTCATAATGTTATGTCTGATCGAACAAAATAGTAGAAACACTTCTCGGTCTGTCACTTTACAATTCAACAGTACCACATATTGCTACCTATTGTAAAGTGTTTCCATAAAGACTGGGCACTGAACTCTTCATAAAGGCAGGATTAAATGTAGGTCTGTTGCGTTTATCACTGTATCCGAACAGTTTTTAGTTCCTGAAATAAAAGAAATATGTGTTTACATTATATTCCTCCAAACTCCTGGCTCCCTCTGCTGGTGATGCTAACTTTAACATCTCCTGGGTAAACCGACAATGGATAAACACAGTTGACATTTATTATACCAAGGATGTCTGGATGAGTATATCCAGCGCTCCAGTGTAAACTTACTACCACACATGTTTGACAGTTGTCAAACGTGAATTGAAAATAACATTGTTTAAACACTCCAAACTGCTGCATTTCTAAAAATATAGAAAGGTTACTTGTTCAGTTGGGGAGACAAACAACATATCATGTTTCCTGTGTGATTTGTGAATACGAGAAAAAGAAGACACCAGAGCAAGACGTGCTTTTCAGTATATTTTACTTATTTTGTAACATGAATCCTCGGCTTTATCTGAAGAGCCTTTTGGGATGCTTTGTCAGTGGAACCTGAGATCAAAAAAACTCCTTTAAGGGAGTAGTTAAGTAGTATATTTTAGGTTTGTGACGTGTAAGTTCCAATCCTCTAACGAAGAAAAGAAATGTTATAATACAAAAACCATTTTCTAAGACAAACATATATCCATAAACAGAAAATGAACAGTGCTGAGGTTTTAGCCTTCATCCCGCTCTCTCTCTACAGGAATGAGGTGATTTTGGAGAAAAACAGAACATCACTCCCTGCTGGAGAAAGAAGGTAACAGTTGGTGCCATTTTAGACCAACAGATGGGAAAGGGTGGGGGACAGGTCATACACTCCTGGTGTGTTTGGGCGAGCTGGAGACGATGTTGGGCAATAGGCGAAGGGGAAGAAACACGTGGGAAAACAAAAGTAGTACACATCCTAATATAAGACTAAACGTGAAAATACGCTTTATATGTATATGTGCAACAGTGATTAAAAAGGCACAATAGCACAGTGTGTCATGCTCTACTAGTTTCCCTTAAATTAGCTGTAGAGGTCAAAGTGGGTCTGGGGATTCATCTTTCAGCCTGTGCCCGCTTGCTTCAACCAGATATTGTAGCTTAATTCAAAGTGGGACTCTTCTTACAGGGATTTATGTTGGAGGACCGCATAATTTAAATGGGAATAATTGAGTTCAGCAGCAAAAGTCAGTCAGATATGAGTGACATTCAAATCTGAGATGAAAGGACAGCGGGTCATATTGTCACTACACTGCTACTGATAATAACTGGAGTTTTGAATTCAGCTTGTGTGTGTCTGAACGTTTGCTAATCTACGAAAACATTCAGAGCAACTCAGGCAGCAATCGTTGCTTCTGTTCAGGCTTGACATTTCATTACGTAAATAGTCATGTGTTTTTCTGATTCGTCCCAGAAAGCCAAAATACAGTCGTGGACCACATCTGCCAGTGTTCATGTTAGAAAACATCACGCAGTTGTGCTCGTAATGCGTTGCTTGTTTAGTCTGTGGTAAACTCGTCTAATTGATACTCTAAAGGGGCTACGTGTACATGGACAATAATGCGTCTATATGATTCAAATGATTCTGATTAGAGATGGAAGCTAAATAAAATGATCCAGCCTGAAAACGCTCACCCAAAAATACCTTCTTTGACATTAGCAAAGTGGCTCTGGATGCGGCGAATCTGCCAGAAATATATCAGGAGAAGTTTTTTACTTTAATGACAACATTTAATTAGTTTAATAGAAGAAAATGGCCAAGATGGACTGAGACAGACTCACATTTTCATGTCGTTGCCAGTCGTGGTTTCATTCTTTTCAAAGTCTCACCTCACGGAAAGGCGTGAAACTCATGTGAGGCTAATGCAGAATACTTAGAGCACTTAATAAAAGTCAAATCAAGCTTTTAATTGGATATAAAGCTCTAATATGTTTGTATTAAACAGATGTTTAAAGGTTTACACCACCCCCATCAACTAGACTGAAAATCCCTTCCAGTTGGACCAGTCTGTTTAGACTGAGGTGGTTATTTTGATTATTAGCAGAAAACCAGAGTCCATGTAAACGTAGCCGCTGACTCGAGAGCAAAGAAGTGAAAACAAAACATAAGGATGAAAATATAAATCGTCCCAATAATGTTTTTCATAAGTCAATCAAAAATATTAACAAAAAAAAAGCTGTAAAATCGCTCCTAGTGTGCAGATACCGCGTAGTAACAGTAACCACATCATCTCAGGGCATCCAGGCCAAAACAGAAACACACGTATAATAAAACACATATAATAAAACTACCTAATTCAAAGGAATAGGAATAAAATAGTATATTTTATAAACTAATAAGATAATGTTTTTGGTTTTGTACAGTATGGGGTTAGTGAACTCTGTTGGATGCAGCCCTTTGTTAGCAACTACAACATATGATGAGTAATGGTATCAATTACCTATGACACTGATTTCAAAGTTTAAGTAGAGCGTATCTTGAAGCAGTCAGTCAAAACACTCATTTTCATCCGGCAACATCTGAATATTCTCCATTAGTATCTGCAGTTTTATTTTAATTGTTTTTCTGAGGCAAATTACAAGAAAAAGTGATTGAGTCCAAATATAAAGATTATGTTTTTACAACTCAATTCTTTTGTCAGGAAAACAAAAAGGGACTAACAGGACGGCAGTCCTTGCAAAAAATCCTAATAAGAACTCCCCCTCTCTATGCTTTCTCCAAGCAGAAATAATTTGTACTCTTCCTATCTCCTCTAACGATTTGCTCCTATAAAACTGCACTTCAAGCAAAATGTTTCAACCGAAAGCTCTGAGACACACTTCAAACTGAGAGGAAGGTAGAGAAAAGGCGGAGGAGAGCTGAAGGAGAGACAGAGAAAGGAGACTATATTGGCTTCGAGTGTCAAGGTCCTTCCTGCAAATAGTGGGTGTAACTTGGAGGAGGAGGTGGGGGGAGAGGAAGGGTGTCTGGGTCAGGTTATGGCGATAGATAAGTAAGGGCAGGGTGGCGGCGTTGCAGTGGCCCCTGCGAAAGTTGACCTCAATGAACGATAAGTGCCCCAGCAGCGTAACTCACGGAGCTGTCCTGCCAGTTCCTGCACTGACTTGACTGGGCGTAGTTCAGGAAAGAGAAGTTCATTTCTAAACCAGACTTCCTCAGCTCAGCCACAGCCTGCAAAACAGTAAGATCCACTGAGCATCTGAGATGAAAGGACAGCGGATCATAATGAACAACATTATTAATCGTTTATGTTATCTATACGTGTGTATATATATATATAGACTGTTGTTCAGCTGCAGTTTCCCCAGCCAACGGTCAACAAAAGTGAAATATAGATATACCAGGAACCTCTTCTTCTGTGGTACTTACGTTTAGCAGCACACCGATAGGATGACGCCCACAGATGGTGTTGCGGTACTTCTTCAAGTAGTTAGTGAAAGACATGGGATCCAGCTGTTCTATAATGCCCATCCCCTGTACAAGCAGAGAATAAAGTTGAGCCTAAGTGATAAAAGGTTAACTTGTCCTCATGTCCTAAAAACATAAGACCATTGTCAAGCAGACATTTAGACTTGTCACACTGGTAAAAAAAAAAGAAAAAAAGAAAAAGCATGTAGAATTAATGATGGCTCGCTTCCATTAAGTGTCCCAGTAAAGCATGACAGTGAACCCGCCTGCACAACAGCAGGATCCTCTAGAGTGGAGTGCAGCCTTCCTTATTATAGATGTGCTTTTCTTTTTATGTCAAAAATGTGGCGAAAAGGGGTATTTTACAACAAAATTAATTACGAAAACATCTCAGTGGTTACCATTTTATCAAGATGCTCAATAGACCTGTAGATCTCCCCTTGAGATTCATCGTAGTATGTGTAGCGAAACCGTTGGCCTTCAAAACACAAACAGACAACAGTGAACAGCTGGGTTCAGTCTTGGCATCGCAAACTATGCTTTCAAAGCCAAGATGAAAGAGTAAACATTCGGCACTCACCCCAGTGGCAGAAGTCCGAAGAGATAATGAAAAGGTTGGATGGGTCTGCCAGGTACTTGCTGAGCACCTTCCCATATTCCTGCTCCTTAGACTCACTCAGGGCACCCACGAGCACAGGGACGATGCTAAACTCGTCTTTGTGGCTGAAACACAAGATCACTGGGTTAAAGATACTGTACAGGCAACACCTTCATGACTAACACCACACGGTTTAGCACAACTTGTGTGAATTTTATACATTCAGCTAATGGACTCGGTTCCATTCATATGACGTGCACCGTGCATTTCAGAACCAAGAAAATGCTTTTGACTCCAGCCAACCAACAGAAGGCTGTATCAATTATGCATATCTACCACACTTTCCAAGTTTCCCTACACCAGTGTGGTTCTGGTTTACACTAAGTAGAGACAGGTAATGACAAGATGAAGCAGAACTACACAGAATTGTACTGTTTTCTTGCTTGTCAGTAACACTTAAAATAAAGCTTCATTACAAGAGTGTATACTGTTAGTTTACTTTAATTATGTAACTTCTGTGTGCGTTACCTCTCCATGGCTTTAGCAGTGTAAGGCAAGTGCATTTCAATACTGTGCTCATCTTCATCTGTCTGCATACTCATCCTCTCAAACAACCCAGTTTTCCAGAGGTCGGCATAAACTGTGAAAGAGAGGTTTGATTTAATTTGACTGTGTTATCATAACCATGCCGAGCAATTTAGTTATTTTGGGAGCTGCACGCGTGTTCAAAGGTGGAATTGGGAACCGTCTGGTCCCAAGAGGACAATTAAAACAGTATTGCCACCCAAAACTGCTAGTATGCATGTTGGAGTTGTGCTCAGACTAGACTACAATGGTCAGACAGGGTCAAACACATCTCTGTGCTTGTCTTTTCCCAACATTTTAAGGTGTAATGATCCAGAATGACATGAATAACCCTTAAAATACCTTTCTAAATAATGCCATCAGACTGGGGGACAAACACACAAAAAAGTAGAAATTGGAATGACATGAGTGAAATACCCTTCTGGTCGATTCTCAGGTCATAGAGGGGCGTTCTATAGATGTCTGCAGGTGACAGGGCACAGCGGGAGAGGGGCACATGGTGTGAAGGTCCCAGGATGAACACCCTACGACTGAAGAGCAACAGGATATTTATCTCAATCACTCAGCATCACCATCTCTATATTCTAATGCTGACACTAACGTCTGTTCATTCTGCAAGGGGAGGGAAATTAAGAAACTGTCACACTAATACTTTTCTTAAAAGGGTAAAACCTGAACGACTTACGTGATAGAGGGATCAACCTGCTTGTAGGCATGTGCTGCACAAGCACCACAGTAGGTGTACCCGGCATGGCTGCAAACAAACACATGTCAAATTAGAAAAAGACGGCAGTTCAACGTGTTCATAAGATTTTTTTTATTTTATTTTTTATCTTCCATTTGGGAAAACAAAGAGTGCTCACGGTGCTATGATGGCTCTAGCAGGTCTGATCGTGGACTGTGCTTGGGACAGCCAGCCTTCTAGCTGTGCATTCAGTTGGGATCCTGAAAAGGTAGAAAGAAAAAAAATAAATATAACGATCAGGCATAACATTATGACCACCATCCTAATATTCTGTAGGTCTCCCTTGTGCCCCCAGAGCAGTTCTGACTCATCAGAGAATGGACATGGGCCTTCTGAGGGTGTCCTGTGGTGTCTGGCAACATAATATTATTAGTTGGGGCCTTTGGGTCCTATGGGTTGAGGGGACGGGCCTCTGTGGATCAGGCTTGTTCCAGTGCATCCAACAGATACTTAATCAGTTTGGGATCTAGTGAATTTGGAGGCCAGGTCAACACCTTGTACTGTTCTTCACGTGTTTTGAGTTGTCCCTAAACTGTTTTTGTATCTGTGCCTGTGTCAGGCTTTATCCTGCTGCCATTGAGGAGTGTCATTGCTATGGGGTGGGGGTGCCTGGTCTGGTCTAGGTGGGTGGTACATGTTTAAGTAACATCCACACAAATGCCAGGTCCAAAAGTTTCCCAGCAGAACATTGCATTGTCACAAGATGGTCAATGTTATTTACTTACTCCCCTGACAGTGGTTTTAATGTTGTGGCTGATCCGTGTGTATATATTTATATATTTTCTATCCATCACTATCATTGCAGTGGTAAATCGAGACTGAGAATGACACAGCAGATAAATCTGTCTTATCAATACAATAAGATCCTGGAATTTTTTTATGGCAGTGTGTGACTGTAATAATAATAATGCTTGTGTGTGACAGTGGTCGATTCAGCCTCGTCAGTAATGTAATATTATTTTGAATGTGAAATGGAAATAAAACCAGAATAATGCTCCCTATATTCAGTACAGATAACAACCCATCTCCAATGATGCATAACGCAGTTATTCTTAATCATTTATACGCAAAGCCGTATAGGTGAAACCCTGAACCTTTAACTTTCCATCTACAATGTCCTGCTCCAGGATAAACAATAACATGCACCCAGTTTTAATCTCGCCAACTGTGACTTGACCACACTGGAATCTAATGCCTGTGTCACAATGCAATCTAACAATTCCAGGGTGTGCTAGTGTGCAGAGGAGTTACCTTTATGTCAGCATCAGTCACACACAGCTGACTGGCTTTTAATTAAACCTGCTGGCAAAAACAAATATCCGTTTTTGTAAAAAAAAAAAAAAAAAAACGGACATCGGAAACGTTACAGATTTGTGTTAGCCTTTTGTACGTCGCTTGTGGTTTACATTAAATTTAAAAAATATCCGTGGTGTTTATTTAATATGTGTATGTTCTGTCGAAGAAGACTGTTACCAACAATGCAGTGAAGCGGGCTTGTGAAGGATAAACAGACAGCCTTGCGGGGTTTCATGAAAACAACCGTATAGCTGGAAATGGGGGAAGGGGTGCAACATGAACCTTCAGCTTTCTGCCCTCCCCTACCCAGTCCTTTGTTTCATGGCAGGGAGTGTTTCTGCACATAACTTACGAATCAGTGTTACATAGAATAACAGGGCCATGACAATAATATCAGCTTACGTTCAAATAAGCACACTGACAAGGGAAATGTTTAGTGTAGCTGCCCAGGTAGCATGCAGGCCAGGAAGTTCTGCAATATTAGCCAAGTTAGCTCCGGTTGAGTTGATAGATTGTCACAAGAAAAAAAAATAAAAAATGCTGAGCAGCAGATGCCTGTGTGTTTTGAAACTCTTCCACCCACCGTCCGAGAATGAAGTGCTGATTAAGCTCAAACTATCCATGCACCAAACGGAATAACGGACGAGGCAGTCAGTAACAGTTAAATGATAGCTAGCCGACTTTTTTTTAATCAGAGGAATAACAGCTACAACCCCAACGCTGGCTATAGCCGTCTGTGTTGACAAGACATCAGTTACAATCCCACGACAACAGCAATTACACACGATAATAAAGTTACCAGTGTCAATAAAACACAAAGCTACATGATCCAAAAAAAAAAAAAAAAAAAAAAAAAAAAAAGCTCCAGCTAGCATAGAGCATGCTAACGCAGGCGGTGGTGTGTTGACAGTTACCCGAGGCAGAGTACCAGCTCCCGGCGTGACTTGCTTCTCTGCACACCACTCGGTTCGACATCTTGGTTCCCAAGCCGCCTATCTTGGTTTACTTAATTCTTGTCAGGCGAATAAAACAAAAGAAAATCGCAAAAAGCCCCGGCGTTAGCGACTGCTAGCTAACTTGCTTGAAAAGACAAAGGGCAGTTGTACTGGAGAGACAGCAGGCTAGCTTGCTAACGAGCTCAAGTGTATCGTCAGCTGGCCGTTGTGTTGTTACCGGTTAATAAGTTAGCTGGGGAGAGCAGCTAACGTCAGTTTGTCGGGCAGTTTGGCGATATTATCGTGTAAATTTACAAAGGCACAAATTCCAAAAAAAATTTGCGATGTGCCACGACCGAACACGGAGAGAAAAATAATAAAACCTAGCGCTGTCAAAGTCGGGATCTGAGGATTACTGGTTTGTCTGCCGAGCTGCCGAGCCAGGTAAAGGGCGTTTCTGAAACTGTTATTAAAGTGACGTCAAAGCATTCTGATTGGTTCCTCGATTCGCCAGCGCAACGTGATTCGTTAAAAAAACATAAAGGGCGTGTCCTGAACGAACGTGATTGTTTGATTATGAAATTGCACTGCCCGTTAGGTGAGCGGGTACAAGTAGAGTTTGTTCCTACCCGAGAAGAAAAGAAAAGTTAAGAAGTGAATAAGACGTCTTTGAGGTGTTTTTTATTCACATATATAAATGGAGCAAAAACGTGTATTCTGTATAATAAATAGAAAAAAAAAACATTATTTGAGTCAGCCCATTTGTTGTTCATCCTTTGTCCTCCTGTTTGTAAATTCACCTTTTTTTGCAATAAAGGTTTAACTAATTTGCAGATAATAAATGCAACATGTAAGATTGTAATAATATAGTATGCCAAGTCAAAGGCAAATCTTTTCCAAAAATTGTGGCTGTTTGGATGATTATTCCACTCTGCATTATTGCCTGAGTTCATTTAACATTGCAGCACTTATAATGCAGACAATACAACTTGTTATTTGATCATTAAGCTTTCCTCAGTGTATATAAACAGCTTCTTTTTGTACGAAGGGTTTGGTCTCCGTAGTATTTGGTTAAGTTTGTTTGGTTTTTAAATATACTTTTAACTGTTTAGTTGTACATACTTACTCAATACTTAGGGGCCACAGGGATCATAGACACAGCTGAACAAGATATATAAATTAGAATATATATATCAGAATGCATATGGAAACAAAATGCATTTTAATGTAACAGTCCTGCAATGAATCTTTTAAGGCTGTGGTTTGTAGTACGTTTGAGTTGTATAGTTATGTACTGACACATGTTTCTGTCTTTTTGACATTTTAGTAAGAGTGCTAGGGTAAATAATATACATTTGAGTTTAATTCAGTTCAGTTTAACAGTTCCACAAACTATATCCTCCAAAATGACAAGTCAGTCGAATTACCACGTTTCTGACGCCGTGTCAGTGTAAACTGGACATTATTACAGTCATTAAGGAGATTTTAGTGCAGAACTGTTTTATTAGAATGCATTAATTTCACTAGAGGAGTTTGCATGTTCTCCCTGTGTCTGCGTGGGTTCTCTCCGGGTACTCCGGCTTCCTCCCACCATCCAAAGACATGCTCATTAGGTTAATTGGTGATTCTAATTTGTCCGTAGGTGTGAGTGTGAGTGTGAATGGTTGTCTGTGTCTCTGTGTTAGCCCTGCGATGGACTGGTGATCTGTCCAGGGTGTACCCCCTGCCTCTCGCCCGATGACAGCTGGGATAGGCTCCAGCAGACCCCTGCGACCCTTAACAGGAATAAACGGGTATAGAAGATGAATGAATGAATGAATGAATCCTGCAATGAATCTTTTAAGGCTGTGGTTTGTAGTACGTTTGAGTTGTATAGTTATGTACTGACACATGTTTCTGTCTTTTTCTAGGGTGAATAATACAAATGCATTTGTGTTGAATTAAATCCAGTTTAATAGCACCACAAACTATATCCTCCAAAATGATAAGTCAGTCAAATTACCACGTTTCTGACGCCGTGTCAGTGTAAACTGGACATTATTACAGTCATTAAGGAGATTTTAGTGCAGAACTGTTTTATTAGAATGCATTAATTTCACTAGTGTACATAATGATCTGGCAAGATATTGAATACTGAATACAGATAGTCTTAGTATACAGTTCATGGTTGGAAGGAGAAATGAGCCTATAGGTGGCGGTAATGCACTTTTGAACGCTGGTTTCCGGCCGCTGTAAAACAAACAAAAAAATAAGCAGAAGAAGAAGAAGAAGAAGAAGACGAATGGGGGCGGAGACTTTGTCAATCGCGTACATGCGAAAGCGGAAGTTGTCCGTGGACGATGTGTTTTGGTTGTGATGATATCCTGTTGCATTATTAGCTTATTAGCAGTATTATTGCTGTAAGGTGTATTATTAGCCACAGACTGCGGACTGAACCGCTTCTGAATGCGGCTTATAAGCTAATTTCCAGCGCTTCTTTCCCCAAGGGGCTAACTCTGCTTTATAACGGACAACAGGGAGACAGTACCTCGAGCGCCATGTCAGCCAAACTGGAGGCAAGTAAAAGCAAAGACAGCGGGGAAGTTATTAAGAACTACCACAAGCAGGCGTTTGAGTTTATATCGAAAGCGTTGAGGATCGACGAAAACGACACAGGTAAGTTTCTTTGTGTGTTTTTATTACTTAAAATTAACTGATGAACTGTGGAGTTTTGACAGCTCGTAGTAAACACTCGCTCCTCTGTGTGATGACAGCTGAAAAGGGGGAGGCTGTGCAGTGGTACAAGAAAGGGATTGCTGTTCTCGAAAAGGGAATTGCGGTAGAGATCACGGGACAAGGTATGACTAACAAACTTGCAGATAAACATGATATGCTTTGCTTGTTGACGTGCTTTAGCCTCTCCCTCTTTGTTCTTGTAGCAGGCGATCAGTATGAGCGAGCTAAGAGACTTCAGGATAAAATGGTCACCAACCTCACCATGGCAAAAGACAGACTTGCCCTTTTAGGTAAGCAGCATGCTTTTTGTTTAAAATGCTTAAGTATAAATTGTGTCTTCCTTGCAGAGGGATGCTGAGGACCAGTTATTTTCTTTTTTTTCATAGAAACAACATTGGCGTCAAAAAGGCAAAGTGATTACAAAAGCATCTCAAGTCGCACTCTTCCACAACCAAAGTCTGTCCCTAAAAGCAACCCTGGAGTAGCGGGAGTCCGGCCAAATACTGGTGTCAGACCCTCTTCAAAACCCACTGAAGCAAAGGTGATTATTTTTTTTTCTTTGGTTGGTTAATAGTCCAGTTGTATGCAGGTTCAAGGTGCCTGAAGCGCGTAACACTTTCTGGATCGTTTACTTCCTGCAAAGGTGACTCCACGTGCTGGAAAAGCTCAAAATGGAAAACCAGCAGCTCTGAAGCAGCCGTCAAAGAGGGATATGAAAAACTTCAAGAATGTGGACAGCAAACTGGCCAGCTTGATTCTGAATGAAATTGTCGACAGGTATTTTAAACACATGTCAATCCTTTTTTATGTCGGTGACGTGCAAATAAGTAAGTCAGTAACTGAAACACATTCAAAGTGCTTTCCTCCGTTCCGATGCAGTGGTGCGTCTGTGTCCTTTGGGGATATTGCTGGGCAGGAGCTGGCCAAGCAAGCGCTCCAAGAAATCGTCATCCTTCCTGCCTTAAGACCAGAGGTGAACCCCTCTAAACATTTTGTCTCGGCTTACTGTATGTATGCTTTTTCAGATTGAAATGTAATACAATTTTTTGTGATTCAGCTCTTTACTGGCCTGCGATCTCCTGCACGTGGTTTGCTTTTATTTGGCCCACCTGGTAATGGGAAAACAATGCTGGTAAGTTAAATTTTCTTTGCAAAACAACTCATTCAATTCAAACCGGACCTTATACTTTGCATGTAGGTGCTGATAGTCTTGCCACCTTTATCAGCAGAATCACTGCTTTCACTTCCTCTTGCCAGGCCAAAGCGGTGGCTGCTGAGTCTAATGCCACATTCTTCAACATCTCCGCCGCCAGTTTGACCTCAAAATATGTAAGAAAGGCTTTTAATGATCTTTCCCCGCATTACGCCTCCAAGCTGCGCTAAATTTTCAAACCTTTCCCTGTCATCACCATCGCAGGTGGGAGAAGGCGAGAAGCTTGTACGAGCGCTGTTTGCTGTTTCCAGAGAGTTGCAGCCGTCCGTCATCTTTATTGGTTTGTACAGCTCTTCGGTTTTGCCCTCCAAATTTCAGCTAAGGGATAAACCTCTGATTATCCTCTATTTGATGCTCAGATGAGGTGGACAGCTTGCTGTGTGAAAGGAGGGAGGGGGAACACGATGCCTCGCGACGATTGAAAACCGAGTTCCTCGTTGAGTTCGATGGGGTAAGAGCAGCACCAGAAATTTGAACCGTCTTCAGAGGGTTTTAGCCACCGTCATCTCACGGAGCACCGGTGTCATTTTCACTGGGTTTCAGGTGCAGTCAGGGGGAGATGACAGGGTGCTTGTAATGGGAGCAACTAACAGGCCTCAGGAGCTCGATGAAGCAGTATTAAGGTACATTATGCAGGTCTATAGCTGTACATAAGTTGTTTTTGCATCAGGTCAACACTGTGTTTTTTTATTTATCTTACAGGCGCTTTGCAAAAAGGATTTATGTTACGTTGCCAGATGAGAAGGTATTTAAACTGGGAAAATGGATGTCTTTTGTTACATGTTAATGGTGCCATTCCATTCATTAAGTCACATTATGTAACTCTTGTTCCCTCAGACAAGATTCACACTACTGAAAAACCTTTTGGAAAAGCATGGTAATCCACTGAGCGAAAAGGAACTGTCCTGTCTTGCAAAGTGAGTTTTACTTTTGCACCCTTCACAGAGCCATTTTTTGGGACTTTGCATTAATTCCTGCATTTAATTTACTTGACAGATCGACTGTAGGATACTCAGGAAGCGACCTGACGTCATTAGCCAAAGATGCTGCACTTGGGCCTATCAGGGGTATGCCTCCTATCTCGCACAGATCACTTAACAGCTTAAAACTTTGTAACGTTCTGGTTAATTTGAAGGTGAAATTTGTCTTACACAGAGCTGGGGCCAGACCAGGTCCGGAGTATGGCTGCTAATGAGGTGAGGCAACGCTAATGTGTATATCAGTGCGCTACCTGCTGTAAATTGGTGTCGGCACACTTCCAGTTTGAAGAACCAGACAGGAGTACCACCACAAAAGCCAAGCGATGCACTTCTGTGGACAGTATTTT
The DNA here is from genome assembly GCF_963514085.1 of Chelon labrosus. Lineage (NCBI taxonomy): Eukaryota > Metazoa > Chordata > Actinopteri > Mugiliformes > Mugilidae > Chelon > Chelon labrosus. The sequence goes on from NC_140348.1 coordinate 20,138,579, forward strand.
GGCAAAAGAATCAGTTGCACCACATTTAGAGTATTATCACCACATCTCTTCCCATCAGACAGCCCTTTCCAACTGAGAACTAAAGCCCTGTGATTTAACCTCTTAATTTAAACACCAATTTAGATCTGAACTAATGTCTAAACACACAGAAGTCACACAGTTACACAAACATGCTAGCCGAGTTAAGCAGTGGTCGCCCAGCAACCCTTTGTGACCTGAGAGGTTGACTGATTTTGCCAGTGGACTCTGGTTTGTAGAGATAAACAGTTTCAGTTTTTTGTCGGACCAGGCTGTCTGAGTGCAGTCGGTAACTTCTAAATACTTGGTTTCTTTGCTCGTACTCCTGTCCGCTTATAAAAACAGGAGGCGTGCTGACCACTTTCTACTTTAGCTAACGCAGCTAATTATTACACATATCTGCTTTCTACTAATTTACTATTGCAAAACTGTACTTATCTGTGCCGTTATTTGTGTGTGTCCTTCACAGATGCGCAACATCAAGATGAAAGACTTTGAGGATGCCCTAAAGCGCATTAAGCCCAGCGTTAGCCCATCTACTCTCAATATGTATACCAAATGGAACAAAGACTTTGGCGATACAACCGCTTTTTGAACTTGATTGTTCACTTTCACTTGTAAAAAAAACCAAAACATTAAAATTGAAATGTAATTATTAACATGTACAAAATCTGTGACACACTTTCTATAGGCAGGGGAATCTCAAATGTATGAATATTTCTGACATATGGAAGCATTCTGTGATGATTTCCTCTTGTACAGAAAGAACTTGGTAAAACAATTCTTCTAGAGTTCCGTATTTCTACACTCCTGAAACTTTTATTGTATTTATTCTCAAGAATGTTCTGCAGAATTACAAGTGATCGTCTCTTGCTTCAAGCTGAAAGCAAGTTACTGTGATTTCTCCCATGTATTTAGATTACGTTTCACATCCATTGGGCGGCTGCTATAGTGACATGTTGATGGTACTGATCACCAAGTGCTGTTTGTTCTTACACACACACGTGCAAGAGTGATAATAATTGGGGAAAAGAATCGCCAAAGTGGGTGTTTTTGCATTATTAGATTAGTTTAGAAAGATTTTTCATTTGCACGAGTAGTTTATAGATATAATGCCTTGAATGACAATTTAGTTGAAGAGTATTTCATTGATCAAAACTGGACATGGCTTTCCTCATTCATCAATAAATCTATTCATTAAACGTTCCTTTGCATATTTTATTTTTTTGTATTATTTGTCGGATTCATCTTCTCAGTGTTATTTTCTTCAAAGGCATTTGGCTTTACTTTCAACTGTATCTGAGTAATAATGATGAAAACACAATGATTAAGACATTGCCAGCAATAAAGACTTACATAAAGTTTGTAAATCTGTCAGCTCTGCTAACTTAAATTATCTGCCAAGTCATTTTTACAGCATTGACTGTCCCATCTCAGACAGACCTGAGATTCCTTGAGGTGAACAGGCTGAGGAGGAAAGCTTCTCCGTGGTTCACTCTTGTAGGTAGATGGTGCTACAGTTCTGTTTTTGCCCGTTCCAAGACTAATTTCTCCAGCTTCGATTTGCATCTGTTAGGACTGGCAGGTATTTTGCCTGCAACCACAGATTGTGAGGAATGCACTCAACTGCTATTAATGAAAAAATAAAGGCCGTGTTCTGCTGTGTTCGACTGTCAGGGCGAGTGATGAATTGCTCAAGTTTGTTTTTGTCTTAACAGTGACGCTGTTCGTGCACATACATGTTTTGGAGAAAAGATTTCTGAGTGTAATGAAAATCGTTGGTCAAGACCTCATAACCAGCCAGCATCTAATAACACGGCTGCAGACTCGGCGCAGGCAGAGGTCACCAGCTGTCGGGGCACTGCTTATTCAACCTGAGTGACGTTATAGATCTTTATTTCACTGCTATGGAATTTTTATTTAAATTCCACCTCTCTCCCAAAGGCCCTGCCTATGGTTAGCCAGAGGTGTTGCTTGTGGTTTATGTGGCCTTGCAGCTACATCATCTGCTCCTGCAGTTCTGTTTACTAATGCAAACATTTTCTGCAGTTAATTATGTTGTTTTTTTTAGTTTTATTTCCACACCTCTTCAAGTTATTAGAAGATTTTTTTTTTAAAAGGAGCCAAACATGAAAAACTCTTGCCTCCAGAGCTGCAGCCACACCTAGGACTACTCTCGTTCCCTCAGGGGAGAGATGTTGGATGGAGTGTTTTTTTAACATGTCATGACTGAAGAGCTTCTTTCATGATGCCAGACAGGAATGAAGAGTTTTCAGGGGTGAGGGTTTAGTCATCACCTTTCTTGCTGTTTACGTTTCCCTGAGAGCATCCTGCACATGAAACAAATGGTCTTTATGGACGGACTAGTAGCAAGACTCTTTAGTCATGTCATACTCCCACCTGGGCTTCAGTTACAATAGAAAGCAATTATCATATGCACACAACGTGCTTTACATTTTCTAACTTACAGGAGACAGAGCATTATTGAGGCACTCTAAGCCTCATGCATGATTGACAGCTTCCCTTTTTTTTTTTGGTTGCGTGTCAGAAGCCGCCACCTCCACAGTGCTTCATTGATGCTGTGGCCGATACGTCCACTCAAGGGAAAACAGAATAGGTGATCATTTGATACCTCCAGCGAGACGGCCCACCCTGTAGAGAGTAGAATAATAGTCAACACAGTGAGGACCTCTCAGTCACTGAGCAAACAGTTGGTGAGTGTTTCTTCAAGTGGCCCACTGTGAGAACTGCATGTGGATGGGAGAGTTTTGTTATAGCGATCGCACATGTCCTACTTTAATGCAATAACTGTCAATTGTCCCACCATGTACCAATAATTAGATGCGAAAACACCAAGGACAGTGTGCACTATCTTTACAAGCGAGAAAGAAAGTTGAAGTGGTGGGAAAGTCCTTCAGATTTTGGGGTTTGTCCCTTCCACCACCCTTGCTCTAAAGCTATGGTTCATGGCTAACACAGTGTAAAGCCTTCAAGAGCTGAGTTGTGTCCAGCTTTCCAGCACTGGCTGCCACTGTTCCACCGGTCCCCACACACCCAATACATAACTTCATTTACCACGGCAGTGTTATCCTTCTCTCTCACGGGAGGCTCCAAGCCAAGACTAATCTTCTATCCAATGGCAACATCTGTCTTTTATGAGCAAATTTATTTTCTTTGCTCACTGTTTATTTACGGTGCGTGTATCAGTGGGTGTGTGCGCTTTGAGAAAAAAAATGGGGTGCTCGCATTTATATGTATGTACAAACGTGGGCCTATTTATACCAGCGAGGAAAACTGGGCTAAAACTAGATGAATTTGATGCTTTATGAACATTTGAAGGAATATTTCAACATTTCGTGAATGCACTGTCTTGCAGATTAGCTCAGCATAAAAAAATGGAAACTTCATGTGAGAAATCTTCATTCAAAAATGTGTAAGCATGGCATGCACTCTCAGTTAAATAACTCATTGTGGCAAAAACCAAAAAGAGAGTGGTGCTTTTGTCTCACCAGGAGGCCGGAGTAGACGCTGTTTTTGCAGCCTGATTTGTATTTGTGGAAAGAGTTTACAGTAACCACATGACTATAGCATGTAGCGGGCCGAGCAGACTGATAGAGCTGCGGTAAGGCCGGTAATGGCTAGTCTCACAACCCATCCATCCATTACTGTAACTGTGCTAGCTTATCCTTCGAGTGTTATGGTGGAGGGGGGGCTGCAACCCTTTCCAGCTCACATCGGACAGGCGAGAGGCAGTCACAGCGCTGACACGCAGAGACAGACGACTATTCATGCTCACATTCACACCTTCTCACATGGGCGATTTAAGCTAAACTGTGTGTGTGTGTGAACTCCAGACCCGAACCAGGTTTGCTGGAGGTTCAGATCCATGCCGTTGCTGCTGCTGTTAGGATAACTACCCTTATAACCTCACTATCTAATTTAGGAGGCCAAGTGTAGAAAGGAAACAACAGTGTTTTTTATGCGCACTTAGGGTGAATGTATGCATGTCTGCGGGTCTTAAAGTGACCATGGCTAAGCTCATATATTTTCTCTCCCACTCCAGCCTGCAGCCACAATGTTGCCAAAGACCAGGGTGGACGGAGCGGAGCAAACTCTCTGTCGTGCCCGCCCATGACCCGAAAAGCCATTAATCTCAGTTAACTCAGGAGCCAAACCCTTGCCTTTGACTTCACAGAAATGGTGCAGATGTATTGGACTTGACATCATGTTGTCAACACATCCCTAACACGGTCTACTTTTTACTGCTTTCAGTCCCACATCCGGGCGGAAATCTTGCCAAAACATCACACGGGGCCCGTGTGCATGTCTGGTGGAGAACAGTGATGTGCTTCCTTCGGGTGTCCCGGTTTCATACGGTATTGGACTGAGGTGGACATGTTAAGACGTGGGCTTGATGCGGGGAGGGGAAGCGGGACGGTGAGCTTTCAGGCTGAGCTCCACGCTGCCCCGCGGTGCATTCCTTCAGCTCATGTGCAGCCAAAACAGTTGATGAAAAGTGAAAGTGCACGGAGGACTGAGTATTTTCCCAAGAATATTGCTCTGCCTGTCATTCTGACTCTCCCACTGCCCTTGTCCTCCCTTTTTTATCTCTTCGTTGCCCTTCCTTCAGGGCATTCATGTAAGGACAAGAGTGGTAGCTCGTCTCCACCTCTGACCTTGGTCAGGTTCAGCGTGCGGCAGTTGGACGACCAGCTCACACACCCTGGTTAGTGTGAACTGGTCGCTTGCACTGCTATCAAAGATGTCTAATATTTCAAAAAGGGGATCTGGACCAGATTGTATGTTACACGGCAAATTTAGTCACATGTTACAGTCACTACACAAAGGCCTCAGACATGATGAACTTCAGCTGCACTTTAAATGAACTCAAAGGACAGGACAGTGTTCTCTGCAAACATCTGTAGGTCAGATTGGGTGATGAAAGTATCTGAATTACACTGCGACACTGGTTTGTCATGTACAAGAATCAAGAGCCAACACTGTGAGTCTGAGGAGCAGTGGTACTTGAATCAAATTGCTAATATATGTATGATGTACAGTAGATAATGTTGATAATCCATTTAGAAATAGTAGTAGATATGCACCTAGCAAACACATGCTAATCAACACTAAACAAAGATCATAACTTTTGCAGGTGGATAAATTAAAAGCTGAATTTTGTCTTGGTGGTGGTGCTCAAACCAGACAGAAGAAAACAAGAAGAAAATCTGTGCATCATTAAAATCATGCTCTCGGGAGCATGATCGTCTAGCTACAACATTTCAACAGATCTTGAAATATTTCAGTCTGGCGTGAACAAGTGGCCCAAGCAAATTATCAAGTTGATGCACGTAAAAGGACTAATCAGCAAATCTGTCCTTCTGCTTGATGAATAATACCTAAAGCAACTTGCTAATGGCTTTCTAAGCCCATTAAATCAGGATCACAAGACACACACAGCTGTTCTAATCCAAACGTTCTTCTGTAAGTGATGGTGAAAGCAATCAAATGTAGGCGTCTTGGATGTGATTTGCTTTGACAGGTATTGAGGGAGTTGAGCACGCGGTTAAAACACGCATTCCTGCCTTGGCACTGGCAGAAGAACTGACTCAGGGCCACATGTTTGCTGATCTGAACATGTTGGCATTAGCGCTGTGAGACCCCTTCAACATCCTGACTAAAAACCCCACGGTATAAATGGAGCTGTAAATGTTAGTGTGTGTGTGAAATGAGACGTGCAACCCACTTTTAGTCCAATGAAATGAATGTACACAAAACCTGGTGAAATTAGCCTTTGGTGATGTTTAATTTCATCAGAAAGTTTCAAAGCAGAATGTTCTGGTCACACGCCCAGGAAGAGGGCTGGAGCGCTTTCATCCCTCCGTGTCCTTGCAGTGTCTCGCAGCACATCACACATTTTGTGGTATTTTGTAGATCTTTATTTTGTGGTACATTGTGTCTCTCCGTGGCCCTGTGGAGCAAGTTGGAGTGTTTAAAAAGATTTGTTTTTATGCAAACGTATTTATAGTTTTGGCTCTCTGGTTTGAATAACTCTGTAGTTTAGTTTTACCACTACTTGCTGCAATGATTGCAAGTAACTCTGCTTAGATTTCTGTCATTGAGATTGAACTTGTTATGGAGGAGTGCTACGTCCAGAGGCAGACTTTGACCTCTGCCTCTTGACCTGCAAAACTGAGGTCTATTATTCAAACCACAGGATCTGCTCGGAGGTACAGCCTCAGGGAATGGGGTCACTCTGTCAAAACTGTCACATCAACTTTTGCTGATAATTTCTAAAAAAAACACAGTAAATGGTGCAAATAAAACTGCTGGCTGAGTCACAGTAATCTTTATCTGTACTTTCAAAGCGATGCTGTTTGAGAATGGGACAGGAAGAAAAACCTGAGCCGGTGAATGGCTGCAGTAATTATTAGATGTTTGAGATGGTGATTTTGATATATGACAGGGTGGCGCGGCACCAAAGGTTATAAACTTTAATGTGCACCACTGCAGCATCCTGTGCAAGTCACTGTGTAATTAAAATAAGAGTAAGGTGTGAACGTGCCCAGTGGTACTCCTGATGACTGGCATCCTGCCGCTTAGCCATCCGAGCCCGGAAGCCACCACGCAGGTCGCTGCTGCAGCAAAACGTATATTTTGAAAACCTAGAGAGAGCATCAATAAGCGGGAAAGAGATGGTAGAGACCAAATACGGAGCTAAAAGATGCTGACTGATTGGACGCACATTCACCAAGCAGTCTGTAACATAGCTCCAGGTGAATGATAACGTTGTTCCATAACAATTTGATTGGTTTTCATACAGGTTGATGATTTTTCTAAGAAATAAAAACAGCTTGTGCAAATCTAAGACACTGTTTGTGTCCAGTCTCTCTTGGCTAGCTCTTTCCCACGTGTGCAATGTTGAGGAAGAGATTAAGTTATGAACTGTGATCAGAATAATAACTGGGCTGATGTGATGCCAGGAGCCGTTATTTATGAGGCATGTGCCATAGATTTATGACTGCTCAGATTAATAAAAAGGTGTGATTATAATGACAAAATATTTATAGAGTGGATGTAATTGTAACAGTAAAGATCAGAGCAGTTTGTGCTTGATCTATTGACTCAGCTGTTCTATCAAACACACACACACGGACACACGCACGCATGCTGTTAACATACGATACCACTTGCCTGTTATTTTAAGTGGAAGCCCAGATCTTGCCAGGTGTTCCACAGCTGGGTGCTGAGCGCTTAAGTAAGTCACAGTAGGGACTGTCTGGTATGTTGTCCAGGTGGCCAGGGAAGCGCTTCCTTTTAAGTGAGACCAGGCCTCAGAAGCTGCACCTTCACACATGGATTTGAGTTTGAGCGTAGCTGAAATGACTTTTAAAAGTTTCCCTGCATCCGGTGTGTGTTTCGTGCATGTGTCCATGTCTGTACTGTGTCTCTCACGTTTTGTTTAAATAACAGTTGCATTGTTTTACACTGCTATCTCCTCTACCCCTGTTACTGCAGTGGCCTCATTTCTCCACAGGGATCAGTGCAGCTTTCGGCAATCAATGAACGGCCTTGTATGCACCATGTATTGGCTTTCCATGATGCAACACATTGATCTTGCAGTTTACGTCTACTAATGCTCTAGTTTCAGTTTGTTTCTTGTTTCCTAAAACATGCAAGCAGGTAGTAGTTTGGAGAAATTTACATATTTGCTTCACTTCAAGCATTAGATTGATAGAAGACTGACAGCAGTGGTGATTACATGGTGTAATCAAAGGTGATGGGAGGATGCACTTAGCTTATCTTAGCATAAAACTGGAAAAATCATCCTTTAGACAATTTAAAATATCCTCCTACCAGCATCAGTTCAATAATTAACAAGTTATGTTTCATTTATGCCACCTATAGGGTGAAAACAATAAGTTGTGTTATGAAGGGGACGACGAAGGGGGAAGGCTGGGAGCAGTGACTTCATGGAGCCTTTTGGTTCATGTTTGGACAGAGCTGGTTCCGAATGTTTCTGGTCATTCAGCGCATTTTCTTTCAATTAACATTGAAATCCTCTGAGTAGCACTAAATATATAAACATTCAAACCTGCAGCACGTCTTAAACTCAGTAGTTAAAAATCAGGAGCTTAAGTGAGGCCCTTTTAGGGGCCACATTCACCCAGTGGTCAACAGGTCAGTGTGGACGCTGCCTTGTTCCTTCTTAATTAAGCCCAAACGGGAATGTGTCATGGGTCATCAGGTATAGTGAGGCTTTAAAGACAACATGTTTTTGCTGAGGGAGAGGATAATGGTGTAGCCTACTAACTGCCTGTCACACACGGGTCACCTCACCGACCCTGGCGGGTCGTTAGGACGGCTGAAAAAATCTGTAGGTTGCTGACGGGGTCGTGATTTTTAAAGCAGATTTGAAACACTTGTTTGATGTGACTTTGATCGTGAATGACAGTTTCAAGCTTGTTTTCTGTTTTCCACCATTCACAGAGGCGCCTCAGTAGTACAAGACAGCAGGATGGATTCCCTCAAGATGCCCATGGAGATATGCAGCTGCAGCTCCTCAGAGGAGCAAGGTCACTAATCTCCTCAATCGCCAGAAGGCCTGAGGAGAGTTCCAGTGTCAGAGCACAACCTTTTCAATCCAGCCAAGCAGGCTGGTGCAAAGGGCTGCCAGCTAGTCCAGGTAAGCTTCAATGGAAGCAGGAGCCACAGTTTGTCAGACATCAAATGGGAAGCGAAGCAGAAAAGGTGTCAGTTAAAGATAGTAGGAAATCTCTGAAGCCATCAGTGCGTAGTAGTTCCACTTCTGATCCATGTTCTGTGTCCAGTTGTGTCCATACACCAACAGGATGTAAAGTTTTATTTATGGATCTACATTTCCGCATCCATATTTTAACAAAATATCCCCACATGTCAAAACTGATGTGCAGACCCCTTTGGGAAAGGCGTGTATTCAGCCCTCAAGGAGACCTGCTTACATAAGTTACCTGCTTAAACAAACAGACTCAGGAGGAGAAATTGCAAACTGGACACCGTGCCCAAATAAATGTTTGCATGTGGTTCAGAGCCAAAGATCTTGAGCCACAAAACCAATCCACATCCCTCGTTGGTCTCGACACATAGAGCTTGTGTTCACTTGCGTTTTAAATGCATACTGAACCATTCTCTTCTTTTCCTATGGGGTTTATTAAAAGGTATTATCCAAAAAGTATTTGAAACTTTCAAACAGTGCGGCTCTTTTCTCCTGAATATAAAAGCTGTAGATAAGACCAATAATATAAAGTGTTATTTTCCTGTGTGCAGTTTCACAAAGCCAAAGTGGACAGCAGAACTAAAAGGACTGTAACAGCATGCACTTATTTTTAAGTATTTATATTTTAAGGAGCACGCTCAGCTGCAGCAGGCTTGCCATGTTGAGCCATGGAGCTGTTTTGGTGCAGGGGGAAAAGGAAAAACAGGCCGGTCTTTGTGCTTGTGGTAAAGTCACTGCATAAATTGCGGCCTGCCTTTAACTCTGCAAGAATCTCTGTCCTACCTCACGATCCAAAGTGTATCAGCGGACTGATGGATTCACAGGGCAATATGTGGCCCTTGTAAACTGATGTGTAGCGTCGCGTGTGTAGCATTGATTTATCTTTAGAGTTTTCAATGTAACATGAAAATTCTTCACTTTTGTTAACTGATTTCCATCCTAAAACATTCCAGTGCTTTAAAAGGTAGGTGTGAACAAGTTGTGGGAAGGCAGTTGTGGTTTATATGGTTTTGTTGGACCTCTCCCAGATCCACCTGTAAACCAGCTGGATGTAGCTTCAGTGTCCGATCATCTTGTGCATCTATCCACGTAGAGCTGATTTGATTTGCCAATGTTTAGAAGTCATCGAGTTGTTTTAGAGGAAATATATAAAAGAGATCAGATTTACGAGAAAATATAGACAAATGTATCGCTGCGCGGGCACCGCAAGCCCAATATCATGCACAGGCTGACTCAAAAATTGACAGGCGAGCCATTTACCTCCTCCATAATGTGTGGACCTTTCATACAAGCAGTCCCTGTGCCTCTCGCGTAGTGACAGGGAGAGAGAAAGTGTGTGGACCTTTTTCTTTTTTGAAGCAGATCCTGTATTGGTCTCCTGACCTGGTGTATGTCCCCTGTGAAGAGAGGCTTTGTCGCCCTCAGACAGCTCGCAGCCTTTAACGCACGCCTTCATAATAGTATCTGTGTCTGTGATTTTCCATTTGGAAAATTGTGAGCTTTTAACCTCACATCCCAGGCTTTGCCCGGGACAGAGCGGGAGAGAGAGAGTAATCATCGTAAGCCTAATGATACAGTGGCCTACTGTGGCTGCACTGTGATCGCCAGACTTCACACACACACACGCGCACACGTGCCAAAGCACACAGGCGAGAGTTAAGCTAATCTTGATGTCTTCCTGTAACACGCTAACACTTGAGCTTTGTGCAGTGTACAGTGCATGCCAGTGCTTTGTGCTTAGCTTAGCAAGGCTCACATGTAAAACCGGGACTGGTGTGCATTTTTTGCCACAACGGAGAACAAATGTCTGCGCAGCTATGTCCAGACTGCAAGGTATTGCCGTCGCACACTTGTCTTGTGTCGGCCGTTGATGTTTTGTTGTCTTGAGCACCTGCTGAATGCAGGGTCTTCCTTGGCCTTTGACCTCTTAGCTTAGCAGCAGCATAATCTCCGTAGCAGCTGTCCTCAACACTGACTGCATGACATGAGCTGCTCTCTTGCTGCCACACAGTCTAATCTCCTCACTTTCACGCTAAGAGGATGGCTCTCCTGACAACATGGGTAAAGATCATTCATACATTAACAATAATGTCAAATACATCCAGTAGCAAAGAGTTTGCAAAGACCTTAACGCATAGAACAACTGGTTGCTGTTTGATGTATCCCACAACCATTATCTCATTATCCACTTTAACCAGAAGAGGCATCAGAAAACCTCCGTGTCACTGCAGGCTGAGCACAAGAATCACTGCAGAACTGTGTCTTGTGGCGTCTCGAGGGGAAGGCGGGGGTGAGCGAAGACTGGGCTCAGTGTTCGCTGCTGGACGGGTGACAGTTGGGGTCAGAGGTTCACTTTTCCCCTGGCTCCGTTTCTCTCTCTCCGGACGGGCTTTCAGAAGCTGAAAGAAAGGGTTTGATGGGGAAGATGCGGAAGCGCTGAGGCATCTGGCAGCAGAGGCAGCAGCGGTGGCTGCAGCGGTCCTTCCATCCACATCCTGAGGGCCAGCATAGCTGCTCTGAGGCAGCCAGAGGAGCGAAACAAGGTGCACACTGTGATCTAAACACAGACTGAGAGGGGCGCGGCTCAGGTTACCCTTTAGGTGGATGTGTTGCCACAGAGAACCTCACTGTGAAGAGGAGGGGAGAACGATGGAGGAGGGGAGACGTGGCGGAGTCGTACGTTTATGCAGAACAAAAGATTTCAATCAATAACACTGCACCAAACATCTGTATGTGAAGTCCCCAAGCTCTGCCCAAATAAATGTCTTGCCTCTGACGCTGATACTGTAAGTCATATGGAAATGTTCCGCACACTCTTGAAGTGCCAGATGCTCTCACGCTGACATCAGAGTACAATGAGTTTGTCCGAGCACACATGTAACTCAATTACACTGCACATGATACTTATGGCCCCAGAGGAACGTCGTCATGAATGTTCTCTATGTTTTATCAAGTCGCGGTGGCAGGACTAAAGTCATCCCCTCCATGACTCTTTCTAAATGGAAGTGATTAGTGCAACTAGAACATGTCTCTGGAGAGGAGACGCAGGAGTTACGCTGCAAGTACAAAGGGATTTTTCTTTTGAATGGTCAGGTTGATTCAAATTGTTGCCAGACCACAAACAGTGCAAGTCGTTCACCAGGACTGTCAGCTAACATGCTGCAGAGCGTAGCCACATGTTAAAATAAATTTAGTAACATAATACTTAATTAGCTCATAATAAGGTGCAGTAGGAATTTAGCCAAAAGGAATGGTTTTTTTTTAAAGAGCCTCAGAACAGACATTGATAAGCTTTGTTGTGGGTGGGGTTTTTTTTATGAGATAATTTAACCTAATTTAAAATAAATTAAATGGAAATTACTGCAATCAGCACTGCGGGAGACCGAAAACGTCCCTATTAGCTAGGATTTCCACCCAAAATCTCCATCTATCTGCTTAGTTGTTAAGAAATAGATAGGATTACACCTGCAATCATTTGGACAGTGAGTGGTCACGTATTAGTGACTGTGTCTAAGCTGGATTTAAAATGAACTGACCGCTTGTGGCTACTGGTGTAACACTGCACTGTCTACCTACAGAACGAGAGCAGAGGAGAGAAGAGCTTTAGTGGAGGACACAAGGAATTCATGCCGAGGCGTCAACATACAGGCCATGGAAATAACGCTGAAGGGTATTCCTCTGAAGGTGGTGAATATTCCATGGAGGAATAATAATCTCAGCACTCTGCATACAGACCCTCCTCTGTCCGAACAAGGGGAGACCATCATCGGAGTCTATCTGTTAGTGTTGGGTAAGTCAGCTTACTTTCCATTCAGAAATCCTGTTTTACAAAACCTCTGTTTTGCATTATACTGCCGAAGATGGATTTGTGTTTGTATTGTGGCAAACAACCTTCTGCTTTTCATCAGTCTGTAGCACAAAAATATGCACTCCGAATTTATTGTTTTGTGTTTTAAATCCCTACTGATCCCACAATGTTTGCAAGGCAGAGCCATTATATTATTAAAGTGTCAACAACATAACTAGCTGTTGTTCGGCAAGTCTCCAAAGCCGGTCCGCCGCTGAGGCAGACAGTTTGGTTTGTGTTGCTGGCACAGTTTGTCTGTTGGTCCGTGACTAATGCAGTCGAGGGATTTTGTCGAACACACAGAGTGAGGTACAAAAAGACAAGGATTTCTCCTGGCTTCACCGCTTCAGGTCTGACTACCAAATGAAATAACAGTGTTAATGTGTTGCTATAGAACCAAACTACCACACCGCACTATTTACTTTACTCAGTAATACTATACTATACTACAATATTGTTCTATGCTATGCTATGCTATGCTATGCTATGCTATGCTACGCTATATAATACCACAGTACACTACACTATACTGCACCATACGATGCTATGCCATGTTTTGTTATGTTATGTTATGTTATGTTATGTTATGTTATGTTATGCCATGCTATGCTATGCTATGCTATGCTGCATTGTACTGTACTGTACTGTACTGTATTGTACTATACTTTAATTTACTATACTACAGTTCACTACACCACACTACACGACTATACCGTACCGTACTATGCTATGCTATGCTGTACTGTGGTGAGCTACACTGAGCTATGCTATGCTATGCTAAACTATGCTGTGATGTACTGTACAATGCTATTCTATACTACACTATGCTATGTTATGCTATGACATGCTATGCTATGTTGTAATATACTGTACGATGCTATTCTATACTACACTATGCTATGCTATGCTATGCTAACTACTGTACCTACACAACTAGACTCCATCACTATACTATACTATACTATACTATACTATACCAAGATAAATACTTAGCCCTGCGATAGACTGGCGACCTGACTAGGGTGTACCCCGCCTCTCGCCCAATGACAGCTGGGATAGGCTCCAGCAGACCCCGCAACCCTTAACAGGAATAAGCGGTTACAGAAGATTAATGAATGAATGAATGAATGATAAATACTTAAATATTCTCTGACTATGCTGTGTTTCTGTCCCTGCAGGATGGCTGTCCTGGTTTGGAAACAGTTTAGTGATGTTTGTCCTGTACAGGCAGCGGGCCTCACTTCAACCAACAGATGTCCTGACTTTAAATCTTGCCATCTCTGATGCCAGCATCTCAGTGTTTGGCTATTCCAGAGGAATCCTAGAAATATTCAACATCTTCAAGGATGACGGGTATTTGATCACCTCTATTTGGACCTGCCAGGTAAAAACACAACACCAAGACAATACTCATTTACTCATATAATAACTTTCTAATCACTCTATCACCATTACCACAAAACCTTAAATTTGTAGCATCAACAAGAGTCTAAATTCAGAAGTCTTGTAATGACGATGATGTGTGGAGTCAGAAAATAAATGTGTGTATGCATCAACTCTCTTTGGCCAGTCCCAATTAATGAAGTGCATTAAAGGAGTCTGTAGAAGCCTTACAGTGAGGCGAGTATGCGTGTGAGTGTGTGTCTAATGTGAGTAAGGGATAATGCTAGCAGCCATGTGTGCTGAAGGTTAAATCTGTAATGAGATTACCATTATGGAGGCCTTTAAATGGGGGGAAACTCTTCTCGCAGCATGGCACCTGTCAACAACCAAACAGAGAACAAGTAAGAGCTGCAGGGAGGATATTTACAACGTAATTTAACTTTATGAGTGATGACTAATGTAATAATTTAATCACATGCTCTTAATTATAACAGGTAATTTGTGTTAAATTAAGAGCCGTTTTGTGATATTTCTGAGATACTGCAATCACTTCTGTGTTTTTCTTCTTCAACCCCTTGAGCCTGAAATGAAATAGCTGTCGTACTTTAGCTTGGAATTCATCCAGGCTGTTTTTCTTGCTCAAGGCTAGTTGTGGTAGAAATTGTGTTATCCATGCTGCATCGAGTGAACTCTCTGGGGAATCATACGATAACAAGATGGTGAGACCAGACCATTTTCAGTCTCAGAAACCCCAAAATGTGAGTGGAAGAGGTACTGCAAACGAGTCTCTGCCGCTCTTAGGCTTCAGTATGTCCACGGAGATGATCTCACCTCTCAGACATCCAATCTCAGGTGAAGGACAAAATGTCTCCCTCATTTCACCGTTCCTTGAAAGAGGTGGGCTGTGAGAGGGATAGAGAGAAGTAAATAAGCGAAGTGAGTTTTAAATGACAGAAATAGAGGAGGAAAAGAACAGAAAAGATGAAGGAGGAAGGCATGTGAGAAGCATTAGCAGATTACTGCATGGAGCATGATGGGACATGAAAAGTTTGAAGCAGGGCCAGATCTCTGATTTTCGCTGCCTATGGGACAGGACATTACTGAATATGATAAAGCCTCATGGGACGATTGCAACAAGGGAAATTCAGAGAAAGCAAGCTCCTTTTTGTAAATCTTCTTCTGTCATCCAAAATTTTTCTTTTTTAGTGAGCCAAAACATAGCAGAACGCAGAAGGAGGTGAAACATCAAACTGCAAAACGAGCTGGAAGGATCAAACAAGATGGTTTTAAAGAGGCCCTGATCTCAACGCACCTGGTCTTGAATTATAATTGTACATCAGATATGTCCTGAATTAAAGTCATCCAAGTATAAATGTGGTCCAGCGATCTGAAACTAAATGTTGAGGGTGACAATAAAAAAAAACCAAAAAGAAAACGTGCTGACTGACAGTAATAGGATTACGAGTAAGGAAGATCAACTAAGTAATCAGTGAGAGACCTTAAGAGATCCATGTCACCGGGAAGTGGCACAGCGGGGAGTTGGGTGTCACACAGTTGGAGGCAGACTGAAACACACTAGCATAATTCCCTCTAAGAAGAACTGTAATTAGAAGATGATCCTCCCAAATAATGGACTGTCTGCTAAATGAGTTACCAACAATTCGGCAATACATCAGGGTGTACTCTAGTGGCAGCTGAAGTAAAAGTTTAATTTCCCATTGCTGATCCGGCACATTTAAAAGCCTGCAGCTCAAATCAGAGGAAAAGCTCTGGGCCTGGAACTCATTGGAAGAGCTCCTCAGCTATAGCGTCTCAGTCTGATAAAGTCCAAAGCAAAACAACCTCAACAGAGGGCTGGGACACTTATCCCGGCACCGACTCTGTGCCTCGAGGCTTCAGCGGGCACTCAGCGATGCTTCAAGCCGTCACGAGTCACCTCTCTGTGTCTCCCCTCAGGTAGACGGCTTCTTCACATTGCTCTTCGGCCTCGCGAGCATCAACACCTTGACCGTTATCAGCGTCACCCGATACATCAAGGGATGCCACCCAAACAAAGGTCAGATTTAACCCCCCTGAATTCAAACGAGAATATACGCAGAAAGCTTCATACCGGCATGTCTGCCTTCCTCACATTCCAGCACTTCTTATCTGACAGAAAAGTGTGTTTGTGAGCTAATGAAACCTCATTACCCGACTTCTGCTGTGGAGAAAAAAACTACCACTTGTCTCCAGCAATTTCATTTACATTTCTCTAACATGTTATTAACTTAAACTGAGGTGACATTTTTTCTATTCTGGAGCATAACTGATGCTAAAGAATGTCTTAATTACATGGAAATTAAGTTGAGA
Organism: Chelon labrosus; assembly: GCF_963514085.1. Classification (NCBI taxonomy): domain Eukaryota; kingdom Metazoa; phylum Chordata; class Actinopteri; order Mugiliformes; family Mugilidae; genus Chelon; species Chelon labrosus. The sequence goes on from NC_140348.1 coordinate 20,154,931, forward strand.
AAATACCTCTGCTGTCAGTGTGGGATAAGATTTTACAGTGTTTGTGGTAAAACACAAGCTATATAAACCTGTGTATGTTGTACATTGGTGGTTTAGGTATGAGCATTAGTGGTGAATGTGCAGCACCACACAGATTTTACTGTATATGTGCCAGAGTACAACTGCAAATGCTGTTGCTAAATACAGAAATCACTGCACGCTAGTGAAATGTGTGCACCTTTGCAGGTAAGCAGTGCGTAACCCGTAGCAACAAAGCCATTGTCTACAGGCGACCCCTGGAAACTGTACGGCACCTTATGGAATATTGACACAAGACATTTGAGCACTGCTTAGAAGTGGGACAGACTGAATACAAAACCGTGTGTACTTTTGTCAACAGAGGTCCCTTTCAGCCGCAGATGTTTGCAAAGGCTGTCAATACCAGAAAAGACCTCATTGTTCAACAAAATGTCACAATTCTGACATTCATAACAGGTCAAGAATTCTGCATCTTTTACAGGCTCTCATTTTTTTTTCTGTCCCGCGTTTGCCACAATCACAACGTTTAACCTTTTTAAAACAGTCCCACGATCATTACGCTCACGTCATCTTTCCGTGTTTTTTGCAGCTAACTGCATCAGCATCAACACAATCGCTGTGTCACTCATCTGCATTTGGACTGGAGCCACGTTTTGGTCCGGTGCTCCGCTGCTGGGCTGGGGAAGCTACACAGGTCTGTTTCATAGTTAAGCAGCTTAAACGTGGAGCTATGATCTGACCCTCTGTGTCTCGTGTCTCTTAGATCGGGGGTATGGCACGTGTGAGGTGGACTGGTCCAAAGCCAATTACTCCACCATTCACAAGTCCTACATCATCTCCATCCTCATCTTCTGCTTTTTCATCCCAGTGATGATCATGCTCTTCTCTTACGTCTCCATTATAAACACAGTGAAAAGCACTAACGCCATGTCAGCTGACGGTTTTCTCACGGCACGCCAAAGGAAGGTGGAGAGAGACGTCACAAGGGTACGCCGAAATAAAAAGAATTGTTTATTTTGGTTTTTATTGGAGAGACTCGATTGGAAAAGTAAAATGAGACTCGTTAAAGCTCTACTTAAAAGTGCCCTCTCAGTAATAAACATCCTCTTGCGTCATTCCAGTCGTGACAATTGTTTCCTCGTGTCCTTTTTCTAGATTTCCATTGTAATCTGCACTGCTTTCATCATGGCCTGGTCACCATATGCAGTGGTGTCCATGTGGTCAGCCTGGGGCTTTCATGTGCCAAGCACGACCAGCATCGTCACCCGTCTCTTCGCCAAGTCTGCCAGCTTCTACAACCCTCTCATCTACTTCGGCATGAGCTCCAAATTTCGCCAAGACGTCTCCGTGCTGCTGCCGTGCACGCGGGAGCGCAAGGAGGTGGTGCGCCTGCAGCACTTTCAGAACATCAAACCCAAGGCCGAGCCCCCGCCCCCACCTGCGTATGCTCCTGTCCAGAAGCTGGAGGTGAAATACACAGCAGGAGAGCTGAAGCAGTCCAACCAGGAGAGCGACTCAGGAGTCAACAGCCCTCCTCAGACTCCTCCGTCGGACCCCCAGGAGGTCTTCCACGTCAACGTGCCCTCGCACATTGAAACATCAGAGTACTGGTGCGACAGACTCTGAAGACTGTTTCCACTTCACTCGAACCGATACTTGAATTAAAAGGGGAGATTGAGAGTATTTTTGTATTTTTTGGTCTTGCCCATGTTAAAAAATATGTGTAACCAATGTTAATAAATCATTTTCAGAATCTCTAGCTAGGATTTCACACCTGCTGACAAGAGTTTTTATTTCCACATCCTACAAAGCTTTTTTTTTAACATGATCATTCAGTCCAAACATAGACAGTGGAACACTGCATAGCTGACTTGCCGGAATCATCTCACAATGTCTCCAGCTGCAGTCAGTAAAGTGGTGAGACAAGAGATGCACAGGAACATCTGGAAGCACTGAACTGTCCTTAACTCAGCTGAGGCATGCGATGGCACAGTATCCTGCCGTTTCCCCCTGCTCCCCCTGTGGCCCCCCCTCCCATGCCATCAGATCTTCCATACATCCCGCAGACTGCACTCTGACAGGAGACGGCAGCATCTCGCTGTACGAACGTGTCAATTTCCATCTCCCTTTAAGTGCCGCGGTGTCAACTCAAAGCAGGTAGGATAGAAATCCACGGGGGCTGTGAATTGGGCCAACTTTTCTCTGCTGACAAGCTGTCAGACTAATGGCACTGTTGAAGGAGAAATGAGTGACCCAGATATAGCCTCTGATCCCCTTTTTGCTAGCATTTACATCAATGGGCAATTATCTACTTGAGCCACGAAATCTTAAAAACGCTCCTGAGGTGGTTTCTGCAAAGAGCGTAATAACACACACAATGAGCTCTTTTACAGAAGCCCTTGAGATCTTTAAATCTAAATGGCAGGCGGCTTCAGCATAACCATCCGTGTAGGGCTTAATTTCAACAGCTCTTGCGCCAATCTGTATGAACCAGCCAGCTCCAAGGTTCTCCCAGTTGGAGTAATGGAGGCTGACATAGGACTGTGTAGGGACAGGGAGGGGCTCTAGGGGTACTGCAGACCACAAACAGCATGACAAAAGCCACAAACCCAAAAGTGACAGTGACTTAAAGTGTCTGTTTCACAAACAGGTGTTGATTGGTTTATTGGGCGGAGGAGGAGTGATTGCTCTGGTGAGAGCCCCCACACTTTTATTTGTTTGGTTAAAGTTTTTGGGTTGAGTGAGTTGCAGAACAGATCATTTTGCTTTAAAGCTTAAAGTGTAAAGCACATCTTCTTGTTGGGCATTCTAAAAACCGAGATAAAACGTGTTGCCTGCTTCTGTCCTAAGACAAATGTATTTGACAAAACATACAACCAAAAAGATGCTGGCTCTGCTGTGCTGCAGCCTGCCATCTCCGTTGCATCCTCTCCTCATGGTCTCTGATCTTCTTCTGCCTGGGTGCAGAGCTGAGAGCCTGAAGTGGGACGGGCAAATAGGGGAAACTCTGGCCCCGTCCCGTTCTCCACTTTTAATGAGCGCTGCGATCGTGCAAGACTAAAACCCCAGGTTGAATACAGCGCTTGCACACACGCTCCAAACTGCTAGTCAATGAAAGAGTGACGACCGCGCAGGGAATTACATATATCTTTTTTTTCAACGCGTTCAGGATTATTTTCTTATCCACTCAGGTAAGTTCACCTTCACAGTGCTCTGCTAGGATGTTAAAACGAAAAACATTTCAAAAAGCAGCTCCACATATGAAGTGGCAGCTTTGTGTTTGCCTGGTCCCTTGGCACGAATGGATTATCCACGTTTCAATTGATGCGTAATTGCGCGTGAGTGACATCCAATGCGCGTTAGTTGTGACAATTAGCTGCTGGCGAGGTTTTTGCTTTTTTATTTTATTTTTTTTTTTATATAATAACTTTTTCTTTACACTTAACAGTATCAGTCTGGTTAATTTCACATGAGTTCACGATTTGACAGGTCGCTTGGTCCAGCTGCGTAAATTCAACGTTTGACTTTCGGTTTATTTTCAGTTTTTTAAAAATAAACACCACTCCTCGTACCTAAAATGAGGTTTATATCAGAATGAATTCAGCCATGTCATAATATACAATATAGGCTAACATTTGTTACTGATTAAAAACAATCAGTGAAAAAAGATCTTTTATTTTTTCTATATTTACCTAAGTTTTTATTTTGAAATTACTCATTCCGTCAGTAAAATAAGCAACAAGTCTCTGAAGTGAGTTTTTTCTGCTTTTGTCTTAATTTCTTATTCATTATGTTTGACATTTGCTTGTTTGTTCTTTCTGACAATTATTCGTGGTATGAAAGGAGGTTGATTAAGCACAGGTGGTCTCCACACAATATGTCCAGCAGCAGACTACAGGCTCTGGCTTGCACTGGAGCCAGTGCCAAGAATTAAAGTAATTCAGCCTGTGCTGGGCTTGATAAACAAATAGTGTCTCAGCAGAGACAGCGAAAGGCTACAGAAATGACCTTGTAGAGACATGTTGGCTTCCCGGAGTGTCTGATCTCTCTTCTATGGTTCCCTGGCTGGCTTGTTGCTACAACACTTGGCACATCTAACATGCTTACAGTACAGTTCTGACACCTGTGAATAGTAGGATTTAACACTGCCTGGCAATGGGTGTGTGTAAGTACTGTCTGCCATCACTCAGGAGCAGGGTGAAACCAAGTTCTCAGCTGGTCATGATACTCAAATAAGCCTCAGTCCCCTTTAGTGCTCACCCTTGTTGCATTTACACCGGTCACCCCACTCTAGGAATGTGGCTGCTGCTGGAATGAAGAAAGCCAGAAATACAGTCCTTGTGTTTGGCATGGCTGGAAAGTTCACGCTCAGCGGTGGAAACACACATTATTAGAGACAAAAGTGATTAAATCCACCTTTTCGTTGCGTTTTAGTGGTAATGAATAGACTTAAGCTCTGGCTGCACCGGTCACAGGTGTGTGTGGTCTGCCCATGCTTTGAGAATGCATTGTGTGCCATTCAACAGCTGTACATCCTGTTTGTATTATAGCCATTGTATAACTGTATAAATTCCCACCAGGTGTGATATTTATCTATGGTTTATCAGATTTATTGCGCTTATGCATTACAAGTCGCCGGAAATTTACCCGCAGGGCCTGGAAATGTTAATTTCTCTAGCAACCAGCAGATCAGCCTCTTGGCCTTGCATAAAAACCTCTCGGCCTTGTGTAATTTCAGTGAAGGTTGTTTCGTGCACATAATCCACATTGTAGTGACGTTTTCCCAAGCTGAATTGCACTTTAATTCCTCATGTGACTATGTGATCTGTCTGAGCTGCTTTGCTTTCCACCAAGGCCCATGCACAAAACCTTTCATCCTTTGCAGCGGCGAGGAAAATCACTTTGATTTCTTTTTTTTTTTGTTGTTTTGTTTTTTTGCGTGTGTATTTTTCATAATTGTTAGAGTGATGATGGTTTGTTTGATTCGTGTCCCCACCCAGCTGAAATTAGAGATTCGCAGTATGGTGGCGACTTTTTCAAGCTAAAGTTGTCCCACTGGGACAGGCCAAGCCTTATCTAAAGTTTGACACAAGTGTATACAAGACATATGACACTTTTGGAAACAGTAAGTAACCCTGTGTGTTTGTGATTGATCGCTGTGGTAAGCCTGAAAGCCCTCAAATACCTTGGCATTCTCCAAAGCCATCTGAGCACGCGATAAGTTATCCCAGATCTCTGTTTATTTTTTCATCCTTTAGCTGAATGTGGGTGTTTGTGTGCGCGTGTGTAGGTATGTGTGCGGGATTGTGTCTCTGCAAGTCCCCCTCAGGATCTATTATCTCGCTGTACAGGAAACTCCCCACAGTGTTTGTCAAAGGATATCATTTGCCCTGCATTTCATGGCTTTGAAAAGTAGACGTTTGGCGGCTCACGCTGAGAGAGCAAATAAAGAGCTCTAAAATTATTGTCATGTCCCATTATCGTTTCATTTTGTTCCTACTATGATGACGTGCCTATCCCCAGAGCCACTAAATGGAAGCCTCTTTGGAGGGTGTTCGCCTGCTGAAAGTGGCTCTGCGTTTGAGAAATGCACGGTTTCCTGTCGTACACCTGATCTGTCTGAGAAGTTGTTTTATCCACTGCAGGCAGCTGACTCACCTCTCCTCTGCTTCACGTCTGTCTCCTGTACTGTAGGTACATTTATATATATATATATATCTGTTCCAGCTTGTTCCCAGCTTGAGCTCTCTTCCCCCGCGAGGACAAATTGTAGTTCTGACTGAGCAGCAGCGATCTACCTGCCTGTCAAAGCACGGCACTGTGGAAAAACCATGTCAGTGCTCACGAATGCTGCGCTAGGGAAAGTCCTGGCAGTGCCAAATGCAGCTATATTAATTTTGTTTGTTGATGGTTGTGTATTCTGCAAGCAAGTGAACATTTTGAACTCCATCGCTCCTGTTAAGAATAACGACACATCACACTTGTGTTTTCCAGCCTGGAACGGCTGCGGTGACAAAAATGCACCACACGTGGGGGGTGCCACGGAGACAGCTGGCGATCCACTATTCATTTTTTCTTTCAGGAATAGTTTGACATTCCTGGAAAACTTTTTACTTTCAGAAAGATTAATGTGAAGACTCACTATGTCTGTAGGCTAAATATGAAATGAGAGCGCAGAGAGGTTAGCTTAGCTTAGCATAAAGACTTGAAATGGGGGGGGGGGGGGGGGGGGGGTATCTTAAAAAATGCATCAGCCTAAGACTGGTAGAAAAAAAGTTTTGTCATCACTTTGTGATTGCCAGGTAACCAGAAGGGAGTCCAGGAGGTTACTGGTCCAGCAACTGTGTTTACTTTCTGGATTTTGCACGGACGACAAATGATGCATCTAAGCGTATCTCCCCTCTTTGTGGATTTGTTTGTGCAAATTAGTATTGTGCAACCAGCTTTATATATTGCACTGCATCTGGTGTACAGCTGTGTGTTGCTGTGCTACTGTTATGTCAAATGAATTACTTGAATAAACCTCAAACTATCCCTCCGGTGTTAACTAAAATGTGGGTGCAGTATGATTATCTCCAGCAGTTCCAGTCAGTGAGGATAAAACTCCCAGTAAAGAGTCGTTGCCCTTTCTGCTTTTAAACATCTATCCCTGGAAGTTCTGCTGAGAGCGACGTCCTCTTATTCAGGAATGCTCTATAAACCTGACAACCGCTCACTGCAATCACAGCCTGACGTGTTGCCAGCCGGAGCAATCAGAGGCTGTGGGCCTCGCCGAAGGGCACCTAAATGTTGCCTGTGCTGAGGTAGTGCCCACCACCACCACCACACAGATTTAAGTCTATTTTTATAGTGTTTTCTAGTAATTTTGCTTGTCTACTATCGCTAATAAACTGAATTGCAGCACGTCTGACCCGCTTCAGAGGTCGCTGTATGATCACATGCTCCCACTTGATCAGATTGAACCTGCTGGTGTGTGGCGGCAGTGACAGACGCGACGCTGCCCCCGTGGGAGGTACAGCATTCCTCTGTTAACAGGGAGGCCTCAGTCATCACCTCCCCAGCGAGCAGCGCTGTCTCACAGCTCTGGTACATTACAGGGGACTGATGTAGCTCTTAAACTAAGTCATTCTTCAGGCTAGATTAAAAGTCTTTCTCTGGCCACCTACATGGGTTCAAACTTTGCCGTTACTACACTACAACAAACCTGCAATGTAGGGAAGGACGCTTTGATGACCTGCTTTGGATCTTGCTAAATTTAAAGCTGGATCTGTGTTTTTATACATGGGTATAATTTCTAAACCTGAATGACAGATAATGAAAGAAATAAAAATAAAAAGTCTTCTTATGTTGACCAGATGATTTCTCTTGAGGTAGGAGCCAAATCCAGGAAACAAAGGGGCCGACTTTAATAAAAATCTTACATGCTAGGCAACAAAAGCCACTGCAGGAAAGGCAAGGTATCCTAAAACACAACTTCAAAAACAGGTAAGGACCAAAATTAAGACAAGAATTTAGGAATGCACGAGTGTAGCACAAACAGGGGTAACATCACAGATGAACTGACGAAAGGAAAGGCAGGGTTATATATACACTCACGCACAAGGGCTGATGGAATAATGAGAGACAGGTGAAACCAATGAGGGGAAGAGCACGCAGACAAGAGACACAAGGCGGGAACAGACAGAGACAGGAAGTAAATCTGAAATCCAACAACTGATTACAAAATAAAGCAAGAAACACCAGAAAAAAGAAGGTTACACAAAACATTCAGAACTCGTGACAACTTACTGTATTTCAAACCAGGACCCAGCTTGATGTGGTCATTGCTGTCAAATAATGACGCCATCTGAGCACAATTCCCTAATCCTTGCGCATTGGAGTATGTCTGTGGTTGCTCTCTAATAGAGTCTGACTCCACATGTATCAGTGGGAAGACTTTCATTCACAGTTTTGTCTCCAGATGTCTGCTGCAGATCTCCTGATTGGCAAATACTCCGAGCCCCCCTGCAACCCAAGTAACTGGAACCGAGACGATCTTTAAATTGAAGTGGAGACTTTATCTGCTCTGACCAGTCTTTGAAGTCTGACGATACGCCTTATAATAAATGTTTTCAAGATGTTTAACTGGCCACATTGACTTTCAGTTTACACTCTAACCGTTATCCATCCCAAATATTCTACAAAGTGCATCTCAGTCACAATTTTACTCCGTCTTCTTTCAAGGAGATTTAATACGTTCTCAGAAATGTCGACTAAAGATACTTTCAACGAATAAGCTGGATGTGGGAAATTGGTTTCACGGGATAACAGCGGAAATCTGCTTCTTCTTCTTCTTCTTGTCTCTGCAAGGCTGCGAGGTTAAACAAGGACGACTGGCTGACCTGAACCATCATGATCAGAGCGCCGCTCACTGCCGTCTGCCTCGGTGAGATGCTATCTCTCTGCTATAAATATATCACCTTTGTTTCAGATCCAGCATGAGTTTCCTGTGCTTTCACACCTCCTCCATAGAGACCTCGTGTGTACAGTAAACACACCGATGATTAAGTTAGTTTGTCTGCTATTATGTGAAACTCCCTTTGCCTCACCCGCAGCGCTCCTGCTGTCCTGTGCGTGCCGGGCCAAGCCCAACGGATCAAAGAACAAGAAACCAAAGCAAGGTAGAGATCGCCAGCAAAGCAGGCCTGTAATCTCCGTCTGTTATTGTCTACACTCGATGCCTTCCAATTCACTCAATCGTAGAAAAAGAAAACAGTCCGCAATGCCTTGAAAGGCAAAATAATCTCATGATATAACAGTGTGAATGTGTTGGAAAAACCACAACCAATCATAACATTAAAAAAGTTATCTCGTGGGTCATAGACGTCCAATGCTTCCCTCCACAGTTGTTCCAGAAATAGAGTGCGACGTCCGAGCAGGAAAGATCAACCTCCCGGAGTTCATAGTGAAATGTCCCGCACACTGCAAGGAAACCAAGCAACAAGTCTACGGAACGGGCGTGTTCGCCTCCATCTCCAGCATCTGCAACGCGGCCATCCACAGGTTAGCGGCGAGCACAACGGCCTCACGTCGCATGCCCTTTATAGCTCTGTTTTAAAGCAATGTTGTGCGTCCACAGCGGCATCATCACAAACTCGGGGGGAAAGGTGATAGTGAACAAGATGGCCGGGCAGAATGCCTACAAAGGCAGCAATTCCTACGGGGTGCGCTCTCTCTCTCTTCCCAAGTGGAGGGAATCGTTCGTCGTCTCAGGTATTGGTCATGAAGTGTTAAAGTCGGCTCTGTAAAAATTAGCCCTCAGACCAAACATCTGACTCTGTCGTGTTTCAGTGGGGAAGCCCAAGAAAGGAGTCATCTACCCTTCGACGCTGGACTATGTCCCTTCAAGACCGACCTATGTGAAAACAAGTGAGAGGGCGGCTGCTTTTACACACACACATCATGCATCCCTTATATGGATGTACTGAGCATTTGAGGATTGTGCGGGTTTTCACAAACACAGGGCGATCTGATTTGGATTTACAGTTTATGTTAAGACATCTTAGTGTAAGCTTAAATATTTGTTGAGAAGTGAAAGATTTTTTTGATATGGAAAAGACACATACACCGATCAGCCACAACATTAAAACCACTGACAGGAGAAGTGAATAACCATCTTGTGACAATACAATTGTAACCTTTGGACATGGCATTTGTGTGGATGTCACTTAGACATGTACCACCCACCTAGACCAGACCATAGCAATGACACTTCTTGATGACAGCAGCCATCCCCAGCAGGATGCAACATGGCCTCCAAATTCCCCAGATCTCAAAGTGATCAAGTATCCACAGAGGCCCCTCTCCTCAACCCACAGGACCCAAATAGGGCACAAGGGAGACCTACACGATATTAGGAAGGTGGTCATAATGTAATGCGTGATCGATGTGTGATTTGAACAGGTTTTAATTGACTAGATTTGAGTACATACAGGACTTTACAGTTAAATATAGCTGCCGATTGACACTGATAAGAAGTCTCCAGTCTATTGAGCTCAGATTTTCCCTTGACATCAAGACAACGTTTGACCCACAAATAACCAGTAATCAGTGCCTTCTGGGGACAAAAGCTTGTTTGCTTGACGTTCCTTTGCTCAACTCTGGCATGTTGAACTTCGCTCAGGTTGACTGAGGAGTCGGAGCGCTACAGTCTGGTGAAGAATGCCAAGAATGCATTACAACACAGCGATTACTGTAGGCGCTCTTCCTCCCCGTCCATCGCACTAGCTCCGTCTGTTGTCTTCCTCTCAGGTCAAAAGGACGCCAAACCTGCGGTCACCACGGCGCTGCCCACGACAACGACGACACCTGAACCCACCACGACGACCCCTGAGCCGACCACCACCACACTGGCTCCAACAACAACCACCACCACAACCACCGCGCCTCCACCACCGCCCTCAACTCCCAAGCCCAGAGCCGCGGTCCATAAAATTAGGGATGCAGGTGAACGAAAGAAACACACACTAGAACCTTCCGAGTTAAATCTTCTGCAGCCAGCTAGCTGTCCTCCGACTAACATTAGCAGCTTTTTGACTAGACCCGCTCGCTGTCTGCCCGGACAGGCTTTCATTTGTGCGATACTGAGTAATGAAGACGTATGTTTGCAGCTGGTAATTGCAAGTCACGACTGCGATTACGACCAATTACAGCTGCTCTGTGATGAAGTTAATACACTGCTGCTGCTGCAGTGCTGCGTGGTATTTGATCAGCCCGACCTTTCACCACTCCCATTAAATGAAAGCATTATCGGGCGGTAATCAGTGTGAGTCATCTGCCCCGTTTTTGGACAGAAATGACGCTACAGTGCTGCAGTATCTTGAGGTATGTCAGGCGGCCTCTCAACCATCTCTCGCCCCCTTCATTTTCTGTAACATTATCTCTCTTCTCTCCTTATCTGCACCCCCATTTGTCTTTCTTCTGTCTAGGCAGCGGTCACCCGTACCTTGCCCATGTGGCAGGCTCAAGTTCAAGTAAGTGAAGCAAAGCAAGGAGGGGTTGAAACATATATATTTTTCCTTTTTTGGTGGTGTGAGTGGCTCGTGGTGGTGTTGGTGGTTAACTCTGGGGTGTACGGGAATATGTGTTTACATCAAACATGGTCTATCTGCTTCACGTCAGTCCTCTCAGCTGGGTGTACATCGGGGTACAATACATCTTGTATTCTGCCATAAAGGTATCAGCAGGTTTCCAGAGCAAGTTTGTCACTGCCAGTGGCACAACTTGTGTATTTAATGAGTAAAAAAAATCTATTCAGTTTTAAGCTAAAAACTTAAAACAATGAAGCCATGATCGGGGTTATTGATTTATTCCAAAATCAAACTCTACATTCTTGCAGATCATTTTCATGTAAACAAAGATTTTTTGTCTAAATTTGCCCACATTGTGTGATTGGTATAGGGCAGTCACAGAATGGAAAGAGTCCCAGCCAAGGTATGTCAATGCTCTCACTGATTCTGCAGCTCTTGGAAAGTCCTTTACGCCACATGCCGCAATTCAAGTTTAACTGAACCCTGGCATTTCTTCAAAGTATTCCGAGGAAGTTCCTATCCGAATAGATTCCCTCAACGTGCCAGTGCAGGTAAACCAAGCTTTCATCTCGATGTGCCTTCTCTCATTTTCCTTACGGATTGTCATAAACCGTCTCCACATTTTTTCCGGCTTCCTTTGTTTCTTTCTTTCCTCTGTATTGATATGTGTAAATCCTGCATGGCATCTCTCTTCAGTGTATGCACAGCTGCTTTTAATGACTTTTACTAGTTTCTAACATACAGCTGCACCAGATTCTTTTCTGTCGTCTTTCAAGCAAAAGACTGCACTGAAGTATTTAAACCAAAGCCAGATTTATGGTTCTGCGTTCTCTGCGGCGTACCCTACGTTCTAGGCTGACGTGCACCTTCCCAGAAAAGTAACCGCATGTCCAGTAGCAGCGACACGGGCCGCAACAGAACGCCTCGTACACGTCACCTACTCAGACGTCTTCCCCCTTTTTGCGGTGTATTCACTTGAAGAGCACAAACGAATCCAACACAGCTGACTAGTCGCAGATTAGCATTTAAACTGAGTAATTACATAAACGATGCCAACACATGAGGCACAAGTTTAAACGCTCACAACAGCACTGGCTCTGGCAGAAGTCAGTTGCAGGAACATAAACCGAGCTTAAGGATTCAAAACACAATGACAGCTACTCTACAGAAGAGGCACAGCATGCTAATATCAGCATGCTAACATGAATGTAATGGATGCTAATGTGCTGATATTTAGCAGGTATTGTTACACAAGTGCACGGAGCAAAGACTGGTTAACCTTACTCAGTGGAAAACATCCAAGTCGATGGGATATTTTGATTCAGTAACCTCACAATAATATAAAACTACCACTCGCTCCGGCTTAAAACAAAACATTTGAATACAGAGTGGCACATTATTGTCTTTGTGCCATACTGACCTGTGATGGACCAATTCTTTACCCACTGAGGCTGATGGTAAACCATAGAGATCAAATTATTTATTGATGTTGATGTCAGATTCAGATTCAGACTCAAACCGCAGCCTCCAAAATAAAATCACGGTTAAATCAGGAGCTTTCTCGGTTATCCTAAACAGATGCTGAAAACCATGACCTTCGTGAAGCTAAGCTTTAGTGCAGGGCCGTTACACTAGAATGCATTTGTTTTCACTGGTGTACCTAATGAACTGGTAACTGAGTGTGTAATGATTTTTTTTACATAATGCCTCTATAATTATAGGATGTCCCTGAAATAAGAAAAACACTGCTCTCAGCAAAACATCCGAGGATAAGTGACGGTTTAGAACCAGCAATGGCAGCAGATTTTAGGCTTTATTGCATTTTCCTTCACTGACTGCAACCGCTGAACTGCACAGTCACCAAATCTATCAACACTCATTGTTTAGGGAGCTTGCTAGTCCTGCCTAATGATCATTTGCTGCACAGATCTGATTTAAACTTCAAGCATTAAGTTGAGGTTTTCCTGTAATATGTTTGTTTCCCAATCTTGGTCCCAGGCCTGCGCAGACCGGAGGCTGGCTCGGCGATCAGGAGGCAGCCATCTTCTCCAGTCGGCCCAGGTCAGCCTCGTTATTATAACACACACACACACACAAACAGAGCTGCAAAAAGGTAGGCACTGATGGGGCGGACAGGGAATGAGGGTCAAGGGCAGCGGGGCGGACAGATGTCTTTGTTGGAGCAAGAATCCAGGAGACGTCGGCTGCTGTAAGTCTGACCCCGTTGTTCGCGCCCATAAGCCTCTGTGATCTCCACCCCGGGGTCACCGCTAAGCCCCTCCATCAAGCGTCTCGGCTAACATTCCTTTCACAATAACTGCTGTTTTTCCTGTCATCAGGCACATCCTCTCGTTCATATTTTCATTATCCGAGATGAAAAGAGGCCGATGCAGCCTGTAAATAAGCCCAGCATATATCCCTTTTGTTTTTGATATCATGCTGCGGAGAAAACGCCTACGACTTCGCTCAGAAACAGCTGGGCTGCATTTGCGGATGGAGTCCCAGTACTGAAGCTCTCTTCTCCCCCCTTCTTCTCCCTTCCTTTCCCTTTTTTATTCCATCTGTCTGTTTCTTATTGCTACAAACAGCTTATAACAGGGTTCAGCCTGCCTCACCCGAGCGGACTCCGACCATGAGCCAGTCCAACCCCGGTAAGTGTCTCCAGACCCTGAGCGGGAGTCCGCAACCTGCAGACGCACTCGCTGACGTAGAATGTAAACAGGTCTGATCAAACGGGGGGAATAAATAGGGCAATAAAACCCTGGTTGAAATGTTTTATAAAGCAGCACTAACGTTTATCCTCTGTGGGATGCTGCGGTTCAGTGCGCGGCCAGTCCTCTATAAACGACGTGCAGAAATGCAGGCGGAAACTCAACTTTCACTGAGCCCAGCAGAGTAAAACATGAGCAGTTTGTATGGTGAGGAGACTCAAGGGGGAAGCGAGACGATGTGGTATCACTGTCCTGGATTCGTCTCATTATCTCTGAGACGTCCTTGTCTTTAAGATAAGACCACGACGAGAAACACGCTCTGTCAGTACCGTAATAACATCTTCTGACAGATCCCATCTGGTCAGGCCTCTTCCCCACCCTTGTAAATGCTTGCAGAGCGGGAGAGAGAGATGAAAGCAGCGGCACCGAGTGGCCCGGTGTTGCTCCCAGAGAGACGTGTGACCCAGTCCACGGCGCTGCAGGATCTGGGTCCACTCTCTGGCTTGTCAGGAATAGAAAGCTCTCGCCGTCCTAACCAGCCGAGGTTTGGCTCACCCGAGAATGTTTTTTCTTTTGTGGAATGCAAAACCATGGATCCCTAAAATTACACAGGCCTATATCTGTTTAAACGTCGCCTGATCGCATGATTTGATTCCTAAAATGCAGGGAGAGCTTTTTGAAACCAGCGCCTGCTTTATTTGACTAACCTTTTGCAGACGAGATGTAGGTCAGTGCAGGAGACGTTCATCGTGATTGGTGGCTCGGTAATAACGATGTAATTTTTTTAATTTATTGATCCCCCTTAGGGAAATTCTTTAAGCTGGAAGTCAGAGGTCAGAGGTAGGGATCACACAGCAGTGGAGCTCCTGGAGCCATCACTGTCTTTCTCAAGGACGCTCTTGCAGGGCGGGTGCTTGCCGACGTTTTAAACTCTGATTTATGAGCTGAACAGTTCTCTCTCCAGAGTCGCTCTGCCACCCACTTGCACCCAAACAGATGTTTGAATTTATAGCTCTGATTACTGGAAATGTTACGATCCAGTTTAGGCTCACATTCGTAATGAGACAAGCCCACATGACAGCCAGAAAGATTCATGAAAAACCCTCCTCAAGACGTGCTGAGGTGACGTTCATTGGGTCTCTGTGCTGGTCTTAAATCACCATCAACTTTGCTTTATGACTTGGCATGTTAATAGCGCTGCAGACATAGTGAGCTCCAATCTACGCCTGATCCCGCTCTGACCTTCTGGCCGCAGTGTCCACTGAAGTGACAAATATCGAGAGAGTTGAATTCAATCCCGTTAAAGCACCTGTTTCATTAGAAAGAAATAACAGTACTGTCTGCAGTATAGCACTTCAACCAGCAGCAGATTAGCTTAATCTCTACGTCCCACTATCTACACTGTCCCTGGTTTGACACCTACCTTAGAATAATACTCCCACGCTTCAGTGGACGGCTGACTGGCCTCCGCAGTCAACAAAGGCCCTGCTCATTAGCTGCCACTGGATGGGAACCTCAAAGCCCAGGCTACGTGTTTGTGTAAGCTAACCATCCACCACAGAGAGGGGTTAACTGAAGTGTGTTGTCATGACTGTCAGTTTAGACAGATGCGACGCACTGTTATGGTTCTGCTCAGCTGTTTGGGCTTCTGGTGTTCAATTAACCTCGGGCCACGCAAGATTATGGCTGATTAACCTTTTTTTTGTTACCACGTTTGAGTGGTTTACGAGTGTGAAGACGCTGCAAAGCCAGAAGCAACAGATGGGAAACACTTTTTCACAGCAATCCTTCGTCTCTCTCTTCTACCCTGCAGGTAGAAAAAGAAAAACTCCACTAAAACGCTCAGTCCCTGTCTGTCTGAGTGACTACTGTATGTTTAGCGTCGGACTCAAGGCTGAACATCTTGTGCATTCTCCGCTAATAACGCGGTGGGGTTCGGTGGGGGTCACAAGCATGCTCCGCCTTGATGCTTGTCCTGAACGCAGCTTTCTAATCTTTCCCTGCACAGCTTTTCCCAGAAGGGATTGGCCCCCGCCGCCTTTTCCTCGCCCTGACTGGTTCCCCGCGGCTCGACGACCAGCAGGTACCGAACACAGAATGGATCAGTAGCTAATCACAAACACATTTGTTTTGATTAACATTAAAACTAAGTTCGGCAAGACAAGTTTGGCTGAGATAATAAATTCTCCATAAGTCCATGCATTTCATACTTTTGGATACTGACACAATTGATATATTTTTCCTTGGATTAAAGTGAGAGAGTCTGCAATTTAAGCACATATTTATTACATAACTGTAAATGTAGTATCTCGGATAAACAGCTAAAATAACAAAAATTGTGCCACATTCCAAAAATATGTGAAAAATACGCCAATCAGCCACAACATTAAAACCACAGACAGGAGAAGTGAATAATACTGAACATCTTGTGACAATACAATGTTCTGCTGGAAAACGTTTGAACCTGGCATTCGTGTGGATGTTGTAGCATCCACCTAGACCAGACCAGACACCATCACTCTATAGCAATGACACTCCTTGGTTCCAGCAGCCATCCCGTCGCTTTAGGAACAACTCAAAGAAACATGAATAGCAGCACAAGGTGTTGACCTGGCCTCCAAATTCACTAGATCCAAACTGATCAAGTATCTGTGGGATGATCCACAGAGGCCCCTCCCCCTCAACCCATAGGACCCCCACTAACGACGTCCTGTTGCCAGACACCACAGGACACTCTCAAAAGGCACATGTCCGTTCTCTGATGAGTCACAACTGTTTTGGAGGCACGAGGGAGATCTACACAATATTAGGAAGGTGGTCATAATGTTATGCCTGATTGGTGTATATACCTAACTTTACGTTTTACTTTATGAATCCATTGTCAAACATGGTAACTTAGAAAAATGAGCTTAATTCATTCTCAGTTAAGCTCAGGAATCATTTTGTTTGTGTTTATCTTTGGTGATAAATTTCACAACGTTTCAGTTTGCAACAAAATGATCACGGCTGGAAAAGAGCCATCAGAATAAGAGTTAACCTCTCGCAACTTTGATTCTGTTTACTATTTAAGAGTCTGTAGTGGGGTGCTTTGAAACAAGAACTAATGGTGTTGACAGCATGGATGTATTAAGAGCTTCTCTTCTTTTTAAAAAATATATCCATGAGTCAAAAAAATGCTTTCAATGTTCGAGTCTTGATATATGTAACCCTTTGCTGACGCCTCCGCCTTCTTCTGCTGTACATTCAGATATTAGTTATCCAGCTCCAGACTCAGGATACACATGGGCTGAGACGGACACGCCTGATATCCCAGGTAAGTCAGCCTCCCTCTGAGACAACATGACGGTTATTGGTGTGCACTGCAGGTTATTACACCTCGTATCCGTTCGTGTTGCATGTAAGAACACAGCATGCCCGTGTGACAGATACAGTGTGGTATCTGCTCAGCACGTACGTGTCGAATTGGCTCCGTGTTTGAGACATGCAATGCGTGTCTCAGGTGTTTACATGCCATCTGCCTGCCATATGAGAGGATCTTTGAAGTGTGAAGGAGAGGAGAGTGGGGCAGGTTGACTGAGCATGTGAGAGCGAGATACTCTGAGGTGATAATTCTGCCATTGTTTTCACTGGTCTGGGATTGGTTAGGAAGGATATGTGACCAATCGCCAACCATGGAAATGTGTGCTTTTCCCTCTGAAGCTCTCACCATACTAACGGGTTTCAAAACATCCTCCTCTAGCCCGGGAGCGCAGGCCTGATATCTCAGAGTTTGAGCGCTGGTTTTATAACTATGGACCATACCGTAAGTGTTTTTCTTTTTCCTTCTGTTTCTATTTATTGGGGACTAACCAGTTGTCTCTGGTTTTTTAGATGGTCATGTGTATGGGTCGGGATTCTGTAGACGCAAAAAAGCTTTT
The DNA here is from genome assembly GCF_963514085.1 of Chelon labrosus. NCBI lineage: Eukaryota > Metazoa > Chordata > Actinopteri > Mugiliformes > Mugilidae > Chelon > Chelon labrosus. Next base: position 20,172,646 of record NC_140348.1, read on the forward strand.
AGTCTTCTTTGCAGACGTGTCCACTCTCTTTTGTGCTAATGTCATGCCAGTTTGATGAGATGTGAGATGTTTCCCCCTGCATCCAGTCTTTATGCTAAGATAGGCTAATCACTTCCCCTAAGCTCCCACTTAAAGCGATAGTTACACATTTTTATTTTATTTTACATGCCCACAGTTTGGAGAGGCCTGCACCCAGCTCCCAATGTGGGTGTTGCTTCTCTACTGTAGTGTGACTTTAACACATTAATCATTAATTTGGATCCAAACCAATATGTAAATGCACCAAAGTCAAGTTATGACACAAACACACCAACAGACCTGCTACTCTTGTATTCTACGAGGTAAGGTTGTCTGACAGTAAAAGTGGTGATAATATTCTAAAAATAGCCTAAACCTAAACTGATTAGGTGCCTAGAGAGCATGCTACTGCTAAACCCGTTCACAGCAGTTCTCCCATGGTGGTAATCGTAACTGGGGTTGTTCCAGTCGCCATCTACCTTAGGTAACACACTGCCTGTGGATAAGTACCTCACATAACCCCGATTAAAAGAAACCAAACAATCCCTTTGACCCACAGATATCAATCTGATCAACTCTCGGCGAGAAAGCAAAAAGGCCGTTTTCCCAAAATGCCAAACTACTCCTTTAAGTTCACAGAAACCAAAACACATTTGTTTTCCATTTATCTTCACACTACAACACATCCACCGCTTACAGTACGGCAAAATTGTTCCAAAATCAAAAGGAAATCTTTCACTTTTAGATTACAGGCCCACTTTTAAAGGCACAGCCAAAGCCTCTACATTTAAGTAAACCATTTGCAGCCACAAAAATACCACCAAGCATCCAGCCAGATGAGACATGGAGCCAGCGGGAGCGCACTGCAGTGCCGTGCCGTGTTTACGATCACCACTGACAATGCATTTTACTTTTAGCCCCTCGATCCACTGACTCAAATGGAAACCAAAGGATGCCACCGGATACAGGCCACACTAAAGGTGAGGAGTGGCTACCACGGTGACTAACACCTGTTTGAATCCAGGAAGCCATCAGCTTGAACTCCTCAAAAAATGCTTATCTGTAAAGCATTTGCTGTGCTGTTTATTTAGCTGTGTGATGTTCATAGCTGATCTAATCGTGGGTGAATCTTACTTAGTCCACATGTTTGTTGTGAAATAGTTACTTGCTGCTCTGAGGTAGAAATGCACTAACGCTGAGCTTGTCTAATATCATCTGTGCAGTGGAGCCAGTGGACGCCTGGAAGCCAGAACCAAACGTTTATGAATCAGGTGAGATAGCTTCCGCTGCTCCTCGTGCCGAGTCCCTTTGCCAGTAAACCCCTCAGTTCAGACTGTAAGTACAAAGCGAACCGAGGCCATCCGAGGAAAAGCGTGTGGGTTTCTGCTCAGCCTGTAATTGAAGGGATTTGGAGTCAGATGGCACGGGTTACTGGAGGATAAAATCAGTTCCCGTTTGGCTTATTGTTTTGCCGCAACAGATACTGGTTACCGCTCGGGCTCTGTAGAAAGTGGACAGCTGCAGAACTTATACAAAGCAAACGTTCAGGTGGATATTTTCTCTCGTTCTGTAGTTAGAGGGTAGAACATATATTTTCATGATTGCACATTGCAAGGGGAAAAGGTAATGACTGTATTTGTTTTCCCACCTTCCACTTATAAACGGTGCATAATGCCAGATTATTAAAGGACATAAACGTTTATATATTTGAGCAGAAGTTTGAAGTAATTCTTCTTGATTTTCAGGCTTCAACCCCAGAGAGGAGGTCCCTGTTCCCAGAGCACCTGAGCCCGTGTCACAAGGAGACCCAAGTACGGACTTCATGCTCCTTTAAAGCCTCTATCTGTTGCATGTTTAAAGCTATTCTTGTTGAACTGAAGGGTTAGGATGTCATTATCCTTCCTATTTGTATCTGTGGTGTGCATTAAAGGTAGCCTGTAGAACTTTTCCCGTTAACAAAGATACACACAGGTTGGACAGATTTTCATCTAACCCTAACCCTAACCCTAACCCTAATTAGTTTTTAATGACTCATTGTGACAGGGCTCTCTAATTATAACTGGTCTGGTGATGATAGAGAGACCTACTGCATGCTAAATCCCTCCAAAACATCTCTTACGCAAAGAGTTTAGGGTTATTTAGGGTGGCCCTGCAGTTATGGAGCTGATATTGATTGAATTGGGCATGCAGAGATTTCTAAAACATAGCCCAGGGTTAATGTTCCTTGTTTTAACCTTGTGTTGTGGCTCTGTTCGCAGATTGTAAGGTGGACCTTGTCTTCTTGATGGATGGGAGCTGGAGCATTGGCAAACGCCGCTTTAAGATCCAGAAGGACTTCCTCGTTGAGGTGGCTCAGGCCATCAACGTGGGTGTGGCTGGACCCATGATGGGCATCATCCAATACGGGTAACCTCTGGTTTTCTTGCTTTGGCATCGTGTGCCAGTTTTAGATGAGAAAAACAAACAAAAAATACATACGTGTCTGCTTGTTTTAGAGACGAACCTGTGACGGAGATCAGCCTGAAGTCTTACGCCAACTCCAGGGAGGTGAAGGCAGGCATAGATAAGATCGTGCAGAAGGGAGGCCTCTCCAATGTGGGTGAGTGACCCGCCGCGAGCTGCCAGCTGCAGCAGATGCCTACAAACACAAGTGTGAAAGGGAAAGGGGTGCAATTATCGCATGGTTTACTACCCAGGCACATTTTCACATGGAAGGATAGAATTAAATCTAAATTTGCAGCGAGACACTGTTGGCTAAATTACAGTCCTCCCTCTGAAAGCCCTGTTTTTCTCCTTGCTCTGACCAAAAAGCGCTCGGTTTTAGCGGCCCGTCAGGGGTCAGCTTTCAGAGAGCGAGTGGTGTTTTTCCGCTTTGGTTGGCGCGTCAGAGTGCATCCAGTGCCACATGCGTCTTTATGACTTGCTAAATTTTGCATGCCGATACAAATAGTGCTGTTTGCCCAGAACTTCTCTCTAATCATACAACAGAGTGATTGGTCGTTAAAGCGTCTGTAGTCCCCAACAGAGCCTCTCCTGCATTGTTAAGACCACCAACAATACTGTGGCAGGCTAAATGATAGGATGTCACTATTTTGGGGATGATATATACGGTTTAATATACAGAGATGTGTGTACAAAATACACAGTGAAGTTTTAATGAGGCATACCGTACGTTTTTAAGATTGCTAAGGCCTCCACCAATCAGGCATAACATTATGACCACTGACAGGAGACATAAACAACACTGACCATCTTCTGACAATACAATGTTCTGCTGGGAAACGTTTGGACCTGGCATTCATCGTTGAGGATGTTGCTTAAACATGTAGCACCCACCTAGACTGGACCAAGCACCCCCACCCCATAGCAGCAGCCGTCCCCAGCAGGATGCAGCCTGACACAGACACAGAAACAAAAGGAACGACTGAAAAAAAAAACATGAAAAACGGCACAAGGTGTTGACCTGGCCTCCAAATTCCCCAGATCGAAAACTGATCAAGTATCTGTGGGGATGATCCACAGAGGCCCCTCGCCTCAACCTGTAGAACCCAAAGGCCCCTACGAACAACATTCTGTTGCCAGACACCACAGGACACCCTCAGAAGGCCCATGTCCATTTTCTGATTCTCTGAGTCCTAATGTTATGCCTGATCGGTGTACATCATAAGCAGTACCTTTTAGCGTCCCCATCCTTAATTTTATATTCATAGATTGAGTAACAACCTGCTTTTCTTCCTCAACCTTCCATCCATTGGTGCGTTTCAGCCACAGACCTGTACACAAGGTGGGCATCATTTAACTGTCTCCCTGTCGCCCCCTGGTGTCCTGACAGGAAAGGCCCTCTCCTACATCAACAAGCAGTACTTCAGTGACGCCAATGGGAACCGCGGAGGAGCTCCCAACGTGGCAGTGGTGCTGGTGGACGGCTGGCCCACAGACAAGGTCGAAGAGGCGTCCCGACTCGCCCGGGAGTCCGGCATCAACATATTCTTTGTCACGATTGAAGGCCCCGATGACAGCGAGAAGCAAAACCTAGTAGAGGCCAACTTTGTCGACAAGGTGGAGTGTTGTTATCGCAAAGATGTGTGACAGATGTTCAAACAGACTGAAACACAGGGTGTGATTTTATCCCACAGGCCGTGTGTCGGACAAACGGGTTCTACTCCCTTCCCGTGAACAGCTGGTTTGCCCTGAGGAAGGCCGTGCAGCCCCTGGTGAAGAGGGTGTGCGACACAGACCGCCTGCTGTGCAGCAAAACCTGCCTCAACGCCAACGACATCGCCTTCGTCATCGACGGCTCCAGCAGCGTGGGCACCGGCAACTTCCGCACCGTGCTGCAGTTTGTGGCCAACGTCACGCGGGAGTTTGAGATCTCTGACACGGACACGCGGGTCGGGGCCGTGCAGTACACCTACGAGCAGAGGCTGGAGTTCGCTTTCGGCCAGTACAACAACAAGGCCGAGCTTCTGAACGCCATCAAGCGCATCAACTACTGGAGCGGCGGGACCAGCACCGGCGCTGCCATCACCTACGCCGCGGATCAGCTTTTCAGCAAATCCAAACCGAACAAACGCAAGATCATGATCGTCATCACGGACGGGCGCTCTTACGATGACGTCAGGGCGCCAGCACTGGCTGTCCACCGCCAAGGTCAGAGGTCATCGATAGCAATGTGTTTCAATGTGTTTGACTTAACACATGTCACGCTTGTGTGTGCCTAATCATTCTCCGTGGTGTCCCTTCCCCCCTGATCCAGGTGTGATCGCCTACTCCATCGGCATCGCCTGGGCGGCCCAGGACGAGCTCGAGTACATCGCCACGGACCCCGACAAGGAGCACTCGTTCTTCGTGGACGAGTTCGACAACCTCTACAAGTATGTGCCCAAGATCATCAACAACATCTGCCAGGAGTTCAACTCGCAGCCCAGAAACTGAGGACGGACGGAACAACGGGGGGTGGGGGGGTTAGGCGCAGACTAGAGAGGGACATCCTGAATCTTGGGCCGTCTTAACGGAACGGTGACTGTAAATTTACTCACTCTGTCGCCCAGATGGTGGGTCCCCGTATTTGAAGAGGGAGGGGTTTGAATTTAGGTGACGATTGGGGGTTTGGAAGAAAAAATAAGTTAAAAATCTACCGGCATTGGATCCCAAATAAACAGACAGTGGTAGCGGTAAAGGATTTACACACACAGTGCCATGAAGAGTCCCTCTATTTTAAACTAATGGTGCTGATAAGTCACCCTTTTCAAAATCTATGCTTTATTAATGTTAACAAACAATTTACTAATGCCAGGCTGTGAAATATACATCTTGTTAGTTTTTATCCTCCTTTAGCAAGAAGCAAAACTCTTGCTTGCGCAGAGATTCGAAAAAAATAGGGATTATTTTATCACATTTACCAACCTTAAAGACTTTCTTCAGTAGTGCATTAGTAAATTATTTATTCACATTTATTAAAGCGCTTAAATGCAACTTACGATACCTTACAAGTGGCGGGAAAAAGGATACAATGGTGCTTGCTGAGAGACGTAGATTTAAAAAAAAAAAGAAACACGCCTAGCACTTCCTCTTATGGCTTTAACATACTTCGTAAACTTAATAACAAGGTGCTTTTATACGATTCTCTGTGAAGAGGATATGCTTTTTTTTAAAGAGTTGGTGCATTTTGATCTTCCTAATAGGAGAGATTCGATAGCAGGGACATTGTTTGAGTTCCTCTCAGAGACTATGGCGCCGACATTGCCGCCGCCGTCGTCGTCGACCAGAACGTGGGAACGCAGCGTTTGAAGCGAGGCAGTTCAGTGAAAGAAAGCATCACTCTCTGTTTTCTAACAGCGGTCGCTTCTAACACTGCAGGCATTTTCTCTCGTTTTGTTGAAAGAGTATTTATGATTTTATCCCTCTTACGACCTGTTTGTACATATGCATATTAAAAGCCTTTTTGCTAATAATGTAATGATAATTGATCAATATTTTTTTTTTTTTCAATTTTTAATAAAATAAAGAAAATGAAGAGAACTTAAAGTGGCTGATTTCTGCAGGATGTTAGTTTCACAGATATTACAGATATTGGACGATTCATGGGCGGCACAGTGGCGAGGTGGTTAGCACTGATGCCTCACCAAGAAGGTCCCAGGTCTGAATTCTTTCCGTGTGGAGTTTGCATGTTCTCCCTGTGTCTGCGTGGGTTCTTTCCAGGTACTCTGGCTTCATCCCACCATCCAAAGACATGCTCATTAGGTTAATTGGTGATTCTAAATTGGCTGTAGGTGTGCATGTGAGTGTGAATGGTTGTCTGTCTCTCCGCCTCTCATCCGATGACAGCTGGGATAGACTCCAGCACTTCTCATAGGAATAGGCAGTTACAGAAGATGAATGAATGGATGATTCATGTTGAAAATCAGCAGATTTATGGTAAACTCATTTATAACCGATGTATGTTGAGATTTATTTAGTTAAATCTGAATTCAAACAACGACTTCCACTCATTATTCCAGATCACCAACACAAACATCTGTAATTCCTGTTTTGTAGGTAAAAACCATCGCATCACAACCAGTGCCAGAGTTTTGAGTACTTCTACAACACAATGTAAGAAGGAGCCGCTCAGAACCGACTGAACCTTTAACTTGGACTATAAAAGATTTCCGATCAGCTGCAAGGCCACACTGGTTTCCGTAAAGTTTCCGCAAAATGACCAACATCAGAGCCAGTTCAACATATTACAGCAGGTTTTTATTTTGAACATACTTTCATATACAAACCAGTGACTGAGAAAATGGCTCATTTTGAAGCTGTACTATAACACGTACAACATCTTGATTAGTTTTTCCTTTTTTTTTTTATGTTTTTCTTCTTTCCACCCTCCTCAGTTTACAGTAAACTGGACTCGCAGGACATTTTCTCTCCCCTCAGTGTTGGATGGTGAACTCATTATTCCAAATGGTCCTAAAGCACTGCACTAATCTCCTGCTAAACACTGGACTACTGTAAATATCCGGACATGATACATCACATTGTAGTCAAGCATGTCCACACAAGTGGGGAAAACTACATACAGAACAAGCCATTCAATTCAAACAAGAGCAAACTGGCCAAAATCTGTTAGTTATTCCTAAAATTGACATCTAGAACCAAGTTTGAATTGTAATTATATAACCAAGATGGTTTACTTTGGACACATGTTTGCAATCTTACTTCTGAAGTGTACAATTACTTGAATCTAACAAACAGGCAGTATACTTAATGGTTTGTATTACTCTACCAGCTTTGCCTTGAAATGCACAAAACTGATTCCCCAACCACACTTATCAAAAAGGAGCACTCAAACTCAGGCTGCACAGTAAAGTTTAAGACTGAATATATATTTTGTTTATTATAAGCATTTGTAATTTTACATCCAATGTTAAAATCGACAACATTGTGACAACCAGCTTCCGGTTCTCCGCCGTCCCCTCCCTCCCTGTTCCCCAAAACAAGCTTGTTAAAATAACATTTTCAAGACCTTTTTAAAGCAAAGGCACATTTGTCAATACGTGTTTTTAAAAAGGAAAATAAAGACAGGCCAGCAAGCAGAGTCAGTCTGGAAAGCAGAGAGGAGGAGGTGAGAGGTTTCCACGACGGCTCAGGCGAGCCATCAGTACCTCCGCGTTTCTGGTACAGCACGACACAAAACCTGACTTGGAGTAAAGGGCCTGGACCTGGTTTGTCTGAGGGGGAAGGTTGAGGGCCTGAGGGATCTGGGGTGAGCGTGAAGCCACAGGGGCAGAAGAAGGGGCTTGAGACCTTATTTCTCCACTCCACACTATCACTTGTCCTGAGCCTCCTATCTATGGAGGTTAAGTTTTTGTCTGTCTGCAGGGGCGCTGTGGCCGGTCACACCCAGGCCTGCCTGGATGGTGGATGGGGGACCAGAGAGCAGTTCTCCTCCTGACTGGCCTCCCTGCCGGCCCCTTTCTATGGAGAGTCACAGCCCGGTTTGAGGCTAGCGGCTACATAGTCTGCCAGTCTGAAAGGATACCAGTGGGCTGTGTGAGGTGGGACTGGACCCCTGCCTGAAGGTCCTTCCCCTGCTGTGACTCTATTGGTCCCTGATCATGGGAGGCTGAGTCAGAGAGCGGGGCTGTGGGGAGAGACCCGGCTCCGCGTCATACAAACACCTTAGCGAGAGCATCTGCCCCGGCGCTGGCAATGTAGCACTTAGACGGATGAAATGCCACATCGTGGATCGATTCCTCGAACTTCTTTCTGTGAGCCGTGAATTCCTGGATGCAGGTTTTACTCTCCAGGTTCCACAGGCGGATAGAGCAGTCGTGACCTGAGGAGCAGACGAGGAGTTAAAAATGGTACCGAACCTCGCTCTGGAGTAAAGTATAAGCTTACGAACACTTGAATCTAAAAAGTGAAGTATAATGGATTTAATGCACTTGGATGTAAAGAGTTGTAAATTATATTAACAACTGGTGAAAAGATCTTACATCTACTAAAAAATATTGTTACAGAAAGACTGAACTTTCACATAAAGTCGTTCAATTCTGAAAATGTTCAGGTGCAAAGTAAAGCTTAAGATGAAAGAAGATATATATAGACACACAGTCACTGATGGGGAAAGACTTTACATATCCAAATAAATATTACACCACAGCCACATCAATGCCAGATAACCAATCTATCAATGAACTCATGTACGCAGAATAAAAGTTATGTTAAGTTAGACAAGAAAACTGAGTCCAAGGTACTTACTGCCTGACATGAGATAAAGTCCATTAGGGTCCACGGCTAAGCTGGTGACAGCGTCCAGGTGAGCCACCATGGAGTGAATCAGCTTTCCGCTGTTGTTGTCAAAGAACTTGATGTGTCTGTCCTCCTGCGCAGTGATGGTGATAGGAAGGGTGGGGTGGCTGAGGACCTTATTGATCTGACAGGGAGTGCCTGGTTTAAAAACAAATGAGCACGTTAGACGTCACACAGCAGGAAGTGAGGTGGCGGTGGTAAGGAATCGTTAGTGTCTGAGCCACCAGGCTTAACGGCATTATCGGTCCATTATGTAACTAAACAGCAAGTTTAAGGTTTGGCTAGAGGCACGTTTTTACTCCTAGCCTGAACAGTGTTGCGCCAACTCACATGTCAGGTTATTCTTGATACACATATTGGTACTTAATGGTGTAATATTCAATGATATTAGATATACTGCATCAATTACACAAGTATTATATCTGATGTAGGTCTAACAGACAGAGGGAGGGAAATCCCAATTCCTTTAGCCTCCACTAGAGGTTAGCAAAGAGCCTTTTTTCCTCCAATGCTGCATTTGAATCCAACACTTAAACACATGCTGTTAAAAGCAGGGAAATCAAATCTTCTGTGGTTTTAATGTTGCTTCACTTGCCAACAAACACTTCAGTCAAACCTCATTGTTAAAATACTGCTGGTGATAAACTTTCACACGTATTGTTTCCATCTGTATCACTGACTGCTTGAGTTCAGCCCGGTCCAAACCCACCTGGCTCCAAATTGGACTCCAGACTGAGCACCATCTGACGGGTCTCCATGTTGAAGAGGCCAATCTGGCCGTTCGTGAAGGATGTGACCAGATGAGCTGGTTCACTACACACCAGGTCTACCGAAGAGGGAACTCCCATCTCTGTGGCAGAGAAAAATACAGAAAAACACACGTTTTAGCCGTTCAATTAAGAAAAGTCTGAAACTTTAAATGCACAAGAGATAAATCACGTCAGTACTTTTGTTTTCATTGAATACTGCGAGAGCAGGGGAGGTGGTGTTGGCGTCCCACAGCCTCACGGTCCCGTCTGCAGAGCATGAGAGGAGGCGCTGGTGTGCGCTGCTGTACACCAAACCCCAAACTGAGTCGGTGTGTCCACTCAAAGCTCCGCGCAGCACTGAGGGGTCTGTCACAAAAAAAAAAAATCAAGTCAGTTTCCTTGATTTGATCAGAAAATCATCACATTCAAACAAAACACACACAACAGTGTTACCGTAGGAGTCGTAGGGGTCGATGTTGGGGTTGGGGGTGTTCCAGCATTGTATGGTCCCATCAACTCCTCCACTGAAACACTGCTCCCCCGTACTGCTCATCACCACACTCAGTACCGCACCCCTATAATTTAAAATACGATCAGTTATATAAACTATCAAACCAAACCAACTGCAGAGATATTGTTTTTATTTTTATACATATATTTTCTTTTTACCTGTGAGCCCTGAAAGTGTAGATAGGTTCCACATCTAAGGATGTACTCCTGGAGAAAAACAACATGTTCATTAATATGACAAACAAAGAGGAGGTGAACCTTAATAAAATTATTGTTGTTAAACTGCACAAAGCAGTAAATGGACGTACAGTTTGCTGCCGTACTAAAGTTCTATCAGTTGCACCAAAGCCCTTGACTTTAAAATGACTTCAGTCTCTAAAAATAAGCACACGGCCTTACTACAGACTGTGTGTGTGTGTGTGCGACAGAGCTGTGACATGACATAATGAGTCTTGTGGAGCGGAGTGTCGTCAGTTCTTTGTCACACAGGAACAGTTTCCTGTCTCTGAATCATGCGACGGTGCAGCAACAAAGACAAGTTAAACTCCTTAAGGGGCTTTAATCAAACAACTGAGCTTTTCACTTTAATGATGCCCACGCTGCTGCTGCTTCAGATACAAGGAGACTGTTAAGAGCTAATGAGGGAATAATGAGCAAAAATTTTGAATAGTCCCTTTTGATTAAGCAGGCGGTGGTGTTACTGGTGAGCGAAGATGGTCGTACTTTTTGGCAGGAGCAGTCTTTTGCAGGTTCCACATTTTGAGAGTGTGGTCCTCTGAAGCGGTGACGAGGACGGGCTCCACCGGGTGGAAGGTCAGAGCACGGATCCCATCGAAATGACTCCGCAGGGTGAATTTGGGGTTCCACGTTTTTCTCATGGCATCCTTATTGTTGCCAATCTGAAGGGAGCACATTTGAACGTAACACGTTAGCCGCTTCATAAAATATAATCCGTAGTCCTGAACCAAGATACAGGTATAAAACAGTTGTCTGTTTATTCATTTATTGTTTTAGTACTTACTGTTTATTAGCAGAGGTAGCAAAACAGTATAACATACTAATTCAGTGAAAATTTATTCAAAAAGTCCAGTAATTTATCTTTGTGATGCCCTTAGTTCTTCTAAATAACATTTACTATAATTAATACTATTTACTATCCTTACCACACATTTTTGTGTAAAAGTCTCTTATTGCACTTGAGTCCGTCTTATCTTAGAAAAAGCAGACTACAGCCTCCTGAGGTATTCTTACAGTTGTGCGACTTTGATCATATTTACAACAGTAATGTCAAAGAGAAACAAGTGATATCTTTACTTTGTTTCTCTGATTTCATGCAACTAAAAAAAATGAGCTGTGCATTACAGCAGGAAGGTGGGATGGCGTTTTTTATTTTTTTATCATGTTCCGATGGCAACATGAACATAAATAGTTCTCCCCAAAATTTATTTAAAACTCACGTCGTATGCCAGACTGTCGGCCTCGTTGGCCACAGTTAGTCCAGCCAGCTCCCCCAGGCCGAGCTCGCTCTCCATGGCCTCGTCTGTGCTCATAATGAACGATTTAACTGAGGTGGGCGGGAAGGTCATCGCCTCAACTAGGGGAGAAGAAACAATTAAACAAATGCACAACAAAGGGTCGACTAAAGTGTAAATAATTTATTATGACAGCCTTGGTATTTTTAATAGGGCACCTTCATCTGTCCGGTTCTCGTCATGCTCGTTGAACCGGCCAACGCTGGGTCGGGACTGGGGCGTGGACGGAGCCTGCATGTGGGACAAGTCCTCTGCATCTCTCAGGTTAGCCAGCATGTCCTGCAGCTTGGACCGGTTGGGCCCTGTTTAACAAGTCAGGTGAACAATTAGCAAACCGACAAACGGCGATGGAGAGCGGAGAAAACAAAACGAGTGAGAACAATGAAACAGCAAAAGACTGAGCATGAGCTCAAAGAGAGAACACAGATGATTATGGAAGGAAAGCAGCACTGAAAGGGAGGAAAATAAATTAATAAATTATAGAATGAAAAAAAGAAGAAGAGAAGCCACCAGCAGAGTCCTTGTTAATGAAGAGGTAGAAAAGGTGTTGAGGCTCGTTTATCTGTAACTGTGGCTGTGTGGAGAGAATAATTCAAGGCTGAGAGCTGAGGTTTCATCATTAATTGATATTCATTACAGGTGTTTATCAGTTAATCAAACATTAATAATGATTAAACAAATAGTTTGACACTTATAGACCTTTCTTTGGATTGACAGACTGTCGGAGATGACACCTTCTGGCTTCCTGAAGAGCACATTCGAAGCTCAGTATGGTGTCTAATGCCGTCACCATATTGGCAGTGTTGACTTCTGACAAACACCCAACCAACTCAAAACTGAGCTTTTGGAACCAGGCTCAAGTGGCCATTTGAAGAACAGCCAATAACAAATTCACATTTAATCAGAAACACTTAGAATAGTGGGGAAAAACACCTATCTATTCTGTTTAAATGGATTAAAGGAACACAAAATAATAAGCTAACTGTTTAGCAGGTAAGTGGATTTTATTATCTTTGGCCAGAAATGTTATTAGAAGTGATCTTTTACTCCAACTCTCTCTGCCAGACAAAGAATATTTCGCCAAATGTCAAACTACTCCTTTAAAATTCCTCCAGATGATCTCCTCCACACGCCCACCGAAGTGATAAAGGCATCAACATAGTGCGAAGAACAAAAATAGATTTCTGCTAAAACCAGAGGGGGAAGTGTAAAGCGTGCAGTCAAGTGAAGAGGAGAGTGAGACGAACTTGAGCGGTTGATCTCATGATTCAATCACAACAGCAGGAAAGCAGAGCTTGGGTCTTATAGATGTAAAAAAAAAATAAATCTAATAGCTCTCAGTCGCTAAATGAGTCTGAAGTGGGCTGTTAGCCTGAGAGCAGTAGTATTCAGCTGCGCCGCTTCACTCAAACAGCTTTTAATTGCTATCAATTTACAGAAGCAACAGCAATTACTAGTTACTGTAGTTTGAACATGGCTGACAGATGAGGATAAAGATGGTGATAATTATGTTATTATAACTGGAGACGACACAGAAACAGATGACTGTGGAGACTATTGCTAACCCAGATGGGACACAGATGGACTCATCTTCACGGCTAACTGACACATTAATCTCTGATATCGGACGGTGTGGACGGGATGAAGATGTGAATATGAATATAAAGTTGGAAAAAAAAACACTTACATGGAACAGACAAACATGCATCAAGCATTACAGGGAAATAACGAAGACAGACTTTGTATGCACAGCCATTCACCAGAAGACAGAAAAGACGAATGAAGTGACAAGAGGCATAATAAGGAACAGCCAGAGAGGGAGATGAGGGAAAAAACCAAGGAAGATGTAGTTGTTTTTTTTTTTTTTGATTCGAGGCTTTTAGGTTGAACTCAGAAAAGTCAGGCTCTACAAAGAGAGGAGAGGGAGGGAGGCAGCAACGCCTGACAGGACTTACTCTTCACCCCCTTTTTCCCCTTGCGCTCCTTTCTGTACTGCTCCTTGAGTTTGGTTATCAGGCCCGGGTCCACGTCCCAGGCCTCAGAAATGGGACCTTGCTCGTCCTTGTCTACACAGGGGGAACAAAACCAGACCGAGAGGCTTTTGAGGAACTGCCCTGGTCGAGGTCTGAGTGGCCTAGCTGGAAGAGACCTCTCTCAGGTTGTTACTCTCCGGGAAATAAGACACTGACACCTCAGTGACTTTAGATAATTAGAAGCAGCTCTGTTAATCTGTTTAGGGTTTCATTTCTTTTGGTGGTAGGGAAGTTAACGTTATCTAGGTAATTCTTTTTCTTGGGAGTCAAGATACATCTCATCATAAAATCATCACTTCATTTTTCTAAGAATTAAACTATAATTTTATAATTTATGACTCAATAAAATGCCTCGGCAGAACCATTTCTATCTGGATCTGGTCTAAAGATCAGTGAGACTCAAAGGGAATCGGGTTGATTTGACGACACACAGGAGTGGAAGACACATTGTGGTCACGGGCTGGCTATGGGAACACACAGTGGAAGAGATCACAAACTATGGGTTAAACATAGAAACTTCCAACATCATGACTTATGACCACAGCATGATTTATGAATGAGTACTCCATGAACAGTCACCAATCTATGAACAAAAGTGAGAATTACAGAAACGGAAAAACTGTAACATTACAGCGTAAAATGATTAATGATCTTTCCTGATATATATATTTTAGATAAAAATGAAATAACCTCACCCCATTGTGATTTGATACTGTAGATGGTAATACTACTTTCATTCAGTTCCAACTCTGCACTTCATGATCTGTTCGTGACTGATTCATGACTCACCCCAGTCTGTGCCATCACCAGTGCCTCGGGACTCCGGCGAGGTGTCCATGTCGTCAGGGCTGGACAGGAAGTCAAAGCCCTTCAGCGCCTCCTCTGTGTCAGGATCCTCACTGGTGTCCATGCTGGCCGGCGACGTTGACGTCTGAGGCTTCTTCCTCAGGATCTGGGGGGGGGGGATTTTAAGGGGCCGTTATTTCTAGAGCAGCAAAAACTTCTACTCAGCTGTGAGAGTCTCACTCTGAAGGTGAGTGCAGACTAGTCTCTTACCGTTCGGGACTCCACGTTAGTCCTGTCCTTGCCCTCACTGTCGTCTTCATCGTCTTCGTCGCTGAACTCAGCGGGTACATTCTCGATGAACTTGAAGGCCTCCAGAACAGCACTGGTGTCAGAGAGCTCAGCTTTCCTGTTGAGGGACAATGAAGAATGCATTAAAACACAGCTACGGTATCAATGTGAAACAGCTAACACATGCTGCTGTGTGTTACCATTTAAGGCCACACTGCACGGGTTTGGGCAGTCCCAGCAAATGGTATCAGTAACTTGATGAACCTTGTTTCTCTACATTTTCAAATCCAGCCCAGATGGAGGATTTTTACTTTTTACACAGCGCCATAAAAAGCACCAGATATCCCTAATATTACACATTTCAACTGAATTAGACCCATTTTGCACAGTGTGGCATACAATGAACTTGGAGTTGTGTTACCACACAGTCTACTGGTACCATTAGAGGAACATACTCACCCTCTGCTGATTTTTGTCGTGTCTGTCCCGTTGACCAAAGGCTCAGTACTCATCCGTTCAGCTGTCCTCCCACTTCCGTCGCCGGCTAGTCCCAGCAGCGCTCGGACTCGCTGGGACTTTACATCTAGGATGGTGTCTGTGTAGCCCACCTCTTGCAGGTACCTGGATCGAGGTAAATTAAACTTAATATTCGGTTGTATTTGAACGTACCCCAAAATAAAAATTAAAGTCTTATTTGTGCGGTGCTGTTCCAAAACTTACAGAAGCCTCATAGAGGGGTTCGATAATGTTACAAAGAGAGTTAAATTACTGCGCTCAACTTAATTATGGCCAGTGACGTCAAATAGTAGTACTTGTTACTGTTACAAGTGTCATGTCCTCGGGCAGTTAACAGTATCGGCTCTGCTGAGATGTGATACTCATCAAATGTTGCACCTACCCAGTAGGGATGCAGAAGAAGCTCTAGCAATATGAGCGGGCAATTGACTGAGAGGGAGGGGGTGTTATAGCACGTTATTGATCTGTCCCTTGACACAGACTCGTGAATAAATTGGGTGCTTCATCGGGCAGCATGTTGGGACAGATGATGTGTGAGAATGCCTCGTGGTGTTTAGGGGAAAAGGCCGGAGCCCAGTTTATTTACACAGACTGACTAGAGAGAAGGATATGATAAAAAATACTCCTCAGCCACTGCATACAAAAATACAAAAACACACACAGAGCAGGTAACGACCACTGTTGCCCATGTGAGGGAGCTCTTCCCCACAATTATTTAACCCCCTAACGCAGCACTGACAAAATAGCACACTTAATAAACACACTGATCTCACACAAGTGAATATACCATTTCAGAAAAATGTAACTAGAGTCCTGTTGAAGCCCTTGTGTGTTTTTTTTTTTTTTTTTTTTTAAATGCAGGTAATCTGAGTGGATTTAGCAGGTTTCTGGGTTAACAGATAAAAGGACTCACTGTCTGAGGAGCTGACGGCCTTGTTTCCAGGACAGCTGATTGTTGAGTGAGCCAGAAGTCTCGTTCTCATTGGCCTCATCTGGAGAAGGAGAAGGAGAAGACAAGACAAATCAGGGCTCAGGCAAATAACACACACTCCGGCATTATTTACACTCTGTAAACACAACCAGAACATTCCTGTATCACAGCACCCTGACAACTACACACACACTCGATTGCATTTAAGTGAGTAAACAGTCACGTAGAGTTAAAGAGGAGACGCTACTGCTTCTCTTTAACTTGTGGTAGAGGACACTTCAGCGTTTAATGCTAAAATGTGAAAACCTTTCAACTGAATAAACTAAATCTAAATATTGGTATCTTACGTTGTTAAACTGTGTAGTAGGAGTAAAAACATTTAAAACTCATTAGCTCTATATATACACTTTATTTAATACCATGATATTTAACGATGCATTCTGACACCTTTATAACGGCTGCTCTCCGCTCAGCCCATGTCCCGTGATAAACTAGAAAGAGCAACGACGTGTGTCGGTGCCTGCAGCATCCAGAACAACACACACTCTTTGTGACCGGTCTATTGCTCTGACAAAAAAAATAAAATAAACAATGATAGGATTCAGAGCTCACGTTGATATTTAACGGTGTCAGCACTCAACCGGAGAGTGAGCTGGGAACTTTGCTGCGTTTGCAAAGAAAGAGACGTGTTAATAGGACTGAGATGGAGTGAGAGTGTGTGTGTGGCGGGATTGATTTGGTGGGGCAGAGAGGTGAGGGTGCCTCAAAAAGTGGGTCATGTCTAATTCAGGAGGGTGATGAGCGGGCAGGTGCGCCACCATACCAGCAACACCTCCCACTTTTCGTCTCCCCCCCTTTTCCACCCCCTTCACGCGACACCTCTCCCCTCATTCATCAACACTTCAAGGGCTCGGGTGCTTTGAACAGCCCTCATGAATAGAGATGAGGAGAGAGGAGAGGAAATATTGCGATCTGACTTAATGATGGCAGAGGACTTGAACATGAGAGGCCAATTAAACTACAATGATATACAGAGAAACAGGTAGTGGGCCAATACAAGAGTGATGCCAGTGTAAAAACACTGTAAAAGCTACTGTAAATAAAGCCACCTTTTATGTTAAACACTTGTATGAATTAAGTAGTTTGAGTTACGTTTATGTTTTGTAGAATTAATTATGTAGATTTTTTTTAGTGATGTTTAATCATCCAGAGAGATGCGGCTGAGTTTTTATATATCTAGATGCGTCTTTGAGTTGATACAACAATATTATCACAACAACTCTTTAGTCTCGGAGTTGTGTGATCGGTTTTGATCAGCTGGAGTTGTTAGTGAATTGCTGATGCTCTAACTTCCATATTTCTAAGCTCTTAAAGACTTTAAAAGGACTCATTTGAGGATATATGCTTTGCTTTCCCCTGTTTTTACCAATTATTCTTATAATTGCAATGAACTAACTGTCAGAAAAGTATTTCTTAAATTGGCAATATCCCTATATACTCTGAACAATCCATAAAACACGGTGTTAGTAGCTTTCAGTGTTTTAAACTTTTCTTTTTCTTTTTCTTTTTTTAAATCTACCGTCATCATCGACCGGATACCTGCAACAAAGAGAGCTCTTTCACTATTCAGGTTACTGTGAAGAAATCCATCAAGACACAACAAGACACAACACGAATGCAGCCTTCACATGCGCAACAGTGCTGTCACTTGAAGTATGCGAAGGCAACAATCAGTCATTTCTCATGAAGAGGTGGAGCTGGCTGCCGGAGCCTCCGTAGACCTACCAGAGTCGTAGCTCGGAGGCTTCATGTCACCTTGATTCAGCTCCGTCCCATATTTTAACTTGTGGTATTTTGCTCTGTAAGAAATGAGAAGACAGAGGAGGCAGACAAATAAGAAAACTGGTTTGATCAAAAAGGTCTTGAGCAGGAGTTATTTTTAAAAAATCTCATTATGGCATGGTATCTGCATAAGCTTTGAAAGTTACTTCAACTGACACTTGCTCTATTTCTCACAAACACTGTCTCACTCAGCTTGTTAAACAGATATACTTGTAGGGATGAGTTTGGGTGTATTTAAATCCATATGAAATCATTAAAAGGTCACTCTAGTCACGCTAGCTGAGCTTTCACACCTTTAACTTCACACGACCCCCACCACGCTACTCTCCTGCGACACAGAGCAGGCAACCCCCATCAAAATCAAATTCACTTCAAACTGGGTGCACCCCACAATTCAGAAAGCCATTTCTTACATTGCTTTCAGACACCCTCGGAGACATGACCTGTTGCCTAGCAACCGGGGAAAGTGGTAGTAATTCTGGGCTAAGTGTTGCTCCCGAGGCAGGGTCTGCGGTGATCTCACTGGAGCAAAGTAGATAAATATACACTACAAACAGCCAGAGGACGACTCAACACTTAACAAGGCTCGGATGACGTTCCTCTCAGAGCACGGGTTGGCAAAACTTAACTAACCTCTGGGCTGACTGGAGGAATGACAGAGCGCTAACCCAGTTTGACACCTGTCTAGCTCGGTTGTGTAAAGGTACTCATTAGCCTGGACAATCTCCCCACTCCCTGATCTAATTAACATAAGTCTCCAGTTTCATTTGTTACCTATCCCAGTTTTCATCTTCTTAAGCTTCGCATTTACTTACAGAGAAAGAACTTGGCTTACACTCTGCGATGCTTTTCATTCATAGGATTCCACATGGTCTCGGCTCATAGTTGTCAGATGGAATCACAGTCTTTTATTGTGAGCCACAGAGCAGTTATGTACATCCTGTTTTGCTGGCGAGACAATGGCTGGATCGCATGGCTACACAAAACCAGTATTAAATCACACAAATTTAAAAGACGCGACGAGTACTGTTTGTTCGGTGACAGTGCTTCAGACTCTGTTTGAATGACATGCTCGATAGATTAGAGTCACGTTAAGTCACCTCGCCTCTAAATCTCCAATATATGTCTGTTACAGGGAGCAGCCATGTGTCAAAGAGGAAGCTGTATGCAAAGTGTTATCACCTCCGCTGCCACAGGAATCTTTTACGTGATGGTAATGGCATGGTACAAATGAGAACTACAAACAATATAATTCTGCTGAAACAACATTGCGACATTGACAACTTTTTGTGTAGAGAGGGGTTTCCTCTTCCCTGTCCTGTTCTTCAACCGAGGGACGGTACAGAGTCGTCAGCATCCGACAGCAAACAAAGCCTTCATGCCAACACGCGCTCTCGGCTTGAGACATAACACCAGCTGGACTCGAGGGAATCTCTCTGGCACTCTGCTTCTGCTGACACCAGCTGAGACACCAGACTGGTACGCAGAGCACAAGAGGAAACTGAAACTTCTTTTAAAACACTGCACATCATCAATACAATCTTGTAGTATACATAAGTGCATAGAGAGCTACACATTAAGGCGTTTTAGCTCAGTTCCGGTGCAAATGTATTGATTTGTTCACCACTGAGAGTCTCATGCAGCCATTATATCCTTTTCTCTATTTCACAGGAATTTATTTCGGGAACATATAAAACACAGAAAGTTGTTGCAGTCTAGCTGAGGTATTCATGCGTCGTGGGAGGTCTTGAGCAGCAGTGGGCGGTGTGGGGGCTCACCTCTCTTGCTTCAGCGCATACTCCAGCATTTTGATCCTCCTGACCAGGTCTTTCTTTAGATTCTCCTGGCCTTTCCTCTCCCCCTGCAGGAAGGCGATCTGGGCCTGAAAACACAAAAATAGTTACCGTCAGATCATATTTAAAATAAAAAAAGTACCAGGACATGTACAGTAGTTGCTTTTATAAATAGAGTTTCCGCCAGTGCTGTGGCATCTTAAGACAGGAGTAAGCTGCCAACAAAGACCTGACTTTAAAAGACAGCCTCCACGAGGAAACATCTGAAAGCAACTTCTTTTGTCAAGACTGAAAATAGGATGTCAAATCAATACGGGTGGCATGATGGAAAATAAAAAAGACAATCTGTATTATTCTATTTTAATCTAACCTCCTCACTCACTCCCACGTACACACAAACCATCCCCCTCCCTCTGCACGCCACTGTCTCTCTTCAGTAACAGGCAGCAGCTGCTGACGCACTCAGTCTGAGTCAGCATTACATTATATTACATTGCTGGGTACCACACGCACACACACACACACGCTGACAGTGTAGCATAAAGTGCACAAGCAGATGAATCAATCACAGAAGCTCACACGCTGAACAAAGTTATTTTATAACACGATCAGACCCAGTATGGCTGTAATCATCATAATATAATCCAATATAAAATATTCTCCGCAGCAGAAAGTGCTAAATAGTCAAGATATGTGAAATGATACTGTGCTGTTACACTTTTATAATGTGTCAAAAGAGAAACGAAGCTAAATAACTGGTTTTAAGCAGGACAACTTGCTGGTTTATATATTCTCTACTGGGTGTAGTCACTTTCTTGTTTATGTGGTTAAAAAAAAACAAAAAAAACGATTACTACGAGGCTGTAGCATCAAGATTGATTTTAACTGCAGGGAAATGCGAGGGGAAGTCAATACATTTGTTTTAATTACAGGTAGCTGTAGCTGTATTAGCTGTAGCTAGACTGAGTGCTGTATCTGTGGCGAGGCTGCGACTTCTTTCCTTACAAACTGGGATTTTGTTTTAGATCATACTTTTATGGTATAATCATTTTTACTGCACACAATTTGAGAATTTAGGAAGCTCTTTACATGAGAGGTGAAATTTCCACTTCACAAAGCTCAATAAAGTGCAGTTGTTTTAAATTGCTAAAGATGTAATCGGGGAGGAACTAAAAACAAAAACAAAAAAAAACCAGACACAGTCCATGGGGTACACAAAGTGGCTTACTGAAAGCCCGCCAAATGACTGTAGAAGCAGCTAAAGTCTCCAAAGGCCCATTTTGTTTACAGAGTAGAGGATAAGCGTGCCGTTGGTTTTTACTGCAGCACTTCAAATTACACCGTCCTTTTGAATCCAGCTGAGAATATCCCCAGTAAACAATGAGAACAAGCGGGTGGATTTGAGAGCCGCTCTGAATTTGGGACGAGACAACAGAATAGGTATGTTTAAATGAGATTTTGGATAAACCATAATGCCACACACACACACACACACACACACACAAAAAACTGTTTAACAGATATAGATCTCACTACTCCCGTTTTGTTTTCCCCCTAAAACCGCATTTAAGCATTTTATGGGGATTAAACACTGACTTGATTCGCAGCGTTTCCCTCAGCACACAGTGGATGGTGCGAGTTTGAGTGGGCTGGATGACAATTTAACACGGATAGCAAGTAACGCGGCTGCTGCTGCTGCCGCTGCTGCTGCTGCCCGCAACAATGAGTCATGACAGCACTTCAATCTGCCCCGTATTAATATGAAGCATTTTCTTGCCATCGTCACATTACTCCGCAGAGGAACTCATAACAACCTGCTTGCTAAAGCTCCGGTGCAATTAGGATTTAGAGTACTGGTCCTCAGTTCGACAGTGTAAACAGTCGCATGTTAACAGTCCGCACCGATGCCAGTAATTGACGGTTTTGAAAGGTTAGCAGGCACATCATTCGCAACAATCCTCCACCGACAAAGCTTTCACACAGTCTTTAGCTCCTTATGCGTCAGCTGGAGCTATACTAATGTACTTGGATGACAGTTAATAATGTCTAGGACACGTCTGACGTTCTACATATCTGACCTGGTATCACTTAGTATCAGAAAGTCAAAACTAAGAAAGATAGTCGAACAAAGACTCCCGGTGAATCTATAATAATCTAATAAAAAGAGAAAACAGAAGCAAAGTCTGAGCAGTCACAGAAGAATGAGTCAATCGTTCATTTACCAAATGAAAAATAGTGATTTGTCGTGTTGGGTTTGTAGATATGACAGGAGGGGAGGAAGAAAAAGTAGCATCAGTAACAACTAATAAATAACCTGCTTATATTCAGCGAAGCAGGCATTTATTTTTTTTTTTTTAAATCATCATTTGAGGACGGGAGGCACAAAAAGGGGCACAAATAAGGCATTGGGAAAATATTACATATGGAAAGTTATTACTGTTTGGATTGGGCCAGAGACTGTGCAGCTCTCAAAATAACTAACTCTGGCTCTAATGTGGCTCCAATCCAAGTATCAGTGGGGACAACCGCCTCCGCGAATTGAAGCAGTATCACAAATAACTGGGCGCATCTAGAACCAGATTAGGCCGAGTTATTTTCCATTAAATGTCTCTCGGTGTGCGGCCGGACACAGTCCGTGAAGTAAAGCTCCACTGACTGGTGTTTCACTGTAGACGAAACTGTACGTTTTGCACCGATTGAGATAAGGAGTGACCGTTCACTTCCTTATACACATGAAGCGCTGGACCCAGGAACCCCTGGCGTCCTACCGTGCCAGAGACGGAGAAGAGTGCGGCTCTGTGAATCTCTGGCTCGCCATCTCTCCTCCATCAAACATTAACCTTGGGAGGAATGCAATGAGTCAACTCGGGCCATAAAGAGACACAGGAAGCATTTAATTCCCGGCCTCACACTGACTGCATTATTGCGCTGCTGGATAAGGGCTCCTTAGTCTGTCTGAGTGAGAGACATGTAGAATGAGGCATCCATCTCGAGCGCTGGGCTTTTCAGAGACAGGAAAAGGAGGCAGAGGAGATAGAGTAATGGCCGCGGAGGACAATAAACAGCCGCTAACTACTAAATTCTGGTAAGCGAACTTGGTAAGAAAGCTGGCCACAATATCTTCTGCTTTGGCACAGAGAATAAACCCTTCATGTTAAAACATATAATTCTGCTGCTTTAAAAACAGCCATTTATTCTGATGCCAGTCGGTCGAATTTGGTTGTTCAACTACTTTGTTTCCTTCTGTTTCTTACAAACAAGTAGGTAATTTAACCACCCATTGTTTGCACTGAATTACAGACAACAGAAGCAAGAGGAAAACTATTCTGCCAAATGTTATGTCTTCTTTCAAACTAAAGTTTCTGACAATGAATACGCGGTGACTGCGAACCACATCCTCCCTATTTATAACTAGAAAAGACCTTAAAGTCAAAGATTTGTAAGTGCCAGACATGTTTTCTTCCAGACTCGTTCTGCGTCACTGCCAAAGACATCCCCACCACAATGAGTCCATTTAATCAAGACAGAGTCAACACTGTGAAAAATCCATGCGGCACGACTGAACTCTGTGCTTTTGTAGGAAGAAAGAAATTCGGTGGATACTAGTCATGCAACTCAAGGGCTCACGCACAAACAAAATGGTCACACACACACACACACATTGTGGCCCGTCAGCCACAGTCCCGAGCTTCAAGAAGAAGAGGGAAGGGGCTGGTGTAAATCCCACATTTACAATGCAAACAAGCTTTTTGTCAGCGAAACACCGCGTTTACTCTCACAGCTACTGCAAACCAATGAGCACCGCGATGGCAGGCCTGATAACTAGCCAAGTACATTCCAGGCATGCCATTACACTAGGAGCAGCAGAAAAAAAACAGTAGCAAAACAACAGAAGTAAGAAAGAAGGTGTTGGGGACTACAGTAATGTAGCTACACCAGTTATTTCCTATTTATTCTTAGAAAACGCCCCCGACATATCAACACAAACAGACAGGACGCTTCAGATGGGTTAAATCTAGAGACTTTATGTCCACAAGCCCTAAATGCATTTACTCTTAAAACTTTATTTGAGTCAGCAACTGTCTGGTTAGATAAATTCATTCTCTTGATCTTATCGTTTCTGAAACATTTGGTTTTGCTTGTCACACAAAGAGACGAATTGCCCATGTCTCATTTCATTTGGTAAAGGAGATAAATAACTTTAACCCTATGGCCATTTAGCATTATATTTTGTACACTACTTTCCAACAGTGCATATCAATTATTTCCAATACATATAGGAATCCTGGAGCACGGTAAGGGGAATTCCTATCTACTGTAGACTTCTATAAAGCTTACATAAATAAATAATCTCTAAACTTTTGGCAAATCTGAATTGGATGCTTTTCAAGACCTACAGAGACCTTGGGTATATTGTTTTTTTTTTTTTTCTGGGAAAATACAGCACATACAACATCAGAGAGCCCAAAGTTCACTGTCGCAATGATGTAAACACCATAAAAAGTAATACTGCCATAAAGCAGACTCACTGATTTGCAACACTGCCCGCAATGGCCTCATTCCTCCGGAGGCATTAAAAGGGACGGCAACCACATTAAGAGGGGTAAAGCAATGTTTCTGATGAAGTCATACCAAGTCGCAGTATAAACATCATCCTTTGGTGCCATTGTTTAGTGTGATATCTGCACTTTTGAAAAAAAAAAAAAAAAAGGGTAAAATTTAAGGATGTTTCCGGGCATTTTTTAAAATGGTTGAATCGGATCAGGCTTCAGCAAAGGAATACATCGAGTAACCGCAGCAAACGGTGCGTTTAAAAGGAGAAAAAAGTTTCCTCGAGATACGGTCAAGGCGAAAAAAGTTACGAGGAGAGAGGAGGCTGAATATTTGAACCATTAAGTTGTATTTAATCTGATGGTTGGCTGGTGGTCAGAAGATGGGAGTCGTTGTTGTGTCTTTATCAAATGTTTTTGAGAGAATAACTCAGCATTGACTAATCGGTAGCCTGTCTGCGCCTCTTTGTAACTTGCCTGTCAAAACAGTGAGTTACAATGAGACATAAAGAGGACTTTGGATCACTCTTTCAAATGCAAACGTTGCACACGGATCCACCACGGTCTTAGCCAGAGGTACAGATTCAGGAATGCTCTGAGAGAGAGTGAGCTGCTCAAACTACGATTTAGATTTCTGCCTCCTTGTCTAGAATTAGCTTCGTCTTTCATCTATTGTACAAACCCAAGAAAACAAAAGAAATCTCTCCGACTGCCTGAGATCAGTCACAAACACGTCTTCCTAGACACAGATTTTTTTTATCCCATCACGAGTTTCCTCTTGAGCTCCATTTTACACTCTACTGCCACAAAGCTCACATCCACTTGACGCTGCAGTGCTATAGCAAAGGGGGCGCACACAACGTCGGCGCTACGCCGGGCTTCTTGACGACAAGGGTGCTGCATCCCATGTTGCTGCATTAATATTACATAAGCCTCATGGCGCACACGCACACGTGAAGCCGAGGAGCTAAATTTTTCAACATCAGCACTTTCCCTGACAAATAGGTTGTACGACTGTAAGGTGCGGTCCTGACACGACGACCACGTGAAGACAGCAGCTTCACAGTCTAAAGAGTAAACGTACACTGAAGGAAGAAGAAGATGTAAAAATGTGAAAAGAACGATTTAACGGGGATGACAAGTCTGATGATGTACAGAGTCTGCAAATGGTCAGTCTAAGACAGAGCTGGTAAAGTGTTCTATTTCTAAGCGAGACAGGAAACAAGGAGGCAGCTGAAGCCCTTTGGCTGTGTGTGTTCTCAGTCTGTGCCATCTCGACTTTCAGTACCTCTCCGGCATTTAAGGCCTGAGACACACACACACACACACACACACACACACTACTCTGACTTAACGTTGTTGCTTTAGGTTGCTTTGTCATAGCAGTACGCAAATAGCAAAACGATGTAAATATGAAAAGGTGGGCATCCTGTTGTTGGGTGTCTGAGAAAATAAAAGCATGAAAATATAGCTTTATAGATAAGTTTAAAGAAAACTATAGCTTTTGTGGAGAGGAAAGCAACAAACCAGATTACATCACACCGTTACCGCATCACACTGAGACAACAGCAATTTGATCTGGTGAGTACACCAATTTACAACTCTGACAGACTGGTGACCTCAGATTTACTGTAAAACTGGAGGAGGCAGGCGACTTTGCGGCACAAACCAGGCAGCTGTCCCGCACACCCACGTAGACAGACGAAGGCTGTTAAGTGTGAATGGAGGAAGGAGAAGGGAATTAACAGGCCGACAAGGCGGCTCTACACAGCACAGAGAAAAAGGCTCTGGTGTGGATCCAACAGGGACAGTGGAGCAAAGCTCAGAGGACCAGGCTTTTTAGTTAATAAACACAGGATCATTCTGGCTCTCTCGCAGAAAAAAAAAAACCAAAACACAAACCCTTTTAAACTACAATTATCTGTACTCGCTGTATATTTGATGTGAACTGCTTCTGTGGTCTTAAATATAAACAACATGAGAAAAGAAGCCTGTGCAGCATGTTGTGACATTCATAAAAGTCTAAATTATCTGAGTGCAAGGATAAACTAGTACTTATAATACCATATTCTTGGTTAAGGAAGCATGCGCTTTTAGTACTTTCCCCACTCTGAGGCGCACACCGAGAGGGCAAAAATAACTGCAGCTTGGGGGTGGACATACTAACAACTGAGGAATGACGGTGACTCCCATTTCTGAATGCCAAGGTATGTGCATGTGTATGTTTGCGCATGGTTCAGTCCTTCTTATTGCCAGACCATTGAGCTGAATGTGCCTTGGGCTTAGCCATTAGAAAAAGTAAACACAGGATCGCAGTAATATCTCAAACAACCGAGGTTGGGGGATACTTGGCAGCTCCACATTCAGCTGCAGTCGACACAAAGAGAGGTAATCGAATAACGCGGGACACATAATAATCTTGTTCATGGTAAAAAGCTTTCTTTTATAAATACAAGGGAGAATTCTATCTAGTGAAGTGAGACCAAGTTTCGGTGCGTACCCACATAAAGCCACCTTACACCCTGAGTCACCTTCAACCTTCTCCCGGTGTCAAATTATGGCTGCTGAGTCTTTTACTTCTGGCAAGGAGATACCCTATGGAGCAGGGATTTCCCCATAGCTGGAGAGCTGATGAAGCACACTGGAGCATACTGCCTGGTCTACAGAGGGTGTAATTTGATTCAACCTCAATCACCACGCCTGGAAAAGATCTGCTCTAATCAGTGCAGCACGGTGATATCAGAAATGTATTTCTGAGTGCTCTACGGTGCAGTGTGGGAAATACGTGGAGAAAAAAAAAAAACAACGCTTGTAAACAGACTTGACTTCGAGGCAATGAGATGCCCTTTTGTCTCTTCATGTTTAAAACCAAAGAGCAGAAGCACTTAGTTGGTGTGTGCCACTAAACCAGAATCGTAATAATTGTATTTATTGCCACATATGTTCACAGAATGAATTTGTAATGGGGCTTGGTGAAATCAACATAAGACGTAAGGATGAAATAAGAACAATTTAACCTATAAAAAATAACACTAATGAAATAAAACTAACTGTAAACATGTAGAAACTGGCAGATATATCATCTACTTTCAAAACCAGAATGAAGTTACTCTGTGTGCCACCAATGCGCGAAAGTTATTACACCAAACAACAGAAAACTAATCCTCTTTAGTTCATTAATATTGCTATAATCTGACTATTCTGACTAAAGTAGTTTTATTTTTTATTGTGAGACAAACCATTTGAAAATGTCACCTTGGAAACTGTGGTGGACATTTTCACCACTGCATGGATTAAACAATTAGAGCAGTTAATCAATAAGGGAAATGATGGTGTAAATAGGTACAACTGTTAATGAGTTTTTGACTGTTGGTCAGACACAATGGCACCATATGAAAACATGTGAGGGTAAGTTTCACTTTAATTTGTTTTTTAAATTTAAAAAAAAAGATAAGGAATTCACTGATTAACTGATGAGGAAGACAGAGTTGCTTTTATTAGCACGATAAAGGCACTGTGGACCAACTGGAGCCGAAACCTGTGACTAGTTCAGCAGCTCCGCCTGATCGAGTCAGTCAACTTATCATCAATGACCACTCAGCTGTGAATGACAGCAGCCTACATGTATATATATATATATATTTTGCAGAGAAATGGCACAGTAGCAGGACGGGTTGGGCATGTACAGTTTCTACACTGCTCAAGTAAAGAGGAGCGGCACTGAGCATGACCTAACAGGCTGGCTGGACAACATTCCTATGAGATCTGGGGTTTGCCTTCCTATCGGCCAGCAACATAAGACACAGCTTCAACTGTCTGACATTCAATGGTTATACAACCAGCAATAAAAAAAATTAAAAAAACAGGGAGGAGAGCAGTCACTGTGTTTTGTAATGGCGTTTCTACATTTTTAAAATGCTTTTATCTGACATATAACCTCCTTAAAACAAGATAACGTATCATCTGTGACTCTGCAGCTCAGAGTGTGTGGACATTATGATGAAAGATATTTTTTTTGTATGCTGGAGAAGAATGAAGTGAACGTACTACTATGTGCTGTAGATGCTGTACGGCATCTTCCATTAAGGCTCTATGCCCAATAGAGTCTTTCATTATTCATGTGTCTATTTAGGGACATTTAAATGACTTGTTCTCTTCTTCACTCTGATGCCTTCACTGAAAGTTAACCCATGAACAACATCTACGGGTAAAAACACGTCATAAGTTCACAATATGGATGCATTGCTCAAGGACAAAACAAGGTTACATCCAATGTGGAAACTTGTGCAGCACTGGCACAGATGAATATTAAAAGATGAGCAACAGTAATATCCACAGTAGACAAAACAGAGACATAAGCTCAAAAGTTGTCTACTACTACAGGTCAAAAGATGTTCAACTCAATAACAAGCTTTACTTCACTAGGGTTAGATGCAACAAAAACCAGAACTCAAATTGAGCGCGCACCATTTTGCCGCCACAAACAAACCACCAGTAAACCATTTAGCAACCTCGCCGTGCCTAGCCGCAGTCGCTGCAGCTTCTTCGCTGATAAGCTTGCTTCACGACAGCAGACAGGAAGCATTATACAGCAGGCGGACTGAAACAGCTGCATGAGGCTGGTGAGTCAAAACTGTACTACACCGATCAGGGTATACATCACCAACCTAGAAACAATGCAGTGTCTCCCTCCCGTCTCTTTGTTAGCCCGAGGTCAGTCTATCCATGGAGCTGTCTGACGCCAAGCCACAAAAGTCAGTTTTGGCTCTTGTCTGCGATCCAGCAGCCACAGCCCCACAACTAGGTCAAAATGATGGAAAGATTTTCTTTTCCCCTAACATTTGACACAGCAACATAAAGTTGAACTATAGCTGCGTACTCACCTCCTGGATAAAAATGGTCTGGCACATAGTGTTCAATGTCATTTTCCACAGACACACAAAAATACCAGACATAAGGCTTTAAATATTATAAACATTACTCATGGATGCAAAAAATAAACCCAATATGGATTAAATTAATCATGTTAAGGTTTTAGCAGAAGTGGAATCACACAAAAAGATTTCAGAGTGAACTTTGTAAGACATTTACTTCTAATTTAAGCAAACTAAACATTGGACATCCCAGCTTGTAACAGGTTGTATCAGGAACATTTTAAATAACGGAATGAAAGCCCAGCTACTTTATTATATTTTATAAATAGCATGGTTAAATGGTTTGCCAAAACAGTGGACCGATTACTAATACCAAGTAAAAGTAGTGAGACTTTATTTATAGTATTTTACCTCAGGGGTGGCAGTGACATGGCAGCTAGCGAAACACAAGATTCATAAACAAGATTTACGGACTCCAGGCTGTTGTTTGCTATGTACCAATGCTAACAACTAACAAATCAAAGCACTTAAAAATAAACATTTTTTCTCTCCATAGTTTTTTTTTTAATTCATTTTTTATCTGGGCTTCAGAGAAAACATTACAAACCTAGGCGGGGTGCTACTTACTCAGCTAAAGTAGTCAGGTAGCCGTTCTGTGTTGCTACACAACATTTATGCGGTACACATTAACTGTTTTGCTAGCAAGCACGGCTGTAATTTTTATGTTTAAAATGGGCACATATTCATAGAAACATCACCAAAAGACCGCCTCCAAGCTCCTAGAGGCTAGAGACAAGTTTGTTGGTTTCACTCACGGTAAATTGGCCACTAATACTCGTCGTGCAGTTGGGTCAGAGGGGCGCTGCAGCTCATTTAGCTCCTGGGCTAAAGCTAACAAGCTAGCATCGTTACAGAACAATCAAACACAGAAACTCCACACGCGTTACTAGAGAGGAGTAGCGCTGTGCCCCGGCGGTACCACTAATATGTGGTCGTGTACAATTAAAGTGTAGTGTTTTTCACCTGTAATTCGGCGCGCTCCACCTCCCATTGTGCCCTTTCTACTTCGAAACGGGCCCATTCGTGCTGCAGGAAGTGCAAGATCCCCGGGATACTGTACTGCGCCCTGGCCGCCTCCCCAGCGTCGCCATCGGGCAACGGTCCTTTACCACCGCCGGGTAAAACAGAGTTGTTATTGTTGTTAAAGAACACGCCGGGCCCCGCCTGTTCGTCCATGGCCGGGCTCGGTGGAAAGATCGGTCCGTTGTCTCACAGACTCGATGTGCTAGATACCAACGGAAGAGCAAAACCTAATCGACGGCGCTCCGTCTCCTCTGCTCGGGGGAATGAACTCACTTTCTGACAGCTAGCTGTCACCGGATGACGTCAGCCGCGCGGCCACGCCCACAACACGAAGGTTGGCGGCGCTCGATTAGTTTACCCGGACTGCCCGGAATACCGTACTCTTCTATTTGACCCCTTCCACCGATCAGCCACAACATTAAAACCACTGACAGGAGAAGTAAATATCACTGACCATCTTGTGACAATGTAGTGTTCTGCTGGGAAACTTTTGGCATTTGTGTGGATGTTACTTAGACATGTAGCACCCACCTAGACCAGACCAGGCACCCCCACCCCATAGCAATGACACTCCTTAATGGCAGCAGCCATCCTCTGCAGGATGCAGCTTGTCACAGACACACACACACACACAAAAAAAACAGTTCAGGAATGACTCAAAAAACATGAAGAACAGCACAAGGTGTTGACCTGGCCTCCAAATTCACTGGATCCCAAACTGATCAAGTATCTGTAGGATGCACTGGAGCACGCCTGATCCACAGAGGCCCTTCCCCTCAACCCATAGGACCCAAAGGCCCCCCACTAACAACATCCTGTTGCCAGACACCACAGGACACCCTCAGAAGACCCATGTCCATTCTCTGATGAGTCAGAACTAATTTGGAGGCAGAAATGAGACCTACACAATATTAGGAAGGTCATAATGTTATACCTGATCGATGTATATCACCAACACATCATTATTTGTAATCCTGCAACAGCATTTTTTTAAAAAAACATCAGGTTCAAACATTGATAAGAATGTGCAACCAAATACAGTGAGGTCATAGTAACTTTATTCACATTTTCAAAATATGAGGGGGAGAATATTACATTTCCACAAATCCGCTCATTTACGACAATAGCCGATGCTCACTTGTTCAAGTACACACGGAGAGTTATTGGAAAAACAATCAATATGATACGAAGCACATTTTTTTTCCATTTGTCAGCAGACTAATTAACAATCTCTGAAAATTATTGTGCATTTTTTAATCCACCGATTCCAAAGAAATCTCATTCCTGGCTAAAAAGTGATCAAAACTAATTTCCCGGTTTATACTGAAACATGTAACAGAAGCGTCAACAACAAAATTTAAGGGCAAAGCAAAGAGAAAAGAATAGAAAAGCAAGAGATCCACGAGTAACAATGAACAGACATGAAAAGCTCAAAGTAAAAGGCTTTCATTACACAAAAACACACATGATTGGAATGTAAAGGAACAAAATAACAGCCATGCTATGCAAATGCGATGCAAAAATCACAGAGCGAATGGCACTGCCAACATCAACTTCTGTAAAATTGGAGTTTGACGACCTGGGAAAAAATAAAGTTGTAAGTTGTGCAACTGGTCTGGAAATGATACATTCACACGATCAAGGTTGATACAGCTTTTACAGCAAGTTTTTAAAAGTGAACATTCAAAGGCTTTTTAATGATATTTACATTGTTGCCGTCTCAAGAAGGATACTCATCCATCAAAGCAAAGATGAGGTGTACAATAAATAAATACATTTAACAAACTGCGATACAGACATGGCATGTGTTGACAGAACAAACATTAACTTAGGCTGCGAGGAGTGTCCAGTGGATTCAGAAGAAGCTCGTCTTGAGTTTGATGGTCGGAGCGGCTTGCACAGTCGGCTGAGCTTGCCTGGCTGCAGCTTTGGCTTTGTTGCTGGCCTGGTTGGCCAGTATGGCAGATTCCAGACGGGTTTTAAGCTCAGGTGCTGCGCCAATTACAACCTTGAAGGCAGCTGGGTAGAGGGGGCCAATCCGCATTAAGTTCTGAAGGGCAAAGTCGTGCAGGCTTTTGGAGACTTGCGGCGCAGAGGAGATGGCGTTTTCATCCAAAAGGTAAGAGACAAGTGTTGGCACAAGAAGAGCCAGCAACTGCACACCTATTGAACACATTAAACAACGATGCATTAAGAAAACATAAAGCCACCCAGAATATATGTAAAAAAATGTGTGCAAGACCACATCTCGAAGTGTGCAGAAATATTGAGCTATTTGAATATATGTGTAGTGCACAAGATCTGCCAGCTATAATAATTAAATAGACACATATGCATTTGAGGGATATGTTGATGTGACACGGTTAGATTAGAAATAATAATAATGAGTCATAGATTATAAGATGGAGATGGCAGGTCTCCAAGCAGAAGAGAGCTAAATCATCAGTCATAAATAAAAAATACAATTGCACTTAATGACTAAATTACCTGATTGGCAGAAAATTAACTGGCACCTATTCTGATAGTTAAACAAACATTTAACACGTTTCTCAAGCAAGCAAAACAATCTTCAGGTTTCAGTTCGCTGCAATTCCTCACATTATAAAAGTGAAGACTGTCTAAAAAACTCTTTACTGTTTACAGATTTTCTTTTAGGCCAAGTGATTAATAGATGAATCGAGAAAATGATCTTGTTTCGAATAAACCTAATCAGTACATGCAGTCTTAAGTAAATTAATACCACCCATATGTGATGTATAACACAAGCTGAAACACTTTGAAAGTTCTTGAACACCAAATATGGACTGAGCTGCAATTCACCACAGTCAAATAAAATATAAATATAAAAGCGTCCAAATGTTTTAAAGCACGTTTTATGAACATACGCACATCATTTATACAATAATAATAATAAAGAATATACTGCTCAACACAGAATAATACTGAAATCGATACTATTATTGACAGTAAACCAGTTCAGAGATTCTAAATTTAGCATTTAATGCATTATTCTTCAGATCTCTGACAGCGCACATTCAAAAGCACACAGATAAATAGTTTAGGAGGGCTACTTCCACAGAGTTAAATACTTTAATGGAACAAATATGATGATACATTAGCAGTCCATTAAGCAGAGGCACACTTACGATTTTGCTCTTCACCCATGCCGACCAGATTCTCCAGGACCCTGATGCCCTCCTGCACAGCCTGCAGCTCAGCAGCAGTCCCTGGTCGACTGCGCTCCACTGCCTTCAGCTTCTCCACCAGGAGTGGAGCCAGAGCGTGGATGTAAGGAGTGGAAAGAGCCCGGTTGGAGTGTTGAAACACCGACAGCAGCAGCTGGTAACATCGGGCCTGAACCTGTAACAATGAGGATTAAATCTCTCACTTAGTAGAGCCACACCACACATCCGGGACATTTAATCCACCCTTCTGTCAGGCATTCAAAAAGAGTGTGACTGTTTGCACAGATGCTTACCCAGGGATCACTAGAGTTGAGGGCATTTCGGAAACGGTCCATGCAGCCGTTCTGCAAGACGGTCACTCCTACAAGTTCACTGCTGGCCGACAGCAGGAAGAGTGTGATCGCTGTCAACATACTGACTTCATCCATGTCAGGTCTGGACTCATCTAAAGAAATACACAAACAAAAGAAGCATACATTTAATGAATATTCATTTCTAGATCAAAACACACTGGGAGGTCACACGTGTGTGGTAGTGTACCAGCTAACCTGGCTGCGAGTACTCGATTACAGATGCCAGGCTGCTCCTCACGAGGCCAGTCCACTGCGTCTGCATGCTCTCTATCCTAGCCATTGGGCAGGTGATGATGGTCTTGATGCCCTGCAGGGCGGCTGCCACAGGCACAGGCACCGATTTGTCAGCAGTCTTAACTGCAGTTTCCCTCAGAACCCCGGTGATGAGGAAGAGCACTGTAGGCAGGATGGTCATGCTTCCTGTGAAGACAAGAAAGGTCCTCATTTTCACAGAGAGTTATTACAGTTTCTATTTTTCTTTAGTTTCTGTTTTATTTAAGTTCGTTTACAGAGCAGATTTATTGAAGATGTTTGGGTTTTTTTCATTAGTTTGAGTAGCAGTTTTATTTTATTGTGGTATAATGTGGTATATTTGTCAAGGACAAGATTTATAAGTTCATAATCACAAAACAAACAACACTCGACTCAAACTCGTGTCACAGTCTGACAAGCATATGTAGCAATGCCTCCTCATTGTACTGGCAAGTTTAAACTACTCTGACAAAGACTGACACTAACACTCCTGTGTATTTTTATTTTTAGCATCATTACCGCTCTCATTTCCTCAGCATATACCAGTTTATTAAAGAGTCTGTACACAGCCCTGTCAGGGAGTTAGATTACACACAGCGCCTTGGTATCAGTGAGCGCTGTCATTGTACTGATTTACTCTCATGATTCGCATGGTGTGTGTTGCTGTGGTTTGCCTCGGGCCTCACCAGCAGGCGAGCAGAGCGATGGAAGTTCTGCCAGGATGGAAACCGTGTTTGCCACCAGGCGTGCGCTTTCTTCAGGCAGCCGCTGAGGCCTGAGCGGCACATGGCTGGGTGACTCCTTCACACGTGTATTGAGCTGCGGTAAGTGGCGGACCACGATGAACACGAGCAGCTCCATGGCCGCAAACACAAGCGATTTGCCAGGGACGAGCTCCCCCGTGTCTCCCCCTTCCCCCAGGCTGGGCCCAGAGTCTTTCTCGCCCTCTTCCTCTTTGCCTAAACAAAATAACACAGTGACCTAAATCAAACCACCATAATAAAGACAACTTTACTTTACTAAGACAACTTAATATGGATATTATTACTCTTGTTCAGTTACTATTCAGATGAAAACAAACCATAATATAACCATAACAGTGTTTCTGACCCTTGTTGGTCCTCTGTCGCTGTAGATGGTCCTGTGCAGCTCTGAGGGTCTCCTGTACCACAGCAGTGACCTGGAGCTGGACAGCGGGGGGATCCCGGGTCAACAGCAGCCTGTGGAGAACATTGAGGAGCTCCACTGCCAGCAACTACAACAGAAAGGAAAACCATTTACACACAAAGGTATCGACTTACATTTTAATTTTAAATGGTAAAAAGAGAAAGCTTTATCAAACTATGAGACAGGCTTAAAGTGAGAATGAGCTCACTTTAAGCTGTGTCCCAATTCAGGGTCTGGATTCTCTTTAGTCCGCACTTTGAAATGGGCCGGCAGAGACCTGACCTATTTCAACAAACGCAGCCGAGAAATTCAACTTTCCTTTTGATGAATATGTACGATTGAAACTAATTTGTCTTTAGAAGCTTTTAGTTCCCCGTCATCTAGTGTGTGGCAGTCACATGTTTGACTGAGGGATCCTTATCACCTAATAAAGTCATTAAAGATCACGTGGCACGGATGTACATACGTGATAACTGCCATGTGGCGGACAATAGTAAATGTGTTACCTGCACTAGACCAATGGAACAACTACTGAGTGGTGCAGTTAACAATGCCACCCACTGCTGGTTGGCTTTTCAGCTTTGGTTCGTATGCAGTGTTTTGAATCTTGAATTAATTTGGTCTCTACATATGCAGATATGAATTGCGGCATACTACAAATATTTATCTCGCAAATATTTAATTTCAAAGTGCATATTTTGTATATTTTATAAATTTAACGATTCATATTCTATTAGGACACTGATACAAATCTTCCACTATGTCTTTACCTGGTCTTCTGCGATATGGGTCTTAGCGCATGGAGATTCTAGCAGAGTGTACAGAGCCTGCAGGCAGGACATCACGTGTTCAATGGGCTCCTCGGGCCGAGGGAAGCAAAGAAACTCTATACTGACACCTGAGAGACAAAACACAAAAATGCACTTAGGATGTGCTCATCTATTTTTTCCCCTCATCCTCTACCACTCTTTCATAGTTGGTATATGTGATGTGGACAAACAGCTGTAAAGCAAACAAAAAGCAGTTCTCATTGTCTTTTTTTTTTCAAGTCAGATCTCAGTAAATAATTTACAGCACAGATAACAGCAACGTGTTTCTTTACCCAACAACAGATGCATCCTGTCTTTAACAGACTCCTCAAAGGTCTCTGTTGTGGAGGAGCCTCCCTGAGGGAGGCCAGGAGCCTTGGAGGGAGCTGATGGGACCTCCTCTTGATCCTTATCCGCTCCAAACCCGGTGCTGTTCAGCCACAGGGCCACCGCATGCAGGACAGGGGCCCAAGAGCTGCGGTAGTGGAGCCTTGCTGTGTCTATGGTCTCTGGCGTGTAAAACGCTCCACCTGAACATACACACCAAGTTGCTTTTTACAATTTCATTTGCATTTTGTACAAATATGTTCTCCTGCATAAGGTCATCTGTGTTATCTAACATTTAATCACATTACATTACACCACCAACTGGAAAACATGACAAATCTTCCGAGACAGAGCCAATGTGCCATCGCTGGAACATCTAATTTAAATTTGACAGAGCTCCAGGAGAATGTTTTTGTTGGACATTTGATCTAATATTGTCAAAATCACAGAGTAAAAATGTCTGGTTGTTGTTCTCTCTAGAATAAATGTTCATCTTCATGGCACCAAGTAGAACAAAGCACCCAGAAACTAGTGTTTGAAGTAAGGTATATCAAAATGCTCTATTTGAAACAGGATATTCATACATTTATAAATTTAAATGAAACTACGTTATATTAATTGACGAGAAACGGTCTTGTACCCTCAGGGGGAAGCTGACTGGAGAACTCAGCAGGCAGAGTGAGCAGCGCATAGTCTCGTAGCATGGCCAACCACAGCCGGCTCAGCGACGGCAGCTCCGGCTGCACCAAGGTGATGAGACTGTCCGGCGGAAGCACGTCAGACCCCAGATCCTCCTCATCTTCATCGTCATCTCCGATTCTGACCGGCTTGGCAGGCTTAGACTCGGCCTCCTTCTTGATCTTCATCGCCACCACATACACCTGAGGGAGAGAAAGCCAGAACATCAAGGTTTCAGGGCTACATCATTTGCCAACAACAACACAAGAGTCAACGCTTGGATCATGTTCAGTCTCACCTCAGCCCAGGCCTTTAAAACAGCCAGCTTCTCCATGGTGGTGGCGCTCTCACTGTACAGCTGACTGGATGAGCCTTTCCCAGCCTGCACCTTGTCCAGTGAAGACACGAGAAGGTTGTGGACTCGGCGCAGGTCATTGAGGTCACTCACTACGCCACTGCCAATCCATGTACTGCACACCTGTGGACCCACGGAAGGTTTAAGGTCTTTCATCTGTTACTTTCCATCCATTGTGTGAACAATTAAAAAAAACCTGCACTACATAACGGAACGGTCGGGGTTGATCAGCCATGCCATTAAAGAGAGGGGTGGGTGTGTCAAAGAACAGTTATTAATAAATAAGTATGACGTGTTAGGGCTGTAAAAGTGGAGCACACATTTTTAAGATTACATCCCTCTGAGGGGAACAGCTATTATAGTGTCAGGTGGCCAAGGGGCGGGAGTGTTTCTTTACAGAGAGCCAGAAATGTGTTAGGATGCAAAATACCTGTTTGCTTATTTAAACTAAAGTCAAACTTCAGTTTCTCTGTAGGTAATGGCTCATGACCTGTAGTTCCACAGGTAAATATTACACATTAATGTAATAAAACTTCAGTATAACTTTAGAAAAGCTCCCAATGACAGACACATGGAGGGGAATGTCAAAGAGAGAACATTTTTTAATAATCCTGCTGACGGACATGTTTGTTATTTGCCCCTGTCATTCATTCGCCACATCAGCTGAATGAGGCAAAGAGCACCAAGCCAGAAATGTGTGACACTGCTGGCTACTAAGGGGATGATGACTCACTTTAGTTATAATTAACCCCTATTGTGGTCAGAGTTCTATAAAGGCTTAAAACATCATGATGAGATAATGAAGGGAAAAGGTTGTAGGGTGTATGTCTGCAGTGCACACCTCAAACACAGAATAAAGGGGAAAATGGTAACCAACTGATCTTGTAAAACCAAAGCAGGCTCACCTGGCACGCCTTGGCGGTTATGTCAGAGGGCGTATCAGGTGAAAAAGCAGGTCTGAGGGCAGCTCCGACCTAAATGCACAAAAGTCAGTGTCATTATTAACGCTGCATGTTAACATGTCAACATAAAAAACCTTTAATGGGTTATTGTCTCACATTGGCCTGGTACTGTTCTAGGATGACGTGCCCTGGGAACTCGGGCTCTGGTACGGATGCAAACTTTTTAATGATGTCCTCCAGGGCCTGCAGGCCAGCCATCCTCAGCTGATTACTGTGGTCTGTGGCCGCCATGAAAGCCATGCGGATGAGGTCAGACAAATGGAGCACCAACAGATCTCCTGCATGGGCCGAGATGGGAGGACAGGACAGACAACGAGGACTTGGTGAGGAATATGCTTCTTTATAAACATAGAAACGTAGGAAGAGAACCTCAGTGAGCAGCAGCAATAATGAATGCAAAAACACAATTCAGAAAACATTTCCAGCGATTGTTATCTGATTTAGTAATCCTCTGTTGATGTGTTGGCACACAAGATTGCCTCCTGCACGGTTTCTGCTTTTTAATGCCTTCCCCATGGTGATTAAATACAAATGGAAACAACTATTCAGTTTTTAGAGTTTCAGCGTGCACTTGCAGCGACTGCACCAGAAACCAGATATCGACTCTGAGGCTGAAATTGAGTTTGAGCTGATGAGCATCTTTTAATGGATTAGCTGGACACTGACAAGCAGACCAACCATCCACTCAATCCCTGCTGCTGCAAAAGCCACTGTAGACTGTGCTGTTGTGATATAGCCTGTAGATGGATTCCTTATAAATACTGGCTCCTCTATCTGTCGCAGAGGGAAAAAGGTCTCCTGCATTAGGTTAATCATCTCTAGCTTTGTTCCATCTTCACATAAAAGTTCATGAATCAGCTTTTTCCAAGAGCTGACACAAGTACTACCTGGAGCTTGTAAAGAACATACAGAGTATGAACACAAACAAAATAAACTGCAGCACTAAGTGAGCTCTGAGAGTGTCTGTCCTGGCAGCATGGTGAATGGTACCTTTGGGGTTCTTGGCCTTTGTAGAGCGAGCAGTTGCCAGGTCAAAGTGCGCTTTATCTACATTCTCACATAGCAGGATAATGCGGCACAAGCAGTCTGCTGCAAACACCCGCGTCACCCATCGAGGAGCCACGGAGGGCTTGGACTTGTCATCTTCGCCCAGGCCAGTGAACATGGTGTCATCGTCCATCTCGTCTTTTTTCTCAGAGTCTTCCTCGTCCTTTTCCACCACGAATACAACGGCTCCCCCTACATCTGAGAGAGGACACAGACACATTCAAGACACAATGTTTTAAAAGAGACGTTTGATTAAGTTTTGAAGATTTACCTGTAGTTGCTGCAAGGACATCCTTGCAGAGTTTTAGCCAATGAGAAAGCTTTTCCACAGCAAGAGACGACAGCATGTGACCCAGTGTGTCATGTATGTCAGAACACAGCTTCCTGTCCGTCTCTCGGTCCAGCATGCCAAACAGAACGCCCTCCAGACCCGTCTCTGTGATGTTCAGATCTGAACAAGAACAACGCAGTGTCTCACTGGGCTATATTAATCCAACAGAATGCTCTTATCAAGTTCACAGTTTGTACTCACTGATTGTAGTGTTGTCTTTGCTGTCTCCTGCTCTCTTCGCCAGGCTCATGGCGTACTCACAAACCTCTGCAGCTTCTCTCTGAGCGAGCTGTCTCAGGCAGGCCACGGCAGCACGACGCAGCAACAGGTGAGAGCTGCAAAGGTGCACCTGCAGGAGTCCCATAGTACAGCGGAAAATCATGATTATGTTAAACACAAACTGTGGCTGTCATACTTGTAGTCTGACACTCATATCTTACACAGAGACAGGGCACCAGGCTGGACAGGTTGACATGTCGTGGAGCGAACATGTGCAGCTGCTGCAGACATGAGATGGCAGCTGCCTGCACAAGGGAGTCAGAGTGGTCCTGCATTATGGCACAACCAACCAGGCAGGATGAGCGGATAGTGGAAATCGTGGCTCCATTTCCTAGTGAAACCAATGACACTAATTAGAAAAGACAGACAGACAGACAGTTTGTCTTTTTTAGCAGTTAGAGGACAGGCTGTATGTCCTTCCAGTGCGCTTCAGTGGCCTGCAGAGGCTTTAAATTGATTACGCTGCCACCTGCTGGTTATAAAATGCTATGTTACATGGCTTTTAGTGAAATGAGATGCAAATAAGACAGTCACAGCACGGTTTATCATTTGGTTTCTTCGACAGTTACCCTGTAATTCCGGTCCCACAGTGGTGATGAGAGCTCCCAGACAGCGGCCCAAACACTGATGCACCTCCGTATGAGACGGGGGCACGGTGAGTAGCAGAGTGAGTACTAAGGACAGTGTTGGCTCAACATAGCCTCTGTACATGGGACCACTAGAGTCCACAATCAGAGCCAGAGAGTGCAGAGCCCAGGTCTATAAACAAGAACACAGATATTAAAAAACAAAAGTGACAAGTGATGAAAGAAAGTTATCTTTTGAATTTAGATGTTACTCAGAAATTAAATAGATCTTACTAAAAATCGGAAAGTGAATAAAATTCGACTTTGGGCAAACTCAAAAATCCATTCCTCCTAAGTAATTTACTGTACCTGGACCTCATGCGAGGACCCATCCTGGGCCAGCGCCAACAGGATGCTGACACTGGTCTTTAAGTGCTGTCCAGAACCAATTCCTCCAACATATCGATGCAGACAGCCAAGAGCCAGCGAGTGGCCCGTCCTTGAAACTACATCACGGGCGGACTTCAGTCTATAAAAAGAGGAAAAATAGAGATATGGATAACAACCCCATTTGATTTAAAATATATTTAAAAATACTTTTATACAACCAGTGGAAACCACATAAAAGACACAAAGAAGTGGATGTTATTAAAGATGGCTGCTGTCATAGTGAATTAAAGGTCCCAGAATAAATTGGGCTTTAAGATGGGATTTAAAAATAGGCAGGGTGGCAGGTAAACAGGTGTGGGGTCCAGCCTAATATTGAGTTTAACAAGTAGAACTCTAGAATAAAGACTTAAGGAGTAACCCATTTAGTTTGAGATAGAAAAACAAGTCTTATATTTATGTATACACTGCCAGCCTCGGTTGATTTAAACAGAAGTAATAAACCGAATAAACAAAGTAAAAAAAAAACACAAAACAAGAGATATGACAGGCTTACTTGTCAAAGCTGGTCTGTGCCATTCTGGCGATGAAGGTAGCCTCTCCCACCACCTGAGCCATCCTGCCCAGAGCCTCTCCAGCAGCACAGCGCAGGATGGGGTTGGGATTGTCCAAAGCTCCCATCACCAGGGCCAGGGCCGACTTACGCACCTCCTCAGGGCCCAGAGTACTCTTGTTCTCAGCCAAACCCTTCACAGAGTCAGAGATGCATGACTTTATTACTTGTCTTATGTCTTATTTGAACAATTAAACACAATATTTCCTGTCTTAAGAGTGTATATGGAAAGTTTTCTCACCTTGAGAGCACTAAGCACTGCAGTAAAGATGTTCAGTTGAACTGCCTGCTGTCGAACTCCTTTAGCCTGCTTTATACACTCTGCAAAGTGGTCTAGCATCTGCAGCCTGAATCACACATACAGTAGCACACATGCAAGAATATATTAGTAGCAACCAATGATGCAAAATGTTGACATGCTGTAAGTATCCAAAGCACTTTTCAAACTGTCTATAGCGACATCTAAACTGCTTACCTGTGTTTGAAGGAGACGTGGGGGAAAACCACGCCAAACAGAGCCACTGACGCGTCGATGACTGACACACCCAAAGGAAGAGGTCCTGGGATGGCCTCGCCTACAGGGACACGCAGGTAGATCGAGGAGGGATCATGTTCCAGAGCTCCGCTGCCGGATGCGCTGTTGGGCTGCAGCTGTTTTGGAAATATGATGCGGTACCATTAACACAAGCAGCAGAGATCAAACATTGTACAATGCTCTAGAAGTCAGATAATAACACTGCAGACAGTTGATGTTAAACCTTTTAAGATACAGATGAAGCAGATTTCTGTTCAAATATCTTTTGCAGAAACAGAACTACACACATTATTCTCTAGTAATGTTTGTGGATTCTTCGCATCATACATCATTTTTAACAAACCTGATCCTCAATGGACTTGTGGTCCGTCTCCTGTAGCCAGGATCCCATGAGTACACTGTCATCGTAGTGACACAGAGAGCGCAGCAAAGACGTGGTGGTGTTGGCCGAGTTGTCAGTCAAAGTAAACTCTGCCACCAGCTCCCTCAGGAGAGCGTTGAAGCTGCCTATAAGAAAAGATCACTGATTTTAATAACAGCCTGATATAATCTTCTGTGAAGAGGAATATAGAAGAGATTGTGTTACCTTCATAGGTTTTAGGAGGCAAGAGAGCCAGGATGTCGTACAACCTGAGTCTCACCATCGCTGCACTTGCTTTCAGGTGAGCACCATGCACCTTAAT
Source organism: Chelon labrosus (assembly GCF_963514085.1). Lineage (NCBI taxonomy): Eukaryota > Metazoa > Chordata > Actinopteri > Mugiliformes > Mugilidae > Chelon > Chelon labrosus. The sequence goes on from NC_140348.1 coordinate 20,215,476, forward strand.
GATGGCAGGGACTCTGAGAAAAGGTTAAAATATTCCAATCATAAGATATATAATCAGAAATCAATACATAAAAATAATTATGAATGGTTCACAAAACAAAATGCTTCTCTATTTCAATGAATCCCACTCACTGAGACATCATGGTCATGGCGCATTCAATGGGAGTCATCAGTCTACGGATGACGTCTTCTGTAAGGAGCTCGGGACAGTGGGCCACAAAGCTACGCATGGCTACAGACAAAAAAAGGAACAGTGTTGGTGAGAATTGCATGTGCTGACATTATAGAGCACCACGTGCAGGTACACAGGACAGGTGTGACTCTTTACCACACAGTGCTCCAGCTCGGCCCTCCAGGGTGACCTGCCAGGTGAAATTGTCTCCTCTGGCCTTCTCTGCCTCCAGCTCCTTCTGGGAGCGAGGAAACACGTTCCTCCACAGCAGCAGCATTTTGGGGAGGTGATAGCGCACAAGGGACGGGCCTTGGGAGCACACATGAAGACAATGTGAATATGCTGGCGGTGAGAGGTATTGCAGAGCAACAAGGAATGTCTGGGAGACTCACCCAAAGCCATGAGGGCCCCCAGCAGGAGCCATCCAGCCTGTGTACGCTGAAGGGATAGCCGACTGTTCTGAGCAGCTGTTCGAAGGAGGTCTTCAGCTATACTAACCACCAACTACAGGGACGGACAGTTCTTTAAATCAGGCACTAAATGAGGCTGGCACAGTCAAGACAAACTAGAAAAACCTCAATGAAAGATATTACATTCTGAGGCTACACACCTTGCCCTTGGAGTGGGGGATACCCAGAGGACACTGGTGCACTCCTCCCAGCAGAGCAGCCATGGCGAAGCTGTAGCCGCTCACAGCCTCAGGTGAACTCTTCAGGTTGTTGATTCTCTCTGCACAGCGGTCCAGCAGCGGGGTCAACTGATAGGGCAGCGCCACGGCAACACAGCGCAGGCACCACGCAGCCGCCAAACGTGCTGCCATGCTCGGGTGCAGAAGCACCGAGGACACGGTTTCAAGAAGTCCTAGACACGAGGGCACAGAATAGGTTAAATAGCACTAATGTGCAACAGTGGAAAGATTTTCGTTGGATGTTTAAACAAAATTACAGAATAAACTGACAGACAATGTAAGGTTATAGAAGCCTAAAAGCAAGAATATGAATCTACCGCTTTATTTTACTTGTCTCACCTATAGAAGGCTCCTGGATGAGCGGTGAAGCTGTGGCACTCAAGCTCTGAACTAAGCTGCCCAGCTCTTTTAGGGCGCACACCATGACGTGCTGACTGGCAGAGACATCAGCTGCCCCTGACTTGTTCTCTCCACTGATGTCATTCACTACCGCCTCTGGAAAAACATATTGGAAAGAAAGAAAAACAAGAGCAAAGGGTTTAAAAAAAACAAAACAAAACAAAAAAATTCTGCACACAAACATACGGCAATATTTAGCAGTTACTAATTTAAATTTCACATGTTTAAAAGGTAAAAGTTGCAAGTTTAGAACGTGTGCAGCACTGATGGATAAAGTGGCTCAAAATCAACAGCAATTTGATTCATATAAAAACTAGAAGTCAGAGGTTAATTTTAGTTTTCTGGTACTAGTAAATAAAAATAATGTAGCACAACAAGATAATTGACCACATTATGCCATGCACTGCTGTCACACGCTAATCTGTAAAGTTCTTCAACTACAAAACTACTGTTTCACAATTTAAAAGAGAACAATTCTATTTGTGTAGACCAAGAACTCAGAGCTCTGAGGATTTCTTTCACACAATAAATTCTAAGCAAGAAAGAATTATTAGATTTGTTGCATCAACGGATAAATGTGCCAAAATAATAGATGTGTCTCATGGTCATTTACCAAGAATGGAAATCCTCTGAGCTTTAAACAAGCAACAATCGAGACAGACCCCACATTAGGAAAAAAAAAGTCAGTATGACTTAAGGAAGAGATTTAAAGCTGCTTCTTGATGTTTTGTTGCATAAACACAGAATCAACTGCAGGGGTCATTTTCAAAGTTACGTTCAGCATTTGTCATAGTCTCATTTCAAGAAGTCACCGACTCAACTGGTTGGAAAATCTACAGCCACGTGTGTATATAGTAGACAATGAGGAGCCCTGGATCACGTCTTGAGAGACACCAACATTCAACATCATTTTCAAATTCTGCCACAGAGTGTCATTTTGACACGGTTTACATCCGTTTAAGGGTTGCAAAGCAAATCAGAGTAAGAATCATCCTTTCTGATGGGATAAAGGTGATTTTTTTTATTAAAATGATTGATGTGATGACGTAAAGCAGAAAAAAAAATGGAAATGTGGCACAGCACACATGCAAATATTATGCCTTCTTGTGTGGGGTGAAATCGCTTCCTCCTATTTGTTTGAACTGAGTGGCACATGCAGTTTTTCTGCTGGTGTAAGCCAGATGTCAGCAGTCAGAAAATGTTTTGTTATCTGCTCCTTAGGGATTAACAGAAGGTGAATTCACAGGCAAAAAAAAAAGCCGTAAATGCGATGCAATAATGCAAGCATGAGTAATTGATACGCTGAGCTGGCAATGGATAATGTTAATGACACTATGATGCTGCTTGTGGTTAAAAACAGATGTAAAGGAAGAGGAGAGTGATCCAAAAGACAGAAAGCAAAAGCATAAAAAAACATCTCAGCATGCAACACAAGAAAAGGAAAGAAAAGCCATCCCTGTTACACAACACAAGCACATGCAAAAAGTTTAAGAAGCTGAATGGAGTGTGAATTAAAGGTGATAATAATGGATGAGTACTTACTCTGTAATGCTCTGAACCGTGATATTTCCCCCCCATCCTCCTTACCCACAGCCCTCATTTGCTTGCTGATGGCTTGGCAGATTTCTTTGCCGGCCGCAATTTGCGCTTTCTCCCCAAGTAAGCCCCCCAGGGTGGCGCGGAGCATGAAGGAGACACAGCGCCGTGAGTATACAGCCTCAACGTGTGTCTGTGTGGCGCGGGGGTGAGACACTAGGTCCAGAACGTGGGACAGGAACGTGGCGAAGTTGCGCTCCAGCCACTGCCCACCAAGTGTTGTCACAAACACAACGTAAGCCTGAGGAGAACGAAGCAGCATTAAGCATAAGGTCGGTGAATTTAGACAACGCAGGCTCGGATTCTTGTTACTATGTGTTTGAGGAGTCACCTCACCTGTGTGACGCCCACCCGGACCTCCCTGCTGACAGAGCCTCCACCCTTCAACATCTCTCCTCCACTCTTCAGGAAGCCAGATCCACCACGCAGAAAGCCTGTGGCCATCAGCTCCAGCACCTCCTCCAGAGTGGCCCGCTTCACGTTCTGACGCATCACTGTTGGGGAAAAAAAATAAAGTTTTGAGATCATAAAGAACAAAAGATGTGAGCTAGTTAATTTTTTTTTTTTTAACATAAACTATACAACTTTTTAACCTACCAGCTGCTTGTTTTGGCATCAAGGCAGTGGCCATGACCGTCCCCAGTAGTTTGGCCACTGCTACCCGAACACCATAATTAGACCCCTCCAAGGCTTTGAAACACAGAGTGGCCACGTTCTCCAGTTCTGTGGTCCACATGAATACTGCCTCATTCTGAAGCTCCAACAGACACTGATCAGGCAAGGAGAACAAAGATGAAGAGCTCTCATTAATTACGAGTGAGGGAATACACAAAATATTACAGACACACTGCAACTCTAATAATTTTATGGATGATGTGACATACAGATGACGTGAAGATACGTATTATTGCAGGATACAATGAACAGAACCTGTACCATATATAGCACAAGTGATGACCTGTTTCTAAACAGGAAATCATCTTTCAAAATGAAAAAAGGGAGGAGATTTGCGCAATATATCTGCTTGATCAGCATGACACAGCAACGCTAGTTCAGTATACTCAAACTATGGCTTTGTGTCATTTTCAGAAGACAAAAAATAGATTGTAGCTTCAATAGAGATCACAAGAAATCATCTGGTGATTTTATTTTTATAACAGGGCGGCAGAAATTGTATATATCTCCACATAGGCCTTAATGAATCAAGTACTTAAAAACTTCTTATATCTGGAGCTAATTCGATAGTTTGTAAAGGAATCCTGAAGAGAGAAAGAAGAAGATATGATAAAAATTCTGACTTCAGTTTCTACTGTAAATGCACTTTAGTTAATTTTTTTATGTGGCTGCATTAAGTGTTTTTCTGAGCCCGACCTTTGCCACCGCACAGCGCACGGCCATGGACCTGTCCGTGAGCAGAGAGCGGGCATTCTTGTAGATATCTCTGTGACTGGAAGCTGCAGCTCCACCCAGTCCACTGAGCACCTTCTGCAAGCTGAGAAGTATCTCTCCTCTGCCTTGGGACTAGATCAATAAAGTGATGGTGGAAATAAAGGGATTAAAATGGATCTTGCACCAGCTTCTGAACAACAATAATAATACTCCTAAAAACCATACCTCTGCACTCTTTAATGCCTTCAAAAGATTATTAATGGTGTCCGGAAAGGAGCTTCCCAGCATCCTGCCCATCTTCTCATAAAAAGCTCCAACACATGCCACAGCAGCGCTGCAAGAAAAGCGAGAGCAACAACATTTAATTATAAAACAGCTAAAATTATTTGATAAACAGCAACACAATCAACATGGACATTATATGAAAATACAGAATTAATTATACCATGAAACATTTTTTTTTATTCTGACATTCATTAGACTCCTCTCGAGAACATTAAGACTGGATTATATTTTACTGACAGCTGGTGATACTAACATAATAACCTGCATCATGAGTCACATTTAAGCATCTCCAACTGCATTATCATCTATTCAGAAACTTGGCAGGGTTAGAACGGTGGCTTAGTGGGTAGCAAGGAGGTCTTGCCCTCTTTATGTACCCAACATCACCTCTAAATCTGCAACAAGCAAGTATAAAAGAATGATCAAATCAGATGTGGCAGGACACCTCTGATGCATCCACTATTAGAACACATTAATGCAAGAATCACAGCATTAGATCTGCTCGTGAACACTTAATCCACCCTTTTAACCATGAAATGTCATTCTGCAGATTAATGTTTGGCTTAACTGCTAATACCCTTGAAAGTGGACCTGTTGTATGTGTCAGAAAATTTGACAGAGCGAAGCTGAACAGCTCGTATCTTAATGCAAATGTGTACCAGCTCAAACAGAAAAATAATATGCAGCATTACTGTATTTATTTTTAAATACACACTAAATGGGGGCTTACAGTTTTGTTGGCAGGTATGCAGGTGTGTCATCCTTGCTTTTGATGATGTCATTGCATTTATCCAGAGTCTGGAAAACAGTGAAGGTGTCGCCAATGCTGTAGAGGGTAGCGAGATTTTTGGCCAGCAGTTTTCTTGTTGGCGGTCCAGGGGCGCTGCTGATCAGTCCCGTCAGCTGTTCCACCAGCTTCTTCTGCTTCTCCTTCACATCCACCTGACATTTGAAGACAAAATAGAGTCACAGGGGCTGCTTCTAATGACATCCTATCAGATAAGCCACGCCAGAATCTGAATAGTCACCCTATTTGCTGCCACAAGCACTTTATCCAAGAAGCGAAGCCATTCGAAGATGAAGACGGGCCTCTTTGCCTCAGTGATCTGTGCCAAAGCATCTTCATTGAGCAGCAGACTGTGAGCCAGCTCCATGGTGAGGACCTTTGAACACAGAGCTGTACACCCTCGTGTCTGTTACATTAAAGGGAAGTACCATGACATTAAAAGTCCCTTCTGTCACATTTGCCTTTTCCTCAAACTAGACTGGCTAACATCTACATAGCTTCTAACTCTACTATTGCCATTTACTGCCCTTACAATGTATTTTAATAAACACACAGGTGCATTAAATATAAAGTAACAGATTTGTACGTTGTATAACGTGTTGCAAACTGAAATGTAAACGCTGTATTACGTTGATAATTTGCTTTTCTGTGTTGACAGGTGCCAGTCTCCAGCTGTTGATAGGCGAGCTGGTTAGCAACCTAAGCTAGCTACTTCCTACGAGGAACAAGCTATACTGTCGCTAAATATTCTCGTCCAAACATGACTTTGGTCCCTTTTTAAAACAGTAAGCTCTTCAAAAAACACCCCTGCAACAATATCTTCCTGATATATCGGACAAACATAGCCAAATTGTTCATCCTACCTGTTTCGATGACCCAGGATGAATGACGACGACTGTCGGCGGTGCCGCATCAAAGTTTGTCCGGGGCGAAACTAAACAAACAACTTAACATAATTAATATAATTAATAAAATACGTTAGGGTGTCATATTTTGTTTTAAATGTATGTCGGGTTATTTATTAACGCAACGTAAATACAAAATGTATTATATGTAAAACTCAGCGGAACGTTAGATTCAATGAGTACCTTGATGCTAGTCGGAAAGCATATTTGAACGAACCAAACACCCGAGAAGTAAATACAACCCGTAAACGGATAAATATTAAAGCAGTATACTTGTAGTTTTCTGTATTTACTTTTCCCTACGCACGTTCATTATGTCTGATGAAGAAGAGGACTACATGTCTGATGCATTTCTAAGTAAAATGTAAGCGTTTTTTGGGGTTTTCTTTTTGTATTCATATCTGAGGACGTCAACATTGAACCACGATGTCGTTTATTGTCGTGTAGTAGATGTGCACTGAAGTGCCATCTGTAAAAAATATTAAATTACAGTCAGAACAAACTTCACATTTGAAAAAATGAAAAATATTTTCTTTATTTTGTTCCTTCCGTTAGTCAAGATGTGAAACCAGGTGTCAGCATGGTGAGGCGGGAGAAAGAAGCTATGAAGAAGGAGTTAAAGCAAAAGGAGAAGAACATTATGAACCGCCAGAAGACCTACAAGGAGCAGGAGAAGGAGAGCCGAGAAACAGCTCTGCAGAGCTCCATTAGCAATGAGAACAAGGGATTTGCACTTCTACAGAAAATGGGTTACAAAGCTGGTCAAGGCCTTGGGAAGGCAGGCAAGTTTCTTCTTTATTAAATGATCCTGTTTTTAATCTGTGCTGTTTTGAGTGCTTATTTTACTCTCTGTTACCTCTTCAGGTGTGGGAAGGGTTGATCCAATTCCACTTAATATCAAAACTGGTATGCAATACATTTACTTTAAAGTATATTCAGTTGTGCTGTTCAGCTGATGATTTGCAGTGTTTAACCACTTTACTGTCTTTAATCAATCAAGACAGAGGGGGCATCGGAATGGAAGAGGCAAAGAAAAGAAAAGCTGAGGAGGAACTTCAACACTATCGACAGAAAGTACGAGCCAAACAACAGAATGAGACCAAATCTCTGGAAGATTTTAGGTGAAGTTCAGAGGCGCCTTCGAGATGTACAATGCCTCCTTCGAAGATACAAGTGTTTCAATGCTTTTATATGTGATGCTTTTCATTTCAGGTCAAGAGTAAGGACAGAACGAGAGGAGAGAAAGATTGAGGGAGACCTTAGGAGGAGTCAGCGATCTTGTGAGCAGCTTGACAGTCAGAAGGTTGGAAGGATTATGAATATAAAATAAAATAAAAAAAAACATACCTTGAATATTCATTTTGCATCAGTAGAAAAACTGTAATAAGAATTTATTTATTGGTTAATCTTTTAACTGTGGTGTCTATTGTCCCAATTTCAGGGCGTAACTGTCCCTAGGGAAGACTGGTACTGGCCTAAAGCAGATGCTGAAAACGAGGACGATGATCTTAAGGAAGAGGAGGAGGAGGAGGAGGAGGAGGAGGAGGAAGAGGAGATTGTTGAACTAACTGTTAGTTTTCAGTTTATTTGCAAACATTTATGCATGATGGTATATGTTTTCATGTTGGTGTGAAAACTTGTAATCGTTAATAATAAAGCTAATATACTGGCATATGCTGCAATAAATGCATATGATAGGATGTCAGTGGTGAGTAATCCAGCCTAAATTTTTTATTATTTGTAATCTCTGTGTTACAGTCCTTTGATAAACTGCAAATTTTGACGTCCTATTTGAGAGGAGTCCATTTTTACTGCATATGGTGTGGGACCACCTATAATGGTAAGACTGATGACAACATGGCTCAAGTTTTATGGTTATTTATGGTTGCATGTTCTGATATACTGTATATTTGTGTCATTTTTTGCAGATGAAGAGGACTTGTGCTCAAACTGTCCGGGGGATACGGCAGCAGACCATGAATGAACTTGATAATAAAAATTTTAAAAAATGATGTGCAGTAGTTCCCAGTGAAAAGGCAGACACTGGAGGTACTATATGTGTAAGTGAAAATGTAAAAATAAAGCATTTTTGTATTTCATCAGATTTATAATCTATGAGCAACAAAGACTAGGTGAAAAAAGTCATCATTAGTGTTGATTTATTTATTGCTCCATTAGACTCTGCTTCTAGAAAGAAACATTGCTGTTTAATTTTGTGAGGGGATAACAAAGTCAGATATTTTGCTTTACAATTACAAATGTGGAGAAGATACATGTTAATGTTCATATTTTGAAGATTTACAAACATCTTGTCATTTCAAGAGAATTTGCATACTAGCGTTTTCATTAAAGAGTTTTTTTTTTTTTATCTACGTTTACTATATTTTTTATTCCATCTTTAATTTAGTGACTTAAAAGAGAACAATTTACTTTGGGTTACTTGATAACAGTCATTACTTTTCTTATTGTCATTTTGCCTTTTTGCATGTGCTCAGCTGTGCATTAATATGAGTCATAGTTACTCAAAAAGATAAAATGTATTCGAGATACTGAACCGCTACGTTAATGGGACATCTGCGACTTGCTGGCTAGTTCCTCAACGTTTTGTTTTTATTATCAACTACATTTCCCATGAGTCTTAGCTAAAACGTCTCAGGAACTGCAGTTGTGTAATGCACATTGCGTTTGTCAAGGTGAGGAACAGGTAGGTATTTTCCTGAAGCCAAAAAAAAATTATATATATATTTATTTATTTATTTTCACAGCTTCCACTTGGTTTAAATTTTCTGAACAGGTTTTAATATGTCAGACTTTTTTTTAATTAATGTCACAATCTGGCTCAAACAGCAGTGACAAAGAAGGGAAGCCACACAAAGTCTACTAATAATTGTATGAATTTAATGAAGCAAAACAGTCTGCATATCAGTGTGCATGCTATGTTGGTGTGTGTGTGAGTGAATGGTGCAGTGTATGAGGATGCAACACCAAATACACACAAGAGAGAAGTCAGGTGACCAGCCAGGTGAGAGAGAGAGAGAAGTGAGCCAAGGCCTGCTTTATGGCCTCCCACTGCAGCTTCCTCAGGTCAGGTGTGCTGCATCTGTGATGAGACTGTAGCTCCACCTCCCAGGCTCCCACAACACAGGGAATAACAACCTAAGGCCAGCCCTAGAGGCCGTCACATTAACTTTATTGAACATCCTGATCCTGGCTCGTTCAGGTTCAGCCCTTCAGACGTGTCATGACCGTCATGACGTCTGATCTTTACAGTGGAAACAAAACTTAGGCAGAGGTGAAAACAGTCGGTCAGTTTAACTATGTTTAGAGACTATAGATTAATTTAAAATGGAAACGGAAAACTTCGTAGGTAAACTGATCGAGTATGCACAGAGAGAAGAATTGGATCTGAAATTTGAGGAGGTTGGATCATTTGGCCCCGATCGCATTCAAACGTGAGTTGGACCAATTCTTGCAAAGTCATGCTCGAAATGTGAGAAATGGAGACGTGTGGGACCATAGCCTGTATAATAAAAAGAGATTGGGACCTTTTTTTGACTGGGAAGATAGCCTGCAGAAGTTATACATGAGTGTCTGCTATGTACATGTTTGAAGACAACATGCAAAGATGCAAGAAGTGCACAGAAATGTTACTTAAAGTAAAAGTAGCAATAAAAAAGACTCAAGTATGAGAAATATGAAAATATTAATTATACACCAAAATGGGCTTGATTTTTATAAATTTTACTTTTTGATTATTATTCGTTTCAAATACAGACTCAAAACACATATTTTTAATACAGTTTACTCCATTTAACCCACTCATTGCTATGTACTTAAACCTCAACACAACGTTGAATTGATATAGCATTTATTTATTTAATGTGGGGAAGCAGCAATAGTTTCACAATAAATAAGCCTCACACATAATAAATGAAATGACCTAGCAGCTCCAACACTGTTAGCTCACGTGTTTGTGTTACAGTATTTGGTACAGTCTTGCCATAAATATTGCACATTTACTGTACATGTACAAACTGTATCCTTTAATATGTAAATGTATGAGAAAATATTTCACTGTCCTCCCTGTTCTGTTTCTGTTGTTCTGTAATCATGTGCACTAGATTTACACTTCCTTGTACTGCCGTGTCTCCTTAGAATTTCCCTTACATATTAACTTATCTTATCTCATATTGTTTTATATTGTCTTATCTTAAAATATAGCTATGTTTCAAATTGGAGAGGTCTTGCCTTTTTGCATTTGGGTTGACTGTCAGGTCTTAGTGGGATAAGCCATCATCAATAGACTTGTTCTGTCACAAGTCAAAACAAAAATAGATTAACTGTCTGATCTGTGTAACAAAGCTCTTGCAATTCATTTACAGATACAGAGTCATTCTGAATGATAAGGCCTATAAAGTTGGTGTGGGGAAGACCAAGAAGGAAGCCAGACAGAATGCAGCTAAAAATGCTATGAGAGGCTTGTTGGAGGAATCATCTGAACCTGTAAGATAATTTCACTGCTTATTTTACTCTCTATATGTGTGAACATGTTGATGTACTGTTTGTTGTTTTATTGACAGACAGAAAATGCAGCCGAGGCTTCTTACTACTGCACCAGCTCGGCGTACAAGTGTTGTCATTGATCATACACTCATATTGTTGTGTTCTCAGACTGGAGATGAGACATGCAAGGACGCATCAAAACAACAAAAAGAAGACTTGAATGTGTCCAATCTCTGGTGAGCAAAAATAGAGGCCAAGTAATATTCTTCTTCTTCACTATGAAACTCTGTGTAAACTACTGTTTAGCTTTAGTTCTGACTGGTTATTAAAACATTTAATTAATATATATTATGTTTGTTGCTGCAGTGATCAGACAAAGAGCTTGACTGTAAAAGAAAGCAGTTTTATGGACACAAACTTCATAGGACTTGTCAACCAATACTGTCAGAAAACAAATCACATCCATAAATTTACTGAAGAGAGGAGATGTGGCCCACCTCATAATCCTCAGTGAGTTTGACTGAACTTCAGTTTTCTGAATAGATTCTGAAAAACATCACTTACTTGTTACATGAGTGTAATCTTTTTTCCATAAATTTAACACAATTTTACACAATTCCTCTCTCCAGATTTTTCTACAAATTAGTAATCGACCCCGTGGGTCAAGGTAAGACTAAGAAGGCAGCCAAACAACATGCAGCTCAGCTGGCCTGGTCTGCTCTTCAGCAACAGTCCAACTGGGACAGCAAGGTATTTTAATATGTCCCAATCCTTTTTATTGTCACATATCGACTAGAAGAATAAAGGATGATTTCTCTACACCAGCTTGTAGTTAGTACCTTGTTTAGAGCACTGGCAACAGATGTTCCACTGAGATGAAATAACTTTATCTCAGACTTTTTTTTTTTTTTGTTCACATTAGGTGTCCTTAAGGTCAACAGCATCAGAGGACGGTGAACCATCCTCAGTGCCAGCATCATCATCTGCACTGTAAGGCACTTGGCGTTAGTAGGACAGTAGACTGTGGAGTTAAATGTAATAGCTGTGAAACTATATAAGCTCTACTGCCGGGGTCTTCAACGTTTTCCAGGCCAAGGACAGCCAAACTGATGGAGAGATGGAGCGGGGACCCCGTACTTATGTATATGTGTATTTAAAGACATTTAAATTTATGGAAAAAATAATTTGTGATCCCCCTGCAGTACCTCCGCGGACCCCCTGTTGAAGACCTCTGCTTTACTGTGTATTGAAGAAGCTCTACTTACATCTGTTATTGCCTTTTTCTAGGGGTTCCAGTGAGGCATCATCACAAAACGGGCCATGGAGCACAAGTGACTCTATAGTATTCACTGATTCACCAAACGCTTCTAAGGCCCAGGTGTGTAGTAAGCAAAGCAATAGTCAACACAATAGTTTTGTTTGGGTCTATGCTGCCCAGAGCAGTTGTTGAAGGGTGGATATATATATATATAGATTCGAATATAGAATATATTATCGACTATATTGACTATATCGAATATAGAATCGACTCACTGATCCACACCACCAGAATCTACAGCAACAACATAGGGATGTCATTCGGATTGGACAAGTGTGGCCGGATGGTCTCAAAGAGAGGCAAGATGATCAGAACTGAAGGCCAAATTGAAGAAGTGGCTGATATCGAAAAGACTGGACTCAGAGACAGCACAGAGGCACTGATCATGGCAGCACAAGAACAGGCCCTAGGCAGTCTAGAAGCTGAATCCCACAGAACCTTTGCCCTGTTGTTCTCAGCCACCTTCTGTGGTGCGGCCCATTGGGATTTGGGTACTTCTATTCCATACTGTGTACAGATGTTCCTGTACAGTATTCCAGCCACTTGGTTGTGCCTCTCCATGAACGCTGACCCGGCTAGCATCGTACACACTGCTACTATGTGCTGGACTGTCTCAGTGGCATCTTTGCACAGTCTGATCTACTCTTGTAGATCTTGGCCTCTATGACTCTTGTACCTAGGGCCTGTTCTTATGCTGCCATGATCAGTGCCACTGTGCTGTCTCTGAGTCCAGCCTTTTCCAGCCACTGGTAGGTCTTCTCGATATCAGCCACTTCTTCAATTTGATGGGGGTATATGCCATGTAGGGGCTTGTCCCTCTTCCTCTGCACTCTCATTGGGCTTCTGTTGCCTGAGGCACTCACTTAGCATTTCATCCTTTGTGGCTGTTTTTCTGATGTAGTCTTGGATTTTTGATGTTTCATCCTGAATCGTGGCCTTGATGCTCACTAGTCCTCAGCCTCCCTCTTTCCGCTTAGTGTACATTCTCAGGGTGCTGGATTTGGGGTGAAACCCTCTATGCATGGTGAGGAGCTTTCTTGTCTTGATATGTGTGGCCTCTATCCCTTCCTTTAGCCAGCTTATGATCCCAGCGGGGTATCTGATGACTGGTAGTGCGTACATGTTGATGGCTTGGATCTTGTTCTTGCCATTCAGCTGACTTTTCAGGACCTGCCTTACTCTCTGGAGGTATTTGGTTGTGGTTGACTTCCTTGCGGCTTCCTCATGGTTTCCATTAGCCTGTGGGATGCCAAGGTAGTTGTAGCTGTCTTGGATATCTCCTATGTTGCCCTCTGGTAGGTCAACCCCTTCAGTTCTGATCATCTTGCCTCTCTTTGGGACTATCCGGCCACACTTGTCCAATCCAAATGACATCCCTATGTCATTGCTGTAGATCCTGGTGGCGTGGATCAGTGAGTCGCTTTCTCGCTCATCAGGTGGCTAATTGTTGCTCTGCTTCGGAATTGGTACCCATAACCACTTTTTGTGATGATCTGACTGAGGGGGTTTCACTCCTATGCAGAACAGCAGTGGTGATAGCACATATCCTTGGTATAAATGGTATAGTCATTTGATGTTGACTTGGGAAATTGGCTTTGAGTTGGCCTCTAGGGTTGTCTTCCACATTCCCACCGAGTTCTGGATGAAGGCCCCTAGGTTCCTGTTGATCTTATACAGTTCCAGACATTCCAGTATCCATGTGTGGAGCATTGAATTGTAAGCTTTCTTGTAGTCAATCCAGGCGCTGCACAGGTTGGTCTGTCTGCTCTTACAGTCTCGGGCGACTGCTCTATCGACCAGTAGCTGGTGGCTCCTCTGCTACCAATTCCCTTCTGAGCCCCGCTCATGTATTGGGCCAAGTGCTTATTCATCTTAGCCGCAATGATACCTGACAGGGCCTTCCATGTTGTGGAGAGACAGGTTATTGGCCGATAGTTGGATGGGATGGGTCCCTTCTGAGGGTCCTTCAGGATTAGGACTGTCCTGCCCTGGGTTAGCCACTCTGGGTGGGACCCAGAGGTTGCGCTAGACTTTTTCGTTGTCTGTCATTTTGACTGACAGGGTCATAAAAAATCCTGTCATAATCTATTTTTACCCGTCACTTTAATTTTTTAAAAAAAGATAATAATGATATATTCAATAGCATTTAATTTTCATTAAATTTTCATTAACTTTAAGTACTTTTTCAGTATTGACTTTAAATGGTACAGGTACCATAGACCATGGTTAGCCGAGCTCTGACGTGTGCATCAGTATAATCGGTGTACCAGGAAATCGTGCACTGATAAAAGTTCTGCGATGTTTGGAATGCAAACTGCGATTAGTGACAAGAGTCAATTAATAACGTCACTCGCCACCAAGTGGTCAGGGGTGTGAATTTCAATCTGTCAAAATGACAGATGGCCTTGCCAGGCACTCATGGAGTGCAGTTAACTTCTTCAGTCAGTAGACATTGATCATATCGGGGCCAGCTCTTCATCTTTGACAGTCTTTCTTGGATGTTTGCCATTGAGTTGGTTAGTGGTTCTTGTTCTGGGAGGTTGCTGTGGTGAGCTCTTATGTCCACTAGCCATTAGGCATTTGAGTTGTGTGATGCCTCTCTTTCCAAAATTGCCTTCCAGTATTCTTCCACCTCAGCTCTTGGTGGGTCTGACCGGTTGTTATTTCCTCTCTGCCACTGAGAATACACCTTGACTGATTTGGTGAAGAACAGCTTGTTCATTCTCCTGGCCTCTGCCTCCTTGGTGTATCTCTGTTTGGCAGTTTCGAGGGCCTCAGGTATGGAGAGCTTGTTGTACTTCCTGGGTTTATTCACCATGTTGACTTTCTGTAGCTCTGCTAGCTGGCTAACTTCTCTCTGTGTTGCCCTTATATTGTCCTCACACTGTATCCTCCATGGTGGATGCTGCCTGTTATGGTTTGAGCCCATCTTGTATACAAGCATTTCGAGGATTACTGTTGCTGTACTATGTATCAACTTATTGGTCTCAGTTGTAGTTCCAGTAGGGATTGTTGTTAGTGCAGCATTCACATCCACTGGCAGATCTTCTGAAGGTACTTTACAAGTCAGATTATGTATTCATCGGGGCTCCAGGTTTCTA
Source organism: Chelon labrosus (assembly GCF_963514085.1). Lineage (NCBI taxonomy): Eukaryota > Metazoa > Chordata > Actinopteri > Mugiliformes > Mugilidae > Chelon > Chelon labrosus. The sequence continues at coordinate 20,230,618 of NC_140348.1, forward strand.
ATTGGGCCATGATCTTCCTTCTCAGGTCAGCAGCTCTTGTAGGCTGTTGGTATTTGTTGGGGCTTGGTGCCCAATCTGATAGTGGGATGATTGTGGGGGTGATGGTGGCATCCCCCCAGACTATTGCAGAAGCGATACCAAGTGGTTTTAATTTACATTTTAACTCATTAAGATCTAAGTTCCCCACTAGAAAACATTGTAAAACCTAAGCATTGTTGGATGATAGCCTCAGGGTTACCTTAAAATTTTTGACACCATCATAAACATCCTTGCATTACTTCCAGACAGTACACAAACACTGAACCCAGTCTTAAAGGGTCATACAGACATATGTACTGTATGTTGCAGCTGGCCTTGATGGCTTCAAAGACCAGTCCAACCAACTGAATACCCGTAAGTGAGGCTGTTCTTCAAAGCGCGTGGAACCTACGGAGGTTGCCAGGTCCCACGAAAAAACAACAAGAGGCACTCTGTAGAACCAGTCTTTAGTTTTTCCTATTTTGGGTTACAGTAGAAAGTTGGTTGGCTCTGTTGAAAACGATGGATGAATCACTTCATCTGCCTCTCTTCTTACCCTGCTACACCCTTCACTCCTCCATAGCTCCAGAGTCCAATCTTTATGCTCCCTAGCAAAGTGAAGCCTTTTTTTCCAGTTAGCCTCACTGATTAGTGGTTTTCTTAAGGCTACACAGCTGTTCTGTCCCAGTCCTTTGAGTTCCCTTCACACTGTACGTGTTGAAATGCTCTTACATTCACTATTAAACATAGCCCTGAGTTCACGCTTAATACTGTATATTAATTTCTGTATTACGACTTTCATTAAGGATATAATCAGTTTCAGTGGCAAGAATCCAGCAGTTAGTCAGAGTGAGAAAACAACAACACAACCAGTCAAGACAAGGTATAGAAAATTAAGTCATTAGTTCATTAGTCATTTGTTGTTTATTTTCATTAATAATTCATTTCTACAGGTTTACATCAGAATTTGACTGCATAGAGCGCCTTGGGAATGGAGCCTGTGGTTGTGTTTTCAAGGCAAAACATAAACTCGAGGAGAGGTTTTACGCTATAAAGATTGTCTGCTACAAAGAGTAAGTCAAGTATTAAATGATGTTTAATTTTTTCCAATCACTGCAGTGTCTTTATGAAATAAAAGTTGATTAAGCGCGAAATAGCCTGAAAGTTTTATTAACCCTGACATTTTCTGTTACTCTTGTGGATTAGAAAAGCTCTTCGAGAGGTGGCAGCATTGTCAGACCTCAGCCACTGCAACATCGTTCGATACCACACCTGTTGGATCAATGACTTGGACTGCCAGTGTGACTTTTCAGCTGACAGTTGCAGTACTTCACAGTAAGCCTCATTTTTTCTCTTACGCTACTTATTTTCTCAAATACAAGAGTTATTCCACCATTTGCCTTTATCTTGCTGTTCCAGGTCTTCCAGCGATGCATCTGCAAAGTACCTCTACATTCAGATGGAGCTGTGTGACACCAAAACACTCAGAGAGTGGATAGACGAGAAAAATAGTCCGAACGTAAAGATATCCCCGCAAGACTCCAAGAGAAGAGAAGAAAGTCTGAACATTGCCCTGCAAATGTTCAGTGGCGTCGAGTACATTCACTCCAAGAAGCTCATCCACAGAGACCTGAAAGTGAGACAAAGTGGATAAAAGGATTTTTTAAAATATATTATTAATCAGTCATGAAGCCTCACGTTTGTTTATTCTTTTCCATGGTTAGCCTGCCAACATATTGTTTGGTCGAGATGGAAACGTGAAGATCGGAGACTTTGGGCTGGTCACTGCCGAGAACGACGGCGATGCTGAGAATGACGAGAGGACTGCGTACAAAGGAACCCCGTCTTACATGGCTCCTGAGCAGGTGAGAGCAGCTACACAGACATTAACTTCACATTCTTCTGCATAGCTAAATATTAAATTAAATGTGTCTGTGGACATTTTAACCACTAGTGTCCCTGTATTGTGTTCTTTTATGACAGAAGAACAAGAGCACTTATGATCAAAAGGTGGACATCTATGCTTTGGGTCTGATTTATTTTGAACTGCTGTGGAACCTCTCTACAGGCCATGAACGGGCAACGGTGAGTTGTTCAAAGACACTTTCCAAAATAATGCTATGTGCCTCAGTGTCGCTTGTTAGAAATTGGTTCCAATTAGTTTTAAAGATAAGTACCAGAAAATATATCAACATTTCCTCAAAACATGATGCATCACAGTTAGCAATTGTGGAGTTCTCTTTGTTTTAATACCTAAGCGTACCTATGACTCATGTACATCTGCACAGATAAGTTGTGGCTTGTGTCTAAAGTTATTAGTCAACTGACTGACTTTATGAGTATCTCACAAGTCACCATTTTGCAACTCATTTAGGATTACATCCATACAGTTTTAATATCTTGTGATCAGACTATGATTTTTACATGGCAGACAGCGAATCATATCATGCAAAATCTGTTTTTTCATTGTGAACAAAATGCATACCAAAAAGAGAGTGTCTGAATGAACGATTCAGGTTTGTAGCCCCTTAAGGTAAAATACGAGTATAAACACACCCCAGGTTGGTTCAATCATTTCCACTGTAATGTTTTTGCCCCTGGCAGGAAAAGCACAATCTTCTTCCATAATGGTTGTCAGAACAGGGCCATCAAATTCGCATTTAAAGCTACAATCACTGAAACAAGCTCTTTGGAACAAAGCTAAAACCACGTGCCAACAATCTAAAAAAATGAAGCCAACAGGGAAATGCCAACAGCTGTGGTCTCAGTGAGGCATTCATAGTTTATTTCTCCATTCGTGACAAGTGCATCACACATCTAAGGAGAAACTTCACAAATATTGTTCCATCTAATCTTAAACTACAGGCACACACTACAGGCTTTGAAAATCCTACCTCAACAGATGTTACAGGACATTACTCACATTATCGCGTCAGATCAGCACTAAATGCACCACCCTATGTCATCTCAAAGGGAAGTGGATGTTAACAAAGTGGAGATTGCTGTGCAACAACTTTCTGTAAATCTACTGATCCACACTCAAGTCTGTCAGGTGGTATGAATGCATCTGCAAGTTGGTTTGACATCTGCCTATCAGACCAAAAAAAGTAGAACTTGCTGTAACTTTTTAATACTTTGCAGTGAGAACAAAACAAAGCATGTCTATTGATTTGCTTCACACAAGTTAAAGGTTCTTTCTCTTTTCTTTCTTTTATCAGATTTGGGGGGAAGCCAGAAATCAGAAGCTTCCTGAAGCATTTTCTCAACATTTCCATGAAGAGGTAAATCAATATTTGTTTAATGTAGTATTTCACTGACTGACAGTCACTTGTAATGGTGACCATTAGACACAGAGTTGCAGACATAATGGATGGATAAAATATCTAATATTATTCCGGACATGTTACCTTTTGAGAAAAAGTCAGCTTGAGGGAAATACCGTTCAAGTGCTGCTTACATTTCTGGATATTTATTCATGGAGATCATGCAAGCTGTTCTTTGTCTTGTTACAGAACCAAATGATAAGTTTAATGCTGCATGTGAAACCAGAAGACCGACCAGAGGCAAGCAAACTAAAGACGGACCTGGAAGAGTGCAAACATTTACTTGCGGAGCTTAAAAATAGGCAATAGGCACAAGGAAATGGTAAAACGGTTAGCGTTACAAGCACGGCTGTTAATTCTGCCTTAACTGTCATAATCATAGACTGTATAATATCTTTATATAATATCTTTGTACTGTCTATGGTCATAATGTGTGGAAATTCCTGAGTGCTGAGGAGATTTAAAAAAAAAAAAAGAAAAAAAAAAAAAAAAGCTGCTTTCAGGAATTGACGTCATGTATCCGGATTATAAAGTATGTGTCACTCTGCTGGGACGGAAAAGTAAACTTTTTGGAACAAGCGAATACATCTTGACATTATTCACTCATAACATAATAAATAATCATAGTCTTGTTTATTGCTGGGTTATATGGGTTTAGTTACTAGGTTTAGTAAACAGGTTATATTCATGCATGATTAAGTGCCTTGATTTGTTCAAAACCTATTAGTTCAAGGAGAGTGCAGGAGGCCTTGGTGCCATCTCAAGGAAAACACTCCCTCCTTCTCTAGAATAGGTAACATGTTTGATTATAGGCAGTATGACGTGTACTGAAGATAATCTACCATTGTGTATAAATACTGTTTCATTCTTCTGTTCTGGGAGCTCCTCTCCCATAACCTTGTGTTGTGTGAGATTCTGTGCACTGCTTGAATAAAGAGATTTGAGATCATTGCAAGAGTGGTGATTCCTTTTTTCTCCTCACATAAATTGGTCCTTTGAGCCGGATCCCTGGTGGCATCCTTTTCCTTCCTTCTTATGCATGGTATATGTTTTCATGTTGGTGTGAAAACTTGTAATTGTTAATAATAAAGTTAATATACTGGCATATGCTGCAGTAAATGCATATGATAGGATGTCAGTGGTGAGTAATCTAGGCTAATATTTTTATTATTTGTTATCTCTGTGTTACAGTCATTTGATAAACTGCAAATTTTGACGTCCTATTTGAGAGGAGTCCATTTTTACTGCATATGGTGTGGGACCACCTACAATGGTAAGACTGATAACAACATAGCTCAAGTTTTATGGTTATTTATGGTTACATGTTCTGATATACTGTATATTTGTTTCATTTTTTTGCAGATGAAGAGGACTTGTGCTCAAACTGTCCGGGGGATACGGCAGGAGACCATGAATGAACTTGATAATAAAAAATTTAAAAAATGATGTACAGTAGTTCCCAGTGAAAAGGCAGACACTGGAGGTATTATATGTGTAAGTGAAAATATAATTAAAAACAAAACATTTTTGTATTTCATCAGATTTATAATCCTATGAGCAACAAAGACTAAGTGTAAAAAGTCATCATTAGTGCTGATTTATTTATTGCTCCATTAGACTCTGCTTCTAGAAAAAAAATGCTGTTTAATTTTGTGAGGGGATAACAAAGTCAGATATTTTGCTTTATAATTACAAATGTGGAGAAGATACATGTTAATGGTCATATTTTGAAGATTTACAAACATCTTGCCATTTCAAGAGAATTTGCATACTAGCGTTTTCATTAAAGAGTTTGTTTTCTTAATCTACGTTTACCATATTTTATTCCATCTTTAATTTAGTGACTTAAAAGAGAACAATTTACTTTGGGTTACTTGATAACAGTCATTACTTTTCTTATTGTCATTTTGCCTTTTTGCATGTGCTCAGCTGTGCATTAATATGAGTCATAGTTACTCAAAAAGATAAAATGTGTTCTAGATACTGAACCGCTACGTTAATGGGACATCTGCAACTTGCTGGCTAGTTCCTCAACGTTTTGTTTTTATTATCAACTACATTTCCCGTGAGTCTTAGCTAAAACGTCTCAGCAACTGCAGTTGTATAATGCACATTCCCTTTGTCAAGGTGAGGAACAGGTAGGTATTTTACCGAAGCCAACATTTTTTTTTATATGTATTTATTATTATTGTTTTTTACAGCTTCCACTTGGTTTAAATAAAAAAACAGGTTTTAATATGTCATACTTTTTTTTAATTAATGTCACAACCTGGCTCAAACGGCAGTGACAAAGAAGGGAAGCCACCTAAAGTCTACTAATAATTGTATGTATTTAATGAAGCGAAACAGTCTGCACATCAGTGTGCATGCTATGTTGGTGTGTGTGTGTGAGTGAATGGTGCAGTGTATGAGGATGCAATACCAAACACACACACAAGAGAGAAGTCAGGTGACCAGCCAGGTGAGAGAGAGAGCGAGAGAGAGAAGTGAGCTAAGGCCTGCTTTATGGCCTCCCACTGCAGCTTTCTCAGGTGTGCTGCATCTGTGATGAGACTATAGCTCCACCTCCCAGGCTCCTGCAACACAGGGAATAACAGCCTCCCAACCCACAACCTAAGGCCAGCCCTAGAGGCCGTCACATTAACTTTATTGAACATCCTGGCTCGTTCAGGTTCAGCCCTTCAGACGTGTCATGACCGTCATGACGTCTGATCTTTACAGCGGAAGCGAAACTTAGACAGAGGTGAAAACAGTCGGGAGGGAAATGGGAAAATTTTTATTAATATGATTTAACTTTGTTTAGAGACAATAATTTAAAATGGAAACAGAAAATTTCGTAGCTAAACTGAACGAATATGCACAGAAAGAACGACTGGTCCTGAAATTTGAGGAGGTTGATGGCCCTGATCGTATTCAAATGTGAGTTGGACCAATTCTTGCGAAGTCATGCTCAAAATGTGGGAAATGGAGACATATGGGACCATAGCCTGTATACTATAAAGAGAATGGGTACTTTTTTGACTGGGAAGATAGCCTGCAGAAGTTATACATGAGTATCTGCTATGTATACGTTTGAAGACAACATGCAAAGAAGTGCCCAGAAATCTTACTTAAAGGAAAAGTAGCAATAAAAAGGACTCAAGTAAAAGTACAAGAAATATGAAAGTATTAATTACACACCAAAGTGGGCACGGTTTTTATAAGTTTTACTTTTGTTTATTATTCGTTTCAAATACAGACTCAAAACACATATTTTTAAAATAGTTTACTCCATTTAACCCGCTCATTGCTTTGTACTTAAATCTCAAAAGTACATTGTATGTTTTATTTTTATGATGTTTTATGTAAGGTGACATTGAGCGTTTTGAAAGGCGCCCACAAATAAAATGTATTATTATTATTATTATTACTGTTGGATTAATATGCAAACAGCATACATGTATCTGACTGAGGCAGAGCTGATTTGACTAGTTTTATATAGTCAGGTAATTTACTTTACTGAATAACTTTTGTTATACAGTTATACACTTACACTTCTTGATGTTAATCCTTGTACTGCCTTGTCACCTTAGAATTTCCCTTACATATTAACTTATCTTATATTGTTTTATATTGGTTTATAAGGTCTTATCTTAAAATACAGCTATGTTTCAAATAGGAGAGGTCTTCTCTTTTTGCATTTGGGTTGACTGTCAGGTCTTACTGGGATAAGCCATCATCAATAGACTTGTTCTGTCATAAATCAAAACAAAAATAGATTAACTGTCTGATCTGTGTAACAAAGCTCTTGCAATTCATTTACAGATTCACCATGAGAGCCGTTCTGAATGATAAGGCCTATGAAGTTGGTGTGGGGAGGAACAAGAAGGAAGCCAGACAGAACGCAGCTAAAAATGCTTTGAGAGCCTTGTTGAAGGAATCATCTGAACCTGTAAGATAATTTCGCTGCTTATTTTACTCTGTATATGTGTGAACGTGTTGATGTACTGTTTTATTGACAGACAGAAAATGCAGCCGAGGCTTCTTACTACTGCACCTGCTTGGCGTACAAGTGTTGTCGTTGATTATACTCTCATATTGTTGTGTTCTCAGGCTGGAGATGAGACATGCAGGGACGCATCAAAACAACAAAAAGAAGACTTGAACGTGTCCAATCTCTGGTGAGCAAAAATGGAGGCCAAGTAATATTCTTCTTCTTCACTATGAAACTCTGTGTAAACTACTGTTTAGCTTTAGCTCTGACTGGTTATTAAAACGTTTAATTAATATATATTATGTCTTTGTTACTGCAGTGATCAGACAAAGAGCTTGACTGTAAAAGAAAGCAGTGTTATGGACACAAATTTCATAGGACTTGTCAACCAATACTGTCAGGAAACAAGCTGCATCCATACATTTACTGAAGTGAGGAGAGATGGCCCAGCTCATAATCCTCTGTGAGTTTGACTGAACTTCTGTTATCTGAATAGATTCTGAAAAACATCACTTACTCGTTACGTGAGTGTAATCTTTACACAATTCCTCTTTGTCTCATGCAGATTTTTCTGCAAATTAGTAATCGACAACAAAGAATACCCCGTGGGTGAAGGTAAGACTAAGAAGGCAGCCCAACAACATGCAGCTCAGCTGGCCTGGTCTGCTCTTCAGCAACAGTCCGACTGGGACAGCAAGGTATTTTAATATATTCCAATCCTTTCTATTGTCAAATATAGACTAGAAGAATAAAGGATGATTTCTCTACACCATGTTGTAGTTAGTCCCTTGTTTAGAGCACTGACAACAGATGTTTCGCTGAGATGAAATAACTTTATCTCAAACTGATTTTTTTTGTGCACATTAGGTGTCCTTAAGGTCAACAGCATCACTGGACGGTGAACCATCCTCAGTGTCAGCGTCATCATCTGCACTGTAAGGCACTTGGCGTTAGTAGGACAGTAGATTGTGGAGTTAAATGTAATAGCTGTGAAACTATATAAGCTCTACTGTATATTGAAGCAGGTCTCCTTACATCTGTTGCCTTTCTCTAGGGATTCCAGTGAGGCATCATCACAAAACGGGCCATGGAGCACAAGTGACTCAATAGTATTCGCTGATTCACCAAACGCTTCCAAGGCCCAGGTCTGTAGTAGGCAAAGCAACAGTCTACAATAGTTTTGTATGGCTGTGCTGTTGAAGGGTGATCCCCACATTAGCTTCAGGACACCGTGGTCCGTTTTAATGACAAAGTGTGCTGTAAAATTTGTATATTTATTTTTGTGTACTATTTTATTTTTTTTCCACTCGTCCCATAAGAGTGTGCTCTCTCTTTTTCACTTGTATGCTTGAGGCAACACTGCTAAAGTGGTGCCTATATGGAACTGGGCAATAATACGTTGAGGCCTGGGGGCTTGTTGGTAATTCTTCTCTTTCTGCTTGGTCTACTTCATACAAGTCATTGTCATTAATCTCCAGAGCCTCTCCTATGGCACTTCCAGACTGTAGTGCCTTCTCAAACTACTCTGGGCCACCATTTTTATCCTATCCATGCTCAGTTCTTGAAAACTAATATCATCCACGCAACTTATAGAGTTCCTACAGCAAATTTAAAGGGGAAACAATGTTTTTTTTTACAACCTGGACATTATTTCTGTCATAAAATACGATCGTTTAAAAAACCATATAACTTTGGTGTCATCTGGAGTCATTCGAACGAGATCCGCGTATATCCATATAGTGACTGGGGCACCGCAACGCAGCCTCTATTTAATGCATTATCTGCCGCGAAACGCGTTCATTTCATCAATATTTCGTTATGGTACGCTAGTGCTACGTTGAGTCCGGAGTTACCTGTTATCTATTCTTTGGCCAGGTGTTCCTCTCTCTGCCTCCGCGTCCTCATTTCAACAAGCTCCTCATCCGTGTACTTTGGCTCAAAACGGTATGGACGTCCATCATAATCAAAGTCGTCGTCCACAACCTCGGAATTGGAAAAACATTCAGCCATGTTGCAAAAACTAGCATTAGCAAATTACAGGTAAACAAGCCGCGGATGACATCATCCAGGTCAGAGGTTAGTAGGTCAATCTACAGACCCCGGATGATGTACAGACTCACCGGGGAATATCACTAGCATATCATAACAAAATATTGGTGAAACGAACGAGTTTCGTTGCAGATAATGTGTTATTTAAAGGCTGCGTTTCCCCAGTCACTCCCACTATATGGATATACACAGATCTAAATATCTGACGAAAGACTCCAAATGACACCAAGTTATATGGGTGAGTAAACGATCATATTTTCTGCCAGAAATAAGGTCCAGGTGTAAAAAAATAGTACCCTTTAACAATGGAGACCAAATTCACATTGCTGCTGCTTCAGGCCTCGTCCACACGTACGAAAACGATCTTTTCCCCCCTCCGTTTTTCCTGGCATCATTTCAAGAATATCTGTGTCCACACGGATCCGTTTCAGCACGACTGAAAACGCTGTTTCAGTTTCGGAAATTCACTAAAAACGGAGAGGAAGAGGCGGAGCATGCGCATAAAGCTTGAGCGCTGTTTACAAATCGGCTTTATAAGAAACCAAACTCAAGGAGAAATGATATTTTGCCCTAGTAACCATAATAGGCTCAATATCTTCTCCAGCAGGAACACGAGCATGTAGTCCGCCATTGTTGTTGATGTTGTTATGAGACGTCTGTAGTGGAAATTTTCTGGGTACTGACTAACATAACAAAATATTGATGAAATGAACGTGTTTTTTAGCAGATAGTGTGTTATTTAGAAGCTGTGTTTCGATGCCCCATTCACTCCCGTAGTGGCCTATCCCACGTCTCGCGGGATAGGCTATAAGAGGTGGAAGGCTGCTCGAGGGGTGTGGCGATGACGCAAGAGGTGCGTTTGCGAATTTTTCCACCCTGGGACCAGGTTTCAGAAAAGTGCATTTTAGGGCGATGCGTTTACAGGATTCATGTGGACGATCGGCCAAAACCATGCAAAACATCTGCATTTATACCAAAAAGCGTCTCCGTGTGGACGGCCCCTCAGTCTCCTCTGTCATTTCGAGGTGTGAATATTCAGATCTGCATGTCTACTGTCCAGCATGTTGATGTTATATCTTCAAAACCTGTATTTTGGTACACCTAGTTTTCTCACCAGATCACGACTGACCTCTTCCTCTTCCAAATGGAATAAGGCTGTAAATATTTCATTGTTGTTTGCTGGTGCAGTATAGCTCTCAACAGAGGCGAAGACAACTGAATTTGAGGTCTTTGAGGGAAAAACAACAACTTTGAATAAACTGCCTTATTTATTTGAATATGATGTTACCAATAAAATCTTACCATATAATGATATAAAAGATCACCACTACCAACAAAATTAAAGTACATTTCTAGGAGAGGTACCTTTAAACATCTGTGGTTTAATACAGCAAAAATGAAAATGGTTGTTAGACTAGCATTGCGCCCTAGTACCAAAGAGCATCAGTCACTACAAAATGTGGTACTGACCAAGCATCTCCTTTGTGTTTTCAGGTTACTGTCCGATCAGCTGATACACCACCCAAGATGTCCACACCATCAAGCACACCGTGAGGCACTGACTGAGCACTATGACAGATGGTGAAGTTTAATGTTGAGAGTATTCTCCTAATGTGCATTATTATATTCTCCAAGGGACTCCGGCCATGGAAAGTCAAGTGTCCCAATATCTACAAGTGACTCACCACTTTTCACCAATTCATCAAAACCTCCACAAGATCAGGTCTGTTTTTCTAATGTATGCACCTAACACTGCTATAACTCCTTGCAGAAGCGATACCAAGTGGTTTTAATTTACATTTTAACTCATTAAGATCAAAGTTCCCCACTAGAAAACATTGTAAACGCTAAACATTGTTGGATGATAGCCTCAGGGTTACCTTAAAAACTTTGACACCATCATAAAAAACATGCGTGCATTTCTTCCAGCTTGTCGCTACATATCGCCATTTCCCACTGAAAACTCTGTGTAGTTTGTTGCCTGCTCATCATAAGTGTGAACGTGTTAATCTCTGTAAACCTCTTAATCAAATTACAGGTTTAGCATTGGCCTTTGAGCTTTTTAGATTACGAGGATGTTTAAGAGAGAATTTTTTTTTCCCGCTTGTAGTGAATTTTTTTCTCTACTTTCCATTATAAAGGTTCAAAGTCCTGATGTGAAGCCCAAAATAAAGTAAGCCATCCTTTTAGACCCACTGCATAATATTTTCGATGTTATTGTTGATTATATTTTTGTTTGTTTTGTTTGTTAGACTTGCAGCAAATTTCAGAAATGCTCGCAAAAGCAAAGAGGTAAATTAAGAACAGACCATGAGTTTATTTGGATGGTTCACGCTTAATACTGTATATTAACTTCTGTATTATGACTTTCATTAAGGATATAATCAATGTCAGTGGCAAGAATCCAACAATCAGTCAGAGTGAGAAAACAACAACACAACCAGTCAAGACAAGGTATGGAAAATTAAGTCATTAGCCCATTAGTCATTTGATGTTTATTTTCATTATTAGACATTGTTTAACATTATTATTATTATTATTATTATGACATTATTATTAATTTCTACAGGTTTACATCAGAATTTGACTGCATAGAGCGCCTCGGGAAAGGAGCCTTTGGTAGTGTTTTCAAGGCAAAACATAAACTCGAGGAGAGGTTTTATGCTATAAAGATTGTCCACTACAAAGAGTAAGTCAAGTATTAAATGATGTTTAATTTTTTCCAGTCACTGGTGTTTTTTTATGAAATAAAAAGTTGATTCAGTGCAAAATAGGCTGAAGGTTTTATTAACCCTGACATTTTCTGTCTCTTGTGGATTAGAAAAGCTCTTCGAGAGGTGGCGGCATTGTCAGACCTCAGCCACTGTAACATTGTTCGATACCACACCTGTTGGATGGATGACTTGGACTACCAGTGTGACTTTTCAGACGACAGTTACAGTACTTCACAGTAAGCCGCATCCTTTCTCTTACGCTACTTATTTTCTCAAACACAAGGGTTATTTCACAACTTTGCCTTTATCTTGATGTTCTAGGTCTTCCAGCGATGCATCTGCAAAGTACCTCTACATTCAGATGGAGCTGTGTGACGCCAAAACACTCAGAGTGTGGATAGACGAGAAAAATACTCAGAACGTAAAGAAATCCCTGCGAGACTCCAAGAGAAGAGAAGAAAGTCTGAACATTGCCCTGCAAATGTTCAGTGGCGTCGAGTACATTCACTCCAAGATGCTCATCCACAGAGACCTGAAAGTGAGACAAAGTGGATAAAAGGATTTTTAAAAATATATTATTAATTAGTCATGAAGCCTCACGTTTGTTTATTCTTTTCCATGGTTAGCCTGCCAACATATTGTTTGGTCGAGATGAAAACGTGAAGATCGGAGACTTTGGGCTGGTCACTGCCGAGAATGACGGCGATTCTGAGAATGACGAGAGGACTGTCTACAAAGGAACCCCGTCTTACATGGCTCCTGAGCAGGTGAGAGCAGCTACACAGACATTAACTTCACATTCTTCTGCATAGCTAAATATTAAATTAAATGTGTCTGTGGACATTTTAACCACTAGTGTCCCTGTATTGTGTTCTTTTATGACAGAAGTACAAGAGCACTTATGATCAAAAGGTGGACATCTATGCTTTGGGTCTGATTTATTTCGAACTCCTTTGGAACCTCTCTACAGGCCATGAACGGGCAACCGTGAGTTGTTCAAAGACACTTTCCAAAATGATGATATGTGCCTCAGCGCTGATTATTAGAAATTGCTTCCAATTAGTTTTAAAGACAAGTACCAGAAAATATATCAACATTTCCTCAAAACATGATGCGTCACAGTTAGCAAGGGTGGAGTTCTGTTCGTTTTAATACCTAAGCGTACCTATGACTCATGCTCATGTGCACAGTTAAGTTGTGGCTTGTGTTTAAAGTTATTATTCAACTGACTGACTCTATGAGTATTTCATAAGTCACCATTTTGCAACTCATTTAGGATTATGTCCATACAGTTTTAATATCTTGTGATCAGTCAGTCTATGATTTTTACATGGGCAGGGGCTACAGGGGTCCTCCAGCGTTAAAAACAGTCTCACAGGCTCCAGGAAGAAGCTGTTCCTCAGTCTGGTGGTCCTGCTCTTGATGCTCCGCAGCCTCCTGCCTGAGGGCAGAGGGACGAACAGTGTGTGTGTGGGGTGGGTGGTGTCTCTCATGATGGATGTAGCCCTTTTCCTGCATCTTGAGGTGTAGATGTCCGTGGTGGTGGATAGACTGCATCCCATAGTCTTCTGTGCAGCTTTCACCACCCTCTGCAGAGCAGCTGCCATGCCACACAGTGATGCAGGAGCGCTGGATGCTTTCCACCATACATCTGTAGAAGGATGTCAGGACTGAGCTCCCAAGTCCGGCGCGCCTCAGCCTCCCGAAAAAACATTGTGGATCCTCACAGACTGTGGCCTGTCTGTCAGGAAGGCCTAGACCCAGTTGCAAAGTGTGGCGCTCAGTCCGAGTGTTGTCAGTTTATGTAGGTATGATGGTGTTAAAGGCTGATGTGAAACCCACGAAGAGCAGGCGGACATAAGAGTCCTTGTTCTCTAAGTGGGTGAGGGCTGTGTGGACCACAGAAGATATGGCATCCTCCGTGGATCGGTTCTGTATGCATACTGGTGCACAAGAGAGTGTCTGAATGAGCCATTCAGATTTGTAGCCCTTCAGGGTATAATATGAGTATAAACACACCCCAGGTTGGTTCAATCATTTCCACTGTGATGTTTTTGCCCCTGGCAGGAAAAGCACAACTTCCAGAACTGTTGTGAGAACAGGGCCATATAATTTGCATTAAAAGCTCAATTTGCATTATCGCGTCAGATCAGGGGCATTAAATGCCCCACCCCACCTCATCTCACAGGGAAGTGGATGTAAACAAAGTGGAGATTGCTGTGCAACAACTTTCTGTAGATCTATTGATCCACACAAGTCACTCAGGTCTGTCAGGTGGTACGAATGCATCTGCAAGCTGGTTTGACATCTGCCTATCAGACCAAAAACAGTAGAACTTGCTGTAACTTTGTAATACTTTGCAGTGAGAACAAAGCATGTCTATTGATTTGCTTCACACAAGTTAAAGGTTCTTTCTCTTTTCTTTCTTTCATCAGATTTGGCGGGAAGCCAGAAATCAGAAGCTTCCTGAAGCATTTTCTCAACATTTCCATGGAGAGGTAAATCAGTATTTGTTTAATTTAGTATTTCACTGACTGACAGTCACTCATAATAGTGACCATTAGACATAATGGATGCATAAAAATATCTAATATTATTCAGGACATGTTTCCTTTTGGGAAAAAGTCAGCTTGAGTGAAATACCGTTCAAGTGCTGCTTGCATTTCTAGATATTTATTTATGGAGATCATGCAAGCTGTTCTTTGTCTTGTTACAGAACCAAATGATAAGGTCAATGCTGAACGTGAAACCAGAAGATCGACCGGAGGCAAGCAAACTAAAGATGGACCTGGAAGAGCGCAAGCATTCACTTGCGGAGCTTAAAAATAGGCAAACTGTCTAATTGGCACATGGTAAAACGGTTAGCGTTACAAGCACGGCTGTTAATTCTACCATAATAATAATACTGTCATAATCATAGACTGTATAAATATTTATATAATATTTTTATATAATATCTTTATACTGTCTATTGTCATAATGTGTGGAAGTTCCTGAGTGCTGAGGGGATTTTTTTAAAAGCTGCTTTCATGAACTGACATGTCTGCTGGGATGGATAAGGGTAACTTTTAAAATGTTAGAACCAGTGAATACATTATGACATTGTTCACTCATAACATAATAAATAATCATGGTCTTTTTTATTGCTGGGTTATATGGGTTTAGTTACTAGGTTTAGTAAACAGGTTATATTCATGCACGAGTAAGTGCCTTGTTTTGTAGAAAACCTATTAGTTCAAGGAGAGTGCAGGAGGCCTGAGGCCTTGGTGCCATCTCTAGGAAGATACTTCCTCCTTCTGGAGAATAGGTAACATGTTTGATGATAGGCAGTATGACGTGTACTGAAGATAATCTACCATTGTGTATAAATACTGTTCCATTTTTCTGTTCCGGGAGCTCCTCTCCCATAACCTTGTGTTGTGTGAGATTCTGTGCACTGCTTAAATAAAGAGACACTGACTTCAAGATTCGAGATCATTGCAAGAGTGATGATTCCTTTTTTCACCTCACATAAATTGGTCCTTTGAGCCGAATCCCTGGTGGGATTCTTTTCCTTCTCCCAACCTGGGAATGTAAAGACTGTGCACAGCATAACTAAAATCCTTACCTGTGAATTCAGAATAAGGCATTCCATGGAAGGAGGAGGGACGGGTTCAAACGAAGGTGAGAAGTCTGTTTCTTTAGTCAGCGATAAAATAGGTTCAATAGAGTTTTTCTCTTCTCAGCAATAAAAAGATTTTATAAAAGAACCTATGAGAGAGCGAAGGTCTGTCAACAGTACTGAGTTGTGTCAGACCTTCTGAAAATGGATGTAGGCATCGGTTTTTAGATATTCCCTACTGAAAATGGTCATAGGATTCTAAGTTTAATCGACAACGGCGGCGCGTCAGCATGACTGACCGCCCCAGAATCAGGTCATGCATGCACGCACAAAATGTTAATAACATGAACAGAGACAGAAGACCAGAACATGACTTTGACAAATACCACGAAGAATATCACCCACACATGCACGAAGAAGTGTTAAACTTAGATAGTGTTGCTACATGCAGAAGGAGAAAAACCTTTTATCTTAATGTTTGTGGTCAGGAGACAGTGATCCTTTGCGATTCAGGAGCGTGCAAAACTGTGCTATGAGCAGATGAAGCTCCTCACGGCTTGCAAATGTCAAACGATAGGATGATAGTTCTGTCATCAACTGGAAGTGGAGTCGTTGAGTCCTTCACGAAACAGACAAAACTATATGATCCAGTTACTGGTTTCACTACAAAATTAAAAATAGGAATAAAACCAACAGGGAAAGGTATGACAACAGTCAGAATGACGGGCCAAACTAATATTTTTGTGCTGCAGGATATGACTCAACCTTATTATTGGTACAGCATTGATCCAATAACAACAGGCCCAGCATCAATCACAACAGCCTTGAAAACTCAAACTGAACAATAACAAAACCAGGAAATGTGCAACCAGAATGTGAAATGCATATTATAACTCATTACCTAACGACTCCAGGATCAGACAAACAATATGAAGAAATCTTCTGCAAAGATCTTAAATACCCACTTACAGTAACAACTTTGTACTGGGACAAACAAACATGGGAATGTGGGAGCTGCAGTCAAAGGTGATAAAAGATTCACAGGCGTGTTCAGAGTGTTCACTCCCCCTCATATCAGTCTTGCAAAAACTAAAGAGCTACAGTGGCACAACATAGGAATGATGAGTCTTCCTGGCAAAAACGTGGCGCTGAAAGTGACAAAACATTCTACCATCCCAGATTACGGCTGTACAAAAAGATCTTGAGCTGGAAAACTACAGGTCAGGCTCAGATACATTTGTGGTCTATGAGCTGAGAATAGAGGCACCTTCGAGATGTACAATGCCTCCTTCAAAGACACCGATATTTCATTGCTTTTGTATGTGATGTTTTTCATTTCAGGTCAAGAGTGGACAGAACGAGAGGAGAGAAAGACTGAGGGAGACAGCGATCTTGTGATCTCCAGCTTCCTCCCACCGTCCAAAGACATGCTCGTTAGATTAACTGGTGATTCTAAATTGGCCGTAGGTGTGAGTGTGAATGGTTGTCTGTCTCTCTGTGTTAGCCCTGCGATAGACTGGCGACCTGTCCAGGGTGTACCCCGCCTCTCGTCCGATGACAGCTAGGATAGGCTCCAGCAAACCCTGCGACCCTTAACAGGAACAAGCGGTTACAGAAGATAAATGAATGAATGAATGAATGAAACACAACTTGAATATTCATTTTGCATCAGTAGAAAAACTGTAATAAGAGTTTATTTATTGGTTAATCTCTTAACTGGGGTGTCTATTGTCCTAATTTCAGGGCGTAACTATCCCTAGAGAAGACTGGTACTGGCCTAAAGCAGATGCTGAAAATGAGAAAGATGATCTTAAGGAAGAGGAGGAGGAGGAGGAAGAGGAGATTGTTGAACTAACTGTTAGTTTTCAGTTCATTTTACAATATCATTTATAGTCATATTTTGCAAACATTTATGCATGATGGTATATGTTTTCATGTTGGTGTGAAAACTGGTAATCGTTAATAATAAAGTTAATATACTGGCATATGCTGCAATAAATGCATAATATAGGATGTCAGTGGTGAGTAATCCAGGCTAATATTTTTTATTATTTGTTATCTCTGTGTTGCAGTCCTTTGATAAACTGCAAATTTTGATGTCCTATTTGAGAGGAGTCCATTTTTACGTGTGGGACCAATAACATCATGCTCAAGTTCTGATATATATAAAAAAATAATAAAAAAAAAATAAAATCTGTTTAAGTTTGTGAGGTGATAACAAAGTCAGATATTTTGCTTTACAATTACAAATGTGGAGAAGATACATGTTAATATTCATATTTTGAAGATTTACAAACATCTTGCCATTTCATGAGAAATTGCATAGCGTTTTCATTAAAGAGTTTGTTTTTTTAATCTGCGTTTACCATATTTTATTCCATCTTTTATTTAGTGGCATGCGCTCAGCTGTGCATTAATATGAGTCATACAGTCCATTTTCTTTTACTCAAAAAGATTTATTCTAGATACTGAACCGCTACGTTAAAGGGACGTCTGCGATTTGCTTGTGTTTATTATCAACTACATTTCCCATGTGTCTTAGCGAAAACGTCTCGGGAACTGCGGTTGTTGACGGAAGCTAGAAAAACGTACATATTGGTTAAAAAAAATAAGTGACAATAGTTATTTACGGAGATATGGTCACGCTATGGTTCTGAACCGGTTTTAATATTTCAGATTTATTTTTTTTTTAAATTAATTAAGAGCTCCGGACGTCACGTGTCATGACCGTCATGACGTCTGACGTTTACAGCGAAAACGAAACTTACGCAGAGGTGGAAACAGTCGGGAGGGAAATGGGAAATTTTGTATTAATAACAAAGTTGCACTTTGTAGTATAATTTTAAATATAATTTAACTATGTCTAGAGACTATAGAGTAATTTAGAATGGAAACGGAAAACTTCGTTGCTAAACTGAACGAGCATGCACAGAGACAACGGCTGGTCCTGAAATTTGAGGAGGTTGGATCTGTTGGCCCCGATCACATTAAAACGTGAGTTGGACCAATTCTTGCAAAGTCATGCTCGAAATGTGAGAAATGGAGACGTGTGGGACCACAGCCTGTATAATGGGACCTTTTGCTGACTGGGAAGATAGCCTGCAGATGTTATACATGAGTATCTGCTATGTATACAATGTCTGCTATGTTTGAAGACAACAGTGCCCAGACATTTCACTTAAAGTAAAAGTAGACTCAATAGCCTTACCCCCTCATTGCTATGTACTTTAATCTGCTATTATAATATTGCATTGTACCCAATTGCATTGAGTGTTTTGAAAGACGCCCACAAATAAAATGTATTATTATTATTATTACTGTTAGATTAATATGCAAACAGCATACATGTATCTGACTGAGGCAGAGCTGATTTTACTAGTTTTATATACAGTCAGGTGATTTACTTTACTGTATAACTTTTTGTTGCATCCTAACATATCATGATAGTATATAAGTATAGTATATAAGAAGTACCTGCTGCTGTCATATAAATGCAGAAGAAAGTATATTATTTCCCTCCGAAAAAATTCTAAATCATTTTAATTTTAATTAAGTACTCAGTTACTAGTCCTACTTTTCTAGCGTGTTGTTTTCTCAAATCAATTAACTTTCTGTTGTTGTTCTGTTATTTTTGTGCACTACATTTACACTTCTTGATGTTAATCCTTGTACTGCCGTGTCACTTTAGAATTTCCAATACGTATTGCCTTATTTTATATATTTTTATATTGTTTTAGAAGGTCTTATCTTAAAATATAGCTATGTTTCACATAGGAGAGGTCTTGTCTGTTTGCATTTGGTCAAAACAAAAGTCAAAACAAAAATAAAATAATAGCCATCATCAATAGACTTGTTCTGTCACAAGTCAAAAATAAAATGGATTAACTGTCTGATCTGTGTAACAAAGCTCTTGCAATTCATTTACAGATTCACCATAAGAGTCGTTCTGGATGATAAGGCCTATGAAGTTGGTGTGGGGAAGAACAAGAAGGAAGCCAGACAGAATGCAGCTAAAAATGCTTTGAGAGGCTTGTTGGAGGAATCATCTGAACCTGTAAGATAATTTTGCTGCTTATTTTACTCTCTATACGTGTGAACATGTTGATGTACTGTTTATTGTTTTTTTTTGACAGACAGAAAATGCAGCCGAGGCTTCTTACTACTGCACCAGCTCAGCATACAAGTGTTGTCGTTGATTATACTCTCATATTGTTGTGTTCTCAGGCTGGAGATGAGACATGCAGGGACGCATCAAAACAACAAAAAGAAGACTTGAATGTGTCCAATCTCTGGTGAGCCATAATAGAGGCCAAGTAATATTCATCTTCTTCACTATGAAACTCTGTGTAAACTACTGTTTAGCTTTAGTTCTGACTGGTTATTAAAACATTTAATTAATATATATTATGTCTTTGTTACTGCAGTGATCAGACAAAGAGCTTGACTGTAAAAGAAAGCAGTTTTATGGACACAAATTTCATAGGACTTGTCAACAACTACTGTCAGAAAACAAGTCGCTTCCCTACATTTACTGAAGCGGGGAGATGTGGCCCACCTCATAATCCTCAGTGAGTTTGACTGAACTTCAGTTATCTGAATAGATTCTGTAAAACATCTCTTACTCGTTACGTGAGTGTAATCTTTACACAATTCCTCTTTGTCTCATGCAGATTTTTCTACAAATTAGTAATCGACAAAAAAGAATACCCCGTGGGTGAAGGTAAGACTGTGAAGGAAGCCAAACAACTTGCAGCTCAGCTGGCCTGGTCTGCTCTTCAGGAACAGTCTGACTGGGACAGCAAGGTATTTAATTGTTCCTGTTCTTCTGATATTAAAAATTTAGAGTGATTCCCACATTAGCTCCAGGACAGCGTGGTCCATTTTAATGATAAAATGTGCTGTAAAATTTGTATATTTATTTTGTTATACTATTACATTATTCCACTAATCCTATAAGAGTATGCTCGTTCTTTGAGGCAGCACTGCTAAAGTGGACATCTCTTTCTGCTTGGTCTACTTCATACAAGTCATTGGCATTAATCTCCAGAGCCAAGTTCACATTGCTGCTGCTTTAGTCTCCTCTGTCATTCAGAGGTGTGAATATTCAGATCTGCATGTCTACTGTCCAGCATGTTGATGTTATAGCCTCAAAACCTGTGTTTTGGTACACCTAGTTTTCTCACCAGATCACGACTGACCTCTTCCTCTTCCAAACGGAATAAGGCCAGAAATATTCCATTGTTGTTTGCTGGTATAGTATAGCTCTCAACAGAGGTGAAGACAACTGAACTTGAGGTCTCTGAGGAAGGACAATTTTACAAATGGTTGTCAAAGCTTTAAAACAGTTTGGAACAACTGCCTTGTTCATTTACCAATAAAATCTTACCATATAATGATATAAAAGATCACCACTACCTACAAAATGAAAGGCCTTTACCTTCTGACCTTGTAAAAGGGCATCTCCTTTGTGTTTTCAGGTTACTTTCCGATCAGCTGATACACCACTCAAGATATCTACACCGTCAAGCACACCGTGAGGCACTGACTGAGCACTATGACAGATGGTGAAGTTTATTGTTGAGAGTATTCTCCTAATGTGCATTATTATTTTCTCCAAGGGACTCCGGCCATGCAAAATCAAGCGTCCCAATATCTACAAGTGACTCACCGCTTTTCACCAATTCATCAAAACCTCCACAAGATCAGGTCTGTTATTTCTAATGTATGCACCTAACACTGCCATAACTCCTTGCAGAAGCGATACCGAGTGGTGTTAATTTACATTTTAACTCATTAAGATCTAAGTTCCCCACTAGAAAACATTGTAAAAACCTAAGCAAACCTGCCATAAAAAGACAACATACCCTCTGTAGAACCAGTCTTTGGTTTTCCCATTTTGAGCTACAGTAGAAAGTTGCTCAGTTGAAGACGATGGGTGACTCACTTCATCTGCTTCTCTTCTTACCCTGCTGCACCCTTCACTCCTCCATTGCCCCAGAGTCCAATCTTTATGCTCCCTAGCCAATTGAAGCCTTTTCTTTCCACTTAGCCTCACTGATTAGTGGTTTTCTTAAGGCTACACAGCTGTTGAGTCCCAATCCCTTTAGTTCCCTTCACATTGTATCTGTGGAAATGTTCTTACTTTCACTATTAAACATAGCCCTGAGTTCTGCTGTTGTTTTTCTTCAATTTGATTTCATGAAACGTTTACGTGATTGCCGATTGTCAGATATTTTCTTCCTCAAAGACAATGGTTCCCCAGTTCCAGTAACAACTCGTTGGACAGTTCTTAACGCAATTTTAGTAGTTTCTACAATCTCCAGAGATGTTTTCTCTGCTTGATGCATGCCAATGATTTGACCCTTCTCAAACAGACTAACATCGTTTCCACGACCACAGGATGTGTCTTTAGACATGGTTGTTTAAGAAATGAGAAGCTACTCATTGCATCAGTTGGGGTTAAGTTGCCAGCTGAAAGATGCAGTAATTATCCAATAGGAGGCTCGTACCTATTTGCTTAGTTAAATCCAACTTTTATTTTGGCCAGGCAGTGTATTTGGTAAAGCAAAGAAGTAAGCAAAATGACAGTTGCATTAAGATTAGTAGTGTGTTCACAGTATAAGCAACAAAACCGACACCGTAGCAAGAGGCTCCAGAGGTCAGCTTGTTGCTACATGTTGCCATCTCCCACTGAAACTCTGTGTAACTTGTTGCCTGCTCATCATTTAGTGTGAACGTGTTAGTCTCTGCACACCTCTTAATGAAACTACAGGTTAAGCATTGGGCTTTGAGCTCTTTAGCTTACTAGGACGTTTAAGAGAGAATTTTTTTTTTTTTTTCCGCTTGTAGTGAATTTTTTTTCTCTACTTTCCATTATAAAGGTTCAAAGTCCTGACGTGAAGCCCAAAATAAAGTAAGTCATCCTTTTAGACCCACTACATAATATTTTAGATGTTATTGTTGATTATATTTTTGTTTGTTTTGTTTGTTAGACTTGCAGCAAATTTCAAAAATGCTCACAAAAGCAAAGAGGTAAATTAAGAACAGACCGTGCGAGTTTATTTTGATGGTTCACGCTTAATACTGTATATTAACTTCTGTATTATGACTTTCTTTAAGGATATAATCAATTTCAGTGGCAAGAATCCAGCAGTTAGTCAGAGTGAGAAAACAACAACACAACCAGTCAAGACAAGGTATGGAAAATTAAGTCATTAGCTTATTAGTCATTTCATGTTTATTTTCATTAATAATTAATTTCTACAGGTTTACATCAGAATTTGACTGCATAGAGCGCCTCGGAAATGGAGCCTTTGGTAGTGTTTTCAAGGCAAAACATAAACTCGAGGAGAGGTTTTACGCTATAAAGATTGTGCTCTGCAAAAGGTAAGTCAAGTATTAAATTATGTTTAATTTTTTCCAATCACTGCAGTGTCTTTATGAAATAAAAAGTTGATTAAGTGCAAAATGGGCTGAAGGTTTTATTAACCCAGACATTTTCTGTTACTCTTGTGGATTAGAAAAGCTCTTCGAGAGGTGGCGGCATTGTCAGACCTCAGCCACTGCAACATTGTTCGATACCACACCTGTTGGATGGATGACTTGGACTACCAGTGCGACTTTTCAGCTGACAGTCGCAGTACTTCACAGTAAGCCTCATCCTTTCTCTTACGCTACTTACTTTCTCAAACGCAAGGGTTATTTCACCATTTGCCTTTATCTTGCTGTTCCAGGTCTTCCAGTGATGCGTCTGTAAAGTACCTCTACATTCAGATGGAGCTGTGTGACGCCAAAACACTCAGAGTGTGGATAGACGAGAAAAATATTCAGAACGTAAAGAAATCCCTGCGAGACTCCAAGAGAAGAGAAGAAAGTCTGAACATTGCCCTGCAAATGTTCAGTGGCGTCGAGTACATTCACTCCAAGAAGCTCATCCACAGAGACCTGAAAGTGAGACAAAGTGGATAAAAGGATTTTTAAAAATATATTATTAATTAGTCATGAAGCCTCACGTTTGTTTATTTCTTTTCCATGGTTAGCCTGCCAACATATTGTTTGGTCAAGATGGAAACGTGAAGATCGGAGACTTTGGGCTGGTCACTGCCGAGAATGACGGCGATGCTGAGAACTTGGTCGAGAGGACTGCGTACAAAGGAACCCCGTCTTACATGGCTCCTGAGCAGGTGAGAGCAGTTACACAGACATTAACTTCACATTCTTCTACATAGTTAAATATTCAATTCAGTGTGTCTTTGGACATTTAACCACTAGTGTCCCTGTATTGTGTTCTTTTATGACAGAAGAACAAGAGCACTTATGATCAAAAGGTGGACATCTATGCTTTGGGTCTGATTTATTTCGAACTCCTTTGGAACCTCTCTACAGGCCATGAACGGGCAACGGTGAGTTGTTCAAAGACACTTTCCAAAATGATGATATGTGCCTCAGCGCTGATTATTAGAAACTGCTTCCAATTAGTTTTAAAGATAAGTACCAGAAAATATATCAGATGCCAACTGGTTCATATTTCCTCAAAACATGATGCGTCACAGTTAGCAAGGGTGGAGTTCTGCATGTTTTAATACCTAAGCGTACCTATGACTCATGCTCATCTGCACAGATAAGTTGTGGCTTGTGTCTAAAGTTATTAGTCAACTGACTGACTTTATGAATATCTCACGAGTCACCATTTTGTAGCTCATTTAGGATTACATGCATTCAGTTTAATATCTTGTGATCGGTCAGACTATGATTTTTACATGGCAAATCATATCATACAAAATCCACTTTTTCATTGTTTTTATAATAAAATGCGTATCAAAAAGAGTGTCTGAATGAGCCATTCAGGTTTGTAGCCCTCCATGGTATCATATGAGTATATGGTTGGTTCAGTCATGTTCACTGTGATGTTTTTGCCCCTGGCAGGAAAAGCACAACCTTCTTCCAGAACGGTTGTGAGAACAGGGCCATGAAATTTGCTTTTAAAGCTACAATCACTGAAACAAGCTCTCTGGAACAAAGCCAAAACCATGTGGCAACCAATCCCCTGGTCTGAAAAATTAAGCCAACAGGGAAATGCCAACAGCTGTGGTTCCTCAAATGGCATCAGTGAGGCATTCATAGTTTATTTCTCCATTCTTGACAAGTGCATCACACATCTAAGGAGAAACTTCACAAATATTGTTCCATCTAATCTCAAACTACAGGCACACACTACAGGCTTTGTTCAACAGATGTTACAGGACATTACTCACATTATCGTGTCAGATCAGGGGGCATTAAATCCCCCACCCCACGTCATCTCACAGGGAAGTGGATGTGAACAAAGTGGAGATTGCTGTGCAACAACTTTCTGTAGATGTACTGATCCACACTCAAGTCTGTCAGGTGGTACGAATGCATCTGCAAGTTGGGTTGACATCTGCCTATCAGACCAAAAACAGTAGAACTTGCTGTAACTTTGTAATACTTTGCAGTGAGAACAAAACAAAGCATGTCTATTGATTTGCTTCACACAAGTTAAAGGTTCTTTCTCTTTTCAGATTTGGGAGGAAGCCAGAAATCAGAAGCTTCCTAAAGCATTTTC
Source organism: Chelon labrosus (assembly GCF_963514085.1). Taxonomy (NCBI): domain Eukaryota; kingdom Metazoa; phylum Chordata; class Actinopteri; order Mugiliformes; family Mugilidae; genus Chelon; species Chelon labrosus. The sequence continues at coordinate 20,255,882 of NC_140348.1, forward strand.
TCAACATTTCCATGAAGAGGTAAATCAGTATTTGTTTAATTTAGTATTTCAGAAAAAGTCAGCTTGAGGGAAATACCCTTCAAGTGCTGCTTGCATTTCTGGATATTTATTTATGGAGATCATGCAAGCTGTTCTTTGTCTTGTTACAGAACCAAATGATAAGGTCAATGCTGCATGTGAAACCAGAAGACCGACCGGAGGCAAGCAAACTAAAGACGGACCTGGAAGAGTGCAAACATTTACTTGCGGAGCTTAAAAATAGGCAAACTGTCTGATTGGCACAAGGAAATGGTAAAACGGTTAGCGTTACAAGCACGGCTGTTAATTCTGCCTTAGCTGTCATAATCACAGACTGTATAAATATTTATATAATATCTTTACACTGTCTGTGGTCAAAATGTGTGGAAGTTCCTGAGCTCTGAGGAGAAGCAGCTTTCATGGACTGACATCATGTATCCGGATTAGGTACTATATGTGTCACTCTGCTGGGATGGAAAAGGTAATTTTTTAAAAATTTTAGGAACAGTGAATACATCATGACATTATTCACTCATATCATAATAAATAATCATGATTTTGTTTATTGCTGGGTTGTATAATTTATTCTTTGACAAACGGGTTTAAACAGATGCCACGTTGCACCTTTTACTAAAGAGGAACTGAAGTTTGAAATAAAACAGTAAGTACGGGTGGTGTCATTGTCATTTGTTACAGTTACAGTTTGCACACACTTGTCCTCACGTTAAGTTAGTCTAATCAGCTCAGAGTTTTGTGTCCCAGTCCAAGAAAATCACCGAACATTTGCTCTGGATGACACCGGTGGCACTGGTTCAAAAGATAGTTATGTTCAGATATCAGTATTCAGCATTTGTGAAATGTCATGGTATATGAGTATCTTTCAAGATCGAACTACTAAAGCACTTTACACCAAAGCAATGTGTGGAAAACTCAGCTTCCTGTTGTAAGTCTAGACTCAAGATTCAAGCTTAAGACTGGGAGAAGCAGTGGAGTCTTCCGTGGAAGAGTGAAGAAAACTGTTGGCGACTGTACCTGCCGGGTCAAAATTCACAGAAAGGGTTAAATGCAGCTCTAATGAATGTCAGAAGTCAGGAAGAGGTTTAAATCAAATCTTGGGTGTGGTGGCAATACCTATGTCGAGGGTTTTCAACAGAAACTGTTCCACTCTGTTCATTATTAAAAAGTTCCTGGCAAAGAGCGACAAAGATAACAGCTGTTTTTACTCCTCGTTATTGAACACACAACAACCTGCGACTGTGTGACTAGACAACAAGACAAACGACACAATCATGCAAGAACAGAATGTTTGTGTTTCAGAAAAGTGACGAGCAGTGGAGGTAAAGCAGATTCAAAACGTCGCACTTAAAGAAAGACAGTCAAAATGATGGCCAGGTAGGGTTGCCAGCTCCCTGAAAAGTAAATAGGGGACACCTCATTGGCAGGGCCGACCTGATTGCCTTCACCCTTCCCAGCATGGTGATTTTATTTATTTATTTATTTATTAGCCCTTTTTTATGTGTGTGAAACGATTTTTTAACTATTTGACTGAACCTAACCTGAATTGAATTAGATGCATATTTTTGCGTTTTATCAACACACGGAAAACAAATTATTATTCAACAATTTATTTTTGATACAAAATAATAAAATTAACAGAATAAAACAAATATCTTTCTTAAACATAAACCTGAAATCCTGCTTAATTTAAAATGGTGTACATTAATATAAAACAATAAAAAGCAGAACATTCCTCTTGTAATCGGGCAATAAGCAAAGTGCAAACAAAGTGTGAGGAAAGTTGTTTGCTTTGTTGTCTTCCGGTATCTCTCGCAAGCAACATTACCTCGACCAATGAGATGAGCGGGATTCTTGCCGTCAGCTTATTGTTCACAAAGCAGGAAACGGCCTGGGAAAAAGTTTTACCGTAAATGTTCACATAAAGCGCCCTGTGATTCATTCTTCCCATTGACATTTTACACATTATTTTTGATTCTCACGGTAATACGGGACAACGAGCGTCCCGTTTCAGCTCAATACGGGACCCATACTTTTATTTCTAAATACGATTCCGTTTTTCAAGGGACGGTTGGCAACCCTATGGCCAAGTGAAGAGCAAAAATGTCCACAATGATGCATGAGGGTTAATTTAAAGCTTGATCTCTGAGGTGGAAACACACTGTGTAGCCTACTTCCAGAAATTTCCTGCAGTGAAAACGAGGTTTAACGCGCATGCAAACATGGTCCCGTTTGACACAAACACACACACCACCTTGAATATGACAGCAAAATTATAATGACACGTTTGAGTTTCCCGGTAGCTGCATTTATTTATTTATTTATTTATTTTTTGTCGGCGCACTTCCAGTTTCGATTTTTCCGGTCCGTGCAAAACCACGTACTGTGGATGATACGAAGGAATCGAAACTTAAAGGTACTAAAGACAGCTGAACCGAAAGAGATCGCGGACACAACGGACCATGGCAGCATATGAATAAGATGAAAGCATAAGGAGATATATGCAGCTGTGATCTTTGAACCGTCGTCTCACATTTTTTGTAATTCGCTGAGTCACTGGAGATGGACTCTGGAAACTATGTCCCTAAACTGAACGAACATGCACAGAAACACCGACTTAAGCTGCAGTACGAGGACCTGGGATCTGAGGGCCTGGATCATAACAAACTGTGAGTTGATGTCATATACTTGTGGTTATTGTGAACTTTTGGTGAGATATGTACAGAATGAAGTGATTTTTCCTGGTGTAAAGTCATTTTGTAACGATTTGATGGCTAAATGACCATAGGGACACTCATTATAGCTCTAAGCCTTAGTAGAAAATTATGTTAATGAATCCAGATATATTACTGTAAAGTGTCAACTAAATCTATAGCAGTGTCAATTTCCAGTGGGTGTGTAAAGAGTTTTCACACATGTAAATATCCTAATGGACCAGGATGTATTAGGCGTCCAAGGTATAGTTGTGGATGTCACAAATCTGATCATATTTGTTGATGTCTTTAAATAAGGCCTACACCCGAGCTCAGACTGAAACTTTAGACTGTCAGTAGAGTCATTTGAATACAGTTAAACAGTTAAACTTGTAACACACTGTTCTGCACAGTGAAGATTAAATACCCCCAAATGAAGCAGAAATGAAACACCTATTTGAGCCGAGCAGGACAGTTTTATCTAATGAATGTTAGCACAGCTTAATGAGGCTTTAAAGACGACCTGTGCCTGGAAAATTTTGCTGTCTAAAAGTGGGCACAGCATGGAAGATGAGTTCAATCCTGCCACGCCCAGGCTGAAAATGGTAGTGTACAGATTCATGTTTTGTTTTTTGTTTTTTTTGTAAGTCGACACCTGCAACTTTATTTCAAGTTGACTGTATAACCTGTTTGACAAAGCTCTGACAATTCCTCTACAGATTCAGACAGAGGGCAGTCCTAGATGGTAAAGACTATCCCATAGGCGTGGGCAAGTCCAAGAAGGATGCCAAGACCAATGCAGCCAAAAATGCCCTGCAGTGCCTGTTTGAGACTGAACCTCAGGACTCAGATGCCTTGGTAAGATAACTGTCCCTATTTGCTAAACTCAAGCATGTTAGAGAAAAAAAAATAATCCCAAATGAATGGCATATGTCTAACTGATGAATATTTATCTAATGTCTTAACAGACAGGAACTCCTGCAAAAGCTGCTGATGCAGTTCATCAGAGTATCAACTACATATGCTGGCTTAATGAATATGGTCAGAGGAACAGGGTGACAATAAAGCCTGTGGATTCAACAAGACCAGGACTGACCAATGCTACCCCGTAAGAGGCCTAGCCCCATCCTTATTCTTTGCTATTCTTGTCAAAACAGGTGCTTAATAGGTGTTTCTATGATACTAGATGCTGCAGCTTCATTGTCGGCGACAAGAGCTATCCCGAGGCCACTGGACTGTCGAAGAGAGAAGCTAAGGAGAAAGCAGCCAAGCTGGTGTATGATGAGATACATGGCAATAAAACAGCAGAGGTAAGTGGTAAAGCGCACAGTCGACTCTGTCTGGGTCATAGGCCTAACATATACTCAGCAACAATCATCTCAGAGTTGCACTTTCTCCACTCTCAAGACTGCAGATGAAAAAAACACCCACGCGTCAGGTCAACAAAATGAGGAAGTAAATCTAAATGTTTCTGATCTCCGGTAAGTGAATCACAATGGCAATACTTCATTTCATTTTAGAGTCTTTGCCAATGTGAAGCCTTGCTTGTTTGTTACAGTGACAAGACAGGAAGACTGAGTGCGAGCCCCAGAGAGAACAGCTTCACACAGACAAATTTCAAAGGAATCGTCAACCACTACTGTCAAGAAAAACGACTGTCCCATACGTATATGGAAGCAAAGAAATGTGGCCCACCTCATAATCCTCAGTGAGTCTGACTGAATATCTGTTATCTGAATGGATGCTAAAATAACACAACTTCCCACTAAATTCCTCTTTGTCTCATGCAGATTTTTCTACAAATTAGTAATCGACAACAAAGAATACCCCATGGGTGAAGGTAAGACTGTGAAGGAAGCCCAACAACATGCAGCTCAGCTGGCCTGGTCTGCTCTTCAGGAACAGTCGGACTGGGACAGCGAGGTATTTTAATATGTTCCAATCCAAATTACACCAGGTTGTAGTTAGTCCCTTGTTTAGAGCGCTGGCAACACATGAAATAACTTTATCTCAAACTGCTTTTTTTTGTGCACATTAGGTGTCCTTAAGGTCAACAGCATCAGAGGACAGTGAACCATCCTCAGTGCCAGCGTCATCATCTGCACTGTAAGGCACTTGCCGTTAGTAGGACAGTAGATTGTGGAGTTAAATACTATACAGTATCTGTGAAACTGTATAAGCTCTACTGAGTATTGAAGAAGCTCTACTTACATCTGTTGTTGCCTTTCTCTAGGGATTCCAGTGAGGCGTCATCACAAAACGGACCAAGGAGCTCAAGTGACTTTATAGTATTTGCTGAGTCACCAAACGCTTCCAAGGCCCAGGTCTGTAGTATTCAAAGCAATAGTCTACACAATATTCACGTTCTAAGACCAAGAAAGTTTTGTTTGGGTCTGTGCTGCCCAGAGCAGTTGTGAAGGGGTGGATATACGTATATACGGTATATTGTCCTGGACAGGACTATATGTATATATATATACATATATATATACATATATATATACGAGAACACTATCTATAAGTCTCCCGTGTTATGATTTACCATACTTAACAAAAATTGGTTGCATCCATCCATTATCTACAACTGCTTGTCCTGTAAAGGGTTGCAAACTGGTAGGCTACACCCTGGACAGGACAATAAGTAGGGCTAACACAGACTACCACACAAAGGGATAAATAACTAATCTGGAAGTACACACCCATGGCCAATGTAGAACCACAAGTTAACCTGGGGTGCATGGGTTTGGACTTTTGGAGGAAGCTGGAGCACATGGATTCGAACCCAGAACCCTCTTACTGTGGGGCATCAGTGCTAATCACCACACCACTGTGCCGCCCCTCAAACATAGGGTTTTTTGGACAAGCGGTCATCTTCTGTAACCGCACAGACACAGGGAGAACATGCAAACTACACACAGTTGGCCCATGGATTTGAACCCGGAACCTTCTTGCTGTGAAGCATCAGTGCTCAGACAGAGAACATAATTTACACATGTTTTTTTGTTTTTTTTACACTTTTTTTAGGTCAAGTCAGCAGAGTCTGAATCTAACACATCAGCTTCAACATCGACTTCAGTGTAAGTCTCTTTCATTGCACAAATCACAAACCAGATCACAGAGCCTCAGTAAAAACAAAGTGGGCTACTAATGTCTTTCTTTTTTTTCTCCTTTAAGATCAACAAGTACAAGTGACTCTCCCAAAGATCAGGTAAGTTATTCCACCCCAAACTGAGGATTCATTCCTGTATTTTCTTTGTGTAATAATCTAATTGCTGTAAATACTTTCCCATGTGTGGAGAGATGCTGCTGTGAAACACCTTCTCATAATGTGTTTATTCTCTTAAGAACGCTGTCGGGAACAAGAACATGGAGAACAACACAACAAGTGATGCGTCAACCCGGCAAATGTAAGTAAAGTTATTTAGTAGCTACCATGCTAGCATGTAGCCCGTCGTGTACACCTTTTACATTCATGGCTAAGCAATTTTGTTAATTGTCTGCAGATTTAAATCCGACTTCGATTCCATAACACGTCTTGGTAGAGGAGGCTTTGGTTGTGTTTTCCGCGCAAGACAAAAACTGGTGGACAAGTTTTATGCCGTAAAGATTGTCTGCGGTAAAACGTAAGTAAAGTGTGCTGTGCTTGTCAGTGTAGCACAGTAACATTTCAGTGTATTACAGGATAGTCTGATAGTTTCATTCTTTGATCAGGAAAGCTCTGCGAGAAGTGAAGACATTATCAGACCTGCTTCACAGAAACATTGTTAGATACTACAGCTGTTGGATGGAGGACTTTGACGAGTTTTCACTGTGAGTGAACATCCTAATAAAAAATTATTGTACTTATTTACAATGCGGGAATGTCATTTCACTGTTATTTTTCTTTCTTAGATCCATCAGTAGTTCATGTCCACAGTACCTCTTTATCCAGATGGAATTATGTAAGACTACACTTCAAGACTGGATAGACAAGAAGAACAAAAATACTGTGCAAGACTCCAAGAGAAGAGAAGAAAGTCTGCCCATTGCTCAGCAAATAGTCAGTGGAGTTGAGTACATTCACTCCAAAAAGTTAATCCACAGGGACCTTAAGGTGAGTCTGGGGCTTTTAGGGATTACCAGCTCTTTAATTATTGCTCCACTGTGTGCTACTACTGTTTTTTTACAACCTGGACCTGGCATAAAATACGATCGTTTACTTACCCATATAACTTTGGTGTCATTTGGAGTCATTCGGACGATATTTAGATCCGCGTATATCCATATAGTGGGAGTGACTGGGGCACCGGAACGCAGCCTCTATATAAAGCATTATCTGCCACGAAACTCATTCATTTCACTAATATTTTGTTATGATACGCTAGTGCTATTCCCCGTTGAGTCCAGAGTTACCTGTTATCATCATCTGGCGTCTGTAGATTGACCTACCAACCTCTCACCTGGATGATGTCATCCGCGCGGCTTCTTTACCTGTAATTTGCTACTGCTAGTTTTTTGCAAATTAAAGGTAAACAAGCTGACCGTTGCGGGTGCGCACGGCGCTCAGAGATGACGTCACCCAGCACTAGCGTATCATAACAAAATATTGGCGAAATAAACGAGTTTCGCGTCAGAATGCATTATTTCGAGGCTGCGTCTCGGTGCCCCAGCCACTCCCACTATATGGTTATACGCTGATCTAATTATCTTCTGAACGAGTGCAAACGACACAAAAGTTATATGGGTGAGTAAACGATAGTATTTTATGCTAGAAATAAGGTCCAGGTATTTAAATATATATATATATAAACAGTAATTTAATGTGGGAAAGACACAGCATAAAAGGAGCGAGAGTGGAGGTGGGTTGCAAAATGCCTTGCTGAGAAACAGCAAGGGAAGACGGGCTAAAGGTAATTAAAATTTGCCAGTATGTTTAAGTGGAACTGTCAGCTTCCTATTTTATACATTAACATCAGATGATGAGTTGGGACTAAGGTAGCACCAGGGCTGTTTGGGCGATGCTCTTGCTCCTCCTTGTTGCTTACTCTTTTATATTAAACAAAATGCAGTCTTGTCTATCTTTGGTCCTCTGGTAATTATTTGACAACACATAGCACACAGTTAGAATATAGCCTACATGTTAATGGTCGGATTTTAAAATCCTATATTTACATTGTAAGCTCTATGTATTCAGATGTCAGTATGGTGATAGAAATCTGTTAATCATTTATCTACTTAAAGTGTTAATGTGCTGATGTACAAGATGATCTTCTGCATATGTACATCACTCAGGTAGGCTGATGTTAATTAGTCTTAATCGCTGCTCTTGCTTTTCCACGGTTAGCCGCTCAACATCATGTTCGGACAGGATGATGAAGTGAAGATTGGGGACTTCGGTCTGGTCACTGCTGAGACTGACGACGAAGGTGGAGCGAGGGAGAGAACCAAAACAGGAACCAAAAGCTACATGGCTCCTGAACAGGTGAGATGGTTTGCCACTGTAACTATTTACTATACACCGACCAGGCGTAACATTATGACCACCTTCCTAATATGGTGTAGGTCTCCCTAGTGCCTTCTGAGGGTGTCCTGCGGTGTCTGACAACAGAATGTTGTTAATGCGAGTATTTGGGTCCTATGGGTTGAGGGGTGGGGTCTCTGTGAATCAGGCTTGTTCCAGTGCATCCCATAGATACTTGATCATTTTGGGATCTAGTGAATTTGGAGGCCAGGTCAACACCTTGTGCTCTTTTTCATGTTTTTTTGAGTTATTCCTAAACCGCTGTCAACCTGCATCCTGCTAGGGATGGCTGCTGCCATCAAGGAGTGTCATTGCTATGGGGTGGGGGTGCCTGGTCTGGTCTAGGTGGGTGGTACATGTCTAAGTAACATCCAGGCGAGTATCGGGTCCAAAAGTTTCCCTGGAGAACATTGCATTGTAACAAAATGGTCAATGTTATGTACTTCTCCTGTCAGTGGTCATAATGTTATGCCTGATCCGTGTATGTCCACCATACTTCCTGATTCCATGATTGTTTACATCTTTTAGAGCAGTTGGACATTGTTTTAAAGCTATACTGAATATGTAGAGACACACAATTAACTTAATTTACCTCATATGTTATTACAGAGGAGTGGCAACTACGGTCACAAAGTGGACATGTTTGCTTTGGGGTTGATCTACTTTGAACTCCTTTGGAAAATCTCCACTTACCATGAAAGAAAGAAGGTGAGACTCTTGTGGATTTAATCTTGCCTGTATTCATTTGCAGTGTTCGTTAAAACATACCATAGAAATATTAGTTTATTACAGGCAAACTAACATGCACTTCTGTCCTTACATTGCTGCTTAAATACAAGATTTGGAATGACGTCAGAAACCAGAAGTTCCCTCAGGAGTTTCCACTGGCCTTTTCCAAAGAGGTACATTACTATATTAACTACTATTTGATTCTCATTGATTGGGGAAGTGTCCAGACAAAGCGCATGTTTCGTAAAACCTGTCCAGACTTTTTATTATAGTCTGTGAAAAGATCTCAACCCCTTTTTTTCTTTTTCTTTTTCCACAGGCCAAAATAATCAAGTCTCTGCTGTGTGAGAAGCCAGAAGACCGACCTGAAGCAAGCGCAGTGAAGCAGAAGCTGGAGAGGTTAACTCTGAAATTCAACACACAAGAAAGCATGCGCAATGAAAGAGCAACAGTCTGAGTGTTACAAGAGAGAGCTCGTGAAAAGTCAATGTGCGCCCTCCGATGATATGATGATAAGAGTTGACATACCGTTATGTCACTTGTTTGAAAATGGTCAATGAATTGCACTTATGGACCGCTGTAATTAAGGTACATTCCCATTAGGACGGGGTAGGAGACCAATCTAAAAATCATGATTTTCACAAGAAACTTTTACATCGGTTCCCTGGCTTGTGTATGTTGTGTATCCATAACTGTTGTCTGTCTGTTGCTGTCCTGAGGGCTTGATGTTAAATAGCTGTATTTTTGTGATGCATACATGAGACTGCAATGAAAAGCGCACCAGATCTGGCACAAATGAAAGACGCTTTCCTAACAGTTTTAGCTTTTTCCCGATGAGATGCTGTTTGTTAACATTTTTTCATCCCATTAACTGTAAAAAAAAAAAAATAAAAATCATGCACAATAATGGAAGAGGTTCACCAACACTGTATTCAGACCATGCTGCTTACCCTGCAATACTTTTGAGTGTGTAACATAGAGTGGATAAATGTATGTTTAATTCAACCAACACGTAAGAAATAAAAGCCTGTAAAAACTGGTTTAAAAGACATCATTACTTGCTTATTGTGAGTTCTTAAATAATGAATGTCCAGCTGAGTGGTCATCAAGTCTGATGAAGCACCTTCAGGATTACTATGACTACGTTCATTCACAGCAGACAGGAATAAATGCAAAATGTTAAAGAGTTCCAGCTCATAGGGAAATTAATTGGAATGAAATGCTTGCAGTACAACGGGAAGGTACTGTGGAAATGTCATTCAGGAAGGCACTAGCAAAGGAAATGATAATTAGAAAAATTATGAAAACACATTAAACCGGTTGTTATTATTTTTGTCCATTTCTATGGTAGTAAGCTGGAAATTGCAAAAGTGAGTTTTTGAACCTCATTTTCCTCCAAAACAATCATTAAGACAGTTCCTACTGCAAACATTCTCATTTGAGATCCCAACACAACTGCTTACATCAGGGGTATCAAACTCATTTTAGTTCAGGGGCCACATACAGCCCAATTTGATCTCAAGCGGGCCGGACCAGTAAAATAATAGCATAATAACCTATAAGTAACGACACCTCCAGATTTTAAAATATAAAAATGTAAATTGGGATAATGTTTACATTTAATAAACTATCCTTAAGAAAAATAAGCGCAATTTAGGCACATTGCTGTCTGCTGTTTAGTCCTGGGTCTCAATGTTGTGTTCTGTCCACTTCTGTTACTAAAACAGTGGACAAATTAGCAGATATTCTCATTGCAATATTGAAAAAAAACAAAAACTCATGCTGCGGGCCAGATTATACTCTCTGGCGGACAGCTTTTTGTCCGTGGGCGGTCTGTTTGACACCTGTGGCTTCACACGGATGCCAAATCAAATGATTAGTATGTATTTTACACGCCCTGAAATCTTTTTCTTTTGGCATGCACAGTGGTTCTTGCGGCTGCGCAGCGTGAAATCTAATTGAACACCCTCGTTTAGCAGTAGTTCGTCAGTGTCCACCCCACGCCGGGAAAACATGCAAAGCGAGAATGTATTTCTTTCAACCATATAGAAATGATCGGATCATTTGCATGGCTAACAAATAGTTATCTCCAGTGAAATTGGTTTCCGGTGCCGTTAGAATAACATCTATGTGGTTATTGCGGTCTCAGTCCAGCAGGAGTCGGTGTTGGGGTTAGATTTCCGGACAGGAAGAAGTTAACTTCCTTGTAGTGATTGGCCTGTTCAATGTGAGGGAATTTTAAATCTCGTGCCAGATGAGTACTGCTCGTACTACTACACTCAGTAATACCTGTGCGCTATAGAGGGAACAAGAGTAATCGGAGATGGGAAGGAAAAAGTATACAGCAAAACTAAACGAGTATGCACGAAGAAGCGGCTTGGAGCTGAAATTTGAGTTTGTCTCGCGGAGATGTGAAGGTCAAATGTGAGTTAAATCCGCTGCGTGTGATCTCTTGCTTTTGATCAGTCCTTACATGTCGGTGCAAAAACAAAACAGGATGCTACTTGAAATCACTATTAAGGTATTGCGCACAGTGTTTTCCATATGAGGCCAGTGTCGCCGCAGAAGACGTGTTTTCTTGTCCGGAAAGCGAAAGTAGATTAATATTTACTCGAGTCCACGTAACTGAAGCATCGAAACGGAACTAGACTACCATTAATGTTTCTAGTACTGAGACTTGCGATTTCCTGTACTCTACTCTAGTACTTGAAGTTCTCGCCAAGCTTACAGTAGCATCTGGACAAACACTACCTCGTGTAATCATCAAGTAGCTTCAAAAGAGGCAAAACTGTGAATGTAAATCTGAAATAAGTCTGTCAAAGCAAAAAAAGTATTCATTAGCTAGTAATTACAAACAAGAAGTTTAACAAAGACTAAAATGCATTAAAATAAAGCTGTTTTTTTGTTTTAGTTTCCAAAAAGAAAAAGAAACAGCAGCTCTCTGTTTTCTGTGCAATAAAATTTTATCAAAATCGATTCAGTCTTCACTTTCCAAATACTTGCTGTGGGCCAGGTTAGACACTCTGCTGGGCCGGTTTTGGCCCACAAACCGTGTGTTTGACACCCCTGCTCTAGAAGGTCACATGGGGTCTGGAGCCCATTACAGCTATCGTTAGGCGAGAGACGTGGTACGACCTGGACACGTCGCCAAATCACAGGCTCAGATGCGTACTGTACATCCATAATGTTAATGAAAAGTTTTACATTTCTTCATCAGAGTAACTATGAGGGCCGTGATCAGTGGTCAAGAATATCCCGTTGGTGTGGGCGAGACCGAGTGGGAAGCCAGGCAGAATGCAGCTAAATCTGCCCTGAGAAGTTTGGATGGCAAGGAAAATTGGGGACCCGTGGTAAGATTTGTCTCCACTAAAGTGGTGCAACTGTGGCCATAAACAAAGCACGTTTCATTAAATGTTTCTATTTTTTTTCTGAACTATAAAAGGCGTTTTTTTATTTTTTCCTTTCAGAAGGAAAATGCAGAAAATCCTCCTGCAAAGGTTGATAAGAAAAGAGTCAGAGCCAAGCTGCAATACGACAAGACATGTGGCCACAAAACTACAGAGGTACAGGATGTCAGAGCAGAGTCTGTCCTGGTTTAACTGAAACACTGGACAATACACATTTGGAGGGTTTAAGAATATCACCTAAAAGCTTTCAATGTGTGTTTCAGGTTATGGTGTCTTCTGATGATGGTGCATCAGCCGGGCCTTCCAAACCACGAAAACCACTGTAAGGAAATGACATTTGGTAATGTTGGAGTTGTCAAATAGTTTTACTCATGTATATTTTTGTGTTTTCTCAGGGATATCTGTAATGACAAATTAAACCGCATGGTAATGACTTCTGTTTCACCACGCAAACCCAAAGTTCAGGTCAGTTATTACCATTTTATTGTTTACGCTGTGCCTTTTAAAAAACATTTTGTGTCAAGCACTTAGAGGTACTTCTGTGTATGAAAACGTGTTATACAAATGAAACTGTTCTGCCTTTAAATTTTCTGATGAGTTCATATCTGAGTCAAAACATAGAATTTAACCCTCCAAAATTTTGTGAAATCCTGTAGTATGAGTAAAGTATTTCTGTCTCGTGGATCCACAGCAAATACTGGGAACCTGAGGGAAAGCCCCTTAACACCTTAATGCCTGAATTGATTTTTCAATTATATAAAGAAATTAATTATTTGTGTTTTTGCTTACCACTCCTACCGGTCCTACGAGAAACTAGTGCTTGCAAAAGGTTCCTAGGAATTATTTGAATGTGCACAAACCGTCATTGGAGTATTACATGCGCTATTTCGGCTGCAGTCTGAGCGGAAACAGTGCGTCGCAAATTCGCGACACTAGGCGTCAAGGGGTCAATCTTTAACTGTGAGGGCCTGCAACAAGAATTGGGTGGCACATTTGTTTGATTCAAACGATTCTCCTCTGTATAAGAGACACAGTGTCATATTTTAAAGGAATATTGTAAGGAATTCTTTAGAACAATGAAAAACAATACGTTTGGCCGTCTACTGTCTATTAAGCTTTGATTTACCTCCACAATATTTTAGGAAATTTAATATGGGTCTATGTATTCTTTTTTATTATATATTAATTTTGATTTAAAAAGCAACAAAATCCTCATGAAAAGACCAAAAGATGGTTACATTTGCCCTGAGAATTTTGGATGGCAAGGAAAATCGGGGACTAGCGGTAAGATTTGTCTCCACTGAAGTGATGCGACTGTGGCCATAAACAAAGCACGTTTCATTACATGTTTCTCATTTTTGCCCTGAACGATAAAAAGTGTGTTTTTATTTTTTCCTTTCAGAAAAAAAATGTTGCAGAAAATGCAGAAAATCCTCCTGCAAAGGTTGATCAGAAAAGAGTCAGAGCCAAGCTGCAATACGACGAGACACGTGGCCGCAAAACTACAGAGGTACAGGATGTCAGAGCAGAGTCTGTCCTGGTTTAACTGAAACACTTGACAATACACATTTGAAGGGTTTAAGAACATCACCTAAAAGCTTTCAATGTGTGTTTCAGGTTATGGTGTCTTCTGATGATGGTGCATCAGCCAGGCCTTCCAAACCACAAATACCACTGTAAGGAAATGACACTTGGTAATGCTGGAGTTGTCAAATAGTTTTTACTCATGTCTCACTTTGTGTTTTCTCAGGGATATCTGTAATCACAAATTAAACCGCATGGTAGTGACTTCTGATTCACCAAGCAAACCCAAAGTTCAGGTCAGTTATTACCATTTTATTGTTTACTCTGTGCCTTTTAAAAACCATTTTGTGTCAAGCACTTAGAGGTACTTCTGTGTATGAAAATGTGTTATACAAATGAAACTGTTCTGCCTTTCAAGACTCTGAATAATTCTCTTCGGTAGACACAGTGTCATATTTTAAAGGAATATTGTAAGGAATTCTTTAGAGCAGAGGTTTTCAACAGGGGGTTTGCGACACCTAGGGGGTCCGCGGAGGTACTGCAAGGGGGTCGCGCATTTTTATTTTTTTTCCATAAATTTAAACGTCTTTAAATACACATATACATAAGTAGGGGGTCCCCGCTCCATCTCTCCATCAGTTTGGGGGTCCTTGGCCTGTAAAACGTTGAATACCCCTGCTTTAGAACAATGCGAAATAATACGTTTGGTCGTCTACTGTCTATTAACCATTGATTTACCTCCACAATATTTCAGAAAATTTAATATGGGTCTGTGTATTATTTTATATCATATTTAGATTTAAAAAGCAACAAATTCCTCATGAGAATACCAAAAGACGGTAAGTGCCATTCAGAGATAGTTATACGCACTTTTTTCAGCCATTCCACCCATTTTTGTGAACGATTCAAAGTAATTTCTCTAGAGTAGCTGAAGAACTGATTAGAATTTGATGGTCAAAGTCACTGTGACCTTAAAAAAAGGTTAAATCATTAAGTAATTTTATATACAGAAAGCAACAACATGTTAATGTTCTGCACATTCACCTTTTATTAAATTCCCTCTACATCTAAACTGATGTGTTATGTGATTCTTGACAGACTTACGTGGGTGTAAGCTGCGACTTAAGTTGTTGTCTTTTTAGCTCTATAAGATGATTCATTTTTTTCACTAAGGATATAAAGCGTCCTAAAGAGATGGATCCAGGAAACAGTCCCCGTGAGGAGACCAATTCAGAAAGGTATGGAAAATAAAAAATACCTGCAATATAATCATGTTACAGTATTTCTTGTTTTTTTAATTTGGAATTTGAATATTAAAATTCAATTTTCAATAACAAATACATTTTGTTCATCAGTAACAAATCAAGATTTGACTGGATAGAAACCCTCGGCAAAGGAGGTTATGGTCGAGTTGACAAGGTGATGGATAAAAAGTTGAAGAAATATTATGCTATGAAGACTGTCCCCTACAAAGAGTAAGTCAAACGTTCATTCATATATTTCACTGTATAGATAAGAAATACAAGCTGAAAGTGTCCACTTGTCTATTTTCTTGCCCAGAAACGCTCTACGAGAGGTGAAGGCCTTGTCAGACCTCAACCACTGCCACATTGTTCGATACTACACCTGGTTTATAGGGGATTCAGTAGTCCAGTCGGACAGTACAGATGACAGCTCAGGCACTTCTCAGTAAGTCTCATCACTTCTTAATTACCTTATTTACTAGTGGTTCATTTTCTTCCCTTTGTCCGTCTTTTAGGTCCTCCGGTGGTGCATCTGTAAAGTACCTCTATATTCAGATGGAGTTATGTAATGCCGAAACACTTGGAGGGTGGATTGACAAGAAGAATATGAAGGAATCTCCGAAAGACTCCAAGCGAAGAGAAGAAAGTCTGAACATTATCCAGCAAATTGTGAGCGGAGTCGAATACATTCACTCCAAGAAGTTCATCCACAGGGACCTGAAGGTGAGACAAAATGGATAATACTGGCCCATGTGTCTACAGGCTGTGATCAAAGAAACAACATACATTTTGACCCCAATGAAGTCTTAAATCCTCTTAGTGGAAACCATAGATTTAATAATAATAATACATTTTATTTATAGGCGCCTTTCAAAATGTGTGTTGATGTGGAGAAGTTCAGTCAGATAAGGAGGGGCGAGGTTGCGGAGGACTTTAAATGTTAAGAGGAGGATTTTATAGGTGATGTGGCGTGCGATGGGAAGCCAGTGAACCTGCTGGAGAACAGGGGTGATGTGATGAGAAGAAGGGGTCCTGGTGATAATCCGGGCAGCAGCATTTTGAACAAGCTGTAATTTACAGAGGGGGAGACCAGTGAGAAGTGAGTTGCAGTAATCCAGGCAGGAGGTGACGAGGGAATGGACCACGATGGCGGTGTTGTCGGCGGTGAGGGACGGGCGGAGACGGTTGATATTGCGCAGATGGAAATATGCAGGGTAATTTTATTATGGTGAGAATGGAAAGACAGAGTGCCGTCCAGGACGACGCCCAGACTCTTGACTTGAGGGGAGGGGGGAGACAGAGGAGCTGTCAGTGGTGATGGAGAAACTATTGGCTATTGATAGGGGGGATTCAGAACCAATGAGGAGAACCTCAGTTTTGTCACTGTTGAATTTGAGAAAGTTGGAGGAGAACCAAGTCTCGATTTCCTGGAGGCAGTCACAGAGGAAGGTGGGTATTGTATTTATGGAATATGTGATCAAGGGGGAGGAGGTAAATGATAAAGAGGACTGGACCTAGGACGGAACCCCATCGTACACCAGAGGAGGTGGGAGATGGCTGTGGTGTGTTTATTATTGTGCCTCTTGTTGAAGAAGAAGTCTTATTTCTAAGCTTGCTGTAGTTTATTGGACGACTAACCGTGAGCTCACAGACACATGAGAGGTTCTGGGAAGGTAAGCCGACCCAGAACTTTGATAATGGAAGGGAGGTGACAGTATGTGTGTGCTGCTGTGATCCAACAAATAGGATAAAACAATTAGAGTAATGACATCTGATATCCAAAAGGGTCATTGTCAGCACATAATCTTTTGAAAAAGCAGTCTAATTAAATTCCTGTCCTATGGGATATGGATGTGAGCTAAATTCTGACTGGTTGGTGGCTGCACTAAGTCTAGTTCATTACTACACGGTCATGAAGCCAGATGTATGTTTGTTTCGTCTGGTTAGCCGGCCAACATCATGTTTGACCGGGATGGAAAAGTGAAGATCGGAGACTTTGGTCTGGTGACTTCTGAGAATGATGAGGATGGGAACCAGATTGAGAGAACAGCGTCCACAGGAACTCCAAGTTACATGGCTCCTGAGCAGGTCAGATTTATACAGTGCCACTTTCTACAGTCAAACAAATGAAACAGAAATATTGTGCTTTTGTGTTGGTTTTTGTTTGCTGTATTTTTATTTTATAACAGAAGAGCGAGAAGACTTACGACAGAAAGGTTGATATATTTCCTTTGGGGCTGATCTACTTTGAGCTTCTTCGGAAAATTTCCACTAATCATGAAAAAGTTGCGGTAAGTTACAGAAAGCGCTTTATAAAAAGTAAACAAGAACTCCTAATTATGTTTTTATTTCAACAACAACCGTTCAGCAGAGCATAACTGAGCAACTTGTCAAGTTGGTT
Source organism: Chelon labrosus (assembly GCF_963514085.1). Classification (NCBI taxonomy): domain Eukaryota; kingdom Metazoa; phylum Chordata; class Actinopteri; order Mugiliformes; family Mugilidae; genus Chelon; species Chelon labrosus. The sequence goes on from NC_140348.1 coordinate 20,273,413, forward strand.
ACATGTTTTCTTTTTATCCCTGCATGAATTTTAGATGTGGGCCGACATCAGAAGACAACAACTTCCCAAAGGATTTGAAGACAGTTTCACTGAAGAGGTACGTCATCATTTTGTCAACGTGTTAGCAAATATGAATGGGTTAAGGGATAGTTTTACCAGCAGAGGAGGCGGGAGATATATCTGTTTGCCCTGTCTCAACAGTTATTCATTCATTTCAATAATTTACCTTGGTGAGAAATAGTGCAGTTTTGACTGGTTACGTTTTTAAACAAATCCTTTGTATAACATTTTCTTAACTGTTGTCCAATTGGTATTTTTACGCTGCAGTACATCATTATCAAGTCGATGCTCCGTGCAAAGCCAGAAGACCGACCCGAAGCGACTAAGATCAAGGCTGACCTAGATGAGTGCACTCACAGACTCAACGCTCGAGAAATTGTACGTCGTGGTAGCAGAACAATGTGAATTGCAAAAAAAAGATTTTATTTTAAATCAAGTCCCATATACTGTATGCTCCAGGAAATAGTTCCGCTTGATATCTTAAAATAATTGCAAAAGTATGTTTTTTACTTTTGCATACTGCCATCAAGGAGTGTCATTGCTATGGGCTATGTAATTGGTCTGCTCTAAGTGGGTGCTACATATCTAAGTAACATCCAATGCCAGGTCCAAACGTTTCCCTGGAGAACATTGTATAGTCACAAGATGTTATTTACTTCTCCTGTGGTTTTAATGCTGTGGCTGATCGATGTAAGCTCTCTAGCTCTTTAGCCTAAGATCAGAGCTTATGCCTGTAGTCTCTTACGTTCTTTCAGCTCTCTCCAGTAAGGGAACAGGCACAGTCTTTATCTGTTTCTTTTTTTAATCTGAAGCATCATGAAATTGTCATGGATGCTTCCTCGGTTCTATTTTATTCTTCCTAACAGATATGTTGGGATCATAGAACCATATTTACATTTGTAACCTATTTTTTTCCACCAAGGTCTACTCCATCTGATTAATTAGATTTATGTGAACTTTTTTGGTGAGGCCTTGAATGTAAAGAATGTTTATTGACTTGTAAAAACATCTTTCTTTGTTGACCTGATTGCTTTTTTTTTTTTTTAATACTTTTTTACTTTACTTTTTTTTTTTGCTTTTACTCGGCTTAATGTAAAATGGTGAATGGCATCACGTTTTGTGTGTACACATTCTTGTGCTGCGACCTTTGTGGGGACTTATTTTACTTTTAGGACATTTTTGGAATACGAGGACATTTGGTCGCATCTTCTCAGAGGGCAGGTTAAAGCCAAATACATTTACATCTGTTTTTTCCCCACAATTTACAGAATAGTTCTAGAGAAACATTTACTTCTATCATCGTATTCCTAGTCATTCAGCAGTTTACATAGTCTTTGTTAGTATTTAGTAGTATTGCCTTTCTATTGTTTAACTTGTGTAAAATGTTTCTGGTAACCTTCCACAAGCTTCTTGAAGGAATGTTATCCCAATAGCCTCCTTGCTCATAGACATTTTTGCTATTTTATAGAGGTCAGGGCTTCGTGACGACTCGATGTCGTTGTCCTTATGCCATTGTGCCTTAACTTTTTATTCTTGTGACAACTTCCTGGGTTATGTCTTGAGATGTTGCCTAAATGTGTCCATATAGTCTTCCTTTGTTATGTTATGGCATCTATTTTGTCAAGTTCTCCAGTTCCTCCTGTTGCGAAGCACCCGTGCAACATGATGCTGCCACCCTCGTGCTTCACAGTATAGATGGTGTTCTTTAACTTGCAAGGCTCCTGCTTTTTTTGTCCAGACATATTGCTGGTTATTAGAGCCAAACAGTTAACAGTTGACATTAAAGTTCTTTGTCTCCACATGCAGCTACGATTGATAGTCTGTCTTCTTAATGACAGATTTACAGCAGTGGTTTCTTCTATGCGTGTAGATATTTTTGTACCCATTTCCTCTTGTGTCCTTTGCTGTTCTGCGATTGATTTCAACTTTTTGTACCAAAGTATGTTCATCTATAGGAGACAGATTGGCTACAGGGTCATTTATACTTGTGTAGCATTGTTTGTACAGACGAACCTTGTACCCTTCAGGCATTAGGAAACTGCTCTTAAAGAAATCCACGATGGTCTTTCTGAGGTCTTTGCGGATTTCTTTTTATTTTTTCATGATCTCAAACAAAGAGGCATTGAGTTTGAAGGTGGACCATGAGCTAGATCCACAGTTACACCTCTTATTGTTTCACATTATGTTTAACTGTAGCTGTGATAGTTTCCATTAGGGAATTATGTCAATGAATGTCCGCAGAAAGGCAGCAATGCAAAAGTTTTTTGGTGTTGTTTTTTTTTTTTAGGTCTTGCATTTCAATTTGCGGTTTCTGATGTCATCATGTGCTTAATCTTCAATGTCTACTTTTGAAATAGGTGGTCCACTTTAAATTAGATTATCCCGTGGGAAAGACGGAGCTTCATCACATAGAAACAGATATATAGATAACAGATATAAAAGATATTTAAGTTATATAATATGAATAAATAATGCTGTGTAGAAAATTACACAGTGTTAGCAGCATTGACCAAAGTCCTGTTGTTTCCTCACAGGGAGGCATTGTATAGTGTGAGACCTGAGGGAACATGATACATTATTAATCCTCTTAATGTCTAGATCATGTAACAAGACCAGACAATAAAATACAAAAACCTGACTGTACAAAACATTTTCCAGCAGAAGTCGAGAGATTATGTTTGATGCCTTACAAAACAAACAGTTCTTTTCATCTTGAGTTCATCATTCATGTCTCACTGCGGCCACAATGTAGATTAACTTTGTGCCTTAGCTCCACTTGTATTCATGTCAACAGGGGTTCATCTTCCGTGTGGGTGCGGAACTAAAAAAAAAACACTTTAAACAATTTCAATATGTCCTATATGATCATGCCTCTTGGTTTGTGTAAGCAACTGAATAAATGTTATTTTAAACCCACTCATAGACTGGTTGTCAGGCTTTTTGTATTTGCAAGGTGAAGGATTTTACTGCAGATGCTTGTTTAATTTTTATATCATCTGACTATTTGATTCATATAAATCAGCAGTTTGACTTATGCTCACATTACAGTGGTAATTAACTATTTTCTAATATTGTTACACAATGCTTATCAAACTATATATACACTAGGGAAACTGTCATATTTTAAGTAATATCTGTTTGCTTGGGGATTAGTGAAACAAGAATCAAACAAATCTTTTTAATGATCATCTTTGTAATAGCTGTGGTTGGGATGACCTGATTGCTTGTCGTTCTTTGGCCTGTAGGGGGAGCTGTGGCTCTGCGTAGCCCCAGCACGTTCAGAGCATGGCTGCAGACGCCAGGCCTCCACAGCCTGTGGGTGAGAAAGGTTTATTCACAGTGAGAGGGCCAAAGCTGAGGGAGCCGTGTGACATTTAATCATGCCTCCGGCGCATGCTGGATGATTAGCATCTCTGTGGAAAACAACAGTAACAAGTGCCAAACGCAGGATCCCACACAATCACCTGGACGTGGCGCACGCAGTCACAGAGGCCACGGTAATCAGCACAAATTGGCTCCTGCGGCTCGGTGTGTTACCTCAACAATCACCGCGGTGCTTGGTGCAAGTGGAGAGAGGCCATAGGTGCGGGGACTGGCTACATGTAGCCTGAATAACCTGGCTGATTTCTGTCTCATCAGCTGCAGCAGGAAGGAGGATAAGATGCTGAAATAAACACTCTGATTCCCTTGTTGACTGGGAATAGCACTACAGCCAGCATTAATAGATTTCTTCAGCCACTTTGTGGCAGCAGAGCCAATTGACAGCGCAACAGATAGATATTTATGGAGAAACATCCTATGGTTTGGAGCCTTTTTGTCAATCTGATGACTGTATTGTAAGTCCAAGGTTCGCCAACCTAGATAGGAAGATATTTGGCTCTTTATCTGCTCTAGTATATTTGCTAATGCTTGGCAATTTGGGTCTATTATTTGGGTTTAGAGATAAAACTGTCCACATTCAGTTCATCATGATTCAAAATATATGTCTCTGATAATTATCAACAGGTTACAAGCCGAACGTTTCTTTCCTTTAGTCGAGATGTTATTTAGATATCAGCTGCATGAGAGAACCTGAAGCCAGCCCTCTCCTGACATTTACTCCACCAAAACAATGCGCTCCCTCATTTTAGCTGCATCTTAGATAAGAAACCTGGTGAGTTTCCAATCTTCTGCAGCTGTCGTGCTTCTGCAAGCAGGGTTATTGGATGTATTGAGGTCGCTTCCTCTGAGAGCAATGTGGGCACTGAAGCGGCGCTCTGTCAGTGGCCTGAACCGTGTAGCCAGGGGTAAAATGGACTCACAAGTCAGAGTGCCTCCCCGTGGACCCAGGGGTCGGAGCAAATGATCACCCTGTGCGTAGCCTCGTTTCAGAAGCAGCAACCGGAGTTTGTTTTGCTCCGTGTGTTTTTAGGACTCGGCCGTGCTGCAAAGACGAAACTACTTCCCCGCCAGCAGACGTCAAAAATCAAAATGACAGCTTAGGATGCATTTGAGCCGTCGGATAGCGTTGATCTCCCCTGACTATGCATGTATTTCAGAAGTTTCTGTTAAGTTGTCCCTCTTAACCTCTGGTGAACTCCAGTTAACTGGAGCATGACCACATGCTTTGCCTCGCCGGAGGCCCCACTTGGCTTTTGCTCTGGACTTTCCACCTCTCCAGAACCACATCCTGCCACTGTCCGCTCCACATGAGGAACACTGCCAGTGTCGGTTAAAGGCCCATACTAAGAGTTTTAGATTTTCCATTTCTGTGCAGCTTTAAAATGATTTAGGAGACTCCTAAGACTACTGGAACAGCATAGCTTCAATATAATCGTGTTGAAATGCAGTTTAAATCTACACTTTTCTATCACAGATAACAGAGAGATCTTAAGGCTGCTCTGACAGTGGATCCAATGGCTACGGGGAATATGAAAATGGCGGTAAAGCCACTGGAAAATTAGCAGAATCAGCTGATTGTTTCAGTTTTACATCAGTCTGTTTTCCAACAACACTTTTACCATACACAGCAGCCCCAACATTTTCCGGACACTGACTTGAGGTATTCGAGAACAAAAAAAATCAGCCGGATCGGACATCTAACAGACTCTATCCTGCCAGGTCTCTAGCACAAAATCTTTGCAATGTCCGACAGAAGAAGGTAATTATCTGGAGAATTCACAGCAAACTAGAGGATGTGTTGATGATGGTGCACAGAGTCTGGCTCTCTCCCATACTCTTACCTGTCTGTGTAAGATTTCCAAGATTTTGTTGGTGCTGCCGTCACAGTTTTAGAGCTTTGAAAGTTATTTTTTTCTGTGACCTTGTTTCTTGATTTCCTTTGTTTATTGTCTTGCTTGGGTTTTTGCCCCTTTTAATTGTTGGATTGGTTTCTCCTTGTGTGCTCCGGCCTCATCAGTTTCACCTGTGTCTTGTCAACCCCTCTGCCCATGTGTATATATAGAGCCCTGCCTCTTCCTTTGTTCTCTGTGTTTTTTTGGGGGGGACTCACAACTGCAGCACTTTTTATTCCCGATTCCTGATTTTTGCAAGTTTTTATGGGAGTTATTTTGTTTCCTGCAGCCTCACCATTCAATGCAGCCAAAATGTGACAACGGCAGACATATAGTCAACCCCCCTCCAGAGACTTTGTCTGAGGATCATGTGTGGAAATGGCTTCTAATCCCATCTAGCCATACACCACTAGACTTAATATCCATTGCAATAAATGAGTTAGGTGCAGTGAATGATTAAAAAAAATAATAAAAACAAATGAAAAATCCTTCCGATGGTCCTTTAAACTTACCATATAACCCATTCAGCTGCTGTACGCCTTGTTGTCTACACAAGTTCTTGGACTTTGTGGATTTTCCAACAAACAGGAAGCCTCAAAGACTCAAAATCTGATTCCTAAAACATATTTGATATTTTCCCATAAGGGCAAATATTAAAACTGTCTGATGATCAACATATTTTAATTATCAGTGTGTTGCCAGATTTCTTAATTTATTTATTTTTTTCTAAAATCCTGGGTGTTGCCAAATTTACATTTACCCTAGATATTTTCAGTGCATCCTGCTTTTGAGGTCGCCCTGATTAGAGCTTGTGAAGCAACCCGTTTGAATCATCATCACTGGATGCTGTTGCCATGTGAAAGTTATTTATTTTTTTTCTGCATAAACGGCAAGAAAAAGGTTTAATCACTATATAATCATTATATCACAGCTCTCGTTTAAAGGAAAACACCTCTTTCACGCAGCTCCGGCTCAGCAGAGGCGATCGGATCCTCTTCACAACAAACACCTACGGTTCGTCCATCCCCCGAGCTCCTCTTGTGCACCTGTTACATAAAACTCGTTTCACATGAGAACGCCCTTTATTAAATGCACTTTAACTCGGGGACATCTGACTCGACTAACTTTGCTCCACGTCAGCCAGATATTCAGCGGAGATATCCGTCCATTTTCACTTCTTCTTGTATTTACACCTCACATATCCCAGCCCGTTGTGTCCCAAGAGCAGAGCTGTCAGAAGTAATATCACACATCACAGGATTTTTTATTTTTACTTATTTTCTGATTTGCTATTCATTTCTACTGTGACCGCAGCTGTTTTTGTGTATTTTATTCTGTTTCCCTGCTATGTCTTGTCAATATAATGTTAAAAAAAAGGGCTCCTGTACAGTTTACATATCAATTGCCTGTAAAATATCTCTCAATATCTTTATTTCAACTGTTATTCCAAAAAGAAACCCTCCGTTTTCTCCAAAGACCGTAGTAGATTTATTTTCTGGCTGGTGGACGTTATGTAAAATTGATGTGCTGGTTTGCGCGTTTTGTTGTTAGTTTTGCTGGCACGTGTGAGTACAAGCGAGGTGCTCGTGGGCGTGTGTGCTCTTTTCTTGGCAGGTGTGTGTGCTCTGTGGCAGCTGAAGGAGCTGTCAGAGCAACAAGGCTTACGCTGCCTTGTGTCACTTTGCGTGGGATGATAATTTGCCACAAATGATATTGCCTTCTCTCCGCTGACAGCCTGCCAACGCTGTCAACTGGCAAAGCCCAGCAAAGTCGTTTGTCAACTTCCTGCCCCCTCCCAATCCCCAAATGCTTGGTGGAGGCGTGGCCTCACCTCGCAGCTTTGAAGGTCAAGGACGCGACGGGCAGGCTCACCTGGTAGAGCTTTAAAAAATAAAAAAATAAATAAAAATGAAAGAGTCAGCCCCATCTGGAGTTCAGCAGTTCATTTCAGAGCAGCAGGGGAGGCTGCAGCGTGTCAGGAGGATCCTCTGAAAGCATGTGCAGCCAGCTATTCCCCTGTTTTCTTTCGGAAAAAACGACACCTTCTGACAGACCAGCTGTTGAGCCGATTTGAAGCCTGCACGAAAGACATGTGTGAGATGATGCAATCATGATGTTAGAGTGCATTTCTCAGAAAGAAGATTTCATTTAAAGAAGCGAAGTATATAAACTGCACAATCTGCGTCAGAGTTTGTGTCTTTATCTGTGACCGTGTCTGAGTTAAAGACTGCAAAACACAACCACCGATGCTAATGTTGTTTACTGCTAGATGGATGCGTCCAAACCAAGGACAGAGACATCCGAATGTCCTCCTCATCGCTGTGGTAAATACATCACAACTGTGGTGAATACTCGCCGACAGGCACTTCTTTTAAAACACTGTTAAGTTACATTTTTATTTGGTTTTTAAATGATTTAGAGGGAAGTGTCTACTTCTGCACCTGCACACTGAAGCTATGAGATAGGATTCATGCTCCACGTGCTATTAAAGACTCTAAAGTGAGGTGTTTGTGGTACAAAGGAGAATATTCCGAGCTGGAAGGATCAAACAAAGTGACTTCACTGCGTAATTTAAACGATAAGTGACGGTAAATTCAGGTAGTAGGATGGCAGTGGTGATTAGATGAGCCCAAAACTCTTTTTCCGTTCCTTTAACAAGGTTGCAGATAAATAAGCTGGGGGAAAAAAAAGCCAAGCTCATCAACCTGGCAGATGAGTTGAAAGATAGACCGAATGGACAGGAATTAATTACTTTTGTAATGTTTGCGGATTCATGTTTGCTTCCTTCTCTTTGTGTCAGTAGTAATTACGCAGGCACCTACGGGAGAGGCAGGCAGTGAGATGAAAGCCGCGTGAAACCAGGACACGAACAAAGCCAGCGACAGAAAGAGGGGGCCAACGCTTGAACACCGTGCCATGACAGACAGCCTTTGGGGCTGTTTTATTCAGCTGCCAGGAGCTTTTTAGGATTCGTTTTATCTGCTCTGCCTTCCCACCCACCCACACGCCCACCCCTCTGGATGGTGCTCCAGATGATTTGTGTCCAGTTTGGCTTCACTTGAGCCAACACAGCCTCTAAAAGCAGACACACTCTGCCTCCTTCTCCGCAATCAGCTCGCCCTGTCTTGTGTTTGAGAGCTGTTAAACCTCTTTTCTGCCTGAGTGGGTTTGTTCACATTTGAGCAAAAGGTCCCTCCAGGTTGTACGTCTCAAAGATGAATTTAACATTTTCATCTCTTTTTTTTTTTTAAATCAGGAGTCTCCAAATGGTCTCATATGAAAAAAAAATAAAAATCTGCACTTACACTTACACATGTTGAACATATCATGGTTCATGAATAAAAGAGCCCCTGACAATAGGAGGAATTTGATGGAAAAGGTGAAACCACCAGAAATTTCTGTTACTCAGTCCAACCATGGAACTCTTTTTTTTTTATCCTTTAATAAGAAGTTAAAGTAAAATCGGAAGTTGCAGAAGTCATACGTTTGCACTTAAATCATTATGCTAACATGGTCCATGTGACTTGACCATCATGCAGCAAGCATGCACATACAAAATAAATTCAATAAGAAAAAATTATAGTATGGAACTTCATTCAACCACTTACCAGACACAAAGCTGATTAACCCTGTCACCACCAGGTAAATCACGATGAATTTCACAGCTCCTGTACCTGAGAGGTGAACAATGTCGGTGATAGCAACACTTTACTATGTTATTTATTAAATTCCTTATCAGAATTACCCATATGCAACTATTTTTTTTAATTTTTTTATCTTATTTAACTTTAGAAAGTCTGTAATACAGACCACCTTATCTGGTTGTAATAGTATGTCTCTTTCATTCCCTTATCATTTATACTTCTTCATAGTACTTCTTTTTATTTCTTCTTATCTTATTTGATTTTTACCTTAAATTACTATTTGCACAGTCAGGACATGCTGCAAACTCATTTCACTGCTGCTGTACCATATATAAACATTGGAGCTGTGAAAGAGACAGATTAGCCTACATAGCTAGGAGTACAGTAGAGGGAGAGTGACGAATGTAACCAAGGTCCTATACTGTCTCTCTAGGTTAGGAAGAATAAAATGAGTTCTAGGAAGTGTCCAACAAAAGTTTTTAATGTTTATGAAAAATAGGCTAAAGCTTAAGGCTGTTACATACTCTGTGAGAAGCTTCTCGCAGCTTGTTCTCAACCAGACAGAACTTTTTTCTCGCCTGTTGTCTGTCAACTATTCTGAGATTCGTCAGAAATTAGAAGTGGGTGTGGTTAATGCGGAAAAGCGGAAATGCTAGCGGCTACTCTGTGAGCTCCCAGATGATGCAAGCGGCGACAGTGTTTGTGTAATTACTCTCACTGCCAGAAGGAGGAGACAAATGTTCTGCATTGTGTCTTTAACCATCCTAATTTTGTGTTTTAGCATTTTAGCATGCTATGACACTTTTTCAACACTAAACTCAGCCAGTTGCAGTTGCAGATGAAGTGTGAGGGGATATGACATTATGAACCAGATGTCATCACAGTGCAGTTGTTAAAAATAGCTAGCGTGCGTTAGAAAGAAAATCCAGGGGGATGATCAAAGTCGCTAGGATTCGTCCTATGGGGATCTGAAAGTGTTGTAGAAAACTTCATGGCTGTTGATTTGACAGTTCTTGAGATTTTTGCACACATGTAGCCTATGACTAAAAATACACAATAATTAATTCATTACCTTCAAGGACTGGTTCCATTCACACAATCCTCCTTATATAAGAAGCCTGATCTGTGTGATTTCTCAATAAAATAAAAAAATAAATCTGTCCGTGAACTTTCTGTACAAAATCAATGTGTCAGCACTTTAACAGGTGGGAAATTGGATTTCATGTTTCAAATGCAGGAGAACAACTCTGTCCTTAGCATTAAAAGTGCTCACAATGCAGAATGGGCTATTTCAAAATACTAATTATTAATTCTTCAGTGTGTACAGGGGGGTTAGTTTTAAATATTTCATACTGCATATTGCTGGGTACTCGCTAGGCACCTCTTTAAAACTGCATTTACCACTGTTCTTATTTACAGTGATTTCATTTTGTGGCTGACGTAATGAACATCTGAGTATCCGTCACTGTGCAATCATTCACTATAAAACTGTCTATATACTGTGTAACCTGATAAGATGTCCTTTTAAAACCCCCCCGCAATCAAATTCGTCGGCGGCACATCTGGCCTCTCAAAAATCCTTTTAGAGATGGCTGAAAGTCGCCATCGCTGGCGCTCGGCTCCTGTGTTCTTCATCAGACCCAAATTAGTGGCATTACACTCAGAGAGCCATCTCATAAATGGATTTCTTGTTGTGTGTGAAGCCTCATAGGGGAATCGGTGCGCCATGTTGCCATCTGTCTTCGTACTTCCTGCCTCCAGAGCCACTTTCCCAGAAATCAACACCCTGTGGTCTGAATCACACTCGCCATCCTGTCGTCTGCATTTATTTCTCTTTTTTTCCCCATCAAGGTCTGTGAGCACTGTCAAATGCTTTTTATTTTTTTTCACTATGAGCGCATGCTGTGCTCGATCATTACATGCGCGTCATTCTGTAAAGAGCATTACAGATAATGCCGTCCCTAAGAGCCTTTTTGTGCTGTACATTATCTCCAGTAAATGACATACAGCAACATGAGTGGTACCTTGTTTCACGGCCGGGGGATGTTGAAATCAATGGCGGCCTATTGATTACTGACATCACACCCATTTCTTGTTAATATTTCAAGGACCGGTGCATCTGTACCTTCTTATAGCACGTTAGGCGGGCATCCTTTTCATGACAGCTCTGTGTGCGGGGAAAAAAACTCAAGGCTCTCGAGATGTAGGTGGATTATGAACAATAAGTGGCTCTGGCTGTGGAAAGCAGCTGCTTCACTTCTGTAGATAGTTGCACAGCTTGAATCCTTTCACTGTCTGTTTTTGTATCTGTTCAAATCTTAGAGCCATGAATTCATGAACCCAGTCATACACATAAAACCCCACTCAGTGCTTGGTTTTTGATAGAACAGCTCAACATTTTGGGAAGTAGGTTTTTATTTAGAGGTGCTAGCTGCTAGATGCTAAGCTAACTGGATGCTCGATCTGGTCATCATGACTGGGCTACCAGTCTTGACTTTCTTTTGTGTAACTCTTAGAAAGAAAGCAAAGAAGCATGTTTTACCAAAATGACAAACAATTTCTCTAAGAATAATCTGCATAAATACATTTATGTATAGATATAGTCAGATAATATCACGCCGTATTAGTTTTTGAATATATGTTTTGGATAAGATGTCAAATTATTGGTCCGAGTCGGTCGTCCTACTCTTTGACCCCTTCCTTTGTACTTACATTTATATATTCATCATTCCTTTGCAGACTTTTTGTGGTGATTATTGCAACAAGAGACCAGATATCCACCTATGAATAAATATTAATGCTAACACATATATATATATATTACTCCATCAGTGACATCTCATCACCTGGCTACGTTTCTCTCCCATCTGCCGGCTGCTTGTGAAGGACAATGACTTGCCTCAAGGGCCAGTGAAGTCGCCGGGCCAAACTGGCCGACTCCGTTCGGAGTGGCAGACCAACTTGGCTTCCCCCGTGAAGTGGCACTCGGATATTCAGTGTGCTCATTGTTCTGCTGCTAATTGTGCGGTAGCAAAAGGCCATTCTGGCAAATGAATCCTTCCATCACTTCGTTGTGTTTGCCAGCGACAGTGCCAGCGTGGCATTGCAAGGCCAGGGCGCGCAAAAGCACTTTTATTTGTGTGGCTCTGTTAGATGTCACTTTGACGCATTTAGCAATGAGTGCGCCATCTGATATTTAGTCGAATGCTAAGTTAAGGGTACCCTGCTAATCATATTACATAAAAATTGTTCTCAGCCTGTAAAAACACCTGGATTTGCCCCCTAATGCTTCAAATTCATTTCAACTAATAAGCGTTTCCACCAGGGGGCACTGTTGCACCAGGCTACATCCCACTAAAAGAGCTGGAGCTGGAGGGAAGTGGCAGGGCCCGTCTACCACCATATCTGTGTTTGTGTCCTCGCTTTGTGAGACAATGGCGCTATATTCTTATCCAATCTAACCTCTACCTGAGAGAGACTGATTGCACTGCACTTTCCCTCGTGCTGCAAATTAAATCAGAATGCCATTACAGAAAAACAGATAACCCATCCGCAATTCAATACCGCCATTGTTTGACCAAAACAGGAAATATGGTTCATGTTGGCTGCAGGATATATATCATTTCAGAGACAAATAATGTAACGGCTCTCAACGGGGAGAGTCGGCTAATCGATGGCACGTCTGATTCTGAATGATAGCCGCTCTGCTAATAGAACTGACGAGCTCATTTGAATTACGGCTGAATTACTGGAGGAATGTTGATGGAGGCGAGAACAATAGATTCGGTCCAAAGAACATAGCATGTGTAATTAGTTAGAGGTTACATGTGTTGTCTATATTTTAGAGGCAGAGCTAGAAGCGTTCAGACGCTGCATAATGTGCTGTATAATTTTCTTGACCTTTCCCTGACTATTTTATAGCATTGCCCTTCGCAGAATCTTTGATTGGCCCTCCCCTCACATCTCACCTCCGCTCTTTTCACTACCAGTTAAATCCACTCGCTCCTCAGGTATTTGAATATGGATACCATCTTTCACAGTGTTATTGGCCTCCTTATCCCCTCCCGTCCTTCATTACAAATGATCTCTCCGCACTAATGAGTACACGTCTAAAAATACCCTCCTTGTCCAGAGAGCTGGATGTGTCGTGGTGCGCATTGGGCTTTAACAGATGTTAATGGTTATGGAACATCAGAGTGTTGTAATGAATAGAGGAGCAGCGACTTCATTTAGAGAGAACATTTTTAATATTCAACGTGCGTCCGCGCTCGCCCACCGACATTCCTCAGCCGCCGCGGATTCAGCTTTCACACAAACTCCCCCCCCGCTCCTTGTCTACCTTTTTAACATACCGGTGGTGTTCCCCGTCGCCATGGTAACGCCGCGTGACCTTTTCAGGGAGGTCGAGCTCATGTCAGTGTTGCTGCTCGAAAGATTTAATTCCAGCCCTCCGCTTGTTTGTGGTCTTTCAGGTTGGAAATGTTCCCCCGGTTTGACGGATGAGGGGAAACTTTCCAACTGGGCTCGGTGAAAACGTAACGTGATGGATGGAGCCGTCACTGCCCTCGTCTAATTAACTGACAGGGTCCCCTGGTTGTCCGTATGAAGTTCCAGGGACTTGATCCGTGGAGAGACATGTGAACGCAGTTGTTTGAATATTGGAGAGGAGACGATTTTTAATGGTGAACTACTACTGTGAGCTAGTGTGAGGTTGGTAGCTGTTTCACGCGCCAAATGCCGGAAGCTGAAGCTCAGGGTCGGGACTCTAGCGGTCGCCATCTCGGTGGTGCCTGACACCACCAAGCATTTCTACCTGGTGAGCTGGTGTGTCATGTTGGGGTTGGAGATCAACAGTTAATCTAATATGAGTAAATGGTTTGTTCGAGGCTGAACAAGGGAGATGTTTCTGTGCTGACAAGCGAGCCAGGAAATGCTTTTTGAACCAATTAGACGCTACGGTCTGCATCAATGCAGCACTCAATTTGACACCATAGCTATGGCGACAACGCACACCCTAACGCTGTAGTCGGACGTGCAACGCAGACCACAAGAGCTGTGATTGGTCCGCTTGGTGGCAGCGTGTTTCCTCTTCAGTATTTCCGGCTGCTTCTCCATCTCCGCAGTTATCAAACTGATTGTTTTGGATCAAGAAAGATGGAACGCATGGCGGAAAGATTAACTGAGAAGGTTCGGAGATACAGACATTTGTATGACTCTTCTTTGGCGAAATTTCTGCTAAGTTTCAGTCACCATTGTTGAAAGTGAAGCAGGAAGTGGAAACAAAAGTTAACCAGTTAACGGCGACAAGCATTTAGGTGGCGTTTTTACAGAGTGAGCCAGGCTGATGAGCGCACAAGTATAAATGGCTCGCACCAGCGTCGGCTATGTGCGTAGGTTGTGCCGTCTATGTCCCACAGTACTTTAAATGATGACCCTTAGTTACATTTCTGAGGAGGTGCATGTCAGGGTACAGCGTAGCATCTGTTGCTATGCATTTGTTAATGTACAAATGGGAAAAGAGGAGGAGATGATGCAGGCAGGTGATGGCTTTCGGAATTTGCACATGGAAGTTGAAGCTTGTTTGGAGCCAGCAGGCCTTCTTTATTCATTTTATTTATTTATTTATTTTTAGCTAGATATTCAATATATACACTGTATTTAGTTTTAATATCAAAACAATGTGTAAATAAAGACTGTGATGCCAGGGGGAGTAACTGTAAGAAGATTTATCTCCTGCAAGAGATGCTAGTACTGCAAACCAGTAGAGTTGTCTGTGAAGAAATAGTTCCAGCGCATAATTACCAATCAGCATTCTTGCATGTTGCTGTTTATATACAGGCTAAACAAAAGAGATGCACGGTGGATGAGGAGAATCCCTTTGTTTGCTATCTTCATGCTAAGCTAGGTTAATCCCCAGTCCGGTTCCAGACCTCTGAGTCATGCTAGCTAATTCTCTATTACTGTTCTCGCACAGGCACAATCTTCTCATCTAATTCGGAAAAAGGAAACCGAGTTCCCTCCAGAGCTACTGCCTGGAGGACTAGCATGATAAAACTGTTCAAAGATCATCTTTTTTTTTTCTTTTTTTCAAAGACAAATTAATAGGATTGGAACCATGTGTGTCTTGTGGACAAACTAGTCATACTTTTGTCTGAATCAGGCTCAGATGGTGATTAGCTCAACTTCCCACAGCCAGACAGTAATAATGTCGCTTTACGAACCCGGGCATTACACAGTGATGCACGATGACTGGTCGACCACGTGGGGAGAAACACTCCGGATGATTTCATCAGGCCTGTGAGTTCACCATGACCAGATCAGAAGTGCCAGCCCAGCAGAATACTTGGAGCATGAGAGTCAGCTGTAAGTGGGACCCCACACCCTTTCCTCCCTCTGTGAGAAACTAAAGGGAAACATGGAGAACACTCTCCCCCCACCCCCATCACCACCACCACCATCTCCTGTTCCTGACCAAGGGTTAGAGTCTAATTCAGACAAGATGTTGGATGTTCAACAGCCTCCTTTTCTCATTTGTGGCGCAGATCTAGATGAAAAAGCGGCGAGCAGTAGGAGCCGACCTCTCTTGAGGGGTTTCATTAGATATTAAATCTAAGCTTCCTCCAAGGTCAGGGCCAAAGATGGCTCCTATTTGCACCTTATTTCATGGCCAGGAAGATAATCGACCCACGCAGAGTCCATCTGGTTCACATGGAGGTCTTCTTTAGGGACGGCCTTTGTAACGCAGATTCCAAATGAGACTGTGAGGAATGAAACAAAGAAAGATTTGTTTCCTTTCTCAGAGAGTAACTTCAGCGGCGTAGCCAGATGAAATCAGAACTTAATTTCTCTCAGCTTATTGGGCTCAGATTTGCAGACTGCAACATGTGACAATCTCATGAGTTTCCAGGCCCCGGCTATCAGTGAGCCCGTTGTCTTCGTACAGTCTTGCCGAGCGCTATAATGCCGCCGTAACCTCCCCTTCTGTCCTCATGGTCTGCTTTGTGTCCTTCACAGGCGGTAATCAGATACAGTGAACTGATTGTGGAACAAACGACCCGGGGCAGTCCAGCTGCACAGGAGTACTGTTTCAGCCCCGAAATGATGATGTCACCGCTCCCATGTGACGGGGCTCAGTTTCACTGTCAGATCAATTATTCACAGCGTTTAATTGGATCAGCTGAATCCAGATCGCTCCGGGGATCCATTTCCAGTAACAGCAGCTGCAAATAAACCCTGAGCCAGCACACAAGGCATAAGGCTCCAGATCAATAAACGCACACTACAGCACACCTTGCTGACTTTATAAAAACTACCCAAATGATATGCAAGTTTACTTCTCTGGAAGGAAGTAATCCATATCTTAAAGTATACATTTCCTTATTTTAGATTAATCTGGGCTGAGTAGGGAAGCGGGGGCCGGGGTGATGATCTCAGAGAACAGGGTGATGGCCAATCTGTGATGATGCTGCATTCATTAATCACACAGTTTGTACAGTGGCGTTCGCAGCCTCTTAGTCATCAGATACTCCCCTAGCCTCTGCTCCTCTCCTGCCTCCATCTCATTACAGGCCTCCCAGTCAAAGGTAGCCTTTGTGCTGGGAAGGCAGACGAAGACAGTCCTGCTCCCCCTATTAGTTTCAGGATACGGCGCATAGAGCGGAGCCTATTCACAAAGCGGGCACCAAAACACAAGGCCTGGATCTCTGCGGAGAAGCGGAGAGAGCAGCCTATTCATCTTCGGCCGCACACGGTAGACACATATGTGAAGGTCTTGGGAAAGTTGCTTTTCCAATTAGCCGCAGTCGCCTCTGTTTGTACACGAAGCCTGCACTGTTTATGTTGTCATTTTGTCAAACGCTCACGTTCCGTACAAACCACTTACTCAGAGTTTAGTCCGTTTTTTATATACCTTTTATCCTTATCAATTAGTAAGCCATATAGAACTGGGTGTTGGGTCCCTGAAAGCCTGTGAGTTGCCAATGGGAAAAGGTTTATAAGGCCTCTGGTTCCCATCATGATGAAATTACCCTCAAAGCATGAATACGTCTCTTTCATTCCCTCAGTGTATGCAGTTTTATACCACCTATAGCTGCACAACTCTCACAAAGTCTTTAGTGTCTCTTGGCAGGTTTTCGGACATGCAGCAAAAATGGACCCCATTTTCGTGACATTCGCTTCGTATCCTTTGACTGCAGGATACTGGTTTCTTTGAGTGTCATAGACTCGCCATCAGCTCGCACCTCGCTGATCCGGCGTCTGCAGGTATAGCCTCATTGCACTCGTTGACCTATTAAAACACTAGTTGTAGCTGTGAGTTCATATCTTTGTAACTTCTTAAGTGGTTCCTCTAAACATTAGCATGAGGAGCAGCGGCGCAAGCATTGTCCTAAAAGGGAGCTAAACATGATTAAAAATCAATGAGATTTCTTGCATGGATCAGAGCAAGCACAGAGAGTGCTGATCAATGTTTCCCAGAGTCTAATTCTATTAATCATATGTGCTGAGAGGCTGAGGGTCGCCTCAGTGTGTACAACCAGCAGCTCCGCAGGGCGCAGTGACCTTGTGACTGGCGACCTTTTCCGTGCTTCTCTTCCACCTGAGGGGACACGCTGGGGAGACTCAGCTAATCGGCTTTGTTCACCACTCAACCGCGGCTCTAATAAGACTATTGATCCGGATCCGTATTGATCTGGTGTTTCAGGCTGGGTTAGCAGGTTGCATGGGTAAATGGTGAAGGGAGAAGAGTTTGGGTTTGTCCCTTGCCAGTCAGGCCTTTCTTTCTTTTTTTTTTTTTTTTTTTGTTTTTGGAGACTGGATTACTGCATAGGTTAATTTTCTTTGAGGATTAGCTTAGCGTTAGTCTTAGCTAGCTGCTTATCATGGGCTCAATAGTCCGTACAAACACTTTTCATCACAGACAGGGGCCATCAAATCTTGCGTCATTGTGCCTGTCTCTTTGTGTATAAGCAAGGACGTCCCAGTGAGTAACAACCCCCTGCTTTCACGTTATTGAAGATGCTGAGGACGACGGTAGGCGTGGGACCGCTTATATGTCCAATATACGTGTATAATGAAAGAGGCATTATGTTAGGTCAGCAGAGACACCCCTGTGGAAGTTAGCGGCTGCCTCCGTAATAATAATAATAATGAAGTGACGTGTAAAGTGCTGCGTTCGCCAGATGCTGCTGTTCATGTTATAAAACATGTGACTCAGTTTTGTGCTTGACTAGCCACAACACGCACCGTACTATTTTAGTTAGTCATAGAGGACATCGTGTATGGGACGACGGTCGGTTCCGCTGTCTTTGATCCAGACCGGAATTTCTGACTAGTGGACGGATTGTCATGAAATTTGGTAAACACAGAGGATGTTACAGCATTTATGTCCTCCACAGGATGACCTACTATAACTTTTACTTTCTGCAAAGCAACATCTGTTAAAAAATTAGTCCATTACTTTACTTTATGGGACAAAAGTCCCAAAATATGCTTTTACTTTCTCTTGTTTATCCGATTAAAACCTTACCAAGTACAGATGTCAGACAACAGCATTATAGCATGATAGAGTGTTTTAGCACGTTAGCATTTAGCTGAAAGTATGACTATATACAGAGCTGCTAGCATGTCTGCTTATGTAGAAAAACTAGAGTCCACACTGAGTGGCCCCTCGATGCTGTGCCGAGAGAGCCGGTGAACTCATGACTCACGTTAAGCATGACAAAACGCGCTGCCTATTTTCGACCTCTTACATAAACATTCGCTGTTGTGCCCCGAGCCCTGACAAATCTATTTCACTGCATCCTGGCAGAAAAGGACGTGAGACTGGGTTCCTGTCAGCGCTGCACACAAATCCTAGGGAGAATCCTCAAAAAAACAGAATGAGTCAGAGGCTGATTGGTCAGGGGAAATGATTTTTTAACTGGGCCACACCTTGTTTGCTCATGGCTGCGTTCCTCTCTCCTGACTGCCTTTCAGAGTAAAGAGGATTGCTTCCTCACATACTGTAATTCAGTCATCATCATAGCTCTGATGTTAACAGCACTTCCCAGATATATATATATAAAAAAAAGCACTCAGCTCTTTCATAACAAACATGACCTGACAGGAGAAAAAGGCTGGGATAAGGGAGCGAGGGCAGTCCGAGCTGGCATTGGGTTAAATACATTCGAGTTGCAGAAGTGAATTAGGGCAAAAAGGGAGCTCAAATGGAACAGACAAGCCGCGGTTCCTCCGGGGTGATTATGAAACTAGTCTTTACAGTGGAAGGACTCTCCATTCTGATATTTTTTACGTGAAACATTTCTATTTCTGGACTGTCCTCCTATAATCCTCGCTAACCAAGCACACAGGCATCAAAACATACTCAGCACACTGGACATCGCTCAGAGAGAGTCATCGCTGATGGCAGATGCAGTCATCCGAACGTGGAAAGAGTGCATAAGAGTGTGTTCCTCCTGATATGGGACATGCACTCGTATCACACATTAGCGTGCATGAATGCAGAAAGAAAACAGCGGCTGGGGGAAAATATTTTCTTGCGCAAAAGGAGACATCCTTTGTGTTTTGTATGCGCACTGGTTAAACTCCCTGACACGCAGCACTGTCCTTTTCCTGGTTTTCACATGAAAGGATGTAATCAGGGTTGAGTAACTTTGGGGTTGCGTAATTGTTCTTTGTTTTCTTTGGGAGCGATGTGGAAACTGTACTAAACAAAAAGTCATATAACTGCTATGTCTGTTTCCCTCCCATCTCCCACAAAGCACAACAAGCCCCCCCACCCACCCCATCTCTCTTGCTGTCTTGGCCCTGTGGCAACAAATACTTCATGTTCGCCTTCCCTTACCGAGTGAGATCACCAGTCTGCGTGCGTGTGTGTGTGTGTTGCAGATATTCTCAGCTCCCCCAGCCAAGTCTGCCCTGCCCCCGTCAGACAGCAAAACGCTTGCATGTGTAATTTTTGGCCCGAGGGGTTGATGAACGAAAAGTAACAGTTGGCGTGCATGTGTGCATCGTCTGCTTGTGCCAACGTCTTTTCTCTTTCTCTTATTTGTAGAGCCTGGAAAGCTTTGTGGGTTTCTGGGTAGCGAAACCCTCCAGCCACTGCCGCCGCCGCCGCCGCCTCTGAGCAGGGCCAGAGGTCACAGTGCATATTGTCCCAATATGGAAACCGCTCTTCCAGCTCTCCAGCACAAAGGCTAGCCACACTGAACTCTTTGTCAGGGCTGCCAAAGACCCCCGTAAGGTCAACAACACTGCCTCCAAGCCAATTATCTAAAGGATTTTGCATTTGTCTTACAAATACACACATAGAAGAGTGAATTTTCTACACCGACTGCTGGAAAAACACATAAAAATACCTAAATCTTTTCCTCCTTTGTCTGTGTGTAACCTTTAAAATAGCATCAGAACAATCTGGCTCAGTCCCAGTTGTTATGAGAGGATGCAGAGGGAGAGTTGCTAGGAAGAGGGTGGGGGCAGTGCATAAAAGGATGGAAATGGAGTGGAGAGCCACGGAGAAGGAGGTATCTGCTGTAAAATCCTGTTATGCAACCCCCTTTTTTTTCTGTGGCAGGCGTATTGCATCTGTTAAAAATGGAGAGGAAAAACAGCTTCGCAATTAGCGCGCTGTGTCCTCAGGGCCCTGGTCTCCCCCAATCACGTCGCTCTGTCCTGCTCTTCGCGGCGTGCATGTTGCTAAGCAGATGATGTGACTCAGGAGCACACACCGCAAGCCTCACAGTGTCAGCGCTGAGCAGACGTGCCGATACCAACGATCTAAGTACACGCGCGGTGATGTTTACTGGAACAGACCAGTCTTGCAAATTAAACCAGGCTGCGTTGTTGTTTTCTCTGTCCAGATGCGCCGCGACTGCAGAAGATTTGGACGCGGATTAAGGGCCTTTCTTCTCATATTTTGGGCATGTTCGATGTTTACAGCAACTTAGGGTGTGGTCTCTGTACGTGGTTGCTTCCTCTTGGCAAACGGGGTGTTTATGGGTCTGGCCCTGTTTCCTGATTCTCAGATAAGGACCACCCACCCTGGGCCTCATCACTCCAAATCCGTCAGCAGTTAATGATCCCAAGGGAGGCTCCAACATTCTTATGATGTAATTACTCAGCATTTATCAAAGTCTCTGCCACCGTGATCACCAATTAAGAAAATCATAAACAGCAATATATAATGGGAGAAAAAGTGTTTCCCTTTGCTCGACACCTTGCTAACATGCCATTTTATCTACTGTGGTAACCCTTTTCATAAATACAACATAGAGGCATGCGTCCCCTCTGGGCACGTTGTTAAGAGGGGCAAAATATGTCAGGTTCAGACAGCCCAACTCAGGCAAGGCCTTTTATCTGCATTGTTCCGCTAATTGTTATAGAGTTCTTTTCAGAGGTTAATCTGAGCTGAAACTAGGCGGGTGTGTAATCTGAGCCTGAAAAGATTGGATGTTGAGGTTGTGCAATTAGGTCAGGCAGCACTAAAATGACGCTTTGCCGAAAGTGCTCAAGAGAAGGAAAACGCTCTATCTGCTGGTTGTGTAAACGCAAAGAAGACGCAGACGCTGTATTTCATTGTTCCACATGGCCTCGGCTAATGGTCTCCATCCCGAGTGTGAATGGAAGGTATTTGTGCGAGAGTGTGATGCATTATTTAAGAGTAAACACGGTGGAGACAGGGAGGCCCAGCGGTGGTGGGGTAGTATTGATTGTGACAGGCCGGAGGAGACATGCACACCTCTCTTAAGTGTCTGGGGCTTCTCACAATGCCCCCACAAATCAACTTTTATTGCTCCAGCTTTGGAGTCTCCACAGTCAGCAGCCTATCGGGCAAAGCAGCTTAGCAGAGATAGCCTGCGGCAGTCCCACAGTGGGCCCTAACGCTATCAATCGATCATTCATCACTAGTCCCTAAGAAACAAAAACAAGCAGCCAAAAGACAACCAGGGGAGGGTGGCGGCTCGGCTGCACTGTGTCACACCACTCTTGGCTGAGTGGAAAAACCCTGTCAGGTTTTATTTGCTAACAGTCCACAGCCTGTTCTGTGCAGCAGAAATTGAAACATTTGAGGAGGAGAGGGAGAAGAAAAGTAATGAGAAAAACTTTCTGAAAGAGGTCGAATGAAATGTGGCCCCCCCGGTGCCCCCCCTCTCCTCGCCGCGCTCACCCTCCCTCCCTCCTCCAGCCCTCCTGCACATTCCTCTCCCCTCAGCAGATCTGGCATGCCCCACAGGAGGCGGCGGCAGCAGCAGCACAGTAATCTTTTCAAAAGGGCGGATTTGAGCGGCCGCCAGGGCAGCCGGCCAACTATTTCTCATTTGGAGCTGGCCTGGAGATGACCCTCCTGTTGGAGCCCCACTCTCAGGAAAAACAAAAACGCCAGCACCGAGTAAGGGAGCGCCTTGGCAACGACGGAGAGCCAGGAACAGACTAGCAAAAGGAAAACAGGGAAACCGCAGGCCTGCTCTCAGGAACATCTGCACCGCCTTCCTGTGTAAAACGAAAAAAAAATTAAACCTAATACTGTCTGCAAGAACCCGGGGGACTTAACAAAAACATGGGAGGGCTGTGTTTCATTCTCTTTTCTTTTTTTTTTTCTTGGAACTCTGTCTGCATGTCTTTTTTTCCCCTTTGTCCATTTCCTTCTCTGTCTAACAATTTCCCGAGCCCAATAACCCCCCCTGTCCTCTCTTCCCTTTCCACAGCCCTCCACAGAGCCCAGGCCCCTTGCACTTTCAATGGAAGCCCACCCTTGGCTTGGGAGGAGCTGGTCTGAGTCCCTGTTATGCTTGCTCAATGATGGATGGACAGGAAAACTAAGAATCCAAGTCCCGCATTCCTGCTTTTATAGTGGGGTGTGCGGGTGGAGGGAAAAGGGGGGGGAATTCCTGCATGTCTTTGTAATCACTATATGTTTGACAGCAACTGCAGTGACCTTCATCCAAAGCTGCGGTCTGCCCTCAGACAAGAGTGCTCAGTAATTATCTGGGTGTTTCTTGCTAAAGTAACAGAAAAATCCCGCTTCCAGAAAAAGTGAAACCGAGAAGAAGAAGGACAGACAGGACATGTGGAATTATTTTTATTTTTTTTATTTGGGGAGGCTTAAAGGCTTTTTGAGTCAGACCTAAGACATCAAATTCCACATGCTGGGTTCAGATATCGTGTCTGTATGCAATGTTTACAGCCACAATCAGCCCTTACTTGGCCACTTGGCCAATAAGACGCCCCTGTGGCCAGCTTTAGGGAGGGAGCAGGGGGATGACAACAAAGAAAGCCCTTATGTTTTCCCTCTAAACTCCATCTCTCATCCCCCTCCTCCCCTTCCTCCTCCTCCCCCTTCCCCCCGCGTACACATACACTCCAAAAAAAAAAAAAAAAAAAAAACAACTCTCCAGTAAAAACTCATCACACATCTGCCAGATCCACTGAGGCCTGCCTCCAATTATCCGCCCACCACGCTGGAATCCCAGGAAGGCTCTGTCCGGCAGAGCGTTTGATGTTGCCACGCAACATTTGACAGAGAACAGGGCGGCTTTGAAAATCGGAGTGTAAACTTGCCTGCCAAGTTTGACGTGAAGAAAGAGGGGATGGTGGTGGGGGAGCGGGGTGTAGAGGGGGGGGAGATAGCATACGATGAGGGGATGGGGGTGGGGGGGGGGCAGACAAGGAAAATGCCACTAGATGGAAAGCAGCTGCTGACGGCTGGGAAACATTGCTTTAAATGGGCCCAAATGTGGCAGAGCCATACCAAGCCTCAGCCAAGTGGCTAGCATTCACCCTTCAGGGGCCTTTTGCTGATGTGTACAGAGTAGAGCTGAAGGGAAGATTGCAAAAGCATTTGTGCACACTGAAATTATATTTGACTTTTGGTTGGATGGTTAAGAAGGACTTATTTCTGAAAAGTGCAGCAAAGTGAAATAGAAGAAGTCAGTATAAAAGTAGTTTCCACATTTGTTTTTTTGCATGCATGAGTAAATGCATTGTCTCCTATAAGCAACGCTATCCTCATGAATCTTCTCCACCCGTCTAAATCCTTCCTTCACACTGATCATGGTTTCGGAGCACGAACGGCGGACGTAAAGTGAAACCGCCGCTGTGTGCCGTGAGCCTCCTGAGGCAAATGAGGTCAGCTCCAGCTCCAGTTTGTTTGGAGTCCTTCCCCCATTACAGTATCAACATGACGATCTGGAAAGGTGACACCTGCGAGGCATGACTGTCACGAGAAGCGGTGGCAGCGCTGCACATAATGACCCGGGCCACACCTCCGACACAAAGGAACACAAGTACAGTGGAGGAGCTGCATTCTTTCCCACGATTACTGGTAGAGCAAGGTAAGGCGAGCCGGATTGGTTGCAGTGCAAACAAACGCCGCCGTGCAAACCCACACCCACCTTGACATTTCGCCACTGTCAGTTTAAAATGTCATACCTTAGAAACGTCATCCGCGTGCCTGTTTGTAACTTGGAATTGTTTTAACAGGAAATCTTTTTAACTTCCATTTTAAACCCGCAGACACACCTCCGCACTTAAAATATGTGCTGATGGCAGATAATGCAAATCTCACCTTTACTAACCTGAGTGTCATCTGCGATAAGGAACTGTGTAAACCAACGTTCAAACAGGCTCGGCGAGATTTCCCTGCTTTGTTTAGTTTAACCACCTGCAGTCAAGATGTGTCATTGTTGCTGTGACTGACCAGCCCTGAAATCAAACGCCAGCGAGTTGTAAGGCGCCTATCTCGGTTGTAGCACGATATTCCCCAGTAATAAGGCGAGGCCCGGGTCGCATTAGTGTAAGAATATCATTCATGACTTGCACAAAAACAGCAACTGGAAACTGAGCGTTGACCCACGCCCACTGTTGTCTCCTTGCAGGACAGCAGCAGCAGTAGTGATACGTGACTCTTTATCTCGCTCCATTTAGGCTGCAGATAGTGTTACGCACTCTCTTCCGGACCAGCAAAAGATCGCATTGTCCTCTTTGACGTCCCGGGCCGCATTATCTGTTCAAACAGGTCCGATTCACCGCCGCTCGCACAGACGTTGGCCTGTTTGACAGAGACGCATAACACATGCAACATGTGACGCACGTGGTGACATGCTGAATACATTAACATGGGGTGCAATGCAAGAAAGCAGAGGGCCTATTTTTCCAGTCGTGATGAAACAAAACTTGAACAGTATATTGTTTTTTTGTTGTTGTCAAATCAAGATCTTTCTTTCTATCTTTCTGCTCAGATTACTCAAGCAGCTCTTTAACCCCGATCGTGTTGTATTCTTTTAGCATCAGAGCCACACATTTAGATGCATTAGTTGTCGGTTAGAACGAGGTTAACTGCGACAGTGCCAGTCTCCACCTGCACGAGCTCGGCGGACACAAAATGGCGGAGGCAATTTGAGCGACCTGAGAGGCTTTCTCTAAGCTGAGAGTGAAATAAATAAAGAAAGAAAGAAGTAAGCAAATCATGTTTGAAAGGATTTACCCAGAGGGCATCAGCTGACTGTCTACAGCTGCTTTTGGCCCTTGGAGTGGTCTCCATGGCAACAGTCCTTCCAAATCTGGCCACTGCCTGCCTCCCTGCCTCCCTGCCTGCCTGCCTCGCTCCATCATAACAACAAATCCCATTGATGCGTCTCTGGAATGCGTTGGCCTGTTTCTAGGGGAGACCTGAGGCCGTTTGCGCAGCTGCTCGGCGCTGAGTGAATGTGCAGCTCCGGTGTTGACTTTACCTCACTTGTGCTGAAAGTAAACCGCGCAAGAAAACACAAAGGTGAGCCTCTGACAGTCTCATTTAAAGCGATCAGAAAACCGCCTGTTTAAAGATCTCACTCCGCCGTCCCCTTCGCAGATAGCATTTGAATATTGCTCCTCAATCATAACTTCAGAGCGCCCACATAAATCACGCCGTGCGGGATGAAGTGTGAAGATAAAAATGTGTATTTATTTAGCCCACACATGTCGTCATATTGGCTTTTTTTTTTTTTTTTTTATGGGCTTAAAAGCTATTTAGCGGCAATCCAGCTGCATCTCAATCATTTGACACTAAGCTTTTCACTCATTAAGATGTAATTGCTGTTGTCAAGCAACTGGCACATCGTTAGTCAAAAATTAATTACTTCTCTGTGTAAAGCAGCTTCTCAATAATAAGTCGGTGTGTAAATAAAGACTGAAGGGGGCCTTGAAGTCAGACTAGTCGGGGCGAGGTGCATGCTGCACATCCACCAAAGGGTGAGTGACAAATTACAGAGCCTAATGAGAGAAAACTTATGCCAAAGCTAGTCAGAGATGGTTTGTTTGATGGCTGACACGTACCCATTTCTGTGTGTACAATTAATGAAACCTGCTTCAGGTCCCAGGGGAGAGTGCATTAAACTCCGTCGCTCCCTTTCAGCGTAAGCCATGTGATTGCAGTACAAGGGTAAAGTAAATATGTGTCACTAGGATTCCCATTGGGAGCGATGAAGTCAGTCCTACGTTAAGGAGTTTATTCATGGTGTGTGGAGCTTGGCGTGGATTGTGTCTGCTTACATGGGAGGCAGACAGAGGGGGACTGATATGGCTGCTCTAAAAGCATCTCTGGAAACTTAACTCGTAATATTGAGTTACTCTAATCAGCTACTTCATGCTATTGATCTTGTTTTCCTCTCTGGCTGCTCGAGCAGTGAATGGATGTGAAGAGAACAGTATGGCCTTTGTGTGAAGTCCCCCTCCCCCCGCTCAGCTCGACCTCACTCCATCCGCCGTGGCTGGTAACCCAAGCTTCAAAGTCACGAGCTCCCCCTTCCCCGACACCCACCCTCCCTCTGAGCAGGTAACAAGACCAGCAGTCGCCATGGTTACAAGCCACAGCCAGTCTCAAGGCGGAGGACGGGGGAGGCCGGGTTCCAATCACAAGGACGACTCAATCACATCCAGCATCGGCTCGGCTGCACGCAGCCAATCGCTTTCTTTGTGCAGCATTTCTGCAACACGAGATTTAATCATCTCGCCGCCATTCTGCTAAACGCCGTATATCAGGGGAGGGAGAGTCGCCCGATGGCGGCTCAGAATAGCATGATTAACAGCCTGTAGTGAGGAGCAAAGCCTCAGCAACCAGTTACTGTGAGTCAGCTGTAGCAGGCGCACAGGCCATCTGGCTGCTAACTCACTAGTGATGCTATCAGCCAAAAAGGGAAAATATGCAGAGGGCGTCTTGACATGATGAATGCGCGGCGGTTTCACAAGATATTGGCTCACCACCGATTTTGAACCATTTTTGTTTTTTTTCCACGTTAATCATTTTTCCTTGGAATGTCTCGGCACCGAGTATGAATCATACAAAACGCTTAACAAATGGTTTATACACAGACACAGTGCAGCTTTACGCGGCTGTAAGAACATTTAGCTGCTCATTAGAGTATTCTCCAATGATGATTTTTTCTATGGAAACATATTTTATATTATTACAAGGGTATTTTACTAGTTTTATCATTAATCACAGTATTTTCATACATTATTTTAGCTTGTGGATGTCTCACTAATACATTCTTAAATCTGCTGACCTTGCTTTTATTATTTTCTAAATGCTAAACACGGGGATATTTCTACCTTCAGATCTTCCTCCCTTATCTTAGTAACAATGCAAAGATTTCACATATGACATGGTATGTTCCCACATCATTTATTTTCCCAAAAGGCTCCAAGAAAATGGAGGACACCAGCACCATAATGAAACCGGGAATGACCAAGAATACAGCTAAACTGGACAAAAACAGACAATGTCACGACTGCAGCATTATAATGTGTAAAATATCTATATTAAATATTTATTAAGCGCTCGCACACGGCTCGTAAATGTTAAATGAAGGGCAATTCAGATAAAGTGTTACAAACATCTGCAGTGTATGTTCACTGCATTAGTCTGTCTGTCCGCCCGTCCATTCATCCCACCCCAGCTCTGTTAGATGGTTGCCATGGAAACTGGGAGAGTGAGCCAGCTTTCGAAATGTGATTCCTCCGTGAAATTACAATGAATCCTATTCATATGGATTCCTCATCACCAGCAGCAGCAGCAGCAGCAGCAGCAGCAGCCGCATGTGACGGGGAATACACGTCCACCTGTGGGGCTGATCTATATTGAGGGGCGTAATATAAGAGGTGGCTCTGTGTGAATCTCTATCAGCCAATTATCCAGGTGTCTGTGCGTTTTTTTTTTTCCCTCAGTCATAGCTGGAGCATCTTCCAATCCGCCGGCAGCCAGCGGCCCTCCGCCAGATGCTGTGAACGTTTTATAATAAAGTATCACAGGACGAAAACAGACGAGGCGTCATGAAACATTAATCAAGCCTAAAAAGCCGCCCTTCTGATTATAATTTATTCAATCACACAATTAGCATTGGCTAATTAGCATCGGTAACATTCTTGCATCAATCCTAATAATAACAATGCCGCAAAGTCTCTTTGAAATGCAAAACCCCTGGAAATGCTTTGTCCGGAACATGAAAGACATTTAGACAGCAATATAATAAATTCCCCACAATGCTTGTCTCATCAGTATTATCATTATTCTTGTGAATTAGGATCTCGAGCAGTCTCTTGCCGACATGTATAAGGGATGAATCACTTCCATTTTCCAGCCCACGCTTCCTCATGCATAAATTCTCATTTGTTCCTGCATTAGGGTCATTCTGCAGTAATTGTTTGTTTTACTTCTGATGATTGAATAACAACCTCGCGGCAGTGCCATGCTGTGTTTACCACATGTTGCTATGGTTCATGGGCTCCTTTAATTGGATTTTGTTGTTTCCTGGGAAACAAGGTAACCCACTGTATTGCTCAGCAACCTTACCAATTTACCCTGTGTGTGCTAAGATGCACGCTGACGGGTTTGTATTTCAGATTCGTCTAGCGGGTCCTAAATATAACTCAATGAGACAGCGGAGTGCGCAAAATCTAAATTCAGACGGGAAATGGAGCCCGATGTTTGTGTCGCTGGGCTGCAAACACAAGGCCGCGTCCATGCATTTAAATGTAGCCGTGCAGCGGGTGAATTCATGCAAGAGCATGGGGCGAGGGTTTGTGTGCAGGGAGACAGAGGAGCGCTGTGTCCATGTGAACTGATGGGTGAATCATTACGAAGATAACACACAAGCTGTTAGCTTTTTGTTGGTGATGGTCAGAGAGAGAGGGAGAGAGAGAGAGAAAGCCCTGTGACAAGTGGCATGTAATTACCACGGCTCACTGCCTCAGCTCGGCCCCCAGGAGCTGGTCGCTCTCACGCAGCCATCCCCATAAACAACTGCAACAAACAGCAACAACACTAAAACGTCCTTGAGTTTATCACTCGGGCTGCGAGCGGTCCTCTATCTGAAGCTTCCAGACTCTTGGTCCACTAGATGCCTGAGTGACTAATCGCTTTAGAGGACCGGGAACCAGCAAAGCCCAGGGGCACGGGGGTAAAACTACTGCTTTACTGCAGCCCTAGACTGAGGGTTGAAACACAAGGATAGTGTGGAGCATGAGTGACAGAGAGGCTCTCAGAGATGAAGGGTTGGCAGGAGGATGAGGGGAGATGAGTAGGTTATGAAAGGGGGGACTGTTTGGGGAGCCAGCAGCATATCAACACCCACCTGACTGCACAAGGTGATATCTGCCCATGCTGGTGCTCACTTCCTCCGAAATTGCCTCAAATCGAAACTGGTGAATCCTTCTAAGGCGAGAACAAGAGTCTGTGCATGTGATGAATCATGCAGGATGTACACCATGCAATATTGATGCAGCAGCCTGCAAACTCCTCAATTATATAAGTTTGCCTGCATGTATGAATCTATTAAAGCGTCTGCAGCGCTCTGTTTACAGCTCTATGTGCATGTGTGGATGTCTCACAGCTCTGCACAGCTGGTGTTTTGAGAGATGAAGAGGAGTCTGTCTCTCCCCTTTATCTGATATAGGAGATGATTGGAATATTAATGGACTGTGCAAGAGCAAAGCACAAGCAATGCCCAGGCAGATTTATTCAGCAATCAAGGGGATGAATATAGAATAAGGCAAACAGTGCTGTCAGTGATGTTCAAACCAGAAAAACTGTTTTTTATTTCAGCTTTTACTTCACGCCTGGAAAATGTTAGAAGTAAAGAACCAAATTTGAAATCCTACTTACTCCTCCGGGCCCTGCACCATTTGAAGATTGTTTTTTTTTCGAGCCTCCACAGAAACACGGAAACAAAAAAGTAAATAATGAACCCTTGAGGTAGGAAATAGTTCCTCTTCAAAGGCCTTGTTTCATCACCTATTCGTTTATCATATGCCACCTCTATCATCTCACGCCGCCTCGCGCTGGCTGCTCTGCGCTGTACCAGAGCCGTCGGCCCGCCGGTATCAATCATCCACCCTCCCACACTCCACTCATCCCTGTGAACCCACCCTGCATGGAAACTCGGGGACGGGAGCGCTGCTGTCACGACTGGGCAAGATTAAATGAAGGGGGATGAAAGAGTGAAACCTTCAGAAGGGCCGACGCGGACAAGCCGGACAAAATGACACCAGTGACATGGATGGCAGGGTAAAGTACAGCCGCGCTGACAGCATTTCATTTGTTGCCTCCAGTCGAGCAACGCAGTGCGATGCTGGTGATCAGTGAACACGCAACATATTGTTAGAATGTCATCTCGTATTGTTCCCACACGCTGCACACTACACACACTGCATTCAATAAGTCTAAGAGACTGTGCTCACATACTGTATGTGTGTGTGTGCGTGAATCTTATTCTGCTTCTCCAGGAAATTGTGTGTCCGCTTGTGTATATTTGCACATCTTTTATTGTCCCTAACAAGAACATTAATGGAGGCAATTATGTCACAAGTCCCACACACAAAGGATTTTTTTCTCTTTTTTACTCCTGTGAGCGTGTTTACCATGGCAACTGTCTCCTCAAGCTGCTGCATCATTGCCTCCAAGTGACCAATGATGACAAGAGGGACGAGTAAAAGAACCGGAGAACTTGTTCAGATAAATTGGATTGGGGATTTTTTTTGGGGGAAAACGTTTCTCAGAGTTTTTCAGAGCATTTCCACAGCGCCGACTTTATCAGGTTAACATCTGAAGCGTGCTGGTCCAGTTTCACAGCGCCAATCTGTGCGGCAATCAGCTCATATTACTTGACAAGTTCGGCTCTAACATTTGACATCAATTAGCGAGCTCTTGTCAGGGGTATTTTTAGCAACGGCAGACAGTGACTGCTTCGGAACATTAGCAGCTGTGAAATGATGCTGAATGGCAGCATTTAACCATAACACAGTATTAGACTGCAGACAGACAGCAGGGCGTTGGGGTGTGTGTGTGTGTGCGTGGTGCCGAGTGAGCTGGCTTCAGGGATGCTAGCCACCGCGCTGGTCTTTGCTGGAGCCGGGCCAATGTCATTTCACAGCGCTAAGCCTTGTAAGATAAGATGGGGGACATCAGACCCTGACCAGCTCAAATGAATGGGATGTCACTTCTGCTTAGAAGCACAAGCCTTGTCCTCTACACCGGTGAGCATGTGTGTGTGTGTGTATGTTTATGTGGAGTCTAAACAGAGAGGACACATCCAATCCCAAGGAAAGGGTTCCACTGTCCCTGCCTCGCCTGGTGAGATGTAATAAGATTTCCCCACCGTGCTGGGAGAAAGAGCCGGGACATCTGCTCAGTGATAGTTGATTTTTAATCTGGCCCGAGTAATTGCTTGAAACAATGGTGCAGCCTGAGTCCTGCAGGATTTCAAAATAGCCCCGGGCAGGTTTATGAACAGGTGGGTTCGCTCCTTTGCGCTCAGAAGGCGAGCACTTCTAATTTTAATTTTCCTATAAACAGATATTTACACATAAAAAAAAGGAATGATGCGAATTTGGCAGAGGTAGAAATAGTTACGTCTGTGATGTCAGCCCAACCTCAACCTGGCCCCAGATCATCTAAAGGTTACCCTCCTCAGATGAGGTTGAAAGGTTGTTTATTTCAGACTGTGGGCAAAGGGTGTTGCCTTGGCAACCTTTCATGGGTCTGGCACTAGCGAGCAGGAGGGCGGAGTTTGGCGTCGGCCTGGGAGGCAGCAGGCACACAGGTGCCCAGGCCTGAGCAGCTGCCTCCCCCGTCAGATAAAGAGCGGTTTGTTGCTTTCTTCCCTTTCCCCCCTAACATACACGTCAATCTCCCTCGCCCTTTTCACTTCTCTGTCTCCTCTCTCTTCTCTTCTCCTTTTTTCTTCTTGGCCTTTGATCAGGGATTGGATTTGCTGGTAGAATGACAGAGGCAGGAAGTGCTCCAAGGCACAGGAGGGGTTGGGGGGGGGGGTCCCAGGGCCGGGGCCAGCGCTGTCCACAGTGCTCTCTGTTTCCCGGGGTCTGCGTCATCCCTGGCCTGGCCTGGCCTGGCCCCGCAGTCACAGAGCCTGGCTTTCAGCCTTGACTCTCATCGCAGTCTATCTGTCAGACTGGCCCAGTCACAACAGAGCAAGCTCACTGATCGCTGAGTGGGAGGGACTGCTGCACAGTGAAGTCCTGCCTGGATACAGCCCAGGGCACAATAGCATCACATATTTATCCACATATCACAAAGGTGACCTTCTCTGTGTCCTCAGGCTGGATCAAGACCTCTGACCCATCCTTCCTGTACAGTATCTTTAAATACTCCTCACTTCTCAAACCTCTGTATTATTCAATACAATAAGAAGCGATGAAATAAATACTAACAGGGTCTAGACATGACTAACAACCTGTGGTTGAATTCATAATATACACCAATGATCTAACTAGCACTTAGAGCAAAATTATACTGAAATTAGCTCAACTGAAGCTCAAGATCCCCCTTCATAGTCTGAAAGATGTTTACTGGGATGAAATGTAAACAAGAAGCTGAAATGAGCAGCTAATGATCACATGATGCTATTTTAAGCTAACTGACGTAAGCCAGGCTAAACTGCAGAGAACAGGGGAGAAATGCTCTAAAGGCACATGTACTGCACAAACAAGAGGAGAATGTGACCATGGTATAACATCAATGCTAACGGTTAATAAGCATAGCATAGCATAACATGGCTTAGCTTAGCTTAGCTTTACGGCCTGGCTCTCTCCAAAGCTACAAAAATATGCATACCAACAACTGTGAAGCTCACTTATCATCACTCATTATGCCTCATTCTTTCAATGGATACAACATTTAAAACTATGTATGGATATATTTTAAACAGCTTTGTATTTGTGGACAGTTGTCAGTGCTATGTTAAGCTAACTACCTCTTGACTCCAGCTCTGTGCTTAGGGGGATACAAACCTGTGACCTTACGGGCCCAAAGCTACTAACAAATACTCCACAGCTCCATGGTTGTGTGCATTTGAATATTAAAGTTTAACACCACCACAGACTTGTGCATTATATTATGTGCTTAGGGCTGTTGACAGCAGGGCGTCTTGCTTCAACAGACTACCTGAGATCTCCTGCGACGCCCTGCCCTCCTTCCACTGTTTACTGTCCAGCTTATCCTGTTTATTTGATTCAATTACAAAACACACTCTGTGAGCGACCTGTTGAACGTGGCCCGCTGCCAGGGAAAAAGTCATGTTCCCAGTGATTCCAAGAAACCTGGCACAGTGGTCATAGAGGCCGTGATGATGACATGTCAGCGCAAGGCTAACACAGCGCCGCCCTTATAGTCACAACTCAGCACAAACTCCAGCCTTGAGAGTTTGCACAAGCTGTACTCACACCGTGATTTCACCGACTCACGTCAGTAAGCGATAACTGGCAGAACATCACTGGTGGATCGCGATGAAACGCATGAATAAATGAGTGGCCGGCTTTGTCTAATTCTAAATTTATTTGAGCCACACAGATTCTGGCAGCGGCAGCGTCTCTGTTTCTCTTCCCTTCCTCTGAGAGAGGGTAAAGTTCACTTGATCTCCTCTCAAATCGCTCCAAATATCTTTGGAGCCACTTCAAAATAAGCATGGAGCATTCCTGTTCCAGCATTGTAAAAATCCAACGCAGCTGTTTTGTGCTTTTAAGGCTTATCTTCCCCATGTAAAGACATCTCCGGCCTCCCAGCAAGAACAATACACAGCTGTGGCCAAGTTGAGATAAAAAACAGCATTCTGAGCTCACGAAATTACTTTTCTGCCCCCCCTGAAAAACTCTCTCCAACAGCGCGAGAGGAGTGAACACTTTAGTTTATACAAATGTAACACTATAACTGCGCAGTAATTTCTTTGGCAGCGGTCTGAGCTGGCGTGTTTCTGAGAGCCATCTAGCTGCTGAGGGATTACAAGCTGTTCAAAGCCTCTGAAGGTATGTGGGTTTGGACGGCTGATGTTTTTCCACAGCAGTAAATGGTATTGCAGTTAATTCTGTATTTTGGCACCGATCTGCAGCTGGGAAACAACTCCTCAGTGCCAGAAGCTGTTTATTATTGCAGAGTGCTTTTACCCAAAATGGCCATTCAGCTACTGTGGTGTCCATGTTGTTCTGACCTGGTTGCGTAGTAACCAAGCGAGAACGTGGCAGACTGGAGAATAAACATGAGCATGAGCGCAGGCCCGCGCATATGCGCCCACACATGCAAGTATTGTTGTTTGTACAGTGCACAAACGCAGTAGGTCATACGTATTTAAGGAAGTGCGAAACAAACTGGAAAAAAAAAAGAGAAGGATATGACATCTGGCTTTATCTTCAGCTAGACACTGACACAGCAGTTTTCCAGCGAAGTCATACACGCATGAATATCCCAAGCTGCACATTAACTCGACCACAGTTATTATCGTCAGCTGTGGTGTAGTAGCATTTTTCGCCCTATTGCATTTGGAGCAGCTGAGATTCGCTTCTATTTTTAGCTCAAACCTTTATTTTTATTTTTATTTTTTTTCGGGGATAGAACAAACACAGTGTCCCGATATAGATACGAATCATCATCAAAGCAAAGAGCAACGCGCTGAGAGCAGCCGGAAAACACACAATAACGGAGCACAGTCTCAGGGATGGGTTAACAGTGGACTCCGAGCTTTCAT
The DNA here is from genome assembly GCF_963514085.1 of Chelon labrosus. Lineage (NCBI taxonomy): Eukaryota > Metazoa > Chordata > Actinopteri > Mugiliformes > Mugilidae > Chelon > Chelon labrosus. Next base: position 20,308,396 of record NC_140348.1, read on the forward strand.
TTCCTCTTCTGTTCCATCTGAACAAACAAGGCGGGTGACCTGACAGAGCACAGAGGGGCGGGGCGGGGGTGGAGGGAGAGGTGGGTGACGGAGGGGGGAGTTGGCTGCCGTGACTGGAATATAACCAAAGAGAGAGGGGGGAGGAAGGAGAGGGAGAGGACAGGCAGACCACGTGACGGTGAAAAGCCTGCAGGCTGCTGTGTGTGCTGGGAAAGGCAGACAGAGACATCCCCCCATATTGACGCTGCCGTTTCACCACAACAACAGTTCTGGGAAATGGCCGCCGTCTGTACTGTAGCTACTATTTACATGGGACTGATTCAGCTCGGCTTATCGCTTTCATCATCAGCTACAGCGGCTGGTCTGACCCTCCTGCTTCCCTCCTCCCATTGATTCCCTCCTTTCGTTCTTTTCTTTTTTCTTTTTTCACGCTCTCTGTCGAGGCTTTATGTGGCATGAATGAAAGCACCAAGGACTGAGAAATACACAGAAAAGTATGTGAATCAAAAAAGGAGCAACAAACATAAGGCAACTTTACAGGGTATATATTTATAAATATATATAAATATATATATATATAGTGATGCTCAGGGATGGGGAGGGGAGTGGGGGCAGTCTGGTCGAGAAGCACTGGAGACATGAGTCATGGCAAGCAATCTCCCAGGGGGCTCGTTGGTGCAGTCTATAAATGGAAATAGCAGAAAAACAGCGGCTTCCCTCGCCCACCCAGGACTAGGTTATGCCTTATTAGAATTTGATGGCTTATGACAGCGGCTGCTTTGTTTAGCCCCAGCCTGAACTCCACTATCCTTCTTTTTTTTTTTTTACTTGACCTGGCAAATGCAATGGAAAAGTCACCGTAAATGAATATACACAAAGTAAGCTGCTTAGTGTCAGAAAAAATCACGCTGCAGACGTGAGAATGTGAAACCGAAAACAGGTCATCGGTGGGGTTTTTTTAAGCCGAAACTCTTCGCCGGAGTAAGTGCAGCCTATATCTGTTCAAATAAGTTGATGAGTGACATGAACTAGTTAACTTGGCTCCTTGGTTTCCCCTTGGCTACCCTGCTGAGGAGCGCTGGCCTAGATCAAACACTGCCAGATATCTGGGACAACCTCTGAAAGAAAAAGAAGAAAAAAAAAAAGAGAGATTGTCTTGTAAAAGTGACCAAGCGAGAAGCACTGACGAGTGCTCAGTAGATGTTCTTAAATCTTTAAACCAAGTACATTTGCTGAAAAACTACATTTAAAACCAACTTTAAAGGTTGTTACAGGGATGCTGGATAATATTATCGATAAAAATCGATTAAACTCATGCGTGCTTCTTCTTAATGTCATTTATTTTTTCCCATATATAAAATAAAACCACCTTCACCTCAGCTGGCTGCAGTGATGACAGTCTAGTTATGTTTTGATGCATTGGTATTTACCAAAACGTCACATCCAGTCACAGTGTATATCTAATCTGTTTTCTGCATAATGAGCTATTTTATTTGTGATGCTTTCTGCACTTTCACTTTGCAAATTAAAAAATTCCACTGGTGAATATTAAAGATGAGGTTTCAAAGGGCAGCACATGCTAGATATGTTTTTCTGAGAGACGCCTACGGGTAAAATCCACTGGCCTCCAACGCAGACTGGCAGGCAGTTATGAAAAGACATATCTGGACGACCCACCACATTTGTCTAGCGCGGCTTTGTCTCTCCTGTTGAAAAGGTGACGGGCTAAACCCGCATGTCTGCGCGATGTCGTCAGGGGCGGCGTCATCTCCATGGAAGCCGGGGGCGAGCCAGTGGCACCACACCACCTGCTCTACCTACCTCCCTCCCTCTTTCCCTGCTACCTTTTGAACGCTATCTGCCCACCTGCCTCCACGGTAAGCAGACACACCCTGCCCACGGTTCCTCCCTCCCTCCTAGCCTGCAGCTAAAGTAGAGCTAGTCTGCACAGGAGCACAGACGCAGACACAGCTCCAGCATGCCTGGCCGCCATACCAGAGGAGGGAGGGATCGACGTAGCTCTGGGCCTTTTGTTTAGCTGCCACCACTAAAAAAAAAAAAATTAAATCCCTGCCAGCTCCTGTTTGCTCTTTTTTTTTCACCTGTCTTCACACTCTTCTCTTTCATCTGTAGGGTTCATCCCAGAGATCATCCCTCGAGGCAGTGAAGACATTATCTCAGTGGAGTAAAAGCAAGAGGTAAAGTGACAGAGGTAGTTTTAAGTGCCTTGCTGAAAACACCACAGAAGCCCCTGGGCTGTTTTCTTTTTTTCTTTTCAGAGGCACAGTAAAGTTTTCAGGTTGGATTAAGATGAACAGAAGTCGGTTGCAGGCGAGGAGTCGTGGCTCCCCGCTGAAGGCTAGTCCTGTGTTTGTTGTCGGGGTTGTTGTTTTAGTCATAATAGTGTGTGTTTATCTGGAGCTGATGCTGACGTTCCCTTGGTGACTGATATATCATAGACCGCTCTGTTGTTTTGTCAGTGGCTGTTGTAACATTATGGGCAGAAAATAAATAAATTAAAAATGCCTTGCGTGTCTGTGTGTGTGTTCTTCTTTTTTATCCTATCTCCTTTCAGTGCGTTTAAAGCTTAAACACTCTTTACTCGCACATTAATATCTAAAGTGTGAGTAAATCTAAAATATTAGACTATCAACAGTCCCTAATGACAAAAAAAATCCTGATTCATTTGCTAGTGGAGTGATCCATTTCCAAACATGTCTCATCACACAGTTCTTTAGTCTTAAGAAAAATAAGCCTTCAGTGTTGAATATGAGATCATATAAGCACTTGAGACAGATTCCAAGTGATGAAATGTTTCGCCAAACGAACAAACAAAATCCAAATCCTACGTATTCAATAAAGATGAGGACATTCCTCCATGGCTTTCTTGATAAAATAAAATAAAATAAAAAAACATTTTATACAACATGGCCTGTAGTTTGTTGAGTATATGATGCAACTGTCAGTTAGTCAGTAATAATCCATGAGACCCGCAGTAACACCATGTTTTTTGGTTTCAGTTTAAGCTTTCTTTGTTTTTCCTCCAGCTAGATGGGAGTAATGCTGGTTCAGCATGGTGTAAACAGCCCCCAGGGGCTCATTCTTAAACATAGTCCTCCTCCATAAACTGATTTCACCGCAGGGCTTTGGCTCTCCATCCCAGCAGCCCTCTGGCCCGCATGACAACAGGCGGCCTGTTTTTCCCTGCAACATAGCAACACTGCCATGAGCTAACTCTGACCCTTGACAGTCAAAACATATCACCGGGCCAGGTGACAGGAGCTTTACACTAAGCAGTATAAATACTCCGGGCTGAACGATACGTGGAAGCGTTCACACCGGCTGTCGAAACTAACATTAAGTCAGTGGAGTGGATTTGAATGCGTAAGTTGAGCAGACACTGCGTATTTGCTTTGTCAAGTAACGTTTTTCCAAAGTGGAACTGTACACAAAAGAGCTCGGCATGTGCGCTATAGGCCGTGGTGGAGAGAACCAGACGTTTGAGTCTCGTATTTCAAAGACGCAGAGACTGTTCAGGTCTCAGCTGAGACACAGCTACTGTAAGTCTGATTCATCTCTGCAAGGTTAAAGACTCGGGGAAATAAATCTACAGCCTCTTACACCCGGGTCTTATCCAGCCAATCTATAGCTGCGGGAAGACGGAGTTGTTCTTTTCCATTATCGCCACGGGGGTTTGAGTCACTGTGTAAGACTTGTGGCCCTCAGCGGCGCTGCTGCACCGGCATATGTCACGCAGAGACAGAAAAGAAGACAGGATAGGTAATTCACCACCATGTCCTTACACCTCCTTCAACAGTCAGTTGTTTGTCCTTAAAGACAATGTGTTTATATGCCCTCATACATATCAATTACTATGACTTGGTAAGTGTCATCCTCAAGGTGCTTGAAAATTGGGTTTCAATGTCAGCTGAGAGGCACATTCCAGACAAAAATAAGGGAGCTTTCACCTCCAGGCTGCTCAGGCTCCCTGTCAGGGCGCAGTGACTGTAACCAGCCGAAACCCTCCCATCTACATAACACAGAGGAATCCAGGCTTACACAAGCAGCATGTTCCTCTTGCATCAGCAAATGAACTTCTTTCCACATAACAGTTGAGCTGTCAGCAACTATGGCGAGTGTTTATGGGGCAAAAAGGGAGGGGAAGTGAAACCTCTCTGTGCCTCTTTGTTGCTTAGAGCACATGGAGGATTGGATTCCTGAAAACTCAGGCAACAAAGATGGCGTCACCCACATTCTGAGTCAGAGACGCGCTGTGCCCTGGATGAACTTCCTGTTTCATTCTGCCACAGATATAGGGTTTCTCCAGCCCAGCCACTCACAGGAAGTGAGTCACAGTTATTCACCAGCCGTCTGCAGGCTGCAGACTTTTCAAGCCCCAGAGTGACAGGCCGTGGAGGGGACCAAATTAGCTTCTGAAACTTTAATCTCCTACAACTCAATTATTTAATATCTGAGCCACCCACTTCAAAGGAATACCTCAGCTCCCTCCTCTCTGGCTGCCTTGATGGAGGCTTTCAATCCCGTCTCCTGAAGGACTCGCCCATTTTATATCCCTACCCTGCGGTTTGAATGACGCTCTGCTGAAATCTCACAGTGCTCCCTGAAATCCGAGATATACTTCGCTAATAAACTGCACTGCATTAAGAGCGGCGGTGGCTGGAGGTGAAATTATAGTGTGAAACTTCAGGTTTGTCACTACGTGTTCACCCATTCTAATTTTGGATCCCCCCCCCCCACACTCCCCCTCCCGTCCAATTGTAAAACAAAATCATTTCCAGCTGCAGAGCATAATCTCTTCGCACTCAAAAAGGCAAGAGGAGGAAGCAATTACTGTGATTTGGAATAGAGTGTGAATACAAAAACCTAATAGAAATACGCAAAACAAGCTTATGTAATAAATAGGAGATCCATTTAATGCTAGCAACAGCGAGAGTAATATATTGGATGGCTGCATTTGTGAGGCAGAGTACCAGTTCCTGTACAATTACAAACCTTCTCTGAATGCTAATGATGTCCTTGTTTACGGTAAGATTCATAATGGAGATGAGGTAATTGAATAGGCAGCGAAGGTAAAGAACAGAAATAACCTTGAGACAGGGTTCATAAATTATTTTGGAATTGGCCTTGATTTTTTTTCATCTCACACAGCCACATAACACATTTCCAGACCTGCATAGCTATTGGCTCTGTGGAAAAGTGGATCAGAGAAGTGGAAAGTTAATCCCCAAGACCCTACCAGGCAGAGACGAGAGGAGGAGGAGGAGGAAGAGGAGGAGGATGGAGGGGGAGGGGGGGGGGGTCTGCTGGCGACTGAGAAGAGGCATGGGGGCTTTCTGTCTCTGCGGATTCACAGCAGAGCACACATATCTTGCTGCAGTGACAGATACAAGCACACAACAAAAATACAGCCGCTGCACAGACTCGCAGAGACATGAAAACACCTCGTGATGCACTTTACCGTGTCCAGGTCCACGTGTGAATTTTGATCAGTGTTTTTGTGACGCCACACATACAGTAAATTATGTGTAAAATCAGCTGCGGTTCACATTTTTAGAGTTATTCAAATATACTTCCCTTCTTGTGTCTGTGTATTTTGTATTTCCTAAAATAGAACCCGTGAGCTTGAGGTTACGAGACAGGAAGTCGTGTACTCAAAATGCTTGCCGTTCAAATGGTAACGTCAGTCTTACCGCTGCTAGGCAACCGCTGGCGTCCAAAAGCCACCAAGGCTAACGGTTTAGCAAGCTAATGAACGCGGCTAACTTAAAAAAAATCCAAAAGCACAATAACAATGTCAACAAACAAGCCACAATTCGCCACATCAGTACATTAACACGTCACGATGATGTGAGCGAGCATCAATGTCAGCTAAGCTACGCTCTTGCAACAAAATATTGGAGGGAAAGCCGACACAACGCTATATGCTGCTTGGCTAATCGTTACGAGTGAAGTGATAATTGAAGTTATAAGGTTGGAGGGGTTAATCAGTTAGATAACATTTGAAATTTAATCAAAATATATTTTTGGCGGCTAAGTTCTCCTACTTCTCCTGCTAAAGAAACAGTAGTCAAGAAATCTATAAACACAAAAGAGTGCTACTTAGCCAGAATTAGGTTAGCCTTGTAACAACTTTTTCCACTGTGCTAACCAACAAAATAAAGAAACGTACTATCCAATAAGGACTTCTTAATAACAATACAGTAGTTGTTATTGAAAATAAACACTCATATACACTTAGATACACTGCAAAACATTTGCAGTGTGCGTTCAGATGTAGGCTAACCAGGCTAGCTTGTCCCTTCGATATGCTAAGCTAGCAAATAAACATGTGAGTGTTTCTCTGGGGATCTTCTCATCCAAGTTTCAGCAACAAAAAGCAAAGAAGAATATCACCCAAAAGTTATCACGCGAAAAGTTTTTTTATACACAGATATAAGCTTTTTTTTTTTTTTTTTCTTGGCAAAAGGTTACGGATTTGGCAGATAGAAATTGGGTCCTTATTGAACCTTTTATGAGAGGATTTTTAAGACTATAATCAAGCCTTACGACATAACCATCTTTCAAAATGGTAAACAGGAACAACCATGGCTGCCAGCATCACATCATAGCTGGCACCATCCGCGTGGAACAGATGGCTTTTCAGGCAGACTATATTAAATGTACCTAATGAGCCAGAGCACGCATGATCTCATGCTAGCCTACTTCCATTCTTAATCTCCCTATATCATTCACGTGTGTGCGGGTGTATGCACATGTGTAAGCGTGCACCCGTTCGGAGTGTGTGTGCATACAAATGCAGATGTGTCTGTACGGGTGCAGGATGCAGGATAGTCTCTGCTCTCTTAAAAGCCTTTTCAAAGTGGAATGACTCTATCAAGGGAACAATGGGTATTCTGAGCCCGGCAATGTGACAAAGGTTCACACTGACACGCTTTCCTAAATTAGGCTGTTCATGCACAGGAGGGAAGTGAGCCCTGCTCCTATTCTTCTCCTCTACTCGAGGGTCATTGTGTAGACAGGAAAGGCCACAGAGACATATGACTTGACACGCTTTCTAAAGTGGGTTAAGGGCACTCTACTTGCAAATGTAATAAATACCGAGAAACACTATTAAAAACATGCATCAGAGAAAAAAATTACTTTGCGGCACGGTTTATTTATGATCATAGACAACATCTATCCCTGACTAGCTTGGATAAATCAGGGTTTATTGTTAAAGAGGAGTAGATAGTCACGCTCAGACACTAACAATTACTGAATATGTACATATTTAATACCAGGTCTGATTTAGCACCACACTTTAGATTCTACAGTGACCAAGTGTGTGCATCTCTCTGAGGCACAACTCATCTGCCTCTGACAGATGGAAAAAAAAACACTCCCACCTCCACTTCATCTTTCCACCTCCAAATGCACGGGGACTTTCAGCATGTGAATACCGTGACCTTAACTGATGTCATTACAAGATAACTTGAATTACGTCAAATCCTGTTTTTCTACAATGCGTGTTTGCCCTTGCAACATAAACACAGGCTTCTCATGAGGCTGTCGCAACACTGCGCTGCAGATGTGAGCAGAGAGGCCTTTGAAGGAGCAGAGTCATATGACTCCACCGCCCGTCCCTCCCCTGTTTGAATTCACACCGCACAAGTCTGCTTCCAGGAAACCAGCTGTTGGATTTTGGAGAAAGGAGGAGGTGATATTCTATATCAGGGCTGTGAATCACAGTTCCATGCTCTGTATTTTTCCTATGGTGGTTTGGCTGGCTGGCTAAGTGGCTGGCAGGGTGTTTGAAGAGGAATGTGTTGTGGACCGGGCCCCAGCGCTGAGGGACTGACTAGGAGACTAGGACAGGGGGTTGCTGGGTTATTACATGGCCTCGGGGGTGCTTATTTAAACCAAAGTCCTGTCTGGACTATTGCACTCAGACACTGTTATTGTACTGCAGCTGCATGAGACAAAAAGGCAGAGAAGTTGGAAATATGGAGAAGGAAGAAAAGAGTTAGATTGAAAGAGAAAGTTATCACGGGAGGGGGAGAAAGGAGAGAGGAGGTCTGGATAATGTTATCCATCCTTCCCAGGAAACGGCACAAACAATAAGTAAAAATGAGAGAGCCCAGTGGAGCAGAAGGAGGAACAGAGCAGGGACAAGCCATAATTAGGCACTGCATGACAAAGGATCTAGTGTTATACAGAGTTAAAACTGGAACCAGAGCAAACCCACAATGTAAAACTATCTTCACCCTGAAGATGCATGATGTCCGTAAAAACAAACACTGCACATTTGACTGAGTAGATTCTCAGCTGTGACTCATTTTGACTAACACTGAAGCAAGAAAGATTATCATTCAAGCGCGGAACGGAGTGCACCAGCTAGGCAATCAGTTTCAGGAGAGGAGATGGATCTGTTTGAGGGATGGAAAATTGAACGTCATGCAAGACTGGGAGCATCGGCGCAGTTCAGAGCTTGGGGTTCGTGCAAAGTGAGGGGAAAACTTGAAGAGTCTGGCCCGTGCTGTGGAATGGCGGAAATCCTAGTCTGATTGTGCAGCACTGTTTGCTTGTGCTCAGACAGCTCCTAGGAAAGGAATGTGTGGCCTACATTCCCTCTCCAGCCCCCGCCTCCGCTTCTCCGACACCAGCGCTCACTGTCAGCGCGGCGAAGTTTAAGAGCCTGCATACCAAAAACAACAAAGGACGGAAACATTCAAAGCAAACAGTTGTGATTTACTGGAATTTTTCTAGGGGGGTGACAGGGACGCAGTTCATTAGGAAAAAAAAATAAAAAAACACGTGGCCATGAGACAGTATTTGCTCTGCAGGCTTGAAAGCACTCTAATGCTTCCATTAAGTCTGACAGAGGAGGCAGGAAAGGGTTAAGTCTACTGCAGAGAGAGAAGAGAGAGAGCAGTGGAGGTATGGGGAGACAGAAGGGGTAAGGGTGGGGGTTGGGAGGAGGGAAGGGGGCGGGGGCGGGGGGGGGTCAGCGCTGCATTCAGATTAAATTAAATGGAGGCTAAAGTGCTGACTCATTGTGTTCAGGGCCTTTATTACCTGCTCCGTCACCCAGACTTTATGGGGAGGGCTGCCAGAGGAAGGCTGGGGGGATGCAGGCAGGCAAGCAGGCAGGCAGCCCTCATTTACAGGAACCCTTCTGGAGGCAATAACACTGCAGTCAGCCTGCCAGCCAGCAAGGCAGCCCCGAGGCCCACCTGCACTCTGCAAAAGTACTATTTAGGACACATACCCCACCACATATTCCAACTAAGCACACACACACATGCCTCATGTTTTGGCTGAACAGGAGGAAGCCTGCTTTTGCGGCTAATGAGACATCAAGGGGAGCTGGGGAATCTGGACTCCGGGTCTGGTAGGCCGGTCTGCTGGGATGATCGTGTGTCAGCGAAAAAAGCCCTCGTTTGCTTTCCTCTACTCTCTTGTGTTGCGAGCAGCATTGCGGGGAAATGATACGCGGCAAAATGCATTCATCTTCCACCATCCAGAAAAATAAATTTGCCCGCGTGCGTCATTGCTCCTTCAGCGTCAGATCACGTTCTAACACTGTCACATGTGTAATGTAACAGAGGATCATTTGCATCGCAGGCTGCGTTCACATAGCGAGGTGATAGAGTTGTTAAGAGGTGTGAAAACAGAAGTGCGGTGACGACATGAGGCGTATTCCAGGCTGCAGACAGCAACTATTTTCCTACCGAAGAGGAAAGCATGTTTTAACATCCTGTTGTGCACTAATCCTAAAAGTGTCTTCAGTGTCACATCTACACAACTTGATATTTATGGTTAAATGTGTGCATGCGTGCACGGCGGGTTCGCTGATGTCGATACTAGATAAACAGGGATAATTTGAGTGGTTATACAATGTGCATGATGTATGGCTGCGGCCTGCCTGGAGCACTCACTGGCTGTGGAAAGCGCTTATTGCTGCTGATCGGACGAAATGGACTCCAGCACTGTGTCAGGCTCCAGTTTGTCTCAAATGGTCTGGGCAATCAGAGCATACAGCCAATAAATGGATGCATTCTCTCTGTCCTGGCTCCGTTTCTCCATCTCCCTCATTACTCTCATTACTCTGCAGCTTGTGGGTTATCTAATGCTCTCCCCATGGCTTACGGTTTGGCTGGGGATTAGACTCATTTTTCCAAGGGCATTTTATAAACAACCCCGTGTGCCTCCCTTTCTCGTGGACGGAGCTGTTGGAACAGCAGAATTTACGACCTCGGAGGCCTTGTGGCCTCACTCCCGTTGCAATGCATTATTCAAATTCATTCTCTTTCTCACACTGCGCACAGGGCAATTATTTGAATATCCGCGGGAGTGCAGCTGGAGTGGAGCGACTCATCTTCAACAGAAAAGACGGCGAAATTGCCTCACTCCGGCAGATCAAGGTTGCAGGCAATGAAACACTATAATTTATGACACAGTTTGATATTTCAGTAAAGTCATTGATTCCCTTGTGTCAGACCTTGGCAAGGACTGCTCCCGAATTCACAGAATGTAATTCCAATTTTGCCTCGATGAGGTTATTATTTTTTTTATTTTTTTTACAGCACTAATTGGACACTTGGCTGGCTGCACATGTTGTAAAATGGATTTTCCCCTGAATCAACAGAAACAACCCTCAGAAATTCAGCGTCGTGCCACTGCACCACAAATTATTTTCAAGGCTTCTGTACAGGGGCGTAGCAAAAGAAAAGTTTGCTAAAAAAAAATAAAAAAATTTAAAAATGGCCCGAGGAGAAAAACAAAAAACATGGACTGGCATCATGTATGCAGTAAGTTATTGAAGCCGTCCCACTTTAAGCGTTGAACAGATGCTCATGTGTCCTCGTTTCTTGTGTAGAGAATCTCTTCTCTGTCACACACCTACAGCATGATGTAAGTGTTGTTCACACCACAACAACACATGCGATACCATTCACAGATTCCATTACCGCGCCTCATCGAGACAGACCATAAGTCACATTGATTACACACCTCCCCCTGCATGACTTACTAATGCGTACACTCCGAGCATGTGCAAAGATAAAGAAAGTGCTGTACTTTTTCTATTTGAATGTGGCCTCACAGTCCTAAATGTCATTCCACTTTCTTCTCAGAGGTTATTGACGTCTACACGTCACAGTATATTCCAAATTCAGCATTTGCAAATGAGCGCAAAAAACCCCCAAATGACTTATCACATCTTTATAAAGTTGCTATGGTTAGTACCCATGGAGCGAATCTTATTATGTTTTAGTTCTGTTTTGGTCTCCACCATCTCCTGGGGAAAACATTTAGCTCATAAGATGCTAAATGCTCTTCTATCCTCATTAGCTAGCCGTTAGCTAGCTTGTATTCAGGGCAGGCAGTGTAAAATGGGTTTATTGGAACAATAATTGCTCATTCTTTTTAGGCTCACTTAAATATGCTTATAGTGTATTAGCGCGGCTTTAAAAAGCACAAGCCCGACATAAAGAAGGTGATATCAGTAAACATATGTTAGCATGTGTGAGAAATTGTACGAAAACGGATTTGTTCCCGAATCCTGACACGGTGCCCGAGTCTTTATTCTGCCTCTTTTCTGTCTCACCTATCGGCAGTATCAGCACACATTAGGTTCAAAGGTCAAGTTTAACAGAGGAAGTGATATACTGTCTCACTGCTCACTGAGCTCTGACATTCTTTTTCAGTGTTAACCGTGCGTGTGTGTGTGTACGCCTTTTGTGTGCTTTAGAAAAAAGGGATAATGTTTCCAGTAGCACATCTGCCTCCGAAAATCTCATGTGGCTGTATCCAGTTCCCGTCACTGATACCGTGAAAGCAATCGCGGAGATAACAAAACCTCATTCAAACACTAAAAGCGGGACAAGGACAGGTAAGAGCCTGTTCGCCGTCTTTCCCACAAGTGCAGTTTTTATACCCCTTTGGGTGTGCCTTTGGAGTTAACTGATGAAAACCACTATGATGCAACCACGTCTTTATTCATGACAGTACACAGTGGGAGGGTTTAGCTGCCGAATGCCTCCGGCTTCGTAAATAAATCATCTAAAGTCAGCGAAGAGAAAAGCTCCAACAATAAAACCTTTTTCTTCCCCGACGGGTGAGTCACCGTTCAAAGGAGAAAGAGGCCCAGATTCTGTGCCGTCGAGCATTCAGGCATCGGTTTCACGGGTGTGAAAAGCCAGCTGACAATGGAGCTAATTGATGAGGATTATCCAGCAGAAAAGGAGGAAGCCTTGTGACGTGACTCATCGCGGCCATCTGTGCGAGAGTACTGTATTTTCACAACTATGCCTCCGAGAGCAGAATAACTTCCTCCTTGGCACAAAGCCCCAGCAAACATCACCCTACCCTGACTGGTTCTGCCTCTGCCTGAATAATACTTTCACTTGCACCTGAGCTTCAAACCGCCCTCGGTGTCTGACTAGTTGTTGCTGAGGGAAGGCAATACACCCACTGAGTGCAATATATTGAGGGAAATGTGAGTCATACCGTGCAACAAAACACTTCCCTCAAATTGCTGAGACCTGAAGTCACACATTTGCACAAACACACATACGTTGTGAAGTTCCCAATGAGTCGACAGGCTAATGACATTTCTGTATTACCAGCTAATCCACACACAAAGACATGACCGAGGGCTCCCGGGGAGCATTTTTTAATTATTAGAAAGTGTCTCAGCCTCGCTATTAAAGCTTCACAACTTTATAATCAATTCTGCAGCGAGAAGCAATACATCTTAAATATCAGGGACGTATCAGTCGAGAGGGAAGAGCTGAACGCAGCCTTCTAACGGCCGCCGTTAATGAAAGTCCGACGTTAACCGGTGCGTGGAGAAGATACGCAGCCGAGCCTACATCTTAATCAAGTCTTTTGTTTCAGAGCGTCGATGCTCTTCTCCTTCCACGCCTGGCTGTGTTTTCTTTCTTTCTTTTTCTTTCTTTTTTCCTTTCATTCTCTCTCTCTCTCTCTCTCTCAGGGCTGTACATTCGATCTCCGTCATGACGCATTACCGCAAACTGTAACGTCTGTGTCACTGCGGTTAGATCATTTGGCTTGTGAGAGTGATGCATCTCAGTTTCAGAAACATAAGGCCATCGGGCCATTAGATATGTGTCTGAAGCGGGCGTGTAGTCGCTAAATATGCCACAGCTGTCTCTTCCTCACAAGGGGAAATTACAGTGTTCAGCGGGTGATTTTCTGGTTCAGTCAAAGTGAAAATACCCTTTTACATCAAAGTAACCTTACAGGAAGATCGAAATGAAACAGTGGAGGAGGAGAACCTGGAGTGTCTGAGCTCTAACAAAGACAAACACACACACATAAGTCATGCATCATATCAATGTGGATAAGGGAGAGTGATGAAATAAGATGCATAAAAGCTGCTCTGGCCTTCCCCGCAAATACACAGACACACACAGACAGACGCACAAACCTCCCCTCCCCCCCAGCTGGTTCTCTTCTGACTCATGGGGGATTACTTGTCTGATCACTTTGATCTGCTTGCCGGTGTCAAAGCTATTTTCTCCGTGCAGCGAGCGGTGTGCAGGCTTGCATTAGCCCACAGACAGGAGACACACATTCAGGTTAGATCTGCGCACTGGCTCGCAGACTGCACCTACTAAACCCTGCCTGCACGGTTTACGGCTAACAGGAGGCGGGGTTGATTCAGAGCCAATTTCAGTTGGGATTGCCAAGAACGGTATCTGGTTATTAGAGGATGTTGCACAACAGTGATGAATAACAGCCACTTCTTACCACAAACAGTTTGCTCTCCTGATGCAACCGGATCTAACACACGATGGCCGCTCTGATATGAAAGGAAGGTCAAAAAGCCGACACAGAGAAAATAAAGGCTGTGTTGCCACTGCCGACCGACTGCAGAGCAAGTGGCATGAATGCAACAGAGAGGAGGAAGGTACTCTGACACTTGTCTGTTTGAAGAAGTAGATAAAATAGTGCAGCAGATGGTGATGCATGAACCTCTCTTCAACATTTCTCTTAGCCTCGCAGCCAAGGCACAAAAATTTGATGGCACCTTTTTTTTTTTTTTTTTTTTTTTTATGACACATGAATCAACATGAGGCATGTGAGTCATGCCAGCCTTGATGTGGCTGAGAGCCATCTCTGCTACGCCTCATCTGGTTCACGATGTTCCTGTCGCCGCCTGCTTTGGCGCCAGGTAAACCCACTGCAGCTGGGAAGAGATGAGGGAGCTGAGCCGCGCCGTGGTTACGTGACTCAGTTTCTGTGAGGAATAATTGTCTTTCGCTTTCTCTTTCCCCATAATTTTTTATCTGCAACCCCCTCCGCCGGCAACCAACCCACCCATCCATCCATCCTCCCTCTCGGAGACTCGGAGGAGCCGGCGTTATCAGCGGGTGTCATTTCATGAGAGCCATCATCAAAGGCAGCTGCCGGGTTTCCATGGAAACAGCCCACTTCAGGGGAGGCAGATCGGAGGAGGCATGTGTTAGAATGCTGCGGGTTACTATGGAGACTGGAGCGACAGCTTACATAAGTATTCACTGTGTGCGTCTGTTGCACCAAGGCACATTCCACCATATAATTAATGCTCAGAGTGTTTGCTTGCTGCTGTCGAAAATTACAACAATGTCATTTCAAGTGGCAGGCAGCGGCAGCTCATCGGCAGCACCGCCGCAGTCAAGGTCAGGCTAATTTCCCCGCCAATTAAGCCCAGCTTGTGCACGGAACAGCTGTCAACTGCCATCTCCAAGGTGACACATCAAATTATGTTTTTTTATTTTATTTATTTATTTTTTTTTTTTACCTTCCAAAAGCCACTCAATTCTTCACCCTGAGTCCAATATGTGGTTTGCTTTAAAGACTCCACAGGAGACACCCCTCATGCTAAAATAAGACGCGTTCCCTGCAATGTAATGGGAGAACACGAATCATGAAAGCGCTCAGACAGGAAGGGAATAGAATAAAGGTGGAAGTCAATGTGTTTTATTGGCCCTGAGCTATTCTGCCAATAACTAATGGATCTCTTTTGAAGAAAACACTGCAGTCGAATTGCTCTGAGTGCCCGGACTCCAAATGGAAGTAGACAAACGATGTCCATCTTATCTGAACTATGCATAATGCATTTTCTCTATCACTGATTTACGCACTCATCACATCATATATTCCACCGTCTCGTCCGAGCTGCAGCCTTTTAAGTCCTGATTGCAATTAGGCGCTGTATATGTGCTTCACTTTCATCTCTGGTATATATTGCTAACCAATATATACCAGAGCAGCTGTGACAGACCGAGAATTTAAATGTGAACAGGCAGAGATCGCAACATAAATAGAAATAGCTCCTTATCTTGAAACAAAGCTTAAATTGGTCTCATGTGAATAAATGTGACGATGTACGTCCACGGTTTCTTGCCATGAATGAAAACAACATGAGTTTCAGTTTGCTGTTATCGTCAAAACATTCTGTACTCGTAAAATAATGATCTTAGCAGTAAATCTCACCTTTTACCCACTTCCCCTGACACACATAACTGTGGTCACATGCCCAAACACAGCCAAGCAAAATGCATGTACATAGCAACAGATTCTGTGCAACTGCATGCAGGATTGGAAGAAAACCTGCAAGATTTTCATGCTTTTCAGCCATTTATGCTGATTTTTTGGCCTCAGAGAAGCTGTGCACGCTGGTTCACTGAATACTTGGGTGCAGCCTGGCTGTAAGTGAAACCATGTGCTGTGTGCAGCATACCATGTGGTGCCTTCTCGGCAGTTTCAGAGACTGTTGGAAGATCGGAGGGGGGGAGGGGGTTAGGAAACCGCAACATGACAAATGTTGTACTAATAACACTGTCACACCAGCCCGTGCCAGGCGGGGAAGACTCTGTTAGTGTGGGGTAGTCGTTTGACACTGAAACTTCTATATAAGGAGTTCCTCTTTATGCCCTCTAGTACTTTAAAAGAGCAACAACTCGTGCAGACTGTGATGGTCAGCTGGATGTTGCGTTCCAGCTGGGATTTTTCCAGCATAACAACTTTCAGGATGTTTAGCTGAAACCAAGGATATTGTGAACATCTACCTCAGCCCATAAACAGGTCACACACATTCAAGATTAAAAGGAAGACTGTGGTCTGCCTTTGTGGTGTCAGTATAACACAGCAAAGCACGTACCCTGGACAAAAGCTTAAACTAGGTGATATGAATAAGTGTCACATGCCGCTATAGTACCCGACACAGATGGCGGGAGAGGAATGCCGTCTGACTACGGCAACCCGGAGTGTGACAGGGACACGCTACGCTAAGTGAGAAGAATGCGTTGTGACACTCCTCCAGGGCACCTTGTGAACAGCATGACAGTGGCATGAGAGCATCAACATGCCAGTTTCCACAGCACACCCCTCTCTGTGCAGGCCTGGCAAGACTACCGACACTTCAGTTCAACTGTAGTGATGCCGCCCGAAGTGGTGTTGCAGCAATTTACCATTGGGAAGCGGATTTGTTTTGCCCTGCCTTGAAGAAATATGCTTCCGTGAACAGTAGGTACGGCGGATGAGCTCATCAGTAGCCCAAGGCTGCCATTGTCTTTGGAAGTACATTCAACTCCACCTTGACCTCATAGTGACTCAAACATCTGCCCTCCGCAAACAGCTGTTGCACCAGATCATATTCTGATCTTGCACAAATAATGTGACTAGGATACAATGGTATTCCTTTGTTGCGCGCCAACCAAAAACAAAGATGCCTGTGTTGGGTTGGCCCACAAGCCGCCCTGCAAGCGCACTTACACTGTTAACTGGTAGATTTCCAAGCCCGGCCCTCGGGGAGTCGAGGCCTCTTGTTTTGGCAGGGAGACAGTATTTTGGCAGACAATGACAAACCTTCTCACCTGTAATCAAACCAAGCGAGCCAACACCCTTCTTTCAAAGTATGAGAGTGTCAGGCTCGGTCTTCCTGTATCCGCGTTACGTAAGTACCATTTCCTTACCCAATAATCAGTCCTGCACCGACTGTTTTAAGAAGGGAAACAAAATGACCATCAACGTCATTTACAAAATAGTGAGACCAGTAATTTGCTTGTCTGCACTTCCAGGGGAGTGGCACGAGAAATAGGCTGCATTCTCTCCAGATGAATTATTACCATTCATTCTGATGGCCTGCGGGCGGCTTACACATCATAGAGGCCCCTATTTCTTGGCAGCCAACATATTAGAGTTTGAACCCCTGTCATGCCTACTCTGCAACCTTGCTGATACCCTGGAACCACCTCCAGTCATAATCAGAATGTCAGACTGGTGCAGGGAGGGTGAATAATTAATGCTATGTCTTTTGGGTTTGCTTATTTCACTAAGCAAAAAAATAAAAAACTTTCTTGCCTCCATCGCCCGCAGCCAAACACTTAGCTTGCCTGGCGCTGTGTTCAGCTTCTAAAGGGATGATGCATTGCTCAGAGAGCTTTTTTTGCCAAACCATCACATAAAATTCGACACAGGAAAAACAAACTTGTGCGGGAATAGAAACTCCGGATGAACTCCTACAGCGTTGAAAATGGAGATGGAGACATCAAAGCAGTTTTTTACGACACACGAGTGCACCAATATCTGCGAGGCCATATCATGGCATTTGCATGTGGGATGGCATTTTCTTGTCAGGAGAACACACAGTTTAGTAGGTGGAGGTGGGCTGTGAGGCTAAAGGGGGCTGGCATGGATGAGTCTTCTGTGTCGTGACACATTTATACAGACCATCAGACAGACAGACAGAGACCAGATAGCGGGGGTGCCCTTTTGTTTCCATGCAGCCAGGAAACTCTGAGGTGTCCTGCGGTCCATCCATGCCTGTCACAGTGTCCTACAATCTATTTTCTCCCACTGTGGAAAAAAAAAAAAAAGCCTTATTCACACGCACCATTTTACCGTGCCAAGATAAGATCCTCTCAGTGTCAAGCTTTCTGATCACAATGGTGGCTGGTTTAAAACATATAATTTCTCTTTTAAAACAACGTGTCTCTTATTTCAGACAGAGGAAGACAGAATCAGTCATTTCTTTCCAGCATTTATGGTAGCAGAGTTTATCAGCTGTACATAGCAAATTGAGGTAATATCAGCTCAGTGAGCTGCGTAAAATGGTGTCTCTTGCTGCCCTTTTAATGTCTGCAGCTCACGAGCTCAGCTTGTAAAAGGGGTCTTAAAAATGCACTTGATTGCTACCTATTATACCATTATATTGCGCAAAAAAAATAAAAGACTGAGGCTAAAACTGAATGCAATCAAGCAAAAAAATCCTCCTCATCAGCTAAACACATGCAAATGAGGAAATCACATTGTTCCTGTGTGGTTGTGTTAGTATTTGAAGCATGATGAGAACAGCGATAAAAGCAGATTCTAATTTCATTCTAATATA
Source organism: Chelon labrosus (assembly GCF_963514085.1). Taxonomy (NCBI): domain Eukaryota; kingdom Metazoa; phylum Chordata; class Actinopteri; order Mugiliformes; family Mugilidae; genus Chelon; species Chelon labrosus. Next base: position 20,326,796 of record NC_140348.1, read on the forward strand.
ACCCTGTTTGGAAAAAGCTTGTAGGATGAGGTTGGGTGGCTTTTAGGGGGTGTTTGGCGTGTGGTACTATTTCACGTAATGTTAGCTTAACCTTTGATAGCATACAGGACTGGTTTTCACTAAGGGGACTTTGGATTTATTTTTTTTCCAACCTGTAATGCTACCAAAATTTAAGTATGACCAGGATGTAAAGTCTTGCCACAATAGCAGTTAGCAAGCTAGTTGGCTAGATACTGACACACTGCATTTCTTAAACTTTTGATTACCTAGTTTTAGTCACCAAACAATACAACACAATGCACACCACTACAACAAGATGATAAAATCTACATTTTGACAAGTCTGCCTCATGTAGTCACTAAACTATGATAAGTATCCAACCAGCATTATGACATTTAAGAGTAAGGCTTACATGACCACGCCCCTTTTTGGAGAAACCTTGTCTACTGACACACTGTTAACTGCATTTCTTAATCTTTTGATAACCTAGCTTTAGTTTAGGAAAGTCACCAAACAATACAACACAATGCACACCACTACAACAAGTAGATAAAATCTACGTTTTGACAAGTTTGCCAGATGTAGTCACTAAACTATGATAAGTATCCAACCAGTATTATGACATTCAGAGTAAGGCTTACATGACCACGCCCCTTTTTGGAGAATTCATTATATTTATTAAATCTATTTATGGACGCCAACTGTACAAACACATTATTAAACTTAATTTAGCCTGCAAGGGTCAATGATAAACCATTTTTGCTTCAATAAATTCATTATTAACGCCTTTAGCATAATCAGTCAGTAGCACAGATGCTTTTCAGCCATAGCACATGACGCAAGAGCTGGACAGTGGAAGTGACACCTTGTGCTCACCTGCTTTAGAGAAGCAAGGCAGTTAATAAGTGTACAAAAATGTATTACCTCCTGCAACCGACATTTTTATAAAGAACAGTTTAGTGTTAGCAGTTAGCATGCTATTTGTAGCACAGGAGCATAAGAAATTGTACGACATGTCTGGCTATCGAGTGGGGTTATTGCAACTAATTCGGTTCTGATGGTATTCTGTTGGTTTTGTAGCTCTATTTTACAACCAGTGTCCTCCAATCTAGGGCAATGTTTTAAAGGTTCAATGTCCCTGGAAACACTGCTGTAATCTTCACCTTCATCTTCTGTAACCGCTTGTCCTGTGAAGGCTTGCAGGGGGTGTGGGCTGGAGCCTATCCCAGCTGTCATTAGGCGAGAGGCGGGGTACACCCTGGACAGGTCGCCAGTCTATCACAGGGCTAGCACAGAGAGACAGACAACCATTCACACTCACACTTACGGCCAATTTAGAATCACTAATTAACGTAACGAGCATGTCTTTGGACGGTGGGAGGAAGCCGGAGTACCCGGAGAGAACCCACGCAGACACAGGGAGAACATGCAAACTCCACACAGAAAGGCTGTAATCTATGATGGTCATACCTTAAATTGGCCAAATGTAAGTGTTTTCCTGACTTTTTACCTCCCGTCCAAATGCTGACATGCACCCAGAAAGGAAATCACTTCTATCTCTGAAGCCAATGTGCCAGAGCAATCACAGCTTTTCTTTTCTCGTGTCAGATGCTAAAGTTAGCCTCTACAGGCCTTATCTCCAAACAGCACCACACCTGACCGTCTTTAGCCGGCACTATCTCCCTCTCTACATGATATACAGCACCTGCTGCCTGTCACAGATAGACTTATCCCCAAGTAAATCCAGCCGGGGATGTCCACATTAACACAAACACACCACAAAGTTCTGCAGCATTGTATGTCATGGCAGGAAAATCGATCATAAATCTCAGTTTTCATAATGAAAAAATGTTTGGGGAAGTACTTACTGCACACCAATAATACCGAGGATGGGTTATTGTATTTTCTCTATTGATCCGGCAGATTTATGCACCCGCACTTTGGATTTATTGCTGAAAACAAATAAAATGTGTTTGGCATAGGGAGAGAGATATTTACTCAAAGCCTCTTTACTTCTCAGTGGGCTCGAAGATTAGTTCTTAAAATGAAACATAAATTCAAACACATCATCATACCGTCAGTGTCCATCTGACGGGTGCTTCCGTGTGTTTATTTGCAGTCGCTAGTCAACATAAAAACACGACCTCAGCATCAATTTGTCAGCCTGTCTGGATGGGTCTTAAACTGGTGTCATTATCACAGCAGGCGCACAAATCCTCTCCCAGATTGCCTGAGGTTGCACTGCTTACCTAAGGCCACCCAGTGACTTCCAAAGCCATAAACTTATTACAAACATTCAACAGGTTCAGACTGCTGCATCTGCAGAGAGCTTATAGGGGACGAGCTGTTGCTTGTGCTGACCAGGAATCTGGAGCTGTTTGTGTGAAGGTCAACAAGTTACTTCTAAATCGGTCGCATAGAGCTTATTTGCAGCTGCGGTCATATGACTAGGAGTAGTTTATGCTTTCAAACTACATGCTGAATAATTAGAATTACTCTAAGTCTGCAGTGTCCTCTGTAGCTGTGGCGATGACAACAAGTAGCTGTGGGGAAACGAGCTTTGAAGCCCAGTGGGATATTTAAAGCAGCGACTAAGCACCGAGGAAGAAAAAATTACAAATGTTTTATGGCCTTTCTCTTGATTTGCTGTCATTGCGCTAAGAAAATACTGCTCAGCTGTATCCTCCAGAGCGTCACCACTCCAGCAGCAAAATGAAAAGCACTCCCAGACACCGGGGCTCTGGAAAAAAGAAAAAAAAAAGAAAAAAGGAAAAGGACGGAGCATTTGGAAGATACACAAACTGTGCTTCATTCTGTGATTTCCTATATTACACGACAGGCTACAGCGGAGTCAGCTCGGTGTCGGATGACTGGTCATCTGTTGGAGATCACGGCTGCTACAGCTCGTCCAAAACAGAAACTGAGTCACCAGGCGAAGGCGTCCAAGTCCTCGGCTCTGAGTTTGGTTTTGTGTCCTGGTAATTTGTGAAAACAACTCAAGCATGAAAGCTATGAGATACTGAATTAAGGTCACCAAAAGTTGTGGCATTCGACAGTCAGCGGAATGCTTCGCAATGAACTTCCAATAAATCTTTAGTTCTTAAAATAAAAATAAAAGTTTCCGAGCTGCTGCTTTTGCCTTTTACTAACATGATTTTGTCAAATCACGCCTCATTATGTTTATTTTTGACTTCACCAAAGAGAGTCTGGATTTTTAGTGGGTTACTATATGGTTCAAGACAAGGGTAGGGTGGGTAGCTTTGGTTTGTGTGTGTGTGGGTGGATGGGTTTGCGTCTGAATGAAAAGGCATGGAAGAAGAGAGAGAATGGGGGGGTTGAATAACGTGTCAGGCTTTTTAGTTGAGAGACTTCTTGTGTTGATGAATAATTGAGCTGTAGTCGGGCAGAGAGTTGTTTCATGAGCCCCTCTGTCTCCAAGTTAAAATTAGACCCTTCTCTCTGTGCAGACAGTCGCTTTGAACCGCTACTGTCTCAGAGCATCACTCAGCTCCCTCCACAGCCCACTTGTGCCTTTTAGAGCAATACGCCTCAGTAGATATGAGGGGAGACATAAACATGCTTGGCGGACAAAGGGGAAAATCTGTGTTATACAACTCAGGCGGCAGCATTATCTGTTTGAAACGGGACATTTTACCTGCTGTACTTTTAACAGGTAAAATGAAACAGGAACGACGATACGAGAAATATTATTCTTGCGTTGATTCGGGATGTTAATTTGATATTCAGAGCTCCTTTCTGTGCAGCAGCTATAATGAAGTTCTGTGTCTCCTCTGTCTACCTGTCATACCAAGATCCCCCAGGCTTTCCTGTCTTTGCCTGGCCTCTGAATACCCACAGCCCATCTCAATCTGTCACTCCTGTCAGGCCCACAACGCCACCAAAGAACCCAGAAAGTAGGACACTGACAACTCATCGTGTGCGCTCACTCACACACACACACACACACACAGTGAGAGAAACGCTTTACTAACTGTGGCAAAAAATACACATTTTGCGACAGAGGCCTCAGAGTCCGTCAGCGTAATATCTGCTGTTATCTGTGGACAGCCGGCTCTAAATGGGGCATTCAGTGACTCTTCAAAGCCCCGTTTCTGCAGGGCAACTCGGGCTGCATTGTTACTGTTTTAATTAGAACTGCTTCTTGCCTGCTCCCTGAGATCCACCCAGCCTCAACATCAAAGCACCGCTCTGAATAATGATGTACCCCTCCATGCCTCAGGTACAGCCCGAATCTCAGACACACTCCCCTCTTCTCCTCACATCTCCCCAGCCCTCCCTCCACACCTCTTTGTACCTCTCTGCTTCCCAATTTACTTCTATTTCTCTGCGCGCTGACATGACACAATTTTTGTCGTGTACGGGGCAGCGAGTTGACGGCAGGCTTTCTGTGTTTGTGTTCGGCGCGGCTCCTCTAGTCTGGCGGATACAACGGTCCCCGAGTTCTTTCCATTTCCCTTGGATGTATGCACGTCCTGTAGTCTGTGGTCATAGAATCAGTTTTGCTGAGATTCAAACATCCGCACTTGCCTCGTTTGATCTATTTTATGTTACTTTCCGCCATAACAGCTCAGAAATTAAAAAATATATTAATGTATTTTACAGCTACACATATGCAGACTATTATAAAAGGCCTGTGATTAGATTTTAACAACAGATCGTGCATATTATCTTGCAGTAATCCCTTTATGTCACAATAAACTTTTACTCACAAAATGAAGGCGTGCAAGTCCACTTTTGACTTTGCAAATTGGAGCGTGATTAAACAATCCAAACCCAAGGTCATACTTTAAGTTTTTCAAAAGCTACAGATGCTTTTAACTATATTAAAGGGTCTTCATCTGCGGACGGAGTTAGCTTTTCTGTTCTCGTGGTTTTGATCAGCCTCATCCAGCGCAGATCAGATCAATGGTGAGCAGCCCATTTATGTCTACTTAATAAAATCCATCAGGCTCCTAGTGCGGACATTACCAGGCTCTTTAAATGCCTGTTGGTAAGAAAGCTATTATTTTCTTGCATGTTTGCAACTTATCAACAGCCGACATGCTCCAGTGTTGCAAATCAACACATAACAATAGAACAAAGTTGCCGTAATCGAAGCCATAAAAAGTTTAAGGCACAATGGAAACTGACATGAGTTACCCATTAAGAATCTCTCTGAACATGCTTGACTGCTGACGTTAACTCTTTCTTCCAAACATCACCTTGTACAGTCCGACCTCTGCCTCACTGACTTTCTCTGCAGTTCTTCTGTGCTGACTCACAGCAGCATTCCTCACACACTGCTTCTATAAACACGCAGGAGTGAGGCAACGCAAAAGAAGTCTCATGAAATATACAGGTTATGCAATCTCTTGAATCATGATGCACTCGGCTGATTATTCACAAGATGTGGAACCAATTACAGCAAATCACATTTTAATGAGTTCAAAGCATGATATGATTCCAGGAAACAATGCACAAGATGTGTCATTCTGAACCCTTGCATTGCATTGCATTGTGTGTTGCATTCAAAGCAGGTCACGGATCGTCCTCCAGTCAGACGGAGGCTCATTGTGGGAGCTAATTTAGAAATCTGATTTACATAAAACTGGAAGGGTTGCTTAAAATGACACAGCCTACTTCAATGTGTGTGACTTTCCAAAGTCATGCAATCCTTCAGCTGACTTTGCCTTTACGCATGCTGAAGTGAAGATATTATTTTAGGGCACGTCACATGCAGCTGTCATCCATAAAAGCCTTGGCTGTTTGGCTGCATTCCTTGTCAGTGCAGTTTGACACTGTCAGGTAAAACACTGAACACGCCATTACAATATTTGAACTTATTTCCATTCTGCTGTAATGTTCTCATGTCTTCGGCCTCCAGGTTCTTGAACTGGCACCAGGACACAAAACATTTGCTACTGGGCCATGAGGAGACAATATGACTCAGCATTATTAAAGTCCACTGAACTTGGCATGGCCTGTCTGTGGTGCAACTTCTCTCACCCTTGTCACATCCACAACAGGCACATACTTACCTGATGTGTGTGTTGCAACCAGCTAGCTAGCTAGCTAGCCTCTCTGACGCTAAGAATTTGACCGATACCTCCAAAAACATGATCCATTTGTGAATGCCCTCTGCAAATTGTCCATGTCAGTGCAGGAAGAAGATTAACATTCCTCAAGCTTGACGGTGGGCTGGAGAGTAGGCCTATCACATGTACGAAAAGGTTCGGGACCTCTCGCGTTGGTTGTTCAGCGAGCTAAGATTTATAACTAACTAGCTAATGAGTTATCTTACAAATGTAGCACATTCCAGTTTATTTGACAAATCCTTTGAATACATAAAATACTTTTTAGACATTTTGGTAAATCCTCACTTTCATGCAAATGAATAATAAGAGCAAACTGATGCCGCTCTCATATGTGCATTAAAAATTAAAGCTTGAGGCCGGAGACAGGTAGCTTAGCTTAACAGAAAGACAGAAAAAAGTCAAAACATTAAGCCTTGCTTTGTCCAAAATAGAAAATATTTGCATGCTTCCTTGAAATCGCACTTGTGAGCATTTCTCACAACATTGAAAGCTGCATTTACAAAATGGAAAAAAGTGATAGTCGTGAGCATGCTGCTGCTAGGCGCCTGGAGGCCACCGAAGCTAACAGTTTAGCAAGCTAAACGCAATGTAGGAGATGTAAAGTTATAATAAAAGGATGAGGCTGCTGGGAATATTAACATCTTCCTCAGACATACACAATTTTGAAGAAACCTATATATATATTAAGTTGCCACCCACCACTTGTCAAAATGTCAGCAAACGCGTCACAACTCTTGACATTAGACATTAGAATTTTCTTGTGACACATAAAATACAACCCCATCTGAAGGCAGCAACGGCTCAAAAAATCCAGAAATACACACAGTGAAATCCTAGTATTTATGCTAAGCTAAGAAGTTAACCGTCTCCTAAATGTAGCTTCACATTCAACCCCTGGTTCTCAATCTTTTCATCCAACCGTCGTCAAACAAAGGAAATCGGCGCATATCCCAAAATATCCGACTTATCCTTTAAGACAAGAAATTTCATCTCGTGAATGTGTTGTTACAACCATCTTTCAACAGCTTACAGCTCAAATGTGATGGAAATTCAAAGTGACTAGCATGATAATAAGGTCAACTAAAAACAACATCTTTTCCTGTATAAATCACATTAACAAGCGTGGCGGAAGGGGGGGTTGAAAATACACGACGCTTCCAACGCTCCTCTTCTTTTGTTGCAGAAAGCTTAGCGCGGTAATCCCATTTTGATCACTCACCGCGTTTGAATTTTTAATCTCAGGTAAAGACGGTGTGCAACCTCGCTTATTAGGACGATGTTAACATGTGGCCCCAGCCTTCGTCATCAGGCAATAAAGTGTCTGTTTCGTTTGTTGTTTGGATAAAGGCCTGTCGGCTGGTTACGAGGCTAAGATTAACTGCAGCGGTTGAGGTGATCTAGTGCTTTGCTTGGTCATGTATTGATGGAGGCTGTTTGGCCCGTTTAGCCTGCTAGGCCTTCAGGGAGTTGAACATTCAGAGCAGCCTAAGGCCAAAGCCTGACGCATCTATCACGAGGATTACATCACTTATACCATCAAAGGTCGGCCGCATTAAGTGTTTCCTGTATGAGAGAGTCATTATTTCAGGCAGTTTTCAGGTGTGTAATGAGTTTAAGAAATGTCAATGTGCTTTCTTGCAATATAATAATTTCTCTGCAGCCTCTATTCTGCCTCGGATAATGATGATATAATAGAGCACAGATCATGGCGCTGCAGCGAGCACACAGAGCGTGTAGCTCAGCCTCCCAATGGGAAGAAGAAAAAAAAAAACAGACTCAGAGAACAGTGAACTCACTGTACTCTATTTTTGTGTTATTAGATGAATGCGTGCGTGTTTGTGTTTGTGCGAGGGGTCCCGAGTGCAGGTGCGTGGGCGTGACAGCGAAACAAAATCAATGCTCTAATTGGTGTGCACCTCCTGATGAAGCTATTTGAGACTCGCCGGCCCAGAGGTCACGGAGAGAATGAACCATGACGATGACATCACAGCCCAGAGCACAACAACAAACGCAGTCTTGTTGCAGCAAGAACAAAGGATGTTTGTTTGCGGCCCTTTTTTCTCTTTCAAAGCTCCGTCCTGTGAGTCGAAAATGTGACGACACAGTACACTGACCTTTGTTTCTTGGGTAACAGGCTCTCTCTGTCGGCCACTGTCGGGTGGGGAGGGGAGGGGGGCGCGGTGACCCTTTGGTGTTGAGTGCTGATCACATGAGCGGCTAAAATAACAAAGCGGTCTGATTCGGGTCTTTGTCTACACACACACAGTCATGTGATTCAGACCTCCAAAGAACTGAACCAATGTTGATACATAATCTATTTGTCATCTGACTCAAAGAGAAAATGAGTGAGTATATCCCAGAGTGGTCTGGTGAAATCACAATGCATAATGGGTTTAACACACACAAACACTTGAATATAGACACACATTGCTGTTTTCATGTGGATCAAGGAGGCTCGACTGAAAGTTAAAAAGGTGCTAGAAATCTCATTAATCTCATTTTATTCATCGATATATTTTAAACTGCTGTAAAAAAATAAAAAAGTTAAAGGCAGACATTTGCATCACGACTTTCATTTTCAGCCCTGACCATAACTGCCTCTTTAATATCCCAGATGTCGGCGATAACAACATCAGTGAGTCAGCACAGTCATCCGTCCTTCTAAGGTTATTGACAAACTCCGCTGAGGATAACATGACAAAGAAGCTGTTGAAGTCTCCCGTCTCCCGCCTCTTCGCCGAGGTGCGCGCTGTTGTGAGGAGGAACAAGATGCAAATTGCAATGTCAGACCAAGCATGAAAATGTGAGCGAAAATGATTTATGGAGCAATTTGTGAGTATTCCTCTTAATTAATATAGTGTCATATTGTACATGGACGGGGCTTCTCGGATGAAGCGCGGGACGAGGGGAATGATGGGAATCCTGAACAGTTTTCAGCAAGTGGCAAACAAATAAATCAAGTAGTTTTCAAGGTGTGAGCCGCAGGGGACGTGTAATTAAGTAAATGACACGGTATCTTTCTCTCACATGCCAAGCCAAACGCGCTGTACTATTACGACCACGTGTGAGCTGAATGGAAATGGGAGCGTTACGTCTGTGCGAAGATCTATGATCACATTTACAGCCAGCGGAGAGTGTTAATGGTGGTGCGATGGTTGACGTTAACATTACAGGCATGTAGCAGCTGCTGACACCCAGCAGGTCCTCTAACAGATGCATGGTAATTTACCATTAAATGGAGTGACTTAAAATGCACGCATGACCAACATCGCAAGTGAAAATCAATATTATGGACCGTCATAATAGCCAGTGAAAAACTGTCCATCTAATCTGGAAATGTAAGGGAACATTAGGACTGTTTTTTGAGGAGAAATTGGGCAGCCAGCAGGGAAGCGTTCAGTTTAAGTTGCTAGTAGAACAAATGACCAGATCACGGATTATACACGATGATGGATGAATCCATAGATTTCATGAAGGGTTGTTTTGAAGCTCAGTGTGGTGGCTCAGGCCGGCGCCATCTTGGCAGTGCCTGACTCTGCCTAGCTCTGAGCTAATCCAAAAATAGGCAAAGAAATGGCGCATGAGCGGAGCTGAGATGGGTGGGTGACACCAAAGCAGACAGCTAGCGACGGCACCCAGCTCTCACTCAAAGCAGCCGTCCCCTTAATTATACGTAACTTTAAGCCTTGATTCAATTTACAGTTGTCGTGAATGTCACGTTAGTCATTTAAACATGGAGGTATGTGGGGATCGACTCACTTTTGGAATCACCCTCAAGTGGCCATTTATGGAACTGCAGCAATTTGGCAGTTTTTAATCCTCAATGGTTGCAGCTAGTTACAGATACAGCTTTAGAATAACAAAAAACATACTTGTCTGAACATAATCTCCATGTTATCAACATCACTCGTCATAATTCCCAGGATTTGGTGCCAACTTTGTCAGTTCTTCAACTATTGATTAATGAAACACTAGGACTTGCAATGTTTTAAATATCATTTCCTTGTATTTCAGTTTTTATGTTACGTATTGCAGAATGACTCAGCTCCTTCAGGAAATGGGACAGCAATTACCAGAGTTGCTCTTTTAAAAACCCTTAGATGTAGTTATCATAACATTGTAATCACATAAAATTCATTGTTGTCAAAGTCTGCGGCTCCTCCCGTTACTTTGACATCATAAATGTATTGCGTTATGACCTAACTATCGTAACGTAATGAGATTACAAATGCAATGATGTCATCAGAGTTTCACCTGATAAAGAGCCGCTGATAAAACAGCCTTACCTCAGCGTGGCCGTCTAGAAGCCGTCAATAGCTTTCGATAAATTCAGCTGCAAAGTTCAAACTCCACCTGCTCGTGGAGATAAGATGTTTAATGGGCCTCGAGGTCAGATTTGTTTTTTCAGCGCCGAGAATGAGCTTTGAAACTGGAGATAAAATGGAGTTTGGACTGTATAAAACTCGGAGCATGACAGGCCATCAGCAGCCCCTCCCTCCACGTACCAAAAGGCAGGCCAGAAATACCGACAATCATCAGAGACAGGGAGCACGTCGAGCCTTTGTGCCCATCGCTCTGCCTGGTACTGTCAGCAATTCCGCACCCCCCTCAGGATTCCCATAAAGCCATGTGGCAATGAGGGTCACATTGCATTCTGGGAGAAACGCTCTGCTAAGATCCCCTCCAGGCACGCACAACCCCCCACCCCCAACAATCTTGCCCGGTCTCCTCCAAAAATTCCTCTGCCCCCCAGGGCACCACACAACCCAAAATAACAGGACACATCAGCACTTTCATCTGCATCCCCGAGCAAGCTCAGACACTGCAGCAGCAGCTGTTAGACCACTCGCAGGCACAGATAGAGTTCTGAAAAGTACTAAGGTGCTATAGTTGGCACACCCCCTTCCCCCTCCAGTGATACGAGCACAGACGGAGCCAGACTTGGATAAGAGTGCCAAGCTAGGTGTGGCTGACAGACTTGTCCTTTAGCTGTCCTTCAGCCACACGGAAGAACTCGCCTGAGTAACAACAACACTGTAAAGCACAGTAATTGTTATCAGTGCGTTGCATTCAGGCGGTCATCAAGCAATTAGATTGTGACTTGATCAGTGACATTTAAGGGTGAAACGTATTTAAATTTGTGCAGTGCATGTTCATGAGAAACAATGATGAACCGATTCTTCCTCTTCATTTGACAATCATGGCCTATTAATAAAAAGCCACACTAAAGACAGAGATGAGAATACTACAGAGATAAAGGGGAAGTCATCTCATGCTGTGGTCACTTCAGACAGTGTGAGTAACAAAGTACATGCTTTAAACTGAGCACAATGCAGGCCCCGTTGCAGACTGACGCGTTGAAAGCGCCGAAAGAAGCAGTGAGATAAATGTATTTTACTTTATCTCTCCAAAATGAAAAAGGCATCACGGTGTCTCCAGAGATAGCGAATGCAGCTTTGATCAAGGTCGCAGCGTGAGACCGTCTGATTAGTTCGCCGTGGCACTTTGTGGCTCAAAACCCATGACTTATGTTGCAAGTTGTGACTTTGCAACAGAGCCACTGCGCTGCCTGATGTGTCTGAGGTCATTCTTTCACGACGCCTGACAGAGGAATATAGACCTGCCAGCAATAACTCACAGCCGAGCTGTTCGCCGCGGGCTACAATCACCCAACCTAATAACATGAGCGAGGAGAACACAGACGTTCACACCCTTACGAAGCCCACAGAGGATGTATTTTGATCGCGAAAGACTCATTTATAGATTTAAATTTAGGAAATTACAATCACGTATTTTCATTTTAAAGCCAGTTTTCTGCAATAATCACCGATGACTAGGAGACTAACATTGTGCCAACGCTTCTTGCATTTCCTAGAAGCTACATTTATTTATTTTTTGTGAGTATTTCTAAAAGTATCTCCCCGTAGGTGGCTGGAAGAAAAAAACACAAACATGTGCTACCGTGTGTGTGAGGACAGATTCGTCCAAATCAAGGCCTGACACATTTGAAACCCAGCTCTCCAAATCAGCCGCAACTAATAATATTTTTGGGGCTGATCGCCGTTTGCGGAGCGAAGACACGTGCGGCTGCGTTCACATTTGGGAAAGCCACGGAGGGATCATGTCCTTGCCCTTATACCAGCTCCCACATGCTGGCTGAGTGCCGTGTGCAGAGGGCGGCTGAGATCTGTGGGTGTTTCATCATGTCCTCCTGGTGCCGCCCTTCGCTGGACAGGAGAGCGGTACAGTTTTACCGTAGCATTTTAAATTTAAAAGATGAAGGGGTGCAGGGTGGGGTGGGGTGGGGGGATAGATATGTGTGTGTGGCGATACGGTTTTCTTTGGACTGTGTTGCCGTGTGTGCTCTCCCTGTTTCCCTGGCAACGGCCATATTGACATGCTGCAGTGCTGCTTCTGCTGCTGCTGGAAGTTGGCGGGCAGCCAGGAAGCACCCTGCCTGCACACAATCTCTGCCTTTTGCCAGCACTATCACTCCAGCTTCACGCAATTCCCGTCTCACTTTTTTGCCCCCCTTTCCATCCCCCTTCCACCCCCACCCCAGCCCCCATCTCGGCGGGTCTCTGAGACCAGCTGAACGCCAGTCGGAAGACTAATAACTTGGGTGGACTGTGTAGTGCGCGATTGTTGGGGGGTTGTTAGGCGGAGAGGGGAAAAAAGAAAGACAGCACGACGGGGCGGGTGAGCGAGCGAGAGCCAGAGAAAAACATGGAGGAGGGAGGGGTGAAGTCTGTGCCATGCAGTGCTTGCATGTTAAGATGAATAGAGGGAAAGGCGAGCCTCGTGTTATGTTACAAGAACATAGTAGTGGCTGGGGGGGTTGGGCTCTACATCAACAGATGGATAAACCCGGGAGAAGAATGCGTGCCAAGCGCCAAATGTATCAGCGGCTTGCTGGGGCATGAAAATGTCAGGTGTCAGCGGCGAGCCACGCGGTCGCTGCTATTTATACAGTCCGCCATGTGCTGAATGTACACATAAGGCCTTGTGAACGAGGATGACGGGGGTTAAGGGTAGGACTATTGCCAGGCAGAGGAGGAGGAGAACGGGATAGATGAGTGGCTGACTCACCTCTTTATCAGCCGTGGACGCAGACGGTCCGAGAGGAGCCTCCGTTGCCCTACGTGTTCCCATGGGTTGGGCAGAAAAATGTCAACACCAGAGAGGGTTGTGCACGGATAACAGCCTCATGGATGGATAACGTCTAGCGTTATCTCATCTGCGAAGCAGCACTCACACACTGCCGGTAAAGGCTGTTCTTAGATCGAGGGCAAGTGTTGACTGGTCATGTTAGAGACATCGCAACCCGCACCAGCTACTGCTCCTCTTCTTTGTTTGGCCGCCTCCGTCTTCACATATAACATGAACGACATATGCAGCTCCATGCTGACTCCAAGCAATTTAGTCCTACTCTCCAATTAGTGACTGGCTGGTGAACAAGTAACCCCATCAAAACACATCAGTTGGCATTTTGTTACACGGCCTTTTGCAAAGCCCTCGGGGTCTGTGTCAACTGCGTCCTTGTCCAGACAAAGCCTTCTAAACCCGGGATTTCATTTCCACATTGTGCCCCGGTGTCCCCTTCATTGTTGATTTTTCCACTATGTGCAAGGCCAGGGCATTTGTACCAGTCTGTTAGGCCCACGTCAAAAGAAAAAGTATCCGCTGTTGATGGCTAGGCCATTCTTGTTATTCATGTCATGCCTGGTGGTTTAGTAGGGCAGGGTGCAGAATTTTCCAGAAGCAGCTGTGTGCTAGTGAAGCTGACAGTGCGCCAGCCCAAAAGGGTTTCTGTCTCTCTCCAAAAATCCCCCCCGCCCCTCCCTTCCCTTCCATCAGCATGCTTGGCTCGGTGCCCGGACTTACTCAAACTCACACTCAACCAGAAATATCCGCTCTCCCTCCCTCCCCCCTCCCTCCTTCCCCCTGAACATATCCCTCTGGCTCAACGGAGAAGCTTCCATCACTCCGGATGACATTGGATCATTTTTCTCCCCCTGCACATTCCAGCCAATGAGGAGGACAAGGGAGGGGAGCGGCTGCTGTTTCTGCTCTGTGATTATATCATTACAGAGCAGCAGACATGTATACAGTATCTCAAGCACAACCTGTCATTAGCATACTTTATTTCATGATGGCTAAATACAAGTGTGCTTTTGTTGGATCCAAATAGCTGGATGGCCTTTGTGCGAGTGCCGCAGAATTAAATTTGAGAATGCTCCCTCCGAGCGCTACGAATTTCAATCTATCAACCTTGGGCTATAAAAAAACACCTTCTCTTATTTACTGTACCATTATCCCCCTCCACCCACTCCCGACACCTGTTGTGACATGCTCTGCCCAAGTCATCAGATACTCCGAAGGCTCTGCTGGCGGTCTAAATAAACCTGTCCGAGCGGCGCAGTTGTGTAACACACTCGAAGTCACCGGCTCCAATAATAGAACACACCTGTCAAACACAGGCCCTGCTTGTTCTCTCGTCTGACCCGACCTCCTCTCGCGCCTTAAGTCCAACTCAAATGTTCCATGGCCGGGGAGACAACGTAAACAATTCTCGAGAAAATGATTTCCAAGCGCAGGAAAACAAAGAGAGTGGAGGGACCCGGGGTGGAGGTGAAAAGCGAGGCGAGGGAGACTGAACAGAGGCGATAAAAGCTTTGTTCAGCCTCTGTAGAGATTGTGCAGCGGCTGCCACTATAAGCCCTGATTGACAACAACATTAGCACTCAGAAGAGAAATAGCTCCCACTCAGTTATGTAACATACAAAGAAACTACAGGATGGGTATTATTGTGCATGTGCTCGTGTGTGTGTGTGTGTTTGTGTGTGGGCACGTACACATGACGTATTCCCAGATAGAAACAAAAGTGACAGGATATCTAAGAGTGTTGTTTTTATCCTCTGACAACTGTACGCCTTCAAGGAGATGAAAGGTGATGTACAACACACAGAGGATCTCTCAGGAATGCTGCGTTTATGCAGCACATAAAAAAAAAAAAAAAAAAACTGTCTCAGACATTTCTTGAGGCGCTTTGTTGTTTGGCAACGCCATGGTGAAAGTTTAATTGTGCGGTTGCGGTGGAGGCAGCTGATTTTGTTGCATGCAGACGCCGAGCGCCGTGTCCCAGCTTGAACCGGCGATAATTGTGCACGGCCCGCATAGCCTCAGAGAGGAGCGAGCGCGGAACGGAAAGGGACAGCAGGAAATGAGCAGCCCATAATACATCAGCGCAGATCTGCTGACACACCCCACAGACCGAGCCATTTATCAGACCACCGGCATGTCCTCTCGTCAGGAGGCTCAGACGCAGACCAGCAAAGCAAAGCAGCCACGTGGTCGGCAAAAACACTTTTTTTACAGCATCACATCCCGACAATCTGTGCAGCATCTCCATCATGAACACTGGGTTCAGTCCGTGTCTCCCTACGTGGTCTCTGTGTTGTTATTCAACCCCGAGTGCAGTGCTAAGATGGCACCACATCCGTTTGAATCTCTAAATAATCATCTCCAGGGTGCGGTGAAGCAGTTAGTCACCTGCTACCTCATACCATAACCACCACAAAAGCTGACACCTCGACACTCATCCAAGGAGAAACACGGGGGCACATTTCTGAGCAACACACGGCAGACAGTCATTCACTGTGATTGCATCAGTATTTTGAAAAGCTCCGGCTCCCCGTCTCTCAGAATACAACCCCGCATGCTGATGAAGTTAATTTGTGATTTTACGAAACACCGCGACTCTAAGGAAGGCAGAGCAGCTGGCAGAGGAGCCTTCCAGACCAAGTATGTGCTAGCGGTTCACATGTTTACTTTTAGTGCTGCTCATTTTGACAGCTAACTCTAACTTTAGCTTGGCATGTCGGAGGTGGCAACGAGAACCTTACTACCGTGGCTGTCGTGCATCTCACACAGGCCCAGAATATCTATAACGTCTGTGAGGTAGAGTTCAGCCAGAGATAAATGAAATCAGTACTTCTTTGTCATTGTGTAAATCTGCAGGGGTATTTTTTACAATGCAACTTTTCCACATAGAGCCCCTTGTGGCCTGCAGTCGACTGCCATATTGTTATGTACCAAATGCTCTCGATTGCAGGAGATAACACTCGCCTCACTCGCCTCCTATTTTTCATTTGGCATAGTAGCAGCACGCCATCTTATCAGCTGATCTTGAGCCAGAAGCTAGGAGTAGTTGCTCAGCAGAAAAAGGAAGGATTGTGCTGGGCTCGGCTATAATATGAGAAAAAGCCCAAATGCTCTTGGATCAGTCCCATGCTTTGTCCTCATCTCTCACGTTGCCTCTTTCCCTTGTTCATTTTTCATCCTCTCTCCTTTCATCTTTTTGTCCTACGCCTCCTCTCCTTCCTCTGCATTCTGCTCACTCTCCTCCTCCACCTCTCCCTCTCTCTCTCTCTCTCTCTCTCTCTCTCTGTTCCACTTATAAGATTTGGCAGCACTCCAAGATCTGAGAAAAACATTGGAGGCATAGCCTCGTTCTGATGTGTGGAAAGGGGGGGTGGGGGGGCTGAGAGAGAGAGAGAGAGAGCAAGAGTCCTCATTTCCATTTCACAGACTTGATTCACAGCAGAAAGAAAGAATACAGGAATATGGAGGGGTTGAGTGTAACCACCAGTCAGAGAGAAAGGGAAATGGAAAGATATGGCAGGCACAGATCAGAAGAGGAAAAATGAAAAATGAGGTTCACAAAAAGCAATGACGGTGTATGCAAGATGCAGAGACAGACATGAAGGACAAAGTGAGGGGGGGAAGGAAAAAAAAATGTCCCCAAAATATCTTAAAAACATGGTGAAAAAAACAACATTTTGTTTGTGTGACCTCTTATTCAGTAGTCTTCATAAAAATAGTCAAAACTCTGCAGAGAAAACACCAAACAGTTCATCTGCCGTTTGCAGCAACTGGGTCTCATACCAGTCTGAGGGAAAAACAGCTCATTTGGCGCTCCGCATTGTAATCATCTTAACTTCGCAGGCCTTCATGGTAAACAAGGCAGTCAGATGTAAACCCCCCTCCACGGGCCGAGCCAAGAATCAGAAGGGAAATTTTACACATCCTGCGGATTCAGCCGTGCTCCTCCTAATTGCTGGTTGGAGCTCCAGCTTCTCCCCCGGTGCCGAGAAGAGAAACCGTCATTACTAGTCTCGCAGGGGCCCGAGCCCGGCTCCAAAGGGAAACTTTGATTGATGAAAAGAAAAAAAAGAGGCAGATCTGAGCGTGTCCTCGATACAACATTTGCTGTGACCTTGTTTTCCCTGACAGGTCTAAAATTAACCAAGCGGATCAGTTATACTGGGAGTGGAGAAATGTAGACCAGATTCTCCTTTTGGCGCGTCCCTGTCTCTGCTCGCTTTCAGGGGATTACAGCAGCACGAGCGTGCCTTTTGATTTATTGTGCTAAACATAGATTCATTAGTGAAACAGCTGGCTACATCGAGTGCTTCGCTGTCTCCCACACATGCCTATCCCTCCCCTCCACCCACTCGCTGGACCATATTCAACAATTTAATGTAAAAGAAATGCCTTAAGGATTAGAATTTATAGTGTTTTTCAATGAACATGCTGTCAGCATGCGTGTCACGGTTGGCTGATATTTAGAACAAAAACACCCATGGATGTGATTATAGTTTAAAGACAGTGTTTTGTGTAATCTCGGAGCACGGCCTTTAAGTTAGCGATATTAAATGAGAAACACGCTTTCTTTGTGAGCAGGCAGACAAAGAGCACACCTCGTGCTCCCAGAGTTATGACTTTACTATCACACCAAGTATCTTTGTGTAACACTGCATACCAGCTGCGTTAACCATTACAAGGCGAGGCAGTGGGGCAACAGGCCGACCTATCTGTTATTGCCTTTCACTTAGCTTGATTAACAGGATTGTGTCAAGTAAATCAATCACACAGTCAATGAGGGTTTTTATGACCATTGATCTGGGCCGTGTGTCGCTGCAGCTTGATAAAGAACGTCTGGGTTTCTGGGGATGTTTCAAACGCTCGACTCTAATCCTGCAAAACGCACGGTGAGAGAGAGGGAGCGAGCCAGAAGGCAAAAAGAGGAGCCTAAGTGGATCTTCACCCGGAATTCACCTGGCTCGGCCTCAGACGAAAAAAAAAAAAAGACTTAACTTGTGATGTTTGCGGGCAAGAGCACGTCAAAGTCAGGACAACGTCTGTCAGCTTAAACATTAAAAAATCCCTGGAGGTTCTTGTAAGTAAACAAAATGAAAACCTGTGAGTCATTAACCACAAATGGTTCCCGCATGATTGTGCCGAAAACAGAGGAGATGATTCACTTAAGTAGTAGTATAAACAAAACAAAACAAAACAAAAATCGTAAGAATTTCGGCTAAACTTCATCAACTCTGCGTGACCTTGTCCCGGCTTTCCGCTTGTTTACCCAGATCCCTCCACTGATGTTCCCTCCTGCATATCAATCGACTGCACCGGAGCATCTGCTGTGCACCGATTTCACCGGTAGCTATGCAACGCCTGAGCATTGTGTTATGACAGGACCACTTCCAGGGACACATTATCACTGTATTAGCTGTGGCGCAGGCTATTTCGGTCGGCGCTGAACAAACAGGTATTGGGTTCTGCTGCCATAAATCTTCACGGGCAGAGGAAGAAAGAGAAAATGTTCTTTTATGTCTCGTTGCGTCATGCTTCGAGACAGATTATGAAAACTTGGCTCCCGTGGCTGATATTCTCGGATGTGGCAATTTTAATTTGGCTGCCAGCGCAGCGTGATAAGGGACAAGTAGGTTAGACGCTCAACCAATGTAAAAGAAAAAGAAAAAAAACGTATGCAAGTTGGAATATGGAGTGGGTGTGCTGTTGACGAGCACAGCAAAGTGTCAGGCTTTATCGAAGTGGGCTGCCTTTCTGGTTTAAAAGTCCAACTGATAAGATAACCTTCCAAAGAAGCGGAAAAAAAAAAAGACGCATAAACAAACAGCCGGCTTTAAAATGTGCACTCATCAACAACGGGTTTCTCTCGGTTCAGGAGACGTTTGGCTTTAAATCAAGACTTTTAAAAGCTTCTGTTTGCTGTACATGTTTTTATTTTTGTCCTCAGCGAGGGGACACTAAATCTCCCCGCCGCTGTCAGAGGGGTGCAAAGGCTATGTTTTCATTCAACATCACGAATCGATCAGTTAATCAGGGCACCATGACGCTTGCTAAGACTCCGAGGGGGCTTTAGAAAATAATGCATGTAAAAGTGACAAACAAGTTCATGAACACCAAGTGAACCAAAGCATTAAAGCAGAAATATTACAGCTGTTTGTCGGCATTTAATTGCAAAATGAAAATAGGGAGCTGCCTCAATAAAACATTAGCAGATTATGTCCCGAATAATTACGCAACTGCCTTCTACACCAAGTCCTCCTCTGCCCCCTCCACTAGATACTATCCTCCATGTCGGGGTCTGCTTGGTGCAGTGTCAGCTGCATGAGGGTTCTTTGTCTGAGAGAGCAAAGAAAGAAAGAAAAAAAACAGTCTCATGATTGCTTCTCCTTCGCAGACAGTATCTGCAGCCCGTCACTTAACGACCCCATAAGCTGCTCATTGCTCGCAGAGATGAGCCTCCGCAGCCCGCTCGCCATCACGGAGGCAGAATTGCTGTTTTGTTTGTTTGTTGTTTTTTTAAACGGCCGTGCTGACACGCACAGTTAAAATTTGCATTCGGAGAGATATAGAGCAAGGTCGGTATGTAAGGCAGCAACAGCAGCAGCAGCAGGGTTGTTTACTCTGCGAGGGCACACCGAGGCAGAAATCTGTTCGAGGCGTGTGAAAGAATGTTGTAGTATCGGTGATGCTAGGAGTGGCGCAATGTACCACACGGGCTGCTAAAACTGAAAGCACATGGGGTGTTGCTGCAGTGCCAACGTACCTAATCCATGACTGGAGACGGATTTTTATTCGTTATTTGTGATTTGTCACTTGCTGAGTGAATCATAAAGTGTCATTACTGGAAAATAATAGGAGTGCCCAAGATATAAAAAAAACAAAAACAAAAAAAAAAATAGTAAAAAAAACAATGTCAGACACAATTACCATACAAGCTTGAAATTGTGGCGCCACTACGAAGTGTTATTCAGAGGGATTTTAGCAAAAGTCCAATTTTGTGGTTACACAACGTGGTTGCACTATGGTATCATGTTGACATTCATGCACTTTCTCATTACTGACTCAACAGATTCCAGCTGACTGAACATGACTTGGCACCTATTTCTGCAATCAGTCGGGAGTGATGCACAAACTGGAGCAAAGTTGGTACAATGTGTCTGGGTATATATATATTTTTTTTATCTTATTCGTTCCAGCAAAGCTTTTCCATGAATCACGAAAAAGGCATGTGTGCAGAAAAGGAGAAGTAGAAGGGGAAAAAAAAAAAAAAAGAAACTGCCGTCCTGCAGCCTGAAACAGTAGCCTACTTATGTTGTGCAGCGTAAATCAGGTCTCCTGAGCCGTCACAACAAGCCTGCATATCAGAGCCCTATCTCGTCATCTGTCCGCAGCCCTGTGCAGCTTATTCACCCAAATGAAGCAAGCTCAGACAATAAGTTCATACAAGATCAGAAATTGTATTTGGCAATTTTTAAACAAGTGCATACAAGTACAGCTAAAAGCATTTTAGTTTTGCCAAGTGCTCGTAGAGTAGCATTAGTCACATTCTACGTTAAACAGGAACTGCCACCAGACCTAGAAGTACATCAAGAATTTTGTTAAACATCAACAAAGAGGAACGTAGTTCATTATAATGAGTACATACCTTTATCTTCAAAAATATAGAAACACAATGTATTCAAAAATCAAAAATTGTACAACCATGTTTACGAAGTATACTCTTCCCTTGGGTCCAATATGTACAAGTCCGTTAGTTTGTTTGAATGGTATGTATGTGATATTTATATATTTATACTCATATTTTTTGCTTCCCCTCCCCAAAGAAGTGTTCACACAAAATCAAGGGTCCCTCTCCTTTTTTACTTTCACATCTCCTGCAAGGATGGTGGCGATTTCTCCCTGCATGAAAGCCCACGGTACGTTCGAGCCAACCAGGGGACATTTCTCTCCACTTGGACAGTACACTTCACCCGTGGCACCTTGCTGCTTTATGCTTTCCCTCGAGCACGGGAAGCAGAACTTGTGAGAGGGGACAGACGGGCACTGAACAAAGTGTGTGTCCTCCAAACGCTCGTGGCACAGCGTGCAGCACAGGGGTATGCTGCCGGGTACCGAGGAGTCCGGAATGCTTTGGGGGTGCACTTGGTCCATGCCTGGCACGTGGGGGGTACCTGCACCAGACGGCTCTCTCTGCGCCAGCCGCCTCGGATTCATGGAGGACGGCGACAGGGGGCTGCTGCTGTTCCTCCGGGTGGTGGAGTGGACTTGATTGGCGTCCTTGGGAGAGCTGTTCCCACCAGCATTGTCTGCCGCCATGATGAGCGCAGCCATGGGGGACTGGCCGTTCTGGGCTGCCTCAGGTGGGGTGGTGCGAGAGTGGGGGGATATTGTGGAGGGGGGAGAGGTGAAGCTTGGGGGAACTGGAGGCATTTTCAGTCCGTCATTAGGCGGTGGTAACCACTGCTGTCCCTCTCCGTTGAGCTTGGCAGCCGTCCCCTCGCCCTCTGGTTCAGGGGACGCTTTTCTCTTCATGCTCCGGGGATGTTTGCCTCTGTCTGGAGGGGGGAAAGGGTTAAACAGAACAGTTGAGTTGCAGAGCTCACACAAGGAGCAACAATTACACTGGAGGGGATATGTTCATTTTTGCTGTTCCCTGCTGCACCACAGGCTACACAACAATAACAAACGCAGCAAACAATAAAATATTCATTTGTGCAGCTTGAAATGGCCATAAACCCTACTTTTATAACCATTTGTTCAACATTAACCCATTGCTGGGATGAAATAGGTTAGTAAAGGCAACGTATAAAAATTAAAAATGCACAAAAATGCACATTATAAAGTAGATATTTCTTAGGTTTGCTTACCTGATTTCGAAGCCGTTGCACTGGAATCATAAACCATAGCCCTCATGGACGCATGGTCCTTCTTGAACCTGCTCTCGAAAGTCTGCTGAGCCATCAGGTCCCTCACCGTTTTGCCTTTGCTCATCCACTCCAAGTCTGCCCTGTTTTTGTGGCTCTCCGAGATCTCCGGCGTGAGGCTGTCCGGTCTGTGCTTCTCCTTCACCTCTCTGTCGTGCTCGGTGCTGGAGACCGAGGCGGGTCTCTTGCCCAGGTCGGCGGGACTGCCGGCCGCCAGCGCGGAGGGAAGCCCCATCTGGCCCTGCCTGCCGTTGACGGCGTGCACCGGGGGCAAGTTCCCGTTAACCAAAGGCACTAGATTCGGGGGCACCGTGCTATTCCTGCGCGGGTTGGGGCTCTGGCGGTTCAGCTCCGGCGGCTCGTCGGGCTTAGGAAATCCATTGGGGACCGGGATGCCGTTCGCCTGCCTGCTAGACTGGTACTCTGGACCCAGCCTGGGCGGACGCTCGGAAGTGAGCGGGTAGCGGTCCAGAGGCTGCGGCGGCCGGGAGCCGGGGTCTCCGGCCGCAGCGTGGTTGATCGCCTGGATCTCCTTCCCGGAGAGCTGCGACTTCCCCGGCCCGGCAGACCTGCCCTCCTGAAACCCGTGAGCCCTCTTGAGCTGCCGGGCCGTCTCGATGACAAACTCGATGCGGTCCGCTCCCTCGTAGTTGACACATCCCCTGCAGACGGGCTCGGTAAAATCCCAGATCATGGCCCAGGGCATGCGGGGCAAGTCGCACAAATAACACGACTGCCTCCTGGAAGAAGCAGCGACCGCCGCGGACGACATAGCTCTCTGTCGTCGACCCCCCGAAAAGAAAACCCAAAATGTGGCTTCTTCTCTCTCTTCCTCCGAGCTCCCTTTAAAAAAAAACAACACGCAACACACGCACAAAAGCGAACAAAGAGCAAGTTCCGTTCGTCGAGAAAATATATATATAAATATATATATATATATATAAAAAAGCCGTAAACTCGTCCTCAGTCGACTTTTGGAGCAACAAGGTTGAAGTTTTAGAGGGAGAAGTTCATGTCGGTGTGTACTTTACTACGGCTCTCCTCTATCTATCTCCACTGACTCTCTACTACTGGCTCAATGTGGAGCAGTGACGTCACCACTAAACGCCTGCTTCCACTTCAGTTTCTATTGACTTGATTTCTTCGACAGACCCCCCCCACCACCACCACCACCACCACGACACCTCCTCTCCACCCTCCACTGCAGCCTCTGTCACTCACTGCTTCTTTTTTTTTTTTTTTTGTCTTCTTCTCCTCTATTTTTTTTTTATTTTAATTTAATCACTTGAGCCTCTGCCAACAAAAAAAAAAAAAAAAAAGAAAAAGAAAGAAACTGCACCCAGTCCTGCTTCACTACCACCACCAGCAGCAGCAGCAGCAGCAGCAGAAGCACTACCGCCGCTTCCGAGCGAAGGGGGAAGCTCCTCTTAAATGTGATCAAACCTGCAAAAAAAATCAAAAAAAAAAAAATTTCAAAAAAATGCGACAAGAAGGATTTTTTTTTTTTTTTTCTAATTTTTATTTTTTTTCCTCCAAAAACAAACAAAAAAAACGTGGCTGCAAGTTTAAAAATTGAAGGGGAAAACCGACTCCTCCGGTTGGGCTGCCTCTGTCTCTGCCTCTGCCTCCTGCTTTGTCCTAAATTCAGAGCATGATCCGGTTCAGGCTCGAAAACGCTCGCTGCAGCTTGTTTTTCTCAATGCACAGACAGACAGCGCCTCGACGCAACGAGCCGCTACTACTACTACTTCTGCTGCTGCTGCTGTGCAATGAATGAGGTGGGTCGACCCTAAAAGAAAAAAAAAAAAACACTCTAATCCAATGGCATTTCTTAGAAATAAGAATAAAAAGCAGATTTTTTTTTATTTTTTATATATCTTGCAGCAGAGTTTATTCTATTTTTATTTCCTCCTCTGCTGCACACCAAGCCACAAATTCAAGCTGCTAACGTTTACATCATATTATTTATTTATTTACTTTCCCCCCATGCCTGCTAATATATAAAGAGCAACAATAACCACCACAATAACAAAAAAAAAAAGGCGCCTCCATTAGCCAGTAACCAGGAAGCTCTGTCATGAGGTGGGGATTTCCAGCCAGTGTGTTGTAAACTTGAATGGACTGGGGCTGCAGCATGAATATAGCTCTGCCCACATTTTATTCTCGTGCACTGATCCAAATCTGTCACCGCTAAATGAAATTACGCTGGATTGAATCAACCATCTAGACTCTCCCTTTTTTTTTTTTTTTTTTTTAAAGCAGCAAGTTAATAAATACCTCCGAACACATTAGTCTGAAAGGTTTAACAAGACAAATGGTTTTTTTTTTCTCTCTCCTTTTATGTGAAAGGAAAACGTGTTAGTTAGAAACAGGTCATATAGCAGAAACTCTGCCAAAATCCCCTTAAGTAAAAGTGTAGGTTTTGAACAGGAGGAGTGTCCCAGTGGTTCAGATTCCTCCCTCTCATCTGGGCTCATTCCAACTCATTGCAGCTTAGCCTCGGGCTCTGGGTGAGGCAATGCGTCTGAAACCTGCAGACACAAAGCAGGATATGTTTGTGCAAGTCCATGTGACGTTGGAAAGAGGAAGCAAGATGTTTAGTCACGTACCCTCATCCGCCTCACCCATCTACGGAACATCAGGCCATTTGGCTCCATGCCTGGGGCCCGTGATCATGCAACTGTGGCATGAGGCTTTTCTTCAGAGGGTTTCCATAAACAGAAAATAGCCACTTATGATCTTTTCACACATATCATATAATTGCAGCACAGTTTGCACAGGCTTCTTTTTTTTTTTTAACAGCTGTCCTTGTAAAGCTGCCAATGTACAGTATGAAAGATAACACGTTCCAGTGCAACACAATGATATTTCCTCTTGAAGAGCTACAGACGTCACGAGCTTTCAGTGTGAACTGCTGTATTAGCACTCCACTTCCCATCGCCGCTCTCTCTCAAATCTCAGTCCTTGTTGGGTGAACAACACTAGGAAGTGTTGTTAGGCTTCATGACACAGTTAGGAAATGACTGTCGCGAGGGGGCAAAATAAACAAATTCCTTTCCTTGAGATTGGTGGGAAACAGTTGCCTAACTCTTTGATCCCTCGGTTTCCACTCGGTCGATGTTTGTGCAAGCGAAAAGCTGCACGGCCAAATAGCTATTATGCAAGACGGAGGCATGCTGAGATTCAATTAAATCCTAAATGACCTGATTCTATAATAAGAAGATCCTCTGATTTGTGTATATACATATATATATATATATATATATATATAAAACATGCTGCAGAGGCTACAAAGCGAAGGCAGGGTTGTGCTGAATCGAGGCGTCAAAGCTCAGAGAGGAAGCCAGACGAGCACAGATGGCTCTGATTGGCAATATGAACCATGTATACAGTAAAATCACCACAGTGTGACCCGGACGGTGTCCCATCTCATTTCAGTCTAGCCTCCAAACCAGACGGAGTGGCTGTATAATGTAGTTTCGAACAGTTTTCTTTATGCAAATTGAGACACGAAGCATCTAAATAAAGAGCGAGAGCTAAGGTGACGGCCAGGGGAATACCCAGCATGTGACAGCATCGCAGGCCTGATGAGATGACGTTATTTTGGTTTTATCGCTTTCTGGGCCCGTTCAGTTTTATATTGGAAATCTTTTATTCATGGGAGCGAATCATTACAAATTCTCTGTGAAGTTTTTTTTTTTTTTTTTTTTGCTAATATTTTTTCCGCCTGTGAGCCGAGAGCAGCACTGGATGTTTTCTGTGTCGTCTCCCTCTCTCTCTCTCTCTCTCTTTCTCTCTTTCTCTCTGTGTTCCCCCTCTCCACCCCCCTGCCGCCAACATTTACGTTATATAACCCTTTTTTTCAGAACAAGTGCTGAGGCGAGCACCAAACTAAACTGTAACATGTTGCACCAACATGAAAGGAGGTTACGACAGGACAGTGTGAGGACACATAACTGAAGTTAAGCAGCTGCTATAGTGACCCGTGTTATAGATTAATGGCTGCACGGAGAGAGGCAAAGGTTGGAAGTTATAAGAAGAGTAAACATGAGGCCTGCTGTGCGTGCTTCGAAGTGTAAGAGGGAAAGAGGTAACCATGGAGATTATCACAGTACCCTAACTACCTTATATATCCTGTTTACGGTGCTATTTTTAGCCGCAGTTTTGCACTGCAAGGATTAGAGCACTGATAACAATTTGGGGGAGCTCTGAAGGATAATGAGCACCCATCTGCCACATTAGCTGCTTCCTGTTCGTCACCGGAGTCTGAATACGCTCCACAGATTTTCTGAATAGATTCGCTCCGTACCCTGAGAGAATGTGCGGCGCATGTGGGGGAATTATGCGCCGGCGATAGATCCCGAGGAGGAGAAACACAGGCATTTCAAGGAGCCGGCTTTTTGATTTTGAGGTGTAAAATGGTGGAATTCAAATAAAATGGAGGGTCGACGGCGAAGGGGGGGAAAAATGCGCTGGGCGGCTGGAATCTGGGGGCTGGAGGCTGCAGAGGTGATGTCATTGGGCCAGAGCAAGAGGCGAGTGAAAAACAAGTCTCTCTCTTTATTCTGATCCTCTTTGCAGTCCCAGCAGGGGAAGGAGGGGTGGAGGGAGCGGAGGGAGGTGGTGGTGGTGGTGGTGGAGGGGGTCTGGCAGTCGGCCAAGGCAAGGGCTGCTGGGAAATGGCAAAGGATGCCAAGCAGGCCCCACCGCCAACATTAGAAGCTCACATCTTTGTTCTCAGAAACCTGGTGTGCTGCCAAAGGCCTCATTTCAGCTCCATGGCATGATTACACTGGATGTAGGCCAACTACTGAGAGCTTGCTCGCTCTTCCTCCCTCCCTCCCTCCCTCCCTCCCTGGGCTCACTCTCTCTCTCTCTCTCTTTTTCCACTGCCTTCAAAAGCTTTTCTGCCAAACATGCAGCAGTTGCCATGGCTGCAGAGAATGGAACATAAAAAAAAAAAAGTGAGTAATGAGTCAGGCTTGGACCCAGATGTGCCACATGTGTATCCATTTAGAAAAAAAACAAGACGCGGTAACATATCCCCTTAATCTGCCGGGCTTGTCGGGGAGGGGGGATGCGGGGTATGGTGGTGGGGGGGTGGGCGGGTTAGCAGACGATTTTAGTAAATAGCAGAGGGCCGGCCGAGAGGGGAAAGTCAAAAGAAGAAAAATCCCCGCACAAAAAAAAAAAAAAAATGTAAATGAACAGCATTGTTTTCACATCCATTTTTAAACAGAAGGTAGTTTCAGTGGTTTTGCAGAACAGATTCGGTTTTGGCAACCAGGAACAGAAAGACCTGAACTTTGCCTCTGTAATGCTACGCTTAAGTAGGCTTTCATGCATCGCGAGCTGACGACATCATTTCCTGTCCGGTGGAAACCCCCGTGTATTTTCGGTCACAACCAGGCAGTTGATGTAAACAACCTTCCAGTGGCCTTTTATTGTAGCAACATCAGCACATAGCTTGAGCTCACTGAACACACAGAGAATGCAGCAGTCGCATGTCTGCGGTTAGGTGGTCCAATTCATACTATTGGATTACCTGCGCATACCGCTGCTGTCTTATTTACTGCCCTTAAAAGGCAGCCTCAAGAGTGACTCACAGTTGTTATGTTTAGCGCGCTGAAGTTAAGTGTGCAGTCATTTCAGCTTAGTGACTTACTCATACGAAATGTTCAAAATGTCATGTCTGCTGCATAGTGTCTCTCTCTCTCACACACACACACACACTCTCAGACAGAAGGACAGTGTTGCCACAGCCACTCCTACAGGAGCACTGCAGTAGCTTCTGTGCTCCTGGTTTGTTTTTATACCTTGATAGATAATCATGCAAAAACTCCCCAAACAGATTTGACACATCATAAAGATCTTTGCAGCACGTAATGTGTCCCGAGCGTACGAATGTGTGCGTCTACGTTTATATTTGTTGCATGTCTTCTCCACAAAGCCAGTGCTTCTTTCCCTTTTCCACCCGTCGAGCCGAGGAGAGTGAAGAGTATTTTGTGCGTTATGTAACCTCTTCCTCTGAGCCAAAATAAAACCCTCCCAAAGTAGGCTTATTTATCACCGAGGCTCCCGTCTATTTTTGAGCTGCCTAGCTACAAAATGGACTCTGACATTCCCGGCGCAGCAGTTAACGGAGCGCTCGGCTCGGGCTCTGCTCGCAGATGGACGTCACGCGGCAGCACTGGCACTATTTCACGTTGTCCTTTCTCTGTTATTAGGCGGAGGACGCCATCGATTTGTTTTTGCTCCTTTTGCATGTATTCACTCCTTCAGCTGAAGGCTGCATAAAACCATTTGTAAATAATCCTCGCAGAACGTGCTGCCCATGCATATTTATAACTCAGTGGAAGGAGATCAGCGTGGCTCCTTTTCTAGTAATGTTTGCCTTGAAAGCAAAAATAATGCACGGATTCATTTTCTATCATTTAAAGAATGCAAATACCCTCACTGTGAGAGTGAGAAGAAAAACCAAGAATAGCAAAGGATGACCTAATTGGAAAACATTTTGTAGGAAACTATTCATTGATTGCATGCAGCTCTGGAAAGTAGGAATGATCAGGGATAATGCAACTGTAATGTATCGTTTGCAGATGCTGTGGTTACATTTGGAAATTCTTCACTTTTCCTGTAATTTAGCTCTAAACACATTCACTTGGAGACGGCCCTTTTCCAGTAGCGGTCATAAATCAGCTTCCAGATTCCACGGATGCTTCACCGGCCTCTCTTTGATCGTCTGGTTTATGGAGGATGTTTCATCGTACACTGCGAGCGTCCGTGCCAGCAGTGTCCTTCCTCCCCTTTCCATAAAAGTGCAAGTTGTCACGATGGTGTGGCATTCATTATCCGCCTGTGGTTTTTGCGGGCCTGGCTCCCGAGCAGCTGGGGATGACTTGCTGTCGCATTCAGCCTCCTGCCGCAGAGAAAAGATGGAAGGGCAGGAGATGAGTGCCGTCCCCTTGTCTGCGTGATAAAGACCCCTCAACCGCAGCGTCTGGGCATCTGGGCACACGATGCCTCACCTCCCTCATCCACTTCAAAGCCCTGTCTCAGACAACAGCTCGCCGAGAAGGGCTGAAATAGAAAGTGGAGCTCTGATGATAAATGCAGCCGCGTGTTTGTGAATTCAAGCACGGTTAACGGACACGATCGCGACACGGTTTCTATTTTCATAGTTTTGCACGTTACCGTACTCACAAATTCAACTTGCTGGCGAGTCCAGGATGTATTTTATCTGAAGGTAAAATCTGAAGAGAGAGTACTGCTAGTACCGTAGATAACCGTTATCGCCTCACACAAAACATGGTGTGTATGGACAAGTACAGAAGGTCTTGTACTCCAGCATTCCTAAAATTTACTGTTCGTCTTATGCCCTGCTGCAAATTAGATAAACTAGGCTATAGCAGTCATTGTTGAAGAGGTGAAAAACTAATAAACCATGCTGAACATAAACTACGACAACAAACCCTCTTAGAGAATGTATGCAACATCTGGAAAAGTCCCCCATACAAATTTTGACTTTGTAAACAGGAACTACTTACAGTAACACTAGCTTGTCCCTCAAGAGATTAACACTCAAGTGGCAACACAACCGAACCGTGTAACAAATTGTGCTTTCTTTAATAGATCTAGCAAAACTCAATGAGTCAGTAATCCCAGTGTTTTATCATGCATTATTGTTTAGCAACTGAAAGTGATGACGGCCTTTATTTAGGAGGCTAAGATCACATTACCTAACGCTGTGACAACTTCTATGACAAACTAGTTTTGCAGCATGAGACAATGACAGTGTTGTCATGCATAATTTTTCCTACCAGGCACATTGTGAGCAGTTTAGTCACAGTTACCACAACAGGCTCAGCTGAGGCGGTACAGTAATACTGTGGGAAGCACATGGGATGACTGTTGGAGAGAGCATTGACGCAACAGTAACGTCCCAGAGGAACAGAAAAGGGACAGAGCACGCTGTGGGAAAGTTCGGTGCCCTTGGAGGAGGCCGATAAGCTCCAAGGTGATATGAAACCGCGTGTGTGTGTTGTGCAAATTTGTAACGGCTACAAGCGCGTCGCTGATAGCGAGCCGTCTTACACCATGTGTTTGCAAAAAAAAAAAACCTGCCTGTCCAAAGGGCATGTTGAGCTGGGTGTGGTCAGCGTTATCTGAGTGATTTCAGTTTGTGATGGTAATGCAACACTGCGTCTGTTTGTGTTTGTGTGTGTGTGTGTAGGGGGGGAGGTTGCAGTCGTCGTACAGGTTTGGGCAGAGGCTGTTTCCAAACGTCTTTAACATATGAAAGGTTGAGGTTAGCCCCCCCCCCCCCTTTCTGTTAAGCGATGAAATCCACATTGTTCAGCAGGCTCGCAGATGTGTAACTCGATCTTGCTCTATGCAAATCACTTGAAAGCTCTTTCTCTCACAGAAGAGGATAAAGTTCACCTACACCGCGTTGCCACACAATGGGAGGGAGGAGCCAGACAGCCTTGAAGAGGAAATGGCCTCACACCGCCTGACAAGTCGAGCTACACCCAGCAGGGTTGCCCTGAAGGCCAACGCTCAACCCTCCCCCTCCGTGTGTGCTTTTTTTTTCACGTGTACATGTACTTTGTTTATCTTGAAACACCTCTGCTGAGAGCTGACTTCTCTCTTCCTCCCTGAGGCTGTGTGACTCTGATCAAAAAAACACGTCATTGCCCAACAACCAGAATACCTCCCATGTAACTCCAAAAAAAGCTTTCTAACTCTCACATGATCCGAGTTAACTATTTACAGCAAAGAGGAAGGAGAGAGAGAGAGCGAGGGAGCAGCTTATTCTGGGTAAACAGGGCCTTGTGTTTGCTGTCTGAACTAGTTAACCCTGCTATTCACTGCCTCACCTCTCCGCTCATTAACGCCCGGCACGCAGGAACATGAAACTCGTCACTCTACACCAAGACAAAGCTCCTTCTTCCTACCACACAACAATGCGTGCGGGCAGTCGGAGCAGTCCTCCCATTATGAAACCGCTCTGTCACAAGACAAGCGCCTCACAGGAATGCTGTTGTGACACATGCGCGCTGTTGACACAAGGGTTAAACATTGAACCGCTCTCTCTCTCTCACACACACACACACACAATTCAGCTGCCAAAAGGGCGGGAGCTTTAACCGCTGCAGCACCAGTTTGTATTTATCTTTCCATCCTGGCTGGCTGCGTCCTCCGCCACCTCCCCAACAGTTGTCAGGTTTATCAAAGGAAAAGTGCTCTGTCTCTAACTGTGGCCAGGTGCGGTACAGTGTAATGATTCACACAGCAGACGCCGCGCTCCGCAGCAGACTGCCCCGTATGCTGGAGCTTTGCAGAGGTCAGCGGGTGCGCGTGTGTTGGATGTCATGTGGTGCAGATCCCTGGCTCAGCGCTGGTGCAGAGGGTTCAGCGGGAGTTTAGTGCAGCTTCATTATTCATGCATTTCTGTGCACCAAATCATGGCAGCGTGGAGCCTTTCCTCTCCCCGGTCCCTGGTTTCATTAAAAAGTGTTTCGTATTTGTTTATGTGTTTTAGACGTTGCCATGCGCCAGGCAAATCTGTAATTCTTAACAGAGGGGCGTCTTCAGTTTAATGTGTGTTGGCAAAGCTTTGAAAAATCCCTGCTTAACAATTCTGGGAAAGCCAGGCCACCTGGAAATCTCATGACTTCCTGAATCTAATTCCAGGCCGAGCTATCAGACTGTCTGACTAGCAGCTTTCATTGAGGGGTGTAAACACTGAATGTCAGGCATGTTTGCCGGGGCCAGGGTTGAATCAGGCATTAGTACTCATGTAATGCCTGCAGTGAACTCGAATGCCCCGGCAAAGCCCTGATTATATTTTCTCCCTGTCTAACAGATTTATAGTACACTGTGAACCCAGAGAGAAAGCTGGCATCGGCTAGACTCATAAACAGGTTTGTGCACCCTCCACACAGCCTGTTCTCGTCGTTTTCAAACACAGTCTGCACTTTACTCCGACCAAACAACAACAACAGAGGTTTGTGAGGGCGGGGAGCTTTGACAACGTGCAACTGCAATCTGAATCTGCACACAAAGCAAACGAGGCCGCAGAAAGACAGAGCAAAGGTATGACACCTCCAAGGGAGAATCCAGAACAAAATCCCCTCTCATGTCACGGCGTGCTGTGTTGGCGGACCGTGACCTCATCCAAAGTTTACACGCAGCTGCCTCATGCTGCTTTGTTATCTTCAAACCAGCACATTCCAGCCCTCAGCAGGCGCAAAAAATGTCAGCATGCGGATCCCGCTGCGCCGCGAGAAACACAAACAGCCGAATGAATAGTTCGCCAAGCGAGCAGGAGTACATTCAGAAAGTAAAAATACACACAGATGCACACTATTTGAAAAGCAGAAGGGTTGACATGTATATAGGTCAGTTGTGGACCGATTGGAGCTTTGCATGCTTGCTTACTCAGCAGCCTGCACCGAGCTCAGCTCGCTTTCAGTCTTTTTTTAAACAGACCACAGGGTAGTAAATAGCTACGAGGAGGATCACAGCCTTCACAGCTGATTGGCTTGATGCTCGCCTGACATAAACAGGAAGCCGGCCCGTGCAAGTCAGAGAGGGGAGCGAGCAAAGACGGAAGGACAAGAGACAGGCAGAACGTGGTGGCAAAACAAAGAGAGTATGTGTAAAAGCCTGAGGGATTTAGGGTTGAGAGGAAAAAAAAAAAAAAAGGTCTTTCTGTTTGTAGCGAGCCACGTGACTTGTGGAGGAATTCAGCCTGTGATTCAGTCCTCTGCGTTGTCAGCAGGTTGTGTGGTGCAATGATAATGGTGATGATGTGTAAAGTACGGTGTGTTTGTATTGGAAACAGTAGGGCAGGAGACCATAAAATGATGACACCTGTACACTACAAGCATATCATGACATTCAGTCTGGCTGGACCTGCGGTGGTTTTATCGCTCTACATGTTTACACATCATAAAGCAAAAACTTTTATAATCTTCATGTGGTTCAGCTGGAAAAGTGTCAATGGGAGTGACATGAAAGATTAAAGTGCCGCTGTGAGTTTAGAAACCAGGTTCCTGTAAACATTTGCAAAAAAAAAAAAAAATGCGTTTGCACCTCTAACTCTAACTGCACACTTCTTTTTCAAGCGCGTATGTGCAACTTCAGGCTAAATGATTCATGTCAGTTCCTGTTTTCATTCTGATCACGTTGCACAACTTGCGGATTACGTAAGAGAAGCAGCCTGTGACCAAAATGATTTCACTTCCTCGTATTTCACCGTTTTGGGCGAGCACTATGCAAGTTTCTTTTTCACAGTAGCCTGTGTATTTAGGCAGTTGGTGATAAGGTCACATTCAAAACGTTCAAATTTTGAAGACCAGTAGTTAAAGCAGCATTTTACATAAGCGTGTACCTCAAACCAAGATCTTAATAAGTGGTTAGATGGAGCATTTTACATTTTTGAAGCTCAGTGTAGATAGTGACTTGGCCTTACTCCTGGCTAATTTGAAAATGGGCAAAGAGGTGGAGTGTAGATGGCGGTGAGACCAATGTACACAGCTAGCAGCCTGACACGGCGACCACCATGTGGCCACATGGTATGAATTTTGCGTTGTTATGAGTAGGTAAATTAGCTACAGAGTCCAGAACCATATTTTTGGCTCCAGGCTACAAACTGTTTATTTCTACTGTAATTTGGACATTTCAGCAAGAAAGTTGATGAGGATTTACTTGTTTTTGGAGCCAGCCTCAAGAGGCCATTCGAGGAACTGCAGCTAGCAACCTGTCAATCACGCCACGCCCTAAAGCTACATACATGGTTTTCTTTAATGATATATATGTATTTTTTTTTTATTAAAGTCTAATGGGGCCATAATTTACTAAATGAACTTTGTCCTGTATTGAAAGTGTGAACTCATCAGGGAAGTATATTCTGAGGTAATAAATAAAATTAGGTTATTTTCTCATAGACTTCCATTCAATCTTTTTACAAACCTTTTACCATCAGATGAGTCGCCCCCCTGTTGGCCGTGAGAAAGAATCCAACTTGAAGGCATTTCCGCATTGAATTCACATTTCGTACCGGTTCAAATAATGACTGGGAGAGACAGATTTACGAAGATTTAAAAAGGACAAACTGAGATCAATCCATAAACAGCAGCACAATCAAACGTTGTGTTGCAATGTCAACAGAATTTAATGAACCAAATCCTGTAATTACCACTTGCGGCCACAGAGGCCAGTGTGCAGCAAACGTTAGATGCATTCTTGTTTGTACTTATGTCCTTGTGATAGTCCAAGTACTGCTCCAAATTAAAGTATGCATCTGACAAAGTACAGTCCAAATACTTGAGCAGTATTCGGTTTCTTAATCCGGAACATGTGACATACTCGGCACCTAACCCAGCAGGTTTTGTCTAGTATGCATCTGGAAATAACTTGTGAGGACCTGGTGCAGACTGGTATCCCCTAATGCGTTTTGCGGATGTCATCAAGTACGCTGCTGGTGCAATTCCAGAAAGACCATTTCAGAGTCAGTACTTCCGAATCAAACTTGTCGAATCAGAGCTACCAAAGTACACAAGTTCAAAGTTTGCGTATTTGTTATTGATTGTGTTGCTTTAACAGCACAAGCTTGATGTTGACAGACCAGATTCTGTTGGGCGGCTATCGTGTATCTTCTGCTAGCTCTGCGTGTGAGTTGCCGGGGTGTTGCATGTTTCCCAGAGAGCTATAACAGGGCAAAACCACTGAGTGGAAATAATGAGTGACATATCAGCTCTGCTACCCATAGAGCTTTTAGAAAAAAAGAGGCCCTCCTCCCTTCTACCCCCGTCAACCCCACTGTCCTCATGACTGGCTTTGAAGGTCAGATGAGAGAAAAAAGCGAAAGCACCGCTGCCACCTCCGACTGACTGGTTCAAACAGGCCCTGGGAGGAAAGGGGGGGTTGCGTGGGGTGTGGCCCTCTGAGCATGCCCAGTGAGGAGGAATGCCGTATGATGGCAACACGGTGGGCTCTCCCATCTGCTGATGCAGTGTGCACTTCTCGCCCCGGGCCCTTTTCCATCCAGTCTAGTGAGCAGCCAGATCAATTTACTGTGGAATGAACACAAAGTCAGCGGCTGACGCACACACATATTCACACATTCTTTATGTACGACAACAGCCGGGACGCAGAGAACCTGCACTAGCACAGTGCACTGCACTGCAGCAAGCCGCCGCGCAAGCCAGGCACGCATAGGAATTTACTCATGCATGCAAAAAAAAAAATAGTACGGCAGAGGTTGAATCTAAGGGCTGATATATTATTCAGGGAAACTCCCTCTCTGCTCCAGCAGGAGTTTGCAGCGCTTCGTTCTCCGACTTTACTGCACGCAAACAAGAGAGCCGATACTCTGGCGACTTTTCTGCTTCCAAATTAAAAAAGTGCTGACTCATCTAATCCACACACACACACCGAGGCGCCTTCATTCATCACGACCGGCTGTAGCTAGCTAGTGTTTCTGAGATGGATGGCACTGACTGACATTTTCATTGTTATTTCATCACCCCTGTTTGGCTAAAATGCCAGAACAAGAAGGATCAGTTCTAGGGAATGCTATTATCTTTCTCCAGACATGCACACAAAAATGAGACCATGCGTGCGTTATGAATAATTGAGGAGCCCTGCCGTGTGCAGTAAAGCAGCCGCTGACTAGGCAACCGGGGGTGGCGCTCCTAACTGCTGTGACAAAATGGTGTAGCTTGAAAAGTGACATTTAAGACGCGCTGATGCTAAGGCGTGTTGTCGGGATCCTTACCTACCTGTGCGTGACAAAGCAAGCAAACACGGCATGAGTAAAACTTCGAAACTGCGAGCGCTAAAATAAAAAAGTCCATTTCAACCGACTGAATGCAAATCCAGGTGTGACTCGGGCCTTTCTGCTCGCTCTTATTTTATGAATAATTGAACCATATTGTGATTGTGATTGGATCTAATGTGTTCTTTTCTTTGCGGAGTCACGCCTGCGCTTTCCGACATGCTAATGAGCCTCCCCTTAAGTAATTGAGCCGCGTTAATGGTGCATTATCTGGAGGACGATCAAAGAAAGCAGCAGAGATGAGGGAGAGATGAGGGAGAGATGTTCTCTGGTGAGCTACAGATGATAACGAGAGAAGGAGTTTTCAACCGTGACGGTCACCGCGGTAGCCCAAGTCGCATAAAGACGCTGAATTTCATTCCTAGATTCAACCCTCAATCAGACGAGGATGTTTCTTTTAAAAGTGAGACGTCCTTCACAGCCCCGTCCTTCGTCTCCTTCCCCGTCTTTGACACACCGCCCCCCCCCAAACCACCAAACCATTACAGCCCACTCCAGACTGAGCACTGCAACCGCTTCGCCACCCCACCTCTCCTCATCTCAGCCTTTTGCTCGAGGGTTTCTAAATCAGGAACATCTGACATACTCACCACCTACTCATGTGTCTCTCTGTAACTCCCCGTGACCTCGATCCACCCACTTACATTTGAATATTGTACACACTGATCTTCCTATGATACTTTATAGCTGCCCCATGTTCAAACACAGCCAGAGACCACATGTACACACGAATAATATTAAGACAGCTGCAGTTCAAAGCTTAGCAACAGCTGTGTTCCATTGTCTAACCGGGAACCGGCTGACATTTGAAGCCAGCGATGGCCGCCTCTAAATGCTTCTATTCTTTCTCTAGCCTTCCCTCTTATTTGCTCCCTCCATCCGTCCCTCTTTGTCCTCCGCTGCCAAACACTTCTCATTCCTGTGATGTTTTGGGTATCGCTGAGGTCTGCCTAGATACCGCAGCGATTCGGATTCTCACACAGTAACCGGGGAAGCGCAGAATATGCTTCTTATTTGCCTCCCGCAGGAGGCAGACACTCGATCCAACCTCTTCACTGTCAAAAAGGGCGACGGAGATATACTTGGCAAGCTGTGTTTTGCACCCCTCCTTCCCCTTCCCAGTGTGTGTATGTATGTATCTTTCAAGCCCTTCATTTCCCAGAAAGGAGCCCAGGATTTATGAGTGCATGAGCCGCCGCGAGCGACATCTCCAGAGAAGGATGAGTGTTTCCTGCAAACATTTGGAAGGGGAGGGTGGCGCTGCTTTGTGTATGTGTGTGTGAGTGTGTGTGTGTGTGTGGGTGGACAGGCTCCCATAGAAACACTATCCAGTAACACTTCAAGAGCGTCATCAAGGGGAGGGGTGTGCTGTGTGTGTTAGCGTGGAGGAGGCGTCTTTCTGAGAAAAAGCCCATGAGGACCTGTGATTGACAGCTAACTCTGCTGATTACTGCCCCTCAGGGACAGACTCTTGACAACAGCTGCTGCTTCAAACTCCCCCTGAACTATCGCTAACTTCAGGTTCACCAAATATGTCCAAACCTGAGTTGTCAGCTTTAACCGTGGTATCCGAATCCTTCCCTCTGCCCTTGCTTCCAGGAACCCTTCGCGGAAATCTGACACGAGAGCACGGCGCGTTGCCCAACGTTTGCTGAGCTGACATGTATTTGCAAAGTAACCGAGCCCCTCATCGCCGCTCGTCTTTATCCGCCGCCATCGGGTGTGCGGACGTGAGCAGCAACAGTGACTTCATGGTGAGTTGTGTAAGAGCGCGGGGCGAGGCTTGAAAACCGAGCCATGTGAGACAAATGAAAGTGCTGATGCGCCGAAAAGAGAGCCAGTGTTTCTGGAGGCATGCAGATACAGAGCATCCGCCCCCCCCCCCCCCCCCACCCCACGCCCCTCGGTCAGAAGTCAGAGGACAGAAGGGGTCCGGACTCATCGGGGGCCACGTGGACAGTGTGTGGTAAAGGGCCAGATATGAGGGGGTGGAAAGGGAGAAGGATTGAGAGGGGGGTGGAGGGGGATCTATTCCAGTAGAGAGAGAAAGGTCGCAGTGTAAGCTGATAAAGGCAGGAGGCAGAGCTTGGGGCTGCTTCCAGGCCAGCTAGTCAGCTGACGCTTGCAGCTGTGTTTGGAACATCAATATGAGCCTTGTTCAGCCCCCCTCCCCGCTCCTACCCTCTAAAAATCTCTTTCTCCCTCCCTCGCCTGCTCACTCGGCATCCCCTCTCTCCGCTCCCTCCTCCTCCTCCTCCTCTCCTCATCATGCTGTTTCCTTTTTTCCAGCTCTGATTTATGAAAGTAGGGCATGTGCCCATAACTGCTGCATCAAGGCACATGGCTGAGCCTCCAGAGGCACTAAGGCTCTGTTTACATCAGCCCAGACAACTGCACCGCATTGCACAATCGCCACAGGCAAGCTCTGTTATATAAAGCGCTGGGGCCACGTTGGCTCTATTGTGGGGGGTTCACCCCTTCCATATCGGCAATTCTTAAACTGCACTAAATCTGTCGTCTGCACCCCGATATAACAACCTACCCCTTTGGCCGAGGACTGAATGTGTCAGTCACGCACCGAGCGTCGAATGTGGAAAATTCATCAAGCATATTTAGATCAAGCGGCCAGGGAACAGTTCCAGGAACTTCAATAGCGGTTTTGTTTTTTGCTTTTTTGTGGGGGTTGTGTTGTTTCCAGTTATTTCCCTTCGCTCTCACACAGGATTTTGGTGGGCCTTGTGTCTGAGGTTTATTGTTGAGAAGTACTGGAGCAGGAGAAAATTACAACAAAGAGAAGCGACAAACGCTGCGATTTCAGTGTAAAGTCTGAGAGCATGCGTGTTTGTTTGGGGGATGACAATCAGTCCCAAATGAAGCGCGCACAGGCGCTCGGAGGATCAGTTTCCATGACAACAAATCAGACTGCTCAGCCGGCGGAAGACGGGAAAAAATGTGTCGTTGATGTGCCGAGAACAAAAGCATTTCAGCCAGAAGCCCGAGACGAATATGACAGTAAAACTGCATAATCATGTTGTGGGCACGAGGACGGAGTCTGAGGCAGATTTGAGGTTGGACCGAGATGATTCATGAGTGTCTGTGCGAGGAGGTCAGAGGAGTACACGGGCTGTGAAAACATGCCGTCATCCTTTGTTTTTCCTCATCTGACACACAGATGGGAGTTTAATGGGTGTAACCTGCCTTTGAAACAATTTTAATGGAGGCTTGAAAACACGACCAGCTGCTCTCATCACAAACCATTAACCATTCGTACAATTTCGCCCGTGCAGCCGTGCGACGGAGCTCAGGAGCGAGTTCGGCGTAACCTTCCCTCCCTGTCTGCATGGTAAACCAGTGCTGACTCAACAACGGGGCCGTTCGCTGCAAGGATGCACCATGGTTTATGGCTGGAGGCTTGGGAGCTGGACCGCTTCGGATGCTCCGTGAGTCATTACCGGCCGGAGGCCTCTGTGTGGTAATGTGTGTGGAACTCTGCACACACAGGATTGTGCTTTCAGTATTCTGAACATCATGCAGCTGTTCAGCATGGAGCACAACACTGTCATCTCTGGCATGGCTTTTACTTTGTTTACGTGCAATTCCCAGAGATAAGAGATGCTTTGAGATGCACCCAAGTATTAATATTCACTTGCAGAAAGCTGCAGAGAGATATGAAAGCCATCTTATTTTTCCAATCCAGAGCCCTCACCTAAATAAACCACGTTTGTTCTTCTTTCTTTTTTTATGCCTGAGAGATATTTTCCCCCTCATGCTTCCATTCTTTGTTGCTCGCTGCTGCTGCTGCTGCTGCTGCTGCCTTTGTAGGAGTCCTCGTATCCTCTGCGCCCCCACCCCCTCCTCCCGATGCCCACGCTCCTCTCCTCCACTCTCATAACTCAGCTGTTACTTGGCAACGTGGTCCCAGCTGGACCCAGCATCAGCCTCGTTGCCACGGCAACAAAACGCACACATGCAGACACGGTAAACATGTTGGTTTATCGAGAAGCCAGCACTGCACACACACACGCACACACACACACAATAAAACCCACATGTGTATTCAGCTCCGGCTCGGTGCTAAAACAGCCATCAAAGGAGGAACGCCCAGAGTAATCAAAGACTGAATGATTGCCAGCATAATCCTGTGCACCTGCAGCATCTTCACATCTGCGTGTTTGATAAAAAAAAAAAGAAAAAAAATGGAGAAAAATAGATCTGAGGTTGCATAGCATGATGTGATGGATTGCTGATTCTTTGCAGTAATTCCTCTTTGGAGAACATCCATCTGGCTGCATTAATTAACCACTTAATAATTTCTATTTTCACCTCCTTTATTAATCATGCCCTGCGTCACTGTACATTTAAAGCACTCACTGCCTCGAGTGCACGGTTCTGGGAAGCAAACCTCTTCTCCACGCTCCGGGTAGCACTGCATCTGTCGTCATAGCAACCCGATCCATCATCTGCAGGGGGATCAATTGATTCATTATTGAGTGAGGCGCAGCCCCCCTCCTTCTCTGCTTCCAGTTCACGTCTACTTACTCTGCCTTCAAGCATCCATTATTGACGTCTAAGCCTGCCCACTCACTGGGCTGAAGAATAGCGAGCTGTCAGGTCTCCCTCATAGAAATATAATTTCCCATCCTAGATTTTCTCAGAAAAACAGCGTGCTTGTTGACCAGCGCGGGGCCAGGTAGAAAAAGCAGCCCGTACAAGATGTTCTCTTCGTTCTGTCACGCGTGCAATCAGGAAGCACATCAGAGCTGCAGGTTTTTTAGGGGGATCATTTCAGTTGGCTAACCCCAAAATCCTCCAGAGGTCATTCCCACATGCGCTAGGAATTAGGAAATAGCACAAGAGGTGGAGGAAAGAGTACTGCGGGGCGTGATGGCCTTTGTTGTACAGACAGGATGAATTAGCATCAGATGAAGCTTTAAGAAGAAAGGACGAATGTAACGTGACACACACAGCCTGTTCAAAACACTGTTTTCTGGAGCAGGGCATTTATAGCTGCAGGGGAAGACACGCTTTGATTCCAGTCTGTCCTCCACTGTGCGGCTGCACACCTAAGTAGAGCCTGGAGGCAGTGGGATGGGTGTGGAGCTCCAGTTTCTAGGAAGGAAAGCTGAGGGAAGGAAAAAAGGAAGACAAATGTTATAGGAAAATGTGTGCTAAATGGATGATGTCAGCTGCAGCACTTTGACATTTTAATGTCATCTCTCAGGGAATTACATCATTAGCCATCTTTCCTGGCCCGACTCAATGCTGGGAAACCTCTTAATGGATGTCAACAAGCCATCCCTCTGGAAGAACGGAGCAGCGGGGGTTGGGAGGGTAGACAGGGTGTGGATGGTGGGGTGGAAGCGGCGCTCTTGCAAAGCTTTTCACTGAGCAATATGAGGGAGAGGCCTCACACTGAGCGTCATCTGGGCTAAAAGCCTTCAGTGCATTTCTCGCCGCAAGATTAACTCAATCTGTGCGAGCGTCCTTATCAGACAAAGTGCAATCATCTGCGAGCTCCACTTTTCCGCCGCCCTTCCTGCTGACCCCGAGTGACCCGGCGTGTAACAGCCTCGCGGTGGAGTTGTTTGTTAATCATTTCATGCATTTATAATTACAGGAGCTCACCGAGCTGGCAGCCGGCGAGTCTCCGCAGCGGCCGTGCTCCGTTCAATTTGAAAAGCTGTCAGCGTTGCTTCTGCAGCCACCCAGAGATCAGATGCTGTATCCAGTAATTGATTCATTAATCATCTACAAGTCCATTAAATTCAAATCAAGTCCAAGAATGGGAGCGTTCTGTGTGAAACTAAATGGGAAAGAACTTTTTCTGGCTGATGGACTCCTCTGGAAATAATTCATGGACACAAACACTTCAAACAAGTAAAGCATATTAAAAAAAAGCCACAAGATCAAGGCTTTGGTAAAAATAGGTCAGATGGTAGATTTAAACTGGAGACATATTAGTTTGAGCTTACATGACAGGACACTGAAATAAATCAACAGTGTGCAGAGGGCTGAAATGTAAGGGGGGAAAATTGGGGAAAAACTTGTGCTAACTCTCCTATCAATTACGTGTCAGGTGGTCAGACACAGAGTCTAGAATAACGACGGGTTTCTTCAGCTCTCATCTTACAGTGGCATGTGAATGCAGCCGCACGGAGGATCGGCTCAGCCTCGGAAGAGGATTTGCTGCTGAGTGAAATGCGGGGCTGGAGGATAGAGAAGAGTGGCGTGGCTCTGCGGCTTAGGTTCACAGAACAATCGCGAGGCTGACCGGTGT
The DNA here is from genome assembly GCF_963514085.1 of Chelon labrosus. NCBI lineage: Eukaryota > Metazoa > Chordata > Actinopteri > Mugiliformes > Mugilidae > Chelon > Chelon labrosus. The sequence goes on from NC_140348.1 coordinate 20,369,099, forward strand.
TTCAAACGGATTTGGTCGCCGAAATAAATCATATTTCCAGATGGGCACAAAAGGAGAGCTCCGGCCGACGTCGTGAGAATGAAACGTCGCGTACGACGTGGCTCATCCTCTTGAGGGCTTTCATTTGAGAGTCAAAGCTTGACTCGCCGTTATTATCTCACTGACTATGAGCCTGTAATCTCCCTCCCCAGTTCATTGAGAAAAGCAGATTGGATGTGACAAATCCAGGCCCCAGATGACAAATAAGTCAGGAATTTACCACTCTATGGCACGGCTCCTTCATGGACCGGGAATGAGGGGGATATCTCTTTCACTCTGAGTTAAGACGTTAAATTCACATCAAAAACTGAACCTGAACGCCTCAAGACTGGTCAGGCTTTTGATATATTCGTTTCCGCTCACAATTTCCATGCAGAACATAACAAATCGTGTCTTTAAAGTATGAATGGGCCCCGAACCAGTGCTGTTACTGTACTGCCATATCTAAGCATCCATATGCAGACCGGTTACATAAACAACAAAAAAAAAATGTAAACAAGTCCTGCATGCACAGCCTGTCATAAAAATAGTGTGCACGAATGAATAACATTAAACGAGTGGGGCAGATAAGCTACCCCCTTATGTGCTCGCCTCAGATTCAAATTTAGCTTTTGCGTAGGGAATTGATGAGACACAGAGCTCAAAGCCAAAGTCTTCAAAGACTGGTGGTGGTTACACAAGATGCAAGGCGTCAAACCCACTCTGTAGTTCTCGGGTGAACGAGTGGGCTGCAGCCGCCGTGCTGCACGGGGTGATACGGCAACAGAGTTCGGCAAAGCCCGTGAAAAGATGATAAGATACAAAAAGTCACGACAAGGTTACACCGTGCGTAAAGGAGAGCAGAAGAGATTTCTTTTTTTCAGATGATTGTAGTCGGCGCTGCTCTGTCATCTTTCAAGGTCGAGGTATCTTTTATTGTTGCCATTAAACATAGCAGGTGTGGGAGAAAGACGAGAGAGAGCGAGAGAGAGAGGGGGAGAGAGGGGAGACAACCATGGGGGGGAGAGAGAAGAAAATGACACAAAAAGATAAGACGAGAAATAAAGAGGTGTTGCCGCAATAGTGAAAGTCAAGGTACATTCATGCAGGGAGCTACATGAAAAGACTGTGCACCTTTTATAAAGCTGCATTAGCTATTAGCTTAGCTTAACGTAAAGACCAGAACTGCTAGCCTGGCTTTGTCCTAAAGATAGCAAAATCCACTTACCAGCACCAGAGGTCAGAGAGTTGGGGTCAAGTTAAGGTAACAGACTGAGTTTGAGACACAACGCAGATGAAGAAATAGACAAGCACACAACCCCCGTATTATAGGCGGACATCTTTACACTTGTATTTTTATAAATATTAAGTTAATTAAGGTTAATAAGTAAATTTTAGGAGCGTCACACAAAAGCAGATTCAAAGACTTTCAATGAGGGGGCAAGGATGAACTTGTCAATACAAATTTAGCAAAAGAAAATGCGCAATTACGCAGTTGGTGCATGCGTTGTTAGCTAGCTTACAGCTAACATCGGTGTAACGTGGTGGTTCTTTGGCTGATTGGGGAATATAAACATGGACGGTGCGTCTAGGTTAATGCTTCTGCATCCTAGGTGACGCACAGCTCTGTACCGTAACCTCGTCTACACCTCGCCAGAAATGCAACTGCACCCCGCGTCAAAGGAGACGACAAGCTGCTGTGCTGGAAAATGCATTTCCTCGTCCACATCTTCGTCCACGGTCTCAGGTGGCCGGACGAGCTTACGAAGAGTGCCATTTATTCTGATGTCTTCTCTCTTCGTGCCTTGCGGCGATCTCAACGATCTTGTTTGAAGAATACGGAGAAACTGAGCACAACTGAGTAGAAGCCAGCTAGCAGCGCAATCACAAAACGATGCGGACGCACCAGCGCATAAGTATAAATGTGTACAAAGGTGTTCTGCACACGTCCACTGCAGAAGTATAAACCAAACTTTACTTTTTCCTGTCTTTTTGTTATCCCAATATTTCGTATAGCTACTGAAACGAGGGTGGAATCCATTATTTCATCTATTTATTAGGTAGAAAAATGAATGAGCATACTTCCATATATGTCAAACATGAAAGAATAAATAATCATTTTTTATCCTAGATGTGAATCTGACTAATGTCCTCCTTCCTGCAACTGAACTCGCTTGTTTCGTGAGAAAATCCCCGGCAGCTCCAGGCTTGTTGTGAAGAAGCATTTTGCATTACATTATTACATTATTAATGGCAGCGTGCAGCGGCAAACTATTTGTCTTGGTAAAAAGCGAGAGAGCAGAGCGGAAGTAGAGGATTGCCACATTCTTGAGGAGGCCCCACATTCCCCTGAGCACCGCAACGGCGTTGTTACAGCTCGCACAGTTCTCTGTTTCCCCCTGCACCCCCTCACCCCTCCTCCAGGCCCCCGGCTTCCTGCTCAGCAGCGGCGGCAGCAGCAGCAGCAGCATGGCCGCTCAACCCTTTCCCTTCCCTCCCCTGCTCCGAGCTCGGTCAAGCTCCATCTCCCTCCACCCCGCCGCTCCAAATACATTATTTACACTCTCCTCCCCTCCCTTCAGCCCAGCTCCAAAGAATCAGGGCAGAGGGAAATAACACCACTGTATAACCCCCTTCCCCCTCCCTCCTTGCTCTGACACATTGCACACACAAGCTGACCCCCCCCAACCCCCCCCCACACACACACACACATTTCCCCTCCACCAACACCACCACCACCACCACCACCACCCCACCTGCTCGCTCTTTTCTCACTCTGCGGGATGGAAATACAGTGCAGGGCTGGGCTGCGACAATGGGAAACTCTGTGAGGCCCGGCCCTCCCATTAATCCCCTCTGACGTGCCTCCCGAGGGCAAGGATTTGCTACAAGTCAATGCAGGAGACCTACAGTATGCAAAACAAGCCTGTCTGACTCTCTCGTGATGTTCAAAGCCTCTGCACTGCTTGTGAGACAGGAAGACAGATCAGAGAGAGAGAGGAGAGAAAAAAAAAAAAGAAATAACTGTGCACACAGTCTGCTGAGTTAACCCTTCCCTCACCCTCCCGCTCAGCGTATGTGTCACTTCCCTCTTCTAGTTTCACTCCTTGCATAGATTGCACAGATAATGCTGATGACAGATGACAGGATGAGAGCTGATGCTGAGCAATATTTTCTTTCTTCCTTTATGCTCTGCCGCTATTATCCGCTTTGCCCCCCCTTCCTCCCCCCTCCCTCCCCCCACGTTCATGACGAATTCAGCTCCAAGACGGGGGCGTGCTATCAGACCAAAAATATGAAAACCACTCAGTGTAAACAGGAATTCACAGGTCATGTGATGCACTTACTTCTCTCAGACGGAGTAGTGCTATTGAATTTCAGCCTTATCAGGGATCTAGTGATGAGGAGATAGGTGGAGGCTGGAGGCAGAGTGGAGGGGAGGGGGGGGCAGACAGGCTGACATTAGAGAGGGAGGCAGCCGGGGTGGCTGGGCTCTCGGTGGGGGAGCGACTCTCCACACCATTCAGCTCGCACTCACAGGGAATGTAAACAACACGGCCAAATAGGCGAGATGGAGGAGAAAAGCTGCGTGGAGGCAGGGCTGCAGCACAAGTTAAATCACCACAGGGATGGAAATGGAAAAACAGATGACAGTAAAAGGCATCACCCCACAGAGGAAGAGAAATCCGCCAGGATTTGTAGCCTGCTTTAGATTCACGTGATTGGCTCCACTGTTGCTTTGCCTCCCACACCCCCCACCACCATCACCACCACCACCACCACCACCTCCTTTTTCCACCCATCCTCAGACCCTTTGAGATGGAAAAATGGGTCATCTGTGTGGAAGTTAATACTCTGAGCACGTACAGTGCTGCTTTATTTTTAGGACGTGCCTTGGAAATTTTTCTCCTTCTTTCCCTCACTGGTGAATGACACAGAAAAAAAAAAAAGAAAAGAAAGAAAGAAGGCGCCGGGTAATTAATATACCGTGTTGCTGCTGTGCACACAAGTGGCAGTGCAGAAGGGAGCTGCGGTCTTAATAATAGCCTGGACATGTCTCATATTTCTCCCGAGCCTGCCCTCTCCATGACAACGTACAGTAGGCTGTGACATCAGCAACGGGACACGGAGACGGAGGGCATCATCGAGAAACACATGTCCCAAAACACAGGCGCTGGAGGACCGCAGGCCTCTGTGGACGCCTTCGGCTAACACAGATCAGCAAGCTACAGGCGGCAAATACCTCCTCGGAGGATCTCAAAACGCGGACGGGGTGCAGCAGAGAGTCTGCTGCTTTGCAGAGCTACGTGGAGCTGCCATAGCAACCACATACAACTGAGCTATTTCTGGCCGCCTTAAACTCCCAAACACAGCTGCTGCTACATAACCAGACATCTCCACCGGTCAAATGGCACTCGGTATACAGGAGCAGCAATCAAGCTTTGGCATTCAAGCTCACACACGGCAATAACACAGCAAAGGTCATTAGTGATGTGGATAATTTGTTGACAGGATTTCCAGTAATGAGTTGTGGAGCCCAAATTATTACAGCCATTATATTATTCCCAATACAACAGCTGACATATGATCAGAATCCAAGCATACAAATTACAGTGACGGTGCTTTGGTCCAAGCTGGTTAGAGCCTGAATCCTAATTTAACGTTGCTCTTAAAAGCAGGTTATTTCTTCATGCACCTTGTAATGAAGTGAGAGTCTGCATCGACCATCCGTGTACACATTAGAAAAAAAGGGATTATAAACTGTTAAATATCCGTCCTTCTGATCACCGTCTCTGTGCTGCAGGCACAGCCTTTGTTATTGCTGTCAACTGGAACTGTTACACTCTCAGCTCCCTCCATTCAGTTGTCCTTCAGTGGAACATCATGGACGTCTGCAAAGGCTGCCTGGAGCAACAGTGCCCCCTGCTGCACTACAAGAGGAACTATCTCCACTTTGTTCTGTTTTGCTTTTTCCTCTTCCTGCTTCATCAGATATGAAGAGCTGACTCATAATCCATTCAAACAAACCCAAATAGAGCAGGCCTGCAATTGAACGACAGACGCTGAATTAAAAGAATTACAGCAAACACTACATTAATATTCTGCTGAGCACTGAGGACTCTCTTTGTCTCATACAAAAACTTTGCTGTGTCATGCTGCAATCTAACAACGTTTGTCCTCATGTCGAGGCCCGTGTCACTGGGTGTGCTTTATGCTGGCTCGCTTTCAGAGCGGGCCTGGTATCCTCCGGTGACCCCTCAGCCCTCTCCAGTCTGCAGGGGCCAGCGGCCGAGTGTTTATTTACAGGAGAAGCTGGCCAGTGGTTGCCTACGCTCTGCGGAGCGGGTTGAACCTGTTCCTACCCCCAGCACCAGCTCCAGACCACAGCTCCAGCTTGACCTCCAACACAGTCTGGTATTTTTTTTCCCCCCTTCTGCCTCCCCAAAGGATAGGTTAACAACGAGTCACTTCTTCTGCACACACACTCGGGGCCAGACGACTCTACAGACCCCCGACAGGCTTCTCCTTTACCACCGAACGGCCAACTAGCAGGAGTGCTGAAGACTGCAGAGTGAGCCCATGAGTTCATGGAAAATGGAACAGTGTCTACCATTTAGTCTTCACTCGACATTTCTGGGCCGCCGTTCATTTTTCATCCCTAATGTAGAAAAACTGCACCCACCTCCCCCCCCCCCACTCTCGTTTCCTGGCAACCTGAAGGCCCGGGTCGCTCTGGCCAGAGTCTGTAGAAAAACAGCTGCAGACGGGGATAAAAATAATTACAGCTCTATTTGTCTTCCAAGAGACACACTTCCAACCAGACCTACTCCCTTCCCTTACGAGCTGCTCCACTTCTGCTCTCCTGCGCGCACAATAAAGCCATTCACAATAAAGACAATGAGGCTCAGTGGAGTTGCACAAGCTCATGTTGCACAGCCGCGACCGGGAACAGAAATACTGTACTCGCATGATGGCCCCTTCAACCTTGTTTTGGCAGCAGCTGTATTTGACTAACCAATGTCAAGGATTCGCTAGATGTCGCAGATCAAGATTCAAGGATTATTTTTGGACTTACCCAACATTCCTAGGTGTATGAATGCCTGCAGATTGGCTTACCTTACCTCCCTCTGTGTTCATTAATATTTACTCCTGTGGTTTTATTTAAATCTGTTGGGATATTCATCTCGATTTATGTCTGTAACACCATCCATTCAGCAAAATAACTCTCCAACTTTCCAAACAGACTGAAACTAACCACTCTGCGTATTACAGGACTGCGGATGCCTCAGATTATCCTGTGCATTGCTACTGCCATCTGCTGGCAAATGGAAAAACCTCAAGACCCAAAAGTGTGTTTTTCATGTTTTATTGGATGATTTTACACAGAAAATTATGTTCAGATGTGAAAGACAGTAATATAAAAATAACATTTAACAGACGCTGCAAGAACGTCTTCAGAAAACAATGTACTCTGTTTTAGTGTGGACACACATTTTCATCAACTGTACAGCAACATGCAGCAATCACAATGCAAATCAGCAACGCCCGGCCTCGAACTTAATTACTTTTCAGGGAAATAAATACAATAAACGGACAGCTAGACAACAAGGGCAAAGAAAGAAGGAATGTGATTTACATGTCCCAGAAGAGCAACCGTTCACCCTTCATGATGTTCACACACACACACACACGTACCAAACAGTGCATCAGTATCAGTGCCCGAAAATCCCTTTACGGAGCAGTACCAGCAGACTTCCACCTCAAATTCACTCATTCGACGTCATCTTCTGATAAAGTCTGGGAGCTGACGAGCCGCTAAAAAAAAACAGAAAACAGGAAAGGATCTTTCAGAGGCTGCGTCGAAAATTCAATAGAGGTCAAACACAGAGCAGCTTCACAGGATGTCAATAACTTTAGGACTTCTGTCTTAGAGGTGAAATAACTAAGAGCTACGGACACACAGCTCTGAGTTTTGGATGATTCTAAGGTTGATCTTGCACCCTTTCTTGTCCCAGAGACCACACAAGTGTAACTGGGGGGTTTATTAAGGATGCTTCGGCACCAAATTCTCACCACCGGGCTGCGGTTTTAAAGGAGAGATGCAGGAGACCCTCACCTGGCTGATGCTGGGTAGTTTTGTGAGGAGCATTTGGAAAACTGGAGGAGGCAGCGTCTGCTGGAGAACCTGAAGCAGCTGCTGAGGTTGTCCACATACCGCAATGGCATTGGTCAGGTGGTCTACGCCCTTCTCGAATTCACCTGGGTTAGGAAAAAAAATAAAAAATTCTCAATAACATTTCAAAGTATTATAATAAAACAAGGGCTAAAATAAACATAAACCGTGCACTGGTTGTGTTGCTAAATAGTGTATTTAACATTTTACTACACTGTGTACCAAGCACATGAAGCCAACTTTGGTTTTATGTGAATAAACATTAATCAAACGTGTTGCTAACCTTGTGCCAGGAGCTCTTCTCCCAGTTGGATCTCCTCCAAGAAGAATTTCTGAACAGCTTCCGCGTCCTTCAAGTCGGGCAGCTTCAAAGTCAACACACAAAGTGTCAGAAATACATTAAAAAAAATGAAATTATAATGAACTCTAACTGGTGGCTTTTAGTCTTACCTTTGCTAGGCCAGACTTATCACTGGAAACCTTTTGCCGTCTTCTACCTGTGAGACAAAAGAGCGTTTTAGACTGGACAGATAAAAAATTTAGTTTGCAAAACCAGGAGCACATGGTTACATGGCATGTGGTGCGCAGCAGATGTCTATCTATCCTGCAACATAGCTGAGGAAAATTAGGTGACAGTTTATGTTAGCATACTCTAATCTGCGAATAACAGAAAACAGGACAAAACATTCAGTATTGCTCTATATATTTAAATGTCCTTTAAGTCTTTTTTTAATGTGCCGTCCTTGCAGTGCTTCTCCACACGGAAGCTAACGTGCTACCGTTGCTAAGTTGACTGTTGAGCTAACTTCCCCCCCCAGACCCCGACACTTACGTTCACGCAGCTTTTCCTTGAAGCGAGGGTCACTCCGCCGCTTCCTGTCAAAATAAATACAGTATGCGATGAAAAGGGCTCCGCACACCCCGGCAAGTACCGCGCTCGTCCTGCCGCTCATCATATCTGAAAACTATTCATGGGCTCGCAGCGGCAGACTAGCTGGCTAGCAGCTAGCGCGCTGCTGAGGAAGTGCGGACCGGAAGTGCGTAACTCGTGACGTGAGGCGTGGCAACGGTATCCATATCCGGGTAAGTGCGGTGCATTTTTATATTTATTTTAATAAAATAAAATAAAAATCGTAAATTCAGTTTCAGAATTTTAAACGTTTATCAAAGTGAGCAGCTGCCAAAAAATAAATTAAAAAAATAAATTAAAAACCCCACCGTAATTAATTAATTCAGCTAATGTGTTTACCCTGTGCATTATTTCTAAATTGATTTAAAATTGAATTAGACAACCAAAGTAATAACCTCTAAAAGCCAAGTAGGCACAAGGAGAGGCGAGACTCTGTAGGTTAGTTTTGCATCAGGGCCCTTTAACGGCTTTATCAGGCCATAAATAATGATAATAAAAAAATAAATGATATAAAAACAAAACAAAATGTGCTGAATTTGAAAAAGACACCAGCAACTGTGCACATTTAGTGTCTAAACAAGGACTTACACTACAGAACGCTTTAATGTGAAGCGTTTTAATGTTATAGTTAGTCAAGATAAAGAAGCGATCTGCAAAATAACTAAATTTCCCCCTGAAACAGTGGAACAATATAAAAATATTCAAGTATAATAAAAGTACCTTTAAAGCTGTACTTAATTACCGCACCACTTATGGCAAAAGACACACAGAGTACTTCACAAACTATGGCATTTATTTCAAACAGAGGCTTCTGCTTTGCTTACATTTTTACAATAAATTACACACTGACCATCATCAGATGAGCCTAATAAATACTATTGAGCATTTTTCAATAAGCTCCATTGCTCTCTCTCTCTCTCTTTATCTATAATGCGGACTGTTTTTTCCATATACAGGTTGGTACAGCTTCAGCTTCAGGCCATATACAGGTCGGAAAACAAATCAGCCGCATCGTACGCCACCGTTCTTCTCTCACAAGCACAAGCTACAGAAAAACAAAACGGAATACAAACTAAAGCAAACGTGAAATTAAAAAAGAAAAAAAAAAAGAAAGAAAAAGCTACTGAAACTGATGAAATAGGCCAAACAGAACAACAACGCAAAAAAAGACAAAAAGAAAGAGGACAAAAAGGGTGGGGGGCGGGGGGCAAACATGCTGTAACCCTCAGTATTTACACTCTAACTACAGTTAAAACCGTAAAACTGTCTGTACAGAAAAGTACATGTTATTAACAGTGCGAGATATTAAATAGCTTGACTCAAAACACTTCTCAATATACAAATGTATAACAAAAGCATACAATTACATACAAGTGCCGAACAAAATGTAACTTCAGGTTATCATACAGTAGGGGGTCTATACAAAGGAAACACTGGAGATGTCTTCAGAAATGTATACACATACGTCACTCTATGATATAAATGCACATTTACAATATCTCTACCTTTATTGTGGTCATAGTACAGGAAACAGAACCAAACTCTTTTTTTTTGGTAGGGGTGAGTGTGAGGCGAAGCCGACATGCCGTTTTTGATCGTAAAAAGCCAAAAGAAACTGAAATTATGCTTTAATTAATGCAGCAAAAGATGAACTTAAGTAACTTCATGTTGTTTGAAACACTGCAAATGTGTGAAGTGAGTACTGAGAACGTGACTGCGAGCATCTCCTGTGGCTGCACTTCAAGTTAACTTGATCCAGCTGCAGATGTGCACCATTGAATCTTCAGTGAAGACGATGGGACTGAGCGGGTGATGAAAACATAAACGAAATAAAGCAGATGGGCTTTAAGAACTGTGATGAAGTAATGTGACCATTGCATTCACCACCACAACTACCTCCTCCTCCTCCTCCTCCTCCTCCTCTTCCATCATCATTGCACATTTTATACTGCCAAACTCAACAAGCTGGATGAGTATTCAGTAGTAGTTTACATGTGATCCAGTACAGGAGTTCTGCTTTTACAATTATAATTCTTAACTACACCCAGACGCCGATAACATCCATTTCACCTGTCAGACTTAGCCCTTCACTGCCTGCTCACGCACACAGAATTCCTCAGACTTTTATAAGGGACACGTAATTCCAGCTGACCCTTTGATTTGAGAAGAGGATCAGGTATTTAAAAAAAAAAAAAAAAAAGTGCTGTCCTTTCTCAAAGTGCCCCATGGAGAAGAACAAAAAGGCACTACAGTATCATTCCATATTCATCCACTGAGGCCGTCAGTGGACCTATGATGGTCTGAAACCTAATCACCTATATGACTCAAACATGTACAGGACCACACGCCTGTACGTTAGAGGAGCCTCGTCAACCCCTTCAGGTTTAACCACATAAAAGGCCTTTTTTTCTTTTTCTTTTTTAAATGAAGGTGGACAGAGAAACGTGGCAAAGTTACCTTTCATATGCCCTTAATGCCAATGTGGCAGTGTTCCTCTGAATTTCCCGTAACAACACGGCAAGCACAAGCTTGATCACAGAGGGATCATCACTGGAAATCGTCCCTTACCAATTATTGCTTGCAAAAACAATTCTTGTAAATGTTCAATTAAGAAGAGCGCAAAAGACAATTCTGTGTATTTTTTTTTGACAAATTTCATCCTACACAATCTTCATAAAAGTGCACTTAAGTGCCGTTAGCTTGCCAAGGAAACAGTTGTCAGTAAAAAATAGTGCTTGTTTCTTGTTTTGTCTCTGGTCTGGTTTTTGTGCCCCAGTAGTTACAGTATGTAGGTTGACTTGGGCGCCCCGCCGAGCGGGAGGAGAGAGGGCGGCGACCCCAGGGTGCTGGTTAAGTGCTTAGTGCGGTGGCTCCTTGCTGGTTTCGTCCTGTCACCTGCACTCCACTGATACCCCGGAGTTCTGAGATGAGGAGGATGAGGATGATACCGGAGGGTCAGCCAGCGTCAGCATGACCGCCGCAGTCAGTGAGCTGGAGGACGGCGAGGAGGAGGAGGAGGATGACGAGGACGCAGCCACTGTGCCTGCAGAAAAGCAACAGAGTTTAGTTATGACCAGTTTTGAGATGTTAAGTATTAACATTTTAATACAGTTAGCTAACTGTTCATCCTGGCCAATCTGCAGTGAGGGAAAAGCCGACTTACTTTCCCGCTCCTTCTTCTTCATGCGTTTTCGTCGTCTGTCAATAGAGGCCACCTCAGACTTGAGGGAGAGGTAGTGATTTCTGATGTCCTGCAGCTTCTCCTGAAGAAAAGAAATCCTCTCCAGGCTGCTCATCTTTTCCAGATCAGCTATGTGGAGAAAGTCCAAGTCAGATCAGGTCCCCCGAAACAAAGACACAGCAGATAAATAAATTAGAAAGAGGAACCAATACCTTCATCTGGCATTATACTGTATGAATTAATTTGACACTTACACATCTGGAAACTCCACTTGTACACACGTGGCGATCTTCCATGGTGATCTCGATGCGTGGCGTGATCCACGTCAGCTTGTTTGTGGTACTTATGGCTCGAAGGCGGAGATCGTCCGTGACACTTGGGCGAGGTGGCAGCCTTCAGGTCTGATGCGTTGTTCTTAGAGGCAGTTGGTTTGGCAGTGCCCTCAACAACAGACTGGTCCTCACTGTCACTGCTGTTGGCTGGAGGAGGGGGGGAAAAAAGGGAGAGAGCAGAAATGAAAAAAATATAAAAAACCAGCAGGCAAAACCTAATTTCCTTTCCCATCTGGAATCTGTAATATGATATCAGGAAAGCAAGTCAATGTGAAATAGAAATTCCACGGCTGATAAAAGTACTGCTGGCATTTGAAATGAGAAGGTGAGCGTGGTGTCAGCAGTTCTATCTACAGCTGTTCCTACCTGTTTTCCTATTCTTTTTGGGAGGCACACCTAGGCTCTTGCGGTTTGGCTTGTGTTTCTTTGCGGCTCCGCCTGCCTGTGATTCTTTCTGCCGCTTCTGGCTCACAGACACTACAAAGACATTGCAAGAAAATAGTGAGGGAATAAGCAGACTGTGAAATGAGTTGTCAGCTTGCGTTTCTTCACTATTCCACTCGAAGAAAAATAATGAATTCTGTCACTGAAAACTAAACCTGATATCAGAGATTTGCTTGAATTTGTACCTTTGGACTTCTGCTCAGTCTCCTGCTGGCTGCTGCTGCTCAGCTCTAGGCTGCAGCTGCTGCTGCTGTTGCATGAGAGGCTGACGTCAAACACCTTTGAGGGGGAACCTGCCCCTTCGTCCTGAGGGAGCTCTTGCAGCTCCCCACCCAGGCTCTCCACCTCTACCGTGCTGCTGTCTGTCTCGCTGCGCCCACCTGCCACCTCCTCTTGTATGGGTCCTGGAGGAAGAGTGTCAGAAACCGGCTCTGAAGGCAAGGCGGGGGGTAGAGACGGTGGCGGGGAGGAAGGCTGCACTTGACTAGAGTCTTCCACAACACTGCCTCCTCCTGAGGGGGACTCAGGCGTCGTTGGCGGTGTGTTGAGTACAGAGTTGCTGCCACTGCTTGGAAACTCCTGTAGCTTGTCGTTCTCCATGGGCTCCTCTGAAGCTTCGTCCTCAGCTCCGGCATCCTGTTCGACACTGGGCTCCTCCATACACGAGGGTACCGGCGGGGGAGGAGAGTTGGCAGCCTCTGTGTCTGAGTCAGAGAACAACTCTTTGAGAGTCTTCTTGGGCCACTGGGCCTGGATGCTGGACCACACATCTTTTTGACCTTTAGGGCGAACAGCAGCCCTCTCCTCTGCGTTCCCAGACACTTTGGCCCTCTTTTCAGGAATGTCCCAGAAGCCAGCTTGTCTGCTAGCTTTGTTCTTCTCCTTCATCCCGTTGTACTTCTTGGAAGGGGAACCTTTGGTTTTAGGGCGACTTCGCTCACCTTCCTCAGCCTGGGACTCAGCCTGCGCTGCACCCTCCTCATCTGAACTGCTGCTAGACGACGCCCCCCTCTCCTCTCCAGGACCAGCTGCTCTCTCCTCCAGCTTCCTGGGAGAGCCCCCAGGCAGCCAGTCAGCACTCCTGGTGCTCCTGGTCTTAGCTTTGGATTGGCCCCTAGGGGTCCTCTCTGCTGCACCGTCCGCTTTCCTCTTCCTGGTGCTCGCCTCTCCCTCTAACTCTGGTTGGCTTCTGCGCTTCCCAGCGTCTGCGCTCTCTGCACTGACCACTTCCTGACTCTTTCCTGAGACCGGAGAAGGTTTGGGTGCTTCAGAAGGCGCCCCGCTCTCCCAGCGCTCTGATACTTGGGGCGGCTCGTGTGGGCCTTTTCTGAGGCTACCACGGCAACCTGGCCGATCCTCCTCATTTTGCTCTCCCTCCTCATCCTCCTGCTCATGCTCGCTCTCGTCTGTGGTAATCTCAGAGGCTGAGGCAAACAAGACAGAGCTTCTGTTAGTTTCTGCAGAACATCTACAGACTTAATAAACCACTTCAGAGTGAAACAGTCCTAATCTGCTTTGAGTGTGCATGAGGACTACAGGCTAATGAGTGTTGCTACCTTGCAGGCCATTGAGGATAGAAGTAATTTCTATAGACTTGACTGGAGACTGCTGAGTCCCTTTGTCCTCACCCTCGTCCATCTTGGCAAACACATCCTGGCTCAGGCCACACTTGGAGCGTGGGACACGGTTAGTGTTGGACGAAGGGCCGAGGACTTCTCTGTCATTGAGCCTCTCCAGCCTGTCTCGCTCCCTCTCAGCTTTGTTCTGTCAGGATTTAACAAAGTCAGTGATTCACGTTCACGATGCCAAACCCGGGCTTAAATTAAAAAGTCACCACTCCTGAAAGCCGTACCTTTATTTTTTTGCGGTGCTTTATTTTTGGTACATTCTTATTGGCAGGGCGCACAATCTTGTCTGCTTTGATCCATTCATCATATCTAAAAATCAAGTACAAAAGACAAGAGAGACAATTTCAGCATTCAGGTCTTTGAAGGAGGCGCTGAGAAATATCCTCTCACACCACCACCCACCACACGGACACCTCTACAGTCTGACCCCAACATGTTGCTGTGGCACAAATTTGCCTCAGCAGCAAAAGAAGAAATCCCATGGTGTTATGTGGAAAAAGACAAACCTTTACGATGAAGAAAGAAACAATATTTAACACCGACCACCACCACCACACAAATCATATTCAACAGAGTTCCAACGGTACCGAGGGGGCTACTTAGCTCGTATGAGGGGAAATGAAAAGTTTCACAACATCACACACAACAGACACAATGCAGAGAACATCCCACTGTCTTATATAGAGTGCTAGAGGACCACACAACGACATTGAGACAATGAAATGCTGATTGCACTAGTTAACCTCTGTGTCATGGTACCCTAACACTCTACTTAGCACTGCGTTAACCCTGACCCGCTGGGGAGGGGGGAGAGGGTTGAGAGGTAGAGGTGAGTGTAGAAGCACTTTGGTTGGCCATTCAGAAGAGATCCAAAGGGTAGCTCACATGTCAAAATATCAAAAAGTAGCGTCTAAAACAAATTGATCACCGCCAGAGTGGTTCAAATTCAGCCTGTCTGTGGATTTAGTGGAGAGACAGACAGCTGGGGGACAGACAGACAGGGGGATTCAGTCAAAACTGAGCGAGGAAGCTGCGGAGTGATCCACATCAACCCAACACTCAGTTCTGCTTCTGCCACTAGATGGCCCAGTGTTCTCCATAATCAGAGTACTGACCATGGGACTGGATCGGATGAAGCACAATTGTGAGAAAGGGATGTATCTGTTACTGCTGCGGGAACGCCGGTGTAGCGGCGATCCCGTTATTTTGATTATTATTATTTTTAGGGTGAATATATAGACGTTAGGTGATTTCTCCCCAGGTCCTGTCTTACCTGACGTTCCAGCCACAGTAGTGCACCAGGTAGAGCACCTCTCCCCCCTCCACGTCTGCCTCTTTCACAGTGGCCTCGTACGTCTTCAGATTGCGGCCTCGCCCATACCTCACCTGCACCTTCATCCCCGGGGGGTAACACTCAAACTCCTCCCCTTCCTCCCCCTCCTGACTGCTGTCATCCCTGCAAGAAAAACAGTTCAGCACTTCCTGGCCCTAGGCTGCCCCGTTGAACACCACCCGCCCCGCCCGCACCCATCCACCCAGCTCACTACCAGCTGCTAGGAAGCTTGTTTAATTTGCTCCACCCTCGCCTACCCTGTCCCATTACAACACTAGGCCATAATCTATGAAGAAAAATCCCATTTTTCCTGCCTTAGCTCTAATCCAGTGTGACCTACAGCAAACTGCAGGATAAACAACTGCATCGTTAACAGTAAGCCAGTCAAAGAACAGTACATGGAGTGTTTCAGCAAATAAAACATCATTCTTTCATGGCAAAAAATCAATGATCATGGGAAATAACACTACGGTTATGCTATCCAACCTTATGTCCACACGCCAAACACTTGGGATTCTCATTCACACATACACACTGTAAGAAACAAAGCAGCCACAAGAAGGAGCTAGTGGGAAACAGTCAGGAGATGTCAAAGCTGGGGGCATAAGGGCGGTGCAGGAGTGCTGTGCCAGTAAGTGTTTTTTAGGCGCACAGGGGCAGGTTAGCACGGCGGCAAAGCACAACTTGGCAGACAGCGCAGCAGCAACTACGGCACTGAGAGGAAGCGCGGCTGATCCAATTTGGTCGGCTGCCACAAAGAACGGCTACAACACAGTGCTCCACGAGCCCCCCCCCCCTCTCCTCCCAAAGCTAACTGCTCAGTTAGCATGTGCATCCTGCAGACGGATCAGTTTTTGGAGAAGATGTGAAGTCACCGCACTAAAACTGGGGACACTACAGACGTGGCATATCAACTCTGATAAAAAATAAAAACAAAAGGTCACATGGCAATAAATAGGCAATTGACTGTAATAATCTGAATGACTTACTGACTACTCTGTTGAGCACTTGGGTCGACCTTTTTAAATAAAGTGCTTTACACATGAATTGACACTGATATTATTGATTGATTTATTTTTATTGGTCCCATGTTCTTTAATGTGAAAATCTGCTGTTTGTCTTTGTTGTAATTACAGTAAATAATCTTGTTGGAATATTGATAACTTAAAATGAAGCACTGCGGCAATTTTTTGTTTCATGGAACATACAATTAAAATAACAATCAAAACACTGGCAGATATATTCATAATAAAAAAAAATAATTAGAAGTAGCTTTTAAAAAAATATTCAAAAGCATTGGTTATGTTTTAAATGTTCATTTTCTTAAAATATACACAACTGAGTTCAGTCTTTGTACATTAGTATGAAGAAAAAGCCAATAAAATAGAGCCTGGAGTCAGTCCTCGTGTACTGAACAGAGCTTTAAAGGTAAATAACTCTGAAGCAGTAACTAATGAATCACTGCAGAAGCAGGTTTTCATCTATATTATTATTATTTAATGTCGTGAATATAAATGAATACATAATTTTCCCATTTAGGCTAGCTGTAAACCAGCTGTCAGAGGCTACACAGAGCCACGGCCGCTGGAATGAAAAAAATGCGTTCCACATCGCAGGCGGTAAACATCAAACGGGTTTGATGTGATCAGGAGAGCTCAGTTCAGATCCGCCTGTGGATCGTCCACTGCGTGAGTGTGTAAACCCTCACAATACGGCGTGATCTGTGACGGCGGCTGATCCCGACAAAGGAATCTTCTGATCAAGAAGTCAGAACATGACGGTAATCAGCATATAATGGTGTAGTGTGATGTATAACTACCTAGAGGGAGGTTTCTTACTCCCTCAATCGGTCAAAAAAAATTGCCTATGGTGACTGTTAATGTTTCCTACTGCAGTGTCCTCAGCAGCCCAAACAGCCATAACACAACTGTCCCTCCAGAGGATGAACAAACATGTCTAAACTGGACAGGAAACAACAACCACTGAGACCAAACCGTACAACTACCCAGAACGAACACCGACTCAAAAAAGTCCTCTTTCCTCTAAAAGGTTACTGCATCTGAAGCACTACCTTTACAACTGGAGGGTTAATGCATCGGTGACAACACTCACACACATGGAACATTTAATAAAGCCGAACATCAAAAGCCAAAAAAGTGAGGGAAGAGACAGGAAGTGTGTGTGCGAGGAGGGAGGGAGGGAGGGAGGGAGGAGAGCAGAGAGATAGAGACAGACAGATCAGGAAAGGACAGAAATCAAGAAGAGCACAGCCATGTTGTGTGCGCTGAGAGGGTGAGGCTCGCTGGGGCCAAAACGGCCAAACAATCCCAGCAAGAGAGAGCGAGAGGAAGAGGAGGAGGAGGAGAGAGAGAATGAGACGGAGGGGCAGAGAGAGCACAGCATGACATGCCAGGTGAAAGGTAGCAGTCAGGCTTTGGTGCTCTAACATGTCTCTGCCAGCTGATGCCGACTAAGCCACGAGAAATAATAATAGCACAGAGGGCAGTGGGTAAGAGCTTAGTTAGAGGAGAGAGAGAGAGAGAGTAGAGAGAGTAGAGGGAGTAGAGAGAGAGAGAGAGGGGAGGGGACAGCTCTCCTCTCTCTCACTAGTTAGCAGGTACAGGTGGATTGTGGGTAACTGGATATTAGTGTCATTAAGGTCAGAAGAATCACTGCTCCTCATCTGCTCATTGTGTTTTTATTATGACCGAGGAAAATTAATTTCTCAGGTCCTTTTTAACTTTATAAATACTGATGCAGGAGCCCTTCATGGAAATTGTGTTTGTGCCATGAAGATATATTTATATATTGTTGTTTTTTTTTTAACTGGAGGGACCATCCCACCAGATCACCTACCCAGAGTTGTCCTGGCTCTCCTGCTCCTCGTCTCCCTCCTGCTTCTCGTCGTCGGCTCCGAGGCGAGCCGTCGACGAGCCCTCGTCCGCGTCTCCCTTGTGGGGTCCATCTTCTTCGTCGTCGTCCTCGTCGTTTCCGCTTTCCTCTCCGTCGGTTTTCGGCGTTTCGGACTCCATTTTGCTTCGGGTCAAATCAGGTTTCTCATCCTGCGGGAGAGCGAGGCTTTTATTACAGGACGCACGGTCTGGAAACTGATTTTAATCAGACAATATTAAGGAGAACGCACCTTGCAGACTGTGGACTGTGCACTGCAAGGCTCCACATCCGTTTGGGCTTTCTGCTCTTCTGAGCTGGATGATGTGGGAGCTGTTCCTCCTGCCTCCTCCTCAGACTTCACCTCCCCCTTAGGAGGCTGCTTTAAAGGGAGGTCCATCCTGAATGTGATGGCAGTGGAGGTGCAGTACTCCTCGAACCCGTACAAGTACCTGCATGATTAGACATTCCTCATCGACGTATCCAACAACATTTCAATCCATGTTCAATCTAATGTCTTACACGTGCACCGTTAAAAGCTAATAAACGAATTTGCTCCTGAGGGGTTTCCAAAAAAAAAAAAAACTGCAAAAATATAAAAGTAAGTCAGAGAAACTACAGAACACGAACCACACGGATCAAAGGCTGCATTTTAAAACATCATAGCTGTGGAGGCAGAGCCTGTACATACTTGCGGTAAGCACATTTGACGTTGTAGCCAGCGGCTGTGTTGAGCACAGGGATTCCCAGATCTTGATAGACCTGCTTCCAAACTGAGCCGCTTTCAATCTGTCAGAAAATGTAGGAAGATGTTCAGAGATAGTCAACATCAAACAACAACAACAAAAAAAACCAAAAAAAAAACAAGTGCGACCTCAGCAGAACCACTCTTAAGAGGAACTGCCATCAAAGTGACACTCACACTGTCAAAGCCTCCCAGTTTATGCACCAGCCTGTAGAGCTTGAACAGGTTCAGGTTCCTGTAGCCCAGAACAGGCCGCTTGTTGATGGGAGTCCCTGGAGAGGATAAACATGGCACGAGATGATGTGGTGAAAAGGTGTGGAATAATGTGTACCTGAAATTAGTTTGTATTCTGACAGTGGAATGTATTAAAAATAAAATACTTGAATTTCAACTAAAAATCCACGATTTTTTGTTGTTTTTAGTTGTTTTTTCAGAATAATGCATAAAAAAAAAACCACAAATACAAGCATCCATAATACAGGATGTAGCTGATGTGAACTAGAGAAGTATATTCCTGTTTAATAACAAGCAAAGTGCACAATTTAAATCTGAAAATAACTATAATGGAGTAGATTAAGAGATATGTCATCACTCTTAATCTCAACATTTTAACGACTAAAGCAGGAAGTGATAAAGCAGCTGCACATATAGAGATATTTCTTCTTATTAAGCATTCAGGTCTTTGAAGAGGCGTCAAATGTAGTGGCAAAAGGAGTAAGCTACACGTGGGATTGTAAAAGTGTAAAGAAAATAATTCTAAACTAAATAAATAAAAATTGTAAGCTGTAAATGCCTGCAGGGTTTTGAAGAAACGTGTGCACATGGATTTTATCTACACACTCACCTCTGTCCTCCATGAACTTGTACAGCTGCTGCAGAAAGTTCTCCCTCTCCTCTGGGAACGGCTCCACCTCCTCCTGCAGACAGAAAACAAGACAAGTTTGTTGAGGCCTCGCTGCTGCTTGCCGGTTGCTCGGATGAGAGCGTGTCCACGGAGCACGTACCTCCTCCTCTTCACCGCTGGCATCCTCTTCCTGGTCCTCCTCTTCGTCGTCATCGTCCTCCTCGCTGCTGGAGCTTTCCTCCTTGACTTCTGTCTTCCAGGTGCTCGGCACGACCAGCTGCTGCTGGAACTCCAACGCAGCGTCCAGAGCTGTCGTATGCAGACATTATAACGTGTTAACCACACTTGTCATTCCTTGCTGCTGTAAGCTAGCAAACTGGAACATGTAGAGCAGCTTAGACTAAATGTAGAGCAACCTAAATACTTTGAAACAGTACTGGTTTACAAGATCTGCTGATGACGTGTTGTAAATTATGTCTAAGCTCTCATAATATAATAATACATCCACGCAAAGATAAGACACGACAATAGGAATCAAAAGAAGAGCAGCATGAAAATCTGTCCGTATTTGCAGTGACGCAGAGCAGCAGAAGCATTCAGCCACAATGTCACAGGTGGGTTTAAGTAGCAGCTAACAACCTTGGCAGATGCTTGTTTTACGCTTTTAGGATGCGGAAAATATCACAGTTGTGAGTCAACCACCTGTGAATACCAAGACTGAGATAATGCAAAGCTGTTTCCTCACCGTAATTACGAGAGAGTAAGAGCTCTGCGGCAGAAAAAAAAAGGGGGCACTGTATAAAAAGCCTAGTGAGGACTTCAAATAAAAATAGACTCGGCAGTGACAGCAGCTCTCCGCCGCTTCCCCCAGAACAAAAACAAAACTTCTCCTTCTGCAGTCCGCCTCGCTGCAACACATTCTGTGAGCCTTTTCTGCCAAGTGTGTCAACACACAGGCCAGCCCACAGATGTCAGGGACTAGGTATGCACTCTGCACCAGATCTGTAGGAATCCCAAAGCTTTACTTTAAACTCACCGGGTTTGAGCCCTGCGTCGGCTTTTGGAGGACAATCGCTGTTCATCTCGCGGACGTCCTTCCGCAGCACCATGTAACTGCAAAACACAGAAACTCTTGATTAAAACGCGCACAGAAAAGACATCATGTGGACACAGTGTTACTTCACCAAGGCTCAGCTCTAGCAAGTAAAAGTAAAGAGCGAGCCAGCCACAATCTATCTTGTTTTCTGAAACAAAGTTCCTAATATAACAACAACGCGAGGACTTTGCACTTTTCAAGTTTCTAGCATTTCATCCGAGCAACCAACAACGACCTCAAATTCTGAGCAGACACGGACGGTCATGGCTGCAGTCACAGCCTTCTTTCTTAACAACATCTCAGCAGCAGCTGGGCAAAGTGTTGGCGATTTGGCAGATAGATGGATCAGCGGAGCTTGTAAGCTGAAGGCAGTCAGAGGCTTGGCTGGTGTGCAAGAGAGACGATTTGCCGTGGTGTCTGTGGGCAGCTGAGCTGATCCAATGACTAGATTTGTCACGGAGGGAAATTTTTAAAGGAGCTAAAAGCGCTCGTGCTGCGTGAAACAAAGAGCCCGGTTCATTTCCTGTAGATAATCGCTTGAAAATTTGAGTTGAGTATATTAGGGAGACCCCTATTTGTATTCAAATGTGAAACATGGTTTTTGTAAACGTGTCCAGCTAAAAGTTAAACAGAGCTAAAGAGCATTCATGCTAAAAGCTCTGTAAGGCTGTAGTTAGACATAGCAGTGATTTAAACACTAATGTCAGGAACATTCATGCATCACCTTATGTTAATTAACATTAAACAACAGGTACAGCTGAGCCGTATAAGAATGCTGTTAGTTTTGCAGGTATATAATGATAAACCAAGCATTTGTCCTGATGATGGAGCTGTATAGAAAAGCCAAGGGAGTAGAGTTCATCCTTTATGCATGTAGTACATTTTATGACAAACCATCCAGAAGCTGTCAAGACATTTCACCCTGAACCACAAATGTCAGTCTCGTCGTGCAGCTAGAAGAAAAATCAATGGATCATCAAAGTCAGTAAGATACATCCTCTGGGCAACGTTAATGTCCCCTGTGACATGATGAGCAAGGGGCGGGGAACGCGCCGGACAGATCGCAAGTCAATCACAGGGCTAACTCAAAGAGACAGACAACCATTAATATTCACATTCACACTTACGGTCAATTAAGAGGCCTAACATGCATGTCTTTGGACTGTGGGGGGGAAGCCAGAGCGCTGCACCACCGTGCTATTAGTCCAACTAAATAAGTAAAGAAATAAGGTCTGCAGAGAAGCGTAACTGTCAGACAGTCATCATGAATAAATACAACTATTTAGTTTCTAATTTATTCTAAAGCTGGAATTATTTGACGTCACTGCTTACTGGCCCTGATCAGTTATCTGGATCATAAGTGGGCAGCTCTAAGTACCACCGTACACACATAGCGTTAACGTTCATCTCGAGTAACCACTTGTGATCAGATCTCAGTCTCAGGTTCTACATGCAAATACACACAAACAAAACGATGCGGCCGCTGTCTCAGACCAGTGACCAGCGCTGTTTGCTGGTGTGTGCGCACGGAAACATGATAGCAGTTTTGTAATGTAATGAGCTGTGAAGCCTCCCGCACCCACCCAAAAGCACACATGTTAAGAACTATTTATTTATCTCCACCCTGATGTTTTTTTTTTTTTTTTTAAGGACTTGGCCAAAGCTCATGTTGTAATTCGAACCCTGGAAGCTTCCACACGCACGGCAATGTCATTGCTGAGCTGTGTGCAGCAAGGGCAAACCTCTAGTAATGAAGGTGAATAATGTCCCTGGTCATTATTGAGGGAATACGGCAACTTTAACGCCGCGTGGCTACTTTCCATAAAGTACAACAACATGAACACACGGCTAATTAACCGAACGGCAACCCGTTTCTCATGATTTAGTGAGAAATGTTTTAAAATACTGCGCTTAACTGTGTTTTTGTCTTTTAGAAGTCATTGTGTGTGTTTTTTTTCCCCTGAATGAATGAGGCAAAACTTATGCAAGAGCAAAACCTGTTGAGTAGGCGGCCCATCAATGTGGCTAGGACGCATTATGTGTTCACACTACTAAAGGAATGTGGTCACAGAGCAGCTTCAAATGTGTGATCCGGTCCTCAAATGCACCCTCAGCGTGTTCACATCTATACTTTTTAGCAGGTAAATAAATATAGCATAAATATTACAGGCTGCGCGATGAAATAGTAAAATAGTGTAAGTATAACAAGCACATCCAGGGTATGATTCAACTCTGCAGCCCACTTTTTTCTGTATATACGTCAACAGCAGAGACAGCAGGTCCGCAGCAACAAAATACAGAGACGGCTTCTGTTTCAATAGTTACTACGGTAACCACATCTGACCGAATAAGAATAGCCGCTTCCCGAACGCTCACGCCCTCTCCCTGGATGTGCCCTCGGTTTTCCCTAAAAATGTTTTCCCAAAGCCATTGTTGTTGAAAGGCACCGCTGCATGGTTATCAGTAACGGCACCAAACCCTCCGGAGGAAACGGAGCACAGTGACCGCCGGCGCAGCGTCGCAGGGGTCACGTGACTTACGGATGCGACCCCTCTTCAGTGAAAACAAACCGCACGGGGAGCAGCCAGTTGGAATAACTCGATAATAATAGGCAAGCAGAGGGCCGTCATAAATGATAAAAAGTAGGAAAACAAACAGTGTGTGTGTTAAGAAAGAATGGAAACACACTTGAAAGTAGTGTAAGCACAAAAAGGGCTAAAGGAAATGATGCAGCATTAACAAAAAGAGGATGTATTCTCAGCAATAATTATATAGAGAAGATCTCGCATCTCAGTAATATATATATATATATATATACACTGTACATACTTATAAATAAACCTTCCTCTAAAGATTGTGATAGAGCAAACATAACATAAAGAGACATAGCTCACACAACAACGTCTACCTTTTGTTATTCCATCCACACAAAAGCAAAAAGACTGGAGGGAAACAAACCTGAAAATCTCATTAACGGCATATAGATTTTCTTACTTCTTACATTGCCATTTCTTGCACCATTCTGATTTCAATGAGTGTAATCAAGTTCGGCGCAGAACAGAAAGAAAAAACTGCTCCAAATGTGGCTTAATCTGCAAGAAAACCAACACCATAGGAAGCCCCGGCCGGAGAGGAAATACTCCACGTGTTTATGACTTCCAGCTCTTCTCTGACTTATCTTATCCCTCTCATCAGCTCGACCCTTCACCTGACTATTAGCCAGACTACGAGTGATAAGACTTCCTGTGCAGCAAATATGTCTTCAGCTGCGGATTAAGAGTCACGGCGATGACTTGCGCAGGATATATCTATTAAAGAATGCATCAAGGCTGTTTTGTCATCAGTGGAATTCAAACAGACAGAAGAGTTGTCTTCGGAACAGTGAACAAACACCAGATTAATTTATGTCGAGCGTGGGCTACGCTCCTTCCCACATACAGACAGACTGCAGTAACAAACCGCCAGATGAGCGCAGACTCTTGACAGGACTTATTTCTATTTATTTATTTCTCTCTTTACCACAGACAAAACAATCTGGCGGCTGTGTGGTTCAGTGCCGAAGGCAGGCTGCAGGGAAGCTGCGCTACCTCACCTTACCAGTAACTTACAGCCTTAGGACAAATACAATAAGACTGCCCGGCGCTGCCAGAGAAAGCACACGGTATCTGGTTGGGAGACCTCATCAAATCAGATTCTAATCTTTTAATCCAGTGGTTCTTAAACTGGGTGGCATGGATGACCAGCGGCAAAAAGTCTGAGACAAACTAAGATGTAGGAAATAATTATATTAGTTGCATACACGATCATTGTTAATGACAGACTGATAAAACTGGTGGTGGGGAGTGAACTTTCTTTGGCTTCTGAAGAGGGATGCGATAGAAAACGTTTGACAACTGATGCACAAATCACAGTCATCTTCAAAACACACAGAATTAAGCAGTCGATGCACATTAATTTTACCTGACTGAGACTTTCTGCATAAATATGTAAGATTTACTCTAAAATACACACAAAAAAAAATCCGAAACATTTGCAAATATTATACTTCTACAGCCATGTCTTACAACTGAGTAACAGTGTCCTTCTTCCTGCAAACTGACCACTGATCTATTGACTGCACCGGTACTAAATGATCAAGCGACTGATTGCTAATCACAGCTTAATTTATCACAAACAAATGCTAATCATTTGCCTGTCAAGATTTGAATAGAGTTGGTTTAGTTGAAGGCAAATTCTACGGCTATTTATGGAAGCTGACAACATGAATCAATGACCTATGATGAATAATATACAGAAAGTCATTGGTGTGACCCAGCTTGATGCAACACGGTGTAAACTCGTCTTTCAGCTCATTAATAATGACTCACAATTTTCCATCCTTGAAAGAGCGGACGAAGATGTTGTCCCTCTTCACAGTCATGTCTTCGTGGCAGTCCGGGGAGATGACCTTGTTGCAGAAAAACAAGAGACAGTCAGAATGAGGTGGCACTGTGTGTGTGTGTGACAGTACAAAGAAGAAGAGGAGAGGAGAGTTGGAATATGAGACTAGTTTCAGCAAAAGGCCACAGTGATTTATTGCAAAAGATGCTGTTTGTGAAACAAAAAACAAACAAGCAGCAGGGATGGAGAGCGATGTGTAAGGGGTGTGCACCCTCTAACAGCATGTGCTGCGGCTGTTTACTGGACTTCAGAGGCACAACAGTGAGAGCTGCCAGGGTCTAACCCAGAGGAAGCAGCGCTGCCATTATGGAGATCTGATTTCCACCAGAGCTCAGCCTGCTCTGTGTACAAAGCACACACAGGCTTGAAGGGTGGATGCTTCTACTTGATCACTATGACTCACACTCGCTCTGTGATCCCATTTCGTCCTCTGTCACATTGCCTGTGCTGCGAACGCAAGCACCCAGCTCACACATTCAGAGGTGTTTCTACCCGATTTCTATTTAACTAGGTCGCTCCAGAGGACACAGTTTGCCACAGCTATGCATCATCTGTTGCGTGAGGCATCTACCAGTGTACTACTCCACCCCTCTGCCATACGATCGCAGTGTAAACAGTGACAGGCAACTGTGTAATGTACTCCTCTGGACTGTCACAAGGAGGCAGCGTGGAGCTCAGTCAACAGACAGCCAAGAACAACAAATCCTGGAGGCGGGGCCTTGCTGACTACACAGTTAAAGGGACAGCTCCCCCCCCCCCCCCCCCCCCCCCCCCCCCCCGGCCCATTCTCCCAGTTCTACTTTTAACGCTTACACACAAGAAACCATTTCATTATGTAGGGTAGGCAGGGTGGAAACAATTGGATCGGAAAAGACTGACAACATGCACTGTTGCACATGACAGGGAGAACAAGTCACAGTTGAACTGTTTCTGAAACTC
This sequence comes from Chelon labrosus, assembly GCF_963514085.1. Classification (NCBI taxonomy): domain Eukaryota; kingdom Metazoa; phylum Chordata; class Actinopteri; order Mugiliformes; family Mugilidae; genus Chelon; species Chelon labrosus. Next base: position 20,395,072 of record NC_140348.1, read on the forward strand.
TCCGACTAGCAGATATGCTGCTGCAGAAAGTATGTCCTATTTTTATTTCAGTTTGTTGTAGGTGATTTCTAACGCAATAACATAATCCTGCTGAGTGCCGAGGTTACATAAGCAGGCGGTTTTGATGAAGGGGCACAATGCTGTGACCGTTTCTTCACGGTGATGCAGCAAAAGAAGGGAGGGCTCACCAGAGCAGGGTACCACGTAGTCTTCTTCTTGTCCCCCGTGGCAACCCCCTCCACACAGACCACCTTGCCAAAGAGATCTTCATTCTGCCGCTGATCGCTCTCCTCTTCTTCGCTGGAGGATGAAGACAACTCCTCCTCTTGACTGTGGGAGGAAAGGACAGTTTGCTCAATGGACTGCGCTGTGGAAAGCTACAGTGAGGATGAAGACACTCATAAATAATTTATTTATCAATCAGCGCATCGGCTAAAACTACTACCACGTTAAAGCTGTATACAGACTCGAGCTAAAAGATGTCCGATAATCAGAACTGTTCAGCAGATCAGCCCCCAGTTCAATTCTCAGCTAGCCCTTTTGCTTCATGTCACTCCCCTACTCTCTTTACCACATCCCCTGTCACTCCACTGTCTCAAATAAAAGCATGAAATGCCCCAAAATAAATCTTAAAAAAAGAAAATGGCTGACTTTTTTGACTAAAACTCTGTCAGCATTTGCTGGAAATATATACGGAGACTTGTTGCTGTTCCAGAAGATAATCTGATTTATTTCTGCAAGGGCTGACATTTGATTGATGAAAACAACTTATCTCTTTTTATTCACACCAGAGTAATGCTGTGGTACAAAAACAGCTCACAGAACCACAAAGTGAGTGGCATTTTGTAATGAATCCATGCTCTAAATAAAGAAAAATAAAACTGTGTGCGTGGGTCTGTCTTAATAAAGGCAGGCAGAAGATGTCTCCTGCTAGAAGCTGCCACGCACTTTCTACACTTATTATGTAGCGTAATGAAACATGAGGCTCACGCTACTGATGAGCTCACTCATTAGGATCAGTGTATTAAGAAGCATGCTCCCTCTCTCTTTCTCTCTCTCTCTCTCAGCTGTCTGTCAGTCATCCTGATGCTCAAGCAGAGCCCCTCACTGCAGACAGACAGCCGTGTCTCTGAGTGATCATGCGAGCGGCACCAGCGGGCAAACCGATCTTCCGTCCTCTTTTTATGCCTCACTAGGCGAGCTCCGAGCACAACTCCATGTGCATATACACACATACAAAGTGTCTGGCATGACTCGAGAGCAGTAAATCAGCCAGGCTGCTACTACTACTACAACAACAACAACAACAAAGCTGTGAATCAAAGTCATAAACAAAGCACTCTCAATGAAGGAGAGACTGCCATTCATTTTTTTTTTTCCCACCCACATTGACGGTTGTTGCAAGGAAATGTCTGACAGCTACTTTTAAGGCTATAACATAAACGAACACACTTTGGGAAATATGTTTGTTTGCCGTCAGCTGCGGTATTAGCCTAGCCTTTTATAAAGACTGGAAACAGGCAAAATCTAAAGCTCAATGAATTACACATTATATGCAGTGTTTTTTTTTTTTTTAATATGTGCACGAACTGAGCTACAACAGAACCACTTCTTGGCAGCTACTTCTTCCAAAATCCATTTCCTCATTCATGTCTCTCAGCAGCCGGACAAGAAAAAATCTCCCTTGTTCTGCCTCCAACAAACCATCTGCTCAGATGTATTCTCCAGTTTCCACGTTGTAGTGGTTTCCGTGGAAGTAACTGTTGACACTACTGTTGGTGGAGTGATTACAACATAATGCAAACACACCGACCGCACAGGTATGAATGCTTTCACGTGCATAGCCACCTACGGGCGTATTCTCCACATGCAGGGGTATAAATGAAGCTTCGCAGTCTCCGCCGATCGACTGGCAAACTCGCAGATAAACAAACAAATCTGTCTCATGTCTTTATGCAAAGCTAACAGGCTGCATATTTAAGCTACAGTCGAGAGAGTCCCATCTATTATTGTCTCAGCAAGAAAGCAAATTGAGATGTCCCCCCCCCCAAAAAAAACAAACAATGCTTTGTTTTTCCAGTCATCTCAATCCATAATACTCTCTCGCTGCTCCTCGTAATTCAAAGGTTAATATTAGCACATAAGGAGACAACTGGTCCAAGGTGCTAATGTGCAGCTGGGACCTCTCCAAGTCAATATTACATCAATGTTCAGAGTGATATTGACTTTTCTTTGTGTGCCATTAGCAAGCGGTGTCAGAGAATAAGATTATGTGGCAAAGTGTCCTCTCTATAACGGGAGAGGACCCACAATCATATCCAGCACCAACAGGCAGATCCTGTTCCCTGATGTAAACGTCTGCCGTCTCCGAGGAGGAGGCACATCAGAGCATGAAACACCCACTTGAACATTTCAGTCAAAGCGATAACATTCAACAGGACCACGCCGCGGTCACACTGTCTCTCAACCACGCATGCACACACAGGAGCTCGGCGTGATTAAGGAGCTGGAGGAGGTTAGCCGGCTCCTCTTCTAGGCCTCAGGGGCTCTTTATGAGGGGATGGAGACGAGAGTAAATCTTTCATTTCAACTGCTGTCAGCGCAGTTAGAATAGGGGAGCCTGTTACTGATGACTGTAGATCGGTGCAGAAAACCCTCCCCACCGGCATTTCAGACCTCTGATATATTAAGTTTGAGCAGTATATGCACTCACATGGGGTTTGATCGTCGGCCGCGGTTGCCCTTTTTGCCGATGACAGGTGTGCCGAAGTGCTCGGGGTTGGTGAGAGGGAGTCTGTCAAGCGTCTGCGGGGGAGACGAACAACACAAAAGAAAATCAGTGGCATCTTGTCAGACGCTAAATTAGGAGGCAAAAAGATTTACCCCGTATTATACCCTAAACACAATATTTCTTTACTGGATTTCATCGGTTAAAATGGATTTATTTTATATTTAGTGACGCGTTTATATTTGCTGGGAATATTTCACATCCACAAGGGTCCATTCATAATCAGTGTTTTAATTTTAGCATTTCCAGTTGTGATGTGAGGCAGCTGGTGGTGAAATATATATATATAAAATATATATATATATATATAATATATTTAGCATCATTTCCCTAGAGAACTGAGAGAGTAGGTTGTTATGAAACCACAGGACTGCACAATACTCGCCTCGCTCTCTGCAAAGTGACGCGCTCCTTTCAGGCAGAGAGATGAACGCCTCAGGGTCTTCTCATCGCCATCGTCAAACACTGCAGAGATGAGAAACTATTAGGCAGCTGCATGTAGGCCCGGTTGTCCACAAACACTCAAATGTAAACAAACTTGAGTACAAATGAACTCCCGCCTCAGCTGCAAAATGTCTTCTTGCGTTATAAGATGCTTGAAACCAATTATGCTTGTCTTCTGAGGCTTAGACCAGCTGCTTTGAGCTCGTAGCTTCTCCACAGCTTCAAGGATCCTCTTTGAGTAAAGTAAATAGTAAAATAAAAGAGATGTGGAGAAGCGTCTGAAGAGTCATTTTATTTATGCGTTAGCCGAAGCCATATCTGCCTGAAATTAAAAACCTCTGAAGACCAACTTCAGCACACATAACAAATCAGACAGAAGATAATGATAAAACACAATAATAACCGCACTGTCAACATCCGCAGATTATTCACTGCTCAAACGTACTTTGCGACAGCGCTTCAGCAGGGAGGCATCTTTTTGTTTTCCCCACCGCTGAATATAGAGATTGAAAATGTGACAAGAGGAGTGTTTCCAAGGCGGACGGAAACCCCACAGGTGCTCTGAGGTGGTAGCAGATCTGAGCCGCAGTCTATAACACTGTGTACTCTGAATTTCAAATCGCCAAGCGAAACCTGCTGACAAAATTTGTCGTGTCCCGTTTCTAAAATATGGGAATTTACAGCTTTTCTGACTTAATTAATAAGAAAAATGAATAAAATTTTATGTTTTGCACCGTTTAAGGTCATCTTAACGAAAAACTGTGATAGGTAATTGACACATTATTTAAAATATTAATAAAAATAATAATAAGCAGCCTAATGAAAGAGTAAAATCAGCTGAGCTCTACATGCAGCTCTGCTCACTTGGTTCTTTACTGCACAGTATGTTGCATTAGTTTTTAATCTGTGATAGCCTGGCTGAGCTTTGAAGCCAGAAAAGTAAATTGTATTTGTAGTGAATTTTATAAAGTAATCACACAAATAGCAGCAGTAGTTTAGAGATATTATTAATCTAAGCATCTAAAGCGTAGCAACAGTCTCCCTGCTGAACTGTGTGAAATCACTAGAGATGGTTCCTGCGGCATCTTTAAGAGTAATGCTTAAGGCTATTGAAAACACAAAGCAGCGTGGTATTTCGCTGAGCACAAACTCTTAATGCTGCTGCTGCTGCTGCTGCTGCTGCAGGGCGAGTCTCAGAGAGAGGAGATAAAGCAGACAGTCCGTTATTGACTTACCAACAGTATATATGCTAGCGTCGGTCAACTTGTTGATTGTGGCCTCCTGGTAAACTCCGTCCTGATTCTTCACCTCTACAACAGCACCCACCTGTGGGACGGACACACGGTTATCGTTCTGCATTTCAGTGCATCGCTAATTATTATTATTTTCTAATGATAAATCTAATGATGCGGTTTCAAGTGATGAGAAGACCATATCGCAGCCACAAGAATCCTAATTGACTGAAATTGCGGCGCTAATGCTTCACTGCCTGATGCTCTTTCGCCGTTTCTACGTTCACTATGAAGGGCTGTGATTAGGTGCAGCTGAGATACAAAAGCAAGTGAAGCTAAAATGTAAAATGTTTGCTTTAACCAAAAAAGGATTAACTGTTAACAAAAAAACTCTAAGCTACAAATAAGAGTGAGACAATAAGTATATTACAGCCACGCGTCTTTCCTGCCTTACCTTTAAAGGCCCTTTGATGTTTTCATCATGAACCTCAGCCGTGGACAGATCTGGTTTAAAGGTCACCTGGGGAAGGGAGAGGCAACGACAAATCAGAATGAGTAATGAACATAAACGCGCACAATAAAATCCCTACAGACGTGACCAGGCAACGTCTCTCATCCGCTTCAGAAGGGCAGCACGTCTGGACAAACGGCGCTGGACCTTCACATGATACCGGACACAAACGGGCGAGGTTTGAGATAATATACTAGCAAAGAATCCACAGTGTCATTATGCAAGCAGTCTGTGTGTAAATATTTTATACTACAGCTCATTTCTGGCTCTGTTAAGTGACTGACCCCCAGCTGGCTGCGCTGCTGTCGCCAACAGTGGTGTGGAGTTCTGCTGTGAACGCTCGGGCTACGCCGGCTGACCCTCCCCTCCCGCCTACCCCCTCCACTCTCCCTACTGCATCTGCAGCCTCCCCCTAAGTGGGCAACGGCAGATCATAATCTGATCACGCTGAGGTTGCCATGCATCCAACTCCCTTGGAGCCATTTACCGTTGAATCTTTTCCAGGGAGCACGTGTGAAAAGTTTCAGTGCAGCCAGGAGCGTAGAATCTGTTTAGTATTACAAACAGCCCCAGCTACTTTATACATCAAACACTCATGTGCTTCATTCTTTGTTTCCTTAGGGAAATTAAAGTCTTTTTTTTTTTTTTTTATATATAGAGCATGTGCTAGTAAATAAAAAAATAATAAAAACATAATCATAATGGAGAACTGGCTTCACTTTTATTGACTGCGATTCAACCATAATAACAAGGACAAAAAAAAAGAAAAATGAAAACAAGCCTGCAGGTAAAGAATTCAGACAGTGATCTCTCGAGTCGGTTTTAAATATAACAACAGCAGACACGGCAATCAGCAAGTCCCGCTGTGAAAGAAACAAGACAATGAATGGACGAAGTACATACTCTAAGATGCTGCTGAACTGTGCCAAGGCATAAAATAATGGGGAAGAAAGAGGAGTAAAAAAGCTTCCAGGGGCAGCATTTGATCAGTTACAGAGATAATAACATTCCTGCGCTGCAGAATAAAGGGATCTCTTTCTGCAGGAGGCTCTGCTCTCCACAGACAGAGGAAAGGTGACTCCCGCTGTCTAAAAAAACTCAGCTAGAGAGCATCAGTAACACCTGACCATCCTGACAACCTCCTAACGGCAAGCTTGGTTTCCTGCAGAGGTCTAGACAACCGCATACAAACTGTACCGCCACTTAGACCTCAAAACAAATATTGAAATAAGATATGAAACCATTTTTCTGATAAAAATCAGAGCCTCGGCGCAGCTAAATTGACGTGATAGGGGCTTTTTTTTCCCTCCCTGTAAGCAAAATGAGGCATGAAGATTGGCAACACTGAAGGTAAAAATGTCAGTGAGCATTTTTCACAACTGTAAAATGCAAGGCCGTTGTGTTTCCGTCTGCACGACACAGCGGCAAGAGCGGTACAAGTATCGGCTGCATGTGTGGCAGCTCAGACAAAACCAAATGTCTGCAACCTCTGTGTTTACCGCTACTGCTGGGTAAAGCCTTCTACTGTTTTGTTTTTATATGTCGTTTACTTCATTGTTTTTTTTTTTTGTTTTTAATGAGTAATGTGGTCAAGGGTTGTCAGCTGAAAATTAGTCATCAGCGCTGCCATTTATTTAACTCCACCGCTTAATTCCACAATATATAAACACCTTCACGATTTGTGCCTCTGTGAATCTGTTCTTCTCCCCCTCAGTACACAGCTGTCTCCTCACTTCTCCTGCCTCCAACAAGTGCTTTGTTATACAAAGTATGATGCAACTAAAAGGGCAAAATTCACAACATGTTTGTTCTAAAGTTTTTCAGTTTTTGATGCAAAATTAAACCCACTGACAGGAGAAGTGAATAACTTTGACCATCTAGTGACAATCCAATGTTCTGCTGGGAAGCTTTTGGACCTGGCATTAGTGTGGATGTTACTTAGACATGTACCACCCATCTAAACCAGACCAGGCACCCCCACCCCATAGCAATGACACTCCTCTGTGGCAGCAGCCATCCCTGGCAGGATGCAGGCACACACACAAAATCGCTTTAGGAACAACTCAAAAAAACATGAAAAACAGCACAAGGTGTTGACCTGGCCTCCAAATTCCCTAAATCCCAAACTGATCAAGTATCCGTGGGATGATCCACAGAGGCCCCTCCCCTCAACGCACAGGGTTAGGCCAAAAGCCCCCCCCCCCCCCCACTAACAACATTAAGTTGCCAGACACCACAGGACATCCTCAGAAAGAGCCATGTCCATTCTCTAATGAGTGACAGCTGTTGTGGAAGCACAACGGAGACCTACACGGTATTAGAAAGGTGGTCATAATGTTATGCCTGATCAGTGTATCTGATCTGTTATAATCGAAGCGCATTAATTCAAAATGCACACTTCCTGTAGAGTCATTTGAACCGGGGATAGTCAAATTAGCACAGTGACAAATCTTAAAAGCACCCAGAGAGGCAGCAGAGCTTCTGATACGCGCTCACTTGCCAAAACATTAGGTACACCAGTGAAAACGAATGCATTCTAATGCACTAAAACCCCCTTTATGACTGTTGTAATGTTCAGTTATGCTGAAACAGTGTGAGAAAGATGTTCATTCAACTGTATGATAATTCTGGAGCAGGTAGTTTGTGGAGCCAAAATAAAAAACACAGCCTCCATGAAGCTAAGATTCACATTAGCATGCGTTCCTTTTGACTAGCGTACCTAATGAACTGGTGAGCTAGTATAAAATGTCTTGAAATTTTTTTAGCTGGTCCTCACAGTCCTATTAAATAATTTAGGAGGGGGAACTGTTTTCCAAAAGTGCTTAATGGAGAATAGAGAAGTACATCAAAGATTATACAATTTCCCTTTAATCTGTGATCAAGTAACGGCTAATCTGTTGCGCAGTGATTTTGACTGATCATATGTGTGCTGAGTCTTTTTATAGTGACTGATTCTGACACGGTGCTAAATGACCTCTTACACATCCCCCTAGCGCACATCATCATCATCATCATCATCATAAATAAAAATGTCAAACAGATCTTTTCACTTGGTTTTGAAATCGCATCGGCGCCATACGCAGCATCCTTCGACTTTGTTAAACAAGCAGACAGAGATTAATGAGCCGGGAATTCATTACAGAGGAATACTCAGACTCACAACACCCGCCGAATAATTGCTGAACGTTTCAGCATTCATGTGACGGAGCTCGCATTCACATCCCAGCTACCCAAAAAAACAAACCCCACACTCAGCCAATTAGTATGGTAATTAATTTATGAGCTGAGACCGTTTCAGTCCACATTATTTAAGCTGAGAACATCACATGATCTACTTTGTCATGTTTGTTTCTGTGCACGAGACAAAGGGGCGCGTCTCGTTTGATGATTTTCGCCTGCTGCACCGGAATCGCAGAACACCGCTCCTCTATTGTCTCTACAGGGGGAACTACAGTGCATTGACACAGTGAAAAAGCCAGCATCCAATCTTTGTTCCTCCCACACACTCTAGCAGAACGAGAGACAAGCGATCTGTCTCTATTGTATTATCCAGATGCTCCATCCCCACAGGGAAATGAGATACTGTACTACGTGCATCAAGCAATGCCTTCATCGGCAAGGCATAGAACCAGACGAGAAAGCGGCAGTCGCACCGCTCTCACTCCGACACAAAAAGCGTGTAAACCGTGGGTGAGGGGGATGCCTGAGGAAGTGATGGGTACCTCATAGGCTTGGCCAGACTCTACATCTGTCACAGCTGGGGCCCTTGATCAGTGCTTCAACTCTATGAGCCGCACTAACAACGTAAAGCAGGTGGTGGAGCTCAATCGTGTGAGCAGCACAGCTGGATGTTTGGCAACGTTAGACACGAGAAAATTATTTAATCCGGTTTTGACGGCGGCAGGCTCGAATGTCTAATACAAGAAGCCTCTAATCAAGCCAACAAACCGGCCTCTAAAGGAACATTTTTGGACAACATCTTTTAAGTCTAGCCATCCCTTAACTGTGGATGTACAGTAAAGCTGAGCCGTGTGATCTTGACTGCAGCCCCTTCACACAGAGGCCCCCTAGCCCTGCTGCAACCGACCGACTTCAAACATCACGCAGGCGGACAATTCATTTTTAATTTTGGATCGCGAGCACTTTGAAATGCGACTTACCTTGGCCTTGACTAGCCTCTTGGCAGTCTTAATCTTGGCTTCACAGAAAGCCCCTCGGTACTTGGCGCTCACGTCCGTCCCTACTGTCAGGTAGGGGGGCTCCTCCAGAGTCTGAGGAAATAAAAAAAAAAAAAAATATCGCACAAACAATCAGTTCAAAGCCTTTTGATATATATGTAGTTTACACACACAGGTGTCTCCTCGCAGCAAAGGCAGGAGGACACACGTACTACAAGCGGAACACAGTCTAGGCCAGCATCGCAAAAGCCACCCGGCTCAGTGATTCATCCATGGAAAACACATACCATCTGCTCTGGGTATTGGAAAACAAGTCTCTGAGGGAGCAAACAAAAAGGCCACTTCACTACAGCTTTGATGACTACGAAGATGAAGCTATCCGAAACACATAGCACCATCTTGTGTCATCATTGGATGTTTATCAAACCTTTTCGCGTGCCCCCCTCCTCAAGAACAGATTTGCGGCGGATAGGGTACACAGAGAAAACAGACTTTCTATGTGTGTGTGTGTGTGTGTGTGTGGATGGGGGGCAGATGATGTGTGCGGTTCATGTAGTTCGGAGATGAATTTACTGAGGGTGTTTCACTAAAGGCTCGAGAAAAAGGCCTAACCTAACGGCGGTATATTTAGACATCCTTCTAGAATAAGACCCAAAGTGGGCCACACTTCCTGCTACATCTGACGGCAGGTTTTAACTCAAGCGGCACCTAAGGAAAACATTAGCTGCGAGACGAACAGCGAGGAATGTGCCTTTATTTGCAGAGCACCGAACGGGGGGGAAAACACACTTTTCTATGCTGAACGAATGAATCAATGCCCCTCAGAATGAACCGTGGAAAGAACAAGTAATTTAACACCACATTATCTGCAAAATTAACAACAGAAAGATGGTTCTGTTCATTACTCAGTGCACTGAAACAGTCTTCCCAGACAAGCTGTCCCTATTTAAGATAATAAACACTTGTGAGACCAAGTTAGATATACACCTTTTCATCTTTTTTCCTTTTCTTTCTTTACATTTTAGGTATACAAGCCAAATAAATGCATAGCGTGAGCTCTTCGCAGCAGTTGTTCATTGTTCCCATGTGGAGAGCAAAGACCACAGAGGTTGCCATTCTAGCTAAAAACTACACCAGCACTTAGCACTACTTGAAGCAGCCAAGAGGAACTAATCACTGACACCAGCTGCTGTAGGCCTCCGTGGCACATACTTGTGTCATGACCGAACTCCTTTCAGGACTGAAATGGCAAGTCCACGTCTGAAAACTGTTTGCAGGTTAGCTTCTTTCTTTTTTTTCCTCCTTCTCATGCCAAGGTCTTTTGCAAACTATAATGGATATTACGGATCTCAATCCAAGTCCAAGATCCTTTGTTTATTGTAAGTTGCTGGGTACACCGGCTGGCAAAAATGACCTATTGTCCTTGCGCTAAAGTCTTGAACCTGTAAGAACAAACTGCGTGCGAGCAAACTCATGAGTGACATGAGAAAAATAAAGAGCAGCCAACTGTTTTATAGAAGAGTTCCACGTTCAACAAGTGAGCACAGCAGCTTCTGGGGGGTGGAAAAAAAAAAAACTGAAAGCGGCTGCTTTGCTTCTGTTTCAACATTTTGCAGGTGCACAATGCCTCTTAAGCGCCGTTGGTTGGTTGAACAGTGGTTTTGAACGTGTGTAATTTGACAGAGGCTGCTCTGATCCTGCCTCTACCCTTGGTTTCAGTTTAGGCCTGCTTTAGAAATCGCTGTACAGCTGTATTATGCAGGTATAATATAAAAGGAGTGAGGACGTGGGCGTGAATGTGGTTCACATACACCTGATGAGGACTTTCTTAATCTGTGTCACCCCTGACATGCTAAAAATCCTAAAATGAGCGAAATGTTGCCCTTCCAGACAAACCCAAACTAGCCTAGTCGTTACCATCCTACGTTTCCGCCCGAAATTTGATTTCGGTCTGGCACATTAGTCTGGCCCAATGTAATAGGAATCTGTCTCCGTAATGGGCGGATGCTTATTTTGAGGTTTAAAATCATTGGAGTTCCCTTAACCAATCAGCAACGTTTGGTAAAGACGTATATTGTGCGCCGGGGTTCAGGCTCTTACGCTTACCACTTCCGCTTCCAGTTAAATAAATCAAACTTTTCCCAAAGCCAGTTGGAAGGAGAGCTACGACGTCCTTGCCATTTATAAAATTGACAAGACAAGCTTCTTGTTCTGGTTTTAATCCCGTGATGCTCTCGAGAGTTGAGACAACTTCGCGGACGGCTTCTAGCGTCTCTTCCTCCGTCGCCACTGTTGCTATGCTGTTGAACTACAAGCTTCGCTGGACTACAAGCAACTCGGCAGTGCGAGTTCCGCGTCATCACTTAACTGTTCGCTGATTGGTGCGGACCGCGCGGTTACACGCGAACCGTGGAAGTGCAATTTGGCCAGACTCCGTGCCAGACCGAAATCAAATTTCGGGCGGAAACGTAGGATGGTAACGACCAGGCTATGCCCAAACAGTGATATGGTTAAAAATCCACTGTACAATTTACGTTCTACATAGAGGCGCCCCGATCAAGATTTTATTTTGCCCGCAATCCGATGCCGATCAACGAACATTAAGTCTTACAAACAAATTTTCCTTAGACTTTCCCTTATCTTGTATTGTTCTAAATTATACATGCACTGTGTAACTGTATTAGTTGAATAGCTCTGCTTTGCACTAAGGAAATAAAGTTTTCTCTGAACTATTCCTTAAAGATTTTCATTTTATGTTATAGCTAAAAGTAGAGCCTTCTTCAATTTGCAAAGTAAATATAAGTAAAAAAAAAAAAATAATTAAGGGACTGTTTGGACCTTGTTATCTGAATGCAATGATCTGATGAAAATACTTTGTTCACACCTGATATTTTAAATGCATCCTGAGGTAAAATTACAGTTTCATGCTCTGTATGCAAATAAATACCTTCATAATTTAGGGTGCAGTATAATACTTTTTTTTTTATTTTCTGAACCAATGAAGCAAAACAGAAGCAATTTAGCTATAAGACTTTAACGGTGGTGAAGATTATCTGAACATCCATGTTGAAGGTTTCCAGAATCCAACAAGTGTTATAGCAACTGCCAGCCAAATAATCACGTAGGACAACCAGAATTTGGCTGTCAAGTATAAAAGATGCCATGCTTCATATCAAAGAAGATACAGTGCAGTGCACTAAAAATAAGAATGCTTCGTTGGCTGCCAACTTTAATTCAGTCTGTCTGTGAAAAAAAGAATTGCACTGCTGACTTAAAAGCAGTTTCTCACTTAGTCTTTTTATCTGTTGCTGGGAAAAGATGAGTAACCAATGAGGTTCTATACACACTGTGGTTAAAAATAGTGAAGATGTACGTCCAGGATGTAAAAGTGTAATAAAGAGACAAAGCTGTTAAAGGTGTAAACTAATATAAATGTCTCCCTACAATAGAACAATTCTGCTAAATGAAATATTCCCCCTAAAAGATAACTTGGGAACATGAGGCTGACAAATTGCCTCGTCCGTATTAAGAAGGCCACAAGCTTGTCAGAGTCAAACCAGGACAGGGTGCCTCACCTCCGGTGTCTCTGAGATTCTGACAGATGGGACTCAGGGGCAGAGTCCAGTGCACTTCAGCCTCCCCACCTCTCAGATAAACACCTCATTAGTCTTTAGTGTAGTCTGGCCGGAGCACCAGCTGCCCTGGCCAACGTCGGGTTTACGTGACGCAGCAGCCATTTCCACCGACTGACTGACTCTCCTGTCAGTCACGGCTGCAACACAAAGCTGGGCTGCCACTTGTTGTGTGCAGTCTACTGTTCCTGCTCATCCTTTGCTTATCTGTCTTTGCTCCCCCTCCAGCTCTGAGCCGGTTCCTTTCTACTTTTTAAAAAGAAGAGTGATATTAGGGAGCCCGAGAGGGCAGCTGGGGTTATCTTCACAGCTGTGGCAGCCTAGCGTCCCCAACCTAACATGGCAGGGGTAATAATACACTACCGAGGCCTGAAGTACATTTGTCATGCTCACATGCCAACACAAATAGAGGACAGTTTGTTGTTTCCACTGATAATGCCCCGTCTCCCTGGACTGAGCTAAAACTATCAAAGAAAACTCCATTCCTTAGATCCGACTGCCATGTAGCCTACAGCTGTCTGTAAAAAAAACAGTGAGTACTTCTCTTTAATTTAATTTCCATTACTTCTGTCAGTTCTGAATGACAATGCCCCCCTCCCCCTCCACCCCCACCCTCAGGAGATCAACCAATCAAGATGACTAAGCTCAGAGAGGCGTAATTCCTGTGCATTCAGGACGTGTGACATCCTCTCACCAACTCAAAATAACGTCATGCACCTTTTCTGTCATTAAAAAAAAAAGAAAAAAAAAAAAGAGCAGACCGGTATTTATTGTTTATTATGAGCCTTAAATGCCACTTCAGCTACTACATACAAAAAGTCAACATGATGCAGTAATACAATTAAGACCAGCTTTCTGGCTATTCACCTAGTGCTACTGAAGTGGAAAATGCTCTCCAGGCACATCTGCTTGATTAAACAGATACTAATGTGACTTGGCACCGGACGACTAAACACACCTGTGACTGGCATGGAAAGAAACTTCATTTCTCAAGCAACTGCAACCTGACTTCTCTGAAATAGACGTCTATGAAACGGTGTCCACGTTGCAATCGTAAAGACGGCCACGCGATAAATGATTTGTGATCGTGCACCCCTGTCGTTGGGCCACAAAATGTTCCTTTCCTGGTTGTGGATTCGTGGTTTAGACAGAGCGCCCGCAGATTACTGATTATCCAAAGCCTACTCCTTGTTTAAGCTGTTCTCATCAGAGGAACCGAATAGGAAATGCTGTTTCATTAAGTCACAGATTTGAAAATCATTCCACCTTCAACATAACAAAACACACCAGAGTGACACTGGCAGCAGCAGAATGAGATCGGTATCTGCTCAATAAAGACTCTCAGGTCATGAAAGATTTAACAGCCGACTCCATGCTTGAAAATAAGCCCGTGCTTATAGTGCATTTCTTGGACAGCCCGAGTGACTACAGCATTTTCACTCTACAATTCAGTAAAAGGATGATTTCTGGCAGCTATCAGAAGGTCAAAGCTGTAATGGCACAGTTGTGGGATGATGCGTATGGCCTTGGGTTATGTCAGCCATCAGGGAGGGTCCACAGCAAGCCTGTAGGAATGTCTTTATAGAGGACAGGACAGTCCCACAGACGCATACGACAATACGACACAGACTTACACCAGTTTCTGTTTTTTTTCCATTACCAGAAGTAATAACATTGACCATCTTGTGACAGTTTTGGAAGCTTTTGGACCTGGCATTCGTGTGGATGTTACTTAGATATGTACCACCCACCTAGACCAGACCAGACACCCCCACCCCATCAGCCACTCCTTGACAATCCAACCCGAACAGGATGCAGCCTGACACAGGCACACACACAAAAATGGTTTAGGAACAACTCAAACAACATGAAAAACAACACAAGGTATTGACCTGGCCTCCAAATTCACTAGATCCCAAACTGATCAAGTATCTGTTGGATGATACACAGAGGCCCCTCCCGTCAACTCATAGGACCCAAAGGCCCCCCACTAACAACAATCTGTTACCAGACACCACAGGACACCCTCAGAAGACCAATGTCCATTCTCTGATGAGTCACAACTGTTTTGGAGGCACAAGAGAGTCCTACAGAATATTAGGAAGGTGCTTATCTGTGCATGTTTCCAGTTTCTTGTGCAAACTGCCTCCAGCTGATTCACAAGTTCAGAATTTGTATGGTCAAAATGAGCATTGAGTTACGAGATGTGTTTGCGGAGGAATCATTCATTCTAGCTTAACATCACAGACTATTTACGGCCTGTGACTGCTCATTATTCCAGAAAATCAGGTCCATTACATTGCCCTTTTTGTTGGAACCACTCCCAAGTCTGACAGACTCATATGATTGCAACAAACCCAATGGAAGTGACACAGTGATGTCAGAAACATCAGTCACTCAGGCACAGTTTGAACACACCCACTCTCTGTCCCTAGGAAGAGTTAAAATTAGGAACCAGAAGTGAAAATGTCTGTTTGGACTGCGGGTGTGCAGGCACTTTAAAATGTTAAATGGGAACTTTTTTTTTTTTTTTTTAATGATTAAGCTCATTGATTAAGTGACCAAACTGTAAAATAAGAAGTTACTGTTTCTATACCTGGACAAGCTGATATATTTATTTGAAATTCTGCTTATACTTCAAGTTGTATAAAAGGAGTAAAGTTAACAACGCAGCAATCCTTGTGCATCGTACATAATAGGTAACTTTGGATACATTCATTTCTTAATCACACTAAATATGTTGTATATGACTTTTAGTTGTGTTTTGACATTGTTTTATTGCTACTGTCACTGAGATTAAGCAGAGCAATTCTTCCACCACTGCTTATAACTCATAATTGGACGTAAAAGATGCAGACGGTGCAAAAAAAACGGAAAAGGCTGGCACATGAAAAATCTGAAATTATAAGAAAATCTTCCTGTTCAGATCAGAGTCTCGGTTTGCGTCCT